>NC_069381.1:78347500-79597500 GCF_027475565.1 Acinonyx jubatus | reverse complement strand
GAGGAAAGGGCAAATCATGAGCCAGGGCATAGGGGAAGGGCTTAAAGGAAAACAGTATCTTCAGGGAAATGAAAGGACATTGTGTCTTTAAATAAAGAATGATATCCATTTTTTAAAAAAACCTCATATAGCTAGAAAGATCCTTGCCTATTAAAATTTTGATGTAGGAATAAAAAATGAAAATATTGGAAGATCATGTTGAAGAATTCTGGTATAAAGCGGAACGAAAAGATAAAACCAACAGAGAAAAGATAATAAAATTAGATAATCAAACTGGATGTTGGAAGGCTACTATCCAGAAAGAACAATAACACAGGCAGGTGTCATTAAAAAAAAAAAAAAATCACCCAAGAAAAATGCCTACAACTAAAGGATGTGACCTTCAAACTAAAGGAATATCCCCAGCCCAGTAAAACTATAGTCACAGAAGATATATCATCATGCAATTTCAGAACTAAAGATAAAATTTCCAAAAAGCGAAGGAAAATGAGTCACGTTTGGAGTCCAAGTGGCATTCAGAATAATGATTAGAGCAATCCTCACACCAGTTCCCATACGACGTTTCATAGAGGATGTGCTCCATCAAAACAAGGAGGACCTAAGAAGGAGGAAGACTGTGGTCCTAGAATCTAGGTTCCAGCCCAGAAGAGAAATGAAGGAAATTTTCAGGATGGCAGTGAAGGGAGTTTCCATATGAAGACCACCACATACAGCAGGCCTAGAGAACAACTGGTTGGGAGTTGGAAGTTGAGCAGGGGGACAGAGAACTCCAGAAAGGATGCTTCCAAGAAACCAGTAATGATGATGAATTACCTCAGGTGTCTGACCAAACTGAGAGTCTCATAGGAAACTTCAAAACTGTGTGTGTGTGTGCACACATGCATACATACAAATATATGTGTGTGTGTGTGTATACATATATTTATTTATATAGCTTTGATTTAAAAAAAAAGTAAGTGCTTTGAATACAGGGGAAGGAGAGATCTCAGGGCTAGGAAATTGGAAAACACAGGACACATTCGGACAAATGGTGGGTGTGTTTTTGAACCACGACAGGAGATTGGGAAAGAAGTTGGTGAAATTAAAAGATAAAAAATTATTTCAGTTTTAGAAACCTGAGGTCATCTTAGAATGCTTTCAGTTACAGAAAGGATTTAAGTGACCCAATATTTTTTTAAGTTTGTGCAGAGGGTAGAGAGATCATCTATTGGTTGTGAATAATGGTTGATGTTTGCTTTTGTCTTTGAACATTTTTCTGTATTTTCTAAGTTACAGTTAGAAAACAATTAAAGTTATGTTTTGAAACAAACTAAGAAGTGGTAAAAGCACCTGTGGAAATAGTAATCTATGCATAGGAAATATTTATTTTCTAAATAACCCAAACACATATCATAAGGACCAGTCTTTTGGGACGGGTATACTTGTATCTTGGAAACACATTAGTTTTCTGCTACTTTAATAAATAGGAATATTTTGTTTTGTATCTTTTATTCTACGTATGTGTATAACTCAGTGGCAATTTGGTGGTTGCAGGATTTATCAAGCATGGCCTCTGAAATTAACATGGCGTGCTTCCATTCAACAACACCTACTATTTTCCACAAGGTGGGGTGCTGACTTCACAGAGTGGGCTGAAGTTGGCTATAACTTACTGAAACTTCTAAATCTAATGCATCTGCTCATTCTCTTTCACAATTCCCAAGCAATCCTGAAAGAAATACTTTTGTAAATTATATAGTTGCAATCGTGGGTTTCGTTTCAGTTTGTGAATTCTGTTAAACTCGTGGTATTCATTTTTAGAGTGTGATTAATCTATATAAACACTTTTCCTCTTTAGAGTGGATCTTGACTGCATTCAATTATAGGTATAAAGAATACGTCTAATTTGGTGAAGGCCATTATAAATGAGTGAAATACCAAAATAAAATGTTGGTAGTTTATTGCAAACAGTGATCCTGATGTGGCTGTTTCAGTGAATAGGTGAGTATTTTCAAAATGCTGTTATCAGGTAGATGTATACATGGTTCTGAAGTATTTTAAATAGCTGAGTCTCTTAAATTCTTTCCTAAATCTTAACTATCCCATTCTCCATCTCTACAACAAAGGCAAGTCAGGTTAAACTTTCTCTGCATCAGATTCTGAATTGATGGAATTGAAGAAACTATGAATAACATTGCAGTTGTTCGACTTTCTGATCATGTGCCCAGAATGCCTGTGCCAGTTTAATATATGTGGGGTTCTTACAACATGCAGAGCCAGTAGCAGTGTAGAATACAGTGCTGCTACTTCTCCATTTTGAAGTGAATTAGAGACATTCTAATAACCAATGTTTACATGTAAACATTTACATAAAGCATATTTTTTTAATGTATACTTATATTATGGTCCTGAGCATACAATAATTTGTCATCGTTGTTGTCATAAAATCAGGATGTGGCCTCTTTCCCTTTGTCCTTCCTTTTGCATAAACGAAGGTTCTTTCGTGCCTTTTAGCCATTAGGCACCAGGAAATAATTATGGAGCTGGTAGTTAGAATCATGCCAGGCATAACATAATTCCAAGCCACGCAACTAATGAGGTTGACTATTGTACTTTCAGTTTCAGGATTGACCAAAGGGCAGATCATGGTCGGGAAGGGAAAGTGATGAGTGCAGAGGCATGGCTGCTTGTCTGTCAAGGACCTGATAGATGCTCAGTTCATGGCAGCTGATGAGGAAGTGCCACCGAGTGACCTGTGGGTGGAGGAGCCATGGGTTCTAGACTGGGTCCTGCTGATAACCAGGGGAGGTAGCTTCTCCAGATCTCATTCTCTTACTGCGAAGTAAAGGCCTGGACGAGATCAGGGGGTCCTCAGAAAGCCTCTGTGATTCCCACAACTGGCTCTCAAGCCTGACTTATGAAAGACAAATGAGGCTGCTGCTCCAGGTAGGGCCCTCTGGTGCCTGCCTAGAACCTGCATTTCTGAGCGCTCCCTTTTCCTGGATTCGTAGGTTATCTTATTCTGTGTACCTGCCAGGTCAACCCATTGCCCCATTTTAGGTACAAACCCATCTGCCCCATTTCAACCTAAAAATTATCTGTAATATCTTCTAACATTGATATATTTTATACTTACTGTTTTACTGACTCATAAAATTATGCTGAAAACCAGACCATAATGAATAATGATATGCTCTCAGCCTGTTTCCCCTTTCACCATTCACCCCACCTAAAAACCTGAGAGTCACCCCAAACTCTCCAGCCTCCCTAAGTCCCTCCTTCCCACCATTGGCCCTCTCCATTCCTTCACCTCAGTGCTGCAAGTATCCTTTAGGCCTTGGACATCGTTCTCCTGATATATTTCAGGGATCTGCTTCTGGGGGAGCCCCACCCCTTCTGCCAGAGTGGTGGTTCCTGAATGCAGATGTGGTCACATTGCTCTCATCATCCTCCAAGGATTCCTCATTGCCTTTAGCTTCATGTACATGCTCCTCAGCATGGCTTTGAAGGCCCTGCCTCCCTAGCTCCATTTTCTGCTGTTCTCTCCTGTGCTCCTTGTATACCAAACAGTTCCCCCCAAATTTCATGCAATTTCATGTGTCACTGCTCTGAACATGTCTGGAAGACCCTTTTTCCCCCTCTGCTATCCCTGGTAAATTTCACATCCTGCCAAGAAGTGAGATCAAGTATCTCTTCCATAAAGCCTGATTTAGCTTCTCAAAGTATAGTGCATTATTTCTTACTTGGTGCTAACATTATATTTAATACTTATATCCTTTTGTATTACGCTCTTTGATTGCAATTGCTAGTTTTTCTGTGTTGCTCTGCTACTCTCTACTGAATTCCTTATGAATGCCTTCCTCACCCATGTGTTTCCAGCCCCGTTCCTGTCACCTGGTAGGTATTTAATGAATGAAATGAAAAACACAGCACTGCAATTCAGTGTTCATCTATGGTATTGATATATTTTCTTTTATAAAAAAGGGAAATAGTCTTACATTTATTTATTTATTTATTTATTTATTTATTTATTTATTTTAAATGTTTATTTATTTTTTAGAGAGAAACAGAGTGTGAGCAGGGGAGGGGCAGAGAGCAAGAGAGACACAGAATCTGAAGCAGGTTCCAGGCTCTGAGCTGTTAGCACAGAGCCCAATGCGGGGCTTGAACTCATGAACTGTGAGATCGGATGAATCATGAGCCAATGATGAATCATGAATCATGAGCCAAAGTTGGATGCTTAACTGACTGAGCCACCCAGGCGCCCCCCCCCCTTTTTTTAAATTTTTTAAACATTCATATCGTTTTAAAGCTAAAAGGAAGGGTGTTTAAGTTGCAAGTGACATAAAACTAAACTCAAAACTGGCTTGAGCACTAAGAGGAATTTGTTTACTTGCAAAGGGGAAAAATTCAGTCTTATTTCTGGGTGAGACTTGGTCCACGTGCCCAGCAATTTCACTAGCGATGGTCAATGTCTGTCTGCTCTATCTTCTGCAGCCTCACCTCCATCAGGCTCCCCACAGTGCTGGCTCCAGCAGCTATGCTCTCCCCTCAGGGTGGCAAAACCCAGTAGTACCTCCTGGCTTTCTATCTTTGCACTAGCCTGCAGGGAAAAAGGTCTCTTACAACATGTAGAAGATAGAGAGAGAGGAAACTTCTTTTTCCCAGAAACTCCAGCAAATTCCTAATGTCTCCAGTCTCATGGTCTTCAGCTGGGTTATAGCCCTGTCTTTCAGCCAGTCATTGTGGCCAGGGATGAGGGTTATTCCCATGTTGCTTAAGCCATTCCAGGCCTCCTCATGGTACTAGAGGTTTGGAACTGAAGGAGACAGGGGCTAACATCCCACCAAAACTGTGCCTGAGAGTGTGAGAGGAGTGAGTTACCCAAAAGAAAATTGGTTATTGTTGGCAAAAGAAGGGGGCAGTAAGAGGCTGAGAAGAGGACAACTAATATTCATTACAAAGGACATTAAAAATTTGAGTGGCCACAGTCCCATAATTGTTTTAAGAACAAATGACTTTTTTTATTTCCTTGCTGCCCTGACCTCCAGGAGTGGAATGCTTCTAAAGGTGAAATGAGGAGTGGCTTGAAAGCCATGGGACAAGCAGGGAGCATCAGCCTTGCTTGTCTTTGATGAGTTCGACTTGAGGGCCAGTTGTAGAATCATGGTGGCTAGTTGAGGATCCTGATCTTGCAAGGCCTCCTTGTGAAAGGCTGAGGTCTAGAGAAGTTGACTTACCCAAGGTGACAACTGGTTATCAGCAAGACCCAGTCTGGGACCCTTGGCCCCTTCGCTCCTTCATCAGCTACCATTAAGTGAGCACCTACCAAGTACTTAAAGGACATGCACATAAGGACATTTTTGTGTGTACAGTGAATTATGGTCATCTTGATTTCAGAATGATAGAACCATCCAACATAGTTTTCTTTTAGTATGTACATTATACTTTGCATTGTTAAGAATTATAACAGTTATAAAAGAAAGCTGAAACCCTTTTTGGTTGAATGAAATTTTACCGTTTTAGTTTTGTCTTGTTTCCAAGATTCTGCAATAGTGTGGCATTCATTAAATAATAAACATATTGTACATTTCAGTGTGTGGTAACAGCAGAGAATGACTTCATAGACCACTTAATCTGCTCTGTTGTGGTTTATGATGCCATCTGGATTCCTTGGTGGAATTATTTCCATCTAAATCACTATAAACTTCTATTTAGGTTGTCACAGATCTAAAGCCAGATATGTTTGTGGGTTTTAGCAGTGATGTAATTCTGGAAGATACTTTGAAAGTTACAAGTTGTCATATACTATTAGCATTTAACTCAGTGTTTCACATAATTTCAGACAAACTAGAGACTGAGGAAAAAAATCCATTTCTCTACTTTATTATTATTATTTTTTTTAGTAAACATTCTCCCTTTCTTGGCTGTCTTGCCACTCTATGTCTAGTTAGGCGTCAGTCAAGCTTGTGTAGGAAACACTGGGAGGCTCTGTGGGTATACATACAGTACTATAGCACATGGCCTCTGCCCCTTCTTAATTAGGACATTTAGATAGATGGATGAAAAGGAGGTTTCACTAACTAGTATGTGTCTTTTTCTAAGATATGGTGCAGAGAGAATAAGGGAGAGAGAGAATCTCACTTCTTTGTCTTTTATATTACTGCCAGTTGCGTGAAAGAGACCAAATCATGTTGCAAGAAATGCACACACTGCAGGATATACACATAGAACTGCACAGAAAGAAAGGACTCAGGGGGTGCCTGGGTCAGTTAAGCATCCGATTCTGGATTTTGGCTCAGGTCATGATCTAGCAGTTTGTGAGATCACGCCCCACACTGGGCTCTGAGCTTGACAGTGCTTAAAGACTGTTTGGGATTCTCTCTCTCCGTCTCTGTCTGCCCCTCCCCTGCTCACGTTCTCTCTCTGTCTCTCTCTCTCTCAAAATAAATAAACATTAAAAAAAAAAAAAAAAAGGACTCAAGTAGAATATACTTTCTATGTAACCCAGTTGGCTACCAGGCAGGAGCAATAGCAAAACAACAGGACTTGCTAAGGTTCAACAAAAACTCTGAGGATTTCTGAGTCCCTGTATTTTTACTCTGTTTTGTTTGTTTGTTTGTTTGTTTGTTTTCTTGGGGGTTTTTTGTTTGTTTTTACCAAAAAGGCTTGGAGGCCGGGAAGGACACCTTGGTAACAGTGGTAGTTGGGGCTGGTATGCCAAACCTACAGCACAGAACAGGGTATGAAGGAGAAGGTGACCGGAGGGCGCAGGGAGCTCAGTCCCCACAGAGCCAGGGAAGCAGGCAAGCTCTGTGGGTTGGAGGCTGTAGATATAGAGGGTAGGTGAGTTGAAGAACAGAGAAGGAAAAGAAAATGGGTCAGAATGGGTAGCTGGCTATATATAGAAGCAACAGAAGGCAGGGAACACGGCTCCATGGGAAGTTGGTTCAGCTCATTATGTATTCCTCAGAACTGAGGTGCAGAGATCAAAGAAGGGTCTTTAGAAGGGTGAGTCAGGAGCATATTTCAGGGCACATGGAAGACCTGTTCTACCACTTGCTGGCGGTGTCACCTTGGGAGATTTCAGATTTCTCATCCGTGAAGTGGAGAGGTTGGATTAGTTGGTCTCTTACAATCCTGAGATGTTACAAGGTAAAGAGTCAGCATCCTATCCAGCATGGACCACAGACTGGACTTCTAGAAACTATAGTGACAGTCATTTATCTGTTCAGCAGGTATTGACTGAGCACCCATGATGTATGAAACACCGTTCTGCACAGTGGGGTTACAGCAGTGAGCAAGATGAAATCCTTTCCTCTCATGGAGCTTGTGTTCTGAAGAGAGAGGCAGACACCAGTCAAACACACAAACAAACAAGTTAATTGGAAGTATGAGTAATTCTGTGAAGATGGCAAAATAAGACAATGTGGTGGAGGGTGACCGTGTATCGGGGGAGGGGCACGTGGGGAGCCTGCCTCCTCTCTGAGGAGGTAATGTTCAAGCAAGACCTGGATTGATCCAATCTAGGGAGCACGGTAGACCACTCAGAATGAACCGAAAAGGCCCTCAGGAAGGAATGTATTTGACATATTCACACAACAAGAAAGAAGGCTGATGTGGTTGGTGAGTGAACAAGGAACCATTAGAGAGATAAGGCAGCCCAGGTTACACAGGACCTCAGAGACAGTTGTCAGAAATTTGGATTTTATCCCAAGTGCATTGGTAAGCCTTTGGAGGGTTTTAAGCAGGAGAATGAAAGGAAAGATCTGCTATACATTATAATCTCTGGTGATTCTGTAGAGAATAAAGTGTAGGGGAGCCAGAGGAGAGTTAGAGATGAGTTGAGAGGTTATTGTAGTCATGGTGAGAGATGGTCATAGTTTGGACCAAGAATAGCAGGGATGTTGGGAATAAGTAGCTAGATATGGAATGTGTGTAGAGGTTTTAGAAGAAGGAGCCACAGGAGCAGGTGCCCCACCCTCCGTCCCTGCCAACGCCAATGTATATTTTCATGATCTTCATATATAACCAGGAAATTTATTTATGATAGATTTTGCTGTTCCTTTGTCGATTCCTGGCTTGGGAATGTGGAATAGCATGTTTTGGTGGCAAATATGATAGTACTTTTGAGTCATTATAGAAAAGCCTAGTGAATAGAGGAACACTAAAGTATGCATTTCATGGCCCCAGTGGAATGGATTCAGAGCCAGTTTAACATCCCACAGTGTCTTTCAAAGGAATTACTTTTCTTGGGTCCAGGATCCAGGGAACACTGACCCTGCTTGGGTTGTGTAGCCTCTCCTAAACTAAATATTGGGTCTAGAGGTGAGGGGTAGGGGTGGTAAAATGATGGATGAGGCTTCCTTTGTGTCCTGCATCCCATTAGTAGGACATAAAAGAGGGTCAGGGACATTTCCCTCAAGGCAAAGGTACAGACTAACAAAAATAGTTATGTCTGTGAGGATGCCTTCATTTGGATTTCTCCAGATGCCCCAATCCCTGAGAATGTCTGGCCAAAGGTCATAGCCAGGCCTGAACTGTCGCTCTCTGAAACTCCATCCCATTCTTTTGTCTTCAAAGGAACTTTTGTTAAAACCAAAATACAATCTTTCTATTAATAATTTTTCCTTGTTGATTTCTTCATGTATTTGATTATTTTATATGTAAAAAAAAAAAAAAAAACCTCTCAAGATTTTTCCATGGCCTGACCCTTAGTATTTCCTTTAGGCAATATGGGACATCAAATACCCTAGCACCAGTTTCTGTGTGTCAAGCATAGTTAATCTGAGAGCCCTGTTTTTACCAAAATGGCCCAGGTTCCCATCCACTTCAATACACACCCGTGTAGAAGGTATAATACCGAAACTGAAGGCATAGAATTTTCCAAGTAGTGTCAGGTGCAGAATGGGTTGCTGTTCTTGCCTAGCCTAACAGGCTCCCTTCCCTTATATGCTCAGACCTCAAAGCTCTGGGGACACTCTTCTCTCATGGATCTGTTTTCTAGGGAGAGGACCCACAAAGGTTGAGACATTTCTTGAGGCCCTTGTGAGTGGTCAGTTTCATAGAGAGCAGTCTAGGCTCTCTACCTGGGACACATTGTTAGGGAAGAGGGCATTGGTCTTTGGTTCATTCTCATTCTCCCTCCTGTTTCCCCAAGCCCTTAGAACTTGGTGCCTCCTGGCTCTGGCTGTTTATAAACTTCCAGTCCCCCGCTTTGCTCAGGTTTTTTCTCTAGCCCCAAGAATTCCATTCATTTTAATCTGTTTACTGAGTGGCCCCTACAAATAAGGCCCTAAAGGTGCACTCTGAAATCACTGTCTTTGTGCCCTTTTATATCGTCCGTCTAAATATACCTCAGCTAGGTGACAAGAAGATTGGATTAATATCTATTAACATGCAATAAATAACATTGAATCACTCATTCAATAAATACTGAGCATCAACTGTAAACCAGGTACTCTTCACAAGCGCTGAGATTGCAGTGATTAAATTTCCTGGCATCCTCAGGTAAGTTATATTCTAATGGGGCAGACAGGTAGTAAATAAATAAGTATATAGTATGCCAGTAGAGTGGCATGGGTGACTCATTTGGTTAAGCACCCGACTCTTGATTTTGGCTCAGGTCATGATCTCATGGTTCATGAGATGGAGCCCTCTGTCAGGCTCCCTGCTGATAGTGGAGCCTGCTTAAGATTCTCTTTCCTCCTCCCTGCCTCTCTCTCTCTCTCTCTCTCTCTCTCTCTCTCTCTCTCTCTCAAAATAAAGCCCAAAATACAAAAACAAAAACGTAGAGCAAGCCTGTCCATGGGGGAAGGAAGAGTACGGGTACACGTGGGGTGGGGGTATCTTAGAAAGGTTAGTCGGGAAGGTGTGTCTAAGGAGAACTGGCCTGCTGTAGTGGGGGAATGGGTGGTGAGAGACTTGGATTTAGAGAGAAATCTTTTGGGTAGGATTTCCAATTATCTGAACTTCTTATCAAAAAAATGATAATGTAGGCAAGATTTGGATGGGATCTGGAGCTGGAGGGCCTCTCCAGTATAGAGCTGTGGACTCTGTGGACTGTCCTGTCCCTGCCAGTCAGGGTCATGGTTCTGATCCCTTGTCTAGCTCCTCATCACTGCCCTTCCCCGAGTTCATCATCACCTGACTCTTTTCCTGTTTATCTCACTGACAGAACTTTCAGCTTGGCTTTCTTCCCAGCTACCACTTACACTCTTATCCTTAATGGTAATGCAGATTCTCCCATCATTTTGCCTCCTGCTGTTCTGAATAAATTTCTTTCCCTGTGACTTGGAAGAACCTACTCATTGTCCTGCCCTATGGGTCACTACATAGTTTATCATTTCAACTGGGACATTTCTGAGAGCAGAAGAGGCACTGTTAATAATTATACCGGGACTCTCCTCTGCAAACTGGGTGATTGGCCACTGTAGGTGTGTGATCATTGGCCCAGTTAGCTCCAGCCACAAGTGGAACTGGGACTCCGCTCCTCAGCCTGGCATCTGATCTGGAGGCTGAGGTCAGGCTTCTTGCATGCACTTCCAGAAGCAGAGGCCATCATGCTGGTCACTAGCCTTGTTTTTCACCCTCAGGCCTGTTTTCTAGTTTCCGTCTTGGAAGTCCCTCAGTCTCTACCCCAGAACATCCCACTACTAGTTTCTGTTCCTCCTCTGAGAATGGACAAGACTTCCTAAACCCATCTTCTCTGCTTCTTCAAGCTGCTTCCTGGGATGAGATGTAGTCTCTTTTTCCATGTCCTAGTCTGAGACTGCCGTCTTCAGACCCAGACAGACGCCCTTGAAAAACCCCTCCCTACCAGGCCTGTGTGTTTGCCCCTCTGGAGCGCAGATGGAATCTGAGGAGTTGGGCTGCTAGAGCCTTAGTCAAACTGCTTCCAGCCCCTCAAGACACTAAAAATATCCAGAAATATTGCACATTGCTTCTTTACAAAGTTATATGCTTGCAGCTTTAAGAGATTCAAGGGGCATTATAAACACCCATGCATTTTTGAAGAAATTTTTATAGATACGGAGATCAGGCCTCAAAACTGGGAAGTAACATCCAAAAAACCTTTAGAATGAGACCCTACTGGGTTATTTTTGCCGTAATAATAGCAATGACATCTTATTGGATTCAATTGTGTTTTGCAGTACAAGTTCCACAATCCCATATCTAAATTACCAAAAAGTTCTGAAAACTGGGGGATGGAGGGGATCTGAATTTTGTCACACCTTTGGCAGCAAAACCTGATTTGAATTGGCCTAAGGCTTATAGTCTTTATTTATCCTTGTTAGTGTGAATATTCATGTTTTGCTGCAGAGATATTAATATGTTTGGTTACTTCCCCCAAACTTCCAAGGATGCCCCATATTACCTGTTAAAAATACTTCTGACCCAAAAGTTTTCTGATGAGGGATTTTGGCTCATAGTACAGTTTTGCCAGTTATGTGTTTTCCAATTAATAATCATAAATTAGGCAAGCACAGATCTCAAAACACCTCACAGGTTTGTCCCCACTTGGTTATTTACTGCTCCCTGTTTGCTCTGTAGTTTGGGAACTATTCGGTATTATTTTCTAGTTCAACATTTAGTACTTTAATCCTTTGGAAGGAAAAACAATGTTGGTTTAATAAATGAAGAATAAATAGAAATAGTGAATAATATATTGAATCCAGATCTCTCCTTCTCCACTGGTGTAACATGAAAGGAGGAGGAAATAGTCTTTACAGTCACATGTGAAACAAAGTAGTCACATGTGTAGTACATTTGCATTTTGTGCAGTATATATAAGAACTATACTCATGCCTTCCTGGAGTATGAGGAAGGCTCATACTGGAGGCTCATACTGGAGGCTCAACAAAAGCCTCCAGACACAATTTCATATCTTTTTCTAAACATACAATCTCAGGACCAATAATTGTATGTCTTCCACTAGTTTAGGAAAAGCCTTTTCTATTTTCTCAAGGAGTATATTGTACTAAGCCAATAGGGGGATGGGGAGAAGAGTGTATTAAATACTTAGTCCTTTACTGTCTGACTTAACCTGTGTGGTAGCCAAGCTCCAAGAAACCCCCAGGGTTTCAAGCCCCCTGTGTAGTCTCTTTCATATTAAATAGGGTTGACCTGTGTAACTAGTAGGACTTTGTGCAAATGACAAAGTGTGACTTCTGAGGTTAGGTCATAAAAGACATTGTGGTGTCTGCCTTTCCCTCTCTCAAATCACTTGCTTTTGGGAAGCTAGTTGCTGTGTAATGAGAATACCCAAGTAGCCCTATGGAAAAGTCCATGTAGCAAAGAAGTAAGATCTTCTGCTAAAAACCAGCACTAAATTGCCAGCCATGTGAGTGAGCCACCTTAGAAGTGGATCCTCCAGCCCCAGTCAAGCCGTCAGATGACTGCAGCCCCAGCCAACAACTTGACTTCAATTTCATGAGAGATTCCAAACCATAATAACCCTGCTAAACCGCTTCTGGATTCCTGACCCCCCAGAAAGTTAGAAACAAAAATATTTGTTGTTTCAAGCTACTGGGTTTGGAGGTAATCTGTTACATAGCAAAAGATAACAAGTATACCAAGAACTTTGATTCAAGGAGAAATGTTCATTTCTTTTATTATGAAAGTAACAGTACATGCTTGTTGCAAATTTTAAGTGTGGACATACATGACCTGGAAAATAAAAATATCCCCTCTTTGCAGTTTATGGTGAATAGTTCCAGATTTTCTCTGAGCAGATACTAATATGTGTACATCTGTGTATACCAACACACATGTGTTGTGATTTGTTAATACACCCTGGACCGTATTAAACATACTGTCCTGCCACTTGCATATTCTTTTTAACAATTTAGCTTGGCACATTTTCCATGTAAGCTCATATAAATCTGTCATTTGTTAATTTATCTTCATATATTTTGTTGTGTGAACATCTCCATTTCCTATTGGAGGATATTTGGGCTGTCTCTGATTTCCACAAATACAATGCATGATACAGTGAATAAGCATGTAGGTGAATCTGTGGGATATATTTCTGGAAACAGAAATGTGGATCAAAAGTAGACACACTTAAAATTCTGATAGATATTTTTGGATTGCCCTCACAAAAAGCTGTAAGCAAAAGTTGTACCAGGGAATGTAAGTGTCTATTTCCCAGCACCCTCAAAAAACACTGGGTAACCATGGTCTTTGACAATTGGGTAAGTAAAAAATGATTTATTGCTTTCTTTTATGTTTAATTATTAACCATCTTTTTGTGTTTATTGGCTGTTTGAGTTTCTTCTGTTTGGGGTTCTCTGTCCATCTCCTCTGGCCATCTTGGTATTAGATTATTTGCCTTACATGTTGGTTTGTAAGAACAATTTGTGTATCAGCATGTTAACCTCTTTGCCTAAAACATATTTTGTAGAAAATTTATCCCAACTTATTGTCAACACCAACTTTAACATTTTTAATCATATTTAGGAACTTTTCTGTCATAACCTGATGATGTGTGTCATATAAAGCATGGAAAGGGCTTTGTAACTTAATTTACAAGTAGTTAGAATGAAAATTTTAAATAAAGCATGACCTGTGTCTACAAGCATTAACTGTTGCTGTGTTTACCTTGGTTATCAATGGCCCGGTTGACTTGGATTGTTACTATTTTCCTTCTAGTTTCCCGAATACTTTATTCACCGCATTCCCAGAAGCCGTGAGGTTCAGCAGTCCTGGCTGTCCACAGTGCTCACCACTTTGTACTCTATGTGGCTCTCCTTTCCCCTGACTCACCGAGTGAAGCCAGATTTGGTATGTATGACCATCACTAAGGAGAGGGACAGTCAGTCTCCTGTGGGTCTTTCATTAGTAATGGAACATAGTGTTTTCTTACACAGCTACCCTTTATCAGTATGCCAGATTCTATACTGGACCTTTTTATGATCATATGCTAAAATTTATCATGCAATGCACTTTGCTGAAAGAGGTGAGAAATTTGTCTTCCCTTTCTAGCTGTAACTTAAACTCTAAATTTGCCCTCTTCTCCCCCCTCCTCTTGTGATAAGCCCTAACAGAGCAGTGTCTTTAACCAATTTGTCTTCCTACTCACCTATGGTTCCTGAGCCAACATCATGTGCTTATCAGCCAGAGGAGAGCCAATTTTTTATTCCTTTTCAGTACTCTTCTTGTTTTTTGTCAAGACTGTGTTACCAGATATGGAATGCAGTGGGCAGAATGTTACACACACCCAAGTTTTATAGGAGAATAATACAGAAAATAAAAATCTAAAAACATAATTACTGCACTGTGTTCAAGCTTACTTTCCTTATCATCTGAAGTTCTCTGTGGTCTTTAGGATGAGGTTCTGTTATTAAATTCTAAATGCATTTTAGTAGACCATGGAGAGTGGTGGATATGTTATCATAGGAGTGTACACAGTTCTTAAATAACACTTTCTTTCCTATTTTAAGACAGAATCCATTCATCAGCATATCCTGAAAGGAAGCTCTTCACTTGCCCTCCACATACACAAGTTCTGGTCTAGTGGGTATTATTCTCATGAGTAGTTGGAACAGAAATGTATAGCTTGACTTTGAACGATCTCTGAGTTTGGTCATTGCCTTTCATCAGCTGAACTGCAGTTCAAGTCCCTTCTTTGGATGAGAATTTTAAAATCTGAATTTTCTGCATGAGTATTTAGATTGTTTTTAAAAGATACAGTTTACAAACAGTGAGATGCTCAGATCTTGTGTATAGTCTGACTGTGTCCTTCTCAAGATAGAGGACATCTCTGTCACCCCAGAAAGTTTTCTCCTGCTTCTTCCCAGTCATTCCCTGGCCCTGAGCAACCACTTTCTAATTTTTGTCACCATAGATTACTTTTGCTTATATTTATTTTTAAATTTTAGACAAAGTGAGTTTATTTCACAGTCTCCAGCCACATTTTCAGTGTGTAGAATTTAGATATTTCCCTAAAAAAAATCATTACTGCCCAGAAAAGTTTAATTATTTCTAAAATTCAAAAGGCAGAATGGAAGGGAGAAAAGGTCTTGATATTTTAAGCAGGAAATCTGGTGTTTATATTTACTAGATCACTAGAGGCGTGGCCACCATCACTGGCAGCAGCTAGCTTGAGTGTGGTTTAGGACTCCAAAGGGTTAAGGCTCAGAAGGAAGTAGTGACATGATGGATGATGGCTGTCATAGACACAGAGGAGCTCTGGTGACTGCCTGGCCCGGCATTTGATACCCTTGTAGTGGGAAGAGTAACCTGTGGGGCATTAGGACACTTGGTCCCAGGCCACTTTGGCTTTCATTTCATTTTCGTCAGTTCCCTTCTGGGCCTCATTCTTTACCGTAAAATGAAAGAATATATTAGATATCCTCTCAGTTTCCTTCTGACTTAGTCTAAAATTTTATGAATGCTATAAATTTGCTTGTAAAAGAATGGAAGGAAAAAACTATTATGACGTTTCTAAAGGAATAAGAGTGAAAAGGGGTTGGGGGATGTGAAGTACTTATTTCCATTCTTAGCTGAGTTAGTGAAAATCATTTCAAACCTGAGCGTTACCCGATCAGCTGTTCCCATACAGTTGGCTTCACAAAATGAATTTGCACTTAATGTATTTCCCTTCACTTTACAGAGAAAAGTTAAGGGTCAAGAGGCCTTTTTTACAACATGCAGATCTCTCTGCATTCATCCTTGACTTTCTTATGACTTTTGTCACAAAGCACTATTCCTTTTTTACTTCTTTAAAAAAAAAAGTGAAAGAAAAACCCACTCTTAGAAGAGATAGCAGCATCGTACCTTAAATCACTGGAGTTGCCTGAATGGCCAGGTGCCTGTCTGCTCTACTTTAACTGTATGCACCTGAGTGTACTGCTCCATTCAACTGTCTCTGTACCTCACTTTGCCATCTATAAAATATAAACACAGACACTTCCCTGTTGTTCCAGAATGAGTGTTGAATAATAGAACATTTTAATGTTTTTTAAATGGAAATTTCGTCTGGAACATAACAGGTAATGTTTATTGAGCACTTATATATGCCAGATGTGGCACTAAGCGATTGCCATACAAGATAGGTGGTACTGTTATTCTCGTTTAATGGCTGAGGAAACTGAGGCACTAAGCCGCAGGAGGTTATTTGGCACCTTTATATTAAAAATCTGGGTCAAGAAGCATCAATAATAGCAAAAATGAGATTTCATCAAATGAACTGAGATCTCTGGTCCTTTCAGTCACTTACTCTTTTCTGTTTATCTTTGTTATCTTGGAAGCAGCAAATAGAGTTAGCCAAATTTGGAATGCTGTATTATATGTTTGATTTGTAGATGAGTCTATCCCGAAAGTGGTAATTTTTAAAAGTATGCAGCAAGTGCCTGCTGTGTGCTACTTTTCCAGTTGGTTATCTAATAGACATCTGAAACTTTCTTAGTCCAGAATAGTAGATATTTCCTCTTCTTTCCCCGTTTTAGTAAATTTGCTCGAGTCAGCTCCCCAGGAGACATCTTTGATTCTTCTTTCCCACACCCTACTTCCCGTGTTCAGTAGCAAGTCCTGCCAGCCATGTCTTTGAAATTTATCACCCATCTGTCTATTTCAGTCCATCTTGACTGCCTCCGTGCCGTCCGCCCCCCCACCCCACTGCATAGTCTCCTAACTTGTCCGCCTGTGGAAGGAAGTTCATGATCCCCCACAATTTTTCTTTACCATTTAACAACCAATGTAATTTTTTTAATGTAAACTAGATTCTGTTACTTCATGCTTAAAATCCTCCAGTGGTGCTCTTAGAATAGAGTTTAAACTTAGGATAGCCTGCATGCTCCAGCCCTGACCTGCTTCTTTGACCTTTTCTCCTCTCTTCCCTTAGTTTACTATGTGCCAGCCACACCTGCCTTTTTTTTTTTTTTTTTTTTTTAAACAAACCCAACTGATTCCTATCTCAGAGCCTTTGTACTTGCTGTTCCCTGTACTTGGGACTCTTTACTCCTGACCTAAACATGACCGGCTGCATTTTGTTCTGAGCTCAAGTATCATCTCCTTACAAAGGCCTGACTACTAGTACTTCTCCTTATTCCTCTGTCGCATTGTTATGCTTTATTGTCTTCATAGTATTAGTCCCAATAAAAATTACCCTTTTTATTATCCTTTATTGTCATTCCATAAGAAACTGTGACTGCCTTGTCCACTGTTGGAAAACGATACCTGGCCCATGGTAGCCTCTCAGTACATATCTTTGATAAATGTTCCACTCACTGTGCTAGTTACTGAGGGTGCAAACATGAGTGAGACATGGGCCCTGGCCTCAAAAAGGTTACACTCTAATGGAGGAGACAAATGGGAAAATAATTATAATTCAATATACCAAGTTCCTTAATGGTAGCAAGTAAAAATTGCCATGGGAATATGTCAGTGGTTGGTTCATTCACAAATATTTGTTGACCTACTCTGTGCCAGGATTTATACTGTGTGCAAGAGATTATAAAAGTTAGCACAGTAGAGCAGTCTTGCCTATAGCTAGATGGTTGTAGTGTGATAATCCTCTCTGGGAAGTGGGGTAAGGCTTCCGAGTAGAGATGACATTTAAGCAAAGGTGGGTAAGAGAGAATACAAAACTGTCATTTTAAGAAGAGTCAAGATTAGGGGCACTTGGGTGGCTTAGTCAGTTAAGCAGTCCAACTTTGGCTCAGGTCATGATTTCACGGTTTGTGAGTTCGAGCCCTGCATCAGGCTCGCTGCTGTCAGCACAGAGCCCACTTTGGATCCTCTGTCCCCTTCCTCTCTGTATCTCCCCTGCTGTCTCTCTCTCTGTCTCAAAAATAAATTAAAAAAAAAAAAGTGAAGATTAATAAGTCAGCTAGGTAAGAGAATCCCATAATGTACATAAAGTCGAAATCTTTAGACTAAACCTTTATTAATTGAAATTTTATATATAATATTTTATTGTTATTAGAAATTATTAGGACCTGGAACTTAACTCAGTACAAGTAATAAGTAGTCATTTTTAAAAGGCTAAATATCATAGGTACTTTTAAGATGGTATATTGGGCTTTTTTCTTTAAAATCCCCACAAACAGGGACGCCTGGGTGGCTTAGTCAGCTAAGCATCCAACTCTTGGTTTTGGCTCAGGTCATGATCTCATGGTTTGTGAGTTTGAGCCCCATGTTGGGCTCCATGCTGACAGTGCAAAGCCTGCTTGGGATTCTCTTCCCCCTCTCTCTGCTTCTCTCCTCTTTGTGCTCAATTGCTCACTCTCTCTCTCAAAATAAATAAACTTAAAAAAATTTAAAATCCCCACAGAATTTTTTCATTGAAACCTAATAGTTAAAGGAAATAACCACTTAACCATTTTATTGATTATCATTTTGATTCATCAGAATGGATCCACCTAAAAGTCATATTTTTTAAATCTTTTAGAAAAATAACATTGAGCTATTCTGATTTGTCTGGTACTCTTCTAAGTACTTTACATACATTAACTCACTTAATTTTCCTAACAGTCTTCTCACATAATACTCATTATATTCATTCCATAGATGAGGAGCCCAAAGTCCAGAGAGGTGTAAGTAACCAAGATCGCAAAACTAGTCAGTGTAACTTAACTCTAGTTCTCTTTATAAATGTATCGGATTCTGCCAGAATTAGCTAACTTGCTCAATTCAAAACTAGTATTTTATTTTTAACATCTGTATTGCAGTAGGCACTGAAAGGGGTTACTAGAATAGAGCCTATGTCCTTGAGAAGCTTTTATTTAGTTAGCTTCAAGAAAAATAGAGTAAAGAAATGATAGGTAGACATGCAATAGAGAGTAATTCTGTTGGAAAAAAATGAAATCAGAAATTGTTCTTCCATTTCTGCAGCAACAGCTTGTTCTGCTACTCAAGATTCTTTTTAAAAAGCATTTGAACACATCATTTTTTTAGCTTTTTAAAAAATTTGAAACAATTATCACAAGAAGTTGCAGAAATAATACATAGATGTTTCTATATTCTTCACCCAGCTTTCCTTAAAGGTGACATCATATATAACTGTAGTACAGTGTCAAAGCCAGAAGATTTATATTAGTATGATACTGTACTGTTAACCAGACTACAGACCTTACTCAGTTTTCACTGTTTTTCTATATGTATTCGTGTGCAGTTGTACGTGTGCATATGTATAGTTCTATGCTATTTTATTCATGTATTTGTGTAACCACCACGAAAATCAAGATACGAAACTGTTCCATCACTGCAAAGGAGCTTCCCTGTGCTCCCCCCATCCCTGTCTCCTGGCAGCCACTAATTAGTTTTACCTCTATACAGTTTGTCATTTCAAAATGTTCTGGAGAAGGTTAAGATGTCAGAAGTGTAGGGCAACCCTAAGCTTGCCTCCTGCCTCAAGCACAGCTAGAGAAATATCAAATCATTCTGAACACTCAAGAAATCGATCAGATGTCTTGGAGAACAAAGCTGCACATCTACAAGCAGAAAAAATGACCCGTGGAAGGGAGGAAATGCTGAGAGTTGATTTGGGGAGAAAAGAGCCACGATTGCAGCAGTGGGGAAGGAGCCCTGATCACAGAGAGAAGAGCGAGAGAGAACAGGAGAGAAAGAGTGGGAAAAAAAGGGTGAAAACATTCACAGGGGACTGCACAAAAAATTTTTTCCCCAAAACCATTGACTGGAAAAAGGAGAGGATTTCTTTTTTTTCTTTTTTTTTTTTTATAATATATGAAATTTATTGTCAAATTGGTTTCCATACAATACCCAGTGCTCATCCCAAAAGATGCCCTCTTCAATACCCATCACCTATCCTCCTCTCCCTCCCACCCCCCATCAACCCTCAGTTTGTTCTCAGTTTTTAAGAGTCTCTTATGCTTTGTCTCAAGGAGAGGATTTCAATACCGCTAGTTTTTTATAAACAGCAGAGTGCAGTGTCTGAAGTTTTGGAGGTCAAGAGCATTACCAGGATTGTGCATGGCTGTGCTTAGTGGGGGACGAGGGAGGAGCCCCAGGAGTGGGCAGTGCAGTCTGAGGATTCCCTGTGGTTCACGGGGAGAAGTGGTTCCCCTGCTTGAAGAGCATTTGGTAGAGGTGATACAGCAGTTCCATAGGCAAGGGATCCTGCGGGCACCATTGAGCTACCCCATTCACCAGCATAGGAACAAAGATGCTAGCTGAGGACAGCAACCCTGGTGCTGGCTATGTATTACAATTTACCATAAACTCTGAACCTCTGTGCAGTCATGTAACTATTTTCTGGGACAAGCCAGCATCCAACACAGTGCAGTGAGACCCTCCCCCAGAGGATCAGCATGGGTCTCTGCCACAAGGGTCTCTGATGTGTGGGGTTTGAAACCTAGCTGTGCCTAAGATAAAACACAGGTGTTCTGTGCTGTCTGGCAGGCAGACAGCTCAAAGACAGGGACCCCCTGGAGAGGCAGTTGTTTGTCTGTGAGGGCTTCCTGAGGAATGGTGGGCATGAGCTCCCTGTTCCAGAGAGGAGAGAGCAGGGTGGAACCATTTTTACCCCTTGACCACCAGCAGTGACCGACCTCATTGAGAGAAAAAGAGTGCCACCAAATGAAGACCTGAGCAACTTACACCTAGCCCTGCCCTCACTGTACCCTACAGGTGTATTTCCACTAGAGTAAGTCCACCTGAGAATCAGAGCAGTAGACCCCTCTCCCAGACCAGCATAACCCCCTTGCACGCACCAAGTCTACCGATCATAGAGTGCTGCAAAGCTTCAGCTCTGGGGGAAAAAGGATCTAGCTTCCTTTGGGTTTGTTTGTTTTGGTTTTGTTTTTTTGGGTTTTTTTTTTTAATACAGAAAGAGCAATTTCTTTACTTTTTGAATTATTTTTAAGTTTTTATATATATTTTTTTCTATCAAGCTTCTCTTAACAATCAACCCAAAACACATCTACAACCTTCCTACCTTCCTTCCTTCCTTCCTTCCTTCCTTCCTTCCTTCCTTCCTTCCTTCATTTTTCACCTCCAAAATGACAAGATGGAAGAATCCAACCCAAAAAAACAGGAAGAAATGTTGGCCAGGGATTTAATCAATACAGATATAATAAGACATCTGAACTAGAATTTAAAACAACAGTTATAAGGATACTAGCTGGGCTTGACAAAAGTATAAAAGACATTAGAGAATCCTTACGGCAGAGATAAAAGAACTAAAATCTAATCAGGCTGAAATTAAAAATGCTATAACCAAGATACAAATCCAAATGTATGCCATAAAAACAAGGATAGATGAAGCAGAGGAACAAATCACTGATAAAGAAGATAAAATTATGGAAAATAATGAAGCTGAAAGGAAGAGAGAAGTAAAAGTAATGAATCACAAAAGTAGACTTATGGAACTCAATGACTTATTAAAATGTAATAACATTTATATCATAGGAGACTTAGAAGATGAAGAGAGAGAAAGGAGCAGAAGGTGTATTTGAGCAAATTATAGCTAAAAGTTACCTAATTTAGGGGAGAACACAGACATCAAAATCCAAGGTGAACAGAGAGCTCTCATTAAATTCAACAAAAGCCAGCCATTACCAAGGCATATCATACTCAAATTCACAAAATAAACAGACAAGGAAAGAATCCTGAAAGCAGCAAGGGAAAGAAGTCCTTAACCTACAAGGGAAGACAAAGCAGGTTCACAGCAGATTTGTCCACAGAAACTTGGCAGGCCAGAAGGGAATGACAGGATATATTCAACATGCTGAATGGGAAGAATATGCAGCCAACAATACTTTATCCATCAAGGCTGTCAACCAGAATAGAAGGAGAGATAAAGTGTTTCCCAGACAAACAAAAACTAAAGGAGTTTGTGACCACTAACCTAGCCCCACAAGAAATTTTAAGGGGGACTCTTTTGAGTGGAGGGGGGAAAAAAAAAAAGACCAAAGCAACAAAGAATACAAAGGACCAGAGAACATCACCAGAAACACCAACTCTACAGGTAACACAATGGCACTAAATTCATATCTTTCAATAATCACTCTGAATGTAAATGGACTAATTGCTCCAATCAAAGACATATATAGGGTATTAGAATGGATAATAAAAACAAGATCCATCTATATGCTGCCTACAAGAGACTCTTTTTAAACCTAAAGACACCTGCAGATTGAAAGTGAAGGGATGGAGAACCATCTATCATACTGATGGACATCAAAAGAAAGCCAGAGCAGCCATACTTATATCAGACAAACTAGATTTTAAAACAAAGACTGTAACGAGAGATGAAGAAGGGCATTATATCAAAATTAAGGGGTCTGTCCACCAAGAAGATCTAAGAGTTGTAAATATTTATACCCCCAACTTGGAAGTACCCATATATATAAATCAATAACAAATACAAACTATCTCATTGATAATAATACAGTAATAGTAGGGAACTTTAATCCCCTGCTTGAGCAATGGGCAGATCATCTAAGAGAAAATCAATAAGGAAACAGTAGCTATAACACAGTCTGGATGAACTTAACATATATTCAGAACATTTCATCCGAAAGCAGCAGAATATACATTCTTTTCAAGTGCACATGGAACATTTTCCAGAATAGATCACATACTGGGTCACAAATCAGCCCTCAACAGGTACAAAAAGACTGAGATCATACCATGTATATTTTCATACCATAATGCTATGAAACTTGAAATCAAGCACAAGAAAATATTTGGAAAGATCCAAAATACATGGAGGTAACAGAACATCCTACTAAAAAATGAATGGGTTAACCAGGAAATTAAAGAGGAAATTAAAGAGGAAATTAAAAAGTACATGCAAGCAAATGAAAATGAAACACAGCAGTCCCAAACCTTTGGGATGCAGCAAAGGCAGTCCTAAGAGGGAAGTATATTGCAATACAGGCCTACCTCAAGAAGCAAGAAAACTCTCAAATACACAACCTAACCTTACACGTAAAGGAGCTAGAAAAGGAACAGCAAATAAAGCCAAAAGCCAGTATAAGAATGGACATAATAGAGATTGGAGCAGATATAAATGATATAGAAACAAACAAACCAACAAAACAGTAGAACAGATCAACAAAGTAAGAGCTGGTACTTTGAAAGAACTAATAAAAGTGATAAATTCCTATCTAGACTAATCAAAAAGAAAAGAGAAAGGACCCAAATAAAATCATGAACAAAAGAGGAGAGATCACAATGAACACCACAGAAAGGCAAACAATTATAAGAAAATATTATGAAAAATTATATGCCAACACACTGAACAATCTGGAAGAAATTAACAAATTCCTAGGAACATACAAAGTACCAAAACTGAAACAGGAAGAAATAGAAAATTTGAACAGAACCATGACCAACAAAGAAATTGAATCAGTAATAGAAAATCTCCCAACAAACAAAAGTTCAGGGTCAGAAGGCTTCCCAGGGGAATTTACCAGACATTTAAAGAAGAATTAATACCTATTTTTCTCAAACCATTCCAAAAAATAGAAATGGAAGGAAAACTTCCAAACTCATTCTATGAGGCCAACATTACCTTGATTCCAAAAGCAGACAAAGACCTCACTAAAAAGGAGAATTAAAGGTCAGTATTCTTGATGAACAGGGATGCACAACTTCTCAACAAGATACCAGCAAATCGAATTCAAGAGTACATTAAAAGAATTGTTCACCATGATCAACAGGATTTATTGCTGGACTGCAGGGCTGGTTCAGTATTCAGAAACCAATCAATATGATATACCACATTAATAAAAGAAAGAATAAGAACCATATGATCCTGCCAATAGATACAGAAAAAGCATTTGACAAAGTACAGCATCTATTCTTGATTAAAAAAAAACAACCCTCAACAAAGTAGGGGTAGATGGAACATACTTCAATATCATAAAGGGCATATACAAAGAACCCACAACTACTATCATCCTTATTGGAAAAAAACTGAGAGCATTTCCCCTACAGTCAGCAACAAGACAAGGATGTCCACTCTCACTATTACTATTTAACATAGTACTGAAAGTCTTAGCCTCCACAATCAGACAACAAAAAGAAGTAAAAAGCATCCAGATCAGCAAGGAAGAAGTCAAAGTTGGACTATTTGCAGACGACATGATACACTATGTAGAAAACCCAAAACACTCTACAAAAAACTGCTAGCACTAACTCATGAATTCAGCAACCTACAAGATATAAAATCAATGTACAGAAGTCTGTTGTATTTCTATACACCAGCATTGAAGCAGCAGAAAAATCAAAGAATCAGTCCCATGTATAATTGCACTGAAAACCATGATACCTAGGAATAAACCTAACCAAAGAGGTAAAAGATCTGTACTCTGAAACTTTATAACACTTATGAAAGAAATTGAAGAGAACACAAAGAAATGGAAAAGCATCCCATGCTCATGGATTAAAAAAACAAGCATTGTTAAAATGTCTATACTACCCAAAGCAATCTATACATTTAATGCAATCCCATCCAAAATAACACGAGCATCTTTCACAGAGCTAGAAGAAACAACCCTAAAATTTGTGTGTAACCTCAAAAGATCCCAAATAGCCAAAGCAATCCTGAAAAAGAAAAACAAAGCTGGAGGCATCACAATGCTGGATTTCAGTCTATATTACAAAACTGTAGTCATCAAGACAGTTTTATGTACTGGCATAAAAAACAGTCTCTTCAACAAACAGTGGGAAAACTGGGTAGCAATACACAGAACAATGAAAGTGGACCACTTTCTTACACCATACACAAAAATAAAATCAAAATGGATTAAAGACCTAAATGTGTGACAGGAAACTATCCAAACCTTAGAGGAGAACACAGGCAACAACCTCTTTGACCTTGGCCATAGCACTTTTTTACTAGACATGTCACCAGAGACAAAGGAAACAAAAGAAAAAATGAACTATTGGGACTTGATCAAGATAAAAAACCTGCACAGTAAAGGAAACAGTCAACAGAACTAAAAGTCAGCCTTTGGAATGGGAGAAGATATTTGCAAATGACATATGTGATAAAGGGTTACTATCCAAAATATATAAAGAACTTGTAAAACTCAACACCCAAAAAAATAATCCAGTTTAAAAAATGGGCAGAAGACATGAATAGACATTTCTCCAAAGAAGACATCCAGATGGCCAACACTCATGAAAAGATGCTCAACATCAGTCATCATCATGGAAATACAAATAAAAACTGTAATGAGCTATCACCTCACACCTGTCAGAATGGCTAAAATCAACAACACAAGAAATAGGAGGTGTTGAGGAGGATGTGGAAAAATGGGAACCCTCTTGCATTATTGCTGCATTATTGGTAGAAATGCAAACTGGTGCAGTCTCTCTTGAGAACAGTATGGAGGTTCCTCAAAAAGTTAAAAATAGAACTACCTTACAATCCAGCAGTTGCACTACTAGGTATTAACCCAAAGGATACAAAAATACAGACTCGAAGGAGCACATGCACCTGTATGTTTATAGCAGCATTATCAACAATAGCCAAACTGTAGAGAGGAGCCCAAATGTCCATTGACCAATGAATAAAGAAGAGGTGGCATATATATACAATTATTCAGCCATCAAACACAATGAGATCTTGCCATTTGCAATGGTGTGGATGGAGCTAGAGTGTATTATCCTAAGCCAAATAAGTCAGAGAAAGACAAATATCATATGATTTCACTCATTTGTGGAATTTAAGAAACAAAACAGACGAACATACAGGAAGAATGGAAAAAAGAGAGAGGGAAATAAGCCATAAGACTCTTAATGATAGAGAACAAACAGGGTTGATAGAGGGATATGGGTGGGAGATGGGCTAGATGGGAGATGGGTATTAAGGAGGGCACTTTTTGTGATGAGCACTGGGTGTTGTATGTAAATGATGAATCACTGAATTCTACTCCTGAAACCAGTATGGCACAGTATGTTACCTAACTAGAATTTAAATAAAAATTTTTTTAATGTTCTGTAAATAGAATCAAAGAGTTGGAAACCTTCTGAGATTGACCTTTTTTTACTGAGTATAATGCCCTTGAGATCTCTTCAGTTTTTTGCATGTATCAGTATTTCCTTTTTATTGATGAAAAGAATTCCGTTGTATAGATGTACCACAGTTTGCTTAGCCATTCATGCATTGAAGGACATTTGAATTGTTTTCAGATTTTTGCTGCTATAAATAAAGCTACTGTGAACATTTATGTACAGGTTTTTCTATAGGTGTTAAGTTTTCATTTCTGTAGGTAAATGCCTACAAGTGAGATTGCTGGGTCTGATAGAAGATTCCAGTTAAGTTTGGCAAGAAACTGCCAACTATTTTCCATAGTGGCCAAATCACTTTACATCTTACTAGCAATGTATGCAAGATCCAGTTTCTCTCCCTTCTCTCCAGCATTTGATGTTATCTCTCTGTCTTAGGTGTGTAGTGATATGCCATCATGGTTTTATTTTGTATTTCCTTAGTTGCTAATGATGGTAAGTATCTTTTTGTGTGCTTGTCATAGTATCCCTTCTTCATTGAGGGGTTTCTTGATGTCTTTTTGCCCATTTTCTAACTGAATTGTTTGTTTTACTTTTGGGTTTTGAGAGTTCTTATATATATTCTAGATATGAGGCTTTTGTCCAGTATTATGGTTTACAAATATTTTCTTCCAGGTCATAACTTCTCTTTTCATCTAACAGGTTTTTTCACAGGCAAAAGTTTTTATTTTGATGAAATCTAATTTATCAATTGTTTATTTTGGTTGTCACATCTAAGAACTCAGGTGAAGAGTTCTAGATTCCAGGTAGTCCTAGATTCCAAAGACTTCCTCATGTTTTCTTCTAAAAGTTTTATAGTTTTGTTTTACTTTTGAATCCATAGATCATTTTGAAAAATTTTTTTAGTGTTTATTTATTTTTGAGAGAGAGACAGAGTGTGAGTGGGGGAGTGGCGGAGAGTCAGAGAGACACAGAATCCGAAGCAGGCTCTAGGCTCTAGGCTCTGAGCTGTCAGCACAGAGCCAGATGCGGGGCTCAAACCCATGAACCGTGAGATCATGACCTGAGCCAAAGTCAGATGCTTAGCTGATGGAGTCACCTGGGTGCCCATGAATCCATAGATCATTTTGAATCAATTTTTGTGTAAAATATAGTGCTTAGATGAAGCCTCATTTTTCCTATAGATGTCGAGTACAATTTGTTTTAAACCTTCCTGGGGCGCCTGGGTGGCTTAATCAGTTAAGCGTCTGACTCTTGATCTCAGCTCAGGTCATGATCTCATGGTTCATGAGACACAACACTGACATAACACTGACAGCTCAGAACCTGCTTGGGAATCTCTCTCTTCCCCTTCACCACTTGTGCACACGTGCACACTGTTTAAATAAACATTTAAAAAAATTTTTTTTATATTTATTTATTTCTGAGACAGAGACAGAACATGAGCAGGGGAGGGACAGAGAGAGAGAGGGAGACACAGAATCTGAAGCAGGCTCCAGGCTCTGAGCTGTCAGCACAGAGCCCAACGCGGGGCTCGAACTCACAAACCGTGAGATCATGACCTGAGCCAAAGTCGGTCGCTCAACCCACTGAGCCACCCAGGCGCCCCAATAAACATTTTTTTTAAACTGTCATTTCTCCATGGAATTGTTTTTGCCTCTTTGTCAAAAATCTGATGGAAATTTTTTTAAAAAATCAGTTTGGTTGGTGTGTTTGTGTTGTCTATTCCTGCATTCTTTGTTTCATTGATCTCTGTGTCTGTCCCTCTGCCAGTTCGCTATTATGAATGCTATAGCTATATAGGAAGTGTTAACAGTGTGATTTCTCCCACTTTATTCTTCAAAATCGTTTTAGCTATTCCAGTTCCTTTGCCTTTCTATCAGATTTTAGAATAAGCTTGTGTACATATACAATAAAATTTTGTCAGGATTTTGTTAGGAATTGCATTATATGTATAAATCATTTTTTGGGAAATCAGCATTTCTACTATATTGAGTCTTCCAATCCATGGCCATGGATGTGTCTGCACTTATTTAGGTCTTCTTTTATTTCTTTCATTATCATTTTGTAATTTTCAGCATACACACACACAACATACATGCTTTTTTTTTTTTTAATTGATATGTTGGTATTTTACTTTTTTTGGAATGATTGTTAATTTTAAATGGTATTACGTTTTTAATTTTGGTTTTGGTATGTTTGTTGCTAACATAGAGAAATACCATGGACCTTTTTTTTTAAATCTCATATCCTGTGATCTTGCTGAACTCACTTATTAAATTCTAGGAGTATTTATTTTTTATTTTAAAAAAAACATTTTTTTAATGCCCATTTATTTTTGAGGTGGGGGGAGGGGCAGAGAGAGGGAGACACAGAATCCAAAGCAGGCTCTAGGCTCTGAGCTCTCAGCACAGAGGCCATTGTGGGGCTCAAACTCACAAGCTGTGAGATCATGACCTGGGCCAAAGTTGGACACTTAACCAACTGAGCCACCCAGGTGCCCCTATTTATTCCTATTTTTTTAAATATAATTTGTCAGGTTAGCTAACATATGGTGTATACAGTATGCTCTTGGTTTCAGGAGTAGATTCCCGTGATTCATTGCTTACATACAACACCCAATGTTCATCCCAACAAGTGCCCTCCTCAGTGCCCATCACCCTTTTTCTCCTCCCCTCCGTGCCCCCATCAACCCTCAATTTGTTCTCTGTATTTAAGAGTCTCTTATGACTTACCTCCCTCTCTGTTTGAAACTATTTTTTTCCCTTTCCTTCCCCCATGGTCTTCTGTTAAGTTTCTCAACATCCACATATGCGTGAAACAGGTGATGTCTGTCTTTCTCTGACTAATTTATTTCACTTAGCATAATACCCTCCAGTTCCATCTACGTTGTTACAAATGGCAAGATTTCATTTTTTCATTGCCAAGTAGTATTCCATTGTATATATAAGCCACATTTTCTTTATCCATTCATCAGTTGATAGACATTTGGGTTCTTTCCATAATTTGGCTATTATTGATAGCTCTGCTGTAAACATTGGGGTACATGTGCCCCTATGAATCAGCACAAATCCTAGGAGTTTTAAAATAGATTTCCTGGGACTTTCTAGATAATCATGTATTCTGCAAAAAGGGAAAGTTTTATTTTTTCCCTTCCAACCAGTATATCATTTATTTCCTTTTCTTGCCTTATTACACTGACTAGTACTTCTAGTACTATATTGAATAAGCATGTATCTTTCTCTTGTTCCAAATTTTAGGGCAGTGCATTCAGTCTTTCACCACTAAGGATGATGTCAGCTGTGGGTTTTTTATAGATGCTCTTTGTCAAGTTGGGAAAGTTTCCATTATGTATTAGTTAGCGTTCTCCAGAAAAACTGAACCAGAGCCAATAAGATAGGATATTACTCAGGCTTTTTGTTCTAGTCAGGTCTTCAATTGATTGGATGAGGGCCATCCACATTAGTAGGGAGAACAATCTGCTTTACTCATTCTACCAATTCAGTTATTAATTTCACCCCAAAATACCCTCATAGACATACCCAGCATGAAGTTTGACCAAATGTCTGGGCACCCCATTGCCAAACTTGACACATAATATTAATCATCACAACTTCTGTTCATGATTTGCTGCAAATGAAAAAAAAATAATATCATTAATGACGCAATGAGTTTTGTCACTTTTTTTTTTTTTTTTTTTTTTTTTTGAGAGAGCAGGGCAGAGAGGCAGAAGGAAAGAGAGAGAGAGTTTTAATCACTGTGGAGCCTGATGCAGGGCTCAGTCCCCCGACCCTGAGATAATGACCTGAGCCAAAACTAAGAGTTGGACGCTCAACCTACTGAACCAGCCAGGTGCCCCTTGTCATTTATTTTTGTTGCATCAGTTAATACATGGGATCATGTGATCTTTCTTTAGCCTATTAATATGGTGCATTACATTGATTGATTTTCAGATATTGAAACATACCTTCATTCCTGGAATAAATCTCACCTGATCATGGTATATAATTCTTTTTATATATACATGGATTTGATTTGCCAGTAACTTGTTGAGAATTTTTATGATTATAGTTGTGAGGGATGTTGGTCTTTAGCTTTGTGTTTTGAACTGCCTTTGTCTGCTTTTGGTCATGAAATTATATTGGCCTTATAAAATGATTAGGAAGTGTTTCACCCTCTTTGTTTCCTGGAAGAGAATTGATGTTAATTTTCCTTTAAATGTTTGGTAAAATACCCCAGTTAAGCCATCGGGCCCTGAAGATTTCTTTTTCAGAAGCTTTTTAGCAGTCATAAGAATATTCAGATTATCTGTCTCATTTTGGGTGAATTTTGGTAGTTTGTGATTTTCAAGGAATTGTTCCATTTCATCTATATTATCACATTCACATGCATAGAGTTGTTTGTGTTATTCCCTTATTGTCCTTTTGTTGTCTTGTTGTTGTTGTTTTTACAGCTTTAGGATCTGTAATTATACCCTCTGTTTCTTGATATTGGCAAAGTCTGTCTTCCCTTTTTTCTCTTTTTATGTTTGTCAGTCTTGACAACAGTGATCTTTGTAAAGAATCAGCTTTTTGTTTCATTTCTTTTCTCTGTTCTTTATTATTTCTTTTCTCCTGTTTGCTTTAGGATAATTTTGCTCTTCTTTTTGGGGGGATTGTTTTCTGTTTTTTAAGTAGGCTCCATGCACAGTACGGAGCCCAACGTGGGGCTTAAACCCAGGACCCTGAGATCAAGACCTGAACTGAGATTAAGAGTCAGACACTTACCCGACTGAACCACCCAGGTATCACTTTTTTTGGTTTCTTAAGGTAGAAGCTTAGGTTATTGATTTAGGACCTTTCCTCTTTTCTAATGTAAGCATTTAGTGCCACAGATTTCTCTTTCAGCACTGTTTTAGTTTCATCCTGCTAATGTAGATATGTTGCATTTTTATTTGGTTCTGAGTATTTTTTTATGTCCTTCGAGACTTCCTCTTTGACCGATGGATTATTTAGAGTGCTTTGCTTAATTTTTGACTATTTAGAGTTTTTTTTCCTATTACACTTCTGTTATTGATTTCACGTTTGATCCCATTGTGATCAGGAAACATGCTTTGGTGTTTTTTTTTGTTGTTTTTTTTTTTAATTTTTTACATTTATTCATTTTTGAGAGACAGAGAGAGACAGAGCACAAGTGGAGGAGGGGCAGACAGAGAGAGGGAGACATAGAATCTGAAGCAGGCTCCAGGCTCCGAGCTAGAGCCTGACGCAGGGCTCGAACTCACAAACCGCGAGATCATGACCTGAGCCGAAGTCAGATGCTCAACCGACTGAGCCACCCAGGCGCCCCTCATGCTTTGTTTTTAAATATGTGGAGGTCTGTTTTATGAGCCAGGATACAATCTATCTTGGTGAATATTCCACGGGTGCTTGAAAAGAATGTGTATTCTGCTGTTGTGTGGAGTGTTCTGGAATTTCCTGTTAAATGGCGTTGGTGGACAGTGTTGTTGAGTTCTTCTGTGTCTTTGCTGATTTTTTATTTAACAGGTCTACTGATAGCCACAAGAGACATGGAACACGTTTTTGTTAACCCTTCTAAAACCATGGCTAAAATAGTCCCCTTGATCTTGGCCCTTCATAATCTGTTCTAAGCCCTTTCCCCCCTAGTGTAACAGACATGTTGATATCACAGTAATGTGAATTTTCAGTATTCCTTGTAGTTCATTGTTTCCATCTTAAAACCCAAATATTTCTTCACTATTGTGTCTTCTTTAGTTTCTCCTGAAGGTAGGCCTCTTTGAGTCAGTCTTTGAGTGAGTAGACTGATCTCCTACTCTCTTGAAAACATACTCCTGAGGAAAAATTAGTTTGTTTCAAGGAGAAGAAGAGAAAGTTGAATTTGTGAGGTTGCTAATCATTAAACTACAGTAAAAGGACTGCTTATGTTGGGGGGAAAATCTGTACAGTTCTGTAGGGCAAGGGCTGTGTGTTGTTGTGTTTCCCATGGTCCCTTCCTAGAAAAGTGCCTTCCACATATTTGTGGAATGACTTCAAAATAAATGAATGAATACTGGATGATGTGAGTCATCACAAAAACAAAGACGCCCACTCCCTAAACTGGTACTCTTCTCAGGCTTTATTGAGAGTTTGGAAAACCAGAAGGGTTTCCCAAGTCTGCAGTGTTTGATTACTGGCTTCATTCCAGCCTGGCTATTGTTAAATGAAATATGCAAAGAAAGCACTCTGCATACAAAAATGAAACCTGATTTAATTTTTAAATCAAGTAAACAATAAATTTCAGATTCTACATGTATAACAAATTGGAAAGAATTGGTCCATTTCAGCCTAATACTCTGCCTCTTTGCCTGAAGCTGAAGCTGGTTTAATTCACCATGACAAATTTAGATGTATTTATTACATGTACGATCATGCTTTGTATGAAAGAAGGCCATTATTTTACTTAGTTAGTTTTTCCCATGTTCCATACCCAGTTGGAGGAGTGAAATTTCTAAGTTCAGTAGCAAGTTGATGACATGGAGAGTGGGTTATTGTCCATACCATGATTTTTTTTTCATTAGATAGTTTTTGTGGTGAGCCACAAACTGTAATTACCACTGTTTGCATAGTATATAAAAATTTTATTGGCCTGTTGATTGACATGTGTTTGAAACATTAAGAAGTCAATTAGCTTCTTGTTGATAAGCCAGAATCCTTACAGTAAATTTCTTTTCCCGCTGGATTGCTGTTAGTTTCATTCTCTTTGTATAATGACCTTCATCTGGTATTATATTTTTGGGTGATCAAAAACCTTTATAACGTGTTCAAAGGAAACTTAGCTAGACAAAGAAAGGGTCAGCTGACCCAAGATGCCTATCTATAAATGGAGTAAAGTGAGAATAAGACTTTTCCAGCCAAGTCAAATAAGAAACGATTAGACCACAGTTGTCTACGATTAATGAAATCATACTTGGGAGACATTTGTTTAAATTCATTCAGTTCCTGTACCTCTGTTAACCAGTCCTCTGTACCACCTTAAAGTGATGCCAGTGTTCCTTTTTCCCAGCTTGTATTTCTCCTCAGTACACGCATTGTAAACTTCACAACTTTAATAAAGGTATGGAAGAACAAACTGAGTATCGTGATACGTGCATTTAGCAAGTCTGACAATGGTCAGAGTCCACTGTGAGAAGTGATTTTATGTGAAAATCCTCCCACGTATCTGGTTTCTTATGACTGACAGACTGCCTTTCCCAGCTGCATGGTGAAATTACCAGCTGTGCCACTGACACATTGGCTGGGTGACAACCCGTAGCTGCTTCCATCCACAAATGAGGTATTTAATTTAAACGTTATGACTTCTGTTTCACATTTTGAGTGACCTCAGAACAAAATCTGGGTCAAAATTAGGCTGTATATCATCAGAGATTGCTTTGAGTTGTTTTTCTTTTTCTTCATTTTGGGGGACTCTCCAAAGCTTGAAAATGATTTTTCTTTCCTTTCTAAATTGATCCTTTTTCCACTTGGCAAACGTGACGTTTTTCCTCTCTGCAGAAGCCAGCGTGGCTTTGCCTACCGGTTTTCTCTCCCGTTTCACTCTGCCTGCGTCACTCTCTGACTTGTCACTGTGCCAGTCCATCACAGGCACTTGTGAGCTCCGGGGCCTGGTGGGGCCTCTTCCTTTCAGGGTGAAAGCTAGCATGTTTTCCTAAGGATAACAATGTGGCTACAGTGAAAACAAAAATGAACGCCGAAGGAAAAGGAATTCAGTGGCGAGAGGATGAGAAAGGGAAGCGCGATGAAAACAAAGCTGTTTCCAAAGAAAGGGCTCACGTGTGGTCAGAGGCAGGGAACTGGGAGAGCTCTGGCCTTGCAGGAGAGAATGGTGGGAGGCACTGGTTGGCTAAGTGAGAACAGAGGGTGGGATGAAGAGAAAGAAAATCTTTGAAACAATCTTCAGTTAAATATGTGATTCCTAGAATCAGTCTTAGTTTCACAGCCTCTGAAGGGCCTTCTTTAAAGTTTCTAATGAATGGGGATAGCTCTATTTTTATAGCATCTGAAAATCAATAAACGCCCGTTTTAGCTTAGCATTTTAAAAACCTCCATCTGGTGTGAGGGAAAAAGGATAAGAAGGGAACGCAGAAAACACAAATAATTGAGTATGGGATGGGAGCGGTCCTAGTCAAGTGCCCTCATTAAAGATTTGGAGATGTCTAGAACCAGAGCTCCTATGGAAGCAGCCTGGAGAGTTGAGAAATTAAATGCAGTCTCTGAACTTGAGGAAAGGTGGGATGTGTTACGCATCTTGGCAATCCCAGCACCTGTTAAAGAGAAGTTGGCGAGGGAAGGATATAGGAAGGAAAGAGTCAAAGCACTGCATAACTGCTCCTTGGTTAACTTTTGCCCCCGCTAAATTAATCCCTGGAATTCATCTAAGGATTTTTTGATAACATTTAAATATTGCCTTTGTCAAAGAAAGCAAAAGGAAGTGGCAAGTTTCACATTCATCTTAAGCAGAATACTGTTGCTTTACTTAATTTTCTTCATTGAGGTGAAATTCACACAGCATAAAATTAACCATTTTAAAGTGTACGATTCAGTGGCAGTGAGTACATGTACAGTGTTGTACAGCCACCGCCTGTATTAGGCTCCAAAACATTTTCATGAACAGTTGCTTTACTTTAATGCCTGAGTGTCCTGGAACAACTTAGGGCTTTACCTTATTTTAAAAAATACATAGATATAGATATAAATATATAGATATCCATGTATAGATATGTGTGTATATCGATAGAGATTTATCTAGATATATATCTATAGAGATAGAGATAGAGATACACACACACACACACACACACACACACACACTCTAAGTATACATGCATACAATGTATACATGCAAACACTAGTCAGTGTTTTGTAACAGTCTCTGGGGACTAAATGCCATCTTCTTCATAGTCTGTCTTTTGGATTTCTTATTTCCCTCCCCGCAAGTCATTGGGTGAAACCATACCTTTTTAGGCTAGCATTTCCTCTTTGGTAGCTGCTTTTTGGTGATTTTTCTCCTGGCCTCCTGGTATAATCCTTATTTTTTGTAGCATGAATACAGTGAAGCTTCCTGGTCATGAATTTCTTTTTCTAGTGTTAGACATGTATGAAGTTAAATCAGCTGTGGAAAAGTTACTATACTTCTCTACGTGGAGTATGGGTGTTAAGATTCTCCTTATACCAGGACAGCATTTTATTAGATGTCAGCCACATGCTTCTCGCCTTCCATGGAGCCTTTTCCACAGGGTCAAAAGGACAAACTCTGATTTTCTCCAAGACAAATTGGCAAATAATTATAAAAATATTCTTCAAAAAGACTTTCCAGTCAGCGTTGATAACTATGATTATCCTTGGTTTACTAAGGGGAATGAGTAAACACCTTGCAAATTTCAAACACTATTGTGGCTTACACAAAAAGATACTTTAGCATTCTTGTTTAAAGGAGTGGAAGGGTTGGATTAGAAATAGGCCAGAGAACTTGAGCTGGTATTGCACACTCTTAAAAACAGTAGGAAGTCGGGTGCCTGGGTGGCTCAATTGGTTAAGCATCCGACCTTGATTAGGTCATGATCTCACAGTTTGTGAGTTTGAGCCCCGCATTGGGCACTGTCAGTGCAGGGCCTACTTGGGATTCTGTCTCTCCTTCTCTCTGTCCCTTCCCTGCTTTCACTTTCTTTCTCTCTCTCTCTCAAAACAAATGAATAAACTTAACAAACAGCAAGAAGTTCCCTGCTGATAAGACCTTTGAATTATAGGAAGAACATGTGGATCATTCCTTTTGAGAAGTGTGAATACTACGTTTATAAGTTTCATATGTCATGATGTCACAAATTCCATATTCTATCATAAAGAATGAAATCTGTGGCAGGATCAGCTGTAGAGTTGCAAAGGGCAGCAAATTCCATTTGTTACCAGAATACCGTTTTGCATTCTTGGTCTTCCTGATTTCACCTTTAAGCCATTTATACAGATCTTTCACAAAGCAATTTTTTACAAGTGTTTATAGCTGACAGTTTGTGAAAACACATTTGCTCTTATGGGCTAAATAATTGCTTTTCTCTAAAGACAGGTGTCACATGCTCAGATCAATTGTGTCCACATCTTCAAAGCTCCAGATGCTGTTTTTCTAAAGATTTGCTTACACGATACCGGATTTTGTAGATAAGTCTTGTTAGTGGAGGCAGCACCCGAAGCTCAAGGGACTTGATCTGTTGCTGTTTTTATTATTCCTAAGCCAACTGTCCTGTTTCAGCTTTTCAAGGAGCTGTGATTCACCTGTGTACAGTCACATGGGGAGAAAAAAGTTCCTCACTGTTCACTGCCAAAGGAGGCCAGAAGTGGGGCAGGGTGGGGGCTGGGAGTCCGTGGAGGTGTGGATTTCCCTTCTCTCTCTGGGAACTGGGTGAGGCTTCTGTGTGGCACACTTCCAATCTTCGGGTCATAGGAGAATTCCCCCTTTTTATTTTACAGGCTTCATGAAGAATTCCCCCTGAGTATTTGCTTAACATTTTTTCTTTAAATTTCCATAGTATTGTTTTCTCTGGTTTGCATCCATGTGCTATATCTTAGTTGTGGTACGGGAGAAAAAGTGCCATACTGGGAATCAGGAGGTTTGGGTTTTACTATCAGCTTTGTCGATAATTAGGTGTGTGACTTGAAACTAATCATCTGGCCTCTCTGAGCTTAATTTCTCCTCCCTATCAAATGGGAATGATAAAAGGCCACAGTCGAAGAAGCACAAATGTCAGATCCACTTGCTTTTAAACAGGCCACTCTCTCTGCTGAGAAGGTGATTGCCTACCACTCAAAACTTCTAACTCCTCACCTCCTTCTGGAATGACTTCATGCTCCTTGAACGTACTGGACCTCATAGTGTCATAGATAGAGTGGAAGCCCAAAATGTGTTCTTGAAATTGTGATGGTGACTTAGCTCTTAGATTCTTTCTGGGGTTCCTCACGGTTTATTCAAGGAACACCTATCACTCACATACATGCATTCAAAAGCTTGGTTATGCGCCTGCCGTCTTGCCTATCCAATAGCCTTCTCTCTTGTGTCTCTTTTCATGCTTTGACCATTCTTTCTTTCTGCCTCTCTCTCATTCACACCTCTGACCTCCCAGAGGGATCCACTTTGAAGCCCCAGTTTTCATCTTCCCCTTGACATCCTCTCCTACCTTACTTTCTTTACAAAGACCCTGGGGTTTAGCCTGTTAACCTCCAATCTTGGGCAGCTACCTTGATCAGTTTCTGCTACAGAAACTATACTGTTACCTCAGGTCTATTGAGAAATAGAACTTAGTTTTAATTTTTAACAGTTCTGTCCCTTTTTTCTGTCCCTGAACCCAGCGCACTCACCTTTGTTTGAAGGGTTTTGTTGCTGTTGGCTGTAGGAAGCAGATAGGTGTTGACAAAAACTCGAAGCATTATGAGATAGATGTGTAAGAGCTTATGGGTCACTGATGGACTTCATCCAGATGTGAATTGGATAAGGTTTTTCCCAGTGCCTATTCTTCGTCTACTTCAGTAAGCTCTTTTTTTCATTTCTAAGACAAGCACTCCTCAGGCCTCCTGACTCTTCTTTTTTATCAGCTAATTCTGAAGCAGACTGATGCTCTTTGGGCCACATACAGATACAGACATGTTTTGTCTTATTCATATAGTTGGTCAGTAGTTGGACCATGTAGTTGATCAGCATATTTCACATTGCACAAAACCCACATTTCTGGCTCTTTTTGAAAAATTGGAAGGGCACGTGACCACAGTGCAAAAATTAGCCAGAGCTCATTAGTGACTTCCCCATGCAGGATATGTGGTCTGTGTGGTCTCTTACCTCTGTTTCACTTATGTGTGGGCTCCCTGAGTGGACCGTGTTGCTTTCTAGCCTTCACACTCTGTCTTGAGGACCATAAAGGGTGGTAGCAGTATAAAGGGGTGACTGGTAGGTCTCATACACATCATAAAGGACTAGACGCAGGTCATGTTAGTGAGGGCAGTAGGCTTATGCACAGTATCAAGACAAATCTGCTGTCCCTGAACCCTTCCTCTTTAGAGTCCTAGAGCCTGTGACAGAAGAGTTAATACTTGTAAAATGGCTTATTATTATTATCTTGGTGGATTTCTATATACAAAGATCAATGTGTTTCTTCATATTTCCCTTCTTCTTTTTGTTAGAATAGTCACAGTAAGTTATTCCCTGGTGGGGATACTTGTACACATAGAATCATAAACTTGTACAGATAATACCTTAGCAATGATTTAATCTCACACTCTCTTTTAAAGCTTAGATAATAGAGTTAAGGGGGGGGGGGGGGGGAGGGGGGAATGCCTTGTCCAGAGTCTTAGGACTAATAGCAAAGCATGAACAAGAAAAACCAGTTCTTCTCACTCCCAGCTCCAGGCTCAGCTCTAGGCTACACTACAAATGAAACATAGATTTCTCTCCTCTCTAAGGGTAACCAAGTATATATTCTTTACATGGAAAAGAGGAAATGGACTTGGGCAACACACATACTGGGGTTCAGAATCTAGGTCTGCCATTCTGATATTTAGGCAAGCTTAAGTGACCTGTTTAATGTCCATAAACTTCCTTTTCTTCATCTTTACAACAGGGACCATAACACCTACTTCACAGTCTTATGTGAACAAAACTAGTATGTACATAAGGGTCCTCCGTGATAATTCCTAGGTCCTCCTCCGCCCCCTTGGTCACTAGGTTAAATGTTCTCTTCCAAAAACCGAGAGGCTAACAAGGAGTTAATTTTTTTTTTTTTTTTAACTTAAGCCAAGGAATGTCTGCACAGTGCCCAGCTTGGATGATGTGGTATGCCTAACTGTTTTCATGTTGATTTTCATGCCACAGTGAGCCCCTTCAGGCATGAAAACAACCAAGGATTATTTGCTTCTCTGTTCTTTCTTTTTTGGCTCTCTTGTTGTATTTTCATCACAGTCTCCAGCCCTTCCAAAAGCAGTCTGTCAGGATTTACCAGTGAATCTCAGCTTTCTTCTGCTGGGCCACCATTCAAGGACATCTTTCTGAATCAAGGAGGAGCTCATCAACATGGGACTGATTCTCAGTTACATAATTCATTCCCTCATTTCTGGAAGCTTCTTCTGAGCTTTGCCTTATACTGTCATTCTATCCAGATCTGTCCCTTCTGTGAACTCCTCTTGAACTTATAAGTTAGCATGTAATTGTTTTCTAGTCATCTTAACCTCCGTTAATTTTCTCCTTCCCCAGATTAGATTGTGAGCACTTTAAGGTTCAAAAACTAAGTCTTCTGGTTTTGTCGTTATCCCCTACGGAGTTTAGTGATGTGTCAGGTGCTTAGAGAGGTCTTTCATTAATAACTCACACAGAGGGAACTGGAGCACACTGTGATAGAAATTAGCCACTCCTGATCTCAGCTCCCACCAAAGCACTGTCTTCCTTCTTGGTCGGTCAGCTAAATATCTCTGCTTCTACTACCCCCCTTTTGTCCCTCTTGATTCCACTGAGAAGTGAATTGTGATCCACTGCTTACTGGGACTCTCTCCGTCCCCACTAGCCAGGTGTGCCATGTCCTCCTACTTACCAAAAAGCGTGGGATTTTGGACCTCACCTCTCCTCAGAGTGCCACGGCAAGTTTAAAATGGCTGAGCTCTCTTCATATTGAAAAGGGTTAGGAAACATAACCAAGCCTTAGGAACTCAGGCCTTCCTTTATTGCCATTCTGCCAAAATGCTGCTTGATTCTTAAGGAAAATGTTATTCATTGAATTATTTTTTATTTTTGGAAAGGACCTGCAACTATCAATGTAGACTTGTTTTCTTTTTCTTTTTTTTTTTTTTTTAATGCTTATTTATTTATTTTGAGAGAGTGTGAGAGAGAGAATTCCAAGCAGGTTCTGCTCTGTGAGGGCTCAATCTCACAAACTATGAGATCATGACCTGAGCCGACATTAAGACTTGGACACTTAACGACTGAGCTACCCAGGCACCCTGATGTAGAATTGCTTTCTGATGCCATTTCCTTGGATGTTAAGACCTAGGTATCAGAGCAAGATTTTACTGATTATAATCTGAATGTCTATCCTTTGAAGTTCTTTATTTCTGAATTACTATTTTATAAGCTTTCTATTATTTACAGCTGGTTATAATTATTTGCAAATAAATTATTCACAAATGTGTCACTATTTTTCATCAAATAACTGCTGTGAGCTGGGCACCGTGGATGACCGAGATGACAACGAGACATGGAGGGCATTTATGCTCAGAGGGGTATAGAATGTAGGAGGCAGGCATGGCCCCAAGAGCAAGGCTAGGAAGGAGGGATCATGCGGACTAGGGACTGAACTGGCTGACTTCCGTCAGGGTTCTAGACAGAAACATCATTGCGATTATTCGGAGGTGTTTTAAATCCCAAGCCCTCTTTTGGAGGTGAGAGCAGGTTTATGAGCCATTATCCCATTTTTCCCGGCTGCACAAACTACATCGTGAAGAATATGGCATGAGGCTTCAGCATGTCTGTCAGAATAGTTCCAGAAGGCAGGAGCAGCAAATGTACTTCAAAGAACCTAGAACAAATAGCCATTTAAGACAGTTTTTAAATCCATAGCAGATCAGGCACTACAAGAAGAAGCCTGTTTCCCAGCCAAACAGTGAACAATCCTAAAAGTCCAGGCTCCCTGGACTTTGGGGAGTAATTAGAACTTGTTCAGTAATCAGCCAATTTGGATTTCTGAGAATGATTCTAAACGCAAAAAGATAAAAGTTGGGTAAAGTAAACTAACCATTGCTTCATAGTTGAATCGCATAATTCAATTAGAGAAACATAAAGTTAGAAATGCTGGAGGGTCTTTTATTTGGTTTTTGGGTTTTGGGTTTTTTTTTAAGGAAAAGTTATTTAAAAGCAGTGCTATTAAAATAAAAATAACTCCTGGCTAAAAATACATGCTAAAACATTTATCTCACTAGGGACCTGAAAACAGTTGAGTGTCCAAGTTGGAGTCTAGCCCTCATTAGACCAATAAATTGGTTTTGGAACTCTGAAGTAATCATTTGATTTCTTTTGTCTACATAGCCAGTTCAGATTTGGGGTATTGTTTGCTTTAGTTGTTGGCAAAACACTGTAAACATCCAGGTTCTGGTTGCTGTGTTTTTATTATAAAGCACGGGAAAATTACTTCCATCAGAAGAAATGAAGGGTTAGGATAAATTGTGAATAAACAATAGGTTTTGGTCAAGTTCCGATACAGGCTGCTTTTGATCCTGCACTGGAAAAATGAGACAATTCTATATTTACACATAAAGCAACCCTGATATCTGTAATAAAAGGGGAAGATTCTTCTGGATTATTTGTTTTGTTTTGTTTTGTTGTTTAATCAACAGGGTAGACACAAGAAAGGGTTGAACAGCATCTTACCAGATTATACTTTTTCCTATGATATCATTTTTGATCTTTAAGTTTCCTCCCAGCTTTAAGAGTCTTTGATTCTTGATTCTAAAATGATGTACTAGGAAAGTCCACCAAAGCAGGGCTATTTGGAACAGGCCCAGTTGGCTCTGAAGCATAGATGTTCTCAAGAGGGGAAGCCAGTATATGAAGATGTGGTATGTGACTAACTTGTAGAATATTGTCTGATTAGAGGTACCTCAGAACTTTTCCTAACTCTGCTAACACACCCTTGGGGACCACCATATCTGGCATTTGTATGTCTTAGTAACCAATATGGAGAACTAATTATTAACTTAATGAGCAGCAAAACCTTACAGAGCTCTACTACAACAACATGGTAGCTTACTCTAATAAGAGAAAATGACTATAAGATAGTTCATAAAAGTTTAGTTCCAACTCCACTTCTGATTGAGTTGGATGTTATTATTTCCCTAAACTAGAGATTTGGGATTACAGTGACATTCACCAAAAGATCTAAATCATGTTTACATGAAAGTTCATATGATAAAACAATAATTAAATGAAGTTTGGTTAAATGTTTTCATTATTTTTACTTTCTATCACTTTGATTCATTAAAAGTGACGACTGAAGCAATAGTCAAATTTAGTTTGTGAATTTCAATAATAAGGAATGGTAAAGAATCTTAATCCTGTTTTATATGGAAGTAATTAGGGTATTTAGGTTTCTAGGCTAATTCAGATGCCCCCACCATCCCTCATTCTTTTCTGAGTTGGCTTTCTGACCATAGTGTGGCCAGATCAGCACAAAGTATTCTAAATATATGGTCAGAACAATTCCTCTGACTTTATTCAATTTCATTGTTTATACAATGAAGAACTTTGCTTGTTTTTATTTCTGCTAGGCCTGGTTGGAATTGGAATCCTATCTTCCAAATTTGTACAACCTTTCACTAAATGTGGAATGATATTCTGATATTTTTTTTGCCTTCCAGTCAACGATAAATTTCTTTTCTTTGTAGAACTTAGGAATAGCAAAAAGAACTAACTCATCCTTGTGGTATTTTCTAATCCATAATGCACAAATAGATGATCACATGGCTAATAGAAATGTTAGTATACTCGTTTGTTTCTTTCTCTCACTTTTTTAATTTATTTTTTAGAGCAATTTTAAGTTTACAGCAGAACTCAGCAGGAGGCACAGAAATTTCCCATATGCCCTCTGCCACTGTATACGCATAGCCTCTTCCATTGTCGGCATCCCACACCAGAGTGGTACATTTATTACCACCGATGAACCTACACTGGCACATCATTATCACCCACAGTCCATAGTTAACACTATCTTTCACTCTTGGTGTTGTATATTCTGTAGGTGTTGACAAATGTATAATGACATGTATTTAGCATTGCAATTTCATACAAGATAGTTTTACTGCCTTAAACATCTTTTGTGCTCTGCTTATTTATACTTCTTATGGGTGTGTACCCATTCTTATGGGTATTTTGTTGTTTTAGTTTGCATTTCCATAATGACATATGATGTGGAGCATCTTGTCATATGCTGGTTTGCCATCTGTCTATCTTCTTTGCTGAAGTACCTGTTAATATCTTTGGTCCATTTCTTAATTGGGTTGCTCATTTTCTTACTGTTAAGTTTTAAAACTTTTTTTTTTTTTTTGGTATATTTTGGGTGCCAGTCCTTTATTAGACGCATCTTTTATAAATATTTTCTCCCAGTCTGTGGCTTGTTCTTTCATTCTCTTGACAATGTCTTTTGAAGGAGAGAAATTTTTTATTTTATTGAAGGCCAGCATATCAATTATTTTTCTCATGGATCATGCCTTTGGTGTTATCTCTGAAAACAAGGTCATCTAGATTTTCTCCTATGTTATCTTCTAGGAATTTCATAGTTTTGCATTTTACATTTAGGTCTGTAATACATTTTGAGTTAGTTTTTGTGAAAGGTGTAGGGTCTGTGTCGAAGTTCTTTTTTGCACGTGGATATCCAGTTGTTGAAAAGGCTGTCTTTGCTCCATTGTGTTGCCTTTGCTCTTTTGTCAAATGTCAATTAATCGTATTTCTGGCTCTCTGTTCTATTCTTTTTTTTTTTATGTTTATTTATTTTTAAGAGAGAGAGACACACACACACACAGAGCGTTAGCGGGGAGGGTCAGAGAGAGAGGGAGACACAGAATCTGAAGCAGGCTCCAGGCTCTGAGCTGTCAGCACAGAGCCCAACGTGGAGCTCGAACCCACGAACCATGAGATCATGACCTGAGCCAAAGTTGGCTGCCCAACTGACTGAGCCACCCAGGCACCCCTCTCTGTTCTATTCTTTTAATCTATGTATCTCTTCTTTCACCAATACCACACTGTCTTGATTGTGTAGCTTTATAGTTAGTCTTGAAGTTGAATAGTGTTAGTCCTCCAACTTTGTTCTTCTTCAGTGTTGTGTTGGCTAGTCTCTGTCTTTTGCCTCTCTATTCAAACTTTAAAATCAGTTTATTAAAATCCATAAGATAACTTGCTGAGATTTTGAGTGGGATTACTTTGAATCTGTAGATCAAATTGAGAAGAACTGACATCTTGACAATATTGAGTTTTCCTATACACAAACGTAGAGTATCTATTTATTTAGTTCTTTGATTTTTTTCATCTGAGTTTCATAGTTTTCTTCATATAGACAGATCTGAACATATTTTGTTAGATTTTTACCTAAGTATTTCATTGTTTAGGGTGCTAATGTAAATGGTAATATGTTTTTAACTTCTAAAGTCAGTGTTTAGTAGGAAAGTGATTAACTTTTTATGTATTAACTTTATATTCTATAACCTTGCTATAATCACTTATTCTGGGAATTTTTTGGTCAGTTCTTTCAGATATTCTACATAGATGATCATGCCATCTACAAACAAAAACAGTTTTATTCCTTCCTTCTTAATCAGTACATCTTTTATTTCTTTATCTTATTACGTTGGCTAGGACTTCTAGTACAATGTTGAAATAGAGTGATGAAAGGGGACATCCCTGCTTTGTTCCTAATCTTAGTGGGAAAGCTTCTCACCATTAAGTATGTTAGCTGTAGGTTTTCTAGAAATATTCTTTATCAAATTGAGCAAGTTTACATCTCTTCCTACTTTACTAAGAGCTTTTATCACAAATGGGTATTGGATTTTGTCAAATGCTTTTTCTCCATCTATTGATATTATCATGTGATATTGCTTCTTTAGCCTGTTGATGTGATACATTACATCAGTTGATTTTCGAATGTTGAAACCACCTTACATACATGGGATAAATCCCACTCGATTATGGTGTATAATTATTTTTAAACATTGTTGGATTTGATTTGCTAATATTTTTATTGAGGATTTTTGCATCTATCTTCATGAGAGATACTGGTCTGTAGTTTTCTTTTCCTGTAATGTCGTAGTCTGGTTTTAGTATTACGATAATTATGGTGTCCTAGAATAAGTTAGGAAGTATTCCTTCTATTTCTGTCCTCTGACAGAGATTGTGGAAAATTGGTATAATTTCTTAAAAATATGGTATACTTCAGGGACATCTGGGTGTCTCAGTCAGTTAAGTGTCCAACTCTTGATTTCGGCTCAGATCATGATCTCAGGGTCATGGGATCGAGCCCCACATTGGGCTCTGCTCTGAGCGTGGAGCCTGCTTAAGAGTGCCTCTCTCTCTATCACTTGCGCTCACTCTCTCTTTTATTAAAAAAAAAAAAAGTGTACTTCATAAATTTGCATGTCACCCTTACACAAGGGCCATGCTAATCTCTGTATCATTCCAATTCTGGCATATGTGCTTTCAAAGCAAGTACTTTCTCCTTCAAGAAAAAAAAAATGTGTTTTCAACATTGAAAATGTTCTGAGTTTATAAGTACTGCTTTCTACAATCTCTTTTGGCTTTTTTGGGTACAAATTCACTGTGTCTATCAATGATAAAGATGGCTGGATTTCAACTTTATACTTTAGCAAATGGAAGATATTGAACGTTATACTACAGTATAGACCATGGTAGGATGGTCTGTCTGCTCATAGGAGTAGGGATGGGGATGATTGAGGACAAGTCTAAGCTGAGTCCTACATTTCTGACTTGGGTAAGTGAGTGAAATGAAGGATTAGCTTTAGATACATGCTGAATTTCAGCGGCCTTTGGAAGTGGGGATGTCCAGTAGGCCAGTGGGTGTACTGTCAAAGCTAAGAGAACAATCTGGACTGTAAACATTGATTTGGCAACAGTTGAAAGGGATGGTTAAGAAGATATAAATGTTCGGGGCGCCTGGGTGGCTCAGTCAGTTAAGCATCTGACTTCGGCCCAGGTCATGATCTTGCGGTTTGTGGGTTTGAGCCCCGCATCAGGCTCTGTGCCGACAGCTCAGAGCCTGGAGCCTGTTTCGGATTCTGTGTCTCCTCCTCTCTCTCTGCCCCCCCATGCTTATGCTCTGTCTCTCTCTGTCTCTCAATAATAAATAAACATTAAAAAAATTTTTTTAAAGAAGATATAAATGTTGGGAGAGCCTTCTTATATAAAGTCTGAGTTAAAAGGGTTAGGAGGATGGATCTAGAAGGAAGAAATGTAAGGCCAAGATGGTAGGGTGCAAGAGAAAATTGGTTATGGGAGGCACTAGCTATAAAATTACTGTCTTTTCTCCTCTTCGTGAATGTTGAAGCCTCTTTTCAAGGAAGAGGCTTACAACTTCAAATTTATTATTGCTATTTCTGATTATTTGGCTTAACAATTTCAGGTGCCCACTAAAGTCCAGAGATTATAATTCTTTTTAGTGTTTATTTTGGAATCACTTAAAATTCACACAAAAGTTGCAGAAATGGTAGAGAATTCCTATATAGCATTCATCCAGCTTCCACTAGGGTTAGCACCTTATGTAACCATAGTATAGTTATCACAATGACGATATTAACACTGGTATACAGTACTGTTAGCTAACAGTCTTTATTTGGATTTTACCAGTTTTTTCACCATTGTGCTTTTTCTGTTCCAGATCCAATATCAGAGTTCCTTAGTTCCCTACTTTCTTCAGTCTTTCATTATCTTTCATAACCTTTGCACTTTAGATAGGTACTGATCAATTATTTTGCATACAAAAGAGACCAGTTGTATGATCACATCCTGGGGTTTATTCTTACACAATTTAGGAATAAAAGTTTTAAGTTTTATTAAGACTATATTTCATGTGTGTAAAGATCCTGGTGTTTACATTTTAGCAAGTTGCAGTTATTGTGACTTCTTACTTTTGTGGGGACTTGTAGCTACTTGGAAATTCCTGTTCCCTCCTTTACTACAGGGAAATGATGTATCTTCTGTTCTATTTAATACAGCACTCTTTCTGTCTCCAGTAATGATACGTGAATTATTAGGTGAAGAATAACTTATTGCTTATATAGTTCCTAAGTTAATAAATTTTTACTTCATAAGTCATTTTGAAAAGCTTTATGCAGATTCCTCAAAATGTTAAGCATAGAATTACTGCATGATCCACCCAATTTCACTTCTAGGTATACCCAAGATAATTGAAAGCAGGGACTCAACCAGTTACTTGTACCCCAGTGTTCATAGCACAATAGCCAAAAGATGAAAACAACCCAAGTGTCTGTCAACAGATAAGTGGATAATAGAATGTGGTACATACAAATAATGGAGTATTATTTAGCCCTAAAGAGGAATGAAATTCTAATACATGCCACAATATCGATAAACCTTGAAAATGTGTGCTAAATGACATAAGCCAGACAAAAGGAGAAAATATTGTATAACTTGTAATTCTAATGTCATGCAGTCATAATTCTAGTTAATTTGCCTAGAATAGGCAAATTCATAGAGACAGAAAGAATAGCAGTTACCTGGAGCTAGGAAGAGCGGCGGAAAGGCGAATTTTTGAGTACAGAGTTTTCGTTGGGTATGATAAAAAAGTTCTGGAGGGAGGTAGTGGTGATAGTTGCACAGCATTGTAAATATACTTAACACCAATGAACTGTGCACTTAAAAATGGGTAAGAGGGTAAATTTTATGTTATATATTTTTACCACAGTTTTTAAAAAGCCTTAAGCAAACCATAACTTTTCCTGTCCCCCCCCCAATTTGTTGGATTATTTTAATCCAATATGTATTTTTTTCATATTTCACAGATTAAAATTTTTTCTGAGGAAACAGAAAAGCTGACATTATAAAAACTGTATTCCATCTATCAGAACTTTGAAAAAGTTTTATCTCCAATTTATTTGAATGCGAATAAGATAAATTCTGGTACTGGTATTACCTTGTTGGCTTGGGTTTCATGGTGAGCATTCATATAAAGTTTAGTCTCTGAATGATGTACTTGCAGAATGTACCCACCTACATTCATCAGCCCTCTTGACATCATGACTCAGATTCTCCAGAAGTAAGGAGTGCAGATATCTGCTTAACTGCAGGGAATCTAGGGACTAGGGACATGGAGATCAATGAGCTCCAGATTTATGACATGATTTCCTACCTTGTTCAGTCTCATGATTGGGAGCCCCATCAGAATAATGTGGAGTAGGGAAAAAGCAGTTCTCAAAAAAAGGAATGCTGGGCAAAACAAAGATAGATGTCTACCATATCTAAGCATCTGTTACGTGCTAAGCACTGTTCTAAGGGGGTGGGATACATCAGCTAACAGACCTGCTCTCCTGGTTTACCTTCAAGCTCATCTTGTTCAGCTGCAAAAGCATGTTGGAACTTGGGTGGCCAGTAGAAATGACATAGAGTGCTTAGACTTCTGAGGCTAATCTGTCCCCTATTCCTTGGTCAGTCATTCGAGGGCATTGAATTCATGGTGGATAGCAAGCTAGTATTTATGCCTCAGTGATGTCTTTGTAGACATGGCTTCCAAAGTTTCAGACCAATGGATGGTGTCACTGTGGTTCAAGTGTCTGTAGCATCAGAATAGGGAGATGAACTGGGACTGTTTCAGCCCCAGGGGACAGCCTGTTGTCAGGAGCCAGTGAGGTTACTGCAGGGTTTCAGTCTCAGACCAAAATGAGATGAAAAAATAAGGAGCCTAGGTGAAATTATCCATATGGTGGGGCTCAAGCAGGGGTTCACTGGACACAGGAATTCAGGGGCTTTCCCCACACACATCAGATCCATCCTTAAGGCAGAAATACTAACTCCACTTTATGGACCAACCCCCTAGAAAAGGTGGTGTACCTGCCAGTCTTGGTTAGATTGACTTGGGACGTGGGCAGGGCCCAATCTGTTAAGTCTTCAGATAAGAAATTACTATACAATGGCAGTATGCACATCCTATCAGCAAATAAAAATAATTGCTAGTGTTGGGGCACCTGGGTGGCTCAGTTGGTTAGGCACGTGACTTGATGTTGGCTCAGGTCATGATCTCATGGTTTGTGGGATCGAGCCCTGTGTTAGGCTCAGCACTGACAGCACAGAGCCTGCTTGGGATTCTCTCTCTCCCTCTCTCTCTGCCCCTCCCCTGCGCATGCACACTCAGACTCTCCCTCCCTCCCTCTCAAAATAAATAAGCATTAAAAAAAATAATTGTTAGTGTCTTTTAATAAGACCCACATTTTCATTTAATCCTCAAAACAAAAACTATGAATAAAAGACACAGAAATCAGAACTGTAGTTGCAAGTTTAGGGGCATCTGGGTGGCTCAGTCGGTTAAGCGTCCAACTTCAGCTCGGGTCATGATCTCACAGTTTGTGAGTTCGAGCCCGCGTTGGGCTCTGTGATTCCTTGTCTCCCTCTCTTTCTGCCCCTTCCCCACTTGTGCTCTATCTCTCTCTGCCTCTCAAAACTAAATAAAATTTTTTTTTTAAATTCAGATTTAACTTGCTTAAACAAAAAAGAAAAAGTTTTCAATATTGGCAGTACAGTGATGATTAAGATAGGTCCTCCCCTGCTCCCTTCTCCATCCTGATCTCACTGTGTGGAGCGATAACACTTCCCCCTTTTTGGGATATTAGGAAATACAGTTCCATATTTCAGCTATGGAAATCACATTTAATGCTAGGTACCACACTTTTAAAGGGCCGCTGACAAATGGGAACATGTTCAGAGGAAAATGACCCAGATGGCGAGGGAATATGAAACCAAGTTATAAGAGAAACAGTTGGAGGAGGTAAGGAGATTAGCTTGAAGAAGAGATTAACCAGAGACTATTAAAGAGACCACAGTTTTTAGATTCTGGAAAAGATACTACATGGGCTAGAGATTTATCATTCTCTACCTACTAGAACTTCCCAGAACAAGGGCCACTGCAGGGGAGAAACAGGAAGAACATCAAAAAGAACTCGATAAAAATCAAAGTCATGCCAAAAGGAATGGTCATCATTGGAGGCATCAGGTCCCAAGCCCCACATCTGTGTAGTTCTTCTAAGAGAGGACATCCGTCAGTGCCTGCTCACATTTTCCTTACTCCACGGATCTTTCCAGATCCCCCATGGCCAATAACATCTCTTTCCCTTGTTCTCCCTTTATACTTTTTCCTCTCTGAGATATTTCCGTGGTTGCCTTGTGTTTTAGTTGCACTTACCTATGTCTGTCTCTCAATAGGGTTCTCAACCTTTCGACATAATGTATCCTTTACCTAACACATATTCTGTAACATGCCCCTTCCTATGCTGAACTGAAATTCATAGTTAATATAACCCTCTCCTGTATCACAGAATTCCAAAAATGCAATGTAATGCCCTAGCTGTAATAAAAAGGAGAAATAAAAAGCAAGCGATTTGTCATCACATTACATGTTTTATAGTATCTCCAGGCATGACCACACCAGGAGATGCAGTCAAGGAGGTAGATGAGAATGTGGAGTCTGCATGATTAGGGCAGCTGCAGTGCAGACTGATGCAATGTATCATATGGTAGCTCGAAAACAGTGGGTTTGCTGCCTGCCGTGTAATTATCTTTTTTCTTTCTTAACTTGTAACTTTTTTCTTTTAAAATATATATAACATAAAATTGACCATTTTAACCATTTTCAAGTAGACAATTCTGTGGAATTAAGTACATGCATGTTATTGTGCAACTATCACTGCTCTCCATCTCCAGAACTTTTTCAACTCCTCCAATTCTTGATGTAATTTTCTTAAATAGTGAACAGCTAGCTCTTGGGAAACAAAGCAATGTATAGTCTTTGCTCAATTCTCATGGTACTTCTAGTTGGGAAAATTCAATGTGTATATGAAACTTGCAAAAAAAAATTTTTTTGTCCTTCTATGTGAAAGACGATTAGGGTATGAGCTCAAATACTTATCACCTATATGGACATCCAGTGGGATATAAGATAGTGCTTTGTTTTGTTAAACAAATATCCCAGATATTTGTCCCAAATATCACAGAATGTCTGTATCTGTGGCACTTGTCTGCTAAGCACAAATAGTATCACCACCACCACCACCCCCCCCCCAGGTCACTATCACAACCAGAAATTATCCTATTAGTTGCCCGACACATTGCCACCATTAAGAATAAGACCACATGGTACGTAAACTCCGGGAAGGCAAGACCCAGTTTTGTTCTCTTGTGGCCTCCTTAGTACTTGGTACAAAAGGCACTCAGTGTTTGTAAAGTTGCAGTAGAGCAGATACCCAGGTATCCCTCAAGTGTCTGTAACTCAGCTTTTCTAAAACTGAACTGAAGTGTCCTCTTCCTCTTCTTTACTCCCACTCCCAACCTGTCTTACCTCCATCGTTGTCAGTCTTTACAGCAGTCTAAAATGCTAGCCACTATAGATTCCTCTCCCTCCCTGTGCACATCCAGCCAGTTGCCAGATCATTTTGCTTCTGCCCTTCCTAACTCTGGTGGCCTCTATTTCCCCCACTCCAGCCTCCCTCTATGTCTCCACTCGGCCTCTTGTAATCTCCTTGTTTCCCATTCCCATACTTGCCCCGTCAAATACACGGTGAACTCTGGTCCACACACATGCCAAGCCCTCCATGCTTTGGGAGCGTAGCTTCCTATGCCTGAAACAACGTTACCTTTTTCACCTAGAAAAACTCTACGTCCTGTGTCAAGACCTGCCTTCAATGTCTCCTCAGCTCTCAGACCTGAGACAGAATCTGTGTCTCTGTTCATATCTTGTTGTGGCTTTCTTGCATTAAACTTTATTTGTCCACATGCCTGTGGTCTCTGCCAGACTGAGTTCCTGGGGCGGAAGCTAAGTGCTCAGGCTTGGGAGACAGTGGCTAGAGTTTGAGTGCCACCTGATTTAGCAGTCCTGTGGTCTTGGGCAAAGTCGTTAATCTCTTGAAGCCCCAGTTTTCTTATCTGTAAAGTGGGGATAATGTAATGCTTATAAAGTGTTTAAAATAAAGCTTGAAATGTTAACCATTATCATGGGCTTTGTATCTGCCCAGCACCCCAAATAAGCATCGTAGAGAAATTGCTTATCAGCCATTTTGAATGAAGGAAAGAAAGAATTGCTACTATTGTCAAATTTGAGATTTTATTAGTCACAAAAGCTGATGTTCTATTTGGCAGTTATAGCCAATTTTGTCACCAATAAAGTTAACCTTGGAAAAAAATATTTTTAAGTGATCTATTTTCCTAACCTTTTTAGATGCATTAAAAAGCATTCATTCTGAAACAGTAATGTGAAAATTCCTGGGCTTGTAAAGTCCATATCTGCTGTGGAAAAACTATATGCCTACAAACTCCCGTGTTTTAGACCTTTGGCTTATGTCTTCCGAAATGTGAAGTACAGGGAACGTCCACTTCCTCATACTAATCTGGAACAGTAAAGAACAGCCAGCACCACTGGTTTGGTGAGCTGAACTCAGTAACTGCCCTGCGGCTGTCTCACCTTCAGTTAAAAATACATAGTCGTGTTCAGCTTATGGCTCAATTGTTTCCTTGCTTTAAGAAGACTTTCTTTTCTCTGTCTCAAGTCCTGCTTGCAGTCTAAAGCTAAATCCTAAATTTTAAAAACTTCCATAGCTAATACTCTGCTAAATGTTTAAAGCCTGACATTTAATCTCCGAGAACTGAAGCTCTCTGATTTCACTGCTTGCAGCTAGTAAATGTCACTCTAAACATTGTTGCTTTCACTCACACTTAAGCGCTTTCATCTGCAGTGGGTGCAGCGTGTCAGAGAATTCTTTGTGTGCCACTCCAGCCAGGGGAAAAAAAGACTCAGCCCGGCCTTTAAACGGAGCGAAAAAAACTGCTTGGAAGGCAAAGACGACCCTGTTTTTATATGGTGTTTGTGAACACACAATCCTGAATTCTACCAGATACTCTTAAAAAGCAACTATATTAGCTCAGCCTGAACAGGGTCCCCGCTGAGATCATACATGGTTGCCAGCCAGACAGCTCCCCACTCTTTTGTGACTGGAGGGGGACGGGAAGGTAGGGGAAAGGGGTAGGGGATGCTGTCATTACTTTAATTTCACTTTTGCCTGCAGGAGGAATCTTGTCATCTTCTGGCTCCCCAAACTATTTTCAACCTGGGTGTTTTATTTCTTAGTTCCTGAAGGCTACTGGCACACAGATTAGCTCTCACTTTTCATCATCTTGACATGAAATGGAAAATCAGTTTGTGGCTATTTTCATAGCCTGTGATTTACTCCTCTTCTTGTATCCATCTCCCCTTCGTGTTCTTTGTTTGGACATATTTTTATCTCCTGTGTCTGTGGCCTTTTGTTCTGCTGGGATTTTCATGATCCTTCTTCCTTCGCCTGCCTCCTCCCCATTCCCGCAAACCCCCAGAGCCCTGTTGGGCCTTTGTTCTCTCTTGGTCCCCAGTTCCTTGCCCTGCCCCTTTTTTGCACTTGCTGCTTCTTGCCCGGCTGCCTGTCTCTCCCGTCCCTGTCTGTTCCACACACTGCTGGTGCCACCTTCTTTACTTCTCCGTGTCTTCTAGGTCCATCTCATGTACCTACAGGGCTCCCTCAGTAGTGGCCCACGATACAGCTGAGAACAAGCAGACATGCTGAACCCACCCGTAACCACTCTTGTAGACGAATGGATTACCCGCCAAATTGTTAGGCATACATGTGTTTTTACGCCAGCGGATGCCAGGGCTTCCAGTTTCCTGGCTGCCATGCAGAAGCATGAATTGGAACCTGGAAATAGAACATTCGACGAGAAGCACTAAAGTGGAATTTTAAGAAACCATGGGCTTTTCTGTCAGACATAGACTGAAGTTTCTGTTCTTTCACTTATTATTTTTGTGGCCTTGGGCAAATTCATTCATTCATTTAACAGATATTTATTGAGCACCTATGATGTACCTTGTTTAGTTTTTAGGGAGCCAGTTAATAGCCCTCTGTCTTCCCCTTTTATGTTCATAACCAATTGAGAAATAAGACCTAGAGAGGAAAATATTAGCTTTATCGAGTGATGAAAGCCAGATTGGAGGGTGTGGCTTTGATGTGCAGCCACCCTAGGTTTACTAATCTCCCCTGAATTAGACTGCAGGCCTGCCTCTCTTCTCTACCCAGCACACAAGCCAGTGTAGAGGGTGGGTGTGGAAGAAGGGCTAGCAGGAAGAGAGTGAAAAGGCCCATGGGCTTGGCAGGGCTGAGCATTCTTAGTCTGTTCTCCTAAACTCACTGCTCAGGCAAGCCTGGCAGTCCTCCTCCCCAGGGAAGGGTTGAGTGAGAAGGCTGAGAAAAAGGCACTTTACTCTCCCATCCAGGGAAACAGGAGGGGTGAGTTTTCCCTCTTAACTGTAAGCATTACACTTAATCAGTGATTGCCATAGTAAGCAAAATTAATATTGCTGCTGTGTTTCTTCACCTGTAGAATACAGACAGTCATACCCATCTCCTACTGTGGCCGTGGGGACTAGAATGACATGAGATACTATTTACAAATAATATGAGTCCCTGTAAACTGTCCTGCTTTGGTCAGGACCAGCCTGAAGTACAAATGGTCATTTCTCCCCTCCTCATCCCGTTTAAAAAAAAAAAAATAGGAAGTGGAAATACCAGTCCTAAAGTTTTGATTTCCAATACGCACACTGGCCAAATCTTTTCTAATCCTGGCTTATGTGTTTTAGAAGAACTCATTAATTTGGACAAAGAAAGCATTTAGAACAATTAAGTCTACTTTAGAACTACAAAACCGGTTGTACCTGAAGGGTCACTAAAGTACAATATGTAGTCACAAACAGGTATTATTATTTGTGAAATATATGTCTTGATTCCTCACATTTATTGTTGTTATATTAACTTCAATGATACTCGTGTGTTTCCCTTTAACCATAGAAAATAATTGAGGTGAGCCTTGAAACCACAATGATGAAGCTAAGGAGTTTCGGGAAAGATCTTGCAGGGCATTTGGACTTTATGTTCAGCAGGAACATAAAGCAGGAGTCTGTTGACGATAACTGACAACACGATCAGGTTTGTATTTTAGGAAGAAGTCATGCAGCAGCACTCGGAGAGTGGAGTGGAGGAGCAGGAGGAAGCGAGCCCGGGAAAACAGGTGGGAGGCTCTGAGCGAGTCAGGTGAGAGGCTCACCTCAGGTAGTGGAGATCAAGGGCAGGGCCACATTGAAGAGGGTTTAGGAACAGAATTGGCAAGGTTTGGGTGAGAGGGGGAAAGAGAGTTGTATCAGATAAAAAGACTGTTTTTTAAAATTACAGGATTTCAAATGGTAGTCCTGCCAGAGGCCCTTTCCCAGCAGGATTAGAGGGTTAAAATGGGGGATCCAGCCTAGGAAGACAGTTGGAGCCAAAAGAAAGATGGAGTTGGCCAATAAAAGGGGTGGACCACTCCCCCAGGAGGGAGCTGGAGAAGGAACCCCCTGCCCAGCCAGAGCTGCAGGGTCTGGCATAACACAGTGATTTGCCTGCACTGACTGCAAAGAGAGAAGAGGAGAAAGGAAGGCAGAAAAAGAAGTCACTCTGTTAGGGACATTTGGGGGCCACATGCTTTCGAGAATGTGAAGATGTTATAAACTCTCCTCACTCTTGCATAATTATGTCTACCCAGTTTTGTTTTGTTTTTTTTTCAAACACAGATCTAGCAAAAGTACTTCATTAGATACGTTGCTAGATGCTATTTGTATTGTGGACTGTATCTTTATCTCTGGGGTTTTTTTAATTGGATTCTTCTTTTGCCTTAAATTGCCTGGGTTAGAAAGAATTCAGTCCCTGCGACAGGCTCTCTCCTTGTAGTCTGTTTTTATAGGATGCTACAAGAACTCTTAGATTTTAAAAACAAAGATCTAAAAACTGAATAAGAAAAGATCAGTGAATACTCTTGCAAAGTGGAAGGGGAAGGAGAGGGGAATGATTTTATGGCTTTAGAACACTCCATGATGTTCTTCTCACCCTTTTATATCTATATATTGTCTAAAGGATTTTCTTGATTGAACATAGTGCTCTGGTCCCTCGTAGCAGAGCATTATTGGCATATCAATGGTGAACATATGCTTTAAATTTTAGAAGTGATTATATAAGGCAGTGAAAAACTATTTCCTCTGTTGAAAGACTAAAACTTTTCTGTTCATTTCATAGTTTTTAAAGACACTCAGTATTGGAGTGGATAGTTTTTAACTAATGACATGTTACAAAGCTTTTGTTCTTATTTATAGAAGCAGTGTACAAAGCGTTGTTGTTGTTGTTGTTGTTGTTTGAGGTATTTTGTGATGCTAAACTGCCCAGCACCACTAGAGATCCAATAGTGAATCAGCAATTTCTGCCAACTCTCCCTGAGACTTTTTTTAATGTTTATTTATTTAATTTGACACAGAGAGAAATATGTCATGTGCGCATATGTGAGCAAGTGAGGGGGGGATAGAGACAGAATCCCAAGCAGGCTCCATGCTGTCGGCACAGAGCCCAATGCAGGGCTTGATCCCACAAACCATGAAATCATGACCTGAGCCGAAACCAAGAGTAGGATTTTACCACCTGAGCCACCCAGGCGCCCCACCCCTCAAAGACTTTTTCTGTGCACCCATTTTGTGCAAAGTACATGATAGGAGCTGAATACAGTACCGTGTTTATGGATTGTAGGCTCCCTGGTGGTTCACTCATCTTCCCAGGCCCCTGTGTCAAGAAAAATGCCAGGCATCATTCCAATTCCATATACATGTTAATTCACTTAATCCTTAGAACGACCCTATGAGTTAGTTACCTGCCGTTTTGTTGTTGTTGTTGTTGTTGTTGTTGTTTTAGCCCCGTTCTGTGGCTAAGAAAATAGGGGCATAAGGAAAAAAATTGACTTGCCCAAAGTTTGATGACTACTAAATGGCTGAGATAGGATTCAAACCGAAATAGTCTGAAACTGCAGCATCCATACTGTAATCATTACACCGTGCTTCCCATTCTGCTCAGGCCATAACTGTTGAATTCGTGAAGAAATTTCTTAATAAAGTCATAGCAGGTTGAGAAGCCCAGAGTGATTGGCTGGTCGTAGCTATTAGAACTGCAACGTGGGTTTTAACACACTTGATTATAATTCACATCAAATTTAAACTTCGCGTCTGTCAGGTGTGTGAGTGAGTGCCTTGCTCCAGCTCTTCTCCAGAATTCCCCTTGCCAACATTTCCCCCAACCAAAAGTACCCCGGTTTTGTCTTTGGACCCAGCTCCTTGTTTCAAAGACTCAAGCCGCAAAGAGCTGGCAGGCGAGGCTGAATGGGCTGACAGTCAGTGGGGGCAGGAGTCAGGAATGACAATGTGGCTTGAAAGGCTGCATGGCACTCACTCTCCCTGGAAACGCTCTGTCAGACTCAGGAAGTGTGATTTAATCCTGGTGGAGATAATTCTATTTCATACCCTAGAGTGGATTTCTAACAGAATTTTATTTTCAGTCTCGCCCTGGGAAGCTTTACCAGTAAATAATTTGGAGGGCATTATATTTGCCCTGGTAGCTGAACTACACAAAATAGGGGTTTGTTCTTCTGCCAGCCTACGTCCTTTTCCCTTAAAAGGCTCTTCAGAGGGGACCTGAGAACCTGCTGCCCCGACAGAAGATGCCTGGACCGTGGCCCAGCAGTGCCCTCCGCAGGGTTTGGGGGAGGAGGGAAGACTGTAATGAAATCAAAAGAGCCACTGTTGATCTTGAAAGAACATCAGCCGTACCGATGACACAAGGATTCTTTTCCCCCGTCAGCTCTGAGACCCATCTTTTGGTATTTGTTGTGAGGCAACCCTAGGCAGAGAGACTAAGAAAACAAATAGCAAATATGCATAAGGGACTTGCTGAGTTCTAAGTGCTTTGTAGGCCTTACCCCACTTAGTCCTTATGTCGAAAGCACTGCTTGAATTCCCCTTTTGTAGATGATGAAACTGAGGCACAGAGAGGTGAAATAGTTCCCACCAGTTCACACAGGTAGGAAGTGGCAGAGCCAGGATTCACTCCCAGGCAGTGTGGCTCCAGAATCCATGCTCTCACCTCGAGTCATGCCCTTTCCTTGGACTGTCAACTGCTCGGAGATGCCATCTTGTTCGCAGTTAGACAGAAACTATTGTTTCAAAAAACAGGGGCTCCATATTTGAATTAGAAAACCCAGAGGTTTGGTATTCTCTCCAGAGTGGTTGAGAATCTCTTCTTTAACAAGATTTGGCTTTGGGTCAGGCAGGATATTTCTCAGATTACCTGCTAGATTAAAACCTGTCGCCCCTGCCCTTGAGATGACTCTGGCACAGCCCCGCTACTGAGGTCCCGCTTGTCCAGCGGGTCCTCCTTCCCAACAACCCAGGTTGTTATGCCAAAAAGCAAGCAGCAAACCATTCCCCACGTCTGCACAGATGCTCTTTTAGCCCAGGTGAAATGGGGCCCCTTGGCAGCTAAGATGACTTTGAGTGACAGAAGAGATGCTGCCTGGACACCTGCTACCTCCCTATTTAATGTCCCTTTCTGTCCTCAGGTGCCTTCTCTGTCTCCTGTCCTTACTCTCAGAATGCTGTTAACTAATCCTTTGTAAAGCATTAACAGATAATTAAGGAGCTAATTTCAAGTCCTTTAAGATAGGTCTCCTCCCTATCTTAGGCTACTTGATTTTGAAGAGTCTAGCCAACAGAGTTCTGGCAGTTCTCTCTGCTAGTAGGAAGCTCGGACTCACTAAAAAACTCCTCCAGATGAGTTCAGCTGCACTCCTGCCCCCAAAATGGTCTTGCAGGATGAGAGAGAGGATGGCCTTTGATGGATCACAGGTAGCCACATCTCCTTCTCCCTTAGCACACACAGACCCCTTTTGCAGGAAAAAATGTAGTTGGGGTGCCAACCCCTTCTTATAGTATAGAACAGAGGTTTACAAGCTATAGTTTGCACCAGAATCACATGGGAGCTTGTTTCAAATGCATATTCCAGAGATTCTGCTTTAGAAAGAATACATTTTGGGCAAGTGCCCCTGGGTGAATGTGATATGGAGGCCTGAGAAATGCTAGCATAGAGCCATCTCTCTACTTGCTGGTTTATTTTTTTAAATATAATTTATTGTCACATTGGCTTACATACAACACCAGTGCTCATCCCAACAAGTGCCCTCCTCAATGGCCATCACCCATTTTCCCCTCTCCCCCACCCCCATCCACCCTCAGTTTCTTCTCTGTATTTAAGAGTCCCTTGTGGTTTGCCTCCCTCCCTCTCTGTTTGTAACTATTTTTCCCCTTCCCTTCCCCCATGGTCTTCTGTTAAGTTTCTCAAGATCCACATATGAGTGGAAACATATATCTGTCCTTCTCTGACTGACTTATTTCACTCAGCATAATACCTTCCAGTTCCATCCATATTGCTGCAAATGGCATGATTTCATTCTTTCTCATTGCCAAGTGGTATTCCATCGTATATATAAATCACATCTTCTTTATCCATTCATCAGTTGATGATGGACATTTAGGCTCTTTCCATAATTTGGCTATTGTTGAAAGTGCTGCTATAAACATTGGGGTACACGTGCCCTTATGCATCAGCACTCCTGTATCCCTTGGATAAATTCCTCGTAGTGCTATTGCCGGGTCATAGGGGTAGTTCTATTTCTAACTTTTTGAGGAACCTCCACACTGTTTTCAGAGTGGCTGCACCAGTTTGCATTCCCACCAACAGTGCAAGAGAGTTCCCATTTCTCCACATCCTCACCAGCATCTGTAGTTTCCTGAGTTGTTCATTTTAGCCACTCTGACCAGCATGAGGTGGTATCTCAGTGTGGCTTTGATTTGTATTTCCTTGATGATAAGTGACATTGGATATCTTTTCATGTGTCTGTTGGCCATCTGGATGTCTTCTTTGGAAAAGTATGTATTCATGTCTTCTGCCCATTTCTTCACTGGATTATTTGTTTTTCAGGTGTTGAGTTTGGTAAACTCTTGATAGATTTTGGATGCTAACCCTTTATCCGATAGGTCATTTGCAAATATCTTTTCTCATTCTGTCAGTTGCCTTTTAGTTTTGTTGATTGTTTCCTTTGCAGTGCAGAAGTTTTTAATCTTGATGAGGTCCCAGTAGTTCATTTTTGCTTTTAGTTCCCTTGCCTTTGGAGATATGTCAAGCAAGGAATTGCTGTGGCTGAGGTCAAAGAGGTTGTTGCCTGCTCTTTCCTCTAGGTTTTTGATGGTTTCCTGTCTCACATTTAGGTCTTTCATCCATTTTGAGTTTATTTTTGTGTATGGTGTAAGTGATCTAGTTTCATTCTTCTGTATGTTGCTGTCCAGTTCTCCCCGCACCATTTGCTAAAGAGACTGTCTTTTTTCCTCTACTTTCTGGTTTAAAGGGGTCCTCTCTGAATGGAACTGGGATAAACTCATTGCTTCTCTCAGCCCCTGCTAAGGTACCTGTCTTCTGAGTCTATAATACGAGAGAGTCATTAGTGCAGTGAAACATACTTATTAACAAAACTCAGCTAAAGATTGAAGTCAATAAAAACCTCAAAAAACACCCTGATTTTGATAAATGTGTGATGGACAATGAAAGGAAAATAACTTTTGAATACCTGAAAACAGAGTGAAGCACATGTTCTTTGGAAAACCTTGACAGCTTATTCAAGGTGTAGAGTCCAGGCTTGGCTGCAGAGTACTGTGTTTAACCACAACAAAGTACAACTACTTAATGCATCTAAGTTTGTTGAATATTATCATTTTGCCTCTGTTTCATTGTCTTAGTGTCTCTCTCTCTTTTACACACACACACACACACACACACACACACACACACACACGCATGCACGAATACACAACCAGAATATCGGAAACAAGTGCTTTTATGTATCCTTTTGACTCAGAATTAAAGAATCAGATAATCCCCTATAAAAATTCATAAACATTTCTTTATACATAGGTTAAAGATATTGCGGGTTTAGTTCCAGGCCACAGCAGTAAAGCAAATATCACAATAAAGCAAGTCAAATGAATTTTGTTGGTTTCCCAGTGCATATAAAAGTTCTGTTTACACTCTACTAATATTCTGCTAAGTGTGTGATAGCATTATATCTAAAAAACAAACAGTACAAATGCCTTTATTTAAATATACTTTATTGTCAGGGCGCCTGGGTGGTTCAGTTGGTTGAGCGTCCAACTTCGGCTCAGGTCATGATCTTGTGGTTTATGAGCCCAAACCCAACATCAGCCGTCTGCTGGTAGCGTGGAGCCTGTTTGGGATCCTCTGTTCCTCTCTCTCTCTGCCCCTTCTCCACGCTTTCTCTCTCTCTCTCTCCCTCTCTCTCAAAAACAAACATTTAAAAAAATAAATACACTTTATTGCTAAAAGATGCTACATCATCAGAGCTCTTAGTGAATTGTAATTTTTTTGCTGGTGGGGGGTTTTGCCTTGATGTTGACTGCTGCTCACTGATCAGGGTGATAGCTGTGGAGGCAATTTCTTAAAACAAGACAACAGTGAAGTTTGACACATTGATTGAATCTTCTTTTCATGAATGATTTCTCTGCAGCATATGAGGCTGTTTGCAAGCATTTTACCCACAGTAGAACTCCTTTCAATATTGGAATCAATCCTCTCAAACCCTGACACTGCTTTATCATGTAAGTTGATGTCATATTCTCAATCCTTTGCTGTCATTTCAACAGTCTTCACAGCATCTTCACCAGGAGTAGATTTCATCTCAAGAAACCACTGTCTATGCTCATTCATAAACAATTCCTCATCCGTGAAAGTTTTATCATGATTACAGCCATTCAGTCTCATGTTCAGGCTCCACTTCCCATTCTAGTTCTCTTGCTATTTCTACCACACCTGCTGTTACTTCTCTCACTGAAGTCCTGAGCCCCTCCAAGCCATCCATGAGGGTGGGAATCAACTTCTTCCAAACTCCAAATCATGTTGACAATTTGACCACGAATCATGAATGTTCTTAATGTCATCTAGAATGGTGAATCCTTTCCAGAAGGTTTTTAATGGACTTTGCCCAGGTCCACCAGGGGAACCATATATCTATATCTATATGTGTTGTGTTAGGCATGAAACAACATTAATCTTGTTCTACATCTTCCAGGCTCTTGGGTGACCAGGTGCAATGTCAGTGAGTAGTAATATTTTGAAAAGAATCTTTTTTCTGAGCAGGAATTCTCAACAGTGGGCTTAAAATATTCAGTAAATTATGTTATGAACAGATGTGCTGTAATCCACGCTTTGTGGTTCCATTTCTAGAGCACAAGCAGAGTAGGTTTAGCAAAATTCTTAAGAGGCTTGGGCTTTCAGAATGATAAGTGAGCAGGGTGCCTGGGTGGTTCATCAGTGAAGTATCTGACTCTTGATTTCAGCTCAGGTCATGATCTCATGGTTCATGAGCTCAAGCCCCACGTTTGGCTCTGTGCTGACAGTGCTGAGCCTACTTGGGATTCTGTCTCTCTCCCTCTCTCTCTGCCTCTTCCCCACTTGTGCACTCTCTCTTTTTCTTTCTCTCTCTCTCAAAATAAATAAGTAAACACTAAAAAACATATTTAAAAAAAAAAATAGTAAGTGCGCATTGGCTTCAGCTTAAAGTCACCAGCTGGATCAGCTCCTAGAGAGTCCTCCTGTCCTTTGAAGCTTTGAAGCCCAGTATTTGAAGCCAGGTATCTCTAGCAGTGAAAGTCTTAGATGGCATCTTCATCCAATAGAAGGATGCTTTGTCTACATTGAAAATCTCATTTAGTGGAGCCCCCTTCATGACTTGACTTAGGTAGGTCTTCTGGATACCCTGCTACAGCTTCTACATCAGCACTTGCTGCATTACCTTGCACTTTTATTTACTGAAATGGCTTCTTCCCTTAAATCCCTTGAAACAACTCCTGCTAGAATTAATTGCTTCTCTCATTTCCTACCAGTGTTCCTATTTTAGGAAAGAGTCATTAGTGTCGCCTTCAGCCTTCTTAGAATCGAAGAGAGCTGGGGTCTGGCTCTGGATTCGGCCTTGCATTAAGAGAATGTTGTGGCTGGTTTGATCTTCTATCCAGACCACTAAAACTTTACTCATATCAGCAATAGGATTGTTTTGCTTTCTTATCATTGGTGTGTTCCCTGGAGTAGCACCTTTAATTTCCTTCAAGAACTTTTCCGTTGCATTCACAACTTGGCTAACTGTTCGGCAACTTTTGGCCTATCTTGGCTTTCATCATGCCTTCCTCACTAAGTTTAGGTCATTTCTAGCTTTTGATTTAAAGTGAGAGACATGTGCCTCTTCCTGTCACTTGAACACTTGGAGGCTCTGGTAGGGTTATTAATTGGCCTAATTTCAACACATTGTGTCTCAGGGAACCAGAGAGGCCCGAGGAGAGGGAGAGAGATGAGGGGAACGGCTGGTTGGTGGAGCAGTCAGAACATAACACATTTAGCAGTCACGTTTGCTGTTTTATATGGGTACAGTTTGTGGCACCTTACAACAATTACAATAGTAACATCAAATATCATTTGTCACAGATTGCCATAATAAATCTAATAATAATGAAAACATTTGAAATAGCGCAAGAATTACCAAGATGTGACCCGGAGACCTGAAGTGAGCAAATGCTGTTGCAAAAACAGCACTGATGGACTTGCTCGATGCAGGGCTGCCACAGACCTTCAGTTTGTTAAAAACAAAAGCAAAAACAAAAACCACTGTATCTGCGGAACATAATAAAGCAAAGTGCAGTAAAACAAGATATGCCTATAGTGCAAAAATAATCTCTGCATAAATTATCTAAGAAGAACTGCTGACTAGATCATGAAGACTATCACTTATCTAGTTAAGAGAGGGCCTTGACAGAAGTCAGGAATTATATAACTGCTCTGATCAAGCCAGTTCTTCCTGTTTAGAAAGGGTACTCCCTTTTCTTATAAAAATGTTAACCATTTTTTTCTATTTAATCTGCTGGAAGCCTTTCCTAATCCATCCGAGTCCAGTGGCATGTTCTGGTCTGCCACTTATGTCTCTATTAAAGCTATAAAATATTAGTAACAGTTGTCAGAATTTCACCTTCAATTAAACTCCCTGAGTCCTATCTGCCCTGGAGCCCTCCTTGCCTTTAAGCCTACTTCCAGCTAATGTCGGATCTGGTTAACAGGTGCAGGGCAGAGCCAGACCGGGATGGTGGACAGGAGAGACTCGTCTTCTAGAAGTTGGGTTGGAGTCTCAGCTATATGATCTTACATAAGTCATTTCATTTCTCTGTGCTTTAGTTTCCTTGTCCAGAACATGAGAGCAACAGCATCCTCTCCAGAGAACGATTGTGAGGTTTAAGTGAGGTAATTATGCAAAATGTCACACAGGTCCTGTGCCTGGCAATAGTAGGTGCCTGTAAAGGTCGAGGTCTTGCCCTTCTTTCTCAGGCAATAGGGAGAGGACTGAGCTAAATGACTCCCAGAGGCTGCATCTAGCACTAGCCATCTGCTTCTGGGAGAGCAAGTGAGTATAGGGTGCAGGGAAAACAAAGGAAAAAATACTGACTTACTACGATTCAAAGATCTCTGTGAAATCATTTCAGACCATGGAAAATACAGTGAAAACAAACAAACACCAAGAAGGCAGGAAATGAACGTCACCTTGACCGTTTGGTCCTGAGAACCGGAAAACTAAAAAATTAAGTTTCCTCAGTTGCTTCCAGGAAGGGTTAGGAGAACAATGTTTGATTAGCCTGACAATGATCTTTAATATTGATGCAGAGCAAGCATGGCTTAACCAGACCAAAAAAAAAAATTTAAGTGTTAATTTTACATACGTATTTACTTTTTCATGATGGAAGATCAGGGCAAGGAAATGAAACGCCAACCCAGTGTGTCCCCAACAAGATCTGAGTTCCTTCGCCTACTCCACACTCAGAGTGGGAGGATTGGCCGTCAACATGTATAGAGTGCCCAGCTCTGTGGAGCCTTGGTCTGTACGATCCTGCTGACATGTACTGAAACTACAGTTGACCATCCTGAGTTATGGAGGGGACACTGGAGCCCAATGTCTGCATGTCTCTGCTCCCTGTTTACCTGCCACCCCTGTTGCTGAACCCAAACCTGACAAATCAGGAAGGTCGCCAGAAGGTTGGGAGTCTAGTTTCCCATGCAAGGATAAAATAGCCCTCTCCTGTTTTGAAATGAACAAGATGAGGCTTATTCATCACGTTATCAGGCTTGCTGACCATGTTGCAGCCACCAACTTTCACGGCCATTTGGCCACAGGCTGAGAGATACACTACTGGGGCTCCGCAGGCCCAAAGCAGGGATGCTCAAGAGTCCTTCAGTTGTCTACCGTCTGTGGAAATCCGGAAAATACCACTGCTGGTAATCAGGCTCCTTCCATCATTTTCTTGCACCGGCGTCACTTGTAGGGGAGCAGGCAGGGCAAAAAAAACATGACTGGAAGGTAAAGACAAAATGGATGGTTGGGTTACTCTTCTGAGGTGTCCTCTGACGGATAAGATGAATCGCGCCAGGTCAGCACTATGCCTGTGACAGAGTGAGGGAAGAGCCTTGTGAACACTCTCAAGAGTTTGAAAAATGCCATAATTACACTCCTTGACTTTTGGATGGATCATAATAATAACTGCCATTTATTGAATTTTTAAAATGGGCCAAGCACTACATCAGATGCTTTTACACGTATTAGCTTATTTAATCTCCACAGTAACACTATTAAGTAGATGCTGTTTTCCTCATGTTCTGGTTTGTTTCTGGTTAATGACTCTTCCCCACCCCTGACATTCTCTCCCTACCTACTACAAGCTCCCAAGAAGAAGAATGCATTAAAGCTTATTATTTGCCTCCCCACGACACCATCATGCCAGTGTCATCTGGCCCTGTGTGTCTTTGTTTCCAGTATTTACCACGAGAAGCCAAACCCCGAAGATAGAGTTTCACCTGGACATAACAGCTCTGTGAGATTATGATCTGTCTCAAGCTCCTGCCCCTCCCTAACCCCCCAAACCCTTTCATTAGCCCTCAGTAACTTATAGTCAGTCCACAAAATCTGCCTCTTCTTTCCTGCCTCTTGCTCTGGTGTCTCTTTTCCTCAGAAGACCACACCACTTCATCGCATATTTGCTTACAAGTCACCTCCTCCCAGCTCTTACTTGACCTCCATATCTCCTCTTTCCTTAGCCTGCTCTGTGTTGTATGTTCACACATGCATCTGTTATTTTCTGTCTACCCACTGGAACATTCACTTTGTGAAGTCAGGGACTTTTGTTCATCAGTACATTCCTAATACCCAGAATAGTACCTGGCATGTTATCTTTGCTCAATAAATACTTCTTGAATGAAGTAATCCATAATTGAGGAAACTGAGCCATGGAATGGATAAGCAGTTTGTCCCTGGTCACACTGCTGTGAAACAGCCAACCCATGTCTGTGTGATCGTAAATCCCTGGCCCATAAGCACCATATTGTCCAGCCTCTTGATGGATTATGTGAATGCAACATAAACAAGAATATTCTGACTGAACTGGAGTAATCAGTGTCAATATAGGGAACTTAACTGGAGAAGATCCTACAGGATGAAAATTTACTGTTGTTTTTTTGTTGCAATGTGCGATATTGTGATTTAGAAGAAAAGCATGTTTATGGCCATTCAGGTGACCCAAAATATATTTCTCGTATATATTTGGTCTTAATCCACAGTTCCTGACTCAAAGCTCCTCTAAAGCCCTTAGAATTTCCTAAGTGATGAGAGCAGTAAAGGTTTTATTTGGAGAGTCCTTAAGATGGGGGCTGGTTGCCAGTGTAGCCAACCGTGTGATTAGAGGGTTAGCATTTTAAGTGCCAACCCCCCTCCCAACCTTCAGAGAGGGGACAGAGGCTGGAGGTACATTCAGTCACCAGTGGCCAATGATATAGTCAATCATGACTGTGTAAGGAAACCTCCACAAAAACCCGAGAAGACAGGGTTCAGAGAGCTTCTAGGTTAGTGAACACATGGCTATTTGGGGAGAATGGCAAGTTCCAAGAGGGCATGGAAGCTCCACATGCCCTTTTCCCATACCTTGCCCTGTGTATCTCCTCATCTGGCTGTTGATTCATACCCCTTAACATCCTTTGTAATAAATCAGTAATCTAGCGAGTAAATGGCTTTTTCTGGGTTCTGTGAGCTATTCTAGCAAATTAATTGAACTCAAGCAAGGGATTGTGGGAACCTCTGATTTAGAACCATTCAGGCAGAAGTACCAGTAACAACATGGGCTTGTGGTATCCTGAGTTCGAGCAGGTAGCTGGAGCCTCCAGTTTGTAGCCTGTCAGCCAGAAGCACAGGTACCATCCTGGGTGTGTGACTGGTATCTGAAGTGAAGGGTGGACTTACAGGACTGAGCCCTTTACCTTTGGAATCTGATTCTGTCTCTGTGTAGGTAGTGTCAGAATTGAGTTAAATTGTAAGACACCCGGCTGGTATCTAGATCACTGTTGGTGTGGGGAAGCCTACACACACACACACACACACACACACACACACACAAAACACACACACGTTGGAATTTGGTCCAGGAACCTAATTTACATTAGGAACAGCTTTTTTGAGTTGTCACCAAGCGAAGTGCAAGTAATCGATAATTTGAGGAGCCAGCAATAAAATCAGTATCCTTACAACATGAGCACATTAGCCTAGATAAAAAGCAATTTATTAAATTTACCTTTTTAAAAGAAGATGAAAGCAAGATCATGACCTGAGTCGAAGTCGGACGCTTAGCCGACTAAGCCACCCAGGTGCCCCAGGAATGATTTTTTAATGGCAAAGAAGGAGAAATTAAAGATAGTGTAAAGGATGTCAATTTTTCATTGAAATACTGTTCATACATTTGTTGTATTAGTTTTAGGCATACATCGTAGTCATTCCATATGTCTATAAATTAAGTTGTACTTAACCACAAGTGTAGTTATCATGTGAAAGCACACAACAGTATTACTATAGGATTGACTCTGTGCCATTGGCTGTACCTTGTATCCCTAGGACTTACTCATTCCGTACCTGGAAGCCGGTATCTCTCTCTCAAAGGTGTCAATTCTTTATCTAACCTAAGTATTTTGGTGGTAAACACAATTACCTCTTGCTCAGCATGTGTAAATTGGCGGTCTATTTTTCTGTGAACACTGCTTAAAGCATCATTACAAATGATGTCATTGCATTAATAAGTTCGGTTTCATTCTTCACTCACACAAAAAAAAGAAGAAAATGAAAGCTATACCTGTGTCAAGAGAAGCTAGGAAGTATCCAGGTAGACTATAGCACGTTCATGCTGCAAAGCAGTGAATGCCTATGTAGCACATGGAATGGAAGCAGTGATGGAATTGGAAAAGTAGACCTCAGAATGCTACATACACAATGATGACAACTCTGAAAATTCTGTGTTAGCAGTGGAATTGTAAGAGACCTTAAGGTTCATAAATAGCTGTTGATTCTAGTGTTTAGGATTCATTTGGTTATTTCACATTATTTTTGATATTTAGATGTTTCTGTTTAACTGTTAATACTCAGATGATCAAATATCCATAAAAAAGAAGAAATGCAATGTACCACATTGTGAGCCAAGGAATACGTCATCCCATCTGCTACTCATCCTTTTCCTTCCTGCCGTCCACTTCCACTGGTCGTGGACACTCAGCACTGCCTTTCCTCAGGCTTCACCCGAGCTTTCTGGTCCCCTGACTAACCTCTACATGTTACAGACCACCTGCTCTCCAACTGCATTTTCTTCCTCCCTCCCTTGATTATTCACAGATGCTTCTCCCTCCAGTTTTCAGAGCTGTTTCCTCACTGCTCTTGCCCTCCTCCTCTGTGGCTGAGGTCTTTCACCTCCCCTTCCCATACTGGAGTACTTGCTCACCTGGCCCTTCCTGTGGCATTGTCCTCATCCATGTCTCACTGTGTCTGCTCCCTGTGCTTCGGTGCTCTTAGCCCTGCCAGCGCAAATGTTGTTTCTGCCCTGACATGATCCATTCCTCGTCTGACTCTGCATTTGCTACTCTGCGTCTTTGTTCTTCCCATACCAGTACAGATTCTTGGTAAATATACTCTGGCTGGGGCACCTGGGTGGCTCAGTCGGTTAAGCATCTGAAACTTGGTTTCGGCTCAGGTCATGATTTCACAGTTCAGGGGTTCGAGCCCCACATCAGGCTCTGCACTGATGGTGCAGAGCCTGCTTGGGATTTTCTGTCTCCTCTCTTTCTGCCTCTCTCTCTCTCAAAATAAATAAACTTAAAAAAAAATTGTTTTAATCCACTCTGGCTAATTGAAATAGGAAAAGAATTTAGTGAAAGGCTATTGAAAGCTAAAATTATGTGATTTATAAGAAATATATTATTTGGTCATTTGAATGAATGAATGAAATGAATATATTTCTCATATGTATTTAGTCTTGGTCCAAGATTTCCAGCTCAAGGCTCCTAAAACCCTTGGAATTTCCTGTGATAGGGCAATGAATGAGTCTTGTGTTACAGTAATGAAGGTGACTTTCGGGTCGTAGTTGCCAGGAGGACCAACCCTGTGATTAGAAGGTTGGAACTTTCAAGTTCCCCCCAAACCCCATCTCGGGGGAGGGAAGAAGGGCTGGAGGTTGAATCAGCCAATGGCCAGTGACTTAGTCATGACTATAGAGTAAAGTCCGCATAAACACCCAAAAGGACTGGGTTCAGAGAACTTCTGGGTTGGTGGACACTTGGAGATTGGGGACAGTGGCGTGCTATACTTCCCCCTTCCTCTGACTATTCACGTCCTTTAATAAATTGGTAAACATAAATGTTTCCCTGAGTTCTGTGAGCTGCTCTAGGAAATTAAAAGAACCTACTGAGGAAGTCATTCTAACTTCCAGGCTATAGCCTGTCAATCAGAAATACAGGTTTAATAGCCTGGGGCTTGTGACTGATGTCTGAAGTAGGGAGTGAGGAGCATTCTCCTAGGACTGGTCCTTAAACTTGTGGATGCTGGTACTATCCCCAGATAACGTCAAAATTGAGTTGAATTCTCAGTCATGCTGCTGATATCTGAGAATTGCTTGGTACTGTGTGTAGGGACACCATCCACACTCCTCCCCCCTCCACACACACACACACACACACACACACACACACACACACTTTGGAATTGGGTCTGGGAACCTTAAAAGAAGAGCTCTCAGAATTACTGAGAAAGCCAGTGAGGTTGGACTAGAAAACATGGAGGGACAAGATGGGAGCAGAACAGTTAGGGCCATGGCCAAAATTCCATGGCCACAGACCTGGTTTGGGAAGACACTTCTGCCACTACTACTGGAGAGTGAACACTGTACCTGCCGCTGTGAGTACTGGACAGGAGTCTCTTCAATGGCAGCTTTGTCACAGAAAGCGTTTCTTCTCCAGAGTTGCTTTTCTACACCCCTGACTTTTGGTCAGATCTAGACAGAAACATCTGGTCAAGTCACTGGCCCGTCCACGAGCTGCTGAGGGAACCTAGAAAGGAGTCTCACTTAGGCCATGAGAGCTGGGCTCTGCTTGCTGCCACAGTTCATACGGTAAGAAATTGTTCAAACAGTTTCTAGGCAGGAACAAAACCCAAAACACCACATGGCCCATTCCCAATTCATGACAGTTGTTTTAATAAACTTTCTGCAACTTCCTTAAGTCCTTGAAGCTGTTTCTTCTAACCTCTCCCTCAGCAAGAACTCTGGAACGTAGTTCAATCCAAAATTAAAACATTAGGGGTCACAGATATCTATACAAAGACATCAAACAGCATGATTTAGAACAGAAAGAAAAGGAGTCAATCTAAATTTCTAACAGGGAAGAGTTAATTGAATTATGAGCTAGCCATAGAATTAAATATAGGCAGTCATTAAAAATTATGGAATTTTAAAGACTTTTTATAACACACAAAACTATAGCTAACCAGAATTCTACAATATTTATATATAAGCTCTCACAATTATGTATGTGCATATGTGATCCTATTTTCTAGTAAAATATAAATGTTTATATAAAGACATTCACTGAAAGAGAATACACCAAAATTTAACAGATTGATGAGATTGGAAAGGTTACTTTTTTTCTTTATGCTTTTCGTGGTTTACACAATGAGCTGAAAATTATTAGCATTTAAAAGAAAATCCACTGGGAGCAAACTTCCAGTGGCATCATTCTTATCCTTTGTCGTGTTCTCAAAAAATACAATTTTTCCCAAACCAACCTCAAAAATACTCAGAATTCTAACTCTTTTCTCCTGGTGTTGAAAGAACTCACTCTTTTCTGTAGAGTAAGTTCCTCCCTCACCACCAGTTCCACTGATCTTTATGTTCACATATAGATCATTCATTCCATTCTATAAACCTTTTCCCCAGCCTGCTTCATTCACCCAGCTCCTACTGGAGCTCTCTTCCCCTTTGGGCTCCCTCTTCTCCTGCCCTGTATTTTAGCCCAAAGATTCACTGGAAGAGCTATCCCTGAGGTGTCCATTACTCTTCTCTTGGCCAAATCTGATGATCTTTATCTTTGTAGCTTTCTTGGCTATAAGAAACATTGATTCGTTATCTTTGACACACTTTGGGTCATAGGCTAAGTCAGGTGACCTTGTGGGTTTCTTATTTTTCTAAAATAAGAAGATGCTCTCTTAAGCACTTTATCTGACTTTGCTTCCTGTTAAGCCTTATATCTATGACGTTTTTCTCCCTGTGTCTCTGGACTATTCCTCCACCTCAGTGTTTGCTCCCTCCCGCATCTTCCCCATTTACCTGTCTACAAAGTGAAACCAGTATCCTAATAAACAGGACTGTTGATTTTGAAACCTGTGACCTCCACAGAGACTACCTGCTTAAGCCAGCTCAGCTTTGACAGTGGCCTCTAGTTCTCCAGCTTTATCCATGACCCTGGAAGCTCTGCAGAACCTTCCCTGCAGCTCTGTCCCTGCCATTCACGAGCTGTCTCCAGCCTCCACCTCCACCAGCAAGAAGCTGTTTGAAAGCCTAGCTTTCAGGCAGGTACCTCAGAGTCAGACTCTGCTTTTCTGCCCATTCCCTGCACTTGCAGCCCTAGTTGGGCTCCCCATCTGGCTTTTAATCTCTCCTTCACGTGCTCCCTGTTGGATCGCTCTCAGCTTCATGGTCTCTTACCTTCAAAACAATCCAGACCCCAAAGGTCTTGGCCCACATTGTGTGCATGGAGTTCCCACTAGGCCAGAAGTTGAGTTCAGACTCCCCAAATTAACTATATTTCTTCATACATGCCAGTGTTACGTTTCAGCCAACAGGACTTGGGCCTGTGGTGACCCACATCTACAGAGCAACAATCCTTTTGTAACCATTGATCCTTGATCCAGCTCATCTACCCTCATGACTTTATATTAGCCCTGACCTCTTTCTGTTTTCTTGACCTATAACTTGTATTATCCTTAGTACATCTTTTGGATTTTCTGCTCTCAGAGAAAGTTTATTTATTGGCTCGTTAATTCATCTAGCAGGCACATGTTGAACACTTAACAGTTGGCACTACAACTAGTCAGAGGCTAGTCAGGGAGTTAGACAAAATCAAGGGCTACGTCAATTAGTACACTTTTTATTACTAGTGACAGAAGTCCTGATTCATGCTGTCTTAAGTAAAAATGGAATGTATTCCCTCACATACCTGGCAAGTCTAGAGATAGATCTGGTTTCCTTCAGGCACAGCTGGATTCATGGATCATAAATGCTACCTTTGGGACCTGGCCTGTCTTCATCTCTCAGTTCTGCTCTGTTCTGCTTTGTGATGGCTTCATTCTCAGGGTAGCAAGAGAAGTGTTAACAGTGCCAGGCCTACATCCTCCAAGGTTTTCGTATAGCAGAAAAGTCACTGCTCTCTCAGCAGCCCCAACAAATGTCCCGCTCCATCTTGTGGTTTTCTCACTGGATTAGGTGCTCTTCCCTGAACAAGTGACTTCTGTCAGGGGAATTTGATGCCAGGACTGGTCAGACTGGAGTCATATATCCTCTCCTTATAGTTGGTTATGGAGTCTACCCAAGCACTTAAGTTGAGAGAGAGAGAGAAATACAGTACAATGGTTCCCTGAAGAAAAGGCAAGTGGATGTGGGATGATTTTCTAAAAAGCTGTCAGTTACAGATGAATGGATAAAGAAGGTGTGGTTTATATATACAATGGAATACTACTTGGCAATGAGAAAGAATGAAATCTGGCCATTTGCAGCACCGTGATGGAACTGGAGGGTATTATGCTAAGTGAAATAAGTCAAGCAGAGAAAGACAGATACCATATGTTTTCACTCATATGTAGATCCTGAGAAACTTAACAGAAACAATGGGGGAGGGGAAGAGAGGAAAAAAAGTTACAGAGAGAGAAGGAGGCAAACCTTAAGAGACTTAAATACTGAGAACAAACTGAGGGTTGATGGGAGATGGGGGAGAGGGGAAAGTGGGTGATGGGCATTGAGGAGGGCACCTGTTGGGATGAGCACTGAGTGTTGTATGGAAACCAACTTGACAATAAATTATATTTAATATAAAAAAAGCTGTCAGTTACAGCCTTTATGTTTATGGTAAGTGTGTATGATAGAGTTACAAATGGAGTTGAGTGTAGCAAATGGAGCATTCCACTCTATATACAATGGGCAAAGGATTCCCCCCCTCCTTTACCCCTTCACTCCTTCCTTTGAGCAAAATTTGGTGAGTGCCTTTTGTTGTTCCAGGTGTAGAACATAGATGGTCCTAGAAGTTGCCCATAAGGAGCTTACAAAGTAGAAAGGAGGAAAGACAATAAAAGCAATGCCCCCATTTTTCTTGAGAATGTCCATTTTAAGAAATAGAAATATGAAGAGTATTTCTGTGTTTTTTTAAAAAGACAAGATCAACCATTATATTGTTTAACATCTTTTTTACTTAAAATTCTGTTTTGTTCAATGCTTGGAATAAGTCTTTCTGATATGCTTCGTTAAACAGTGGAAACTCCACAGTCCACAGTTTTTTAATTGTCTTGCCTGGGCTTCTGTAAAATGCAGGGTCAAAACCTGTGCTTAATTAAAAGTAGCTTTCCTTTGCCAAAGTTTTCTTCAAGATGAATTTGCCATTTTAAAAAAAATTTTTTAATGTTTATTTCTGAGACAGAGAGACAGAGCATGAGTGGGGGAGGGGCAGAGAGAGAGGGAGACACAGAATCCAAAGTAGGCTCCAGGCTCCGAGCTGTCAGCACAGAGCCTGATGCGGGGCTCGAACTCACAGACCGCAAGTTCATGACCTGAGCCGAAGTCGGACGCTTAACCAACTGAGCCACCCAGGCGCCCCATGCCATTTTTTTAAGTACTTGATTTATGGTTTTGTGGTTTTATCGTATCGAGGACTTTGATAGTAAGGTGCCTCAAAATAGAAATAGAGGACAGAGATAAACAAATGAATACCTTTAATTTCCACTTTTAGCTTAACAATCTCTATTTCTGATCTGTAGCAGGTTGTTAATGCATCTCCCACCAATGGCCAGTCATTTCCCTGCCTGTATACAGACATTTCCATCAGAACATTCACAGTTTGTATGTTCAGGTAGTGAAATGAACACACATGGATATGTACATTTGTTTCTAAGGCAACGAACATGAAAATATTTTTGTGACATTGAAGACCCAGTAAGCAATCTTTACATTATTTTTTAGCTGTAGGTTTTATTTTGTTCAGTTCCATGGAAAAGAAGATTGAGAAATGCAACACAAATAAGCCAAGGATCAGGGAATACATTAATGCAGTGGTTCTCAACTAGAGACATTTGGCGATGCCTGGAGACATTCTTAATTGTCTTGCCTACTGGAATCTTGTGGGTAGAGGCCAGGGGTGCTGTTAAACATCCTACAATGTGCAGGACAGGCCACCACAATGAAAAATTTTCCTGTCCAAAATGTCAGTAATGCCACTGTTGAGAAACCTTGCATCAATAGGATTTTTAGAATTCTGAACTCTGAAAGGATTCAGAACAATCTTGTAATTTAGGCATAAGACAAAACTAGAGGCGAATTAGAGTCATAGAATTAGAAGAATCCTGGAGCTGACAGGGAAAGTCATTGAGTCCACTCTCCCTGTACATATGGTAACCGAGTCCCAGGTAAAAAGTGACTGAAGCAATAGACATCCTCCACTCCTCAACATGCGATCAGGCAACTTGCCAAATGTCTCTGTGCCTCAGTTTCCTATTCTGCAAAAAGGGACAATAAAACTTGCCTCAAATGATTGCTGTGAGGAGTAATTAAAATAATGTGTGTGGACTATTTAGTACAGTACCTGGCCACAGTGAGTTGTTGATAAAGAGTGGCAGTGAGAGCCTAGGTGGTGATTCTCGTTACTGTCCCAACAGTAAAGAGACAGTAATTGAACCCTGTTCAGTTCAACACTGTTGAACAGGGTTGTACCCTGTTCCCGACTCTCAGTCCCATGTTCTTTCTATTACAGTGTCTTCAGGGTCTGTGAAGAAAAAGTTATAAGGGCAACTCAATAGGGATCAAAGAAGATTGGTCTGGAGAGCAGCTTAGTAGCTGGTAATTCAAGAAAAACTAAACAAAAACTCTTCATAAAGACAGGGGGTAGGTAGGTAGCCACTGTAAGGAAGGCATAAAAAAGATTGGTTCCCACCTGAAACAGGCTACCTTCTCTCTTCCCAAAGTCCTGTGGATGGTGTGTCAGGTGGGCTTGCCTCCAGGAAGGGCGGAGCCTAGATCAGATAACTTATCAAACCCTGAGAGCCCTGACCGAGTCTTACAGCCCTGGCAGAATGTCCGTCCAGTCCATCGTCTATCGGGACAGTCTCTGAAATGCCGAGATGGTCAGACAGTATATCTGGAGACACTTTCAATTCTAAGATTCTCTGATGTCTGATAAGTTTTGTGGACTATGTGCTGGAAAGATCATGTGACATGGTAGATAATGCCCAGCAGGCACGTGTAGACGCCACAAATCTCCTGTTTTATGATTTGTGGAGTAAAAAAAAAATGCTTTATTAGGCTTTGCTAAGTAAATACGGGCACATGATTACAATGTTGTGCAAAACAATTTTTCTCAGAAAATAATAATAAATTATCTTACCGACAATTCCATGAAATAGGCTTCCTCTCATTTTCTTAAAAGTCTTCTAAAAAGTTTTTGCAGTTGCTCTAGGAGTTGGATTTCTGTTTCTCTTGTTACTTTTGCCAAATAACAATTGTTATTTCTAAATTGTTTTTAACCGGTGGCTTTTTATAAAAATTAGCAAAATTCAAAAGCATGAAAATCTCTGGACCACAAACACAGATTAAATTCTCGTGGGGGGAGAAAAAACCTCATTCATTTAGTAGCCTTCTCTCAAATATCCCCTTTGTTGGCCTGGACTCCTAAAATGATTATATATACCCCACAAAAATACCCTACATAGTCATTTAAAGACATTTTCTTCTACATCTTACATGTCAATGCTCCAACCATTATAAAGATTATTTTAGAAAATCAACAAGAACAAGTTGGTACATGAGAAAATAGTGACTCGTAGCTGACTTTATCTGTCTTCTGTGTATTTGTGTGACCCGCAAGCAATTGGAGAAGAGCAACACAACACAGTGGATCCTGGCTGAGCATCAGGCACTGTGCTAGACACCCTGTGGTAGCAGAGAAGTTAAGTTGTTTGCCTGGAGCCACACAGCTGGTAAGCAGGAGAGCCAGCACGGAGCCCTGTCTACTCCTATGTGCATGGGGTTTGCTGCACACTAGATCTTGATAAGGAATAATTCAAGGCTTAGAATAATAAAAAGTCTCCTCTAAGATGTGACTGTTTTTAACTTTAAATGCCTCATTTAGATTAGTATTCTGTATGTTAATTTGACCTTCAACTTTTTTTTTTTTTTTAAGGTGTTGTGTAATGGACCAGGAACGTGTGTTCCTGTCTGCGTATCTGCCCTTCTCCTTGGGATACTAGGAATAAAGAAAGTGATCATTGTCTATGTTGAAAGCATCTGCCGAGTAGAACATTTATCCCTGTCCGGAAAGATTCTGTTTCACCTCTCCGATTACTTCATTGTTCAGTGGCCGGCTCTTAAGGAGAAGTATCCCAAGTCGGTGTACCTCGGGCGAATTGTCTGACAAATGACAACTTTCTTCTCTAGAATTTTGCAGTCAAACATATTTATCATAATTGGGGGAGAGAAAAACTACATGTTTATTATAAAGGTTTCTGAAGGTCCTGAGAATTATTGGTGGTGAGGAGTAAAAAATGTGTAACTCAGTAAAGAAACTGAGGGTGCTCTTATAAAACAAACGTTTATAAATCATTAAGTATTTATGCTTCTGTGCACCAAATTTCTTTTCTTTTCTGTCACTACCTGCAAGTTATCTGCTGACTTGACTTAGTAATATTTTTCCTACAACTAAATATAGAATTAGTATGATTAGTAACATTTCCTGTTCTGCAGCTCTTTGTTTTGTTTTGTTTTGTTTACAATATTCTGCATTGTAGCAGAGAAAGATATTTCTTAGTTTTTGTTCAGATACAACAGGCTTTATTTCCTGTATGGAAGCAGTAAAGTCCCTAGTGAATCCTTTCAGTGTAAAGGAAGCAGTTATATTAAATGGGCTTCATGACAATTTGCATTCCACAGGCTTCCAGAACCGTGAGCATACACCAGTACCTTTTTTTATTCTTTGGTTTTGCTTTGTGAGTAGTTGCCCTGAATCCAGAATATCTTTTGAAATGTCTTGTTTAATTGTTAAAATAAATTAAAAGGTGACTACTGTCATAGTAATAAAAACATGATTCTATGTTTCAGGAATCCAAACTCAAAACATTTTTTTCCTTTGTATTTTGTATTTGTTTATGTTAAGTTTATTTATCTATTTAGAATGTGTGTGTAAGCACATGAGTAGGGAAGGGGAGGGGTGGGGGTAGAGAATGAGAGAATCCAAAGCAAGCTTTACACCGTCATCCCAGAGCCCAATAAGGGTTTTGAACTTATGAACTGTGAGATCATGACTGGAGCCGAAATCAAGAGTCGGACACTAAACTGAACCACCCAACCCCTGAAACTCAAAAACATTTTTACAAATGTTCAAGTGGAGGGGTGCCTGGGTGGCTCAGTCGGTTAAGCGTCCGACTTCAGCTCAGGTCATGATCTCGCGGTTCATGAGTTCGAGCCCTGCGTCAGGCTCTGTGCTGACAGCTCAGAGCCTGGAGCCTGCTTCGGGTTCTGTGTCTCCCTCTCTCTCTGCCCCTCCCCCACTTGTGCTCTGTCTCTATCAAAAATAAATAAATGTAAAAAAAATTTTTTTTTTTAAATGTTCAATTGGGACCCCCTGGGTGGCTCACTTAGTTAAGCATCTGACTCTTGATCTCAGCTCAGGTCTTGATTTGAGGGTTGTGAGTTCAAGCCCCACATTGGGCTACATGCTGGGCATAGAGCCTACTTAAAAAAAAAAAAATGCTTTAGTAAACTCACATTGTCATGGCTGTAACCGTCCCTAGCATTTTGGGATGTTTAGGCTTGGCAGAGTATATTTAAAAAAATTTTTTTTGTTTAACGTTTATTTATTATTGAGAGACACAGAGCATGAGCAGGGGAGGGGTCGAGAGATGGAGAGACGCAGAATCTGAAGCAGGCTCCAGGCTCTGAGCTGTTGCAGAGCCCGACGTGGGGCTCAAACTCACAAACCGCAAATCCATGACCTGAGCTGAAGTCGGACGCTTAACCGACTAAGCCACCCAGGCACCCCTTGGCAGAGTGTAGTTTTACTAAGCATTTAGGTAAGTTCTTGCTGGCCAGGTATTCTTCTAAGCACTTGTCAAATATTAACTCATTTAATCCTAATAACAATTCAATGAGGTAGGGACTATTACTATCCCCCTTTTACAGGTGACTTGTCTAAAATCACATGACCAGAGGGGCGCCTGGGTGGCTCTGTTGGTTGGGTGTCCGACTTCGGCTCAGGTCATGATCTCGCGGTCCGTGAGTTCGAGCCCTGCGTCGGGCTCTGTGCTGACAGCTCAGAGCCTGGAGCCTGTTTCAGATTCTGTGTCTCCCTCTCTCTGACCCTCCCCCGTTCATGCTCTGTCTCTGTCTCAAAAATGAATAAACGTTAAAAAAAATAAAATAAAATAAAGTAAAATCACATGACCAGATTCAAGCCTAGGGCAGCCTAGCTTGAGAGCAAAGCCAGTTTCATGGGCATGTGGCCTGTGCAGCCACATAGGGACCCACACTCAGGAGGGCCCTGCACTTGGGTTAGTACTCTGCTGTCACTCTCAAATGCATATGGGACAAAGGACCCGTGTTTTATTTTGCACTGGACACCACCAGTTATTTAGTTGGTCCTGCTTGAGAATCTGTGACAACACGCAGCGCAGAGCCTGGCCTGGTGGCTCCTCAGCGAACAGACATTCCATTCCCCCTTCTCCAAGCTCTCGCCTTTAACAAGGCAACAGACAGTGAGAAGAGCTCTTGTAGTGTTCGAGTTTTTATTTTTCCCTTTTAAATCTGCTTAATAAGGATGATGTAAACCTAATAAGGAAATTAATGAAGAGATCGACTGTCAGTGAAAATAGGCATGAGTACCTGAGATGCCGTGAAATTAAAATGCTGAGGCTGATCCAGCCTTTACTGTTCTCTCGGAACACCTCTAGGTAAAGTAGGAGCGTCTGTCATCAGGACATTTTCCTAGATGTTTGGCTGAGAAAACTCTCAGAATAAGGATGGTATTTTGCCACAGGTCAGCCTAGTGGTAGTTCATTGTGTGCCTTGACTTTAATCATCAAATCTCAGGTGCTGTCCCTGCTTCCATTGATGGAAAGGCCTAGAATGTCAGATGAAATAAGCCTCTACTTTTCTAGACAGAAAGTGATCTTTTTAGGGATAATAGCATGTATATTTCTTCACCTTTGAATTTTTTTTCTGCACTTTGTTTAAGTGGCCCTAGGTAAATAAGTGAAATTGGACCGTTTTCAGGTCAGTTAATGCCTGTCAGTGTGCCAGTGCAGCTTCCCCCGAGTCCCCACAGGTAATCCTGCTGCAGAGAATCCCGTCAGGCCATGGAGAGTTGTAGAAAAGATGCCTTAATTTTTTCCAGCAATGTATGTCCCAGATGTTTTGCAGAGCCTTAACCTAGACCGTGGTTAGCCTGGAATGTCAGAGAAAGAATCTCGTGTGTGTGTTATCACTAAAAATTTAGGAAAATCTTCCTGGGTTCTGACTACTGTGGACACATTCAGAGTGAGGTTGGCTCGGCTCCAGATTATTTGATAAACGAGTACATGGTCTGGTGTGTGTTGTGTTGGTGTTATGGCTAACTCAGGTCCTCAAGGTCACGTTTGCAAAGGGGCCTGGTTTGAGATGATAGTGGGGGCACAGCTTCCTTGCTGTGTCTTTCTGTGACATTAAAAAACAGTGCTGTAGTCTCGACTCAAACTGAGGATCAGGACCTAGCTTGTCTTTTCTGATTTCTCTTGAAACACTCTGGAATGTACCTCTTACTGGAAGACTGTTCATGAAAAATTAATTGCATCAGTCTTTAAATGAGAGACAAGGAAACCACACATCCTGCCCACACCTACTTCCCTGGAAGATTTTTATCTACAGTTCAGTTGTCCTAAAGGGTCTCAGCAGTTTGCCAGGGCAGAAAGTCTGACTGTTTCAAATAGGACATCCAAAAGTCATCACAGGAAGCTTTAGCCAGGAACTTAGAGTGCTGTGAAACCGTGTCAACAAGAGGAATGTTGTGCCATTTTAGACTGAAGAGCAAGACTGCTAGGAAGGAGATGACCCTCGCTTTCCCTCATAAAAGCAACTTAAAACATGGTGTTTATTTGGCCTTCCAAAGATAGATTCAAACTGGGAAATGTACTACCCCCTTACTGTGCAGTTCCTTAGATTGAATCAGTGCTTTATTTCTTCTGAAAAGCCCCATCTCACCAAAAGGAGTTTGACAGCAATGTATTAAGCCTCTTTTATCCACAATAAGAACATCTTTGTGAGTGTTAAAGAATACTGTCCTCGTCCATACAGTTCAGTATTTGGGGCCAGGTGGAGTTTCTTCCCCATGATTTTCAGCTCTGTCCAGCAGTGAGCAGACACCCAGATTTTCTTGTGTGCCCTGAACTTTCTTCTGTTCAGCCTGTCACTCTAGCACTCTAAAGACAAATTATCTACACTTATGTTCTTGCTGCCAACTCACTTTATTTTGTTTAACATTTATTTATTTTGAGAGAGAGTGTGTGTGTGTGCATGTGGGAGTATGAGCAGGGGAGGGGCAGAGAGAGGGAGAGAGAGAATCCCAAGCAGATTCTGCACTGTGTGCAGAGCCCGAGGTGGGACTCAATCTCATGAGATGACCTGAGCCAGAACCAACTGAGCCACCCAGGTGCCCCTTGCTGCCAGCTCACTTTCAACGTGGATTAGATATAGCTCTCCCTTTTCCCTCCAGAGTGGTTAACGGATCCTAGCCTCCGCCCTATCTCTCAAGCAACAAACTTTGGAATCATTTTTGTTTTCTACTCTCTTTCCTTAATCTATATGTAACTGGTTGCCCTTCCCCCCGCCCACCGCTTTCTATTAATATCCCCAGAATTTTCCCTTGTCTTTCTGTCCTCTTGGCTCCTTGTCATCTGAATTCACCTATTTAATCTGCCTTTGGACTAGTTCACATCCACCCTTTCCTCTTCAGTCCCATGGTCACAACCTAAGCTAACTCTTCAACATAAATTCCTCATTTTATTAGCACATTTGTTGAGGAACTGAGGCATAGAGAGATCAAGTATCTTATCCAAGATTTTATACCTAGAAAGTTGCAGAGCTGGGATTTGAACCAAGGCACTCTAGCTCCAGCCAAACTTACCTTAACAGCTAGGTTAGGTTTAAAAAAAAAAAAAAAAATTGCTAGGAGTGCCTGGGTGGCTCAGTCAGTTAAGCCATCTGACTCTTGATTTCAACTCAGGTCATGATTTCACAGAAGGTTTGTGAGTTTGAGTCCTGCATCACGCTCTGCACTGAAGAGTGCGGAGCCCGCCTGGGTTTCTCTCTCTCTTTCTCTCTCTCTCTGCCCCTCCCCCACTCACACCCACATGCCCTCTCAAAATAAATAAACTTAAAAATAATAATAAAAAGGCTAGAAAGGAAAGGAATAGGGTGCTGTGATAGAGGAGAAGGTATTGGGTGCTCTAGCAAGGGATATCAGGGAAGGCCTCTCTAAGAAGCACATTTTAGCTGAGATCTGAAGGATAAGCCTTGAATACTTGGCCTCCTTCCACTTCCCCTCCCAACTTACTCCCCACAAACTTTTACCCACCTCCCACAGCCTTGTTTTAGCAACTTGTTCTCTAAACACCTCTGTGACATAGCCACCCATGCCTAAGATTAGCCCTGAGCTACAAACCATCATATTGCAATACCTTGTACTTAGAAACGTGCTCCACTCTTGGTCACACCTGCCACAGTTTTGGACAAAATGTAGGCACTGACCAAACATAAATTCTCATACCTACAGACTTGGTCTAGACCTACTTAGTACAGCTCTTCTAGACCAGTATTCTCAAACTTTTTGGTCTTAGGACATCATTACACCCTTGAAAACTATTAAAGACCCCAACAAACTTTTGTTTATGGGGGATATATTTGTCACCATTTACTGCATTAGAAATTAAGACAGGGAAAGTTTTTAAACACAAGAATACACAAGGACACATTCTGTTAGCCATCAGAGCAATGATATCCTCACACATCATGTAGCATCTAGAAAACTAAAATCAGGAGAGAATGAGCAGGAAAAAGGAAAATGACATCTTTGTATTATTATGAAAAAAGTTTTGACCTCCCAGGCCCCTGAAAAGGTCTTGAGGACCCCCTGGGGGTCTCTGGGCTACATTTTAAGAACGATTGCTCTACACAATGGCCTATCAATAACTTCCATCTCCTCTACCAGCCTTTAGTCAATGATCCATCTCTGTTACTAGTTTTTTTTTTAAGTATTTTTTTTAATGTTTATTATTTTGAGAGAGAGACAGAATGCAAGTGGGGGAGGGAGGGACAGAGAGAGAGGGAGACAGAATCTAAAGCAGGCTCCAGGCTCTGGCACAGAGCCCGATGCAGGGCTCAAACCCATGAACCACAAGATCATGACCTGAGCCGAAGTCGGACATCTAACCAGCTGAGCTACCCAGGCACCCCAGTGTACTAGTTTTCTATTGCTGTGTAACAAATTGCCTTGTATTTAGCAGCTTAAAACAACACCCATTATCCCACTGTTCTGTAGGTTAGAAATCCAGGCAGGGCATAACTGCTTCTCTACTCAGAGTCTCATGAGGTTTTAGTCAAGGAGACAGCCGGGCAGAGTTCTGATCTGGAGCTCTGGACCTTCTTCCAAGCTCATTCAGGTTGCCGCTGGCAGAGTTCATTTCCTAGCAGTTGTAGGACTCATGGTGACCTGTTCTGTAAAGACCAGAGAGAGAGTCTATATTGCTGCTGGTCTCTTTTGAGGACTCACGTGACTGGGTCAGGCACACATAGGATAATCTCCCGTGTAATTAACTCCAAATTAACTGCTGAGGGACCATAATTACATCTGTAGAGTCCCTTTTGCCATGTTAATGAAACATAATCAGGGAAGCGATATCTCATGATATTATTCATAGACCCCGCCCATACTTGGGGATTATAAGGGTGTAGATGCCATGGTCTGGAATTTTGGCAGCCATGTGAGAATTCTGCCAACCACAGCCTGCCAGAGGTTTTTTGTTTTGTTTTGTTTTGTTTTGGGAAGAAAAAATGTTTTTCAAACCTGTCACTTAAACTACTTAATTCCTACCTTAGTATCCATGTTTTCTCTTTTTTTTTTTTTTAACACAGGAAATGCATGTCTTCCAAACTGCATCACTTTTCTAGCAATTTATTTTGTGCCTTGGTTTGTTTTGCCATCAAATAGGCATAATGATGGTCCCTGCTTACAGACTTGTGTGCACCAAACTAAGGTGGTACATGTGCTGCCTTTACCACAGAGCCTGGCACACAAGAAGCCCTCAATAACTCCACGTAACCAAGGTGACTTCCATGGTACGTAAGGGGCCTGAAGGAAGGGTGTCCTTAAACAAAGTGTAACCACCATTTCCCACTCTCTAGGATGGCTATTAAAAACGTTTTAAGCAGAAAATAACAAGGACCGCCAAGGACGTGGGGAAATTGAAACCCTCGTATGTTGCTGGTGGGGATATAGGATGGTTCAGCAGCTGTGGAAAACAGTTTAGGCATTCCTTAAAAACTTAAACATAGGGGCACCTGGGTGGCTCAGTCAGTTGGGCGTCTGACTTCAGCTCAGGTCACGATCTCACAGTCCGTTGAGTTTGAGCCCTGCGTTGGGCTCTGGGCTCACAGCAGAGCCTGGGGCCTGCTTCAGATTCTGTGTCTCCCTCTCTCTCTTTCTGCCCTCCCCTGCTCATGCTCTGTCTCTCTCTGTCTCAAAAATGAATAAAAACATTTTTAAAAAAGTTAAACATAAAGTTGCTGTATGACCCAGCAGTTCTACACCCAGGTATATACCGCCAGAGAATTGAAAATATACATTCACACAAAAACTTGTACACAGATGTTCATATTGGCATTACGTAATAGGAAAAAAGCAGAAACAACCCAAAGGTCCCCTGAGCAATGACAGATTAACAAAATGTGGTATGTCCATACAAGGGAATATTACTTGGTCACAAAAAGGAGTGAAATACTAATACATAACCTGCTACAACATGGATAAATGAACCATGAAAATATGCTCAGCGAAAGAAGCAGCCACAAAAGGCCACATATCCTACCACTCCCTTTACATGAAATGTCCAAAGTAGACAAATCCACAGACGGAAAGCAAATTCATTGTTGTCAGGGGCTGTGGAAGGGAGCAGTGGAGGTAACTCCTAATGGATATGGGATTTCTTTTTAGGGTCATGAAAATGTTCCGGAAGTAGATAGTGGTTATGGTTGTACACCTCTGTGACTATACCAAAAAGTACTGAATCATATGCACACTTTAAATGGGTGAATTTTATGGTATGTGAATTATTTCTCAAAAAACATTATTTTTCAGTCAATAGTCAAGGAATCTATCCATGTATATAGATATTTGTGGGTGTGCATGCAGATAAAAAAAGACCAAACAGAAAAGTAAGCACAGCAGCCAGGAAGCTGCCACAGGGAGTGTTTTTGTTTATTGTGATTCCAGCTCTGCCCACGGCCAGAGACTAAACAAAGACTGAAGGTGCTGGAGACAAAGCATGGCTTTGGGGAAAAGCTGAGTAAGGACTGGATGAAATAGCATAGTGAGGGGGCCCAGAGGAAGAAGATGGTCTCAGCATGAAATAACTCCTTCCCCAACCTCCTCACTAAAGACGCCCCATTATACAGCCTCACAACCAGCCAAGAGCCAAGATGACTGAGTAATTGTGTTGTCAAAGTCAGCCATCCACGTGTTCTTCTGCAGAATGACCTTGACTTCCCCGTCAAGAGGTAGAGTCCAGTGGCGCTCCCTTTGAATCTAAACTGGCCTGAGTGATTTGTTCAGCCACTAGAATGCAGCAAGAGTAGGAAGTGATGTTCTGACTTGGTCTTGAAATGCTTGCCCTCTGGATGCTCCACCTTGGGATGTCCTCTCGGTATCCAGCCATCATGCTCCGAGAAGCCCAAGCCACAGGCAGAGACCACGTGGGAGTGTTCCGGTTCCCAGTCGCCTCCAAGTACAGACTTGGAGTCATCTTGATCCAAAGTACTAGACGTGTGAGGAGAGAAGCCTCCAGATGATTCCAGCCCACCATTTTCGTCACTCCATGACTCTCTAGTCCTCCCAGCTGAGGCTTAAACACTGGAAGAGAGAAGAGGCCCCTCTGTGCCCTGTGAATTTCTGACCCACAGAGTCCATGAACGAGATGAACTGGTTGCTGTTTTCTGCCACTAAATTTTGAAGGATTTGTTACAAAGCAAGAGGTAATTGGAACAATAACCTCTCAGAAGGAGCCAGTCCTTCCAAAGTTTGGTTACTTTGGCTTAATATTAGGAGAGGAAACGATTTCTTGCCCCCAAGGCAAAAGGAAGAAAATGTATTTCTACACCATGGATAGGAAAAGGCTTTTTTTCAAAACCCTTGCTCCTTGGCCTGCATGTAGCAGTGAAACAGAAACCAATGAATTCTTTTAAATCTTTTAACCATATGCAGATGAATAAGCAAATGGTTGGACTTGGTTCCTAATCTCTTTTCCTTCCCTGAATACCTTTTTTTTCCACTCTAATAAACTTTAGCATTTAAACAGAAGTCATGTGTCACATATATGACGATTAACAGCAAGAATGTAGAAAACGAGATAGTTGCTGAGCACAAAAACTTAATTAATAGCCAAGCCATTCAACCGAAAATAAGAACAGTGTTTCTGGCAGGGAAATGTGAAATCTTTTTTCTAACTTGATATTCTTCCCCCCACCCTCACCCCCCACCCCTGAGTCTTTTTAGGGTAATGATTTAAAATTCAGTGCCTACACAGATAACTTTTTTTTAAGTTTTCAGTTGAACCCTAGTGATTGAAGCGCAATAATCTTTCGAAGGCATTGACTAGGGCCACCCTCCCCACCCAGGGAGACCCAGGGATTTGCAAAAGCCCAGAATATGCAAACTGAGACTTGTGCAGGAACCAAATGGAAGGAAAGCTGAACAGCAGCAGGGGGGATGAAGGAGTCTGGAACTGAGACCGTCTTCTCTCTGAAAAAAAGGGAAAAGCAGTTTCATTCTTCAAATAAAAGGGAAAGAAAACAAGACTTTTATGGTAATACCATATACAGAGTTGGCAGAAATTCGGCAAGGAATAAAAAGTATCCAAAATGGTCCCTTATTCAGTTCCCACTAGGCAACCCAATGAAAAGAGGCTCCATTTTCAAGCTGATAAACCTGAATTCTCTGGATGTGTAACCGTGCAAGGCCTCTAGAAAGGCCCAAGCTTTGGTCCGTTGACTCCCCTGCAGAACAGGCTGAATCTGAAGTGGCCAGATGAAGAGAGAGCTTATAACGTTTGCCAAAAATCTTAGAGAAAACAAATTACTGGATTTATGGTTGAAATGATAGAAGCTCTGAGATTTGATTCAGAACTCATCTCCAGGATAGGGAAAGAAGGAGAGTTTATGGATAAAACAGGATTAGCTGTACATAATTACTGCAGAAACTGGGGACAGTGGATGCATGGAGCATGATACACCAAACTCATCATGTTATTTCCTCTACTTTCCTATGTGTTTAAACATTTCCATAATGAAAAGTTTTAAAAATATAAATCATGAGGGGGCATCTGGATGACTCAGTCAGTTAAGTGGGTGACTCTTGATCTCAGCTCAGGTCTTGATCTCAGGGCCGTGAGCTCAAGCCCTGTGTTGGGCTCCCTGCTGGGCTTGAAACCTACAAAATAAAATAAAAATAAAAATAAATAAATAAAATAAATAAGTAAAATAAAATATCATGTGAGAAATCTACAGATGCTAAAAAGTCAAAGAAGGTATTATTAGAGATAAAATGAAACAAACCAGGGTTTACAATGAGAACAAGAAAGGAAATTTCAAAATTACTTTTAGTTCATATTTAACTCACAAAAAAGAAATTCAGTCAGTCTACAGATCTGATACCTGAACCAGCATAGGTTTTTCTGACTTAAAGTATTCACTCCTGGGCCTTTCAATACACTGCTTTCAAGTACAAAATGTCACCTTCTTTATCCGTGTGCTTCTCATCATTCGGTAAATATTTGTCATGTTCCAACATCAACATGGGGAGTTACTCACAGGAGGCCTCGGAGCGCTGACCCCCACTGAAGGTGCCCCTTTCTGCAAGGCGGACACACTCCCTCCCCCTTTTCAGAAAATCACGATAGCACAAGTCACCTCTGTGGACCTTGACTATTAAAGGTGATTCTGACCCCACGTATTCATGTTGCTGAAGAGAGCGCCTTGTGGAGCAGAGGAAAGGCAGCTGCGTGGTAAGAGCCCTGGGTTCAGGTCCTGTATGTGCTTCATAGTGGTGAATTTTAATATTTCTGTGCTTCCTCACCACATAACATGAAGGACTTGAAGTCTCATCCGAGAACAGAACTGCTACCATGGTTATTGTGGCCATTAAATCTACCGAGCGCTAGCAACGTGCCAGGTGCCGCACAAAGCACAGTACGTGTATCGACCCATTTAACCCTCAGATCCAGGCAATAGAGGCCCACACTTGCCACTTCCCTCCTTGCAGGGCCAGAATGGCGTGACCACCTGGGCCCATACTCCCTTTCTAGACCAAACCCTGGCTGCCTTGGACCCCTGAATCACCTGCTTCAGTGGCCCAAGCCTCCTTGTAGGGCTTGCATGGGCCTCTTCCCCAGGTATGCTTTCCCAAGTCTGGCTTCCTGGAAAGGGTGGGGGAGGAGGCAGGGTGGAAAGATATGGACCTACAGGTGGGAGTGTGGACACTTCAGAAAGGTCCTCACAGTGTGAGACAGGGACCAGGTAGAAAGAAAAGGGGGATGGGCTGTGGGCCTGAGGTGTTTTATTTATACTCTTGGCTGGGGTCCTGTAAGTGTTAGAGGTGGGCCTAATGAGCTACTTATTATTATTATTATTATTATTATTATTATTATATCTATTTTCCAGAGACTAAAACGGAGATGCAGAAGCTTGAGCCATTTGCCCAAGGTCACACAGCTGGTCAGTGGCAGAGCGGGGCTCAGGTTACCACCTTGGGATTCAGGCTCTTCCCTTTCATGCTGTCACCCAACAAAAGCACAGGATCAGCCATCCCAGGGGCTCTCAGGAGACACAGAGCCGGTCCTGAAAAGCTGTCCGCCACCTGTCGGGCTGCTTTTCTCCTGCATGCTGTGTTCTCCGTGCCAGCTGAGAATGCAGCAGAGGGCCCTGGTGGCAAAGCCTCATCCAAACACAATTACCATGGGAAAGTCGATTCAACAGCAAAGTATTTGATACAAGAGTATGACAGTTAATCCTAGGATTTCACTTTTTGTTCCGAACTTCTGACCCACAGCTGCGGGTCCCGCCACGGAATATCAAGAAGGTAACTTAACTAGATTTTGACCCTGTCGGACAAGTGTTTGACCAATCCAATAAGTAGGTCTTTGTTGACTTCCTTTAAACTCTAAAACCAGGAAATCACTTCAAATATGTTAAGACCCCCACCTTCCCTCCAAGGACATCCTGAGGCACAGAAATAAAATCTAAACAAACATACTTTCAATTACTATTCGTAATGAAACATCCAGCAAATTCGAGGTTGTTTGAAAAAGCACATTTCTGAACAAAACTATAAAAATAATCTTAGAGTATTTTTAGAAGGCATAATTTGATGTACTTAATACCAAGTACTCGATCTAGGTATGTTTGGATACTAACCACAAATATCTGAAGTTAGTGATAAGAATAGTAGCTAGCAGTATTGAGTACTTACAGTGTGCCAGGTACAATTCTTCATCTTTTACATGTACTCTCTCGCTCGACCCTCACAACAATCACGTGAAGAGACAGATTAGTAAGCTTAGAACTAAGTCTATACCCAAAGGCGTTTATCAGGGTATCATGTATAATAGAAAAAAAAATTGGACACAATCTAAATTGAAAAATGTTCTATACGTTGTATGTCCAGACAATGGACTAGTGTGCAGGCATTAAAAATCATATTGCTGAAGAATAATTAATGGCATAGAAAATGCTTAAGATGTTATATTGAGTAAATTTTTCAAAATGATGCAAAAAGTGTATATTATGAACACGGTTTGAAACTCTAAATATATGCAAAGTCGTTAAAGGGCTAAAGATATATCTCTGAGTTGAGGAATTATGTATCAAGTTTCTCCCATAATTATTTAAATTCTATTTTGATTATATATAACATAATGAAAGAAAATAAGATTTTCAAAAATGACTGTCTTCTTGGGAAGCATCAGTTCAGGAAGTAGAAAAAAGGAAAACATAATATGTCCAAAGAAATACCATACTGGCAAGTGTAACAATTACGAATAGAAGTAACTACTTAATAAACATGTGTCTGACACTTAGTGTCTTACATGCAGCTTTCACAACATCTCACTTGATCCTGCAAAGGCACTGAGAGGTAGGAGTCTTAGCCCCCATTTTTCAGATGATGAAAATAAAACTTTGAGGGGTTGTGGCTTTTCCAAGGCTCCACAGACGGTACGTGGTCAAGCCAGGGCTAGAGTGTTGGGACATTCAATCACAATGAGGCATCTGTGAACACAGGCCCAGTGTGTGGGCAGCCAGAAATGTGTTGTCCCGACCACAGTCTGACTTATTCAACATGAAATTGAATAAGTATGGCAGCCGACTAAGCCTCATGCCAATTTATAGGAAGGTCAGTGAAATTGGATCTAGAGATCTGAGTTCTAGTCTAGTCTGCCATTAATTAGGTCTGTGGGCAAATCCTTTGACCTCTCTGTTCACCTAGATCCAACAGAAATGTAATCGAGCTTCTTAGGCCCAGTGCCTGTCCTGGAGGTCAGTTGCCTGCGTTGTCACATGCCCAAATCCCCTAATACGATTCCAGAAGCTTTGACTGACAATGTTAATTTCTCCTGAGGATGGGGGGGTGGGGGGGGGGGTTGCATCACATATCACCAGCAAAACACCCTTAAGGTTTCCTTTAAATACTTCCTTCCCCCCACCACCCCCCACCCCCACCGCCAATTCCCTCTTCCATGACCAGCTGCCAAAATTCTCTTTTTCTATTTCTTTCTCCCTTTAAAACAAAAACAAAACAAAAATCTTTTCGCCCCTTCTTTTTCTGAGTCACACTCTTTATGATTTCTCCCTATTCCAACTCTATTTGCACTTAACATATTTATTTCATGCCTGCTGTTTCTCAGGACTGTTCTTGATGCTGGAGGATACAGCAATGGACTTTACAGTCCATCCTTTCTTGCACAGAGTAATCCAACCTGGTCTCAGCTTCAGTGTGCATCCAGCCAAAGGCAGCCTGTGGGGGAATAGGGAGTCCTTGAATTACTAATCATTTTTTTTAGTATTACATATAAAATAAGAGGCGAGTACTTATCGTTCTTAAAGGAACTCCTGGCTCTATTTTTTTTTTTTTTTAATAATTCTGTGACTCCAGTGAAGTAAATGCATAATGCTGTGGGGCGGGGGGGGGGGGGGGGGGGGCGGAATCCCTCTACCCTTCTAGGTTTTTAGCTGAGACGCCCCCTGTAAAGAGAGATTAACAAGAATAAAATAAATTTAATTTAGTACATACGGGGGCCCCCAAAAAGGGAGGGTACCCTTCACATGGGGAATTTATTACCTGCTTCCAGGGGGACAGAGGGGGTCGAGGATCCTTCTCATGCTGGCTGTTGCCCAAGTAACTTAAATTCAAAATAATCAGTATGCCAGAGTGGCACCCCCTGGGGCAGCCTGTCCTGAGCCCCATTAGTTCCCTCCTCTGAAACTTCCCTGGAAGTTTTACAGTTTAGATGCTGAGTTGGTATCCATGTCTCCTTGACTCTCTCTCAGCCCAGAGAATAGGTCAGTCCAGTTAAATATCTGTGTCTATAACTTCAGTAGGTGTTCTTGCAGGTAGGCTTCCGAAGTTAGTCCTGTATGGTACAAGCAATCAGGTGTTTAGTGATTTAGTGATCAGAAACAAACGAAAAGCAGTGGTTAATAGAGCAGACTCTATTCTAGTTTCTGAGTTCTGGAGGCAGTTAGTTGCAAAGATTTCTAGATGTCTGGCTCAAATTTTCTTTAGACAAAGGGAGGGCAGGCAGGGGCAATCTGACAGATTCCCCCGATATGCAGTTTGAATGTCTGAGTGAGATCTCTCTGAGTGGCCCATATAGCAATAGGCATGAAGATTGTCCAAACATGAGCTGTTGTGTTGATTTTTCTTTTTCTTTTCTTTTCTTTTCTTTTCTTTTCTTTTCTTTTCTTTTCTTTTCTTTTCTTTTCTTTTCTTTTTTCTTTTCATGTTATTGTGTTGATTTCTGTAGTTCATATCAAGTTGTCCAGGTTTAGCTTGTGTGGCTTTGGAAACTGGGCAGCTTTAATCCTCAATGATTTTAAGTCGAAAGGGTGGGAGAAAAGTTGGAATGTTAGTTTGGAGAGTTGTTGCCAGATATTGGAGGAAACTAGAAGAATTCAAGATCTAGTCCAGTTTACAGGTAGAAAATGAAACCTCAAAGACAATTAACAGAACTAGAATCTAATATATCCACAAGGGCATATTATAGTTTTTACTGAAATGTGTTTTTTCTGTCTACAATCACCGCATTTCTGTCAACAATAACCACAGTAAGACCAATTTATTTACAAATTGAGCTTGATTATTTATATAAGTGCAGCAAGAATACCTTTTGATCATACAGAATCTTTAATCTGCTTTACTGGAACTTTTCATAAGGAATTTCAGATTGGACTTTTAAAAGCCTCTCGAGGCTAAGAAGCCAACCCAAGGACCAGTCATCAGACTTCACTGTAACACCTATAGTTTTGGGTAAATTGTTGACTTCATAAGGTCCCCAAAATATTCTGAGACTCCTGGACTTGCCGGGAAGTAACCTTCCTTACTCACGTGGTAAGACTGCTGGGAACTGTGTAAACAAAGTACCAGGCCAATTTTTCCAAGAGACTTTATTGGCTCCATAAAGTCAACCTTAGTTCCTTAAAGCTGCCTGATTGTGTCTGAGTCTATGCATGTCTCTCTCAAACATGACATTCCAGTCAACATCTTGGTAATATAACCAACGCCTCCAGTGTCTTATTATAAGGAGAACAAATTCTGATTGAACGCATACAAATATAAGAATACTCACTGAGAGTTTCCAAATTCTAGGGGGATGAAGTGGGGAGAAAAAGATAAATGGGTCATACTTGTTCACAAAGGCATATTTTACTAAATTGCTCTAAGTCATAGTTAAAGAGAAAATAGGGTTTCCTTAAATCTGAAAGAACAAAAGATTTTTTAAATCAGCAGTGTTTCAAAGTCATAAGTATAATTATCCTACTCAATGCATTCAGTTCCATTTAATAGTTCTTGTTCTGCTTAAATCCAGTGTTTCCATTAGTTCTGGAAATTCCATCAGTTTCGTTTGATGATCTCAAAGTTATCAGAAACTGTGTTCTAGAGTACTTGTCAGAATCCTTTCCATGAATCTCTCTGAAGGTGAAATACATTTGCAAAAGTATCAGAGGAAAACAATAACTGTCTATAAATGACCAAAGGTTTAAAAATGCCCATAGTTAAATATCTGATGGGAGTTCATTATAATGTAACTGACAAGGAAATTTGGTTATTTTTATGCCATACAAAATTTATGATAATAACTACAAGTATGACTGATAATATTATACCAGGACATACCAGATTCTTAGAAATTTTATATAATTTCTGTATACTTATATTAATAACATTCACCCATTTAATATAACCTAGGAAGGTTTATCACCATTTATTTGGCAAATGCTTCCCATGTAATTTAAAACAACAAATAAGGCTAATTAGTGTAACATCTCTCTTCTTATTAGGAGAGAGAACAAATCCTTTAATTTGTCCCAGGAACCCTCTGGAAATTCCCAAAGTTTGTTTGAGGTCAAAGAGACGTCATTTAGAATCTGATTGGGGGGAATTTTGTCAAAAATATCAAAGAAGTTTTAAAACACTTGGTCAGATAGGATCATAGGTCACTATGAAACAATACTTACCCATTTAACCATGGTAACAATTAAAGACTTTGCAGGCAAATACCAGAAGTTAAGTAGTTGTAAGTAAAACTGAGCTCTTTTAATAGAAAAGACTCAGTTGTTGGGTTGTTTTTGTGTGTATGTTTGTTTTAAGTAATCAAAGGCCTGAACACATTAAAACACAAAATTTGCTTTCTAGGCAGATTACTTAAAAGGTAAGGGAAAACTTTTATAATCCCTTATCAGGAACAGACCAAGAATCCAAGCAAACTTTGTCCTTTTAGTGCATGAAAGAAAATTAAGTTTCAGTTTTACATAAGTACACTATTGGTATAAAGCTTACGTTCAAAACCCTGTAACAAATCCATTCAGTTTCGCTCGGGTTGATCACACATAAAATTCCTTTTCCAAGGTCTTCTTTTTTTTTTTTTTTTCCCAGAAATGTTCTACAACTTTCTATGTCCATTTTAGTTTGTCCCCTGTCATCTTTCCCACTCATAAATAATCAGCTTTACTTTAGGACAAAATTACTTTCTTTTCCCTCAACAAAAAGATGCATCTCCATTCTCCATACCTTTTCCCACCAAAAAACAAACAAACAAACAAACACCCCGCGTATCCTACATTTCTTGCATATGGAGATGTGTCCCTTATTATTTCAAGTAACTTGAATTGCATATATTAATTAGAAGTCTTAATCCTAAGAAACCTTAATTTCTAGTGAAAACTAAGAAGTAAGCAATTGTGAACTGTTATACCAGCACTCTTTAGATTGGCAAATTTATGAATACATTTCATAATTTCTAGAAACATAATTTCCTTATGGCAGAGTTTTTAATGTGGCATTAGACATGTTTAATAATTGGCCCCAATATCCTTAGTTCCTCTGTAATAAAAGGTCAAAATAGGTGAGCTTAGATTTGTTTAGCAATTAGTGTTTCCATATGTTATCTTATTTGGAAATGCCCCTAGACATTCATTGAATTCCCATCATCTGATTTAATTTAGATGGTGGAAGTTACCAAAAAGATCTGGAAAACTATTTAAGCAATAATCACTGCTGAAAAGTGTACCTAAAGACTCATCTCATTTATGTGTATTGAGTTCATTTGTTCTTAACAATCATGCTTAGATTACTCTTCAAGATTCCATGAAACATTAGTTAGCCACCATCTTAATTTTTTTTCTTTGCTGACAAATTTTTGTAACAGATAGCATGAGCTTTTTTGATTTTTAGTAAACCTAGGTAGAATAAAAGTATCACACTAACTGCTGAGAACTCTAAAAGTATAATACATGTCTGTATTAATTAAACCAACAAATTTAAACTGCTTTTTATTTGCCAAAAATTATCCTAGATAATGTGGGTTTGAAAAACCTTTGGGTTAGTTCCTACTATTTTCTGAGATGTAGAAATACTTCAGTTAAAAGCGCTTATTTTTAAGCCAGTTAAACAGAGCTCTTTTACAAATTAACTTTGGCAATGCCATTCGGAGGTAGATAAATGGCCATACTGCTAATCACACACATAGACATACATACAGCCAAAGACAGATACCTTACATTTTACAATTTTAGCCATGAATCAGATATGACGATAAAAAACTCGCTAGTTTATAAATAACAGCTGGAATAAGTTTATTCATTCAGATGCCTAAAGCTTTTTACTATTTGTGAAGATGACTTTTCAGATGTGTATTTGCCCTTGAGAAGTAATCTTAAGGAGGCTGTAGTCTATAGAGTTTAAGCAAGAGAGCCTTCACAGCCATCCATCTGTATTTTAAAAAGGCTTCTTTCTCTTTATTTCCCAGTCTCCAGTGAGTTTTAGTTACCTCCTTTGGTGTTTACATTTCAAAGACGTGGTAAGATTTACGTCTTCAAGGGACAGAGAAAGAATGCAAGTTTTCTTCTAGGAATTTGGATATATTTCTCCATTATCAGAAGTCTAGGGTAATTGCTATCTAAATTCTTTTTCTTCTTCTTAAGTGCAGGACCATTGTACTTCCAGTGCCCTGATTTCTGCGGCATCTATACATGTCTGAAGGCAGGTAGGAAAGGATCTGAGTGGATTTTGCGTTGCTTTCAGAGTTATGCTTTTGTTTTTCTGAAAAGTTAAGTTGTAAATTAAGAATTATTGGGACACCTGGAGTGTTCAGTCTTGGTCTTGTGGTTGTGAGTTCGAGCCCCACGTTGGGTGTAGAGATTACTTAAAAATAAAAATTAAAAAAAAAAAAAGAATTATTGACTTTTAACTCTTTTTTAAATTTTCATTCCTGCAAGCTGTCTTCAAAGAATTGCATAACCTTTTTCATTAAAACACTTAGAGGTTGATTTGCCTACTCAACCGTACTATTTTGAATTTGCCTTTTTTTTTCTTAACGTTTATTTATTTTTGAGACAGAGAGAGAGACAGAGCATGAACGGGGGAGGGTCAGAGAGAGAGGGAGACACAGAATCAGAAACAGGCTCCAGGCTCTGAGCAGTCAGCACAGAGCCTGATGCGGGGCTCGAACTCACGGTCAGTGAGATCATGACCTGAGCCGAAGTCGGACACTTAACTGACTGAGCCACCCAGGCGCCCCTGAATTTGCCTTTTTATATCAGAGAGGAAATTTCCAACTAATATGGGAATCAAAAGATAATGATGTTTTGTTGTCCAGGAGACATGAATTCTTTGGGTGGGGGCCTAGAATATATCCACAAAGGGCATTGCATAGGAAGGCCTGAAGCCAGCAGGGCCTGATCATAGAGGCCAGCAAAATGAGCCTTATTGCTCAGCCCAGGCACTTCTGCTGAATTTATCTCCTGGCTTTTAGCATTTACATGAATAACCTGCAGACCCTGGGTCCAGAGATTAGTCTGGAGTGTTCTCTGTATATCTTGCAGGGAAAGGGAAGTTAAAACAAGCAGCTTGGTGTTGAAGGGATTTTCTGGGGAAGGTGGAGGAGTTAGGGGTGCTAGTTTTCTTGCTGAGGAGAGAGAGCCAGGTTTTAGGAGAGGGAATTCACACTGGATATGAACTTTAATTTTGTTCTAAGTTTAATCTCTGCTCTTTCATCTAGTTAAAGGAGTCCCCAGGACTAGCCATTCTACTTCTTTGAATCCACTTTTTAATTTGGTCTTTCCAGAGGTACTAATGAAACAATTGTTTAGGATAAATGCTCCTAAAATTTTTTTTTCAAATACAGAAGTTTTTCAAATTCAAAAGATGCACTGTCTGGCCATTGGCTACTGGATCTATGAATCCCCATAGCCACTCAAACCAACAAACCTGTTTTTGGTTTCATCAGGATATAAGATGCATCCCCAAAGGAGGGTGCAAAAGACAGAGTCCTCACAAGATCCAGGAAGCAAAGACCTTTGTTGTCCTAGGTGGTGAGAATTGTGTAGTGAAAATAGTGTCTCCAAGTTTCTCATGCGAAAACTAACCTGTGGCACGGGGGCACATACTACTGCAGTGGGACTTTTCCAGCACTAACAAGACAATGAAGGTTGAGATTACAGAGGCCGCTTGTGTACTGGAACCCCTTGTAACAAACTCCCCTGATTGCTGGCACAGTCTACAAAGAGAGCACTGCTTGACCTCGTGTCTCAGAATCCCAGTCTATTCACCTGGCCACCAGATGCATGCCGGTATATACACCTTACAGATGGCCCAGGCCAGAGGGAATATTCTTTTTTTTTTTTTTTAATTTTTCTTATAAAAAAAACAAACTTTTTTTTAGTGTTTATTTGTTTTTGAGAGAGAGAGAGACAGAGCTCAAGCAGGGGAGGGGCAGAGAGAGGGGGAGATACAGAATCTGAAACAGGCTCCAGGCTCCAAGCTGTCAGCCCAGAACCCAACATGGGGCTCGAACTTGTGATCGGCTACATCATGACCTGAGCCAAAGTCGGACGCTTAACCAACTGAGTCAGCCAGGTACGCCGAGGGAATATTCTTAGTGGTCATAAAGCCAAACTCTCAGGACACAGAATAAGGCAAAGGAAAACCTCACAAGACCCATGATGTTTCCCTTTATGACAAATGACACAAAAGACAGAGACAGGAGAAAATAATGACCGTCTCTGGGAGGAAGAGGATCGATAGAAAACAAGCGTTCTCGTTACCAAATCTTCACCAGAGTTGCTATAGAAATAGCTGTCCAGGTATTTTCTCCTGCCAATCTCAATTTTTAAAAAGGCCTTTCACCACTCATTTCCAACAGACCCCGCAGGCGGAAGTCCAGGAGACTGACACAGTAAGAATTCCTAGCTTCTTCCAGTGCTTGTCAGAAGTCCCAAGATCTCTTAGCTACAGCAGCCCTGGAGCAAGCAGTATCCAGCTGGTGAAATCTCCTGGTTGGCTTGCCACATCTGTAGGGGAAAAAATAAGTTTCCCTCTACCCTTCTAGTTTCTTGGCCAAGACACACACTGTAATAAAAGAGATGAATAGGAGAACAACAAGTTTAATTTCATCTAGTACATACAGGGGCCCCAAAGTTATGACACCCAAAGTAGGGAGCAGAGCAGAGCTTTTGTACCTTTCAGACAAAGAATACATTTATAAAGAACTGACAAGACAAAGGATGCCTCTGCCCTCCAGGTGTGGGGAGGGTACCCCTCACATAGGGACTTTGTTTCTTGCTTTCAGAGGCACAGAGGAGGGTCAGAGTGCCCTTCTTGCACTTGCTGTTTCCCAAGTAATCTTAATTCAAAATAATCAACATGCCAGAGTGACACACCCTGGGCTGGCCTGCCCTGAACCCCATCAATAGCATCTCCTTCGAAGATAACTGATAATTATAGCAAATATTTACTGGGCACCCACAGGGCTTCTTAGCACTAATTACCTTACCTTGAACTTTCACAATCCAGTGGACTGTAGGTGCTATTATTACACTCCTTTCCTCAGCAAGGGTATGAGGTTTAGAGACTTTTTGTGACTTGCCTAAAGTCAGACAGCCCCTGGGCAGCAGCTCCAGGATTCAGCCCAGACCTGCCTGAGTCGAGATGCCGTGCTTTGAGCCTCTGTGCTTTACTGTACCACTTCCCCACTCCTGCTCCTTCCTCACCCCAAGTGTGGGGTTTCTGGGACTACTGACATGGTTTTAATTTTTTTTTTTTAAATTTTGGAGAGAGAGCCTGCAGGCAGGGGCGAGGGGCAGAGGGAGAGAGAGAATCCCAAGCAGGCTCCCAAGCATGGAGCCTGACGTGGGGCTTGGTCCCAGCACCCTGGGGTCATAACCTGAGCTGAAATCCAAAGTCGGATGCTCAACTGACTGAGCCACCCAGCTGCCCTGTTACTGACATGGTTATAGAGTCTATTTTCCTGTTTCATTTTTGCCATGTCTTCTTTGTTAGTGTCTCCAAATTACTATAACAGAAATACCATGGACTGGATGGCTTATAAACCACAGAAATTTATTTCTCACACTTCTGGAGTCTGGGAATCCAAGTGGCAGATTTGGTGTCTGGTGTAGATGACTTTCTGGTTCATAGATGGCCATATTTTGCTGTATCTTCTCATGGAGGAAGGGAGGGACAGGACAGCTCTCTGAGGTATCTCTCTCTTTTTTTTAATGTTTATTATTATTATTATTTTTTTTTTTTGAGAGAGAGAGAATGCAAGCAGGGGAGGGACAGAGAGAGGAGGACAGAAGTTTGGAGGCAGGCTCTGCACAAACAGGCTGACAGCAGTGAGCCCAAGGTGGGGCTTAAAATCTCGAACCGTGAGATGGCGACCTGAGCTGAAGTCAGCCGCTCAACAGACTGAGCCACCCAGGTGCCTCTCTGAGGTCTCTTTTATAAGAGCACTGATCCCATTCATGAGGGCTCCACCCTCATGACCTAATCACCTCCCAAAGGTCTTTTTTTTTTTTTTTTTTTGATTTAGAAAGCTCCATTCGTGATGCTGTTTAGAGAAGTAACTTGTCTGCCTCTCAACATGCTTTAAAGTCATGGGCTTAATAAAGCCACTCTAGATCTCTAATGTGGAATCTCTTTTTCTCTTTCTTTCTGGTTTTCTCTTTAGATACTCCATGTTTCAAATTATTACTACAATCTCCAATCTGTGACCTTTTTTTTTTTTTTTTTAAGTTTTCTTAGAAGACTGCCTTTCTCTGGAGATCAGTGAGAACTCCTGGAGGGATTCATAAGGAGCCAGGATAAGTTTTTATTTCTATCCTAAAAACAATGGGGTAAGTGGCCACATGTCTTTGGTGAGCTGCCAGCACATTCTTCATACCAGCATTGGCTAGAGGGATCTGGCACTTCTAACTTGATATTAATTGAGATAATTCTGATTTAGCATCAGGGTTTTTATGAAATTGTTGTTTCTTCCATCGTCTAACAACATTTTAGAGGTGAATGTCCATATAATTAAAGTACCTAAGGGCCACCAGAGTCCTGGCTTACATAGGATGCCGAATGTATAGATTTAAGGCAGTGTGTGTTAAAAGGCATATTCCAGTTATGAAAAGGAAACAAGTCAGTTACACAATGGAAGGATTTCCTTACTTTTTCCTCTACTGTTCCAACGGGTACAATGGTCTAAAACTCAGATTTGTTTAACCAAATCTGTTAACTTTTCATAAATTCGCTGGATTGTAAATGGGAGTTAATCTACACCATACACAAATAATGTATTAAATAGTTTGAAAAACTAAGGGTCTGGCTTACCATTATTACCTACATAAAGTGCCTGCTAATTATACATACAATATTTTAAAATATTTTTTCCACAGTGACCAAGCCAAGGATTCTTAAACTGGAGTCCACAGAAAGGTTTGAAATTTGGGGGATTTATCTATGTATTTTCTGGAAGGATTGTCTATAGCTGTCATTAGATTCTCTGTAACCCTTTCCCCACCCCCACCCCCCCCAAAAGGATACAAAACTTACACTTAAAATTTATTTTACTACCTTTTTTTTTTTCAATCTGAGGGTTGAAGTTTAATGAAAAAACAATCTAATCTTCCTTTCTCTTTATGCCTGTTCGGTCACCCCGCACATCTGAAAATGAATGATGTGGTGGGAGGGGGAGGGGTGGTGCATCTGTAAAGTTTTCTCTGAGGGCAGCAGGATGCAAAAAAAAAAAAAAAACTTAATGTTTATTTATTCATTTTGGAAGAGAGAGAGAGTAAGAGGGGAAGGGGCAGAGAAAGAGGATCCCAAGCAGGCTCTACGCTGTCAGTGCAGAGCCCAATGTAGGGCTCGAACTCACGAACCATGAGATCAGAACCTGAGCTGAAATTAAGAGTCCGTCGCTTAACTGATTGAGCCACCCAGGTGGCCCAGAAAAACAAAACAAAAGAAAACAAAACTTTTTTTAAACGGTGGTAGAAATTTTCTTTTTTTTAACAGAAATCTGCCTTTATTTATTTATTTATTTTTTACTTTTCCTCCTGAGTTTCTTGACGATTACTATTGTTATTTAGTACTCTTCACTGTAAATTCTTCTGTGGATGACTGTAAATTACTAGATTCTATTTTGGCTAACAGAGCCGACACAGCAAATTTCTGTTCTGGTATAAATTAAGTGATGTGATGACATATGCTCAGTGGTTAGACTGACATGCAAAATAAATCAAGTGTAATCATTTGAATATAAGTCTGAGATATAAAATAAACCATTTTGGGGTTGAAACAAAAGACAGAACGATAGGAGGAGAAGCTTGCCAAAGCACGAATAAGCTAACCCTGCTTGTAGTCAGCAAAAGAAAAATAATTTCAATTGGATATTTTATTTTCCTTCTTCTGTGAGTACCATACAGAGAAGTTAATAACTCAGATGTGAAAGCATGGAATTTAGAGGTCGAAGGGTTGGAAGTGAGGACACCCCTTATTATTTTTCTTTAACAGGTGAGGACACAGGACAAAAGACATTTCAAGACCCAGAGCTGTAGAGTCACAGAAGCTCTAACTGACACCCACATGTTGTCACTCCAGGCTTACTTTCCACCGCATGTCACCCAAGGAACGAAAGTGAGGACACTTGACTTGACTTATGATAGAGTTCTCTTCAAGAGCACACAGATGAAACACACTTACGATACCTAGAACTCAGGTAACAACATGAACCGTGAGAGCTAAAAGAAACACTGCCTACCTCTGAATAACTGAAAATGAGAACACAAAGTAGAGTCGAGGTCTAATGTTGTCATTCTGGTTCTTTGGGCAGAAGCCATTTTTTAAGTTGACTTTATTAAAATCATTTTCTGCATTTAAAGTTGTACTTGTGGAGAAGATAAAATTAGGGGACTTTTGAAGGTATGGAGTTTTGTGTATCTGAATTTTCTCCCTGGTCATGTGATCTTCTGTTTCTTGGATAATTGAAGCTAAAAAGAAAAAGAATCCTATACCCTGAGGTCTTTGTTTGATGCACTATGGCTCCGGTGTTCTGTTCTACAAATCTGATAGTGGCTAGCAGTTGACTGTTCTCAATGCTCAGCCCATCTAAGGAATTCAAAAGAAGAGGAAAAAAAGAAAAAAACCTCACCCTTTTTGTGGTGGAATGTAATTATGCCTCCTTTCTTTTGGCCTTAGAAGGAAGAAAGACCAAAAATGTGATTAAAATAGAATTTATAGGGGTGTCTGGGTGGCTCAGTCTGTATAGCATGTGACTCTTGATCTCAGGGTCATGAGTTCAAGTCTCATGTTGGGCATAGAGCTTACTTAAAAAAAAAGAACAGAAGAAACTTTGGTGTCACTTGGGCCAACTTATAATTCACTAGACCTGAGGAAGCAGACCTCCTGAGGCTACGGGGCTCCCTGAAGTAAACAAGGTTGCCAGCGCTCACATCCAAGCCTGTACTCTGCCACTGGTCTTGCCATTGCCCACAGGGAGTATGTTCCTGCAGGGGAGCAGTCCTGGGCATACGTTATCCAGCTCGCTTCCTCTGGTTTTGTGTGGCCTGCCTTGGGTAAGCCCTGGTGAGGCAGCGTTCTGCTTGTCTCTGTGTGTCCTCTTCCTCACAAGGTGCGAGGGTGTGAATCAGAGCCTGGCTAACAGTTGCCGTGTGCGTATAATGTTTCAGGCACTCTGCTGGACATGCTACATACGTTAGCACATTTACTCCTCAGGACAACCTGATACGGTAACCGCTGCTACCCCTCGTGTCTCAGTGAGGAAACTGAACTCTAAGAGGTGAAAAAACTTGTCTAAGTCCTACAGCTGGTAGGTGGCAAGACTGAGACTCAAACCTGTTTATGTATGATTCCAAAACTCACTGGAAACACTGGTGGTAGGATTGTGCTTTATGCACCTTTGAGTAGCTGAGAGGTGCTAGCACGTTACTATATAGGTATACAGCAGATACCAATAAATGCTTTGGAAAATGTATGAATGAATAAATGATAGATTTAGTAAGAACGAAGCATAAGAGCTTTTTAACTTGTTATTGCCAACATTTCCAGTATGTTTTGTTCACCTCTTAATTTGGGGGGCAGGGGTGGGGATCAATGTACATAACCTAACATTCAGCAACCCAGGAATAAATCGTGTGTCCCTGTCCTCTTGACAGGCAGTGTAGCAGAGTGGTTTAACACCAGGGCCCTGGTGCCAGGCTGCCTGCTTTGACTTCTTCTTCTTTATTTTTTTTTTTAATTGGAATATAGTCGACATATAATATTATATTAGTTTCAGGTGTACGACATAGCAATTGGACATTTATAGACGTTACAAAATGCTCACCACGATAAGTGTAGTCACCAGCTGTCACCACACGACGTGATTACAGCATTATTGGCTGGATTCATTGTGCTGTACTTTTCATCCCTGTGACTTAATTATTTTATAACTGAGAATTTGTACCTCTTAATTCCCTTCCACAACTCGACTCAGCCCCTCCCAAGCACCCCCTTCCCTGCCTGGTTTAACTCTGTCTCTGCCAGTTACCTTCACCCTGGGCAAGTTCCTGAGCTGCTTTGTGCCTCAGTTGTTTCATTTGTAAGGTGGGGATTATAGTTGTGACTTCTTTATGGGGTCGTTTTGAAGATAAAGCAAGTTAATAGATGTAAGGCACATTGTAAAACACAGTAAACACTCAATAAAGAGCTTTATTAACTTAAATACGTTTCTTCATAGCCCTTGTAAAAACGCTTTTTTAAAAACCATCCTTTTGCACTAAAGCCTTTCCAAAAAGTGCTTCGTACCGGGGTTATGTCTGTGTCCTTTTCCTGGAGTTTCCTGAGTGCGCGCTGTGTTGACATCACATTATTAATATCTTCTGCTGCCTGCCCAAGTTTTTCAGCGGCCTCGGATACCCCCGGGGTTTGCTGCACTTCAGTGGACCTCAAAGCGTGATAACAGGAACTGAAATGGCAGAAACTGAAAGCAAAATAGAAAAATTCAGCCAAGAAATGCTTGGCTATTTTTCCCTTTGCTGTGTATTAAAAAAAAAAAAAAAGTTGGTAAATTGAAAACCTATAAAACCTATGAAGGCAGCCATGATAAATTTCGGGGTTGTTTTGGTTTAATTTTCTAAATATCAGTACAGAGTTTTCGTTCCTTCATTGAGCAGACATCTATTGTTTCCTGGGGGTAGGCCCTGTTTCCCTATATACATCTGGTGTCCATCTAGTCTGGATTTTCCAGAACAATCCTAATTTTAAACGTCTTTGGCGACTTTTCATGGAAATAAATTAACAAGGCAGGGGGAGAAGAGGCTTTGTCAGACCTTCTGGCCAGGATTTTGCTCCATATTTCCATTTAGCTGTGTTTCTGCTTGCCCAAAGTTAGGAGTCACCGAGTAGGAAAGTCTCCCCCAAGTCCTGCAGGGCTGCGCTAGAGCCGGTGAAGGGAGTTAGCACCCTCGATCCTCAGTTCCCCCTTGGGAGCAAGAGATTTCAATATTACAGTTTTCCTCTATAATTCTGATGGTTTCTCTGGGACCGGCAATCCTGGAGAGTAACTTTTTGTGTTATATATTCTTATAATGTTGCTTTCTAAAATTTTTACAGTGAGAGGCATGACCGTGGTAAGCAGAAAAGGAAATAAAATTTTTTCAGCTGTTGACTTATTATCACAAAGAAAGTGGGCATTCTGTTTCTAAGTGGTCCGCTAGTAAGGAGTGACACTCCAGAAAGCCAAGAACCACACAGTCCATGAGGACACAGCTCATCTGCTTTTCTTATCTTCGTCTTCCCACGGAGGGACACTTGATAAATACCTGCTGAGGAATGAACAGAGGTCTCTTTACTATTCTTTTTTTTTTTTTAATTTTTTTTTTTTAACGTTTATTTATTTTTGAGACAGAGAGAGACAGAGCATGAACGAGGGAGGGGCAGAGAGAGAGGGAGACACAGAATCCGAAGCAGGCTCCAGGCTCTGAGCTGTCAGCACAGAGCCCGACGCAGGGCTCGAACCCACGAACCGGGAGATCATGACCTGAGCTGAAGTGGTACGCTTAACCAACTGAGCCACCCAGGTGCCCCTCTTTACTATTCTTTTAACCATCTTTACTGTCCCAAATAAAAAGACCAAACACTGTAGGTCACCTTAAACATGTCCAAAATTATATATTACACACCTGAAATATTATATATTTTATATTTATAATATAAATCTATCTCTATACCTGTATATATCTGGATTGACACACAGACTAAATATTATTTACTTAATGAGAGGATTCACCAGATCCTCATATATAGCAAATCTCCATAGGTTTAAGGTATAATTTGAGGAGGTGCCTGGGTGGCTCAGTCGGTTAAGCATCCGACTCTTGATTTTGGATCAGGTCATGATCTCACAAGATCGGGTCCCATGTGGGGCTGTGGACTGACAGTGCGGAGCCTACTTGGTATTCTCTCTCTCTCTCTCTCTCTCTCTGTCTGTCTCTCCCTTGCTCATTCGCATTTTCTCAAAATAAATAAACATTAAAAACAAAAAAGCTTTAAAGTATAATTTGATTTTCACTTTTCCTATGAAACAGTGGAGTCAATTGAAAGCACTTTGGTAGTGGCACTTGGGTGGCTCAGTCAGTTAAGCGTCTGACTCTTGATCTCAGCTCAGGTCTTGATCTCAGGGTGGTGAGTTTAAGCCCCATTAGGCTCTGCTCTGGGTGTGAAGTCTACTTAAAAAAAAAAAAAAGCACTTCAGTTAAACAGTAGCCCTGGGTCAAATTCAACTTTTAACTCTGACCTATTGTGTGCCTTGGGCAGGTTTTCATTTGTCTCTTTTACCACTGTGGGTCTGCGTCATTTCCACTGTGAAATGAGAATAATTACAAATGTTCAGGGTTCAGCATTAAAGTCCCTGGGATAGTGCCTGGAGCATAGCTATAAATGGTAGCTACTGTTATTGTTGTTGTTTATTAAAGCTTTGTAGAACACCCAGTGCAGGAATCGAAGTATAATCCCAACGATAACCCCAAGTCTCAAAACGCATCACAGAGGTTCACGTTTAATTGGTATGAAAAAAGAACGCTTTCCATGCCTTGTCCCGGCCAAATGATATAAATGCTTAGACTCACAGCACTTCGTGCTTGTAGTTCTGAGAGTACAGAGGCCTCCTTCACTTCCTTGTTTATGTGACAAGAGGAGGGGAAATCCCACCCTCCTGCAGCCTCTCCAGGCTGCCCTTTTGAGGCTCAGCCAGGGAAAAATAAAGCAGCAGTTAAATTCGGGAGCGAGGGCTGGAAAACTGAGATGTTGGAACTGTAGCCTAGCCAGAGGAATAATTAAAGCTTCCATTCAACAAAAATACCTAAACTTAAGCGTAAACTTTTCAGTCTGATAAATAAACCAAGAGCTGCACCATATGGTGAGGTAGGAAGTCTCCCCCTGACTGCCCCCCTCCTCCCTGAGGCACGAGAGGCGCCTGAAGGACTGACAGTCCTGTGGGCTGAAAGCCTAGATATCCCCCCCAACACTGTCAAGCAGGGAGATTTGCTCCAGAGTCATGGTTCCAACCCCCACTGAGCTTCAAGAACCAGGCACAGGAAAAAAAAAAAAAAATGAGGGGGAGGGAGGCAACTGACAGGTGTGTTTCTTTCCCAGAATCTGGTCTCCAGAAGTTCCGGTTATATGTATACCAGCCAAGCTGGTACGAGCTTGTCATGTGCAAGATTCCCTATGGTCTGGGGGCACAGTGGCTCTGCCCCTTTGCTAAGCTCTTTTGCAAGTCAACAAACAAGCAGACTTCCTCCTTATACCACACCTGTCAAGATCTTCTAGAATTGGGGTGGGACCTTCAGGAAGTGCATAAGGGGCCATAGGCTACTGGGCATGCCCACCTCAACCCCTCAAATTAGATCTGTGTCCCCTCTTGTCCTGGTAGTGAGCATGGAATGCCATTACAATTCAAAGTCAGAGACACACAGTAGCTTTCAAGGGAGGAGACCCAGAAATCCGGCCCCCTTGTAACTGGTCACAGGCAAAAAGTGTTTAGATACTTCAGCCAAGGAAAGTACAGAAAGGACACAGGGTTCAACTAGGATAGCATTATTTTTTAAGTGCATGTGCATGCACATATCCACACAGTGTAGAGAGAGAGTTTACGGAGATATGTGACATCACGCCCTGTGCGTCTCTGAATTATTTACAATTACCTGATACAGTGTTATAGCCATAGTTGATTCTCAACTGCTGATTGTTGAATAAATGAATATACGCCTGTTGAAATAAAGAGTCTGGGGTGGTTGAGAGTGAGTTCATGGAAAAGGTAGTAAGTTACCTAGATCATCATGGGGCATTGACCAGAATGTTGGTTATGGTAAATTTGTCAGTGTTATCGTGAGAACTACAAAGCCTCTAGCAGCCAGTAAATATTCAGAAACAACACCAATTCCCTCTGCTTCCATCTAGTGCGACATGATGGGGGGGGGGGGGAAGGAGACCACTTAGTTTTTGACTGATCTTTTTGCTACTGAAGGTAAGGAAGATGTTTCCAGAGGTCCATATGTATAGCTGTCCTATTTTCAGTACTGTTTTTCTACTCTGCTTACAAGCTTCTTAATAAGAACCAAGACATAAAAGCCCAACTGGTGCCCAACAGGAGTCAGGTGATCTTCCTCTAAGAGCCTCTCATGGCAAGAAAAAAACCTTGGTGCTGTCAAAGATGGACGTGTAGGGCAGTGTCCTTGGTGATAATCTTCACTGTGCCTGATTCTAGGCAGGGAGATCAATTGGTCAGTAAAGCGCCGGTGACCGTATCTTTCCTCAAGCAAACGTGACAAATCATGGTGTAATGACTATAGTGTATTCTCCGGTGCCATTTCAAATATTGTATCTCTGTAGAAATCTTCATGTGTTCAGCATATTTTGAAAATAACATGTATTCTTGGGGCACCTGGGTGGCGCAGCTGGTTAAGTGTTCGACTTCGGCTCAGGTCATGATCTCACGGTTCGTGGGTTCGGGCCCTGTGTCAGGCTCCGCTGACAGCTCAGAGCCTGGAACCTGCTTCAGATTCTGTGTCTCCCTCTCTGCCCCTCCTCCGCTCACACTCTGTCTTTCTCTCTCAAAAATAAATAAACATTAAAAAAAGAAAAGAAAAGAACATGTCTTCCTTTATCAGAGTAGGAACCACTCCTGGGTGAAGACAAGGGAATGAGAAATATGCCATTTATGCAGGTGTTGGTGGCTAGTCTCAACACATTTTGGTGTATATTAAGGAAGTACTATCTGCTTGTGATGGTTAACTTTATGCGTCACCTTGGCTGGGCTGTGGTGCACAGATATGTAGTCAAACATTATTTTGGATGTTTCTGTAAGGGTATTTTGGATGAGATTAATATTTAAATTGGTTGATTTTGTGTGAAGCACATCACTCTCCATGATGTGGATGGATCCAGTCAGCTGAAGACCTGAATAGAGTAGAAATCCAAACTTCCCTGGGCAAGAGGGAATCCTGCCAGCAGATGGGTTTTGGACTTGAACTGCAACATCAGCTCTTTCTGGATCTCTAGCCTGCTGGCCCACCTTACAGGTCTGGGACTTGCCATCTATCAAAAGCACATGAGTCAGTGCCTTAAAATAAATTTCTCAATAGATTAAGGAGGTAAATAGATAGATACACACATCCTATTGGTTCTCTTTTTCTGGAGAACCCTAATGCACTGCTGTAACAAATAATCCTGCACATTTCAGTGACTGGACACAAATTAATGTCTTGCTCAAGGAGCAGTCCAGTGCCAGAGTTCCTTGTCAGGGGCTGGTTTTTCACCCTGTGGTGATTCAGAGACCCAGGCTTCTTCTATCCTATGAGCCATTATCCTCCAGACCCTCCCAAGTCCTCTCTGTCTAGCCAGCAGGAAGGAAAGTAAGAGTAGAGAGGCACATGTGCTTCTCAACCACTTTGGCCAGATGAGACACACAACATTTCCACTCACTTTCCCTTGCTGGAAACGAGTCACGTGACTCCCCATCAAGAAGGATGGTGGGGCTGGGACATGTGGTCCTTGACTAGGAAGCTACCTGCCAACAACTTTCTACCATAGAAAAAGAAGCAGGAATTTGGTAACTACCACAATCTTCTTCATGAACACTCACTTTCTTACCTGTGTATTTAGGACTTCACCTCAACTGTCATCCCTTTTGGGTTTTCTTTGGTGAATTTGCTTCCTTCTGACATGACACAAAGCCTCTTTTGTCAATTTTCTACGTGATTAACCTCATATCATTAGGCCTTTACAGATTTGAAATCTAATAAGGAAGGCAAAGATGGGGCACCTGGGTGGGCTCAGTCGGGTAAGCATCTCACTCTTGATTTCAGCTCAGGTCATGATCTCATGGTTTGTGAGTTAGAGCCTCACATCAGGCTCCACACCAACAGTGCGGAGCCTGCTTGAGATTCTCCTCTCCTGCTCTCTCCGCCCCTCCCCTGCTCTCTCTTTTCTCTCTCTCCCTTAATACATAAATAAAGCTAAAAAAATAATAGAAGGCAGTTTATATTATTGTATGTGTCAGGAGTGGGACAGATGGTAAGTACAATGGGCGTTCAGAAAAGGGAAAGAATTCTTGAGTTGTTATGTTCTGAGAAAGCATTTAGGGAAGAAGTGTACTTGAACTGAGACATTACATATGAGTGGGATTTCAATAGGCACAAGGGAATGGGGAGAACATTCCAAGGAGGGTAAATAGGAGGCATGAGCAAGAAAACAGAGTCAGGCATGAAAAAGGAATTTTGGAAGAAGTCAATAAGCCAATCTGACTGGAGGGAATACTAGGAAGAATACCAGTTTAAAAGAGGGGAGGGGTGCAAATTAAACCTAGGTTTTGTTTGACGTGAATCAAAGTAGTCTGTAAATACTGGAGGTCCTTGGAAGATATTTTCATGAAAAAATTAATATTTTCGAAGAATAACATAGTGGAAGTATACAGAATGGCTTAGAGGGGAGCCCACAGGGGCAGAGCCCAGAACCTTCATGACCCCTGATGATACAATCTTGTGATTGTCTTTGTGTTGAGTCAGAACTGTTTTAGTTGTGTGTGAAAGAAGTACAACTTAATCAGGCTCAAGGAAAAAGAGAACGTCTTGGTTTATATAAAAGTGTGATTTAGGCTGCATCCGTTCTAGGCATGGCTGGAATCCAGGAGCAAAAGCACACCATTAGAGTTCAGTCTCCCCATCTCTCAGCGCCACTTGACTCTGGATGCAACCCTTGTCTGTATGATGGACAACACGGCATTGGCAGCCCCACCCTCCCAGCCTCTGCAGGCCTGGCAGAAAGAGACAGCCTGCCTAGATCGCATCTGTAGGGAAGTCCTAGGGCAGCTGCTTCTTGTCCAGGTTTGACTCGTATGTGCTTGAGCCTACCCTGTGGAGAGGGGTGGACCCCTCTGGCAGGTGCTGGGACATGTGCTTCCGGGGGGAGAGGATAAATGTATTTTGCACAGGGTGTGGTGAGGCTAACCTGTCCCATCTGAGATATCAGAATGGGTTTACCATGAGAAAGATAATTTATTATCAGAAGAAGAAAAAGAGGGTGGTCACTACAACTTCCACTTTTTTTGCATTAGGCTTTCCTTTTAAAAAAAAAAAAAGGCATTTATTATAGGGGCATTTGGGTGGCTCAGTCGGTTAAGCGTCTGACTTTAGCTCAGGTCATGATCTCACAGTCTGTGAGTTCTAGCCCCGCGTCGGGCTCTGTGCTGACAGCTCAGAGCCGGCAGCCTGCTTCGGATTCTGTGTCTCCATGTCTCTCTGCCCCTCCCCTGCTCGTGCTCTGTCCTTCTCTCTCAAAAATAAATAAACATTAAAAAATTAAAAATAAAATAAAAATAATATTTTAGGTTCTTCATTAAACAAGCAAACATTTGAGTGCCTTTCCCTTGGCTGGATCAGGTTTTACTAATCTCTTACATCTCATCTCCCTACAGCACCTGTGCTAGTGCGAAAGCATATAGTAAACACTCAGCTCCGTCTCTGAATAATGCCCTCCTGCTTCTTGCCTGGCCTCCTGAAACAAACTCCCTGCTGGGCTTCCTGCCTCTAATCTCTGAACTCTCTAAGTCATCATGTACAAGCCACCAGAGTCATCTTCCCAAAATGCAGGTCTGATTGTGATGGACCTTGACATAGAAAGAATTCCATAATCCTTACTATGGTGATGTGGTCGTTTGTTTAATGCACATAAATTCCTCCCCTCCCTGTATTACACTCCTTTGCCACATGACTTCACGGCTTCTCTTGTTGAGGCATGGAGCCTGTTTCCCTGCCTCCTTGAATCTGGGCTGGTCTTGTGATTTGGTTTGACAAATGAAATGCAGCAGATGTGACATGAGCATTCTGAAGCTCAGGCCTAACAGGCCTGGCAGCTTCGGCTTGGCTTGTTTGGAGCACTGCCCTGAGACTCTGATGTAAGGAAGCCCGTCTGTCCCAGTGGGTATAAGAAGCCACGTGGGGAAGAACTGAGGCTTTCTAGCCAACACCCAACACCAACTGTCAGACTTATGAGTGAGGTCGTCTTGGACCTCCCAGCCAGCTAATTCTCTGGCTGTATGCAGCTTCTCTAATAAGCCCAAGAAAAACAATAGCGAGATACGGGGCCAAACTGTAGTATCACGAGAAATACTAAACCATTGTTGTTTTAAACCACTAAGTCTCGGGGCAGTTTGTTTTGCGGAAATTGGATAACTGAAACAGATAGAATCAATAGGATTTGTTTGAAGGTGAGGGAGAAGAAGACCAGAATGACTCCCATTAACTGAGGTTTAGGGAAACAGAGAATGAGTTCGTATGAGGGGGTAATGAGCATGGGGAGCCTTTGGGATTTTCCAGTGGGGCTGTCCAGCAGGTAGTGAGTGCGTGGATCTGGGGATGCCTGGTTGCATCATGAGTTTCAATAGCTGGGAGTGGATGAAATCACCCAGGATTACCCAGTGAGTGAGACAGGGCAGAAGCCAAGGTCAGAAGAGAAAACCTTGGGGAACACTGACGTTTAAAGATGGGCGGAGGAATGAAATGCAGTAGAGGAGACAGAGTTTTGTAACACAGTTAAAAAAAGGGACAGAGTGTTTTTATGCTTTGCTTTTATTCTTTACTTCTTTCAGGTTGGTCAAAAAGGAAAAAAAGAGAAGCAGTAGAAGAAGCCACGAAGCTACCTGGGATGGTAATGTAAGGCTGTCCCAAGGACCTAATTGGTCATTCTCAGGATGCAAACCACCCTTGGAAACACAGCAGGTCAGCGGTGAGATGTAGCCCATGGCAGGGCACAGGTGAAATGCTTAGCTAAGTGGCATAGCAGACTGTGTGAAAAAACAAAAAAAAAACAAAAAAAAGATTTTTTTAAACCAACTTTGCTGCCCATACCCTTCTTTTACCCAGGCAGAGATCTGAGGAAAACCCAAACAAATTCAGAGAAATATAGACAAACTAGACAGTCTACTCGATACCGGAAGAGGCAGAGGTGTGTGCAGAGGTGGTCAAAGAGGGACATGGATCAAAATCTGTAGAACACAGAAACAGGATGAAAGATACATGAAAATAGCAGAGAGGTGTGTTTCTTGAACCGTCCCACCTCTCCATAAACTTTGTATCTCTATCAGACACAACACCAATATACCTTTACAAATACTGTCCTGTGGGAAACTTGATTATTCCGCTTCGATTCCGGGATATGTAAGTATACATTACACATTTACGCCAGAGTCAGAAACTCTCCATCCAAAGCTCCACCATAACAGTTTAAATTAACAGAGCCACTGATACTCTTTATGATATGTGGGGTATGTGAATGTGTGCTTAGTAATTGTATCACATCCCCCAAACAAACTCCACTATCTTGGATTTGGTCCCCTCATTTCACAATTTTTTTGACATTTTTTTTATGAGACTGCAGCACTGTTTACAACTTCCTGCCTCTTAACCAAAGATTCAATGTAACAAACATATCCTGAGGACCTACACTGTGTGGGGCTCTGTAGGACACACATAGATGTAGGCAGTGGTATCCTGGTAAATCAGCACTCCAGAAAAAAAACAAGAACAAAAACACCTGATTTATAGTATTTGCTCATTTTTTCAGTATAAACACTTCCACCATGGCTGATTTCAAGCTACCAGTGGTTTAACAACTGACTTACAAAAATCCTGAATACTTAGCTTCTCTGGGACAAACATTTAGGAACAAGTTGCTGCATGGAGGAAATCTGAGGTGCCCCAGACAACAGCCAGTATCAGCTGTCGGCTATGTGTGGGAAACTATGTTGGTCTTTCCAGCCCAACTGACTCTCCAGCCAAAGTGTGTCCAGGCAAACCCATCACAAGAACCTCTCAGCCAAACCGAAGAGTCATGAGTAATCATAAGCTGTTTATTAAGCCACTAACTTTTGGGATGGTTTGTTATACAGCAATAGCTAACTACTACACATAATGTACAGATTGCATGGGGAAAGAGCTGCTCAATAGACAAGTGGGGACTTTTTTAGCCTTCCCTTCCTCTGGCTTCATTGTCCTATCACCAGCTGTCTGGGCAATTTTGATCTTCCTTTTTGCAGGAAGTGAAACTTCCTGGCCACCTGGTGCTGAACAGAAACATTGACAGCTCTTGATGCCCTTGGCCCTTTGAATATGCTGCCCACTCAAACTTTTAATTGGACTGAGCAAAGTGGAGATCCATATTTATAAGCAGTAGTTTTAGGAAAATATGTTTTGTTGAAAATCAGGAGGGATGACTTCATGAAGTGAGGGGAATCAGAACGGCCATGAGCAAGACCACCCACAGGCAGGCAGAACATTAATAACACTATTCTTGTTTTATTGTCTCTTCTGGATACTGACCTTTCTTATCTGTCAGTAACAGACTTTAACCAGCTATAACTGATCTGTTAAATATTGACTTGATATAGTAACAAAGATCCAGAATTCATTTATTCTAGTACGCTCCACTCCTAAAGTGTGGTGCTTGCCTCTGTTCCTGCACACTTTTGCATAGCAGGCTCCAGGTGGACTCCTCTAAGGGACTCTCTCCTACTAAAGATTTCCACAGACAAGATCTGTCCCTTGGCCTGTGTATCATTATCATGTGTGAAATACTGGTGACTCCAAAGTATCAGAAACCAGAGTAATGAAAAAATATCACCTCAAATATTCAGTTTTCCTAAAAAAAAAAAAAAAGGAAGAAAATGATGACCCCCAAAGTCAAGATAGTGTTTCCTCCCAGGGGGAGGGAGAGTCTTAATGATCAGGGAGAGAGGGAGAGAGAAGGCTTCCAGTAATGTTCTATGTCTCATCTGGGTAGTGGGGTCACATGGCATTTGCTTCATAATAATTTTTTAAAGTAGTCATGTAATGTTTATACTCTTTTGTGGATATAGGTTTTGTTTAAATTTTTTTTTAATGTTTGTTTATTTTTGACAGAGAGAGAGAGAGAGAATGACAGAGCATGAGCAGGGGAGGGGCAGAGAGAAAGACACACACAGAATCTGAAGCAGGCTCCAGGTTTTGAGCTGTCAGCACAGAGCCTGATGCAGGGCTCGAACTCACAGACCATGAGATCATGACCTGAGCTAAAGTTGACCTTCAACCGACTAAGCCACCCAGGTGCCCCGTGTGGATATAGGTTTTATCTCACGATAAGAAAACCCATCATTTTAAAGGTAACACATTTTGTATTCTTATTTCTTACTGTATCACTTGACAACTTGTTAGAGATAAAGAATCTGGATCCTTCCTCAGACCTAATAAGCCTACTGATCCCTAGGTGGTTCATCTGCACATTAAAGATTGAGAAGCACCGTCCAAGATTAAAAGACCACAAGTCACTAGTCCTGAGGTATTGGGAAAGTTACCTTATCCTTGCCTTAGTTTCTTATCTGCAAAATGGGCATAATACAGACTGGCCTCCCTTCTAGGCTGCTGTGAGAATGTAGGAAGATATGTGTGAAAGCACTTTGAAAGGATGGGAAAGCCCCATCCAAATGTTAATTTTTTTTTTCAACGTTTATTTATTTTTGGGACAGAGAGAGACAGAGCATGAATGGGTGAGGGGCAGAGAGAGAGGGAGACACAGAATCGGAAACAGGCTCCAGGCTCTGAGCCATCAGCCCAGAGCCCGACGCGGGGCTCGAACTCACGGACCGTGAGATCGTGACCTGGCTGAAGTCGGACGCTCAACCGACTGCGCCACCCAGGCGCCCCCCCATCCAAATGTTAAGTACTGTTAGCACCTTGGGACAGAGCCCCGAAAGAATGGATTCCAAAGAAGCAATCATCACTCCCTTAAATTTTATACTTTCTGAAATCCTTTTCAGCTCTGCTTCTGCTTTGTCAAAACTTGCTTCTCCCCCTGCCCTGACGGTATTCCCAGCTTCGTGACCTCTACACCCTTTGCAACATCTCTAGGGCAGATAGTCTTCTTTCCAAAGGCATGGGAGGCTCCGAGACTTTTTGACAAAATTGAAGCATACTTTCAATGGCTCATGGCTTTTGCTTTTTTAAAAAAAAGCAGTAATCCTGTGCTCTGCACACTGGTAAGACTCAAAAAGGGATGATGAATCTGTGTATTATTCCATAAGGTATTAAGTTTTCTAAACTTTGAAAAATACTACAATTCACAAAAGGCCACACGGACAGAGACAGTACTTTGTGGTATGACTGACCCAGGTTTCTTGCATTAGGCTCCTTCTACTGAATTTCAAGGGTTAACATGTTGGTATCTAAAGATGCGATACATAAATGCTAGATATTCGGTTGTTATGCTTAATCATTCATTCATTTCAACATGTATTTGAAAGCCAGCTTGTACTAGGTTCTGTACTTGGTTGTGTTTGTGTCCTACCAACACAACATGGAGAGAGAGAGATGTGTGTGCACGCGTACGTGTAAATTTTTTGATGACCACGTGAGAAGAAAGGAAAAAAAGAAAGAAAAAAAAAGTGTGGGGTGATATTTTTAAGAACTCCCCACTGGGCCCATGTTTTAAAGTCAGCCCCTCCTAGTCCAATCCTAGCACTACCAATTATTAGTTGTAAGACTGGAGCAAGGTATTTAACTGCATTGGATCTGATGTTCTTATCTATAAAATGGGGACAGAAACATGACCTGCTTTTTAAGTATACTATAAAAATTAAATGACTTTCACCATGGTCTGGCATGTGATAAGGGCTCCATAAACATTAATTACATAATGCATAATGATTAAAGAAAGGGACTAGGGGTGCCTGGCTGGCTCAGTCCATGGAACGTGCAACTCTTGATCTCAGGGTTGTGAGTTTGAGCCTTATGTTGGGTGTAGAGATTACTTAAAAATGAAATCTTTAAGAAAAATAAATAAATAAAATAAGGCGACTAGACATCAAACTTATTTCAAAAAAATTTTTTAATGTTTATTTATTTTTGAGAGAGAGAGAGAGAGAGAGAGAGACAGAGCACAAATGAGGGAGGGGCAGAGAGAGAGGGAGACACAGAATCCAAGGCAGCCTCTAGGCTCTGAGCTGAGCCCAATGAGGGGCTGGAACCCACGAACTGTGAGATCATGACCTGAGCCAAAGTCAGATGCTTCACCGACTGAGCCACCCAGGCACCCCAAAACCATCAAACTTATTAACATCATTATCACAATTATTCATACTCTACTGACGGCGTTTGTGCAGAAAAAAGCTAGCATAGCAGGCCTGAACTGTTGTTATCCACAAAGAGGCCTGCTTGTAAGATCGGCCCTTGGCTGTTGTCTAAGAACTTAGGTTTTGAGAAGGTTCCCACACTTAACTGATGAGGGTGGCTTGCTGCGCCTAAATTACATATACAAACAGCGTGATTTATGCTGAACACCTGCTTTCCTTCTGAGAGTCTGGCATTTGTGTGTGTGCCAGGCCGAGGCTGCCTCTATGACCAGCCCCCAGTCAAAACCCTGGGCACTGAGTCTCTAATGAACTTCCCTGCTTGGCAGTATTTTACATGTGCCGTCACCCCGTAGAACTCGTTGCCTGAAGGATTAGCATGTCCTGTATGGAAAGGACCCTTGGAAGCTCATGCCTGGTTTTCCCCAGACTTTGCCCATGTGTTTCTTCTTTTGCTGACTGGTTGGTGCCCTTTGGTTGTAATAAAGCAGAGCCATGAGTACCATGGGAAGCGGAGTCCTGTGAGATCTCATGAATCATCGAACCTGGACGTGGTCTTGGAGACCTCCCAACAGAGTGCTAAACTAGTTGCCTCTGAACAAAACAGTTTTTGGGAAAATACCACAGCACTATCTAACGTAATGTCAATAAATGAACATACCATTCATAAAAAGACTCTGAACCATAACATCTGAAAAAATGTCCCGGAAGAAGTAAAGAATACAAATGCTGCCAAGCAGCGTTCTATTCTCAATGACTGTTCTCTAAAATTAGGAGCTGTTAGGAATCTTTCAGCACTGTAAAAGTTAACTGTAATGTTTAGAGTAAAGCAGAAAATGGCAGTGCTATCATTTACGATGTTTATTTTTATTTTTTATTTTTATTTTTTGAGAGAGAAAGAGTGTGAGAGGGGGAAAGGGGCAGAGAGAGAGAGAGAGAAGGAGAGACTCTTAAGCAGGCTCCTTGCTCAGCACAGAGCCTGACGCAGGGATCGATCCTATGACCCTGAGATCATGACCTGAGCCAAAGTCAAGAGTCAGATGCTCAACCGACTGAGCCACCCAGGCACCCCCATTTACAATTTTTAGATCACAGAGCTTTACAAGTCCTCCTGCTCCACTCATACTATTCCTCCCCAGTGGACTTGATTTCATTCCCACTATAAATGAAGCTGATTTTGATACTCATTCACAAATCCTGTGTGTTTTAAGAGGGAAATGTTTAAATGTATCATGTTATAGAGATTTCTAGACTAATGGTTTCAGCATCAGTTTGAAACATACCTATTCAACAAGAATTAATTGAATACCTTCTACATGCCGGGCAGACTTGTAAAGTTCCTGGATATAACTTGAGTCCTGCTGTTTTCATTATGATACCTCAGAATACGGCTTATAGGCCCTTGTTAGGCAAGCCTCTCAAAATCCCTTGCTTTATTTTCTCTTCAAGAATATCAACAAAAGCATGGGTTTGGGTATGTTGTTATGCTGGGCTTTGTATCAAATGAACTAGTCAAGGGTATTGTTTTCCATCCCTTTGATGAAATGCAGATTTTTCCATTAAAAAAAGCAAATCCTTCATTTAAAAAGCATTTAATAGAATGGTACTTCTTTCCAGCTGGTTAAACTTAGAACACTGAGAAAAGTTGCATGTAAGACTCTTCTCCAAGTCGAGGCTAGAGCGTTTTCATTTGAGGGTGAGCTGGAGGCATCAATATTGAATGCACACATCACAGACATTTGTCCAGGCACAGGAGGGAGGGAGACCTTCTAGTCTTCCTGGTTTACATAACCGTGGCTGAAGATGGCCGCTGCCTTGGTGCAGCAGAGCACAACCCCACCCTCGGAGCGCTGACAGATTTCAGGAAAGGGCCTGTGCCAAAACTGTGAGTATTCTCCTCTTCCAGTCTCAGACTGAGACATTCTCTGATCCTCTTGTAGGCCCACCCTTTCTGTTCTTTGAAGTAATTTGGAAGTCTACAAACTATCGCTGGCAAAAATAAGGGAGACAGCTAGTAAATGCACCCAGCTGCAAAAGGATACATTAAGTTCAATCAATATTTATGTACAGAACTTCAGCACTATGGAAACCCTGAGTAGGAACAACAACAACAAAATGACTGTTGCCTTCTAGGAGCACATCACCAGGTTGACTGTCTTAGACATGGCTTTTTGGTGTCAAGGAACAGAGGTTCCCTGGGCTGGCTTATGCAAAGCCAAGGACTTATGATAAGCAAGAGAAAGCAAGCTGCTGGTAATCAATAAGAGACTGAAACCAAGAAATGGGTGCCAAAAGGAAGCAGGGTGGCTCTCCTCACCTCAGAGGTCCCAAGTCTCTTATTGCTGCTTTTTTCTCATTGTCTCTATTTCATGTTGACTCTTTGCTGACCAGCTGTGTGAGCTTGAAAGCAGCTGAAGCTGCTTGTTGTCTTGCCCCTTCTATGAGGATAGAGTTGTAGCCAGACGCAAGGCTACCCAGCTAAAGGCCACTCTTCCAAGCCTCCCTTCTGCTAATTGTAGCCATTTATTAGGCTCCGGTCAGTGCAATACAGACAGAAGTGATATGCACAACTTCCAGAGTATGCTCTTAAGTGGCAAAAAAATGAGCTCCCCTCTCCTTTCTTTTCTCTCCTTACTGCCTGCACATGGATAAAGATGGTGGGACCTGAAGCCATCGTCTTTGACCTGGAGATGAAAGCTGCCGGTAGAGGTTGTTGGAGCCATAAGGTAGGAGCTTGGGTCTCCAAATGCATGGAGCTGTCATATTAGCCCTGGACTCTTATATGAAAGGGAAACATGCTTCTATCTCATTTAAGCTGGGGTTATATTGGGTCTTTATTAAAGAAGCTGGAATCTGGAACCTGACCAATAAACCTGCTTTATTTGCTTTTCTACATATAAAATGGAAGGTGACCACCTTATAGCTTCTAAATTTATAGGAAGTTGAAGTGACCGGCCAAGAATCAAATAGCCAGGCAAGAGAATCAATTGCCCTATCTTGGTCTTCTAGTCAGCTATGCTGTCACGGGAGAGTCAAGAAATACAAGCGCCAGGAGCCTGGGTGTCTCAGTTGGTTGAGTGTCCAGCTTCGGCTCAGGTCATGATCTCATGGTTTGTGAGTTCGAGCCCCATATCGGGCTGTCTTCTGTCAGTACAGAGCCCACTTTGGTCCCCTCTCTCTCTGCCCCTCCCCTGCTCTCTTTCTCTCTCTTTCTAATGTTTTTAAATAAAAGAAAGAAAGAAAGAAAGAAAGAAAGAAAGAAAGAAAGAAAGAAAGAAAGAAAGAAAGAAAGAAAGAAAGAAAGAAAAATACAAGCCTCACTGCTGGAACTCACCCTGTGGACAAGGTGAAGTCTCCGGAGAGGGGTCTTTAGAGGACAGTTGTCTGCTTTATTGACCCAGGCTTCTGTCCTGAGACTAACAATTCCTAGAGACACGTATGAGTTATTTTAGAAATAAATAATTTATAATAGGTAAAAGTAAAGTATAAGCATTAAGTGGTTTAGTGAATGAGAAGGAAGTCTCAGAAATTGGAAAGGAAACCAACATCCCTCTCCCAATTAATAAGGTCTCCTGTGGATGTGAGGTGGACTGGCTAGCTAGGGGGTGACCTCATCCTCCCACAAAGACCTTCTGTAGCTGCCTATTCTGCCAAAGAGGATGACAGTCCCAATTAAGAAGAAAGACTCTTCAGTCAAGCATAGTCAAGGAGCTATGTTGTCCCTCTAGACCCGCAAACCACATATAATTAATATGAGATGTTTTTGGTAGGTAGGGGGAATTTTAGCTAAAAGCTAGGAATGTCAGATTGAAGAGCAGCACTTTGAGGATTTTGGTGGGTCATCCCCAGGAAATGCGATTATAGCAGTAAAGGATGATTTAAAAATTTTTTTTAAATGTTTTATTTTGTTTTTGAGAAAGAGAGAGAGACAGAGTGCGAGTGGAGGAGGGACAGAGAGAGAGGGAGACACAGAATCTGAAGCAGGCTCCAGTCTCCGAGCCGTCAGCACAGAGCCCGAAGTGGGGCTTGAACCCATGAACCGCCATATCATGACATGAGCCAAAGTCTGACGCTTAACCAACTGAGCCACCCAGGCGCCCCAAGAATGCTTTTCTTGAGCAGGGCAGGGGATCCTTATGTTCATCATCTTGTCTCTTCCGCTATTCTCTCCTCTCTTGCAGCCAGCAACCAGCAGGAGGGAGTGATAATTCAGAGAATGGGCTCTGAAGCCCGCTCAGTAACTTGGCAGGTCACCATCGCGGGGCCACAGTGTCTTCATTTTCTTCTATAGAAGGAATACACTGTGCCGCGTCACAGGGTTGTAAGGATTAATACAGATAATGTATACAAAGTGCTCAAAACAATACCTGGCACAGACTAAGTGCTGTATATGTTAACTATCATATTAATTAAGCCTCTAACAATCATTATTATTCTTTCATTAAGCAAATGTTTATTAAGCACTTATTATTAAGAGTAAGAGGCCCAGCTGAGTTAAATAACTTGCCCAAAGTCTCATAACTGACAAGTACTGGTGCTGGTTTGGACCAGGTGGGTCTGCTTCCATTAAAAAAAAAAAAGAGTGGGGGCTCTGAGGCAAATTCTTACCGATTTCTACACACATCCACCCTTCTTTCTTTTTTCCCTTCTTTTAATATGGTCATCATAGATGTAAAAGAACGAGTGTCTAAATTTAAGAAGCACACAGTTTAGTGAAAAGAGAGGCTAGACCGGTATAATATAGTACAATCATTTCTAGGACGGAGGTTAAAAATTAAGTCCTAGGAACCCAGAAGGGTCCTTAACCAGACTGAGACTAGGAGCAGGGAAGGCTTCCCAGAGGAGGTGATTAATGAGCTTAGTGGAAGTGAGCCAGGTAAAGCAGAAGAGAACATATGGAAAAGGACACAGCTGTTTTCTGGACACAGCTGGTTTCCTAAATTACTAAAAGCTGACCCTTGCGTAGAACACAGAATACAAAGGTGAGACACAGAAGGCTCAGATAGCATTTTTTGGTTGTTGTTGGGTGTGTGTGTGTGTGTGTGTGTGTGTGTGTGTGTGTGTGTTTTCAGGCTAGTTATTAGACATTTTATGTAAAAAGGGCTTTGTAAACTCCAAGTGGTTTGGAGTTTATCCTAGAAGCACAGGTGAGTCCTACAGTAACTAGAAAAAATAACTAGATGTGCTGCTATCCTCGGGCATGTGTCTTTGGGTTAAATGAAAGATGTAAGGACAGATATCTTGACTTGCCCTGAATCAGTTCAGATAGCAAAATCCAAGCAGGGAAGCCACAACTTTGAAGTTATGGACTTTGTCTTGCTGACTCCTGTCGCTCCAAAGTCTAGGAGGGAACTTGGCACACAATAAACACTCAACAGACATTTGTTGAATGAATAAATAAGTTGGATGAAAAGATGAGTGTTTTAGGAGCACATTTGCCAATCTTCATTTATCTTTTGGGGGTTGATGCTGACTAGAACAGTATCTTGTGTTTACATCTGAAGGAGCTGACAAAGTAGTAAGTTATTTATTAACCAGTCTTTCGGATGGGTATATAAATGACTGCAGTCCTGAGGAGGTAACAGTGAAATTTCTTTTGAGGTATAATTGACTACATCACAATTTTTAAAAAAGTTTTAAATGTTTATTTATTTATTTTGAGAAAGAGAGAGAGCTGGGGAGGGGCAGAGAGAGAGGGAGAGAGAATCCCAAGCCCAGCTCCATGCTGTCAGCGCAGAGCCCGAGACAGGGTTCCAGCTCATGAACCATGAGATTGTGATCTGAGCTGAAATCAAGAGTTGGACACTTAACCGAGTCACCCAGGCGCCCCAGCTACACCACAATTTTAACTCATAAATGTAACTGTGGCCACTTGCTGCACACTTGGAATGCTGATAGGAACCAGTAAGGAGCAGATATATAACATGAGCCCCTCCCATGGATTTAAGGTGTTATTTTGAGGTGGAGACAATTAAGAAACAGCAGACCCAGGAGGAACCCTCTGCCCTCCCCCATTCTGCCTAAAATCAAGGCACAGATTGCCCGTTGTGAAGGTCTCCCTCCTCCCCTCTTCTGTACCGGGAAGAGAAGAAGGATTCTTTAAAAAAAAATTTTTTTTTTAAATGTTTATTTATTTCTGAGACAGAGCATGAGTGGGGCAGGGGCAGAGAGAGAGGGAGACACAGAATCCGAAGCAGGCTCCAGAACTAACCCTAACCCAGGCACCTTGAGAAGAAGGATTCTTAATCACTGGAGAATCTTATCGCTGAGTTTGCATAACAAACCTTACTAAAATAACCCTTCTCTCTACTCATTCTTCCCCCCGTATATTTACCTTCCCACAATTTAATACCCCTGGAAGCCAAAATCTTTTAACTTTGTCCCTTCTCCACAATTTATTGCCCCATGCTAAAATAGTATAGAAGTTCTCAAGCCTAACCCTGTCCTTTGGGTTTTCACTTCTCTGAGAAGCTTCCATGTGCATGCAGATAAATCTGTTGTGTTAATCTGTCTTTTGTCGGTTTAATTTGCAGTCATCATTTACAAAACCTAAGAGGTTAGAAGAAAAGTGTTTTCCTCCCCTAAGTGTGCATCATAGAAAGGTGATCACTACCATGGCTGATTGTGTGATAATAATGAAGGGTTTAACACACATGTACCAATATAAGGATATGTGAATAAATGGAGTGTAAGATAAATAATTGAGAGTTAGGTCTTAATAAAGTGCAATTTCACCTTGGGGACATATGTTTAAAATGTAATACTATGCAGTTGACTCTTGAACAACACGGATCTGAACTGTGCGGGTCTCTTATATGCAGATTTTTTAAATTAAAATTTTTTAAAATGTTTATTTTTTAGAGAGAGGGAGACAAGAGTGTGAGTGGGGGAGGGGCAGAGAGAGATGAAGACACAGAATCTGAGGCTCTGAGCTGTCAGCACAGAGCCCACAGTGGGGCTCAAACCCACGAGCCATGAGATCATGACCTGAGCCGAAGTCCAGCACTTAACTGACTGAGACACCCAGGCGCCCCTCTTATATGCAGATTTTTTACAGTACAGTACTATAAATGTATTTCCTCTTCCTTAGGATTTTCTTGGTAACATTTTCTTTTCTCTAGCTTATTTTATTGTAAGAATATAGTATGTAAAAACCTAACAAGGGCATCTCGCTGACGCAGTAGGAAAAGCTGGCCAACTCTTAATCTTGGGGTCGTAAGTTCGAGCCCCATATTGGGTGTGGAGATTACTCAAAAATAAATAAATTAAAAAAAAACACAATGTACAAAAAATGTGTTATGCCAACAGCAGGCTAATTACGTTTCTGGGGAATCAAAAGTTGTATGTGGATTTTTGAGCATAGGGACGGAGAAGGTGGTAAGATCCAATAACCCCTGTATTGTTGAAGGTTAACTGTGTTATCATTTAAATTCCATGTAACTATATGTTTTGTTTTTATTTTTCTGACATAACTTATGGCAAGACAGCAGTAAAATGAAACAACTCAAAGGCAAATTTTAACAGCTGAAATGGATTTATTTTTGTATTGGGAATAATGCCCATAAATCGTACCATACCTTCTTTAAGCTGAAAGTAAAGTGCACCTGCATCACTTTACAAAGCAGTTTCCTTGAAAACTTTTTGAAAAAAGACTAGGTGAGGCCACGATATTTTTCAAATCTATGATCATGATCCAAGCATTTTAAAATGCGAAGTTGGAGACAGAAATGGAAACTAGTAGAGTCGCCAATTCTAAACACACAAAAAAAAAGAGTGGAAAAATTTTTCCTACTGTGTTGACCACATTCCTCTCCTAAGTAATACGGATTTTACTTGAACAAACACAATAATATAATAGGTGCTTATTTATCTAGAATGGCTGGAAAATGAGCCCACCTACTTAATTTCATTTGTTTTGGATGGGTTATCAGATACACCACCCAAGAATTTTTATTTTTAAGTCACCTCAATACTTAACTTATCTGGGCTTACTTTAAGCTTTCTTTAATTCAGAAGACGAGCACAGGAGGATTTTTCAGGACCTTTACTCCTGAGTAAAGGACTTTATTCCTTCAAGGCCAAACGCCTCGTAGCCTCCAATACCTTGCCTCTGGGAGGCGGGCAACATAGATAAAGATTCTTAGGAGGCACGAACTTCCAGTTATAAAATAAATAAGTCATGAGGATGTAATGTACAGCGCAGGAAATATAGTCAATTATATTGTAATAACTTTGTACGGTGACAGATGGTAACTAGACTTATTGTGGGCATCATTTCCCAATGTATAAAAACCTCAAATCACATGATGTGCACCTGAAATTAATAGGATATTGTATGTCAACTATACTGCAATTAAAAAAATTTAACTTCCAGAAACAGAGAATAGATTGATCGTTACCAGGGGTTAAGGGAAGTGGAGGAAATGGTGAGATGTTGGTCAAAGGGTATAAACTTTCAGTTATAGGATGAATAAGTTCCAGGGATCTAATGTACAGCATGATGACTACAATTAATAATACATCTTGTATGCTTGAAAGTTGCTCTGAGAGTAGGACTTAGATGTTCTCACCACCACCAACAACAAAAATGAGAACTATGTGAGGTGAAGGTTGTATTAACTAACCTTATTTTGGTAAACACTTCGCAATAGATAAATGTATCGAAAAAATCCCCATATTGGACACTTTAAATTTACACAGTGTTATACAGCACTTACATCTCAATAAAGCTGTAAAAAAGGAGGAGAAAAAGAAAAAAATGCTTTCTATAAAATCCATTCTGTTAGGGGCTTGTTATTTTTCATCTCCTTATTTATTGAATGGCTACTGCCTATTAAATAATGGGGATACAGTGTTGAAGGGATTGGTTCCTGCCCTTCTGGAGTTTCTCATCTAATGAAAACCAAAAGAAAAATTCAGTTAGTTTAGTTTTCTGTTTATTATATTAATGCTTTTAATATTATTGAGCAAAATGCCTCTTTTCCAGATGTCTCCTTTGCCAAAAGCTAAACACATTTATTTCAAGAAACAGGTGCTGAGCAACTTTCAGCATAATCTGGAAATACTCTCCTTTGTCAGAACAGTGCTATGTGCTGAAATTTAGACCATTAGATCATTAGAAAAATGGGTTCCCGCTGCCTCAATGAAAAGGGATTGCATTTCAATAGGAACACTGGCCTTTACGTTTTGGAGTAAACAAGTTTACAAAGGAATTAAACTGCATTAGTATTTTGATACCATCTTAAATTATCTATGATTTTTGATAACCAACCAGGAAGATTGGAACGTGACACTGGAATATGAGTCATTTTGTACTTCAAAATGATCGCTGAGCTGAGTTTCTTGATGTTAATCCTATTCATTATAAGCAGAAGCTTTTAGACTATCTCCTTATCAAAATCAAGAGAACAAATTATTATAAAGAAGCTACAATTAAAAAAATAAAAAGCTAAAATTAAGCAGCTGTATTTGATAGAGGTGAAAGGCAGTGAGATCCGGAACTTTTATTTTTTTTAGAGATAGAGAGTGGGGAGAGAGAGGAGGAAGACAGACAGAGAGAGAGAGAGAGAGAGAAAGAGAGAGAGAATCCCAAGCAGGTTCTGCACTATCAGCGCAGAGGCCTGATGTAGGGCTCAATTCCATGAACCATGAGATCATGACCTGAACTGAAATCAAGAGCCAGAGGCTTAACCCACTGAGCCGCCCAGGTGCCCAATCCTGAACCTCTTTGATCGCTTTTTCCCTTGAGAATTAATGAAAGGAGTACGATCCTTTCCCGGAAGAATGTACATGAGCACATACATACAATTACTGTATAAAAGTCCTGGGAAGGTTGTGAACACCTGACCGGCCTCTCCTCTCTTTCTCAACTCTCCTTCTCCAGACAGCCATGTTCTATGGCAGCTGGTTAAGCGCTGGTTTTATTTTGAACGCTGAACTGCCAACAGTCAGCAATTTCTCTGATCTGAATAACAGTAGATACAATTACTAGGATATTACCAACTGCTTCAAGTAGGGAATGAAGCAAGATAAAGATAAAAGGATGCAGAAGAGAGAAGGCGTGACAAGGAGACAGAGACATGGGGAAGGGGACACGGAGGCAGGAGCTGGGTGATGCTGAGAGGTGGCGGGCTCTTCCAGAAGTCCAGAAGAAGCCCTTGCCTCCCTCAGCAACCGTGAGCCCCTGTGACTGCATGAACTCTCATCTTGCCAGCTTTCCTGACTCCTGGGCTCTTGTGTACCCCTGTGGATTCTCCTCTCTGCTTCTCTCTGCCCAGCTGGCTGGGGGTTAAGGACTGCCCTGCTTCTCTGCCTCCTTCCACTAGGGATGAGGTTTCTACCCCTCCTGCCTCCAGGGCTTCACCAGTTCTTCCCTTTTTAACCCAATAATTAGATTTCTACCAAACCTGTGGTCCCAAGGCTTCTCATCCAGAAGGACCATAGTGAAAAATTAAACGGTCTTTTTTTAAGCTTCATTTTAGGTAGTTACTTGCCTTTTCCCATAAAACACTCTTCCATGGAAAAAAAAAATTTGCTTTGGGGCACCCGGCTGGCTCAGGAGGTAGAGCATGCAACTCTTAATGTCAGGCTTGTGAGTTCCAGCCCCACATTGGGTGTAGAGATTACTTTAAAAATAAATAAACAAATGAAACCACATTACCAGTAAATTAAAAAAAAATGTTAAAAAAAAACCCCACAACTCTCTTCTGTGGTGTTTTCTAGGTTCATTTTAGTGATTTTCTTTGTACTTTTTTGTTTCTCTCCCTCCATCTCTTTTTTTCCCTCCAAATCTGAGCCATCCTAGAGCTCAGCTTCACCTTTCTGTTTTCTTTACACACCGTCCCTGAGGAAATTGTGAACTATAATGATGTAGCATAGTGTGATAAGAAAAACATGGATTTAAGAAGCAGAAAAAAACTAAACTGTAGTTCTAGCATCACTGCTGTGCAACCTTGAACAAGTTACTAACTTCTCTGAGCCTATTTCTTCCATGTGAAAAAACTGAGGACGGTCATATCTCCCTGGAATTGTTTTTGTGATGATTAAATGGGGTAATATTTGTAAGAATGTGCTTATTTGTAAGAATGTTGCATATGTGATTTCTTGAAATCTCCCTTACAGCAACCCTGTGAGTAGAGGTTGGGCTTGGCCCTGTGGCCAAATGAGGAGCCTCTAGACTTACAAATTTTTTTTTCTTATGTATGTATGAATGTAAGTAAGTAATCTCTATACTCAGCGTGGGGCTTGAACTCATGACCCTGGGATCAAGAGTCACATGTTCCTCCGACTAAGCCAGCCAGGCACCCCAAGTGGCTAGATTTTTAAGTCAGGTAGACACCATTCTACTTTCTGCTTCTGTGATTTTTATCTACTCTAGAAACCTCAAAACGCAGAATCCTGTAGTATTTGTCCTTTTGCAACTGGTCTGTTTTACTTAGCATAATATCCTCAAGGTTTGTCCATGTTGTAGCACATGTCAGCATTTCCTTCCTTTTCAAGGCTGAATGATATTCCATATCACATGTTGAAGGGGAGCAGATTTTACCACCTCAAAATGTGTCTCTTTGCATCATAAGGATTATTTTTGAACTAAAACCATTCAAAACCCAGCAAATTTAGGGAAAAGCTCTTCCCCTTCAACTGACGAAATATCCATTATAAAGGGGGTCTATAGCAGGAAAGGAACTATTGCTAGAGATAACCTTTTTACCTAGGAAACTTACCTCTGTAACAGGGTTACCTTTGTTTTTCAAACATCTCCTCTGCCTTCCTGTGAATGGTCTATCTTCCCTTCGTCTCTCCAGATCCTTACCTTTTTCCTTAGCTCCACGATCTTATATTTATATTATACAGAAGATATTACCTGGCTGCCCTTTGAGTCTTCATATCTTTATGGGATTCCCATATGTATGCAGTTAACTTTGCTTTTCTCTGCTAATCTGTCTTACATCAATTTAATTATTAGACCAGCCAAAGAATCTGGAAAGGAGGAAGGCAAAATGTTTTCACCCCTTCAATGTATAGGTCACATTTTGTTCATCCATTCATTGACGGACACTTGGGTTGTTGCTACCTTTTGGCTATTGCAAACAATGCTGCTGTGAACATGAGTGTACAAATATGTCTACATGATCCTGCTTTCAAGTTTTTGGGGTAAATATTCAAGAGTGGAATTCCTTCATCATACGGTAATTCTATTTTTTTAAGTTTTTTTAGATTTATATAAGTAATCTCTACACCCCTCACGTGGGGCTCAAATTCATAATCCCAAGATTAAGGGTCACATGCTCTTCCTGCTGAGCTTGCCAGGTGCCCCTGGTAATTTTAAATTTAAATTTTATTTATTTTCTTAAAGGAAATCCATGCTCTAAGGCCTCAATTTTGAAGATGAATCTGGGAGAAGAAGGCTGGCGTCAGGATGTCATTCTTTGGCCACAGATGATAAGAACCTCAATTTCAGGCTTTTGGGAAGGGAGGGAAAAGAATTTGATGAGAACATGGTGCTTAATGTAAGTGAAGGGGGAAGTGGCATTCTGGTTGACTCCTTTTTTTTTTTAATTTTTTTTTAACGTTTATTTATTTTTGAGACAGAGAGAGACAGAGCATGAACGGGGGAGGGTCAGAGAGAGAGGGAGACACAGAATCTGAAACAGGCTCCAGGCTCTGAGCTGTCAGCACAGAGACCGACGCGGGGCTCGAACTCACGGACCGCGAGATCATGACCTGAGCCGAAGTCGGCCGCTTAACCGACTGAGCCACCCAGGTGCCCCTCTGGTTGACTCCTTTATAGGGTATCTCCCGATTTGGGGGAGCTGGAGCTTATATAATTTTAGCTGCCATCTTTGAGAAAAAGAATGAAATGCAATGAGTAAAAACTTAAGTTCAGGGCTCTGAAAGGTGTCCTTGGAAGTGAGGGGGCCCTTCTCACATGCGCTGAAAAGAACACGTGCAGTGGGCATCATGTTTATGTGGTCTGCCAACATCACTTTTCTTTGGTTTGCCTTTGGGTTTGTGCACCTTCCCTCCCTCAGCTCCTCTTTTTGGGAGAGCGGGCCGTTGCCTCCTCACGTCCCACGCCATTTCAGACACCCCTTCTAGACCGATCATCAGAGCTTTTCTTCCTGTGGCCAAGTGATTGTGGTGAAGATGGGTAGGTGACCCAAACCAGGCCAACAAGACTCAGTTCTAGGACTTTTTGTTGGAACTTTTGGGAAACTGTTCTCTTTTTTGTTTTTGGTTTTTTTCATTTGTTTGTTTTTCATGTATATTTTTGAGAGTACGAGCAGGGGAGGGGCAGAGAGAGAGGGGGACAGAGGATCCGAAGCAAGCTCTGCGCTCAACCGACTGAGCCACCCAGGTCCCCCGTTCACTTTCTTGTTATGCTTTCTTTTGTGTTGTGGCTCCTGAGAGGTTAGGATGAAAACCTGAACCTTCTGGTGGTGTATTTGATCCCAAGGGGGGAGAGTCAACAGAAGAGAAGCAGTATGTGGAGATACTGGCTTGTGAACCCTGTGACTGAGTCCCTGAATCCACTCATGCCTGAAGGTACATCTTCTCCAACCTTTTCTGAGACATGAGCCCACTAAGCCCATTTTTTGTCTAAGTCAGTTTGAGTTAGTTTTCTGTCTGAATAACCAAAATATTCGACTTCCATATCTATTCACCAAAAAGAAACCTGATGGACCCAGCCTGGGTTAGGTCTCCTTCAAACCCATAACTGTGCTTAGGGGGTAAACCCTTTGACAGATCTGCCACATGCCTGCGTCTGCTGTGGAAGGAGGTAGCTTTGTGACTGATAGATTAACAGTATCACAGGAGTGAGTGGTGGGCACTCCTCAAAAGGACATACGGTGTAGCCAAAAAAAAAAAAAAAAAAAAAAAAAGAGCAGATATACCTTGCAAGAGTGATTTCAGATTCTTATGGCATCTAGGAAGTTGATTTTTGAGAAATCCGAAAGCAGGCCTGATTTCAAACCCCAATTCTGCTCTCTATTCACTGTTTGACTTTGGCCAAGTTGTATATCCTTTCTCCCTGAATCTTAATTTCTGATTGTTAATGTAAATAGATAATATTTGCCATCACAGAATTGTTGTGAGTGATATCTGTAAGTGAGCTGACCACATATAATTTATCATCTAAACAGGGACACTTTTGAGAGTGAAAAGGAACGCTACTAAGGAGACTTACCGGGACTGGATGAGACAAAAAATATTAGTAGTACCACATTTCACTCTCAAAAGCGTCCCTATTTGGGTGATAAATTATAAGATTTCACTGCCCATCATCCATTGCTAATACTGATTAGTACATACTAGGTGCTGAAGTCTTAGCCTCCTCTGAGCCTTCTAGCCCTCTGCCTTTCATACAACTGACTGATGCCTTCATAGTTCTTTGTACTTCTGTATTGTGGATGTATAGGATGTATTCTCTAAAACATTTGTTATGATCGTTCCGGTGGCACGATACGTGACAATATGATCTACAGATTTGTATCTGTGAAAGGATCTTTTCTTACAACTTCCCCCCAACTGCTCAACGTGGGAATTTGGAAAGGTTGCATTGACTTAAGAGCATTTATTTCAGTTCAAAGTGTTCTGCATATTAAAGGCGGTTCCAGCTAAAATGCTTAGGATTGCTGAGACACACCCTGGAAGTTATTTTGTAATGTGAAATTTTACTTAAACCTTGCTGACACATTCTATTGCTAGAAGTCGGTCGGGATTTTCTAAATCCATCCTGGGAGGGATAAGTTAAAACACAAAATATGGGCAAAAGATTGAACAAACACTTGACAAGAAAGATACACAGATGACAGGCACATTAATTTTTTTAATTCACTTAATTTAGTTAAAATTAAAACTATAGTGAGATACCACCTATTAGAATGGCTAAACTTAAAAAGATTGATCATACCAAGTGTTGGTGAGGATATAGAATAACTGGAACCTCTCTCTCTCTCTCTCTTTTAATTTTTAAAAGTTTATTTATTTATTTTGAGAGAGGGAGATAAAGTGCACGCACATACACTAGCAGGTGGGAGGGCAGAGAGAGAGGAGAAAGAGAATTCCAAGCAGGCTCTGCGTGCTGCCAGAGCAAAGCCTGACGTGGGGCTCAAACCCACGAACTGTGAGATCATAATCTAAGCTGACATCAAGAGTCAGAGGCTTAACTGACTGAGCCACCCAGGTGCCCCATCTTGCTGATGGGAATGCAAGGTGCTACAATCACTCCGGAAAAATTTAGCAATTTCTCAAAAAATTAAACATATACCTTTCATATAATCCACCCATTCTATTCTTATTTATCTGTGAGAAATGAAAGCATATGTTCATAAAAAGGCTTGCACATGAATATTCATACAGCTTTACTTCCAATAGCCAAAAACTAAAAACCCAAATATTCAACAAGGGAATGGATATGTACACTGTGATATATCCTTACCATACAATACTACTCAGCAATACAAAGAAATGAACTATTGATATATGCTACCACATGGTTGAATCTCAGAGTAATTTTGCTTAGTGAAAGAAGCCAGTTAAAATGGAATACACAAGGTATGGTTCTATTTACATAAAATTCTAGGAAATACAAACGGATGTGAGAAACAGAAAGCCTGTCAGTGGTTGCTTGGTCAGGTAGGGTAGCAAAGAGGAGAAAGAGGAAGGGTTACAAAAGATCTACTGTTAGGTACACAGTGGCATCCAGTATACTTATATTGTTTTGTGACTATCATTGCTGTCCATTTCTAGAGCTTTTTCATCATTCCAAATGAAAATTCTATACCCATTAAACAATAACTCCCATTAAACAAAACTCACCTTTGTAGGATTTTCATAACAAAATTGAATATAATTCTTGAACATTCTACAAGGAATGACTTATTTATTTATTTATTTATTTATTCAATATATGAAGTTTATTGTCAAATTGGTTTCCATACAACACCCAGTGCTCATCCCAAAAGGTGCCCTCCTCAATACCCATCACCCGCCCTCCCCTCCCTCCCACCCCCCATCAACCCTCAGTTTGTTCTCAGTTTTTAACAGTCTCTTATGCTTTGGCTCTCTCCCACTCTAACCTTTTTTTTTTTTTCCTTCCTTCCCCTCCCCCATGGGTTTCTGTTAAGTTTCTCAGGATCCACATAAGAGTGAAACCATATGGTATCTGTCTTTCTCTGTATGGCTTATTTCACTTAGCATCACACTCTCCAGTTCCATCCACCTTGCTACAAAGGGCCATATTTCATTCTTTCTCATTGCCACGTAGTACTCCATTGTGTATATAAACCACAATTTCTTTATCCATTCATCAGTTGATGGACATTTAGGCTCTTAAGGAATGACTTTTAAGTAGATTAACATGATTATGTGGCACCTGGGTGGCTCAGTTGGTTAAGCTTCTGAGTCTTGATTTCTGCTCAGGTCATGATCTCATGGTTGTAAGATCGGGCCCCCTGTTAGGCTCTGTGCTGAGAGTGTGGAGCCTGTGTGGGATTCTCTCTCCCTCTCTCTACCCCTTCCCTGCTTGTGCGTGTACCTCCTCTCTCTCTCTCTCTCTCTCTCTCTCTCTTTTAAATAAATAAATAAATAAATAAATAAATAAATAAAATGATTGTGATCTTATGTTTTCCATCTCCACCGTACCTCAAATCTGGCCGCCATTTCCCACACTCCAAAAAAAAGTAGGTGAGGTCTTGTCAATGACACATGGCCACTATCACACTACTGGAAAAACAGCCCAAACTGCTTGTCTTGCTAATTGTGGGTCAATTGTGTCATTTGTGTGGGAAGAATGACTTAATTATCATTACTACCTACTGTCTAAATTAGCAAATCATACACAAATCATTCACTTTCCTCCCTATTAGCCTCCTTCACCTTCCCACTCCCTACCCCCAGTCTTTCGAAAGTCCATAGCAGTTTTCTGTGGGTTTTTTTAAAAGTGCCTCCTGGAAGGATGGCTCAACTGTGGTGAGATGTTTGTTGTCTCCTCCTGATTCTATGATCTCTTTTGGCACAGTAGCCGGTATTTGGTAAACAAAACTCTTATACTAGGATCTCAGGGGTTGAAACATGTCCTAGGTGTGCTCAGGAAAGTGATGGAGAGAAGGTGAAGCTTTAGAGATGGGCAGACCTTGGCCAGGATACTTAGGTCTCTGAGTTTCATTTTTCTCATCTCTACAACGGATATGATGTCTACCTACCAGCTGTTTGTGGGGGTAAATGAGATCATGTTTGGAAGACGTCTAGTACAGTGCTAGGAGCTCAGGCGAACGACGAAAGTTATGTTCCCTTCTTCCTATTTATTAAGTTACTTTGAGATCAGAGGAGGGAAAGTGGTGGGTAGGAAGCAGAACCATGAAAGAATGGAGGCCGCTTCTTGCCCAAAGGAGGATATTTATCTCTTGTACAAAGGTCTCCTATTCAAAGAAGCCGCTAGATTAAAAAAAAAAAAAAAAAAAAAGTTGAGCAACAGCCACCTGGGTTTTTGGACTGCGTTTCGGATAAAGATGCTTGTAAAAAGGAGCTGGTGCGAATCCAGAAAAAGATTTGAAATGCCCCAGGCTTTGCTATGGCACAGTCCCCAGTTTTTTCCGCACTGCATTTAGAGGTTTAAAGACAGAGTGAGCTCAAATTTGGCCCAAAGCCTCGACTGTTCCCGTGGCGGCCGCGGGGTAGAGGTCAGACCAACAGGTGTGGGAGGCTTCGAGGTAGAGAGCAAGGAGCAGGTGTCAGAGGAGGGCCCGCCCCCCGCCCCCCTTTCTCTGGCACAGGGGCTCCAAGGCTGCTCGCAGTGTTCCCAGCAGCGGGCGGAGGAGCCCTGCCCGGTATCTGGGGCCCCGGGCCGGGAAAGAGACGCTGGTGGGCTTCCCGCCCTGGGCCAGCCCCGAGCGCAGCGGCGGATGCCTGGAAGTTGACGTGCATTCTGGGCCGCTGGGAAGCCCCTAGGCGCCCGAGGGCCGCTGCAGTCCGCCGGCCGGCCTCCGCCCTCGCCGCCCAGCCCCGGCCCGGCAGGGAGGAGGGGCCGCCTCGCCGCGGGTCTCCGTGGCGTGAGGACTAGGGCGGGGGCCCGAGACCCGCGCGGGAGACAGCGCAGCGCCCCTAGCCCTTCGGTTGGCCGACCCGCCCCCTCGTCGGAGAGGCGGGAGGAGGCGGCTCTCCATTGGTCCGGCCCGTCGGCCAATCCCCGAAGGCCCGGGGCAGGAGGCGGGGGCAGTTCGTGGGGGACTCGGGAGCGGAGCGGGAGGCTCTGCGGGACCCAGTCGGACCGAGCCGCCGAGGCACCGCCCGCGCTCCGCCGCCGCGTCTGGGCGTCTCCTGCGCCGCCCAGGGGAGCGAGCTCCGAGCATCTCGCGCTGCGGCCACTCCTCGGGGCCAGGAGCGGGGAAGACGAGTACTAGAAACCCCCAGACCCGAGCGCAGCCTCTTCCCGCCTCCCGAACCACCATGACCCACTTCAACAAGGGCCCTTCCTACGGGCTCTCTGCCGAGGTCAAGAACAAGGTACGCCCGGGCTCTGGTCGGGCGGCCACGCCCAGGGCGAGGGGTGGGAGGCTAGATGCCGCCCGAGGGTCCCTGGGACTGCGGCGGCGCTGGGCCGCTCTTCTCTGCGCGCGGTGGCTGTCCGGCTACGCGGGGAGGAGACGTCGGGGCGGCGCGAGAGTGGCCGCGCGTCTCGGTCCTGGCCCCGGGCTCGAAGCGCCGGTCTCCCAGGCGCGCTCTCCTGGCTTTGTTCAGCGCCGCGAGCCAGGACTGTCGGCGGGCGGTGGGTTCCCGGGCTTCTGGAATCCCGCAGCGCCGGCCTGCAGCTACCGGAGCCGGTCCGTGGCTGCAGGACGCGCCCCTCCGGGAAGGGGGCGCTCCTGCCTGGTCATTCGCCCTTAGGTGGGGCCCATCGGCGCGGCTGGGGACCCGGCAAGCAGCCCCCGCCGTCCTCCCGGGCCTGGGCTGCTGCCGGACCGTGCGTATTCCCTCACCCCAACCCCCCGGCCGAATTCAGCCACAAGCCGAGTCAGGCGGTTACGTGGCCAAACTGGGCCCCCCATTGTTCCTTGCCTCTTCCCGGGGAGGGGGGCCGTTGAGCGGTCCACCGACCCCAGGGACCCCCGGACGCTTCACAGTTTCCGAATTGCGGTGCCTTGAGGCAAATTAACTGCTGCTGCTGCGGAAAACGGAGACAAAGCCTGAGTGCGCCGCTTTGGAAGCGATATCTGCTGTAGTTGAGATTTTTTGTAAAACCGAAGTTTGTAGTACATTAGACTTCAACGGTATCAAGGATATTTTCGTGGGTTGCTTTTGTTTTGGGTATGTTTGCCGAGGCGGGTTGTAGTGTGGAGTGATTTGCGTTTGGAAACTCTCAGCTTTGCCACTGCCTAGCATTAGGAATGCATTGGGCTTATCTTTGGGACTTTTGGTCTGGGAAAGAGATGAGAGGCGTCCCCCCTCCCCAAATCCTCTCCTTCCTCCCTCCCTCCCTCCCTGCATTCCAAGCCCATGACATCAGGGGTTTCTGGGGGGAGAGAGCAGCCAATCGGCGCGGAACTGCGCACAGAACGCTCATTGTCTCCTTTCTGCTGTTCTGGCCAAAGCGCCACAAAGGAGGGCTGCTGTGGTTTAATTCCCATTAACCTCCCGGGAGCCGAAGCATGTCAGGATTGCCACCGCACCGTCCGACCGCTGGTAGAATACGCTGGCATTGTCAAAGCTGCAACATCCCAGTGTTGAGGGTGCACGCGGTGTGGAGTGAATTATATAGAGGCAATGAAGCGCACCGTTGTCAAACCCCAAGGGAGAGTTATAGCTCTTCTCCCCACCGTTACAGCTTGCGCATCCTGATTCAGTTAATAAATTCTGAACAGTCTTTGAGGCAAAGAGTTGATTTTAACCTACGAATCCAACATTGGAACGTTTGGGTTCTTTACTTCGTCTAGTGCGTTGCCCTTATTCGAAAATAGTTTCCTGAACATTGTTTTTAGAGGACAGAGAAATGGTTTGTGTCTGGTTGTTCGGTTCTTTCCAGGGTTTACAAATGGAGCTTTAGGAATCCTTTCAGAGGAATCCGCAAGTCCAAACTGTTGGATGTGATACCCTGGCCTGGCGTGTACACATTAATTTTAATTCGCCCTTGTGATTCTTGGCTGGGGACGGCTGAACGGTTGAGTCTCTACCTTTTGCATTGTAAATGAGGTCCTGATAACTTTGGCAGTGCTTCAAGTGACTTATTTTTCTTGGATGTTCATATCCGTATTAATTTCTTTTTGCTGACTAATGAGGCAGCTTCTGCCCTTTTCCTCCTTTTTATTGAGCAGACTGAAGGAATTGCACACACTGGCTAGATCACTGTAATTGTACATTTTTAAAAACAGTAAAACCTCAGTTTTCAGAGCCTTTGGAAAGTTATAGCTTCGAGTTTCTATAACTGCGGGTTTATTCCTTTAAGCACAAAAGGCATATTTTAACTACCCCATTCATTTATATGGGCCCTTCATACAGTGCCCTTTCATAGGAAGTCTTTTGATCTTAACAGCACAGCAGCCCCTCGAGGTGGGAGGGATTGCTGGGGCTATCCAACATCATTTATAGGTCAGGATGCCAAAGCTCAGAAAGGGTGTGATTTGCTCAAGATCACAGAAGAGAGTTGGAATATTCTAAGAATGTAAACTCTCAAAGTGATATCTTAGTGAAGTAGTTAGGGATATTCTACTACCAGTCACTGTTGTCTGCCCACCCCCCCCCCCACCACTTTTGCTGTCCACCTGTCACTTCTTGACATTGTAATTACTCATCCAATGCTGTTTTCATCTGCTCTGGGCTTGGAAATCAAATATCTATGTTTGGTAAGGCTTTTGTATGAGATACTGCATTTCAGCTGTGGACACAGTGCCAACAGAGGGGTGGGTATATGGAACATGAACTTTGACACTGCTTGGTTTGGACACTTTTTGATTTCTTCCTCTGTTTTCTTTATGTATTGCATAACTGATATGTTGCTTAAATGTAAGGTGTGTTTTTCCCGCCTCTTAAAACTTCATTTAACAAAGTGGAAAAAATACAAACGTCCTCAGGAAGCAGTGTGGAACAGACCTTGGATTCAAGCAGACATGGGTTCTAGTTCTCCCTCTGTCACTCTGCCTTGTATGATGTTGGGCAAGTTCATGGATATATCTCTGTCCCAGTTTCCTAATCAGTAAAATGGGGGAAATAATAGTTACCAACCCTAAACACTACGGTGAGATGTGTCTGCTTGTAGTACGTACTCGGTGACTATGTTGTAGCTATTAGTTCTTAGTAATTGAAAATTAGTATCGAAATTCTATTTCTTAGACTTGTCACTGACTCTGTAAGTATTCCATTTCTATTAAATAAGCCTTTGGTCTTCTTATACTCCAGCTGTGAAAGCAGTTCGTCAATGAATTGAGGAAATCTTTGATCTTAAGTACTTTTAATTAGTAAAAGTGCAGGGGAAAAATCTGTAAACTTAAGATATTTATTTGACAAGATGATAGATAATACATGGCAAAACATATCAGACTTACTTTTTTTTTTAATGGCAAAAGTTTGAAAACAGCCTAAAAAAGTAGAATCTTTCAGCATGGACTGTGAACTGCATCTTTAAACAACAAAAGGGTCAATAACTTGCAATCTGCAAAGATCTTAATAGAATAGTAGGGTCAGGGATAATACAGATAACACGGAAGCTGGTGTAGATAATTCTGTGGGATATGGAAACACTCATAAAGTAGTAAGGTCCTGAAAAGAAAGAAACAGAAAGAAAGAAATAGGAAGAAAGAACGGAGTAAGGTTGAGCCAGACCCCCCACTGCATTTTGGGGACCAAAATGAAAAGGAAAACAGTTTTGTGCCTTTTAAGCTGTGAGAAAACATGACGGGTCCTTAAGGAAAGCACAGCATTTCCTGACGCTTGGCTCTGAACAAGATGTTGGAGCCAGTAGACCTTGTAAAGTTGAGGATGCAGGGAAGCATACCCTCCCTGGGCTCACAGCAAATGCTGTGGGGAGCTTATAGGTCCCAGGGAAGGTGGAGGAAATCAGTTGTGGAGGGAGTGGGTGGAGCTGAAATTACCTCCGTATCTTTGAGGGGGTTGTCTCTCTGAAATATTAAGAAGAATGGGAACTGGAATGAGCGTTCTCACAGTTTTCTCACCTGGAATGTATGGTTTGAGCAAAATAGCTTCTTGCGGAATCTTCTTGGTTGCAACAATGGTAGCCCTCAACGGTTAAAAATCATGTTGGAAGACTTACTACTAAAATTGTAAGTCACTGAAGAGTAAGTTAAACAATCATATAGTAACAAATAGGACCAAATGTCCCGCGAGGCCTGCCAGCCAGCCTGCCTTTGGACAAGCAGTTGCTCTAAGAGTGTTCCTGATCACATTAACCCCAGGTGATTGTGGACTCCAGCCGCAAATTGCACCCTAAGGTGGTCTGCCTGGTAGAGCACCGGAATCATGGTAAAAACGTAGCTGGGTCTAGCTTTAGTTTGTTGTTGTTCCACAACCAACGTAGGGCTTGAACTCACAACCCTGAGATCAAGAGTCGCATGCTCTATTGACTGAGCCAGCCAGGCGTCCCCAGACATAGGCTTTTAATTCAAAGCTTTTCTTTACCGTCTCTTTCCACCAGCCATAGGGGTTCCAGTCTTATTCATTGATGAGCTACGTCAAGATCTGTATTTCAGAATACAACTTGGGATATAGTTGATGCCTGATAAGTATTTGTTGATTTAATGAATTTATCCATCAGGAGTAGATTTTACCATCTTTAAAATTGGAAGTTAACCCTATTATTCTTCGCAATAGAATTCTGTAGTGCAGTGTGATAATTTGGAAGGACAAGGTGATTTTCACAGATTGCTTTTCTTCAGTTTGTTTTATTAATGTTACACTGGAAAACTTATTAGCAAGATAATTCTTGTGCTTTTACTGAGGCTCTTTCTTAGACTCCCAGATTAGGGAGGAACAGTAGAAGGCCCCTCTGTAAGGCTCTGTGGGATACCTGCATCTCCCAAAGACCACCTGCAAAGTGGACACTCAGCGGATCTGGCCTCCTGGGTGGGAGATGCCATTGTGGTTTACCTGCCCTCTTTTTTTCTCCCCCTCTCTTGACCAAAACAGTTCAAGAAAATACATTTGCTAAATTGAGAAGGGGTACCATGCTTTCTTCTCTAAAATGCTGAGACATATTTACTCTGGAATTTTAATGAAGATCATTATCAAGTTCACTGTGCTGTGACCCACAGCTTTTTACACTCTTTCCTTTGTGGAAATTGTACTATTTGTCTCTATCCACTCCTTTAGATTTCAGAAATAAGCCTGATGGGGTGCCTGGCTGGCTCAGTTGGTGGTAGAACATGTGACTCTTGACTGATCTCAGGGTTGTGAGTTGGAGCCCCATGTTGGGTGTAGAGTTTACGTTAAAAAAAAAAAAAAAAAGCTTGATGAGGAAGATGTCACAAGTACTGTCATCAACCAGAGGTGCATCCTTCCCCCTGTACCGTTTCCCTTCCAGGTTCGGACCATGGGGGTTAGTGAGTATTTTCACCTAAAAGTGTTTTATGAACCGATCACTATTATCTGTGACATTAAAAAAAGAAGAAAATGAAGCGCAATTGGATGGCTTTGGTTTTTTAGCCAATTATACCATTACACCCAGCAGAATGAGAAAATGCTTAACTTACTCTCTCAGTATGACTAGGTGGTGGGAGAGGGCTCATCCTTAGAGGTTTTTGGCAAGTTTCATTTTATTCTAGGCATTAGCCTCCTACAACATATATTCTCTGTGTGTTGCTTCTTCCTAACCCTAAATTCCTGGCCATACTGGGCTTTTAGCTGTTATTCACACATCCTTGTGCTCAGGTTTTTGTTAAGGATTTCTTGAGCCCAGAGTAGATCCTGGTTGTGGGGCCTGAAGCATATGCAGTGTGGGAGGGCGGAACATGTCAATCATTCCCAGAAATACAAAAATACCTGGCAGATTTTATAAAAACATACGACCGTGGGAATCCTTGTGAACTTGAAGATACCTATTTCTTGTTAGTGAGAAAGTAGATTCTCATGCCTAAGACCGTGGACTACGGAGACTGCGTTTGAATCTTGTTTCTGCCCCTTACTCTGCGACTCTGGGCAAGTAACCTGTGTTTCATCTGCAAAATAAGGATATGGAAATACCTGCCTTCATAGGGTTGTTGGGAGAAGTAAAATAGACAGTCCTTGTAAAGTGTTTAGAATCATGCCTGGAACTACAAGCACACATCATGTAAATGTTTGCCATTGTTCCATGTTGCTGGCTGGTTCTCTGCTGGTTACGTTCAGTCCTGTGTTCTACTGAGCTTCTCTTGTTTTCTAGATATTGAGATTATCTCCAAGACTTGGACATTCATTCAGGAATCTGTTTGTATCTGAATGAGGCTTCTGGCAGATAGGGGACCACAATGCCAAACAATACCTCTGGATTTCACTTCTGTGTCCAGAATATGATCTGCCCCTAGAGTCCTTATCCAAGACTCCTTCCCCTGGTAGCCTGTGCTCCCTCTGTGAAATGCCAGGGTTCGAAGCCTGTTCTCATTGTGTCCACATTGCCCCCAGAGCTAGGTGCTTCTCGGAGAGCTCGAGGCTTTGCTTTCTGGCCATGTTATTATTTGGCTCTTTCTTCTTAAGAGATAGATTTCTGTTAAACAAGATAAGATGCCTCTTTCATTTCTTGCTTTCAGATAGGGCTCATATTCCTCCATAGTGCACTGATGAACATATTTACCTCTTTGTGTTTATTCATTTATTTTTAAGATTTTATTTTTTAAGTAATCTCTCCACCCAGCGTGGGCTTCAACTCACAACCTGGAGATCAAGAGTCACATGCTCCACCGCCTGAGCCTGCCCCTACCCCTTTGTGTTTAAATCTTGGTTGCACTGGAGGCCTTCAGTGTCAAATGGTCTTAGGAAGGCTTCGCATAGACCTGTGTGAAGGAAGTCCCAGAAGATGTAGTATTAGTTTTCCCCCATAAGGAAGGGAGGGAACTTCTTCAGCATCTTCCTTCTGCCAACAGGAAGCTTCAGGGTATGAGTGCCATCAGTGGCCTGCAGTGGGCAGGCCAGGGGATTGGAGGCAGGAGTGCAGGGAAAAGAGATCTTTGGGCGTGGAAGGACTCTTTCGGGTGAGACATAACCTAAGCATTTATGGCCATTTTCCTCTCCTCGCTGACACGTTTCCAGGGGATCCTGGCTGTGGAGTGGCTAGACAGGGCTGGCCAGGACTTCGTTGTTTCTCTCCCCTTCCCAAGTTTTTGGATATTGATCTTCCTTCATTATCCCCCGCCTCTCAGCCTGCTTCGTGCTACACAAGGCTCCACAAATGGGAGAGAGAGTGTGTGCTTCATGATCGCAATTTTCCCTCCCTCCTTTTGTTTCACATGGGAGGAAATTGGAGAGAAAATAATCAATACCATGTGTAGTAAGTCTCTCATAATTCAAACATGTGATTCTACTTTGAATGCAAAAATAGCAACAGCAATCATAGTTCTGATAGAGTACAGAAATCATACTTAGGTTCAACGTCATATTGTGAGCTTGTCAGGGTCCTTGGCCTTCGCAGCTAAGCCGGAACTCTGGGGCCGTTCTCGAGAGTTCACGAGAGTTCACGTATGGCCACATCCCTCCCCCTGAATGGGCCCATTCTCTGCTCTGAAGACTGGGAGGCATTTGTCTCTGCTTTTTCCTTACCTTTCTTGAGAGACCTGTATGTTGTAGAAATCCCTCAGCCCCACCTCATCTCGGCCACACATACACACAGGCGTGTGCTTTGCCAGCCAGGCTTTCGTTTTGAATTTTCTTCCCCTCTGGGCTTGATTTTTAAATTTTCTTCTTTTCCATGACTGCTCTGTTGACACCCTTTCCTGCATTCTGTCTTACAGCACCTTCTAAAACATGCCTGTCGTAGGAGGTTCCTTTTTATAGGGGCCCGTGGAGGAGTTAGTGTTTCTCGTCTGAGACATCTCTGCCAAATATCTTCTTATGAACTTTTGAACCACGCTGGCAGCGCCCTTTGAGACTGCTGATTCCCCATGGGCTGGTTTGAATCAACATTTTCTCGAACTCTGCAGCATGTTCATGGTGCATCAGTCTGATGCGGTGATGGTGGTAGAGGTTGCTTCTGGATGCCCTCTCCTCCTCCGGGAGTGGAAAGGACTTCATGTGAAGCCGCAGAGGCCCAGCCTGCTGCCTAACCCTCCTCTGGCTGGCTGGCAGCACAGCCCTCTGCCAAAGGCTCAGTGTGCAGCGTAGACACTTCCTGTTGGGCTGGTTCAGGGGGGTGGGGGTGGGAGAACATTAGTGGAGGAGAAGACGTAGGCTTTGGGGCCAGACCTGGGTCCAAATCCCCGCTGAGCCCATGACTTTTGGACAAGTGATCTCTGTATGGACACAGTGCATCTACCTTGGGGCGCCATCTTCCTTGCCTGTGAGAACCTCTTCTCTTTTTCTGTTCTGATTTTGTGACTGAAATATTTGTTGTGAAGAGTGCAGACAGTGAAGTAGTGAAAGTATCCTGTATCCCTTACCCCCCACCCAACCACTGGTGCAACTTTGGATATCATTCGACCATTTTAGAACTGAATTGTAGTCTTTTGTAGAGATTCTGGTTATTTATTCATTACCTCCCTTCTGGTGGATATTTCCTTAAAAAGTGCTTGTGTAGAAAAGCGCATAACTGTTGACCTAATACATAAAAGTGTTATAGGTAGTACCAGATGACACTCTAAAAAAAATTAGTTTATCCTTCCCACCAAAGGTAGGAAAGAGAAGGTGATTCTCCTCTTGGTAGTAAACCAAAATGATATCAGAGCAGGCTTGTCAAAATTCAAGTCACTTGTTTTAGTTCATTATTATCAAGTCACGGGTCACTGACATCTGTTGACGCCTACTGTCTCAGTCACCCCGCCACTCAGGTGTGAGTTGGCAGCAGAGTGAGGTGGGGGCATCGCTTTTACAAATTATTTGATGATACGTAGTTTTTAAAATAGAAAGTCTAGGCAGCATCAAGATGATTTCTTATCAAAATGGCTATCAAATAGTGTCAAGTGATTGTTCCATATGATGTTCTGAGTTTGAAGGAGGAAATCTTGATGGTATCTGGACAGGAGTGGCCAGCAAAGCACACATAGAAGGGTAAGGGTTGACATTTATTGACTTCTTCATGATTAACGTGAATTAAATCCTTGATTCTTCCCAACAACTCTCCGATGTTAAGTGCTATTAATGATCTCTGGTCTACAGGTGAGGAGGTCCCAGCACAGTAGAGCTGGGATTTCAACCAGAGCATTTAGTTGCCAGAGCCCATGCTCTTAACTGTTTTAATCAGAAGCCAGAACTCGGGAGAACTTGCATCTTTCAAGGTGAAGAGGAGAAGGCAGACCAGAGAGGGAAGCTCTAGGATGAAGTTCTTTAACAAGCGGCCACAGGGAGGGGGATTGGAGGGGCTTTCCGGAGTGCTGCAGAAACAGGCCACTGGAGTTGGCTACTGAGGGGTCACTGGTGACCTTCTGAGAGATGGTCTTCCATAGAGGAAATTTCCAGAGATGTTAGGAAGAAGTACTAAGTGAGGAAATGGAGAGGTTTGTCATGAAATGAAAGAGAAAACAGGACGGTGTTTGTAGCCGGCAGCAGGTTTAATCAAAGATTGGGACACCTGGGTGGCTTAGTCGGTAGAGCAGGAGACTGATCTCGCGGTTGTTAGTTCGAGCCCCTCATTGGATGGAGATAATACTTAACAAAAAAAAAAAGTGATGAGTGCTTGTCCTGATGAGCATAGCATAATGTATAGAGAAATAGGATCACTGTGCTGTATACCTGAAACTACGTAACACTGTGTGTCAACTGCATTCAAAAAAGGGGGGGAAAAGGCACCTTTTCAGACAACATAGGGGGTGGTGTGTGCCCACTGATGGACCAAATAAGGGGAAGGCCTTGGTGTGCACTTTGAGTGGCACCAAAGCACTAGAAGGAAGAAGGTTCACTGTGAAAAGCTGGGAAGGAGCAAGAAAGAGGACCTGGAAACAACTGAGGTGGGTGAGACCTCTCCTCCTCCTTACCATCGTTGTGTTCCCCTCCTCACGTGAAATCAGGGTGTTCTTTGCTCCTGGCCTTGTTTTCCCGGAGCCACTGGGGTCTGATGGTGCAGGCAGCAGCAGTGGGAGGGGACCGGCCAGGCTGACGCCTGCCTGTGGAATATACTGTTGATTCAGCTGCCGCTCTCTGCTGAGTCCTGCTGAGGCCCCTTTGCAGCCTGTGTACTGCTCTCTGTCCTCATTCCCTGGGCCCTTCATCTGGAAGGGATGCAAAGTTGGGTTTATTTTGTTTTTGTGCCTGGATGTCTATAGCAAGCCTTTATTACATAGTCTCCAAGAGGCTTTTTTTTTTTTTTTTTTTTTCTCCAAGAGACTTTTGCACAGCACGCTGATGGGGGATCCAGAGCTTCCAGAGGAACTTATTTTCCCTTGTTCCCTGCTCTCAGATAGCATTAGGTTGGGTAAAATGTGCAGTTGGCTTTATTGTTGAGATGTGGAGGGCGCCGTGTGACCTCATCACGGGGTCTTCTTGGGCTTCAGGACTGGAAAAGGGAGCCATGTGGAAACGTATTTTTTTAAGGAATTCTGTCAGTCTTGTAACTTTTTCCTTCTTTGTTGCAGTGTATAAGAAGCCTGGGCCATAGTTTGCATCTGTCCCGTCTTTGGTGGCAGTTGTGTAGGACTTGGTGTCATGAAGGTGTTTGAACCTTATTTTTGACTTCATCTTTTTTCACACTCCCCATTAAAGCAAATCAAACCAAAAACCTTTTTACTTAGTGTCTCAACAAGTTGGGTATCCTATATCTTCATATGCTATTTCATGATGTAGGTCATACAATTTTTTAAAAAGAGAAAATGTGAAATCCCATCCTGCTTTTTTAATGGAAATTTCATACCTAATTTTCACTGCGAAGAAAAAGGCCCTGGTATCTTGCACAGTTAATATATCCTTAAGACTCCTGTGAAACCTCACTAGCAGCATCTAGCCTGTGTCTAAAGTGAGGTATTTCAACTCTGTTCTTCACCGGTTGTGTAAAGCCAGGTCTCTCAAAGGGACAGACTCCGCTGTGGTTAGAAAAGGCATTCAAGATCTGAGACCTAGAACTGGGCCCCCAGCAGGAGCTCCTGATGTACTGAGGGCTGACCAGAAGGCTGGGGTCTTGCTCCTCCTTGGCCTTCTTTCTGCCCATGGCCCAACAGTAGCTCAGAGTAAGGGGGCAGTGTGTGTTTGACTCACTTTTGGGGTGGACAGCTGGGAGCACTTCGATGAATGTGGTCAGCGATCTGGGAGCAGGGAGCATTTCCCAGGTTGGTAGAGATGAGTTCCGTGTAAATACAATGTACACTCAGGGCTTTGGAGGTGGATTTCATGCCTCCTCAGGTCACAAGGCCCGTCCTACTAAGCAGACTTGCTGTATAGTTGATGAGGAGTGAGTATACATTCTAAAGCTATGGAAGGAAGAGTTGCTGCCTTGATGCCCCTTGTAATGAGAGAAACCAAGGACAACGTTTCAGTGCCGACCATGTGGCTGACTCACAAGTTATTCAGGAGGCACCTAGGTGCCTGCTGAGGACACCAGTACCTGAAGATGTAGATGGCAGTAAAAATGGCAGATGGCTGCAAGTCTGATGAGCGATGAGTGAGGCGGACCCTCAAATATCCTAGAGGTGAGGTGAAGGAAGCAGAGTGTTCAAGAGCATCTCTGTTTTCATCTCTTTGACCTGAGGGGCTTCTGTGACAGTCCCCTTTCAGCAGGATTTCTACAGCAACGTCAAATTCAAGACCCAGCCAGCCTCCTTCCGAAGCAAGAGAATGTTCTCCAGCAGGTTTTCTTGGGGGTCTCCTTCCCCCTATGCTTCGCTGGCACTCACGTGCTCTCCATCCTTACATGCTGATTGTATGTCTCCTTAGAATTGCCACATACTTGTCTTGGGTCTGCCTGCATTGTGGCATTCAGAACAGATTGACTTCCTCTTCTACAGGACTTTCATCTAAATATTCAGATGGTACTAGCCTGTTTCTTCTCCTGCCCCCAAAGTCCCTTCTAGGTTATGTATAGCCATTCCTGGCGAACAGTCTCTCATTATAGGCTGTGTATGATTTTTCTGATCTTGTCCCCATTCAGTTTGCCCCTTCTAGAAACTGTTGCCCATTTGTCAGTGTCCCCTTCTAGGCTGCAGCACTCAGAATTCATCACGGTAATGCCACAGATATGGTTTAACCTACCAAAGTCCAGTGGGATTATTAACTAACTCCTTTGTTTGACTACAAAGCACTGAGTCATTCTGTTTTGATCACTGTAATGAGGTAGATGAGGCACCTCCATGTCAAAGGATTCCAGTCCTTGCTTGGCAAGTTGGTTTTCCCTCTTTATAAAGTAAGGGCGATGATAATTGCATAAGGTTTTCTAGTTTACATGCTCCTCTCACACCTGTTTTATTTAAGCAATCCTTTCCTTGGCTACCTCATAGAGCTGTTATTATCAAGCAAATGACACAGGCAATAGTATTTTATAAAGAATTGTATACCTGTGCAGACCGAGAGAGTGTTAGCTTTTTTTAGACAGAGTTGTTTAGCTTATTGAGTATGCATGACGAGTTCTAGAACTTTGGTGCAGGATTTTACATATACCTGGAATAATTTATTAAGCTAGGATGTTCTGAATCTGAACTGTGTTTCTTTTGAGCTATTCCTAATTTAATTTTCTATCCGTTTGATAAGTATGTCCAATAGTTTCCAGATTGCCAATTGTTAATTTGTTACCAAGACAGAAGAGAACAGATCTAAATCTAAGCCTCAAGGTACGTATCACTGGAAGCTCCTCCTACCTTGACGTAGATCAGCACAGCGGGCATGGTTGTTGCTTCTGACCAGGCCCTACTTCTAGAGTTACTAAACTGGACCTAAGGAGTGCCATGGACATAGGGACTTTTATGAGAAAGTAAAACAAATATGTCCCTAGTGGTCCATCTAAGATTACTAGATTGGTAGATCAAGGAGATGTGGCGCCTGTAAAAACCAGCAGTATTCAAATGCAGATGTCTTTCCGAAACAAGATAGATCTTTAAATCTGTGGCATTTCTCTAGTTGGGTACTACTACCAATGGATGAAAAATCATTTGTTGAATACCTAGTTTGCGCTAGGCATGGGCTCTAGGGGTACAAAATGACTAAAGCCTGTCTTGTCCCCAAGGAGAGTACAGGCATGTTAGATGTGTCTTGCATAGGTATGCTGGCTCCTGGTAATGGATGACTTTCTCTACCCACCTCTGCCCAGGTACCTGCACACTTCTCTCCAGGAGTCCACTCTAGCATGACAGCCAGGCTCTTCAGCCTATAGTAGAGAGGTCCTTGCCTTTCAGGTGGGGGTCAGGAAGCAGCGGGCCCTCATGCAGGTTCCTGTTCTTTTGTTTGCCAGGGCATCTCACATCAGTGAGCTGTTTAATCCATGCATCTTTGTTCATCGTTCTTTCTGAGTCTGGATTCTTCTGGGAATCCAGCCTCTGTGCTCACTCCCACCTTGTTTAATTGAAATTTCAAAGTCCAACTTTTAACTATGTATATTCTAAATTGTATATTCTAAACTGAAGGTCTTTTTCTAGTTAGAGAAGGCAAAGTTGACATTCTGTTTTTTCTGCATTTTCTTATTTATTAGTTATGCGGTTTGCTTTATGCATTGGACTAACTCCTCTTAGGGCATTTTAAAAACTTTGTCAGTTTCATAGTATTGGTACATTGAGCCATAATATCTTTGCATTTATCTGACTATACGTATTCGGAGAGAAAAAGTTGTGCTGGTGCCGTATGCTGACATGTTGATCTGAAGGTCCAGCTGTACCTCTGAGAAAAGGGCCTGGCTTTACAATGCATTTAGGCTCTTCCTGGGCCAGCGCTCTCACCAAGGAGAAGGCCATGTTCAGTTTGAGCATGAAGATCATGAGGCCCAATGACAAGAAGCTGGACAGCTTCATGTCCGGCATATACCAGGCTCTCCTCAAGCTGGGGATGAACTCGGACCTCAAAGGCCAGCTAAAGGAGCTGAATATAACAGCAGCCAAGGAAACTGGAGTTGGTGGTGGTCCAAAAGCTATTATCATCTTTATTCCCGTTCCTCAACTGAAATCTTTCCAGAAAATCCAAGTCCGGCTCATCTGTGAATTGGAGAAAAAGTTCAGTGGGAAGCATGTTGTCTTTATTGCTCAGAGGAGAATTCTGCCTCGGCCAACTCAAAAAAGCCATACAGAAAATAAGCAAATGTGTCAGGAGCTGCACTTTGACAGGCGTGCACGACGCGATCCTGGAGGACTTGGTTTTCCCAAGCAAAATTGTGGGCAAGAGAATCCACGTGAAACTGGATGGCAGCCAGGTTATAAAGGTTCATTTGGCTAAAGCACAGCAGAACAATGGGGAGCACAGGGTTGAAACTTTCTCTGGCATCTATCGGAAGCTCACTGGCAAGGATGTTCACTTTGAGTTCCCAGAGTTTCTGTCGTAAACAAATATGATTAAAAAAAAATGCTGTTAGGTGTCCCTCTTGTTTACCTGAGGCAGATCTGGTTTTCCATAGCCCTGGAATATACTCATTTGCCATCAGATCTTTAGCACAGTTCAGACCGTGGAAGGAGTCTCAGATTCTATAGTGACCTTGAGGAAGGCATGCAATCTACCTTGACCATATCCCAAACGTAAAAGTGATTTTTTTCTCTAGAATTCCCACCTCTATCACCCTTAAGATATAAATCTGTTTTAGGGCGCCTGGATGGCTCGGTCAGTTGAGCAGCCAACTTCAGCTCAGGTCATGGTCTCGCAGTTTGTGAGTTCAAGCCCCGCACCAGGCTCTGTGCTGACAGCTCAGAGCGTGGAGCCAGTTTTGGATTTTGTGTCTCCCTCTCTCTCTCTACCCCTCCCCTACTCACGCTCTGTCTGTCTCTCTCAAAAATAAACATTAAAAAAATTTTTTTAAAGATATAAATCTGTTTTTCAAAAAGTAGTTACTTTATCCTTTTCATCAGCAATAATCTGAAAAAGAACGAGAATTGGGGATGCAGCGACATGCAGGAGTGGGCATGCTGATGAGTGGCAAAGGGCAGTATCCCAGATGAGTCCCAGTGGAACTTTTTGAATCATAGACAATAAAGCGAACAGTTTGTAGTGGGGTTCAGTTAATAGTTTGTAATTTCTGTGCTCAAGCCGCTAAAAAAGGAGAGCATTAACTCTGATGTGTCAGGCATTGAGATGGGCTCTTCTTTACCTGTGGAGCAGGCTTCATTCTCACAATGGTCCTGGGAGGAAGACGACCTCCCTCACCAGGGTTAAGTTATTTACTTAGGTCGCACTAGAATTGGGAACACAGTTTTAGGAAGTTTTAAAAGTTTGATTTCAAGACATGTGATCTTTAGCTTGTTGTATCCACAATGTGAATACTTTAAAAATTTGCCAAGGGTGGGGAAGGTTAAGGTAGGTAAAAAAAAAATGTTAAAGCCTCTTCATTGTCTTCATGAGGTATCAAGAATGGCAGATGCTGGGGGTGCCTGTGGCTCATTGGATTAAGCATTAGATTGTTAGCTCAGCTCAGGTCTTGATCTCAGGGTCATGAGCTCAAGCCCCGTGTTGGGGTGTGCACTGGGCATGAAGGATATCTAGATATCTAGATAGATAGATAAAAAGAAAGAAATATATTTTTATATAGCAGGTGATAAAGAAGGGAAGAGGCATCGTGGTATTTCAGGTGGAAATCTATTTGGTAGTCCCAGGGGGTTCTGTTCTTTAAGGTTTTATTTTTAAGTAACCTCTACACACAACATGGAGCTCAAAACCACAACTCCGAGATTAAGAGTCATATGCTTCAGGCATATGCCAGCCAGGCATCTTTTCTTTATTTTAAACATCCCTTTTCTGATTACAGTTTTCTTTGGAAGGGTGTTAACACTGTATTTAATAGGTATTTGTCTCTTTCCACTAGAATGTAAGCTTTTCAGGCGGAGACTTTGCCTTTGAACCTAACTGGAATGTAGTAGCCACTTGAATAATGGACGGAAGGAAGGAGTAATGGAGAAGGACGTTGGAGGAAGAATCCATGAGGCACAGGAACTCTTGGAACTGAGGGACGCTGCATTGAATAGGATCGTACTTAGAGGGTTTGGGGTAATGCTGGGTTACCTTGGTGGTGTGAGACAGGGAGCCTAGTGATCTGGAATTGCCCACCTCCAGGTTTTACCAAGCACTGTGAGAAGAATGTATTGTGAGGAGTGCATGGGAAAGACACATCTTCATTCTTTCAAAGATTCTAGAACATCCCTGGGTGTAAGCGGGGCCATCCGACAGTTCTTGTTATATATATAATCACTGCCCCTCACACGGGTGCACCCCCAGCTTCTTACTAAATTGCACTTTGGCTGAATGCTCCCTGCTTACACTGAGAAGCACCATAAAACAGTGCATAAAACAGTGCACTTTGGGGTCACTTGTTGAGATGGTTTTGAAGCTCCGTTTCCCTCATTGCTCCGAATCCCCTTTTAGGGATTTTGTCGGGGAACTTCTCAGAACTCCTTGCTTGGCTGGGAGGGCTTGGCTATTGGCAATGAGCAGGCTTTCGTCTGATCTAGTGTCTGTCTCCCTTTACTGTTGAGGCGTCGGCCCTTGGGTCTTGTTCTTGTGAAGGGAGATGTAGTGTTATTTTATACTTGATTCGCCCTAATGTATGTGTGCACATGGCAGAAGTGGCCGACAGACAGGTGCTCACCTCTGGGAAGGGAGGAGGATTTGGCAGGGGGAGGGGAGGGAGGTGAAGAGAAACCTGTGCATTTTTACTGTCTCCATGCTCCTCAACCTTTTTTCCATCACTGCTTCCCCAAAGAAAGTTTTTAGATGTTTTTCCTAATTACCTCTTGACTCCCACCAGATTTAATACAAAGGGATAGAGTTTGTTGGGGAGGGTCACAGGTTACCGTAAGGTCTACGGTTGTTTTCACTCCCACCACAAGAACCCACTGTCGTCCCTTTGCGGGGCCGTGTTACCCCATTGAAAATGCACACTCTGCATGCTTCTGCACTGTTTATTTATTATTATTCTTTTTTTAAACAAGTGTTATTTTAGAGATCCAGGAGAAAGGTCATACAGCTAGAAAGGATTGAGCTGCCCTTAAACCAGAGGGTGACTCCACACTGGTTGCTCTTAGCTCTGAGGAGCGAGCCCAGGGAAGAGCAGAAGGCTGAAGCCACCTGGGCCTGAGCGGCAGCCCCAGCACAAGAGGAAGTGGGGGTGGGCAACCGAAGATACCAGGGGGGTGGCAGCAGGACTGGCAGAGCTCTGACTGGCCAGGAGGATGACTGGCAGGAGGTTTCTCTTCACCTCCAGCCCAGATGCCCCAGAGGCTTTTCTGTCTTCATTTTCTTCAACTTTGATTGTGTTTGGCAAGGGGAATGTTGGTGAGCTTTAGTTAGGAGCCTGCAGCGGGGGTTCTCCAGTGATGGTACCAAAGTTGTCCGGACGTGCACCTCCCCGGGAGAGGGGTCAGGAGGCAGGGCTCTGGGAAACGCTGCTGTGCACTTGAGGGACCCAGGCAGAAGGTCTGTGAAAGTAGCTTGGGAAGATCAAATCAAATAAATCTTGAAGAAGAGTAAAGAAAATGATGTTTATAAATAACTCAGGAGAGTGATTTTTTAAAATTATTTTATTATTTCAGAGAGAGAGAACATAACTAGGGGAGAGGGGCAGAGAGAGAGAGAGAATATCAATCTCCAGCAGGCTCCACACTCAGCGTGAAGCCCAACACGAGGCTCAATCCCATGACCCTAGGATCACGACCTGAGCCAGAATCAAGAGTTAGACGCTCAACCGACTGAGCTCCCCAGGCCCCCCAGAAGAGTCATTTTTAAACAAATCAGAGTGACATTTCCATGATGTATTAATGAAGTGAGATTAAGTAATCTTTTAAGCTAGTTTTCTTGTCAGCATTTTCTGCCTGATGTTCAGAAATTAAAGCTTTTTTAGATAGAAATAGTGAATAAGTATTACTGGCCAGACCTTACTTTTTATTTTTAATTGCTCTCAGTCCCTTGATTTTACAAGTTGTGTATATAAAACAGTTAAAAAAATATCCTCTGTAATTAAAGAATATAACCATATTTGCTTGGGTTGTGTTCTGATACACTTTTAAAGGAAGCACTTCTGATTTCTGTGTCCTGTGGAACAGTGCTGCAGGCCGGGAGCTAAAAGAAAATTTGAAATAGATTTTTTTTTTCCTGGATGATTTCATAGGAATTTTTTTTTCTTCTTAAACTCACAAGTACATATTCTGAAATTCTGAATTCTATTTAGCTGGGCTGTCCGCAGAAAGCTCACTTATTTAAAAAAGTGGTATTTGAGTAGAAAAATCCTTGCTGCTCCTTTACTTACAGTAAAATCCTAGGCCAGGAGCAACAGTTACAGGATGGGGATGCATTCCTACTTTTCATCTTTAGATTAGCACTTGGGGTCTTGAGCTTTGCCTGGATGTGCTTATGAATTTTTTTCGTGCATGTGCTATTACATTAAGTCTGGAGACGGAGTCGGCCGTCCAGAGAGCTCCAGCTTGCAACTCGTCAGTGGTGGAGTCAGGGCTTGAACCCTGACTAATTCCAGCTAATTCCAGTCCTTGATTTTTCTCTCCTCACTCCCTTGATGAGAACAGTCCACAGGGAAGATGAATTTCTCTCTGGCTTTTCTGCTAGGATATTTCAAGTTAGATCACTTTGTGGTTTGGGGCATGGCATTGAATCTGTCAGACACATTTGCATAAAGGAAACATAAATATGCTTTTAGGGGTTTTTTTGTTGTTGAATAAAAATTTGTCTCATTGGGGCTCATCCCCCCCCTCCAAAACACCCCCAGCCCCTCCAGCGTTACTTACATTTTTACGTTTGGAAAAATTAAGAGAATGAATTTCCCTCTAATTTTTGCTGGTTGGCCAAACTGTGTAGACAATTTAGAATGGAAAGAGACCTAGTGAGCTCATTGGATTCAGCCTTCTTTCTGTGTAGACAGGAAATGGATCAGAAGCTAGATGGATTGACTGTGAACTAGGGCCCGTAGCAAGATGCGTGGAGCCAGCTCAGAGCCCTGGCCGCACCCCTCCCACCCTAGCCTACCAGGTTTGTCTTCAGATTCATTGAAATGCAACTCCTAGTTGAGTGTTTTGCTTTTGAAAAAAAATTCAACTGGGAGATTGTTTTCCACAGCTAACACTTACGGAGTGCTGGTTTTTCCTTTTCTTCTTTGCTGGTCCCTTTCCAGCCATACCACACACACCCCACCCCGCCCACATTTCTGGCTTTTTTTTCTAGTCACCTAGAACCAAAATCTAGTGTGAAAATCTTAAATTTTTTTCTGTCAAATTATTTACTGCATTTTCTAGAGGTGCCATTTATCTAAATAGATATGTCCCCTATGTTGGGGGAGATACATTCATTATGTAAGAATACGTATCTGAGGTGTAATAGGAGTAATGCCTCCTTCCTGCTCACCAGAGGTGAATGTGTCCCGTTGGCAACACCTTCCATCATCACTGCCTCCTTCTTTCCTGTTCCCACATCCAGTAACCCAGACTGGCAGGAAATCAAATAAATGTGGCGTTTTTTTTGGGGGGGGGATGGAAGTACCAGAGGGCAGGCAGTTAACACACATTGTGTACTAGCTTTATATTGTGCCTGACCTGTCTTTTATAAACTAACCTCCAGGCCAAAATTTGATCCAGGACACCTTGCACAGCATTAGTTAACATGAAAATGTAAACTCATTGAATTTGCATTTAGAATTCTGGCTAAGTAAATCCTCAGATCAAGGACTGCTTCTCTCTAAATGATACAGTAATGAGTGGAATCCAATGATTCTGCCCTCCACAGTGAAGACGGTGAATCAGAAACCCTGCCCGGCCGCTTGGTGGTGAGGGTTCGGGAGAGGGTTCCCTGTGGAACTAGAACTTGAGGGCCCTCTCCACAACAAACTATTCATTTCAGTAATGAAACCTAATCATGTTTTATGGAAGCAAATGTTTCTGTGTTCATTTCCGTTTCCATAGATGCTGCAACAGTCAGTTACAAGCTCATCATCTCTCCATCCCCCTGGGCATGATCTGCGTGTTGCTGGCATTTCACCTGTGTGAGAAGAAAAATGACACATAATCTCTTCTTTCCAGCTGTGTTCTTCTTAATTGGTTGACTGACCTCTTTAATATTCCTAGGACAAGGAATAGCTTGAGAACTGGTTTTTAATAATATTTTGTGTAAATTTTATTTTTTTTTAAATTGAGGTTTCTGGTCTTATTATGAAGAGATCTTTGAAAATCTGTGTGTAGTAGGTTTTAGCGTGTATAATAGTATAGGATCTATGTTTGTAAATTGCCTTTATCATAGAATTCTGTTAAGTAAGGAATTTTTCTTTTAGTTGTATTAAATGTTTGGAAGTCAGGTAGTATGCTAGGTACACTAAGAGTCTAGAAGTGACTCCTGTGAGTTTATAGGATATAGACTACATAAACAGAGCTTCTTAGTGTAAGTTGTACTTACAGTACAACGGTCAGTACCAAGGAGTGCGTGCATGTGTGTGCACATGCACATAGTGTGCATTTGGCTGAATAGAGGCGTAGAAACACCAGAACCCTGCAAGCAGCAAAACTATTGGCCGAGATGCGTTGGCAGGTTAAGACACTGTGTAAAATAGGTGCATGTGTCAGAATCCTGCCATTCTCTTTTTTGGGAATTTGGTGTTTAATGACTTAATCTTTGAAATTTAATATGACGACTGCCATACTGTAATATGCTATTAACTCTTGTCACTTCCTGTGTGTCATGAGTGGAAATCTGTCTTGTTTTGATCCATAGTTTCTCCTTCTCAATCCCAGCTTCTCTCCCTGTACTGTTCAAATTTTCTCTAAGAACCACCTTAACCAAAATTTTTTATTAGTTACTGAAGCTGTAATAGTTGGTTAGGTTTGCCAGTGAATTCCAATGAGTGTAATTTACTGCATGTCACAGTTGTGGTATTAATGGATAAGAAAAGTAGAGCAAGCTGAAGTCAGCAGTTTTTGATGCTTTAATGAAAATTCTTCCAAAGTTGGTTAACTTGTATTTCAGATCGCTTCCAAGTATGATCATCAGGCAGAAGAAGATCTTCGAAACTGGATAGAAGAGGTGACAGGCATGAGCATTGGCACCAACTTTCAGCTGGGCTTAAAAGATGGCATAATCCTCTGCGAGTAAGTTTTGGCCATTTCTGTTCTTCTGGTCCTTTCCACAAGGCTTCCGTGCTGTCCTCCTTTCCAATCCAGGGTGTCAAGCCTTAACATTTCAGAAATGTTTTTAATGCTTTCTTACTGATGTTAAAGGAGCCAACTTTACATTCCAGTCCTTGTTTTCGTATGAACAATAAATGTCACCTGTACTTTACTTTTCAGACTCATAAACAAGCTACAGCCGGGCTCAGTGAAGAAGGTTAATGAGTCCTCGTTAAACTGGCCTCAGGTAAACAGCTGAACCTGCAACCTCTGGTTATTCTTTATGCAGCGAAGATTTGATTAAAGTAGACATCTTAGCAGAAATTAATGCACGTGGCTATATTTTATTTTTTACTCTGCTTCCATAATTACTTAGAATTAGTTCTGTGATTATTAGATCCTTAGCTTAGAAGTTGTATTTAGTCTGTCAACTCTTGGAGAGGATTTGACACAGCTTATACAGAGAAATACAATCTAGACCATATTGATAAACGAGGGAAAAAGCAAGGAGTTTAACAACTAATGGTTGATTGTAGAACACCGTATTAGGCAGTCTTAGTTCACAAATGGGTGTGGTTACATAAAATTGGATATTTTGACTATATATTTTGAGATAATAAATTATTAAGGTGAGTAATCCTGTACCTTTTGACAGAATTTTAGCCCTGGATAGCTCAGACAGAATCACAGAATTCTTAAAACTATCTAAGGAAGATCTTGCCTTCAAAGAACTGAAAAAAAATGACTACGTAAAAATAAAAAGACCATTATGTGACCTACTGTAAAATACTCTTTATTTACTCTTTCCGTTTCCAGACAGAGCTGTGCTTAGTATGTATCTGGTCAAGACTCCTTGCCAAGTAACTTTCTGCCCGCATCTTACAGTAGTCACGAAGGCTTATAATGTTTAGATAATGTGAATGTCAGTGTTCAGCTCCCAAAGTTATATGGCTCTTTTCCTTTATAGTTGGAGAATATTGGCAACTTTATTAAGGCTATTCAAGCTTATGGCATGAAGCCACATGACATATTTGAAGCGAACGATCTTTTTGAGAATGGAAACATGACCCAGGTTCAGACTACACTGGTGGCTCTGGCAGGTCTGGTACGTATATGTCTTTAATGGCTGCTTTTAAAAGTCCCACCGAATTATGTCTTTTCTTTCCCATGGGAGTTCTGGCTAGGCGGGGAGCAGCCTCTGTCTCCTCCATAATTATTAGCTTTATGGAAAGGCTGCTGACATCAGCTGCCTCATATAAGAGAGCTTAATCAGAACACTTAACATTTCAGAGCCACAGGTATTACTGACTGGCCTTAAATATGTTTTTCAACCCCTCAGTTTGAGTATTACCTAGTGAAGCCTTCATCTACGGACAGTAGTGTTTCTTTGTTGTTCCTTCTGTGAAAAACTACTGGCAGAATCTCCACTTCAGTGTTCCTTTTTAGTTAGTGTGCAAATTTCTGTCTAGGCTAAAACAAAAGGATTCCATACAACCATTGACATCGGAGTTAAGTATGCAGAAAAACAAACAAGACGTTTTGATGAAGGAAAATTAAAAGCTGGCCAGAGTGTAATTGGTTTGCAGGTAAGCAACGTGTTACTGCTTGATTCGGTATTGTCAGTTCTCACCATGTAAAGTGTGTCTCTCATAAGTAAGGAATGGATGAGATCCATGCTAATGTAGATTTTGGGGATGGATATGTGGTTTATATAATTTATGTCCATTCAAAGCCCCTGAGACATTGATGATGGTTTCAGAAGAAACCTCAGGCATGCCATCAGACTTGACAATTGTTTCTCTAGGAAATGACTTTTCCTCCCTAATTACATTGTCTTTATTTTTTTAAGAAAACGTGTTTTATAAATTCCTAAATGATACTGACCAAATGAGGCAATTTTATAAAACCTCAATGCCGAAGTCATTTATTTGCACAATACAGCAGCCAAGCACTACTGGAAGTACTTAGTGCAGGTATTTTTTTCCCCTTCGCATCGTTCCCCTGGAGAATGTCACGAAACCACCACTGAGAAGTGTGCCCTCGCGGCCACTGCATCATGTGAGGTGGATTTATTTTTGTACACTACAAAATCGTATCTGGTAAGAAACTGGAAACCTGAAATTCCAAACAGTAGTCAGTTGGTTAAATTATAACCGCACAGAAGGAACCAGAGTAAGGTAAAAATGATACACAAGAATTCAAAGATTAAGGAAAACAAATCAGGTTACAAAATACAATGGTCAGTGCGATCACGATTTTACTTTAAAGATGCACATGCCTATTTTTGAATGTACATGTATTTACATGCATGTGTATTGATAAATATATACACAGGTAGAGAAGATAAAGCCTAGAAGGACACACACAAAGGTTTACAGCTAATATCTGGGTGGTAGGATTGTAATGATTTTTTTTTCCTCCCTTCCTTTTTAAGGAAAAAGACCCATCAGAAATGTGTCCCCAGCTAATAGAACTGGGTATATCGGTTGGCCTTAAAGCCATATTCTCAGTGGAGAAAAGAATTCTTGTTCCTCTGAATTTGGTTGAGTTCACATTCCTCACTCTTTCTCTCCGGTGACATGAGAGTTGGAGGAATAAAATGTGGTCCTTTTCCCATGAAGATGCTGGTGATCTCAATGAGACTTTAAAGAAGCCCTTGTTGAGCTGCCAGAGAAGACACCTGGCATTTGCTGTCACTTTTTATACAAACCCCTGGAGTAGAAAAGCATGCTGCCCAGTCAGAGTGCCTCTGTCCCTTTAAGTGGCTGATGCAGTACCTCTTAATTTGGTTATGTGTGCTGTATAGACAGTAGGGAGAAGAGGAGCAGGGGTAATTATTCATAATTCTGCCCTCTAAAACCTTGTTTGAGATTTTTCTTTTTAAAGTGAGCACCTTGGGGGCGCCTGGGTGGCTCAGTCGGTTGAGCGTCCGACTTCGGCTCAGGTCATGATCCCATGGTCTGTGAGTTCGAGCCCCGCATTGGGCTCCGTGCTGACAGCTCAGAGCCTGCTTCGGATTCTGTGTCTCCCTCTCTCTCTGACCCTCCCCCGTTCATGCTCCATCTCTCTCTGTGTCAAAAAAATAAATTAAAAAAACGTTAAAATTAAAATAATAAAGTGAGCACCTTGAAAGTTGTGAAAGCATGGAGATTTTGTATCTAGCTAGCCTCAGCACAAAAAGGGACTTGTCAATTGTGCCCCTCTGTCTTTTTAGTAGAACACAAAGTTTTGCTTGTCATATATGGTGGTGACCTGTGATAATCATTGCTAATTTTAACTTCAAAGATGGGAACCAACAAGTGCGCCAGCCAGGCAGGTATGACGGCCTATGGGACCAGGAGGCATCTTTATGATCCCAAAATGCAAACTGACAAACCTTTTGACCAGACCACAATTAGTCTGCAGATGGGCACCAACAAAGGAGCCAGCCAGGTAAGCAGTGCCTTTTTATACTTGGAGCAAAGAGTAGAGAAGGATCATTTAAATTAGCACTTAACTTACTCTCTTTTTAATGTTTAATTTTTAGAGAGGGAGCAAGGCGGGGGGGACATAGGGCTCTGTGCTGACAGCAGGAAGCCTGATGTGGGGCTTGAACTCAGGAACAGTGAGATCATGACCCAAGCTGAAGTTGGATGCTTAACCAACTGAGCCACCCAGGCATCCCACACTTAACTGAGTTCGAAGGACATATTTTTTGTATGGTATAAAGTACATTCCTTCAGGAAAGTTGGTTTTGCTGAGAAAGCAAAAGAATCAGAGGACCTTTCTATAGGAACACAAGTATGGTGTGTTGGCAGTCAGAACAGCTGGTCTTTCCGTCTAACCAGAAGAAAAGAGATACGTTTATTATAGCCAGTTTATTTCTTGCTCCAGATCCAAGTAAATTGCTCCTTCTAATGCCTCTGAAACTTGGTAGGTAAAATGATCTGGTGTTCTAAGGAGGAGTTAGGTGGGGCTCTAGCATGGTGAGAATGCCAGCATTCTAACACCATGCAAGATGGAAGTATTTCCTTGTTAAAAATAGATCAGCCCCTCATAGGGAGGTTCCCATAACCACTGGAGAGCAGGCAGGGCTCACATCCAACAGGAGTGGGGGATAAGGTTTGAAAAAGCTTTCTCCTTGTGACCTAAAGTTGAGATGTCCTGCCACATGTGGCATTGTCTTGTATAGGAGCCATTCAAGTTTCCTTTTTTACCAGTTAAACCTGGACTGTCTGCTTGGCATAAATGGAGAAATGAGTTACTGTACTTGTGGCTGGCTCTTTGAGACTTCAGGCCTTAAGGACTGCTCGGCATAAGTTCTGCTGAATGTGTGATGAGCTTCTGAAATGGATGGCCTGGAGAGTATATGTGGTCATAATAGGTACTCACATGTAACTCTCCAGGGTGCCCACATTACGCTGTGCTTTTTACATTGGTTATGTTGAATCCTCTCCTAAATCCAAAGTAGGTGGTATTTTCTCCATTTTGCATATGAGAAACCTAAAGCCAAAAGTATTAGCTTGTTTAGAGGCCACCTAGCAGTTTTATAGCAGAGCAAGGATTTAAAGGAAGGGCTGACCTAGTTTGAAAGCCAGTGAGTATTGGTACTTAAGAAAGATTCAGCATCAGGACTATTTGGTAAGCTAGCTTTACCCCTGAAATGAAGTTATTATTACATTAGCGTTCACAATGTGAATTTCATAACTTAGAAAATGTTCAGCAGAATAGATTTTAGCTGCTGTTTTAACTTTTATACTATGTTCTAATACCAGGCGGGAATGTTAGCACCAGGTACCAGAAGAGACATCTACGATCAGAAGCTAACATTACAACCGGTGGACAACTCGACAATTTCTCTACAGATGGGAACCAACAAAGTTGCTTCCCAGAAAGGAATGAGTGTGTATGGGCTTGGGCGGCAAGTATATGATCCGAAATACTGTGCCGCTCCCACAGAACCTGTCATTCACAATGGAAGCCAAGGAACGGGAACAAATGGGTCTGAAATTAGTGATAGTGATTATCAGGCAGAATACCCAGATGAATATCATGGAGAGTACCAAGATGACTACCCCAGAGATTACCAATATGGCGACCAAGGCATTGATTATTAGATTTACACAGAGGAGCTCAGTATTTAGCCCGTTTTTATTCAGTGAGAACCAAGCTAGCCTTGAGTAATTTTTATCTTGTCTTCCTAAAACACTATTACGCTTATTGTACCTAAAAGAAATACTGCCTTACGTACATTCCCTTTTCCTTTTTCTGCCTCTTCCCTAAATAGTTCCCTTTTAGTGCTGTAACAGTTAAATCCTACAGCAGAAGCAATAACTCACATATGAAGTAAAAAGGAATACTGTGAAAGGGGAGTACTCTTGTACAGCCGATTCTCTTATTAAAGACCTATGCATTTTTACAATCTACTTACTAGACTGGGATTTTCAAACAATAGGAAGCTTTTTTTTTTTTTTTTTTTTTACAGTTATCTGGTTTCTATGTGGAAGACTAAAGTCATGCTTAGAGCTAAATGTGGTCTTTGCCAACTAAATTTAAGATGCAGCATTTTAGAAATTTACATATCAATGTCTACAGTATTGTTTGCTAACTTTTAAATAAAGTCCTGATCCGTGTGCATTTGTGATTATATGTGTACTCATTCTCTTACCTAAACCGACAAGATCTTTTCAGAGTGGTGTTTCTAAAGGAGCGTGTACAAAATCGGCCTGCAGACAGTTAGGTCTGGGTGGTGTGTGTGCTCTTCCTGTTTGTGCCAATGTATCAATGTAGAGTTGCTGTTTCCTTCAACTGTATTTATTGCTGCATTTCTCAGCATAAACTTATCCCGTTGTATTTTTTATAAATAAATATTTTTTTTGAACATTCATATGAGCCACAGGCTGATTATTTTCTGGCTAGCTACCAGATAGGTGAAGGCAGATTTTGTTTAAAAAGTCCTCTTTCCCAGGTCTTATAAGATACTTTATCATTTCTTTACTTAATCCACACAACAATGCACTCTATGCTGGAGACTGAGGCTTGGGAAACTGTAGGGACCTGCCCATCGTACACAGAAAAGGACAGCCAAGATTCAAACTAGTATTTGACTCTTATTTGGCTCTCGCTTACTCCATCGAGACTCACGTGCCTCAAAAGCACCTTAAATCCAACTTGGAATAATCTTCAAATCATCTTCAGGAACATTGGTGGGGACGGGGTGGGAGTATTTTATATTCATACCCCAAGGTGGATATACATCGATAAGGCACTACTGAATCTGGAATAGGATATACTTTTATGGTTCTGGTATTATAATGGCCAAACAATAAGGACAAAGACAGTGAAGAACAGGGTCTATCGGCCTTACCATTTATTCTGTGAATGGCTCTTAGAAGAAGGACACTTTCCAGGGGCAACACTCTAATGGGCACCTATCACACAACGGGCTGGAGTTCTGTTCCCTCCTCGTTCCTTAGTGAGTTCTCCTCCCCCTGTGCCCTCGTGTCTTTTAACTTGTTGATCCTTTTTACAAAACTCTGAAAAATAAAAGAATGAGTTAGACCAGTGTTAGCTATCTGCACCAACCGCAACTATTTATTTGACCATATCATTTAGGGGAATTTAATCCTTAAAGTTTTCCCTGTTGAATTCAAGTTTTTTAGGGGGTAGATTCCCAAGTGAATTTGTAATCAGAAAAGTATAAATCTGAGAAAGAAGCCTCGGTTAGCTTCCTACCATCATCGGGAAGAATTTCTTTAGGCTAGATACAAATAAAGTGCTATTGTATTTTTAGGTTTTCTCTGGAGGAGGTGGAGAATCTATTTGATTGTAAAACCATAGATGTGCTTGTTAAACCTCACCGCCTGGCTGAGCCACGGAGTGCTCTGAATGCTGTTTAAAAGCAAAGGGGCTAGGGGCGCCTGGCTGGCTCAGTCGGTGGAGCATGAGACTCTTGATCTCAGGGTTGTGGGTTCGAGCCCATGTTGGGTACAGAGTGTACTTAAAAATAAAATCTTAACGGGGCAGCTGGGTGGCTCCGTCGGTTAAGCGTCCAACTTCAGCCCAGGTCATGATCTCACGGTTTGTGAGTTCGAGCCCCATGTCGAGGTCTGTGCTGACAGCTCAGAGCCTGGAGCCTGCTTCAGATTCTGTGTCTCCCTCTGTCTCTGCCTCTCCCCTACTTCCACTCTCTCTCCCCAAAAATAAACACTAAATAGTTTAAAAATAAATAAAATCTTAAAAAGAGCAAATGGGCTTTAACACCTAGGTTTTATGACAACAGAATAAAAGTACTAAAACTCACTTGACCCAGACAACCAAGAGACTTCATTCAGTTGTTAAAATATCCCTGTCTACTCCTGATAAGACAAATAGGCAACGACTGTGTTGGAAACAGCTGCGTGCTATTTCCAGATAGAAGCTGTAAGGGACTTGACAGGGTGTGGCTTTTCCTGCATCGGTGGGGCCTCAGTTAATAAAAGGCCTGAGAACCTCAGATCTGTCAATACTGGCACAGATGGTGATGTGTGCGCCCCCTAAAACACAAAGGGTCTGTTATGATGCTTGAGGAGGCAAAAATGCTTTAGAGAAAGATCAACCGTTAAACCTCCAGACCACCCAAAAAGCCGGACCCGGCCAACAGCACCAAAGGGACTTGGACTGCTCTGTCCAGAACACCTGCCCAAGGTCATTTGGTCCGTATTAATTGTTCAGCTTCACTTCTCTCCAGGGAGAGTTTCCAATAAGGGAAGTGGGTTCAGCTCAAAAAACAGAACCCAAATCTCACTCTAGACCTTCAGGCCAGTGGCAGAAGCACACAGAGCCCTCTGGAAGAACGAACGAGGCTAGGTACAAGCCTCCTTTACATGTGAGTCTTCAACACTTTTTGAGATTTTGAGGATAGAGACTGCAGCAGGAAGTGAGATGTCTGCTTACCAAAAACTCTTGGTCCATAAAGTAGGGCTTTTCCGACGATCCATCATTTGTTTCCAGATCAACAGCAAAACACAGGAAGAGTGCATCCAGCACAGTTTCAAACACAGATAAGAAACTATGGGCTACAAAGTAGGCAAAAAAAGCAACCAGCAGCAGAGGGACTGCCCACACCTGGAGGGCACGGTTGTAGTTAAATGCCATCAGTCCTCCAAAAACAGTGAGACACATCACCAACACCTGGCAAAACAAGACTTCGCTGAGAACCTTTATAAATTGGCCAGAATATTTGAGAAATGCTTTCTGTCATTTACAAGTAGTAGTTTCATATACATGCATGTGTGGGTGCCCTGTTGTAAAGAAGGCTTGTCAGAAAATGTGGTCCAATGAAATTAAGAAAAAAAGGAGCTATGATACCACAAGACGACCCAGTTAATTCAGAGTAAGGATAAGAGAGTAGATGTATTTACATTTTTTATCTGTGCCTAGCTTTTGTATTTATATAGATGTAATGAAAGCTGAAAATTTTTAGTTTTTTCACGTGCCACTCCCATAAGCATCTTCATTTAATACTTTTGTTGTTGTTGTTGATTGATTTTGAGAATGTGTGTGCGTGTGTGTGCACACAGGCTGGTCAGAGGCAGAGAGACAGAGGGAGAGAGAATCCTGACGCAGGGCTCAGTCTCACGAACTGTGAGATCATGACCTGAACCAAAATCAAGAGTTGGACGCTCAACCAACTAAGCCACCTGGGCGTGCCTTCATTTAATACTTTTTAATAAGTGCCATTTTTAAATAACAGTGCAACAATCCACTGGGTGGGTATACTGTAATTTAATATGTGATTGTTTCTACCCTAGGGATTACTGGAAGGGCTTTCCAGTGCTGGTGTGGGGAGATAATAGGATTAATCCAGGCTTTTGCCATATGTAATTATATTTCCAGCAACATGATTACGGACCATGATGTTCCTTTTTATATTTTTAAAAAAAATTTTTATACCTAATTCTTAAACAAATAAAATGGAGTATGGAGTCCATCTGGAATCCCCGTTGCCCTCGGATACCCACAAAGACGGACATGAATGTCCGAATGGGACTTCATTCAAAAACAAAAAATCACTGGTTGTTACATGCTCACTAGAAGCTTATTAGCAATTACATGTTCCTTATGGGAAATATAGGAAAATGAATTATTACCTAAAATAAAAGATAATTCTGTTATAAAGATGAAACCTCATTCTAAAATTTTTGGAAGCAGTTATTAGAGAACATCTTACCAAACTAACATAGGCAACATTATCCATTTAAAAACAACTGCAACTTAGATGATTTAGGCTGTCTTGAAAGGCATAATCAGTTTGAGCTACCGTTGCATGAAAAATCTCTGGGGGCCCATCTGAGTCTTAAAATATATGTGCAACTAACACACACACCTGTGAAATCCGTGCATGTTATAACTTGTTACTTAATACACCAGAGACATTTACCAAACACCACGGAGGCACAAAATGCTAAATGAGCCAGGAGTCCTCACATTTGGCTGTGGCTGGGTCACAACTGGAGACCAAGATCTTGTTCACTTTGGGGCACCACTGAAGGCCTCAGCATTCACGTCCTTGAGAAGGAATGGTTGGAAGGAGCCAGGATGTCTAGCTTGGAATAGCACAGACATGGCAGGAAGGTCAGGAGGTCTGGGGTCAGGGATTCGAAGGGCAGGCAATCAAGTGGAAGTGGGATCAGGCAAACAGGTGTGCAGAATTAGGCCCCGTGGGTGACAATCACAAGCAAAGGGACACACCATGTGGTCCAGTGTAAAGAACCTTCAGCTTGAAGCATGGTCAGTTAGAGGCTATCATACCAGTTGCATCTATATTTTAGTTAACCTAGAAAGGACACGTGTTATCTTTGGTCCAGCCTGAGGTCTGGAGTTGTTAAAGACCCCAAGTTCAGGCCTTGTCCTTTACACGTGAGACAGAGCTCTAAGATGCTCGTTCACTGCACTGCACATAAGACTACACACAATTCCTTGAAAAATGCTATTCAGATGACAGTGGAAATGTACCTCTGGCTCCACTTGGGACGTTAACAACCTGCCTTTGTATTTATGGACTTAATGCCTTTAAATAATCCAGACATTTCATTAGGTTTCAGTACTATTTCCATATGTTTTATGACAGAAGCCCCCCAAAATATATCCATTTAATGAGGCTAGTAGCATTTTCATTTTAGCTATGAAAAAGTGGGAGCCAGAATGGTCTAGAGAACTGAGCATTGCCGAGAGAGAAGGGTTAGGATGCAAATCCTGACTCTACCCACTGTGCGATCCTGGACAAGTTATTAAGCCTTAGTTTTCCCATCTGCAAAATAAGTTACCTCACAGGACTAAGGATTAAATGAGAGAATAAGGCACAGCATCCACTATAGAGCAAGCACTCAAGAAACGTTCGTTCTCTTTCAAGTCTAGCTCTGTGGCTTAACGTCTGGATCACAAGTTTCTCTATTTATTATTTTAGTGAGGACATCTCACCTTTCCTAGAAAAATTATGAAGTCTCCAAAGCAGTTAACAGATGTGAAATGACTTGAATTCTTGGATAAGAGTTTGAGCGCATCTTTTGCTGATGTACAAAAATCTGTCCCATTGATGGCAGTTGCAGCATACGCATTCTGAAACAAAAGACAATGGTGAAAAAGATGATGCTTCTTATATTGTTTTAGAGACAATATCATGACAATACAGAATAGTTGCAAAATAGAGAAAAATGGTTGCTATAAACCCACCATCTCTACCCATAATAAATCATTTCAGTTTCAAAGTCACCTTCTGGTCTCTGGTTATATTCACATATATTTTCACATAGTTGCAGTAAATGGAAAAATAAGTATTTCTGGTCAATACGGTGTGGATGGGACATCGCTCTACAAGCCTGGAAATGATAGGTAAAGCAGAAACTTTTTTAATGAACGGCAGAGTTTGAGGGCAGAGAAGGAAGTTTAGGTGCTAGAAACAAAGCAGACCCTAGCAATTAATGAGCCATGAACCCACAGGCTCAACGGGCAGGAAATCAGTAAAGGCTTTAGAGGTTGGGACTGGAAACTTAATCCCTTAGGGGTAAAAGACAATATTCAGGCCCTTGTTAGGGAACTGAACTCTCAGCATAAATTCAGACTCAACCAACTATCCCGGGAAAGTGGTACAGAAATACACTATCTGCCTGGGGCCATTGAAATTACTAGAGTCTAGGCAGGGGCCAAGCAAAACCACATCCTCGTAGGCCAGGGAATGATGGAGTCCCACAGACAACCACCCTTGAAGACAGTGAAGTAATGCTCACAGGAAAATTTCAGATGGCCCAGGCCCAAGGAAAAGAACACCACAACAAACAAGAGAATCAGTACCCTGAAAAAAAATCTGAAATATTCAAGAAAGTGCGTTTAAGATGCTAAGACAATGGGGTTGGGGGGCACCTGGCTGGCTCAGTTGGTAGAGCATGAGAGCATGCAATTCTTGATCTCAAAGTTGTAAATTTGGGCCCCACGTTTGGTGTAGAGATTACTTTAAAAACAAAATATTTTTTTCCTTTTTTTATGTTTATTTTTTGACAGAGAGAGAAAGAAAGACACAGAGTGTGAGCAGGAGAGGGGCGGAGTGAGAGGGAGACACAGAATCAGAAGCAGGCTCCATGCTCTGAACTGTTAGCACAGAGCCCGATGCGGGGCTCAAACCCACGAACCGTGAGATCATGACTTGAGCCGCAGTCAGATGCTTAACTGACTGAGCCACCCAGAGGGCTACTTTAAAAATAAAATCTTTTTTTTTTTAATTTTTTTTTTTAACGTTTATTTATTTTTGAGACAGAGAGAGATAGAGCATGAGCAGGGGAGGGTCAGAGAGAGGGAGACACAGAATCTGAAACAGGCTGCAGGCTCTGAGCGGTCAGCACAGAGCCCGACGCGGGGCTCGAACTCACGGGCCGTGAGCCGAAGTCGGACGCTTAACTGACCAAGCCACCCAGGCGCCCCAAAAATAAAATCTTAAAAAAAATAATAAATAAAGGTGCTAAGACAATGGAAAGAATAGTGACCATAAGGAAGGAAGAGCTTGGTATGAAAAGTGAAGAGACAGAGTCAAAAGCAAATCAAATAGAAATCCTACAAATGAAAAAATATATAATTTTCATGGCACAGTATCACTTTACGTATCTTCTTCCTTTATATCATGAGCATTTTCTTGTTGCTCCATGGCTTTTATAATTTTAATTTTTAATAAATACACATTCTGTCAGGTGTGTGTGTGTGTGTGTGTGTAGACAGGGCATATATAGACTATTTTAAATATTTTGCTATTATAAAAACTATGCAATGGGCATCTTAATTTCTGGATTTTGGATCATTTTTTTTAATGTTTATGTATTTTTGAGAAAGAGACAGAGAGAGAGAGAGAGAGAGAGAGAGAGACAGTGTGAGTAGGGGAGGGGCAGAGGGAGAGGGAGACACAGACCTGAAGCAGGCTCCAGGCTCTGAGCTCTCAGCATAGAGCCCAACACAGGGCTCGAACTCACAAACTGTGAGATCATGACCCGAGCTCAACCAACTGAATGGGATGCTTAACCAACTGAACCACCCAGGCGCCCAATGGATTTTGGATAATTTCTTAAGGATAAATTTCAAAAACGAGATAACTAAATCAAAAAGGACAAGTGTATGTGTTTGTGGTGTTTATGTTCACAAGGGAAGATTTCCTGGATCTTTTTCCAAAATACCTTCTTCTTATGACCATATGAAAATTTCAAAACCATCTATTTCTTATATTTCCCTTGAAACCTTTAAAAATGCTATGTGCACTGCAGTTTACAACTCAGAATTTGTAACTTCCCTGGAAAAATATACCGTAATACTACCTGTTGGGGTTTTGTCATTTCTTTCAGCTTAGGAAAAAGATGCAAGTTTTTTTTTTTTTTTAATCTCTTGATATACAAATTAATCTTTTCCTACGCCCATTCAAAAACACTGTAGGGAAACCAGTTTGGAGTCTATTGCAATAACCCATCTCCCAGTGATACAGCTCTTAATCAGAGTAAGTGATAGAGGACACGGAGAATAAAGGGGTAGAATTTACCAAACTCCCTCTTGACCAAGGCCAACTAGAGATCAAAGTCTGGTTTTCAAAGACAAAAGGCTGGGTACCCACCTCCCCCCAAAGGGTACCCTGCTTGCCTCAGAGGGGATATTTTCAGTCAGATGTCAGATGACTTCCCTGTAGAAATGCCTTAATGGTGTTCCACAAAGAACTTTTGGTTTCTGACTTGGATGGAACATAAAATTTGCTTTTAAAATCCCAAACTGGTTGTTGCAGAAAGCTGCCCCAGGGGCACCTGGGTGGCTCAGTTGGTTGTGTCTGACTCCTGATTTCGGCTCAGGTCATGATCTCATGGTTTATGGCATCAAGCCCCATGCCAGGCTCTGTGCTGACAGTGTGGAGCCTGCTTGGGATTCTCTCTCCTCCTTTCTTTCTGTCCCTTCCCCCACTTATGCCCCTGCTTGTGCCCTTGCACACATGCATGCACAGGCATGCCCTCTCTCTCTCAAAATAAGTAAATATTAAAAAAAAAAAAAAACAAAAAACTAAACTGAACTAAAGCCGGCCCCAGTTTGGGGACTTAAGTCTTGAGTAGGGAGGTGGAAACTCATTTGCTCTTTGCTTAGCATCTTCAGTCATCTAAGATTCTATGAGCCCTGATGACCAACTCATTATCCTGAAAATACTTTTGTATGGTAGGTGGATAAAGAATAACATAATTCTTCTTTTAGAGACCAGAAACCAAGATCAAGGGCATTTCTCCAGATCCCCTGGTAAATGTTTTTTGTTTTTTTTTTTTAATTCTAACTTTCCGGACATTACACAATCAGTTTTCATTAGGACAAAGTGCTATTTAAAAGCATGGTGGTTAAGGTAAACCAGGCAGTCTCTGGGTTCAAATCCCAGTTCTGCCACCCACCAGCTGTCAGTCTTGGGCAAGTGATTTAACCTCTCTCCGACTTCCATTTCCTCATCTATAAGTGAGTTATAGCACCTACTGCAAGGGGGCGTCGGGAGGATTAAAGAACATATTCCCTATAAAGCAGTCAGCAAAGCGCCTAGCTCGCACAGAAAGCTCGTAGTAAAGGGGAGCTATTATCATCCAGACCTCGCCAAGGATGACCTCATTTACAACTGGGAAACACAGGCCTCTCTTTCAGCCCTGAGGAGGTGTGGAAAGGGCCCAGGGTTTCTTTATCCCTGGGCTTTGATCCCTCACACTCTCAGAGATCCAGAAAGGGCAGGCCTGGCTTCCCAGACCACATTCCAGGGCCCAGCCAGGTCTTTCTTTGCCGTGAGGCTCTGTCCCCAGCTCACCACCCCACCACTTCCGGCCTCTAAACTGGGGTTCTTCGTGTACTTCCCAATTTACACCGGGGAGTACAGTTTTCACGAGGCCTTCCTTTCCCTTCAGATCAACATCCCATGGTCAGTTCAGCACTACTGGTCATAAGCAGTAAAAATAGATTCTGCTTCTTGGCTAAAATGATTCAAGGTTAAAATGGTAATTTCTCGCACATGTGTTGACTCTGCAGATTTTTGGGGGCCTATAACCATTGATCTTTTCTTTCATGTTTCATGCCCACTGAAAGAGAGCATTAAAACCACTCTGACGGGGAAATTAGATATGCCTTCCTGCAGTTGCTACACCACTAGTATTTTACCACAAGGTTCAACCCTGAGTGCAACAGAGAGACCTAGAATTAATGTCTGAATGAATAGCTGGAGGAGGGAAGCATCACTCGAGACACAGGATATGGACTGAAAATTCCTGCAGTTTCAGCATTAGCTAATTTATATTTACTCTCAGTAGATGCTGCTTCCTTGTCAGGCAGCTGGAAGATGGACTGCCCTAAATGTTCGAGGTGGTGAGTCCTTGCTCAGAGCATTTGTATTTGCCTGGGCTGACGGAACTTGGGGTGAACGAGCTAAGCCAATTTGCAGACCCTAACAATGTGTGGAAAGGACTGGATATAATAAGGACTGGGTTAACATGTTTTGTTGGTTGTGAGTGTTAATCAGGAGATCCTGAAGGCTAATCTTTATTGTAATTTTTTTTTTAGCGTTTATTTATTTTCGAGACAGAGAGAGACAGAGCATGAATGGGTGAGGGGCAGAGAGAGAGGGAGACACAGAATTGGAAGCAGGCTCCAGGCTCTGAGCCATCAGCCCAGAGCCCGACGCGGGGCTCGAACTCACGGACCGTGAGATCGTGACCTGAGCTGAAGTCGGACGCTTAACCGACTGAGCCACCCAGGCACCCCAGAAGGCTAATCTTTAAGCAAGACAAGAGGTAGTGGTTTCAGGCTCCTAATTTGTTACCAGACAACATTAAGTGTGCATGTTTCTTTAGTGCCACCAAACAAGTGGATACTTCTGCGTCTTGAAATCAAACGGAAAAGAAAGATTTCCAACTCGACGATGGGAGCGCCTCAATATTACATCTCCATTTCTCACTCCCTTGCCTGGGATTAGAGACCCCTCTAGATGTGGTGTGATTAGCTTTCCAGCTTTCAAGGACTGTCACAAGCAGGTGGGGAGGGTGTGGGGAAGGACACAGACAAGGAAGGTCCTGCATGGCAGTGAGGACTGGTGAACAATGAATTCTAACTCAGGAACGAATGTGAAAGTAACATGGAGGAAAAGCACAGGCTGGGGGTGGCGGGGAGGAAGGAGCAGGCGGGAGGGGAGCAGCGAGGAAGAGCTCACAGAAGTGGCGCATAGCTGGTGAAGTTGACTGTTCCCTGCAGAAAACTGGGATAGGCAGGGGCTGAGGCAGCAGCAGGAGGCAGTGAATGAGACCGAAGTGCCCAGGAGAGATTGTGGTGGGAAATGGGTCTGGAGGAGTCCTGAGCTGGACCTCAGTGAGGCTGAAATGCCATCCTGTGGAGCAAGGGGAGAGACAGAAAGTTTCAGGAGTCCTGTCATTTTCAGCCTGTGCTTCTGGAAGCTCTCCCAGGGCAGCTCTCCCCTCATCACTGTCTCCTATTTAGCTACCAAGCCCCGTACCTCCTCTCACCTAAGCCTTTGGGGAGCCCTAAGCACCTCCACAGGGTCTACTGGGCTCTGCTTAAATTATGCATAAATACGGTGCAATCATCCATCCACTGAGCACGCTGGTACCATTAGCAGTCACAAGCCAGGGGCCAGGCCCAGTGAAAAGGAGCCCTTCTCTGGGGAGGAAACAAGATTATTAGGAATCGTAATACTTGTAGGATTCTGCCCAAGGTTCTTGGCTCCCCTGCACCCCACATCAAGACGCACCTTAGGAATATATCCCAAATGGTTTGCCAGAGTCCTGATGGCAGTTTCCTAATTCGTTTCTGCGGTCTTTTTCTTTCTTTCTTTCTTTTGCTGTCAGCAGGCAAAGTTTCACACAAGTGAAACTTCTGTGTGCAAATTAATAATAATAATAAATAGTAATAATGGCAAGTATTCATGGAGTAACACAATGTGCCAACCCCTGTTCTTATTCTATATTCCCCTGAATGCATTACCTCATTTACTCATCTGAAAACCCCAGCTGGATGATAAGGTTGTTGAGGAAACTACAGCACAGAGAGGTGAGGTAGCACGCCCCTGGGGCTTGTACATGCAACCCATGTTGCATCACTCCCACGTAGTAGATCTCTGACTCATTCAGGAAAACATTTACTGTGAGCTGTTCTTTGTGCTTTTCCTTCCAGAAGTCTCCAAATAACAAAGTGGTGCTCTCATGAGATGTATCGTGAAGACGGAGTAAGGATGGGGCAGGAAGGCTCAGTGGAAAGAGGCTGGGTTCCAATCACATTGCTTCCAAAGACTGGCCGCGTGGCCGCCACCAAGTAATGTCACTTCTCAGTTGCCCTGTTCCACAGCTTGTAAAAGGCGTCTGCCTGCTCTTAAGTTCTGTGTTAAAAATGCTTTATGTTTGCCCTCTACTTTGTAGTGGACGAGTCACCCGCCTATTATCATGTTATGTAATCTCATCGGTTTATGACCATTCACTGAGGTCATCACCACGGGTACTATTATCCCCCTTTTACAGAAAATGCTAATCACTGAAGAAAAATGGAAGAGACTGAAGTATACTTTTAGGTGACAGAAAAGCTGGGTTACCTCCGTAATTTACTCTGAGAGTTGTCCAAGAACGTTAATCGCACCTTTGACAGAAGGAACATTTTTGCTCCGTAAGTCAAAACTGAAGCCAGCACAGTTCAGCCCTGTGTCCTTCCTCAGCTAAGGGCAGCTGTTTGTCCCCCCACTAAACTGAAGTGGTTCCTTCTTTTACTGGAGAAGATGTGAACCTGAGGTTCTACTGACTCTTCAAAAAGGTAAACAGAGTTTCCCTCCGCATAGGCAGGAAGGCATGTGGCAAACAACATGCCATGAATAGCCAGATTTACTTCTGGCATGCCTTCCTCATAAAGTTCTGATATTTATCAACTCAAAATTCAACAAGAACTCCTAAAACAAACTTGAGAGACTGGATGGTGAATAAATAACCCTGGTATTCACACTTCGCTCAAAACTAAAAGAAATACAGTGAAATCTGAGCCCAGATACATCCCCATACATCCAAGCATCCTTCCTTGGGATTACAGTAAAACTTGCAGGAAGCATCCCAAGCCTGTTTCATCTTGAGCTCTGTTTTTGGCAGGAACGCATGCCCAGTGAGGTGTACACACAAATAGCCTCTGGGCCTTCCAGGGCCTTGCAGCCACCCTTCAGAGCCATTCAGGAGTTCAGTAGTCACTAGCTGCAAAAGCTCAATGAGATGGTGAGCAGGGGAAATCTGCCAGTCTCCTCCAGGGTGGGGGCCAGGTGGGAGGTGGATGGAAAAAGGACCGTACCTATGCTGAGAGCTGTGCTGCCTGCAGAGCCATGGCAGTGCTGTCTGGTTTGTTCTTTTTAAATTTATTTGCTCTTTGCTCATTTTTAGAATAATGGCTTTATTATTCTATGCCCGTTATTAAAAAATTAAGCAACAGAGAGACAAAGCAAGGAGGGGTGCCTGGGTGGCTCAGTCGGTTAAGTGTCCGACTTCAGTTCAGGTCATGATCGCACGGTTCGTGGGTTCAAGCCCCATGTCAGGCTCTGTGCTGACAGCTCAGAGCCTGGAGCCTGCTTCGGATTCTGTGTCTCCCTCTCTCTCTGCCCCTTCCCTGCTCACACTCTGTGTGCCTCTCTCTATCAAAAATAAATATTAAAAAATTTTTTTTTAAAAAGAAAGCAAGGCAATCACTCTGGTCCCACTCCTCAGAAATAACCATTGCTAACATCATGTGGACCGTACCCCAACATTTCTCTGCAAGTATACCAGACAAAAGGAAGGAAGAGTGGATGGGCAAACATATGTTATAAAATGGAACACTCTATGTGTTATTTTATTTCTATTTGTTTATTTATTTTTAAAGATTTTAATTTTTTTTAATGTTTATTTGAGAGAGCGAGAAAGACAGAGAGACAGCAAGAGAGCGAGAGAGAGAGCAAATGAGCAGCGGAGGGGCAGACAAAGAAGGAGACAAAGAATCCAAAGCAAGCTCCAGGCTCTGTTCTGTCAACACAGAACCTGATGCAGGGTTTGAACCCACAAACTGTGAGATCATGACCTGAGCTGAAATCAGATGCTTAACTGACTGAGCCACGCAGGCACCCCTAAAGATTTTATTTTTAAGTAATCTCCATGCTCAACATGGGGTTCAAACTCACAACCCTGAGATCAAGAGTCACATGCTCCACTGACTGAGCCAATCAGGCACCCCTCCCTATGTTATTTTAAATAAAAATACTAATGTTAATTTCACTTCACCAGAAGAAAATGAAACTAAACTGGAAGTAAAGGAATATTTGAATTTTAGGCAAATGTATCTTCATAAATTATCCTTAGGTTTCTAAAAGAATCTTTCTAAATTCAGAATTAAAAATGTTAAAAGAAAAAAAATGTTAAAAGATCACTTACTGGTTTTATTTGTTTATTTAACACTGTATCTTAAGTTTAGGCAACACTGGTGGTGAAAGATGGGTGGTCTTTCACCCCAGGGGATCACCATACACAAGACCATTCTTTCAAGTTTAGGAGAAGTAGCTGTTCTGTCTAATTCATAGAAACACAAATAGAAAGTCAAGCAAACTGAGGAGACAGACGAACATGCTCCAAATGAAAGGAAAAAAAAAAACTCAGAAAAAGAACTAAATAAAATGGAGATAATCAATCTACCTGATAAAGAGTTCAAAGTAATGGTCATAAAGACGCTCACCAGACTGGAGAGAAGAGTGGAAGAACTCAGTAAAAACTTCAACAAAAAGATGGAAAACATAAAAAAGAACCAATCAGAGTTGAAAAATATGATAACTGAAGTAAAAAACACACTAGAGGGTATCAACAGTAGATTAGAAGATATGGAAGAATGGTCAGTGATCTGGAAGACAGATTAGAGTGGGAGGCGTCCAACCTGAATAGCAAAAAGGAAAAAGAATATTAAAAATGAGGACAGACTAAGGGATCTCTTGGACAACTTCAAGTAAATAAACATTATAAGGGTCCCAGAGGGAGACAAGAGATAGAAAGGGGCAGAAAACTTATTTGAAGATATAATGGCTGACTACTTCCCTAACCTGGGGTAGAAAACAAACATCCAGGAAGCACAGAGAGTTCCAAACAAGAGGAACCCAGGGAGATCCACACCATGACACATAATTGTCAAAAGTTAAGGATAAAGAGAGAATTTTAAAAACAGCAATAGAGAAGCAATTAGTAACACACAAGAGAAACCCATAAGACTATCCATTGATGTTTAGCAAAAATTATGCATGCTAGAAGGGAGTGGCATGATATATTCAAAGAGCTGGAAGGAAAAAAACTTACAACCAAGAATACTCTACTCAGCAAGGTTATCATTCAAAAGTAAAGGAGAAATAGAGAGTTTTCCAGACAAAGAAAAGTTAAATGAGTTAATCACCACACAACTGGCCTTACAAGAAACACTGAAGGAACTCCTTTAAGTGGAGAACAAAAGGCCATAGCTAGAAGTAAGACAGTTACAAAAGGAAAAAGTTTCACTGGTAAAAACAAACAGGGGCATCTGGATGGCTCAGTCGGTTAAGTGTCTGACTCTTGTTTCAGCTCAGGTCATGATCTTACAATTGGTTTTTGTTTTTTTGTTTTTTATTTTTTTTTAATGTTTATTTATTTTTGAGACACAGAGAGACAAAGCACGAATGGGGGAAGGTCAGAGAGAGAGGGAGACACAGAATCTGAAACAGGCTCCAGGCTCTCAGCTGTCAGCACAGAGCCTGACACGGGGCTTGAACTCACAGGCTGTGAGATCATGATCTGAGCCAAAGTCGGAAGCTCAACCAACTGAGCCACCCAGGTGCCCCCATGATCTTACAATTGTGAGATCAAGCCCCATGTCTGGCTCTACCCTGAGTATGGAGCCTGCTTGGGATTCTTTCTCCCTCTCTCTCTCTGCCCTTCCCCCACTCAGTTTTTTCTCTCTCGAAATGAACACTTTTTAAAAAAGCAAACATATAGTAAATGGAGTAGAGCAATCATTTATAAAGCTAACATGAAAGTTATAAGACAAAAGTAGTAAAATCAATTATACCTAAAGAAATTAGTAAGAGGACTCACAAAACAAAAAGATGTAAAATAGGACAACATATACATAAAATATTGGGGAGGAGTAAAAAAAAAGTTCTTTTAGAATGTGTTTGAACTTAAGGGACCATCAACTTAGTATAGACTGCTTTATACTTAGGATATTATATATGAACTTCATGGTAACTACAAACCCTATAATAGATACACACAAAATAAAGAGAAAGAAAACCACATGTAACACTAATGAAAGTCATCAATCATAACGAGAGTCAGAGAAAAAGAAACAGAGAAGAACTACAAAAACAACAAAATGGCAACAAGTCAATAAATTGTTTAAATGTAAGTGGTCTAATTGTTTTAATCAAAAGTCATAGGGTGGCACAATGGATTAAAAACTAAGACTTATCTATATACTGCCTACAAGAGACTCACTTCAGACCTAGACATATACAGACTCAAAGTGAAAGGATAGGAAAATATCTGCCATGCAAATGGAAGAGGAAAAAAAAAAAACTAGGATAGCAATACTTGTATCAGACAAAATAGACTTTAAAACACGGGCTGTAACAAGAAATGAAAAAGGGCATTACATGATGATAAAGGGATCAATCCAACAGGAGGATTTAACAATCATGACTATCTATGTATTCAGTGTCGGAGCACCTAGACATACAAAGCAGATATTAATAGACATAAAGGGAGAAACTGACAGTAATACGATAATAGTAGTGACTTTAACACCCCACTTACATCAGTGGATAGATATTCAGGCAGAAAATCATTAAGGAAACTGTGATTGGCACAGTAAACCAGATGGACTTAAGAGATATATACAGAATATTCCATCCAAAACCAACAGAATACATATTCTTTTCAAGTATACGTGGAACATTCTCCAGGACAGATCACACGTTAGGTCACCAAACCAATCTCAACAGATTTAAAAAGACTGAAATCATATCATGCATCTTTTTGGACCACAACAGTATGAAATTAGAAATCAATTACAAGAAAAAACTGGAAAAAACACAAACACATGGAGGCTAAACAACATGCTACTAAACAACCAGTGAGTCAATGAAGAAGTCAAAGAGGAAATTTAAAAATATATTAAGACGGAGTGCCTGGGTGGCTCAGTTGGTGAAGCGTCCAACTTCGGCTCAGGCTATAATCTAGCAGTTTGGGAGTTCGAGCCCTGTGTCAGTTTCTGCGCTAACACCTCAGAGCCTGGAGCCTGCTTCAGATTCTGTCTCCCTTTCTCTCTGCCCCTCCGCAGCTTGTGTTCTGTCTCTTTCTCTCAAAAAAACAAATAAAACAAAACAAAAACAAAAAACAAAACAAACAAAAAACCCCACCCCAAAACATTAAAAATATGTAAAGACAAATAAAAATGAAAACACAACAGTCCAAAATCTCTGGGATACATCAGTAACAGTTCTAACAGGGAAGTTCATAGTGATATAGGCCGATCTCAAGAAACAAGAAAAATCTCAAAAAAACCCCAACCAAACCTTACAGGTTCTAGTTCTAAAGGAACTAGAAAAAGAACAAAACCCAAAGTTAGTAGAAGGAAGGAAATAATAAACATCATATCAAATAAAATAGAGCTTTAAAAAAATAGAAAAGACCAATGAAACCAAGAGCTGGTTCTTTGAAAAGATAAACAAAATTGATAAACTTTTAGCCAGACTCATCATGAAAAAAAGTTGACCCAAATAGATAAAATCAGAAATAAAAGAGCTGACACCACAGAAATACAAAGGGTTTTAAGAGACTACTATGAAAAATTACAAACCAACAAATTAGACAACCTAGAAGAAATGGATAAATTCCTAGAAACATGCAATCTTCCAAAAGTGAATCAGGAAAAAACCAGAAGATCTGAAAAGATCAATTAATAGTAACACAACTGAATTGCTAATCAAAAACCACCAACAAACAAAAATCCAGGACCAGATGGAATCACAGGTGAATTCCACCAAACATTTAAAGATGAGTTAATACCAATTCTTCTCAAAGTGTTCCAAAAAATAAGAGGAAGGAAAGCTCTCAGATAAGTCCTATGAGGCCAGCATTACCCTGATACCAAAACCAGACAGAGACACCACACACAAAAAGAAAACCACAGGCCAAGATCCCTGTTGAACAAAAAATGATCAACAAAATAATAGCAAACTGCATTCAACAATACTTAAAAGGATCATTTATCACAACCAAGTGGGGTTTATTCCAGGGTTATAAGGATGGTTCAAATATCCACAAATCAATCAATATCATACGCTACATTAACAACATCAAGATAAAAAAAAAATATGATCATCTCAATAGATGCAGAAAAAGTATTCGACAAAATTCAACATTTGTTCATGATAAAAACTCTCATCTAAAATGGGTTTAGAGGGGCGCCTGGGTGGCGCAGTCGGTTAAGCGTCCAACTTCAGCCAGGTCACGATCTCGCGGTCCGTGAGTTCGAGCCCCGTGTCGGGCTCTGGGCTGATGGCTCAGAGCCTGGAGCCTGTTTCCGATTCCGTGTCTCCCTCTCTCTCTGCCCCTCCCCCGTTCATGCTCTGTCTCTCTCTGTCCCAAAAATAAATAAACGTTAAAAAATATATATATATAAAATGGGTTTAGACCATAAGAGACTCTTAAAAACTGAGAATAGACTGAGGGTTGATGGGGGGGTGGAAAGGAGGAGAAAGTGGGTGATGGGCATGGAGGAGGGCACCTGTTGAGATGAGCTCTGTGTGTTGTATGGAAACCAATTGGACAATAAATTTCATATTAAAAAATTAAAAAAAACTTAAAACAACAACAACAAAAAAGAAAATGGGTTTACAGGGAATATACCTCAACCTAATAAAAGCCATATATGAAAACCCACAGCTAGTAGCATACTTGATGGTGACAAACTGACAGCTTCCCCTCTAAAATCAGGAACAAGACAGGGATGTCCACTCTTACCACTTCTTTCAATAAAGTACTGGGGAAAAAACCACAAAGGACTGGAAGTAAGTCCTAGCGACAGCAAACAGACAAGAAAAAGAAAAGGCATCCAAATTAGTAAGGAAGAAGTAAACTGTCACTATTTGCAGATGACATAATACTGTACACAGAAAGCCTTTAAGACTCCACCAAAAAACTAGTAGAATAAATAAATTCAGTAAAGTTTCAGGATACAAAATTAGTATATAGAAATCTGTTTCATTTCTATATACTAATAACAAAGTAGCAGAAAGAGAAATTAAGAAAACAATTCCATTTACACTTGTACCAAAATAAATAAAATATCTAAGAATAAACTTAGGTGAGGAAGTGAAAGACCTGATTTTAGAAAATTATAAAACACTGATGAAAAAAACTATAGACACAGAAACAAATGGAAAGACATACCACAACCATGGAATGGAAGAATCAATATTGTTAAAATGTCCATACTGCCCAAATCGATCTACAAATTCAATACAATCCCTACTAAAATACCAATAATATTTTTCACAGAACTAGAACATATAATACTAAAATGTCCGTGGAACCACAAGAGACCCCAAATAGCCAAAGCAATCTTGAGAAAGAACAAAGCTGGAGGTATCACAATTCTAGATTTCAATATACACTACAAAGCTATAATAATAAAATCAGTATGGTACGGCACAAAATAGACACATGGATAGAACAGAGAGCCCAGAAATAACCCACACTTATATGGTCAATTCATCTACAACAAAGGAGACAACAATATTTAACTGGGAAAAGACAGACTCTTCAATAAATGGTGCTGGGAAAACTAGAGAGTTCTGTGCAAAAGTGTGAAACTGTAGCATTTTCTTACACACAAAGCTAAACTCAAAATGGATTAAAGACCTAAATGTGAGACCTGAAACCATAAAACTCCTAGCAGAAAGAGGCAGTAATCTCTTTGACATCGGCCTTGGCAACATGTTTCTAGACATGTCTCTGAAGGTAAGGGAAACAAAAAGCAAACATAATCTATTGAGACTACACGAAAAATAAAAAGCTTTTGCACAGCAAAGGAAACTATCAACAACAAAAGGAAACCTACTGAATGGGAGAAGATATGTGCAAATGCTATATTTAGTAGGGGGTTAGTATTCAAAATATATAAAGAACTTATACTAAGTCAACACACACAAAAAACCAAATCACTCAATTAAAAAATGGGCAGAGGACCCGAATACACATTTTTCCAAAGACATCCAGATGGCCAACAGACACGTGAAAAGATGCTCAACAACACTCGTCATCAGGGAAATACAAATCAAAACCACAATGAGGTATCACCTCACCCCTGTCAGAATGGCTGGAATCAAAAAGACAAGAAATAAGTATTGGCAAGGATGTGAAGAAAAAAGAACCCTTGTGTACTGGTGGTGGGAAGGAACATAAATTGGTGCAGCCACTGTGGAAAACAGTATGGAGGTTTCTCAAAAAATCAAAAACAGAAATACCACATTATCCAGTTATTCCACTATTACATATTCACCTAAAGAAGACGAAAACACTAATTTGGAGAGATCGATGTGCCCCTATGTTTACTGCAGCATTATTTATAATAGCCAAGATACGGAAGCAATCCAAGTGTTCATCAACAGATAAATGGGTAAAGGAGGTGTAGCATATATACATCATGAAATGTTACTCAGTTATAAAAAAAATAATGCAATCTTTTCCATTTGTGACATGGATGGACCTAGAGGGTATTATGCTGAGTGAAACAAGTCAAACAAAGAAATGCATATGATTTCACTTATATATGGAATCTAAAAAACAAAACAAAGAGCAGAAACAGACCCGAAAATACAGAGAACTGATGGTTGCCAGAGGGGGAGGGGGGCAAAATGGGTGAGGGGGAGTGGGAGACACAGACTTCAGTTAGGGAATGAGTAAGTCATGGGGATGAAAGGCACAGCATAGGGAATAGAGTCAATGGTACTTTAATAGGGTGTGTGGTGTCAGAAAGTAATTGCACTTGTGGGAGCACAGGATACCACAGAGCTGTGCAATCGCTATGGGGTACACCTGAAACTAACATAACACCATGTGTCAACCAGACTTCAATAATTAAAAAAAAAAAAAAGAATAAAGATAGAGGTTTAAAGGAGATTCTGACTCCCCAGAGAGTAATTTCTAAAAAAAAAAAAAAAAAAAGGAAGATGAGAGTCCCCTGCACACTTTGTCCCACCTCCTGATTTTAGTGAGTTTCATTGTTATTCTTTACAGTGTCTGCAGGGCCCCTCCCAATCCCTCTAATGCTGTTCCTTCTGCTCAGATGCTCTTCCAGAGACCCAACTCTCTCTGTGAAGCTAACGTTTGTTGAATGATAAAGGTTTGCTTTTGGAACCCAAGAATGTTTTCTAAATAATATTTCCTCACACAAAACCCAAACTCAGATGTTTGTTACCTTTGTTCTTTCGGTAGAATGTTAGGATTAAAAGGCACCCCAGACATCACCCAGGAACATCCTCTTCTTTTACTGATGAGGAAATGGAAATCTCAACAGGTCAAGTGACCAGACATAGATGACAAACATGGATTAGGTCTTCACAGGCAATGCCCCTTCTTCCCACAAATCCAGAAAAAGCCAAATCAGGCACCCGCATCCTGCTGAACCTGACCTGTCACTGGCACTCCGCAAAGCAAACCCACCAGAACAACAATTTCATTAAAATTGATGAGGCGTGTCCAGGATACAGAGCTTTGAAGGAAGTGTTGCCTTGGTCCAATATGCCCTTGACCATCACAAAGGGCTCTCCTGTCCAATTTATCTTCTTTGACCCGTGCATATTCAGTGGAGGGAATGACTAAGGCAGAAGGGAGGCTTGATCTTCCATAAGGCAAGATGCAACTTGTGGATCCATGAAATGGGAAATGCTTGTTCTGTTTTTTTGACTTCGGGCTTTACTAGATAGAGATTAAATAGATGGGCTGTCACTTTTAGTGGAGACCACTGGTTTCCTCTCCCCTTTACCCTTCTCCTTGACAAGCAACTCCAGGCAGCACCATGAAACCACTAAGGTACAGTACTGCAGTCCTACGGATCACCACATCGTAGTGCCATCACCCTAGATAAGCTCTTCAACCTCTGGGTAGGCCTCAGCTTTCTCGTTTGTACAAAGAGGGTAACACCACCTGATACGGAGCATCCCCAAGAGGATAAAGTCAGACTGCATGTAGAATGTCTACCATGGTGCCTGGCATACCGTAAAAACTCAATAAATGGCGATTATCTATAGACTTTAGAAGACTGGTTCTTTAGAACCATAAAAGAATGTCACGCATCTCTGATCTGAAGCGCAGGACCGTGGAAACGCCAAGAGGACACAGAGTGCGGAAATGGGAATGTTTACATGTTTTCATATACTGCACGGTTTGGGCAGATAATTTTAAGTCAAGTGTCTCTTCACGAACACGTTTTTGGTGGGCTTGGGGCTGCTAAGGCAAAGACTGACCTGCATGGAAAGGCCTAGTGACAGAGAGCCTGGTGCTCAATGGAAAGGTCACTGCTTGCAGAGAATGATTACTGGTTTGTACAATAGCTTGGCCCAGCTTGCAGCACAAAAACTCTTAAGAAAAATGCATTTGCTTAAAGACGCTGACTGTAATTACAGATCTTTTCCTTCTGAAGCTTCGAAAGACTATCAGCCCTTCCACATTAGCATCCTCTGTCCATGGTCACTTCTCAGAAAGCAGTTTCCCTGGAAGTCCGCCTGAGGTGTTGGTTAGTGCAGCTCTAACGAGAAAGTAGTGCAGCTCTAACGAGAAAGGGTAGCTCTTTTGAGCCGGAATTTCTGCTTTCTTTATTGCCTCCCTGCTAGTCTTAGCAGATGCTAAAAGCTGTGTGAGGGCGGCATGAAGCCAGGGCTGGTACTGAGAAAGTTCAGACCCTCGTATTCAATCACCCTTCCATCCACAGACAAGGTCGGGGCTAGGGGCAGGGCACTGAGCCAGGTCAGCAGCCTTGTGTTCTTGGGACCTCACCAAGCTTCTTTGTTGCCACCTTGATGGAGGCAAGACACGGGCACAGCAGACAGACCCTGACTGCCTTTCCCTGCCCCCACTGAGATGCGTCCTGATGAAGGCATTTGGCCTCAGCTGTCTCACTGCCCGGATGAATGCAAGTATAGCAAATGCTCCTCACTGCCCTGCCCCAGCCCGACGCCAACTGAGGCTTTCTGTAAAAGGCAAAAGGAGGGTGAAGAGGAGCCCACTTGACGAACTGTTAAAGCCTGGATCCACCTGCCAAAACTTTTAGGAACCGTCTAGCCCCACCTAGATAAGGAAGCAAACTGAACCCAGATCCCTTGTTTCCCCTTCTAGTTTCAGACCTTGCTCCTCAACCATCTATAGAAATGACACTGTAAATGGAAGGAGTGTCCAGCGACCACAAATACAGGTGTGGCAGCTTCCTCTTCCTCTGCTCTCTTGGCCTGTTTCTTTTCCCTGTGTACTTTCTCCTTTTCCTCTTCTCCACGTCCCCCACTCCAGGAGGACTCAGGCTGTGCACTCATTCCCTTACGTGAGATTAGGGGGCAATTGAGGGCTGGGGGCATGAGGACACCCAGTTGGCAACTCTTACTAGCTTTTGCTTTCCAAAATTTTAAGCTCTTTAGCTCTTACCTACCAGTGGAGAAGGTGAAGGAAGGGGATTCTCGATATGAACTAAACGCCTCGGAGCCATAGGTGAGCGTGTAGGTCTTCTTCCACCCCTAGATTAGAAGATGAGACTCCCCTGGGCTGAAGGAAAGAGGGAAAAGAGATCTGTGGGTCCTGACCTGGGACACTAGGTCTCTTTTTTCTCAGCAGAGCATGAAGAAGAGGCAAGACTCTAACGGGAAGTGCTCACTCCTAGGGTCTGGGTTTGCCAGGAGCGAAGGACTTCCAGAGACACAGGCTTTCAGGGCTAAAACCTGAACCGTCTCACACAAAGCAGGAAGGTTGGTTATCTGACCACTACGCATCCAGGCAGACAGGACCATGAGGAGACTCGCAAAAGATTCCTGCTCCCCAAAACAAAGCCTGAAGATGGGATGTCATGAAGAGGAAAGGTGGATGTCTAAGGGCAACCCATGTGTACTAACACTTGGGGACACCTGAAATCTCCTAAAAGCCCATGGGGGGATAGCCCAAGAGTAACAGCTGAAATTTACTTCCAGTCCAGTATAATGGAGCTCAAGTCAGAAATTAGGTTAAGAGACACGATACAGTATTTTCTACACACCTGACTTTGTGATTGAGATTCACACCCATATGAAGTCAGGCAAGGATGACACACGGAAGTCGGGGGGCCCAAAGCACTGTCAGATTCCAGCCTGCAGCAGAACATGAATCAGTGACTGGGGCATCGAAGGGGCCTTTATTTCCTCAACCACTATGATGTGCATCTTTCAGGTTGTTGTCTACAAATACATCCTTTAGTCCCTGGCCACCAATCACTCCTTCCTCCCAAACTAGTCTCAATGTCGAGGACAAAGACGACTGGGGGATGACAGGAGAGGAATGTCCTCACAGTCACGGTCTTGCTTAGAAGGGTATGGAGGGGAAGGCACAAATTCCGAGGTGGGCGGTCTGAGCCTTTTGACAATAGCTGTTCCAGAAGCAGTCTCAGATAGAGAGAAATGACATGAAGAAACCTGCTTTCCATCATGAGGAAGATTAGATTTGGGGTAGGAGCTACTTCATGGATTAATTTCATTTCCCATGCTAAATGAATTTGGGAAATGTTGAAACTTAATCTATCATCTTACATTTTTAAAAATTTTTATTTAAATCCCAGTTAATATACAATGTAATATTAGTTTCAGGTGTACAATATAGTGATTCTACACTTCCTTAGAACAGCCGGTGCTCATCACAACAAATGTGCTCCTTAATCCCCGTCACCTACAGGATGGGTTAAATAACGTTTACATTTCTTAAGCACTTAGGGTAATGCTGAGAACTAAGTTCTGTCTTCCATTCTGAACCGCCTTCCCCAACTCAGCCCCACTCCTGGCCCTGAATCACAGATGACGGCAGGCCCAGCCTCGGTGGCTCAGCAAGCGTGGCACCCGCAGCAGACACAAGCTTGTGGATGAGAAGAACATAGTCTGTCTGAAGCTGCCACAGCCCCATATCAGGTGCTGTTCAGAGCAGTATTTTCATGTGTCACCTGCTTACTTACGAGGAAACTGCATTTTGCTAACTTCAAAGGTAATTTTCATAAACCAAAGTTAAAAACACGGGCCATCTCCCTCAGCATATTTCCTGAGTGTGGTTAGAGCATGCCATGATGAGAAGGTACGAAGGTCATTAAGGGGTTGCTTCATGGTTGCTCTGACTTGTGAAAAGAGACTTACAGTGAAGCACATGGTAATTCCTTGGGTCTGATGCCCTTTGAACCAGTGTTGTTGGAAAAAGTCCCAGCTGCCCTTGGTAGGAGGTGACACAGTGGCCCTGGACTGCTGAAAATGGGTGTGAAGAGTCAGAAAATGAGTTCTAGGTAAGGAAAAGAGGGGCCAAATGCATTGCTGTGCAGGGCATGTGTCCTTAACTTCAGGCTACAGTCCTTTCTGGTGGTCTGATCATGGGTTTGGATGTGAATGTTGATTTCCGTCACCGTCACCCTTCGTGAGAGGGAAACCTGGGCATTATTCTGGACCGTGGGGACTGGCAGCACCACTCCTATTTCGACTGCCTCCAGCAAGTCATTAGTGCAGTGGTTATGGCTGAGGGTGGGTAGGGAAGAGAAAGGTGTATTTTGAGGAATTCTCTATGGATGCTGATACACTTCTGAGCAGGCTTCATGAATAACCCCAGTAGCTCCACTCTAAATGCACAGGACAGAAGCAGAGCTCTTCACTTAGTGGGCCGATAATCATGATAGTGACTTCCATGTAGTCAATACCTGCCTCGACACGTCAAGCACAAAACTAAGAGCCTTGCAAACATTATTTATTTATATATAATCCTGGGAGATAGGCATTGTTCTACCCAATTTGGCACATGGAAGACTCCCAGTATTTGATGAGTGAATAAGTCAACGAAAGTAAGCAAATCCCCCCGCTTCCCCTCACAAAACAAACTAACACTTATGGAGCATGTACTGAGCCAGACACCATGCTATCACATTTATATGTATTCGTTGGGCTGACCTTCTCACTGCCTATGAGATAGGTTTAAGAATTTTGCTTGGGGCGCCTGGGTGGCTGAGTTGGTTGAGTGTCTGACTCTTGGTTTTGGCTCAGATCATGATCCCAGGGTTGTGGGATCAAGCCTCATGTCAGGCTCTGTGCTGAGCGTTGAGTCTGCTTAGGATCCCCCCCCACCCCGCACCTCTCTCTCTCTCTCTCTCCCTCCCTCCGCCCCTCTACCCCCTAGATCTCTCTAAAATAAAATTTAAAAAATTCTTTAAGAATTTTGCTTTATGTGTAGGAAAACTGAGGCTGAAAAGTTAAACAACCTGTCCAATGTCACACAATAAGTGGAAGAGCCCAGACCTGCCTTTCTTCTTTCTACTTTATCAAACTGCTGGGAAATAGGTATATGGTCCAGACCCAGGGAGGGGGAAAGAGGGGGAGGAAGAAGGAGCTTTCATCAGATATGGATAAATGTCTTCCAGAAAAAGGGACTAAAGTGTGAGAAGAGAAGAGGCTTGGAGAAGGAATCTGAGAGCTTGGAACCATTAATAAGAACGGAGATCCCACCCATTTCAGGATCCAAATGTTCCCCACTGTTTTGCTCAGGAGCATGAGACTGACTTCCATGGTGCCCAAGGAATGGAGGAGATTTACATATGATTCTGCTTAAAAGGTAAGCTAGGGCAGCTCACATTGTGTAATGTGGCATACCTGTCTGTCCCCAGTGTCTCAATGATGTTTGTGAGGCAGAGAGAGAAAATGATACGAGGTAGAGAAGAGGATAAAAAGAGCTGACCCCGGTTGAGGCTCTGAAGCCCACTGGACCCCAGACTCTGCTATCATGAGGTGAGGGTGTGCCATGATCTCTAGAATTCTAGGGTCTGGATTCCTACCCTGTGGAAGAAATGCCCTAATAGACTGCGGGAGACCTGGGTTTGAATCCTGGTGTGGGGTAACCTTGTATTTGTGTTTCCATGGCCAGAGACTTCCTTTAGGATATTACCTCTCATGTGCTCCCTGAAGGGGAGGCTGACTTAAGGTAATTTTGAGGGGTAGGAGGAGACCTCAGGCTGGCTCAGCCCTTTGTTCTTCTCTTTGGGATCCACCTGTCACTGAGAGAGCACCTTCTTAGCTCCTCAGAGGTAAGCTTACAGAGGAGAACCCAGAGGCAGGTCTACATCATTGGCTGGGCCAGGGAGAGGGTGAGTTGGTCTGTTTCAGGAATGAGACATTAATAAACTGTTCCTACAATACATTTTCTGACACACTTCTTAGGTACTCAAGGTGATTTTTTTTTAATGTTTTAAGGCATTTTTTAAAAGACTTTTTTTTTTTTAAAGAAATCTCTGTACCCAACAAGGGGCTCAAACTCACAACCCTGAGATCAAGAGTCACACTCTCCACCAACTGAGCCAGCCAGGCGCCTCTCAAGGTGATATTTTTAATCCTCACCTGCTTAACTCTTGTGTCTCTCAGTTGTTCAGAACTTGGACAAGGATTTATTAGGTCTCCAAAACTTCAACACTCAGCTCTGTTACTTTCTTCCTGTCCTAGAGCAGGCTGCTACTTAACTTGTACGAACCTGACTGCATCATCTATTTAAAACAAAAACAGACAAAAAAGGATAATCATACCTTCCTCACAGGATTATTTGTGAGATGGAGATGGTTAATACATGTATTTAGCACAGTGCTTGGCACAATGCAAGTGCCCAGGAAGTGGAGGTATTCTTGTCTCCAGGAGTTACACCCCATGGAGAGCCAAGGTAATAATGCCTAACAGTTGCCTCTCTGGAGGGTCTTCTGATTAGCTGAGGGCTGCATGCACAGCCTACCCTCCCTACCCCATGGTGATGCATTCACTCAACAAATATTAATTGCCTCTCTGAGAAGACAGAAGAATTTCAAGTCAGGAAGGACTTCAGAGTCCAACCTGAGATGGCAGCTGTTCACTGGGCCTTACCCCCAAAACAGGAGAAGCTGCTATGGCCCACTTGGGGAAGAGGGCTTTGGGGCCTCACCCTCCTGAGCTGTGACTCTTGTCACACCCACAGCAGGTGGGAGCTGGGCTCCAGAGAGGCTGTTCCCAAGGAAGGCACATACAGCCATGGCCCTAAGCACAGCGGGTTCAGAGCCATGCACCAGGCAACGTGAGGAGACAGTTCGTTTTCCCCCAGACAGTCCGGGGCCCCTGACAAATAGGTGTCTCAATTCCTTTCTATCTAAAGCCAGGGTAGCAGCATTTGCCACCAAACAGCTGGGCTGTGAGGATTACCATCGTCTATAAATGGGCTTTAATGTAAACTATCATATTGACACACATGTTAGCTTCTTCCTAAATCACGCACACTTGGGGGCACCTCTGAGGGCCCTCACCATCAGCTGGCTGCCCCAGAATAGCCGGGGAGTGGCAGGATCCAGAACCACTGTCACTGAGGGAATGGCTGTCTGGACGCTCTGGGAAGATGCTACCTATTATGGCAATGTCCGCTACCAAAAGCACTGTGTCCTTTTAAGACCCTTTACATCATTTTCATAATTTAGCTAGAGAAATTGCACAATATTCATCAATGTTTTTTTTTCCATGAGATGTACATGCTGCCCTGGGGAGAGAGGAGAGGAGTCACTGGAGATCTGCCAGTTGGCTTGGGATGAACCAGAACCTGACATGGACGGGTCACCGAGTGCCTTTGCTATTGATGGACTATGAGAAAGAGGGTCATTGAAACCAAGCTAATGCAGGGAAAGTCAGCAGTGGGGAGAGAAGGCTTGGAGATATTACAAAATCAAGCCTGCCAAAGGCTTGGAAGACAGAGACCAACATTATGTGCACTGAAAGAAAGGGACTGGCAGGCAGTGTGGGGTGCGGGGGTGGGCTATGAAGAAGGGAAGGGAGAGATGCGTGTGTTTTCCGGGCAGCAGCAAGTTTTTCTCTGCCCCGGACTGGACAGGATTATCTGGGGCTTTTCGGGCCGGTATATCTGTTACTCGGGAAGACAGGAAGCCACAGGCATTTCTGATTAACTTAGTCTCTCCTATCTAGACAGATGCCCAGGGACAGTAGGCTGTGGCTTTATGGCCTGCATTAAGGCGAACAGGAGATTCGGCAGATCTCCATCAGTCAGCCAGCCACCTGCACGATGGCCCACGGCAGGAAAGGAGGGACATGAAAGCTGCCGGGCGGTACCATGCTCTCCACTCGTGAGAATGACAGAGGTGATTGGCGTCTCATCAGTATGTTGTCGCCAGTCATTTTGCGTACTTGCTGTTATCCCTGCGTAGCAGTGGTCCAGGGGAACTGCCAGGAGAGGATGCAGCCACATGGCCCCCTCACGTGTTCGGTGTACTCCACGAGACTCTGAGGCTGGAGATCGGGGCCACATAAACTGTGGCTCGCTGATCTTTGGGATCCCAGGGCAAGTCCTCACCATGGATGAAAAGTGCAATGTGAAAAAAACCAAGCCTGTCGTTTGGAATCTGACAGAGAAACATGCGGTTCAAATTTTCCCCACTCTATGATGGGGCGGTGTGACCACCACACGGTCAGAAAGCGATATGAACACCTTGGGGTCACGTAAACTGAGCCTCTCATTCCATGGAAGCTCAGGAAGGTGGAGGGATTCACCCCAGCGCCACAAGGTAGGCAGAAGGCAGTTGCTGCGACATCTGACTAGGGGTTGCTTTACCCAGGAGCTCCTTCCAGGACACGGAGCGGGAAGAGTCATCCTCAGACGGTTTGCCCAGAGCCCACAGCTCACTTCCTGCACCCCCTTTCCCACTTCTGCTGGAAGAACAAAGGATCAAAGAGGAATGCAATGCTCAACGTGACAAAAAGACACACGTTAAACAAGAGCCAAGTAGTCCACACAGTAAAATGTTAGTTAAGGCAGGAAGAACTACAGTTGAACAGGACAGCCAACCCGGAGTGACTCTGGCGGTACACCCACTGCAAAGTGTTCTTTCCCCACTTTGCTGACGCCCAACTGTGCGAGCACATTCACAAGCTTGGCAGCGTTGCCAGGCACAGCTTTGGCAGCCTGACGTCTTGACAGAATTATCAATTTGTGTCCTCAGGAAACGAAGTAAAACATCAATTTTAGTTCATAAATAGCACACTTTAGTAAAGCTTTAGTAACACACTATGTACTTGGCTGATTGGTTAATAGCTCTTTGTTGTATGTGACAAGGAAAACCCATGAAATTTTGCCATTTGCCTACAAGAATTGAAGACAGAACATTCTGGAATGTTGCAGGTCTGGTTGCAAACATCAGGAAGAGTCTTGTGGCCTACGAGTAGGTTTCAAACTTAGAGGAACACTGATCTAAAACTACCATCAGCGCTGGGATAGACATTCGTGTCATCAATGGACAAGAGATGTACACTCAGAGACACATTTCCGTAAGGAACTGTGTGGACACCATAAGAAATAAGAGGTGTGTCTGCCATTGGGTTAGCTTGCAGAGCCCCACAGGGGAACTTCTCAGTCAGGCTCCTGGAAAGTGCTGGAAGGGAGGGGGAGGCTACACGATCTGCTCCACTGGAAATCTCTGAGAACAGCCAGTCCATCCTCTCAGAAACTTTGACACTCGACTTGTCAGAGGGGAGGAGGTGGGCCCTGACAAGCCTTTTCTGGATCTATAATTGCATGATTCATCCTTCACCCTTTTCAATTTTTCTTGTCCTCCACCAAAATCTGCCCTGTAAATGATCTGCTCAACTGCCAGAAAACTGACTGGTTTGGACCCTGGCTTGGACAGGCACCGGAGAGATCTACCACAGACAGGAGCTGTGACTCCCTCCTCTTGTTTAAAAATGCACAGTGGCGGGGCACCTGGGTGGCTCAGTTGGTTAAGTGTCCAACTCTTGGTTTTGGCTCAGGTCGTGACCTCACGGTTTATGAGTTCGAGCCCTGCGCCGGGCTCTGTGTTGACAATGCAGAGCCTGCTTGGGATTCATTCTCTCTCTCTCCGCCCCTCCCCTGTTCGCTCTATCACTCTTTCTCAAAATAAATAAATAAACTTAAAAAAAATGCATGGTGGTTAAGGGCTTGGGTCCCAGAGACAAAATAGATATGGATTTAAATCCTAGTTCTACTAGCTATATGCCCTCTCAAGCCTTAGTTTCCTTATCTATACACTGGAGATACTATCTCAGAGGGCTGTGGTGAAAACGAACAACAATGGACATGAATGCAGGAAGATTACTTAGCTTACAGCTGTCAGCAGAGTGAGTACTAAAAGCCCACTGCTCCTGCTGCTGTTACTAGCCGCTGACCTCCAGCGGGTGCTCTGTGCTCTATGGCAAACGCCACGTCTTCTGTGACACCTCTCCTAACCACCGAGATTCTCCTTTCCTCAACTTCCATTGTCCCCGTTCCAACACTTCAACACGCACTTCGCTCAGTTATGTAAAGATCTCATGCAAATGCCTCGTACTGTTTCCCCGTCCCTCAAACTAGCTTGTCAGCTCCTGGAAGGCCTGGCTTTGCTGTATATTGGTTCCTTCACCACAGTCCCCTTCCCCTTGATGCTGGGGTTCAAGTGGTTCGAATACACCACAAACAAGCAAATAAGTTGTTGGATAAATAAACGGGCGAAGCGCACACGTGTAATTTTTTCAGGTATGCACATATTTGGCATTTATGACACAGAGAGACAAGTAATGAGAAACGATGAGATGTGGGGTTTCATCTCCCAGTGTGCAAGTGAATTACCGCCCAGCCACAGGCTGGGAGTCTATAAAATGCAGCAACTACCACCTGCCACCCTCCCGGGGCTGGTGAAAATGGATTGGGCTTCTGAGCAGCAGCGGTGGAACACAACCAGCTCCTTGATGTTAAGTAAAGAAGAGTATCTGGGTTCTGATGCAAACAAATGGGGCTCATTCTCTTTTAGCCTTTCCCAGCTCTGACTGCACAAAACAAGGCAAATAAAATAGGTCTCAGCTCTCCAGAGAAATATTCTGGTAGCTCATGACAGTGCCAGGATATTTTTCAAAAGGCAAATCTAAATTCTTTCTCACTTTAGCCTCCCTTTCCTTCGTCTCCTGCCTAAGGAGATCACAACTCTGACCACCATTATACGGTAACTAGCTTTATTCTTAAAATCTTTATTTTACTCTGCTTTCTAGTTGTTGATTTGTTTTTTTAAAAGTTTATCTATTTCAAGAGTGAGAGAGTAGGGGAGAGGCAGAGAAAGAAAGAAAGTGAGAGAGAGAAAGTGGAAGAGGGGCAGAGAGAGACAAAGAGAGAGAATCCCAAGCAGGCTCTGCCCTGTCAATGCAGAGCCTGAGTCAGGGCTCAGTCTCATGAACCATGAGATCATGACGAGCCAAAATCAAGAGTCGGATGCTTAACCAAGTGAGCCACCCAGGCGCCCCTTGGTAGTTGATTCAGACCAGAGGTGACTGTTCCCTCCCTATCAGTATTCACATCAATTCTTCCTCTTCCTTCTCCATGCTGCCTCCTTTTTCTCCATCTCCTAAATCTCAGGCCTCCCAGCAATGACTGTGTTAGCTGGACCTGCCTGGTCTCGTAGGAGCCACCCCAAGTGAACGATGTTCTGACAGCTGGTTTAGGCCAAGGCCTACTGCACCAGCACCATGATCAGAATCTGAAGGATCTATCCTTGTTTGCAACACTGATTCACCACGAACGGGATCAAGGCTAGTTGAGCTTTTTCGTGACTCAGACAATCACTGTCATTGTACATCTGTTACAGGGTCCCTCACCTTCATAATGGTAACTATAGTGTGGCTAACACCGGTGCTACTTATGATCTTGGGAACATTTTGAACTCCCAAGGGAAAGGGTATCGGGTTAATATGAGGTGGTGAAATTTCAGAATGCATAACATATGTCCCTTAGGATAACAAGGCAGAGGAAATAAACATAAACATAACACAGGACAGTGGTTCACAAATGTATCTTAGCAGTAGAGCCCTGTCCTCAAATGAAACCTTCAGTGGAATCCCACTCCTGGCTCAGATAAGTTCTGTTTGGAAGGCAGGGTAAGGTGGTGCAGGTATGGGACCGAGCCCACCTTTCTTTCTCCTCAGCCCTTCCCTCCTCTCCTGAAGTGCTGGTTCCTACAGCATCCACAAGGAGCCCCTAGGCTTCCATGAGTGAAGGAGGGACAGGGAAAGAACATGAATTTACATATACAGTGACAGGCCTTGTAGGACCATGTGGACAACATAGATATCTGCATATCAATGGTCCCATTGCTTTTGTCTTTCTAGTTTATATGTTTCTTAGCCTGGATTTTCACGTATATATATTTTATTACAATTGGTATATTTTTATAACACATCTCAAAATCTTTGCAGAGTAAGTCGGTGTCGGGATATGTGCACACAGTTCTAGGAAGAGGGAGGCTGGAATATTACATCCATGACAAGACATTCACAGGATTTGGTTTCACTTGCTATACAACCCACCATTCTGAAAGGTGCTGTTTCGTATTTTACTGTGTTTTATACATGCTGGCTGAGAGCAAACCAAATGAAAACTAAATACAATCTAAGATGAACTCTAAAATTCTTAACAGCCTTAAAAATAGAGCTTTACTATAAGAAGATTACACTTTCCCCTGAACAATGAAAGGTATTCTCAATACCACTTGTAACAAGACATTAAACATGGATGGTCTAATTAATTAGTCCCTTTAGTTCTGCTGTTATATTTATTGGGAAGAGGGGCAATATTAAGGAATACTTTGCTAAGTGAGATTTCTGTGGACTTTTAAATTATAAAACAGTCTGCTGACTTAGAAAAATACTGCTTTGTGTAAATCTGACTAAGGGCTATTAATTTCCTAAATTATCTACAGAAAAACGTAACATATATTTAAATTTCCATCAATTTGAAAGACTCGAGAAAAAAAATTGAAATTCAAACAATTGCAGTATATAACTTTTCTGATTTTTAAAGGAATATTTATAGCTTGAAAGGGAAAAGCTGGTGAAATATATAAAAATCAGAGAGGCAATTCTTTTCCTATTTTAGGAAAATTATAGTTCTTGAAGAAGACATTGAAAATTAGCTCTCAGTTGACACATACTCATTATGCTGGAATTTCTAAAGGCTCCTCCCCTTTTTATTTCTGAGAAGAGAAACACATCTCTTTCAGAACGTGAAGAATGGCTTTAATGACCTAAGATTCTAAGGTAATGATCTATAATCTACAGCCCAGGAACCAGATCCATCAGACAGCCTGCTTTCAAGAATAACTTTCATATTTTTAAAACTGTTGAAAAAAAATCAAAAGAAGAATAACATTTCTTGACATGTGAAAATTACATGAAATTCACATTTCAGTGTCCATGAATAAAGTTTTTTGGAACGCAGTCATACCCATTCATTTGCATATTGTCTACGGCTGCCTTCCTACTACCACGGCAGAATTGAGTAGTGGCAACCAAGACTGAATGGCCCGAAAGCCTAAAATATTTATACAGTCTAGCCTTTTACAGAAAAATTTGCTAACCCCTGACCTAAGAGATGGAGTCCACTCGAGGGCCCCTCTGTGTGTCCCCGGGATATGTGGTAGGGTGCGTACCTGGTTGAGATGGCATAGGCATTTGTCAAGACACCAGAAACAGCAGAAGCAGCATCTGAACATGTGTGTCGACCATGCATTATGCTGGTGGGACCGGGATCAAAACCAAATGAACAGAGTCAGAAACACAGGAAAGAAGCAAGCAGGCAGTTTCTGCAGACACACAGTATGTTTCTATTTGAGATTTATGCACCTGGGGAAGCACGGTAGCAATTTTCTCTCAGTGTGGGAGAAGTCCTTCTATTCTACGTATGCTACCAATTACCATTATTATCACTGATGAGTGAAGTGTCTCTCCTGTGGGCTTACCTTGTTGTGATTGCTGTTGACCTCAGCAAAAATGGATATGGGTTAGTTTATATTTACTAGCAAAGGTAAACTAAGCCTTCTGGTTCTAGTAAGAAACAAAAAAATCTCTTTGCGTCTTCCCCTGAGTGTCATCAGTTAAACTTTGCTTTTTCAAACCAGTTTGTATTCACGAAAAATTCACGTCCAAAGACAATAAAACCATACATTGTAAATACTAGTTATGTACCCATTAAAAAAAAAAAATCCTATACTGAGAATTTCAGGGCTAAATTTCAAGGCACAAATTAGTCCTCTGAAATATAATTTGGACATGTGTATAACTCAAGAGTGAATAATTTAATAAAACTCATGAAGGAGGGGTAATTCAATGTGTCCCACCCACTTCCCAGATTAAAAAAAAAAAATCCCTGTAAACAATCCTGAAATAGTGCTGAGGACCCCAGGAGTCACTCAACCTTATATGGACATTTTCTTGTCCCAGTGTTACTTCAATTGGATGAAACTTTATCTGGATACTTTTCAGCCTGGCTGTGGTTGTGAATGAGCCATTTCACGTAGGGAAGATCACACAGTGGCTGTATGAAGTGTTTAAATTGTAGACACGGTACGGAGCTGTACTGCTGAGGAAAAGTGTATCTTTTTAACCTAAGACAGGACACATTTCTATAGTAGTGACATCACTGAAGGGGAGTTTGGCCCATTGATCCTTTTGGGATCTCAGGAGTGATAAATAATCTTCGGACCTTTGCCAAAGTGACCAATTCACTGACTTCTCTTTTACATTTAGGGAAGGCTGCTGCCCCAGAGTTTAAGGTGTCTAGCTCTAGGAAGGATGGTAAGGTCCCCTACTGCTCAATAATTTGTGATTATCTATTGCTGATGCATACAATAAATATATTTAAAATTAAAAAAAAAAACTATTTTGTCCTTCAAAAAAACCCTTCTTGAGATTGAAGGATCAATTGGAAAATGCAGGAACCAGAGTAGTTAGATTTGGCTTGCAATTGGAATGCCTCTTCAAGTGACCAAAACACATATATATTTTTATCACTTGAAATTTAGCTCTGAAAACCTCACTATAGGATTTCCAAAGAGTTACACTTATTTTCTATTTTTTAAAGTTTATTTACTTATTTTTGAGGTTGGGGGGCAGGGGCAGAGAGAGAGGGGGAAAGATAATCCCAAGCAGGCTCTGAGCTGTCAGCACAGAGCCCAACCGGGGGTTCCAACCCACTAACCATGAGATCATGACCTGAGCCAAAATCAAGAGTCGGGTAGTCAACCGACTGAGCCACCCAGGCACCCCAGACTTGATTCTTTTTTAATTTGGGTACATAATTAGTATCTACAATGTAATCTTTCAATAGAAATACAAGAAAATACTCTATGATCAGGGCAGCTTCTTAACGTGCACTTCATGATGAGGAAGCTAGATAATTTTATGTGAAATTCAATCAATTATTCCTAATTGATAAGCTAATCTTAAGTCTTGATTATGGACTTAAAAATATCAAACAATTTAAAATATAATAAAAAATCTCCCTAATTTACCAAGGACACATAGTTATACCCAAAAGGTTAGAATTAGGTAAACTTGTGAAACTCTGACCAAGTCACAAGCACGGAGGTGGGGATGAGGAGAGATTAACATTGTGTGAGAACGGAAAAGTTGGGAAAAGTCCAACCCTCCCTTGTTTGGCAGGCCAGAAATACCATGAGAACAGCTGTTTTCCTGGTGTTCTGGTTTCCACTGGCATTCATAACCAAATGTGCATGGAAATAAAAACCAGGGAGGAGAAAAACCCCCAGGCACAAAAGCCCTACAGTTTTCGGTCTTTTGAGCTGAGATTTAGGTCAACTTGTCCATTTCTCATTCTTTAGGACGTTTTCTCTCTCTCTCCCTCTCTCTCTCCCACACACAGCTCTCTCACACACTCTTAACACACATTCTCTCACAACTCTCTCACACACACTCTAACACACTCACACAGCTCTCTCACACACTCTCTTAAGCACTCTCACACACTCTTACACACATTCTCTCCCAACTCTTTCCCACATACATTCTCTCACACATATTCTCACACATGTGTTCTCTCACACACAGACTCTCTCACACACATATCCTCTCTCTTATATTCTTTCACAACTCTCTTACACACTCTGACACACTCACACAAGCTCTCACACATTCTCTCTTACACACATTCTCTCACAACTCTCTCACACACACACACACACATTCTCTCTCACACTCACTCACTCATTAAAGCTCCCTCTGTCCCTCATATACACACAGGTCACTTCCCATGACACCTCTAAAAAACAAAGGAGTAAGGAATATTTTACATTAAAACAGAAACAAATATTATTCCTATCTTGTAGTATTTTTTCTTATTCAAACAAAAAGCATGATATTTAATATTTAATATATTTAAATGTATTCAAATAATATATTTAGTATGTTTAATATTTAATATATTTAAATATATTTAAATAATATATAATATATATTTAATATATATATACTAATATATATACAAATATTTAATATTTAAACAAAAAGCATGCCCACAAAAAAGTGTGTGAATTTCATGTGAAAATTCCTCCCATTTGTTCAGCATTTATGTGAGAAGGAAAACCAGCTAAGGCAGGACTCCCTCCCCACCCCACCTCTGCCAGTTTGTTGGCAAAAAAACCCCAACAAACAAAACCATAAACAAAACAGAGGCTGGGGACCAAAAGGTTGCTAGGGGCCGGGTAAGGGATGGGAGCTCAAGAACATTGGAGCCTGCTGAATGGCCACTGTCACAGGTTCACATTCCTGTCCAGGGACCTGCTGTAGTTTTCCAGTGACTAACTTTTCTGCAAGTCAAACACCCCGTGCAATATGCATGACTGAGCTGCCTTACCTTATCTTTCAGAGTGTTGTAAATGTACTTGAGAATGGTTCTTGGAATCCTTGCCACAGTGATTAAAAATGACCCTTTTATGGCTGTTCCTTGATGGTAGCAGAAAAGAGTGGAGAGAGACCAAAGGATTGGGCGATCAGGAGGGTCATTTTTATTTCTGAGAACAGGGGAAAAAAGGCGACATTTAAAAAACACCATTTAAAACTTCTCTCTGGTTCAAATCATCAATGGTACTAACATTTATAAAGCAGTAATGCAATAAGCATTTGGCAAAACTTTTATACTCCTTGGTAGCTAAGGTTAAATTCTTTCTTGGACTGACTCCTTTTCATGGCACTCAATGCTACAAACAAACAGAACAGAAAATTAAAAAAAAAAAGTACTGATGAGTTAAAATAAACGTTTCCCTCTTTACAACACCTCCCCCTCCACCAATTCTTTAAGTCACCCTATAAATCTCATTTTCAGAAGCTTGATGATATAATAATTTCCAAGGTTTCAATTACATGTGTAAATACTGCCAGCATTAGCTTAGTGATTAAAATCACCACCAGAATCACATGACCAGGAAAGGCAGCCACAGAGACACCAGTGAGCTCCAGCTTAATGTTAAGGGATAGAAAATTCTGGCTTCTGCACAGCTCTAGGCTCCTAAAATCCAGCTGATTTCTGCTCTGCTCTTTAAAGGTCACTTCAGTGTGAATCATTTGTGGAACTTGTCATGACACAGCAAACAAGAATGCAAAAGTCAGTTTCACAGGCAGGGGCGGGGGCGGGGGGAGAAAAAACTGAAAACGAACAGAACGGCACAGCCTTCACTCTACCCCAAACCTGAAAGATAACACAAAGGAGGGAGGGCTGGTGCAACCCCTCCCCTGACCCTCTGAATTTCCGCTGGTGCCAGTTCTAGAAAATGAGGCTCTTTCCGAGAAGCCACCTCTCGGATTCCAAGTGAAGCTTGGTTTCTTCATAATGGATTATTCTACAACTTGCTCCGGTTGCTAATAAGTCACGATGAATTAAGGTTTTGACAACAGCCTAGGTTTTGAGGGAGAAAAAGAATACGGCCAGAAATGTCTCAAGTGTTGGCAATGGCTGTATTTTGCTGTTACTGAAATCATCCAGAAAGGAAAAGAGAACGTGAAAAGTAATACTGGGAGCGGAGGAACTGTAATCCAATCATCCCACAAAAAGGGTGATGTGTGTTTCAATTCAGTATTACTGAAAATAGGAAATACCAAGGAAGCTATTGCTGATACGAATTCATTTTGATCTGATAAACTAGGAGACTAATACAGGCCAGGAAAATCTGACACATTTTTTCCCTTTCCTCAGCTTTTTTTTTTTTTTTTTTTAAAGGAAGAATGTTTACTTTTCCATTTAGGAGATTTATGTGCCTCAGAACTCGTTATCGTGCTCAAGAGAGGGTGCAGTGACAAGAGGACAACACCTGCTTTCCATCTGGTGGGGAAACAAATGATGCGTAGGCCACTGTGAATGGAGTCTTTGGAGTCTGGTCCCCTAGGTTTTGAAGTCTGGAGTTGAGCATCATCTTGCTGAGAAGGTTTAGCGGGGACGAGATTAACCATTTCAGGCGGAGTGACTGCTGTGGTCCATGACACATCCTGGCTATCATGCCAGGCTCTCCGGAGCTTGGTTGGAAGAAGATGCAGAAGTTCCAGAAGCTGGGTTATCATGTGATGAGAGAGACAACTTTAAAAGGCGGCCCTTTACACTTAGGCCGGCTCGTGGAGCCAGGAGTCATTCAAGACCTGCCCCCACCCTCCCAAATTAGAAACGACCCTACAGAAAAGGGTTAAATGAGTGGAGTGTCTTTGAGGCTCCCACATTCTCTTCTTAGACCTTTCTCCATATTCAAAGGTAACATCACCGTGTTATCCCTCCCTGCTGTGTTTCTGCCTGGGGCCTTTGTCTCCTTTACAATCAGCAAAGCCTGTCCCCAGGAGGAGTAACAGAGTGTATCTGGTGGGACTTACAATAATACTTATCTCTGAATTTCATTGTATTTGGAGCACTGGCTTGTGGAATGGCAATGGTGGCAATGCAGTGCTGGGCGTATTGGGCCACCCAGCGGTGAGCCATGAGGAAGCTGGGGCCTCCTGTCAGGCCTACCTTCCGTCTTTAGAGCCTGCTCCGTGTGGAGCCCCCCCCACCCCAATTCTGGGGGCGTGGCATGAGAAAGACCTGGGTAGCAGGAGAGGGTAGAGGACTCCAGGATGTGCCCCACAAGCCCAGCTTCTCCCTTCTTTTAAACTTGTGGCTGTCCTGAGTGCGAAAGGTGCCCGGCCCCATGCAAGGGAGCCAGAGCCCCAGCACACAGCAGCAACTCAAGTCGCTGGGCAGAGGGCTAATGGTCCCATCCACCCAAGTCCTATAGCAGCTTCGGGTCATGATACACAAGCACTGTACTGCAACTACCAGTCCTGCGGACAACAGAGCAGAAGGCCAAGCCGGCAACTTCAGGGCGCTAGAGGCAAGTCTGAGCTCTACTTAGATGCAGCCTCGTGGTGCGAACTCTTCAATAGGATGGGAAATGAATTTTGTGCCAAGGCTCCTGGACAAGGACGGACATGAATGGGAGGGATGACCTCCAATGTAAATCGGTCCCAAGCAAAGGAACACAGTGTGGTCCCTGAAGAGACCCTCTTTTCCTGATGTTTCTTGCAGCAACATCCCTGCAAGGCTCATGTTTCCAATTCTACGGAAAAAGGAAATTGTCTTTACTAAGAAGAACAGGATTCTGTAGCTGTCCTCATCAACTCCTGTTAGGATTAGGAAATCTGTCTCCTAGCTAAATTCTACAGGCTCATCTGTTAGCCCATTTCCCTCACTTCCTTCTCAGTGAATCGAGAGCAGCTGGAAACCATCTTTTGTGTATTTGAAAGTGATGAAGACGTCATGCCTCAAGCGTCCCTTCTCCAAATTGCACGGTCCTAGTTCCTTCTATCACATCCCCAGCCACATCTTTATGGCTCTCCCTTGACCCCTCTTCAAGCAAATGGTTGTAAAAGAGAAATTTTACAGGTTGCCATATCCTGATACTTGATGGTGCTTGTATGAACTCGTCAGCTCTCTTACTGCTTAAATGAATGACAGAACTGAATGCATTCTGGCTATATTTACTCCTTACCCTGAGTGCAGGCTAAAATGAGATATTGGCAACCTTGAGATAAAGAAAAACCTTATTTCAAAATTAGACACAAAGCAAAAAAGACAGTGGAACTCTTTAATAAAGAAACAGTGCTTAAATCAGTCATCATGCATTTTATTTTTATCAAAGTAATATATCAAATATTTTTTTTTGAGAGAGCGAGAGAGCGAGCATGTGCAGGGGAAGGGCAGAGGTAGAGAGAGAATCTTAAGCAGGCTCTACAACAGACATGGGGCTCGACCTCATGACTGTGAGATCGTGACATGAGCCAAAATCAAGAGTCAGACACTTAACTGACAGAGCCACCCAGGTGCCCCAGAGTAATACATGAACTATCTTAAGTGAAATAGCATGAGGCTAAGCAGGAAAGATAGCAATTTGCTTTCCCCACTGCTAGTTTTCTTCCCCAGAGGTAACATCCTAGCTATTTCTTCTGAAACTCTCCCCTTATGCTTCCCAATTACATTCTTCCTGCCGGGTCTTATTTTTTTCAGCCTCTTATATTGTCTACTGACTTCTCACTTTGAAAGATGTTTGTTGATTGTTTCTCTTATACAACCTAAACATCTTCCCATTTGCCCCTTCTCAATATAATTATATTGAAGTTTTTAGGGTTTTTTCCCCCAGCTTTATTGAGATATAACTGACAGATGACATTGTGCAAATTTAAGGTGTGCGGTGTTTGATCTTATACTTACACACAGCAACATGAGTACCAACACAGCAGTAGCTAACACCCCCATTATGTCGTATAATTACATTCTTTATTGTGGTAAAAACATTTAAGTTCTACTCTCTTAGCAATTTTCTCTGCACTATCAGCACAGAGCCTGATGCAGGGCTCGAACTCACAAGTGGTGAGATCATGCCCTGAGCCAAAGTCTGACACTTAACTGACTGTGAGCCACCCAGGCGCTCCTCTTAGCAATTTTCAAGTATATGATACAGTCTTATTAACTATTATCACCACGCTGGACATTAAATCCCTAGAACTTATTCATCCTAACTCGAAGTTTATGCCCTTTAATCAACATCTGCCCATTTCCCCCAGCTGTACCAACACCTGTTAGTCACCACTCTGTTTCTATGTTTCTCCGTTTTGCTTTTTAGGATTCTGCACATAAACGAGATCATATGGTGTTTGTCTTTCTCTGACTTATTTCACTTATTAGCATGATGCCCTCAAGAGCCAATATTTTCACAAATGGCAAGATTCTCTTCTTTCTCATGACTGAATAAAATTCCATTGTGTGTATACACCACATCTTTATCCATTCATCTGTTGATTAACATCTGGGTTGTTTCCATAGCTTGGCATTGTGAATAAAACTGCAATAAACACGGGAGTGCAAATATCTCTTTGAGATCCTATTTTCATTTCCTTTGGATATATACCCAGAAGTGGGATTGCAGGATCATATGGTAGTTCTATTTTTAATTTCTGAGGAAACTCCATACTGGTTTTTCCATAGTGGCTGTACCAATTTACATTCCCACCAACAGTGCACAAGGGCTCCCTTTCTCCACATCCTTGCCAACACTCTTATCTCTTATCTTTTTGATGACAGCCATTCTAACAGGTGTGAGGTGATATCTCCCTGTGGTTTGGATTTGCATTTCCCTGATGATTAGTGATGCTGAACACCTTTTCATGTACTTGTTTGTCATTTATATGTCTTCTTTGGAAAGATATCTATTCAGTTCATTTGTCCAGTTTTTAACCGGATTTTTTTTGTTGTTGTTATTATTGAATTATATGAGTTCTTCATATATTTTGGATAGTAACTTCTCATGAAATATTTGATGTGCAAATGTTTTTTCCCTTTTCATTTTATTTTTTTTTTCACTGTGCAGAGTTTTTTAGTTTGATGTAGTCTCACTTTTTTTTTTTGTAGTTTTTGCTTTTGTTGCTATGCTTTTGTGTCATATTCAAAAAAACATTGCTAAGGCCAATGTCAAGGATCTCTGTCCCTGTTTTCTTTAGGAGCTTTATGGTTTCAGTTCCTATGTTTAAGTCTTTAAACCATTTCAAATTAATTTTTTGTGATATAAGATAGGTGTGTAATTTCATTCGTCTATAGTTACTAGTTTTCCCAACACCTATTAAAGAGACTATCCTTTTCCCTTTCTGGGCTCTTGATTCTGTTCCACTGATCTATATGTGTCATTTTCATTACAGTGCCACACTGTTTTGATTACTATAGCTTTGAAGCATAATTTGAAATGAAGAAGTGTGATGCCTCCAGGTTTGTTCTTCTTTCTCATGACTGCTTTGGCTATTCAGGATCTTTTAATACCACACACGTTTTAGAATTGCTTTCTTTTTCCTGTGAAAAATGACATTGGAATTTTGATAGGAAATGCATTGACTCTATATATGGCTTTGGACAGTATGAACATTTTAACATGAAATGTCTATTTGTGTATTCTTCAATTTCCTTCATCAAAATCTTACAGTTTTCAGGATACAGATTGTTTACTTCCTTGGTAAACTTATTCCTAAGTATCTTATTGTTCTTAATGCTATTGTGAATGAGATTGTTTTGTTTTTCCAATATGTTGTTAGAATACTGAAACACAACTGTTTTCTGCAATGTTGATTTTGTATCTTGCAATTTTCGTGAATCCAATGATTAGTTCTAACAGTTTTTTAGTGAAGTTTTTAGAATTTTTCTCCATATAAGACCATATCATCTGCAAACAAAGACAATTTTACCTCTTTCTCTGATTTAGATATCTTTTATTTCTTTTTGTTGCTCTGGCAAGGACTTCCAGTCCTATGTTGAATAGGAGTGGTGAGAGTGGGCACTTTTGTTCCTGATCTTAGAGAAAAAACTTTCAATCTTTTACCATTGAGTATGTTTTAGTTAATATTTAGTGTTTACATTATCCACATATAAGTAAGACTCACAACTGATCTAAGTAGTATATTTGTTAAAAAATTATGTATTTATCTTTATTGACTTATAAACCAAGTACTGTATTCTGATTATAATTCCTTTCCTATGCAACTTTTGGGTTTTCCTGAAGTTAATAATTGTTTCACATTTTTTATTTTGTCTGGTTTCCCATTGGCTTTACTGAATGCTTCACCAAAGTGTAAATCTTTCCTCTGCATGTTCAAATACATCTGGTATTCTCTTAGTTTCTTTTTTCCCTTTTTTTCCTCCTTGGAGACATGCCTCCTGGAGTCCACTGCTCTCCTGCTTCTCCTTGGACTAGGTTTGTTTGTTTGTTTGTTTGTTTTTGAGAGAGTGCTCCTGGGCAAGCAAGCAAGGGAGGGGAAGAAAGAGACAGAGAATCTCAAGCATGCTCTCCACCCAGTGCAGAGCCTGATGCAGGGCTCGATCTCATAACGATGAGATCATGACCTGAGCCAAAATCCAGTCAGATGCTTAACTGACTGAGCTACCCAGTCACCCCATAGATGTTTTTTATACCTGCTACATAGCTACCCTTCTGGGATTTCCCTGTTCTTTTTTATGGTGTTGGAGCCCATTTCCTGAAACTCATGTTTTCCTCTCTGGTTTACTTGTCCATTTCAGAGCAGAACACTCTTTCTAAAAAAGGATATGGGGAGTGAAGTCTTTTGGGATGTTGCAGTCCTGAACATGACTTTATTCTCCTTTACCCTTGACTGACAGTATGAATAGGCATAGAATTCTAGATTGGGAAATAATCTCTCCTTGTTTGCTCCATTGTATTCCTGCTTCAGAGTTGCTGTTGAACATCAGACCCCATTCTAGTTCTTGATCCTTTGCCTGTGATCCAGTCTTCCCTTTAGAAACTTCTGGGATCTTCCCCTTTACTCATGTCCTCCAGCTCTGGGAAATTTTCTTTGATAATTTCCTCCCTTCTTTTTCCTTTGTTCTCTATTTCTGGAACTCTTATTAGTCAGATATTGGGTCTCCAAAATGTTTCCTCTAACTTTATTTATTTTCCTTTATTTTCCATTTGCTTTGTCCTTTTGCTGTACCTTCTGGAAAAATTATTTAATTTTATATTTTAATCCTTGAATAGAAAAATTTCACTTTCACAATCATATTTTTAATTACTAAGAGGTATTTCGTTCCTTTTTTTTGGTACTTATTTTATGGATGCAGTATTTCTTTGTTCTTTCTGAGAATATTATAGTTCATTTTTTTTTGCAGTTTTTTTTTTCCTAGTGCCTGCTCTGTCTCCATTTTCCCTAATTCCCTCTGTTTGTTTTGTTCATTTCAAACTTTTTCGTTCACCAGAGGCTTTCTGTGAATGTTTAATAATCACTGGCTACCAATCCATATTTAAGACTGAGGCCCTAAAGAGAGAATTGGAAGCTCTGTATGAGGGGTGACAGTTGCCTGGTGAGATTCACTGTCTGGTTCAGTCAGGGAATCATTTCACTGAGGGACTCCTCCCTCTGCCCCAACCAGGTTACCTGTAGGTCCTTACTTTGGGTTGGTAATTTCTCCAAAGAATCCTCTAATCTCTTGTGGGGGTGGGGGTGGAGGTGAGGGCAGGATATCAACCTGCTTGCTCTCAACATCCTAGGAGCTGAGCCATGGAATGCGTGTTGGTGGTGGCAGTGAGGGGGAGGGGGTCCTCACTATTCTTCACCAGGACCCCCCTTTCACTTATTCCCCCTTCTTTCAGTACACAGCCTCACCCCCCAACCTCAGCCAGATGCCCCAAGTCCAGACCCTTTCTGCTTTACCTCTCCAGAGAACAAAGCACCTGTCTTCTGCTGGTTTGGGGGAAGGGCCCCGGAGCCTAACTACTCTTTAGGAAGACCTGTAGCTAACCTTCAGAAGTACATTTCACACTTGAATTCCAGTTTTTTGACTGGAATTTTTGTGACTCAAGTCCGCCTGTATCTTATTTTCACCTCCTCACCCCAGAGACAGACCTTTTTAGGTTTATGCAATCGGCTCAGTCGCTACCCATCCATCCTCTCTCCAGCTTTCGTCATTTGGTTGATGTCTCCTCTCTCTGTCATTTCCTACTGTCCTGGTGTGTTCGTGCCTCCTCTTTCATTCTTTCGGGTTTGGTGGGGAGGGGAGTGGGAGGAGGAGGAGGGGTTAGGAGACACAGATATATGCTTCACTGGAAGTGTAAAGCAAAACCCTCATCGAAAATGATTTGGCTTTGCGCTTCTAAGATAACATAAAATCACTGCTATCAGACAGATGTAAGTTACCTGCTGGCCAATGTGGTTAAAATAATCTTTGCTCCCATACTCAGGAGCAAGCAGCACATGCCACCCATTCCCAGGGGCGCAGAGGTTCTCAAGGCCAAGGGCTACAGCCCCTGTGTACATCCCACAGAGTCTGTAGGGACGAAGACTCCCAAACAGCACCCTCGTATTAAAACCCACGGGGTTCCTTACTGTCGGGAGGTAATTGCTCACTGGGATGAATCATCCCTGGTTGACTTTCTTACCCCCATGAATACTCATGCTTATCTGCTCATTTGGTCGGAAAGATTAGAGGAGGATCAGCCCTATTGGGAGTAAACTTCCTGTTCTCAGTCCAACCCTGTCATTGTCCTGGCCTGCTCCACTTGCCTGTGGTTTTTTCTTTGCCCCATGGAGAGTCACACACAAAAATTTTTTTTTTGGGGGGGGGGGGTGGGGAGTCCTCAGTTATTCTGATGAGGTAATGGGGTGAAAACATTTAAATAAGTGTCACGGTGAACAAAGAAGTCATTAACTCACTAGTATTTATATGAACACGAACTGTATTTTAGAGTTGTATACAATTTCCTTAGGATTAAAAATTATTTTCTGGGGTCCCCTGATCCCGATTTGAGTCCTGTGCTGGGCTCTCTTCTGTCAGCGCAGAGTCCACTTTGGATCCTCTGTCTCCCTCTCTCTTTGCCCCTGCCCTGCACATGCGCCCTCTCTCTCTTTCTGTCAAAAATAAATAAACATTAAAACAGTTTTCCAAGAAGACATTCTCACTTACATAGGATAAAATAATGCTCGCAGAACTTACTGACATGTGTTCCAAATAGACCGGTAATTTTTTTTAAGTTTGAAGACAATGAGAATGAATATTTACCGAAGTCAACCTTTCCTTTCAGCTGTCTTTCAATTCTAAGTAGTTTGGTTATGCCCCTGCTTTGCTTCCTTCTGAATTTTCTAGCTCAAGGCAAAAGAGCTTGGAAATGTGACAAATTTAAGGTATACTATTTCTTTTCACTACCAAATAGGCATCCTGCTCCAATTTTTACCTTAGTTTTCTGCCAACTGCTTTTAAGACTCCAAAATATCTTTTGTGACACCCAACATGAAGCACATAGACAAATCAATAGGAGCCACACGCTAGACCTACCTGTTGAAATAGCAAGTAACAAGTGCGCCGGCTACAGTCATTTGCTGGCACGCAAGGATGAATTCGCTAGTCCAGATGAGGCCAATCAAATGGTACCACCACATATACCGAATGCCTAAAATAGGCTTATATTCCACTTGGCCACCTTCAATAACCTGTGCAGCTCCTAAAGTTTAAAACACAAACATGCTTTACACCAATGTTTTCCTAAGCACGGAAGATGATTCAACAGGCCACACTTCCTCATGGCTGGCTGTTGGCGTTATGTGAAACACAGATGCCAAAGTCAAGTTTGAAGCATCCGCCATAATTGAAGGTCTTCATAGCACAAACTAAAAAATGAGAACACACTTTTAACTTAGGAATAATATCCATAACGATATTTATAATGACTGAGGGGTGGGCGATTTGTGAGACACTTGACCTGTACGCAATGGTCATTTCACTTTGTAGATATGAAAACTGAGGTCTGGAAGAATCAAGAAACTTTCAGAAAGTCTCACTGCTCATGATTAGTGGAAGGAGCACATAAGCCCAGACACATTTGACTCTAAAACCCATGGTTTTTCTACCACACCACTTTGTGACACAAATAAAGCTTGTTAAATTGGTGAAATCATACAAAGCCATTAGGACTATATTCTAGACCCCTGCTCCACCAAAAACATAGAGTTCCTAAAAGAGACAAGGTCTTCATTTTTCCAAGGGATTCACTTCAGGTTTCATTTCAAGGACTAACTCTTCTAACACATTTATAGTATCTATTGGAGGGGCGCCTGGGTGGCTCAGTTAAGTGTCTGACTTTGGCTCAGGTCATGACCTCACAGTTCATGAGTTCGAGTCTTGCATCAGGCTCTATGTTGACAGCTCAGAGCCTGGAGCCTGCTGCGAATTCTGTGTCTCCCTCTCTCTCTGTTCCTCCCCCGCTCGCAGTCTCTTTCTCTCAAAAATAAATAAAGATTAAAAAAATAATAAAATATCTATTGGGTTTCCGTGTTAAACTTCTAGGTTCATATCTTGCCTTTATCCTTTCCTGGTTAGACTGGGGCAAGCTATTTAGTCTCCTTTGGGAGACTAAACTTCCTGCTGGTAGTTTAAATGAGATTACATGGTAAATGCTGAAGATAGGGCCTGGTCCATGGAAATTTCACTTTGTGAGTGGTCATGATTTTATTAAATTTCAGGAACTCAATACTGTATTAAATCAAGACCAGCATGGTAACCCCAACAATGCCCTGCCATTCCCATGGCTATACCCTGCTTTATTTGCCCTCATCTAAAGAAGCCCCTGAATTATACCCTGGAATTAGCCCTGCAATTCAATTCAGTTCAGTTTGGATTTAGTAAATCCAAATCCCAGCTCAGTGGCTATGCTTGATTTCTACATGTTCTCCATTATGTGTTTAAAATAAACTACTGTTAAGTAAGAGATAGGCACTTCAGTCTTTGGCAAAACCAACAACTTGGACAACATTTAAAGATAGTTTCAGATTTTCCTTCTTAGGTATAAATCGATTTTAGGTTCATAATTCACGTGTCTGTAGACATTCACAATAGGGTCTCTGCAAAGGAAGTGGGAGAAGATAACCATGCTGTAGCGCAATGTGATTCCACAGACGAAGGCTGGCCTTAGTTCCTTAGGCTCTGTGTTCTGCTGAACAAGAGTCACATTGTGAAAAAACAGTGGGGCAGCTTGATTTACAGAGAAGTTAATATTTGATTGAGCGCTGGGCTCTTTCTGCCTTAGAGGCAATTTCTGTTTCAGGTACAGCACTGATAAGTGTTTATGCTTTTCCAAAATAAGTGTGCCTCAGGAAAGCATTCCCAACGCTAAAGGAAGCAACCCCTCACCACTAACACACGGGCTTAGGTAGGTCAGGTCGATGGAGACTTGGAGAATCGCTCCAAAGAATATCAGAAGTGAGCAAGGTCAACCAACAAGCACACTGTATTTCCTGGGGATAGACTGTGGTTTCACAAGAACATGCTGACAGCGTGTCCCGTGGTTTGAGGGTGAACATTTCCATAGAATAGGAGGGATGCTTTCTTTGACAGATGAAAGGTAAATACAGAGGCCCGGGAGGCTAATGGGGGACGGTCTCTTCTTGGCTGCCTTGTGCCATCAAGAGCACAGTCATACATATTCCAGCTCGGCACACTGAGGGGCAAGAGTGAGTGGCTAAAGTAAGTCAAGGTTCACATAAGCCTTCAAATCCATGGCAGTCACCAAAGAAGCAGGATCTAGAAATTCTGGTCACTGCTGTCTTTAAATATCTTTGTCTAAACCATCTTCTGTTTGTTCCTCTGGTTCATTTATACCAGGCTGTTTACAGATTTTCCTTTAGGGCAGGGTTTCTCAACTTCTCAACATGTCAACTGACATTTCAGACCAGATAATCCTTTGTTGGGGGGGAGGGGAGGGGGGGCTGCCTGTGCACTGTAGGATATTTAGCATTATCCCTGGCCTCTACCCACTACGTGCCAGGAGCAACCTCCCTCCCCTCCTCTAGTTACAACAACCCGAAATGTCTCCAGACACTGCCAAATGCCACCTGGGGGATAAACCTGTTACTCAAGAAGCACAGTTTCAGGCAAACATTTTCTGAAGAATGAGGTGCTGTGGCTCCAGGGTGAAAGCCTAGCAACTAGTGGTTACAGCCTGTGGGTGGGGCAGGCGTGTTTATGCGCACAAGACTGCCCTCTCCTGGATGACAGTGTCAGTGCAGGCAAGAGCCCCTCATCAAAGGAGGAGCGGCTTTGTGGATAAGGACTGTTAACAACATAGTCACTACAACGTGTAGCTAACACAGGCTAATGGGCACTGGACTTCAGATAGATCCCAAGATATTGTGGATCTCAAGAATAAAGGTGCAAAGGGTACTGAAATGGGAGAGGACTTGGTTCCAGTCTCGGCTGTGACACTTGTGATAAGCAACCTGGGCCCCTGTTCCCTCATTGTAAAGATAAAAAGGGTGGACAAGATGAACCCTGAGGCAGTGGTTATAGGCTTAGGCTTGAGTCACACAGGCTGAGATTTATATCTATCTCCGCACCACCCCTAATGACTGACCACGCTCAGGCAGAGGGGACCTTGTAACATCTGTCTCATCACGTGCAATCTGAAGACATTTATACCTACTCCTCATGTCCTTGGTGACCCTGTCCTGTCTTATGGCTCCGAGCGCCATGCATGCAGCTACTCTGAGGATTAAATGGGTAAGACACTTGAACAAATGAGTTCAAGACAGGTTAGCTGTAACTGAAATACAGGTAGACAGAATTCCAGTTCTGGACTTAACGTATATTTATGAAGTATCTACTATACGTTGGAATTATGCTAGACATCAGCAATTAAGGTGGGGGATGTGAAAGAAGCAAACAAGAAATCAGAAAGAAGATACCATCTGAGGGACTCTCAGGAACTCACATACTGCTTTATTGGTCTATTCACCTCTCCTTCTTCTGGACTGTTCCTAATTTCTCCTTCAACCTCTAAGGGTTTTTCCCCCCCATTGTCACGTTCTCTCAATGATCTCACCTCTGGTTTCTCTGAGAAAATTGAAGCAATCAGAAAACCTCTGCCAGTACCTACCCCTGACATCTACCTGCCATCAGCATGAGCCCATTACCTGACCCCTACTTAATATGATAAATTGTCAGTGACCCTAAGGCTAACCTTTCCTCTGGATCTCCCTTCTCACCTACTGATGATAGCTATTCAGCAATATTCCCCTCTTTTTTCTTTCATCCAAGTATTCCTCTCAACCGAATCATTTTTAACCACTTCTCGTCTTTAACAAAACCTACTCTTGACTCTCCTCCAGCTTCCTTGCCATCTGTCTATTCCTCTTAATTTTTTAAAAAATAGTTTATTTATTTTAAAATAATCTCTACACCCAATGTGGGGCTCAAACTCACAACCCCAAGATCACAAGTCACATGCTCTTCTGACTGAGCCAGCCAGGCACTCCTCTGCTCCTCTTTATGGCCCAATTCCTCAAGACTGCCTCTACTTACTCTTTTCAATTCTTTTCTCTCTCTTTCTCTTAAACCCACTGCAATCATGATCCACTCCCTCAAGCGGTTTTGTTTCACCTCTACGTTGCTAAATTCAGTGGATAGTCTTTGGGTCTTATCCCACTTGGTAGCAGCATTTGACACACTGGACGCCACCCACATATCCCTGAAGCCCCAGCCAGCCTCATTTCTGTATTCCTCCTCAGCTCCAGGACCGCTCAACCACTGAAGATTCCCAGAGTATCGTCCTTAAATTTCCACTCTTCTCTCTCTGCACTCATTCTATTCTCATGGTTTTAAATACCATTTATATGCTCCCAAGTTTCCAAGTGAGATCTCTAACTGGGACCTCTCCAGAAACTTCAGACTCAACCAGCTAACTGCCCACTTGACATCTCCATCTGGCTGCCGAAGAGACATCTCAGTTAACACAATCAAAACCAATATGATCTCCCCTGAAATGCTCCACTCAGAGTCTTGCCCCATCTCAGCTGATGGCAGTCCCATCCTCCAGCTGCTCACTGCCATCTTTAAATCTCTTTCCTTCACATCCCTCCACAAATAAATCGGGAGATCCTTCAGAATAGACACAGAATCCAATACGTCACATCACGGCCATTATGCTCCTCCCTAGACGGCTGCCTGTAAAACGTCAGTCAGATCATGTAAATATTCTACTTAAAACTGTAATGGCTTCCCATCTCAGATTGGAACCAGAGCTCCTATAAAGGCTACAAGCCCAGAGGATATGACTCCAGGCTCTCTCTGACCCCCTTCTGACTCCACTCCAGTGGAAGGACTGCCTGCTGTGCCCCCAGTACCCATGCCTCTTGCTGCTCCCTTTGCCAAGAACACGGTCCCTTCCCTTATACAGCCTCATGGCTCTGCCCCTACCGCCTTCAAATCTTTGTTCACATATCCCCTTCTCAATGAGGCCCTCCCCCACTCACCACATTTAAAATTTCACCGCCCCTTGGGGCACCTGGGTGGCTCAGCCACTTGAGCGTCCGACTTCAGCTCAGGTCATGATCTCATGGTTCATGAGTTTGAGCCCCGCATTGGGCTCTGTGCTGACAGCTCAGGGCCTAGAGCCTGCTTCGGATTCCATGTCTCCCTCTCTCTCTGCTCCTCCCCTGCTCGCACTCTGTCTCTCTCTCTCAAAAATAAATAAAGATTAAAAAAAACCTCTTTTTTAAAATTGCACCTCCCCTTAAGCATTTCTCATTCTTCCCCTCTGCTTTAATTTTCCCCATACCACTTATCAACTTTTAATGTATTGTGAATTCACTTACATATTTTATTTAATGCCTGTCCCCCTATCCTCCTCTAGCTACAAAACTAGAGGGAAAGCTGTACCTTTAGCTTCTACAACAGGGTCTGATACAGTAAATATTCAATAAATATTTATTGAACAAACAACTGAATCAAACTTCCTCAGCATAGCATATGTATATCTCAATGTATCCTATATATCCCTAATATATCCTACTATAGAGATCTGAGACAATTTTCTGTACATCATCCATATAACCTGGAGGAAATTCATCATGAAGCTAACCATAAATCTAGAAACTATAAGCAAGCTTTAAAGCATTTTGAAAGACTAAGGTGACATTCATGATCATATACATGGCAATTTCTCAAGGAAGGCAGTCCAGATGGTTGGGATAATTTCCCAAAGGAAGCAGGCCCAACTTGGAAGGGCTCGACTTTCTAGTACATTCTATGTACTGGCCTCTTCCAGCAAATTGGCTCAAGCGTCCTAGTGACATCCCTCCTGCCCGTGTCTCCCACTGGCTCAGCTTCTACTCTGACAGCATGAAGATTAGGGGGAAAGAGAAGAAAATCTCGAGGTAGAACCTATGTGTATATCTCATTTCACACAGCACTGATGCAAATCCACTCACTGATTCAGGACACATTTACTGGACTCATTTAGGGGCTGTACGCTGAATAAAGAGACACAGAAAGAAAAAGACATGGCCCCTGCCCTCAGGATGTCCATTCCCTAGTTGGATGGTAACAAGTCATTAACTTGCGTTATTGTTCTTCATAGGACTTCTCACCGTCTGACATATATTTACTTATTTATTCCCTCTTTCCCCACTCACTAGCGCCTCTGCCTCATTCACGGCTGTACCTCCAGTTCCCAGGCCTGCAACAGTATGCATGCAATGAATATCTGCTGAAAGAATGAAGAATATTAAAAAATGCAAGGAAAATGAAGATGCACTATTAAGTATGCCTGGGGAATTCATAGATTTTCTAAGAAATATAATGCTCAAAGCAATTCTTGGAGAATGACTAGCTTTCTAAGCTGTTTCGGGTAGAAAGGGGCAAGTTGGGAAGAGGAGATGTTTCCAGATGAAGGTCACAGCAGGGGCAAAGGCACGAAGATGTTCATGGAGACTGTTTTCCTTTGCACTTTCCCAAAGGGGCTATAAACTTCCAAAAAGCAGGAGCTGCTTCAAATGTCTCTTGTGCAAGTTTCCTCCACCTGTTCCTAGGACAGGTGGGGGCTGCTAGGAGGTTTTTGTGAACTAATGTCAATCATTTTCTAGATCTCTCATCACTTAAAAAAGAAGACAATTGTCTTTTAAACTGTGCTCTCAAATATGCCAGGCACACCGGAGAGTAAAGCTGAAGCTAGTTCCAGGTACTCTTTAGTTAACAGTAATTCCCAATATAAGGAACATATATGGTCCTTTATTTGCAAAGCAAAGTTCTGGCCCCATCTCGGCCTCCTCACATCCCTGTAAAGCATCCGGGGAAAGCATCATTTTTCTATTGCAAAACTGGGGAAAGGGAAGCACAGAAGATTAACGCCCAAGGAAGCCCAGAGCCAGCTAGATCCTGGGTCCCTTGATGGGATACCCTTTGTCCAACCCCACCACCTCCTTTCCAAGCACGGCCCTCTGCCTGTCCCAAGCATGCCAAATCCATCCCTGTGATCACCTAACTGCAGCACGTAGGGGGAGAAAGTGCCGGCCCAAGATGGGCCTCTTCCACGGTTGACCCTGGGGCTTCCAGACCACCTTAATGACAACGGCGCATAATGAGACCACGTGGGCTCCTTCCAACCTGCCACCTGCACCTGCTGGGTTCCCAAGGTTATTACAGTTTTCACTTTCTTCCACTGGATTTTAGCAGTCGTTGTCACATTGTCGGTAGCAGACAAGTCCCGATGGGCTAATAAATGTCATTGCTGGAGGGCCTTGATGTGCTCTGCTGAAACAATCCCCAAACAAGCCAGAATTTGTCAACTAGCTCAGAGGCTGATTTATAGTCACTGGAGAAATTGCTCATCTGGACAAAAACAACCCAAGTTCACTCTTTCTGTATTTTTTTTCTTCTCTACACATTAAAATATTAGTTTCTTCAACCATCTGACACGACATTACCCACTGTGGACACCGCCACAGCACTGAAGAACTGGAGGATCCTGTAACTGCCTGAGGGGACGTGAAATGAGACTGTCAGGTGCTGCGTAGCCATCTCTGACCACCCACATCACCTGGCTTCTTTTCACAAGCTCTGAGGGCAGCCCCCAGCCTCCCACAAGCGTGGCCGGGGCATCTCCCAGAGGTCAAAATGACATGAGGCAAAGAAATGACCCGCCCACACCCAGAGTGGTGGCTTGGCACCGAGTGAAAAGGCCTTTGAGAACAAAGGAGTTCTGTGCACCTGGTTCAGCCCACAGGTGAGTGGAAAGGAGAGTCAGGTGGCCTGAGGGGACAGCAGTCTGTTTGTGTTTTGTTTTGTTTTGTTTTTTACTTTGCCCGAGCCCAGGGCGGAGGGAAGGCTACAGCTCTGTGTGATCCCTTCTCTCCTGTAAAGGGAAGATCAGTTAGCTCACCGGCCTAGGTCAGGCCCCGGGGACCCAGCTTTTCCTGCCCTTCTGCTCCTCACCCTCTTGCCTGGTTTCCTCCTTCCGCTGACAGGGAATGGCCGCACTTCAGCACACGGCCCCTGAGGCACTCCCTTCGGCCCCACGGAATCACCTTCCTGGCTCCCTGCCTCTCCTGTTCTCAGTCCTGGGGCAGAGGCTACTTCATGCCCCCTAAGTCCTGGGCCCAACTTGGGCCTAAAGGGGAGCTGAAGGGGCACCACGCTGGCAGCTCACTCCCAAGGCAGCCCTGGGCTTGTTCCCTTCCAGCTGCATCCCAATCCCAGGACTGGCTCTCTCCTTGTTCTCTCCTGGTGCTTGCCTGTGACCCCTGTCGAATCCCCTCTGGCTTCTTTCTGCATTTTCTGATCTGGCAATTTCTAGCCCATCCTCTGAGAAGCCCTCCCTGACTCCCAAAGTGGGTTAGAGCCCCGTTCCGCTGCTCTTGGAGCTTCCCCAAATTTTTCCTAGTGTGACATTCATCGATTTTCACCATGAGCGCATGTCTAATTGTCACTGTGTCCTACTCAACTCTAAGTGCTGTGAGGAGAGACCACCATTCCTCCCTAGGGCCTTGCCCAGGGCCTCAGCCCCGAGACGCTCCCCTAACCCTTACGAATTAAAGCAAGAACAAATGAACGTGCCCCACCCCAAAGCACTGTGGGATAACATGGGGACAATTTCCTTCAGTCATGCTCACAGCCGACTGTGAACGGCTGGGGTGGGCAGCTGTACCCTAGAGGCTGGAGGAGGAACGAAGTTCCTTCCCTGGTCACGAGCCATATTTCCCACGACCTCACCCTTTCTCTGGTGATTCTTTAGGGCAGGGGTTCACGTACTACAGTCCAACACCCAGTGTGCCACCCCCTGTCACCCCCTGCCACCCTTCCCTCCCAGCCCAAATTGGCTTTGACCTCTGGCCCTGCCATGTTGTCCTGTAACCACAGACCCCAAACACACCATTATGGGCACAGGCCACATCTGCCAGCCAGCTGCTGTGGTCACAATACTGCTTTGACTTGACAGAAAACTGAGGAGGCCCATTCTGTGTCCCAGCAGCCATGGGAAATGTGAGATGGTGGAGAGAGCACGGGTCCCTTCCTAGGGCTCAGGAGCCAGAGAGAGCCTCCCACTTCCTAGCTGCGTGACCTTCCTCAATTCCCTTACCCATAACTGGAGCAGAACAGCGCGTACGACAAAGGGGGACTGCACTGCTTAACACAGAGGACATAAGAAAGGTCTTAATCCCGAGCCAGGAATTTGGGCCCTTTCCAACAAATGCTTGTTTTCTGCACGTACCAAGGCCACTGCCCGCCTTTCTGACCAGGACTGAGACGACCTCATGTGGGCAAACTGGAATTGTTCAGTGTTGCCCTCAGCTGAGACTTCCAATTGCCCCACAACATTTGTTCTTCCCTCTTCCTTGGCAACAGAACTTCTAATTTTTGTACTGCCCATGGCTGCCCCCAATGACACCACATCTCCCATCCCTCCCCTGCAGGTAGGTGTTGCCCGGTAACTAGGATGTGGCCAAGGGGGTGGAAGTGAGGGCCTGACTTCGGGAATTGGGGGGCGGGGGCAGAGGGCATGTTCACCTTCCTCTCCGCCACCTTCCTAAGGGCTGGAATGACATGGTTGGAGCCCGAGTGTCTGCTTCAGCTACTAGATGGAAGCCAGTGGTAGAGGATGTCAGCCACAAGGTGCTGAAATGAAATGGAAGAAGGATAGTGCCCAGGTCCTTGACCTCTACAGGACCATGCTAGCACGGTGCCTCCTCCTTGCGAACTTCATTTATGTGAGAGAGAAATTACCTTATATCTTATTTAATTCACTGCTTTTTTTAGTCTTTTGTTACTCCCAAACTCATCCTGATCGATTACAGTCATGTATCTGGTTAACCAAGGATTCTTCATGGATAATTATTCTGAGTTCACTGCAGGTCTTCAGAATGCTTCTAGAGAGCAACAGAAGAGATTGCTCCTAAGCGCGTCTGAGGCTGGAAGTGTGGGCTGTGTCTCCCAGGGAGCCTGCTGACAATCTCGAAGCCATCTCCAATGAGCCTTCTACTCCAGAGGACAGAGAGGAGACCCCAATTTCCTAAGAATCTATGACACAGCAGTTCTCACATATTTGACCAGAGCTGACAGGGGACCAAATAAACTTGATAAAACGGTAAGGAGTTACATTAGCCTTACTGATTTGACATCTGCTGTGGCTCTTCTCTGTCTGGTGACAGTCCCAGAAAGCAACTTACTCTTTCGTACTCCCATCGTAGTGTGGATGTGGGCCTTATCCAAATCAAACACGGGAGTCAGAGACGATCCAGAACAGGGCCGCTTGACATGTGCCTGCGAGCCTAGCTGCGTGTCCTCACAGTTTGTTACTAGCCCACAGTGAGATGCGGAGCTTGAGCCAGAACACAGACCTACTGCTTGACTAAGCCCATCATTTCCTTCTGGTGACTTCTTTTCCCCCACAGCAAGACTTTCTCCATGAGGGAGTGATATATATTCTGACAAAGCTCCTTACCTCATTTCAGACTGTACTTTACATAGCATTTCTTTGCTCTGTTATGGGGCTTCAAAAATATATAGTTTGCCCTACCTCAAACCAAATGAATCAGCATCTCTGAGGACAGGGCCCAGGCAACTGCATTTTAATAAAGCACCTTAGCTGACTCTGAGGAATGCCCGTGGTGGAAAACCATCGTACAGATATGACAGGAAGGTGGAGGATTCAGTATTGTCTTCTCAGGACCTAAGCAATGTGAACGTCCATCTGCACTTGTTTTAAACTTACGCTGGCTCTGCTGAGCATGCCAGACTCTTAACAGGGCCTTTCCTGGGCCCTTCTTGATTGCCCGAATTGAGAGGAGTTGGCAGATTATCTTGGACAAAATTTAAATCCAGAGACATTTGATAGTATTGTTTCCATAAACTTTTTTTTTTTTTTTTTTTACTGTTTATTTTTTTGAGAGAGCAAAGTGTAAGCTGGGGAGAGGCAGAGACAGAGAGAGGGACAGAGGGTCCAAAGCGGGCTCTGCACGGACAGGCTGACAGTAGTGAGCCCGATGGGGGACTCGAACCAACAGACCGAGAGATCATGACCTGAGCTAAAATCGGATGCTCAACCGACCGAGCCACCCGGGTGCCCTGCTAATACTCTTTCTAGAGGCTTTTGTTCATGTTGTAGTTTTTTCAAAAGCTCTTTTAGTCCTTACTGAATTTGCTCTCTCGAGAAACACACTCAGCTTCTTTAAAGCCAGTATAAAAAAGGAAAAGGATTTTCCGCCCCCTCCCCCCCCACGACAGAGCCCCTGGCACCATCACTGCTGTCATCAGACACCTCCAGTTCCACCGGAGGCTTGGTCCCTACAAAACAGGTCAATGGTTCCAAAATGGCAGGGTCTTCCATGCACAACTCAAAGGCGATGGAACCCTCTACCCTTACCTGCAGTTCCCAGGCTCAGGAGCACGGCCACCCAGAGGACCCAGAAGAAAATGAGGATGGCAAAAGTCCATAGTGGTTGGAACAGCAGGAATGGAGAGTTGCTGATGGCTTTATTTATAACTTGGAAAAGTTCGACTGTCAATTTTATTCTCTTTCTGAAGACAAAAATCAAGCTGAGCAGAACTGCCTGGAGAAAAAGGGGTTAGAGCAAATTACTCAAAATAATTAGAGAAAGGCTTAAAGCAAACCTTAATATTTTACTGACGTGTCAGCCAACAGCTCCTTTAAGATAGCTACTCATACTTTTATTATAATTAAACAGAAAAATATTCACATCCTAAGTGGGCATCTATTATGTGTTGGCCCCTGTGCTAGATCCTGCAGCTGTAACCATGAACGAGACACAGTCCCTGTCAGAGAACAAGAGAAAATGCAAAGAAAGTCCTCTAGGGTCAGAGAACTGTCTTCTATCTCTCACCTCCTCTCCACAATACGCAAGATACTCAGAGAATGCTCGAAGACTGCAAAAGGCAAGGGATGTAAGTATGAGGGAAAGGACAGTGGTTATGTCTCAAAGCAACCTTCTGTGCCTTCTTCTTTGCTGGTTTTGGCCTCCCTCCATATAAATTTCTTACTAAAGGAAGAAATCACCCTTCACCCCCACATCCCAGCCCAGTCATTGCCATCTCCTCTTGCTCTTCACACACAAGCACCGGCACTGACTAGTCTCCACCTGCCACCCATACTCCCGCAACCTAACCTAGAGCACGGCATGTGAATCTCTGCCCATTCCTCTTTTCTTAAAACGGTCTCCTCTCTTAACCTCTGTGATTGTTCTTTCTTCTGGCTCTCCTCCTACCTCTTGTTGTTTCTACAGTCTTTGGACTCCTTTTCCTTTGTGGTCTTAGCGTCCTTCCTGGAGGCTGATAACCTTCAAAGAAGAACCTCCAGCCTCACCTCTCTCTAGGTGCTAGATGAGTAAGCACATCAGTTACCGGCCAGGCCGTGGACGTCATACAGTGTCTCAAATTCATCCCATCCTGAACCAAGTTCATTATCTTCATAGAAGAATCTTCTTCTTCTTCTATATTTCCTATTCCAGTGGCCCTAATTTTTCTGGCCTCTCCAAGAGTAAGGATGGTTCCCCTCTTGTGTGCTTCCATATTATCCCAAACTTAGGAATTGTAGCACTCAGAATTTATACGGCAAATGTTTACTCATCTGACTTTCTCATTAGATTAAGCTCGCTGAGAGCAGAGCCGTCCCTTACTGTCAAGAACTGGCCCAGTGCAGGGCACAATCCCCATCTTCTGCATTCAGTTTCCTGACAGATATCTCAGTCTAACCTCCCTTCTCTTCCCAAGTTTATCAATTATCTCAGGTCTTATCAATTATCTGCACCCAAATAGCCACCTCCTTAGCCTCTGTCTTTAATTCCACTGGTCCCCAACCCCTACCCCTTTCCCTCCTCTAACCCACAGCTAAAGGGGTCTTTGTAAAGACTAGAATCAATGATGTCACCTCCTAGCTCAAAATCCCTCCATGGTTCCCCTGTGCTTCTGGATAAAGATCAAGGTCATTATCGCTACAGATAAGGAACTTCCTGGCATGGCCCCTCCTGTATCTGCCTCTCAGCCTTCTGCCAAGGGAACCTCCACAGCTCCCTCTTGTGTTCATGACAAGATACCCTTTCTCCTTTAGCCTTAGATACCCTTTCTCCCCTAGCTGGGCTGGGGCATTCCTGGCCCAAAGGATCTTACAATACAGTGGAAGAAAGTTGAAGGAAGGTGGGATAAAATGGGAGCAGAGCCTCCCGACCCAGACATGGGTGTCTGGAGGAACTGGGGAAGATGTCCGGACCCCTGTAAGTGGTAAAGGCTAAGCAGAAATTTCCAACTCTGCATTCTCGATGCCTACCACAATCAACAAAAAAGAGGAACCTTTTTTGTTTCACTTAAAATTTTCATGAAGCAAAATGATATGATCTTTAGGCAAATAAACTTGGCTTCTAGCTCCTGAGTAGAAAGCTAACATGTGTATATTTAAATACATGTGTGTTTTACAAGTTATATATATGCATAAAATACTCCTCTCACACTCCAAGTACACTGCAAGGATGCTCACTAGAAGCGTAGAGTCAACTTTCAGCAGGGATCAGCATTACCTACCGGGGATGGTGCCGGGGGTGTGGGCCAGGCTGGGCTGAACAGCAGGGCTGACTTACCATGGGGGCCACGTCCTGGCTTCACTCATCTGGGCTCTAAGCTGCAGGGAGCTGCCCTTCAGCCTGTGCTCCTAAGCTGATGCCCTGAGGTGTGCATTTAAGGCCATTTACCCTCTTTTCTCCATTGCTGCTAGCGCTTATAATAAAACTATTTAAATAATATTCATAGGCAGCCCCCATCTTCCCTGAACCATGTTTTCTAGTTGATTTGTGAGGCAGCTTCTGGGAACTCAGGAGACAGGAACATATCCCAGCCAAGTGTCCTGGTAGCAGACAAGGATCTCCCTGGGAAATCTTCACTAGATGAGACTTTCAGGGTCTCTGTTGGGCTCCAACATACAGGTCAGGGAAGAAGTGAGATGGGGCTCCCACGTGAGCAAGAAGGATGAGGGTCGAGGGAGGTGACCTTTCTCTTGATTCTATTCCCCTCTTGCTAATGTTGTTTCCCTCTTTTGCTTCTCTGGAAAAGTGGGGTAAGAAAGGCAGAGTGAGGGAGAAGGGGAGCAGCTGCTAACTCCTCTTTCCTCTTGGATACCAGCACTGAGGACAGGGAGTGGTACCTGACTAGGGGACACAGTATGACGTTCTCTCCCTGACCTCTTTCCCTCATCTTGTGCAGGGGTCTGTGGGAGCCAAGCTGGGCTGGTGGGGGGAGGAGCAGGTGGAAAGTGGTTTTCTCTTGCCCCACAGCCAGCCCAGCTTCCTAGCCCTGGGTCCCCTGTCAGGGAGCATGAGAGGTGGCTCTCTGTGGGAATGCTGAGTTTCCATGGCAGATGCTCCCCAGGGAGGAGGGAAGTCCATGGCCCTAGGGGAATCTTGTAGGAATATTCCCATTCAACAGATGAGGAGAGCCAAGCCTAAGGCCAAGACATTTCTGTGAGGTCACACAGTGGGTAGTGGGCCATGGGCTGGGACGTCCGCCTCAGACCGCAAAGGCTGGAATCTTTCCCTGTGCGCCAGGTCATGACATTGCTTGCTCTGTAATTTATCTAGTCATGGGGCAGGTGCTATCTGTGTATTGTATCTTGCTAGCTCTGTTGCCTAGTGCATGGCCCAGTGTATGACAGGGACTCAAGTACACAGCAATCAACAATCTAGGGCTCTTGTGAGGACATGCCCACCCAGCAGCCAGCACGTGGTGGGAACTCAGTAAGTAGCTGTGATAGGTGTGCCAAAGCAATGGTGTATGAGCTGTGGTTCGCTTCTACCCTCTATACCATCCTTTGAACAGTCCTCACAGACACAGGTACAAACAGCCTTTCTTCCTTCACAGCCTCACCTCTCACCAACCTTAGTGAAGAGAACTTCCCCTGACTTTGGTGTCTGGTGGCAGTTAATGGTTCAGTGTGTGGAGACAAAGGAAGCCCTGGGGAGGGCTAAGGGAGAAGGTACACTCTCCCCCCTAGCTTGGAGCCCTGCTCCCCACCCCCTCCTCCATGCCCAACAGCTCGGCACCGGCTGGGTTACAGGGGGTTCCTTTTTTCTCCAGCCTCCTTTTCAGGCCCTGGAGCAGTTATGGGCTTGGTCCCTGCCTGAGGCAGGACAAATCAGAAGCTTTACTTAATCACACATTTGCCTCCTGAGATACAGTTTATGTGAAGAACACAAACCTGAAACCTCACTAGAAATGAGAAAATCTGAAGACCACCAAATAGGGGAACTGAAGGATCTCCTCAGGAGAGAAGTGAGTTGTGAGAGAGTCTGCGTTTGCTGGAAGAATTAAAGGGCTTGTGGAAAACCTAGCTGTGGCTCATCCACAAAACGGTTAGCAAGCAAGGCACAAGCAAGGATGGCCGTGGTTGCCTAAAATCAACTCCACGGTCCCTCCAGGGCCTTGTGATTCTAGCCCATTTAGTGCCACCTGGGGAGTGACCTCAATGGTTTGCAACAGCCAACCTCTCTCCCGCAACAACCAGTATCTGCTGCCTCCATAACTCCACGTGTGCCTGTTTTCATCTAGGGAGCTCACAGAGGTGGCGGCAGGTTCTCTGAAAACCAAAATAACCCAGTGGCCAGCAGGTCTGAAAATAAAGGACTCTGTGTTCAAGGGCAGTGGGAGCTGTCACACCCTGGAGGGAGCAGAGCATCCATTGGCTGGAACGGGGAGTCTGCTCACAAACAGGAAAGAGGAACTGTCGTAAGTCTGCCCTCCTCCAGGGTCCACCTTATAGCTGCTTGGGGGTAAAAATGGTTCTACTGTATTCAAGGAAAACGAATCAGCACAGGTAGGAAATTAACCTCTGAGACATGGCAGAAATGACTTGGAAAGAAGGTAAGGCTTTCTTTTTTCCTGTTTTTTGGAAGGTTTTGATTTATCCCTATGTAGGTATTGCAAATAAAAGAAAGTCCTAAACATGTATGTGTATTCATCATACTATTACGTAATGCATACTCTGAGATTAAAAAACAACAACAACAAAACCAAATTCTAGTTGTTTTTGGTTAAATTATTTGGATTTCAGAGTTCTAGCGAGCTACTTGACCTCCTGCTGGAAGGGCGTCTCTTACCGTCATTACTGTAGATACAAGAGCAAACCCCAGCAAACACTTCATATTTTCCCTTTCTGTGTCCAATTCTATGCTGAGGTCATGGGTATAGTCGTAATACAGCCACCATAAGACACCACAGACAACTAGAAGGCAAAACACCAGGGGAACTCAGCACGTGCGCGTGGGATAACCGCCTCCCCCAACCCCCAGCACTGGGTGGCCTGGCTCCGGCAGTGGGTCCCACGGGCCTGGGGCTTGATGTGTAACAACCGACCCTCTGAAGGAGCTGGGCAGGGCCAGGGTGGCCTCCCCAAGGACCGCCCAGACCCTCAGTGGCTGCTTGCCCTTGGGAGGCACGGGAAGGTGATGCTAGAACACAGGTGCATCTTGTCAGCCCAGCCTACAGACTGGGCATGGGCGTGAGCAGGGAGGAAAGTGCACGGACAGGACAGTGAGGGGAACAACATTAGAGTCCAAAGTCTAGACCTGCCCAGTGAGCTCCACTGGTGACAACTCCTGTGGGAACTGGGAGGTCAGCTTGGCGGTCAAAAGACAGGGTAGACACTCTGATATTGCAACTGCTCTCTGTTTAAACACTACAACGCCACCTACAGCACCACTACAGGAAGGTCATGTTCGTCTTTACTTGTCCTAAGTGAGAAAGTGTCCATCACAAGCTGTGGTGCCTGTCCTCCAGCATGGCACGCTGTGCACCTGTGAGCCGTAGGGCTCTAAGTTGCTGAGGGCAGATTAAGGGGAATGAGACTCTATAGTCATATCGATTATTAAAAGTTAAAATGTCCCATGCCAGTTGGTAAATAGCTGCTGCCTTGAACTTCCTGTGTGCCCCTACCTCTCAGACCTCCTTTCCTGATAACTCTTGGATGGACCCACATTCCAGCCACAAAAGGGGAACCAGCAGGTACAGGAGAGGCTCTTTGGGACCCTCCCCAGCTCAGGGCCTGAGTCTTTTTAGACTGGAGCCTTTGCATGACAACTGTGGGGACCCAAGATCAATGGTTGATGTGGAAGTTCAGAAGATATTCTTTAAAAGGCTTCCACAAGACTTGGAGTCGTCTGTTAATGGTATGGTCACCAGGACCACTCTGGATTGGCAGGCCTGACTAAGCAGCAGCCGAGTGCAGCAGAGACAACAGATTGGCATCAAATTTGCTAATATCTGCAACACAAACTACTCCCTTTGTCCTCTCTGGGCCCAAGTTTTCTCATATGTAAAATGACAGGGTTGGATGAGAGACTCTCTGAGCCCCATTTAGCTTAAAAGTGCCAACTTGTAAGTTCTGTACTTAATGGAAAGGCTTTGCATTTAATCAAAAAGAAATCAATCAAGTAGAAATACTTACACAGCAGTCCCGAAATAATCAGTGCAATGAAAATGTGAACCAGAAGGGTGGTGATGAACCAGAAGGTGAACATCATGGCCAAAGACAAGGCTGAAAAATTAAGCAAAATATATAAACCCCAACAGCAACCGAGGTGCCGAGGTGTGAAGGTAATGATGGCAGGGCTTTAATGACTCCCAGAGGAGGGAGGACTGAGAATTTCCTTCAGTCGCTAAATATCTTAAACATCTACTAAAAAAAATAACAAGACATACACAGGGTACTCTCTAAAGCATATATAAGTTCAGTCTGCTACAGTAAGCCAGTTTCTGAAATCCTAGCAATTCTTCTTTTATTAATTTTTTTTTAAATCAGGCAGGTCTTATTCCCAAATACCCAAAATGTTTTTTTTAAGTCCAAATAAACCATTATTATTATTATTATTATTATTATTATTATTTACCACACTTAACTCTTTTCACTTCTTATTGGGCTTATATAAAGTTTTAACTTTAAATGTTCTCAGGAATTTTTAATAAATATGAAAAATTAATGCCTTTAGAAATGAAAAATTTAAGGTTCCAATTATATGGTAAGCTGTATATGTAAAAAAATCCGCATATTATTTTCCAGTATTTGGGGTTTTAAGCTTATGACCTTATGTTAAGTATTGCAGTGAGTTTATATATAATTTTACATTTTTCCTAAACAAGAGATCAGTATTACTTGGGGCCGCCTGGGTGGCTCAGTAGGTTAAACATCCAACTTTGGCTCAGGTCATGATCTCACAGTTTATGGGTTCGAGCCCCGTGTGGGGCTCTGTGCTGATAGCTCAGAGCCTGGAGGCTGCTTAGGATTCTGTGTCTCCCTCTCTCTCCCTCTGCCCCTTCCCCACTCATGCTCTGTCTCTCTCAAAAATAAACATTTAAAAAAAAAAGAAATCAGCGTTACTTACAGACACTTTGGTGTAGTGGTTAAGAATGTGGATTTGAGGATCAGATACATCTGGGTTGGGTCTCAGCTCTGCCACCTACTCTACTCACTGCCTGACTTTGGCCAAGTCACTTAACCTCTCTATGCCTCAGTTTCCCTTCCTACAAATGGTGACAGGATTCTGACAAGGCTTTAATGAGTAAAGTAAGTAAGCACAATGCCTGGCACATCTGGGTCCTAAGAAGTCTGGAAGTTACATAATGGTGATGGGTTAAGTATTCCCAAGTATTTAGGAATTAGTAACATTTTGGTAAGGAAATTAGGGAAAATCTGATGAGTAAACTGGCAAAATCATGGCTGATCAAAGAATTCCTTTCAACAAAAAGGTTGGGAAGCAGCCACTGGAGAAGGGGTAGATAGCAGGCCACTACAACTGCCCACACAGCAGAATGTATCAACTTGTTCAAAGAGAAAGTCAACTCTTAAAGGGGCTCATCAAATTGAAATGGGAAGTTAAAGGGTCAAGAGTGGGTAGCTGCTTCCAGAAATGCCCAGAAGAGGCATGTCACAGCTCAAGGCCTTGACCTGCCTATAACCCAAAGCAGGCGGTTGGCTACCTCAGGCCATTGCCTTCTGATGCTATTCAACACAGATACACACGCCTCCTTCTCTTGCTCCCATGCGGCCTTCTAATCTGGCTTGCCTATGGGGAGAGGGCATTCTGACCAGAAGACATGGCTTTCTGGTCCCCCTGACAGTTGTACTTTTCGTGGCCAGTTAGCAAATTGGCAATATGCTTTACACATCCATCCTTATGCAGAGCTGAGGACCAGGTACCGGAACATGGCCACTATGTTAAGACAACCCACACTCGGTAGGCCTCTTGGCAGAGAGCCAGCTGGTGTCTCCCTAATTTTATTGTCCCCTCTCCCACTTGAACCTGAAACACTGAAAATCTTTATAAAGAAAACATGTGAACTTTTATCTTTAAGAGGCTAATTCTCATCGTACAACATACGCAAGTGCTAGAAACTTTGGCAGAGTCACTGAAAGAAAAGCAATTTAAAGTTACCTAATGTGAGGATACACAGACCAAGGATTGTGTCTCTTCCTGACATTATTCCACTTAGAATTTGATGGAGGGTGTCAACATCATTTATCAAAACAGATGCAAACAAGGAATAGCACTCGGGTGTTTGAGGGACGCATCTGTTAAACAAGGGGAAAGACTTGCTAAAAAGAAAAGAAGAAACGGCAAAGATATTTAATTAGTTAACTTAAAAAAATGCTTATTTAAAAATTTCAACAACCAAGAAAGCATAAGATCTGCAGTAATAAAAAGAAGTTTAGCATCCTGTTTGCAGAATACACCTTGGAAAGCCAGGAAAGGGGCACCTGGGTGGCTCAGATGGTTAAGTGTCCGACTCTGGATTTCAACTCAGGGCATGATCTCAGGGTTCATACAATTGAGCCCCCCATCAGGCTCTGCACTGACAGCATGGAGCCTGCTTAGAATTCTCTCTATCTTCCCCTCCCCTGCTGGCTTTCTCTCTCTCCCTAGAAAGAAAGAAAGAAAGAAAGAAAGAAAGAAAGAAAGAAAGAAAAGAAAAGAAAAAAAAGAAAAGAAAAGAAAAGAAAAGAAAAGAAAAGAAAAGAAAAGAAAAGAAAAGAAAAGAAAAGAAAAATGAAAAGAAAGCAAGCTCTTTCTGTACACTCTGCTACAGTAATTAGCTGATGCTCTGGGTGGGGAATGATGATGGGGACCCAGAGAAACTGGAACGCTACACTTGGAGAGTGACATTTCTGATTCTCCTGTCTTGGCCCTTTTTGGATACAAACTACCAACTCCAACACAAGAATGGCATTTAAGGAACTGGTAGAGATAAGAGCTGGTTTAACTGGAAGTTGGGTCAATGAAACTACCATTCGGTCCTCTTTGAGAAGGTAGGTGCATAAGGCTTGAGAGGCTTGCTACGAACAGAGTGGATAGCGAGCGATGAATATATGAATAAAGCTGTGGTTGGTAACTGCCTTGGGTAGATGAAAAAGCTGATCTTTTTGGGGTCCCTTCCTGAAACGTAAAAATGCTCAGGGATATCCATTCTAATGACTTAAAAATTTTTTTAATGTTTATTTATTTTTGAGAGATAGAGAGAGACAGAGAGAGAGAGAGAGAGAGAGAGAGAGAAAGCAGGGGAGGGGCAGACAGAGAGGGAGACAAAGAATCCGAAGCAGGCTCCAGGCTCCAAACTGTCAGCACAGAGTCCGACACCAGGCTTGAAGTCATGAACCAAGAGATCATGACCTGACCTGAAGTTGGACACTTACTGGACTGAGCCACCCAACAGTGGAAATAATCGCAACCCAAGAAGCATCAAATTATCAGACACATTGCTAAAAACCAAGCATTTTTTTGAAATGTGTGAAGATGAAACAAGGGAGAACCCAAATGCAAACAATATTGTATTATCATGAAGAAAAAATGGCTTCTGAACTTTCAATGAATGCAACATAGAACATAGAAGAATCTCTCTCAGGAAGTCATAACATTACAGGAATAGTTCCTGACTCCCTGAATAGTGATTCAAGAGAAGAGTAAAACAACTAAGCAGTTTTTCCCTAGTTAAAAAATTTGAAGGTGTAATACAGTCACATGGCTCAAGTTCCAGAAGGTACAATAGAACGAATAAATTGTGAGAAATGGCTGTCTCTTCTCTTTAAGGAAAATTATTTCTTCACAGGCAACTGTTGTTTTGGTTTATCTAGTGTATCATCCTAATTCTTTTCTCTCTCTCTTTTTTAAAGTAAACTGTACGCCCAATGTGGGGCTCAAACTCAAAACCCCGAGATCAAGAGCTGCATGCTCTGCTGGCAGAGCCAGCCAGGTGTCCCTCTATAAATTGTTCTAGAGACTTTTAAAAACATATGTGAGTATAACAGGAAATTTAAATGGAGGTCTATAGCTGAAGCTCAAAGATAATAAAAATTATACTCCAAAATGAGACGCCAGACCCCACCATTCTGGGCTTGCCAAAAACACTGTTTAGAAAACTAGGTGGCTTGTCCTTACCACCCCTATGTTCCACAGAAAGTATAAAAGGGTTGGGAGTTGGAGATTAGAAGAATGTTTTAGAAAATAAACTTATAATTTTGGAATAATTTTTGAGTTACAGAAAACTTGCAAAGATGCTACAGAGAGTTCCTGTGTATACCTCACCCACCTTCCCCTAACATCTTACATAACCACAGTACATTTGTGAAAATTCAGAAATTAGCATTGGTACTATACTATTAACTAAACTACAGTCTTTATTTGGATTTTACCATTTTCCACTAATGTCCTTTATTTTCTCTTCCAGGATCCAATCCAGGATGCCCGTTGCATTTAGTTGTCATGTCTCCATCGGTCTATGACAGTTTCTTAGTCCTTCTTTGTTTCCCATGACCTTGACACTTTTGAAGATTCATGGTCAGGTATTTGGTAAATTGTCCCTCACACTGTACAATGTCCCTCATGTTTTCTCATAATTAGACTGCTGTTTTTGGGTTTGGGGGAAGAACACCATGGAGGTGAACTGCACTTTCCATAGAACCACACTGGGGAACATGAAGAACAACATGACATCACTGATGAAGTTAACCTTGATTACGTGGTTAAAGAGGCTGGTATCTGCTAGGTTTCTCCATTGGCATGTTACTATTCTATAGTCTACAGAATATATTCTATATTCTTTGGGAGTGAGTCACTAAGCCCAGCCCACTCTCAAGGGGAGGGAAGTTAAGCAGGACATATCTACAAATATTATTCGGGATTCTTTTGTAAAGATTTATTCCTTTGTGCACTCCTCCCATTTATTCAATCATTTATCAGTGGACTCATGGATATTTACTTTGCTCTTGAGGTTATAATCTAGTATGATCATTGTTTATTCTGTTGCTCAAATCATTGCAGCTTTGGCCACTAGGAGGTCTTTCATGTTGGCCCTGGGTAATTTTGACACACCCTACCTTTTTTTGTTTCCTGGAGAACATTTTCACTTTCTGGCTCTGTAAGATTATGCCAAACTATTTTCCTTATCTAAGCCCTAAAATCAGTCAATACCTTGGAAAATGGTATTTAGAAACCAATATCTGGGTAGTAGGTATGCTCATTGCTACTGGGGTGTCACTGATCCTGGGCCCTCTTATAATCAATCCTCATATGTATTGTCAGAATTGCTAACTAGTACTCCTGTGACAAACAAACTTGCCAACTAGAGCATGGTGCTTATGTACAGTTATTTTTGTCTTCAGCTCACAGTATTTAGTCACAAAGCTGTTTTCCAAAGTACTTAGGTCAGGTCCTTTTCTCTCTTTCCCCTTCAGTGAGGTTATGTCATATATTCGTATTAAGTTAAATTCATATGTCACATTCTACCCTGAGAACTCTTGATATTTTGGTTGATTTTATTTTTTATTTGGATACAGTAAAGTTGACTCTCTACAGGCATTGGTAAGTACACTGAATCATGTAAAAGAGAAATTCTAAAGACTTTTTGTTTTTTGAAAGAGAGAATTTTCACATGAATCCATCCATGCCCCCCCCCTCCCCCAAGGGAAAGAAGGTGAGAGATACCACTCCCAAGTCAGATGAGAAGGGTTTCCTGGAAAACTCAGAGGGCTCAGATGACATCATGGGTTAAGGTCTGAGCCCTGGGAAGTGAAGGCTAGTGTCCTTGGTGTCCAAGACAGCTACATAGAAAATTGTGGGGCCCTCAGCAGAAAGAAGCTGGAAGTGGCTGCTTACTGTCACAGGACGAAGGAAGACTTAGCAAATAACCAGCCAGAGCAGAGATGCATTTGACCATGTAAAGAGCACTGCAGCTGAGAGAGCCCCAGGGACAGGAAATCTCCAAAGAATCCAAAAAGTCTCTATGGCAGAAAGCTGGCTGGAACATCTCCCAAACCCAGAAAACTGGTACTTGTATCAGTCAAATAAGAACACCCCTATGCCCTCTTAATCCTCCTCACTTTTGCTGTGCCAGGCCCGAGAGTCAGAAGCCTGTCTCAGTGGACTGGCAGAGAAAGAGATGAGGAGGAGAAGAGAATGGAGCAGAGGACTGCAGCCCCCTTCCCTAGCCAAAGCCTTCCCATCTGCTCCTGGCCCACGCTGGGGGAGGGAGAAGTTTCAACTGTCAGTCAAGTCTAAAGTCTATCATATTGGACTGAACATTTTAATTACTGGATGGAAAGTATCTATTACAACTTAAAGTGACTGAGTAATTATTGCTTAAAAGTAACCAAAGCAGTCTTGGGAACTGTGTTTTCATTCAGGGACAGAGAAAAACTAGTCCCACTGAATAAATTTAAAGAGACAGAAAGTAGGAGCAAGAGAAATTAAGAATCATTCACAATTCCACCAAACAAAAGTAAAATGCCAAGAAATTAACTTAATCAAGGAGGTGAAAGACCTAATCTCTGGAAAGTATAAAACACTGATGAAAGAAATTGAAGACAACACAAATGGAAAGATACTCCATGCTCATGGGTTGGAAGAATTGATACTGTTAAAATGTCCATACTACCCAAAGCAATCTACAGATTCAGCACAATCCCTATCAAAATACCAAAAGCATTTTTTTCACAGAACTGAAACAAATAATCCTAAAGTTTGCATGGAACCACAAAAGACCTTGAATATCCAAAGCTATCTTGAGAGAGAAGAACAAAGCTAGAGGTATCATAATCCTAGATTTCAAGATATACTACAAAGCTATAGTAATCCAAACAGTATGGTTCTGGCACAAAAACAGACCCACAGATCAATAGAACAGAGTAGAGAGCCAAGAAATAAACCTACATTTTTATGGTTAATCAATCTAGAACAAAGGAGGGAAGAATATGCAGCAGGGAAAAAATGGTCTCTTCAATAAATGGTGCTGGGAAAACTGAACAGCCATATGCAAAAGAATTAAACCGGACCACTTTCTAACACCACAAACAAAACTAAACTCAAAATGGATTAAAGATCTAAATCTAGACCTGAAACCATAAAACTATTAAAAAAAAAAAAAACATAGGCAGTAATTTCTTTGACATTGGCCTTAGCAACATTTTTCTAGATATGTCTTCTCAAGGAAGGGAAACAAAAGCAAACATCAACTATTGGAACTACCTCAAAATAAAAAGCTTTTGTATAGTGAAGGAAACCATCAACAAAACAAAAAAAGCAACCTAGTAGCCCTAGCCCTAACCCTTACTGAATAGCAAAAGACATATGCAAATGATATATCTGATAGGCAGCTGATATCCAATATATAAAAAGAACTTCTACCACCCAACACCAAAAAACCAATAATCCAATTAAAACATGGGCAGAAGACCTGAATAAACATTTTTCCAAAGAAGACATACAGATGGCCAACAGACCCACGAAAAGATGCTCAACACCACTAATCATCAGGGAAATGAAAACCAAAACCACAGTGAGATATTACCTTACCCCTTTCAGAATGGCTAGAATCAAAAAGACAAGAAATAACAAGTGTTGGCAAGGATGTGAAGAAAAAGGAAACTGCACTGTTGGTGGGAATATAAATGGATGCAGCCACTGGGGAAAACAGTACAGACGGTCCTCAAAAAATTGAAAATAGAGGGGCGCCTGGGTGGCTCAGTCGGTTGAGCGTCCGACTTCGGCTCAGGTCACGATCTCAAGGTCCGTGAGTTCGAGCCCCGCGTCAGGCTCTGGGCTGATGGCTCAGAGCCTGGAGCCTGCTTCCGATTCTGTGTCTCCCTCTCTCTCTGCCCCTCCCCCGTTCATGCTCTCTCTCTGTCCCCAAAATAAATAAACGTTAAAAAAAAAATTAAAAAAAAAATTAAAAATAGAATTACCATATGATCTAATAACTCTACTACTGGGTGTTTACGTCCCAAAAAAACAAAAACACTATTTCAAAAAGATATATACACTTCTATGTTTTTGCAGCATTATTTACAATAGCCAAGATACGCAAGAAGCCCAAGTGTCCATCGATACATGAGTGGATAAAGAAGAAGTGGTACATATATATAGCTATATAATATATATAACTATATATAACTAAGTATATATATACACCTATGTATATAACTATATACATATAACAATATAACTGTGTATATATAACTATATACATATAACTATGTACATATAACTATACGATTATATATATATAACTACATATACAACTATATATGTAACTATACAACTATATATATATAACTATACAACTATATATATAACTATATATACAACTACATATATAACTATATATATAAAAAACTATATACATAACTGTATATATATAACTATATATATAACTATGTATATATATAACTGTATATATATATAATGCTATGTATATACATACATAACTATGTATATAACTATATATATATACATAACTATATATATATGACTATGTATATATATATAACTATGTATAGCTATATATATAACTATATAATCATTCAGCCCTAAAAAAGAATGAGATCTTGTCATTTGTGACAGCATAGATGAACTTGGAGGTTATTATGCTAAGTGAAATAAGACAGAGGAAAAAAATACCATATGATTTCATTTATATGTAGAATCTAAAAACAAAGAAATGAACAAATAAACAAAACAAAAAACAGACTCATAAATACAGAGAACTGATAGTTGCCAGAGGGGAGGTAAGTAGGAGGATGGTGAAATAGGCAAAAGGGCATTAAGAGGTACAACATCCAATTACAAAATACCTAAGACACAGAGATGAAAAGTACAGCATAGGGAATATAGTCAATAATATTGTAATATCATTTGGTGACAAACACCATTGTGAGCACTGAGTCACGTATAGAATCAATATGTTGCACATCGGAAACTAACATAACTCTATGTAATACTTTAATAATAAATAAAAAGAGACACAAAAATAAAATTGCTTTCTGACTACATCCTATAGGTTACGATTGCTTGATATAAGTTATATGAGCAAATACGTGCACATATATATACACTTACATGTATGTGAACACATAAATTATACTTAGTATACAGCATACTGCTCTATAGTCTTTTTTTTTTAATTAATTAATTTATTTTGAAAGAGAGACAGCATGCACATGAGTTGGGGAGGGGCAGAGGGAGAGACAGAATCCCAAGCAGGCTCTGTGCTGTCAGCGTGGAGCCTCACTTGGGTTTGATCCTACAGACCACGAGACCATGAGCGCCAGAACCAAGAGTCAAACACTTAGCCGACTGAGCCACCCATGTGCCCCTGTAGTCTGTTTTCTTCTTAAAACGAAAACATCTTGCAGCTCTGTCTATATCAGTATATAACGGATTCCCTTTACTTTTACTGAAATAACATTTCCATAGAGTGAAATATACAGATCTTAAATAAACAATGAGGGACCTCTGATAAATATAGATGTTCATGTAACTATCACCCCTTTCAAGATGTAGAACATTTCTATCATCCCAGACAGTCCTTTCAAACCTTCTTCCAATCAACCTCCAACACTTAGAGGCACTATTAATTTGATTTATACAACTATAAACTACTTTTGATTCTTGCCATGTTCCTATTTCAGTGGAATCATCCAGTATGTATTCTTCTGTGTAAAGCTTCCTCCACTTAGCTGTGATGTGTATTGCCGGTTCATTCCTTTTAGTTGCACGCCCCTCTCTTGGCCAGTCTGCAATGCCATGGTCTGGTTACTGCTGGTATGTCGGGGCACATGTTTGTCTTGTTTTATGTAAATAAAGGCTATTGCTAGCAGGGACCTTGGAGGCCAAAATGCCGCAAAAATTGGTGGGCATGGGTGGAGCATTTAAGATCTGTTAGAGTGTTTGCTGCCTAACTTAAAGACTCCTGCATTAGGACAGTTAGTCGTGGAACAGATTAGATTAACACTAGGTCACCTGCCAACCTCGAGAAAACTGTGTGATGAGGCACGCTGTAAAACACAATCCCCAGCACAGCAGTGGCTCCCTCTCTGGTATTAGTTTAGCTGGGAACCCGAAGGCCTAACTAAAAGGAATGAGATCCTCTGTATCCAGAGGGCTGAGCAGGTCACCTCCCGGGGCACTCGCTTATTTTATGTCTAAGAACTATACTCCTGGAAGTTGCAGGTATGTAGCAAAAAAAAAAAAAAAAAAAGTTTCACCAAGAACAATGTGTAATTACAATGGCCATTATGGTGAACTTCCCAATTAGACAAGATCATTCCTTTAAGAAGTACACTCCAAAGCAAAGCAAGAGTTCCCAAATTAAACAGAATGGGATACCTGTTGCAGCTGGCATGCAGAAGCCTCCAAAAGATTTCAAGATTCCAAAATAGCTTCAGTGAAAGATTCATTACGAAAGGCTAATGAAAAAGGAGGAAAGGTATCTAACGCAAGACTGTAAGACTGTGGTAACTCTTACTGCTCCCCTCTACTCTTTGAGTACCCACCCCAGTAAGCCTCAGGCTGAACTGGCTTTCCATTCTGAAGAGACTGGGACACAGTGACCTTTTGAAATAAGACCATTCCAGGCTACAGGTGATCCACTTCAGATATCTCTCACTCCTTGGTCAAAGGTCGAACTAACGGCCATAGTTAAAGTGTTTCTTCAACTCCAGGAGGATCCTCAAGAGTTTTTATAAATTACCTCCTGGGGTGCCTGGGTGGTTCAGTCGGTTAAGCATCCGACTTTGGCTCAGGTCATGATCTCACAGTTTGTTAGTTCAAGCCGCATGTGGGGCTCTGTGCTGACAGCTCAGAGCCTGGAGCCCACTTCGGATTCTGTCTGTCTGTCTGTCTGTCTCTCTCTCTCTCTGCCTCTTCCCCACTGGTGGTCTCTTTCTCTCTCTCTCTCTCAAAAATAAACATTAACAAAAATTAAAAAAAAAAAACATCACCTCCTGAACCCAGTTGAGAGAAGGGAATAAAAATTCACCATTGTCCCTTCCTTTCCACATACACATACATTATCCCTTCCTTTCTGTCCTGGGAATAACTATTTCCTTCTTGCTTATCTCCTTTTGCATCTTAAGAACATAGCCTGACTTTCTTTTTTTTCTGCCTGGGATATGCAGATTGTTGGTTCTTTCCTGGGCTATCTTTGCAAGCGACTTTAGATCTTGTGAAGATGCTATATTTTACATAACCCTCTTTGAGGATGCCTCTTGGGTCCAGGAGGTTGTTTAATATTGCCAAAAATATTCACTGTTTGACCTGGCTGGAACTTGACAAGATATTTGAAAGGACTTAATAACTCCAGAATCAGAAATCTGGTCAAATTGGAAACTGATATTCAGAGCCTGAGAGGAACTTTTTTTTTTGGAGGCGGGGGGGGGGGGGGGGGGGGTGTCTTCTGCCCCCAAGCTAAATGTACCCGGAGGAAAAGAAGGTATGCCTATAGGTGGGTGGGTGTGTATTTATACACACTTTGATATTAGGTGGCAACCCAGTTCTCTGAGGAATTAAAAACAGCCGTCCTGGTTTTACAAAGCTGTTTTCACAGGACCAGAGGTGTGACTCCAGAAACAATTCAAAGAACACCAGTCCTTTCTACCAATTCCCAGGCCTCCCCTATTTATCTCAAAAGGCTGGTAAGTATAAAACTTTTGGCTTTAAGGGGATCAAAGTCATTGGGGGGGCAGGGTAGGGGAGTGTTTTCCCTGTGCCTTTAAACTGTCCTTGCTCAGTGTTCTGTCTAGTGTTCTCCTGGGCTTTTCCAGCCCATGTCTTTGAAGTGCAAATTTTAGGGAGGTATTCTTATCAAGAAAAAACAAAAGGGGGAAAGGTCATTTGGAACCTGACTTGCCAAAGACAACACATCTTCAGTGTCTTCTCCACAAATATTTTTTAAAACGTTGTAGTCATCTGACAGTTCAGCTTAACTTATTCCATCTACGGGAAAAACTAACTCAGATCCAAATTTTATAACTAGTCAATTTCATACCTATTTCATGGCAGGTAATTTTAAAAAAGAAGCTGTAAGTTTTCTGTGTCTCTCAATGTTCCTGTGTGTCAAATGAAAGAGGACTTCAACTACCTCGTTTTTGACATCAGTTTGTATTTTCTCACCGATTAAGTTCTTTCCAGTTTATCTCTTAACTCAGGCAAAAGACCTGGTGGGGAAGGCATCCCAGGATGGGCCCGAAACTGCCCCTCAAGCAGTAAGGACTGTCCAGAGCCTGCAAGACCCCACAGGACTGACCTCAAGACAATGATCAGCTTGACTTTCACTGTCCCCCTGCACCTACCCATCGACCTTTGTTTCAGATTTTCCTAATATAAAACCTGGGAGTATTTTCGGCACTTTGAGACAGTCTTTGAGACACTAGTCAGCTGTAGTCCTGAGAGGGGACTAGCTGAAATAAATTTTCTTGTTTCCCCACCACTGGTCTCTCTGCTTTTGGATCTTGTTAGCGGTAAGTGGCCGAACCTGGTCTGCTTGGGGCCCCCAGAGCCAGGTGCTATGTGCCCCTGCACACCGTGTACATATATATGTATGTATGGATATGTATGCTGTAGTTATGTGATATTTTCTACCTTCAGATGGTATTGCTAAAATTAATCTGTAAAAGAGCTCTATTTAGATGGTTTGAAGGAAAGTGCTCATATGGTTTGGCCATTCTAAAACTCTTAGGTAGAAACTAGAAATCCAGGGGCGCATGGGTGGCTCAGCTGGTTAAGAGTCAAATTTCAGCTCAGGTCATGATCTCTCATGGTTTGTGAATTTGAGCCCTGCGCTGGGTTCTTTGCTGTCAGCACAGAGCCCGCTTTGGATCCTCTGTTCCTCTCTCTCTCTGTCCCTCCTGTGCTCATGCACACACACATTCTCACTCTTTCTCAAAAATAAATAAACATTAAAAAAAAAAAAAACCCAGAAACTAGAAACCCAAATGTTTTTCAAATTCACCTGATCTGGAAAAATATTTGATATGAGAGCTAACTGAAGTTTGATGGTTTAATTAAACAGATGTGTCTTTAGGGTGGTCAAGATTAAATATAAAATTTTTTTTTAACGAGTATTTATTTTTGAGAGAGCGCGAGAGTGGGAAAGGGGCAGAGAGAGAGGGAGACACAGAATCTGAAGCCGGTTCCAGGCTCTGAGCTGCCAGGACAGAGCCTCAGGTGGGGCTTGAATTCCCAAACTGTGAGATCATGACCTGAGCCAAAGTGAGATACTTAACTGACTGAGCCACCCAGGCACCCCAACATAAAATTTTTATTCGGAGTTTACTAGCCAAATAAATTCATGTTAGCACTTGTAAGATCTGTCAAAAAAAAAAAAAAAGATAGCTTAGGATAATGGCTGACTTTACCTAATGTTTAATGAAGTTTTTGTAGGTAAGCTAACATAATTATTAAGGACGAGTACTTTAAGTAGATGTAAGCAAGATAAAAGTTTACAAATGAACTTTTTAGCACTATTTATGTCTACTTAAATAGTTTTCTCAAAAATATTTTTTTTTGGTAACCTAAAAACCTTAATGTTTTGCTGAGTTAGGTTAAATGAGGAGTTAAGTTAAATGAGGAATAAATTCATTCAATACCTACACATCATTTCCAAATAAGACAAAATACTAAAACATTAATTGCTAAGCATAGGTTTATCCACTTTTGGTTTCTCATTACAGAGAAATTAAAAGATATTTGGATATGTTAATGCTATACTTTAACATATTCCAAAAGGTACATGCTTTTAGAAATTTTGAAATATATTCATAAATTTGCAAATTTAAAGAATGCACCTATGTGGCTCAGTAGGTTAAGTGTCTGACTCTTGGCTTCAGCTCAGGTCATGATGTCGTGTTCTGAGATAGAGCCCCATACATTGGGCTCCAAGTGAAATCTGTTTGGGATTCTCTGTCTCTTGTGTGCTCTCTCTCTCTCTCTCTCTGCCCTTCCCCTGCACACACACATGCTTTTTCTAAAAAAAAAAAAAAAAAAAAATGCTGATATGACACCTGATAGGTTGATATGAATATCTCCATATTCGAAGGAAGAAGGATGTGTTTTCAGTGAAAAAAACAAAGGTGTGAGAAATGGAGATGAATTTTTTGTTATGGAGAAAAAAAGTAATTTTGTCCTAAAATAAGGCTGGTTGTTTAAAGAGGAAAAACATAGGACAAAATCAGAAGGTAGAAAAGTTGTAGAACATTTGTGGAAAAGGAATCTCTGAAAAGGAATTTTAATGTGCAGTCAAGCTGGTTAAGATTAAAATGAATTCATTTTAAAAAATAAGTTTTAATATCAGGTAAGCTGGTACAAAATTAGAATTTGGTTTTCTCTCTGGTAAAAAGGCAAGATTTTCTTGGACTTTTGGTCTCCTTTCATAAAATGGTGAAAGTGTCTTTACATTTTAAGTATTAAATTTCATAATGACCTGTGCCCCTATGTAGGCAAATGGTTTAACACCTTTTTTTTTTTTTTTTTTTTTTGATACTTTGACAAACTTCCTAAAATCAAATGTTAAGTGAAGTCTCTGACCTGGAATATTCCAAAACTTTGTTAAACTAATTAGGCTTATTTGATATGTAAATTACAGGGGACACCTTGTCAAATAAGTAATACTAAGCCTCTGTCCTTTACATCATATTTGTAAGATTATGTCACATGTGGATAAAGTCCATTCTGCTACAGTCCACAGAAGGATAAATGTCCTTGTAACATGGCAACAGTCTGCTCTAAACCTGGAGAAATTAAGATGGGTAAACAATAGCTGTACATTAAACAGTTTACAGTGTTAGTTAAGTGTTAAGTGTTGTGGCCAAGATGGCCAACTGGTTCTTCCTGATTCCCTGACAAACCCCATTTTTAAATTTTTGCATTCCTCTACCCACTATGGGGTGTTTAAGATGAATTACAATTGGGGCTCCTGGGTGGCTCAGTCAGTTAAGCGTCAAACCGGCTCAGGTCATGATCTCACGGTTCATGGATTCCAGCCCCTCGTGTTGGGCTCTGTGCTGACAGCTCAGAGCCTGGAGCCTGCTTCAGATTCTGTGTCTCCCTCCCTCTCTGCCCCTCCCCTGCTCATGCTCTGTCTCTGTCTCAAAAACAAATATAAACACTAAGATGAATTATAATTAAACATTGCTGGGGAGACTTCTATAATAAGACTGTGAAAACCATTTACTATCAATGTCTAACCTGTCAGGTCCATAGGTCTGGAAAAATTTTTGTTCACAGAGGCCTCAAACCTCTTCCCTCTTTGAACATCTCCAGCTGGACTTCATTCAACTGCCACCTAGCATGGATTATTAACATGTTCTTGTTACTGGAGGTATGTTTTCTGGATGGGCTGAAGGTTTTTCCTGCTGCAAGGTTGATGCCTCCCAACAAAAGCAAAGAAACTGTCAGAAAGTATGTTTCCTTCACCATCCCCTGTGATCAAAGCACCACTGCATGGAGCAAATCATACAAACCATAACAAGACCTCGCTAATGTTGTAGAATTCTATCAGTAAACAACTTTCTGCTGATCCTCTCCCGTGCTAGCATGATAAGCTACTGTAAGTCTTTTAAGTCTTATGCTAAAGCCCACCATCAACATGTTAAAGATGCTTTCCCTTATCCCAAGTTCAAAGGATCCTGTTGGTCACAGTCTGGAACCTGGTGACTGGGTATTGTGGAAACATCATTGCTGAAAAAACGGCTCTGAGCCTGAAGGAAGGGACCCTACCAAGTGCCCCAGAACACTGACACAGCTGTAAAACCTAAAAGACATTGAGCCTTGGAAACACATCTCACAGCTAAAGAAAGATCTACCTGACACTGTTCTGCACACATGCTGGATACCTCTGCATCCATCTAGCCAGACTTAGACTTCATACTTTAAACGTAAACCCCCTTTTCCTTCTCTTCCTTTCCTGTACTGTGGCACTGGCCTGGAAAGATAGCTCCCTCATCAGTATCTCCCAGGCTGTTGCTAAGGGGGGGAACCTCTTGTTTCAGGCTAAGAGAAAAATCTAACGGTGCCTCTAACATTTCACAAGCAAAATCAGACATCTAATTGGTTGACTCTCCTTAATTTACATTGCTGAGTTAAAAAGGACCTACCAAGGAGAGTTTCATGACCAGAATTCACTACTTATGGCAGGTCCTTATTTCTCTGGTTAGGGATAAATGTAAGGGAGGCTATGATTAAAAACTCTCCGTTAATAAAATTATTGCAAAATCTGCTGTTAAAACAATAGCAGCCCAGCAAAGATCCCTCTAGCCAAAGTTGTCCTTGATACTAGAACAATTCTTGATTATCTTTTAGCTGAGCAAGGAAGTGTCTGTGCCTTGGCCAACATCACCTGCTGTGTCTGGATTAACACTTATGGGGAAACTGAAATTCAATTACATAAAATCACAGAACACATCACTTGACTTAAAATGGTGACCCCTTCCATGGGGTCTTGGGGACCATGGTTCTAAAGTGCACTCCAAATATTGGGAATTATCCTATTTATAGGGATCATAATAATCTCCCTGGTGCACTGTATTCCCTCAAAAGCTTTACATGCATGATCACAGTGGCTCACCAACAAACGATCTCCCTAAGACTGGAATGTATAAGGAACGAAAAAAATAAACCACTTAAAGAATGTACACCTGAAGCCATGTCCTGTGACTATCACAGAGGTTAAGCAAAAATGTCATGACCTTTGGATACAACACAAAGGAACAACAAAAACTTCAAGAACTTCAGAGCAATAGCTCAATTTTGATCACATCTCTCAGTTACTTGGAGAATCTAATCAAAATGGAGTAACTGTTAAAAAAAGAAAACTATAAGGGCACCTGGGTGGCTCAATCAGTTGAGCATCTGACTTCGGCTCAGGTCTTGATCTCACAGTTTGTGGGTTCAAGCCTTGCGATGGGCTCTGTGCTGATGACAGCTCAGAGCCTGAACCCTGCTTCAGATTCTGTCTCTCTCTCTGTCCCTCCTCTGCTCATACTCTGTCTCTCAAAAATAAATAAATGTTAAAAAAAATTTAAAAAACAAAACTACAAGGGCACCTGGGTGACTTGGTTAAGCGTCTGACTTCGGCCCAGGTCATGATCTCACAGTTTGTGAGCTCAAGCCCCATATTGGCTCTGTGCTGCCGGCTCAGAGCTTGTAGCCGGCTTCAGATTCTGTGTCTCCCTCTCTCTCTCTGACCCTCCCTTGCTCACACTCTGTCTCTCTCTCTCAAAAATAAGTAAACATTGAAAAAGAAAGAAAGAAAAAGAAAGAAAGAAAGAAAGAAAGAAAGAGAAAGAAAGAAAGAAAGAAAAGAAAAAAATCCATATGCCCCAAATGGTGTCACTTAGACCAAGTTTCCAAGCCTGGGGCTTAATATCTAATCTAGCTGCACTTTCAAGTCCCCCCCCCCCCCCCCATGTAGTCTTAACCAGTCAGCCAGGAATTTTTCAGTTAGCACCATATGGATGAAGTAATCTACATAAAACCCCTTCCTTTTCCTAAGGGAAAGAAAGCTACCTTGCCTGGAACAATCCTTTCCTTTTGCTAATAACTTTCTTATCCCACCCACCTTCCTATAAAAACCATTTTGTGCAACTTCTCAGAGCTCTCCTCTACCTGCTGGGTACATGCTGTCTGATTCATGAATTCTTTAATAAAGCCAATTAGAACTTCAAATGTATTCAGTTGAACTTTTTTTTTTTTACATTTATTTACTTTTGAGACACAGAGACAGAGCCCGAGTCGGGCAGAGAGAGAGAGAGACACAGAATCCGAAGCAGGCTCCACGCTCTGAGCTGTCAGCACAGAACCCGACACGGGGCTCAAACTCACAGACTGTGAGATCATGACCTGAGCTGAAGTTTGACGCTTAACTGACTGAGACACCCAGGTACACCTGAACTTTGTTTTTTAACACCACATTGTCTTAATCACTGTAACTTCATAGTAACTCCTGAAATCAGCTGGTATGAGTCTTCTAACTTTGTTCTTCAAGAATTTTTTGTGTGACTGTAGGTCTTCAGCTTTTCTGCATTTTTTTTTTTTTTTTGGCATGAACTTGTCAATTTCTACAAAAATTATGTTGGGGGCGCTACATTGAATATGTAGGACAATTTGTGGAGAAATGACATCCTAACAATATTAAAACTTCCAACTCGTGAACAAGGTCTATCTCTCCACTTATTTTGGAGTTCTTTAATTTCAGCAAGGTCTTAACGTTTTCAGTCCACATCTTCCATGTCTTCTGTTAAATTTATTCCTAGCTATATTCTTCTGATGCTAAACATGGACTTTAAAAATTATTTCCTAATTGTTGCAAATACATACAAATGCAATTTGACCTTGTATATTGCAATTTTGTTAAGTTCATTTAGTAGTTACTTTGTAGATTCTTTTGGATTTTCTATATAAACAATTAGGTCATCTGTAAAAAAGATGGTTTCATTTCTTCCTTTCTATTTCTTTTCCTTCCTCTTTTGCAATTCCTAGGACCTCCATTACAATGTTGAATGGAAGTGGTCAGAGAAGATAACCTTGCTTTGTTCTAGGTAGGCAAGAATTCAATAGTTCACAGTTAAGTATACTATTAATTGGAGATTTCTCACTGACGCTCTTTTATCAGAGAACATTCTCAGCTATTCCTAGCTTTCTAAATATTGTTACATTAAATGCAATGCTGTAATTTATTTAAGCAGCCTGCTACTGACAGCCACGGAGATTGTTTGCACTCTTCTGCTCTTACAAACACTGCAGTGAATACATTTGTACAAATGTCATTTCATACTCTACAGGTATACCTGTAGATTAAATTTCTAGAAGCACAAATGCTTGACTTAAAGGCATATACATTCTTCACCAATGAATATTGATGAATTGCCCTCCTCAGATCTCTGCCTCAGCAATGTATGAAAGTATCTATTTCCCTACACCTTTGTCAGTGGAGTGCATCATCCAACTTTTGGATGCTGTCACCTAAACATCGGGAGTGTGAAAACATCAGCATTTCCCCTATCGTGAGGGAGGTCCAGCCTCTTTTAATATGTTCAAACAACACTATTTTTTTCTTTGAAGCATCTATTCACATTTTTTATCTCATTTTTTATACTGAGATATGGTCTTCCAGAAGTTGGATTAATAACATTTTTTATAAATTAGAGAAACTAATATATTTATACAAATTGCAACTTATTTGCCTGTTTACTTTGCTTCTAGTGTTTTCTCAGGCAGAGATGTTCATTTCATCAATTGTTTAATTTTATGTCTTCTGAGTTTTAAGTCATGGATAGAAGGCTCCTTTACTTTCAGGTTATAGAAGAATTCTCCCATGGCTTCTCATACTTTCCAGTTTCACTTTATACATTAAAATCTTGAATCCACTTGGAATTTATTCATATAAGGCATGAGGTTTGGATCCAGCTCTTCCCCTGGATGCCTGTCCAGTTGTCCCAACACCACTCACTCAATAGCCAGTCATTTTGTCACTGATTTGTCACTTTTATCATGTACTAAATTCCTGTAAGCCTTTGGGTCTATTCCTGGATTGCTTAGTAACTTCTATTGATTTTTCTACACATGAATTAGTGCTGTCACCAGCTAGACCCCAAGACAGGGTCTTTATTGCTCGTCTGCTGGTACCTGCTGACCTCTGTCCTACATTTTCCCTTAAATCCTTCTTTCCAACTTCTCTCTTAATCCAGACAAAAGACCCAAGGGGCATAGCAACTGTGGTCGAAACAGAAACTATCCCTCAAACAATAATGACTGTCCTGAGGAAGAGTGCCAGCTGGCCCAGACCACCCACACAAGTTTGAGCTTAACCCCTGACTCACACCTGCATAGGACCATGGAGTGACCCATGGAGTGAGAGACAGTTACCTTTACCTCATTATAATACTAAAATGTCCACCCAAAGAGAAGCACAAGTCTCATTTACGTAACATACAATGTACGCACAGGCACGTTTCCTCAAGGCACAAGCACGAACTTGTCTCCCTCTACATTAGGTGACAAGGCTTTGCTTTCTAAATATTCATCTTAACTGTAAATAAAAGGAACCCATTCACCCCTGCTGGGGAAGTCACAGCTTTGTAAATTATTCCCCATAATTTCCTTCTTCGTGGCAAATAAAGTTTCCTTTGTGTGATGACTTACCTGGTGGAGTTTCTACCTGGGACTCACCAAGGAGGAAACTCATTTTAGTTCAGTTACAGGGCCACAGTATTTTAATTATTAAATTTTATAATACAATAGTTTTTAAAAACTGTAAGGGCTAGTCTCCATTGTTTTCCTTTTTCAGATTTTTTTTTTTTTAATTTTTAAACAACTTTCCTTACAAATTTAAAATCAACTTATCTAGTTACTGAAAAAAATCTGTTTTGTTTGTAATCATGACAAATTTATAGCTTGACTTAGGGAGAAATGACATTTTTTATAATGCTGAGTCATACTGTCAACACCGTCTTTCCATTTAAGTATTCCTTATACCTCAGGAACATATTAAAATGTTCTTTTTAATAAAAAAATCAATCCCATTTGCAACTTCACCAAAACCAATTAGATACCTAGGAATAAACTTAACCAAAGAGGCAAAAGATCTGTACTATGAAAACTATAGAACATTTATGAAAGAAATGGAAGAGGACACACGAAAATGGAAAAACATTCCATGCTTATGGATTGGAAGAACAAACATCGTCAAAATGTCTATACCACCCAAAGCGACCTACACATTTAATATAATCCCCATCAAAATACCACAGCATTCTTCTCGAAGCTAGAACAAACAATCCTAAAATTTGTATGGAACCACAAAAGACCTGAAAAGTCAAAGCAATCCTGAAAAAGAAAAACAAAACCAGAGGCATCACAATTCCAGATTTCAAGCTATATTATAAAGCTCTAGTCATTAAGACAATCTAGTATGGGCACAAAAGCAAACATATATCAATGGAATAGAATAGAAAATCCAGAAATGGACCCACAACTCTATGGTCAACTAATCTTCAACAAAGCAGTCTCTTTAATAAATGGTGTTGGAAAAACTAGACAGCAACATGCAGAAGAATGAAACTGGCCCACCTTCTGACACCATATACAGAAATAAACTCAAAATGGATGAAAGACTTAAATGTAAGACAGGAAACCATCAGTATCCTAGAAGAGAACATAGGTAGTAACGTCTTTGACATCAGACATAGCAACTTCTTACTAGATATGTCCCTGAGGCAAGGGAAATAAAAGCAAAAATGAATTACTGGGACCTCATTAAAATAAAAAGCTTCTGTACAGCTACGGAAACAATCAACAAAACTAAAAGGCAGCCGATGGAATGGGAGAAGATATTTGCAAATGAAATATTTGATAAAGGGTTAGTATCCAAAAATCTATAAAGAACTCAGCAAACTCAATACCCAAAAAACCAAATAACCCAGTTAAGAAATGGGCAGAAGACGTGAATAGACAATTTTCCAAAGAAGACATCCAGAAGGCTAACAGATACATGAAAAGATGCTCGACCTCATTCATTATCAAAAAAATACAAATCAAAACCACGATGAGATACCACCTCATGCCTGTCAGAATGGCTAAGATTAACAAAAGAATAAACAACAGGTGTTGGTGAGGATGCAGAGAAAGGGAAACCCTCTTACACTGCTGGTGGGAACACAAACTGGTGTAGGCACTCTAGAGAATAGTATGGAGGGTCCTCAAAAAGTTGAAAATAGAACTACCCTATGATCCAGCAACTGCACGACTAGGTATCTACCCAAAGGATACAAAAATACAGATTCAAAGGGGTACATGCACCCCGATGTTTACAGAAGCATTATCAACAATAGCCAAGCTATGGAGAGAGCCCAAATGTCCATCAACCGATGAATGGATAAAGATGATGTGGTATATATATATATACAGTGGAATATTACTCAGCCATCAGAAAGAATGAAATCTTGCCATTTGCAATGATGTGGATAGAGCTAGGATGTATTATGCTAAGTGAAATAAGTCAGAGAAAGACAAAAACCATATGATTTCACTCATATGTGGAATATAAGAAACAAAACTGATAAACATATGGGAGGGGGAAAAGAGAGAGGGAAACAAACCATGTGAATGTCTTAGAGAACAAACTGAGGGTTGATGACAGAGGGAGGTGGGAGGGAGGCGGGCTAGATGGGTGATGGGTACTAAGGCGGGTACTTGCTATCATGAGCACTGGGTGTTGTATGTAAGTGAATCACTGAATTCTACTCCTGAAGCCACTACTGCACTGTATGATAACTAGAATTTAACAAAAATTTGAAAAAAAAATGATGTCATAAATAAATAAATAAAGTGTTCTTTTCATGGTTCTTGTATATTTGTTACATTTGTCTCTAGGCAGTGAAGTACCCAGTTCGTTTTTGTATTTCTTCTCACTGCGGTAAAAGTTGTCTTTTAAAAAATATAGGAATGCTGCAGATTTCGGTTTATCAATTGTGTTCCCTGACACCTAAATAAATTCTCTTATCAGTTGTAGTTTTTCAGCTAATTTCTTTAAAAAAGTTTTTTTTCAAATGTTTATTTATTTTTGACAGAGAGAGAGAGAGAGAGACAGAGCATGAGTTGGGGAGGGGCAGAGAGAGACACAGAATCTGAAGCAGGCTCCAGGCTCTGAGCTATCAGCACAGACGCGGGGCTCGAACCCACGAACCACGAGATCATGACTGAGCCGAAGTCGGATGTTCAACTGACTGAGCCACCCAGGGGCCCCTCAGCTAATTTTCTTACCACCGCAGAGTAATTTTACTTCCTGCTCTCTGAGTTTTAAACCTCTAATTTTTTCCTTTTCTAGTACTAAACAGTCTTTTTTTAAACAATTTTTTAACGTTTATTTATTTTTGAGAAAGAGACAGAGTGCGAGCAGGCGAGGGGCAGAGAGAGAGGGAGAAACAGAATCCGAAGCAGGCTCCAGGCTCTGAGCTGCCAGCACAGACCCCGATGCAGGGCTCGAATTCACAAGCTGTGAGATCATGACCTGAGCCGAAGTTGGACGCTTAACCGACTGAGCCACCCAGGCATGCCCCTACTAAATAGTCTTAATACCAATAAATCTGAATTGTTTTTATAGCAAATGTTTTCTGAACTTTCAATTAGTATTTCTGAAAAATAAGGTCAGATGTAAATCTAATGTCATTTTGTTTTTCCCCAAACACAATTCTCCCTAAGACATTAATTTTGTCAACAAGGTTTGTTAAGATGGTGCTTTTCAGGCATTTCATAACCCTGTGCTGGTAAAGAATGACCCATCTCAGCCCTGAGAGTGACAGAGAAGCATGTAAAGTGTGGGTCACCCCTGATGTGTGTGGTTGACCAGTTGCCCTCTGAGGACTTGATTAGCTGGGGCAGGGGGTGTGACTGGGCCCCAGACCGTGGTTTCTTCCCCACTTCTCCTTTTCCTCTCTCACCAGCAAAACCACTCAGATTTGCAGGAAGTAATTCGTAGAGCTGACTGTACATTTCGATGACGCTATTGGAATTCATCCGAGCAAACAACTCAGTGATGTGCACGGGCACCCACGTGGAAGGTGAGGACTAGAACTTAATTGATGGAAAACCCCAAGCCTTTTGGATTTTAAATACATGGGGACTCAAAATACAGTATTATGTGGAACCCCAAAGGGAAAAAGATACGCTTGCTTGTTATCTTCTGTCGTTTTTCACTGCTCTTAAAAGCTCATACCTCAGGACACAAACCTTCTTGATATTCAGCCACTACTCTAAAAGGGTATGTTTCTCCTCACGTGATCGACAGAGGGAGAAGAAACAATTGGTTTAGTCAATAGAGGTATTTAGAAAATGTTTTTTGGCCCTGTGGCCACACTTCTCATGATTTCAAGCTTTCACTCTTGGCACTGCTCTTCCATGATAAATATGATAATTTCCATCTTAGAACAAACTCTTGCTTGTGTAGGAAAAGGAAACAGAGCCCTCAAGGAGATTTCTCTCTCCCTCTGTTGAGAAAGGTCAACCAACAGGTTTGTCTTTCCATGGAAAGGTCTGCATTTGGGGGGTGAAAGGCCTAGGACAGGTGTGGCAGAAAAATGGGGACCCTAGGACACATGCTATGGGGCTCCCCGTACCCCCACCTTGGTGTGCGCCCAAGGAGGCCATCTGCCAGGTAAAATAACAGCAATGAAGCCTTGACGGTTGGTTTTGGATTACAGAAAGATATGGACCCTGTTTGGGTTTGCAGGCCAGCTCCACCTGCTGCTTATGCCACTTTACGCTGCTCCTGCGTGAGTTTTTTCTACCATAAAACAGGGATGAAGACAAGGCCTACAGCACAGTGGTTTGAGGAGGTCCAGGTCAATGAATATGTCAAGAGCTTAGAAAGTACCTGGCAAGTATCAAAAGCTCAATAAATGCTCGCTATTATCAGCAGCAATATCAAGATACAAGCTTCCCACAGAATTACAGCCGCCATCCCATTGATAGGAAGAATTTATCTACCTCTGGTTAAGTTACAGCCTGAAAAATTCCGTTCTCTTCCAGTTCCCTCTGCAGGCACACTTACAAATTGTGTTCCCTAGAACAATCTTCTCAGAAGACAAATACTGTATGACTCACTTATATGTGGAATCTAAAATAGTCAATTTCACAGGAGCAGACAGTAGAAAGGTGTTGGCTGGGGCCTGGGGGAGGGGAAATGGCAAAATGATGGTCAAAATGTACAAAGTTAAACCCCTCTCTTCAAGCGTTCAATAATTTTCCTTTAACCTACTAAGCCACTGTAGTTTACTTTTTTGGCTTTAGTTATGTTTCACTGAGAGATGTTTATGATATCTAACAAAACTCAGAATTTAAAAAATAAGATACAGAAAAATGCAATGGGACTCTCCTCTGCAAATAATTCTCTCCTCTTCCAGTTACTTGTAACACAAAGTATTTATTTTAGATGCCAGGAGAATGGTTAACTATATTCTTTCCTCCTATGTAGCTAAAATCGACTGGAGTTTTATTTTTTATTTTTTAGCACCTGTTAGATCAGCATTTTTCAAGCTATACTCACAACCCATTAGAAGATGGTGAAATAAACTGCTGTTTTTAAAAAGTGAAACAGAATTGAAACCTTTAGGACAAATCATTTGCAGTAAGGGGAAATCTTGTTTTGACAGACTTGCATTTCTGTTTTATACTCACAAGGATGTGTGAAGGTGTATGTATAGATGGAATACATTCTTTACTGTGGGTCCCAGCCAAGAGTTTGATAAACACTCTACTGGACGGTTGGCCCAATGCCCTGTTCTACCTCAATTATCATTACTTCTCAGGGATTTTGCACAGAGGTCTCATTCACTGTAAGTATACTTACAACTTTTAAAAGCATGGTAATGCAAAACAAACCAAGTCTTCCTTCAGAACATCTCAGCATCCTGACGGTGGCGATGATTAGTAATTGTGTTTTCCCCATTACCTTTCTCGATGGCTCAAATGTGAGCCATTTACCGTGGCAATACAACTACCGTGTCGCCATTACAGCTTTATTCTACAAATATATGTAAGGTACCTCCTATGTGCCAGGTACTACACTAGTTGATACGAACGGCTGACTCTAAAAGGAGTTCACAAGTGGAATCCTTGAGAAGGACCTGTTTTCTGTCCTCATCGAGCAGGTGCTTTTGGTGGCCCCTTGGCCTCGCCCATATAGGTGTGTTTCTTAGGGAGACATCTAGAGTTGTAAAAACTAACAATGTCTGGTTGCAATAAAAGAGAAATTACTTTCTACTTTGTAATAAGTAGTTGGAGTAGAAAAAACACATACCAACTACTTTATCAAACCACTCAACTGGTGATTCGCATACGAATTCTGCTAGCTCCAGTGTTGTCATTTTCTGACTATGTGTATTTCCAGTGGTGAGTTTTCTCCTTCTGTAGCCTGGTTCCTAATCTACTGTCCATCATGTATAGTGCAGATAGATAGCTCCTCCTTGTTTATCCCTGGCCTTCTGTAGACCGTAGGGCTCTACCAAATATCTCCTTCCTGCTTCCAACAATACCCACAAGAGCAACAGATGCAAGTACTCCATAACTTCTGTTGATGGATAAAGAAAAAAAATGGAAGCTTTTTACCTCGGAGGAACGGGCAGCCTGGGACACAATGAGTCTGCATTTGGATTCTGGGTGTAGTTGATGGAATTCAAACTGTAAACACACAGGAAGGACCCTGGAAGCAGAAGACACACAGACTATACTATCTCCCTCTCATCTTTCTAGGGGAGCCAGTAAGAAAGCTACCATCCTTTTACCAAACCAAGAAGGAGATGGAATCAATCACTCAGGTTTAGAAAACACGTCTATAGATGATCTAAACACAGTAAGAATAAGCATCCAATTCGAGGTCAGACTGAGGCCTCTCTTTCTCTCTCTCCTAAATCTCAACTTAAAACTAAAAGTTATACAATTGGCACAAAAATTATTTGAAGCGTTTTTTTTTTTGGAGGGGGGAGGAATGATTTATTGCATAGGCTTGATATTTTTAACCCAGTCTTGCAAATAATTTTTTAAAAATCTGGCACATCATTTCACAGGCAGATAGAATTTGCAGTGGGTTGCCTCGAATTTCTTTTACTTTCCTTTTCTTGTTTAATCCCTGTAACATAAATCTCACGAGCAGGCTCAGGGCAAGGTGCTTCAGTTACGTAAACAATTAGTGCCAAGTATCCTTGGGCCCCAACATTGTAATGAAAGAACATACTTGTCAGCAATTCGCTACAAAGCCGGCAGCTCCTCTCTAGGACTGGATGTGCCCTGTGCACAGAGCTCTCTGACCTCCGTCTGACGCTGCCTTTGGGCCCTAAGCGTCAGTCTACACTATACTCTGTATGCAAGGCCATCCCCTGGCAGTGAGCAGAGAACAGCTAGGGTTTCAGATAAATTCCAGATAAAGCTGAATGAGGCTGTACAAGGCCCAGGAGAAAGCACTGATGGCCTCTCGCACACAAGAAGAGGCTACCACAGGCAATGACAATCTCCAGTTTTGCAGAGAAAGCAGTGCCAGGGGAATCTGTCAGCTAGGTCTGCACAGGTTACCCCACTATGGTTCCCGCCCTCAGGGGGAAGAGCGAGCTCCGTCCCCTGGTGCCTACCATTCTTGTCTGCAAAGAGTTGGACCTCTTCCAGGGTATCAAGCTGCTCTTCAGGACAGCTCGACACGCACAGGATGGTGGAACTGAGCCTCACGTCCTTGACTTCCGGGTTGCAGGAATTCATAAAGAATACGTGTCTAGGAAACAGATGAAATGAGAATATCTTAGAGCGTATCCTCTCACTGGGTTTAATTAGGGGCCTTAAAACCCATGTTATCAAATGTGGGAATAATTAAGGCAAACTTTTATAGCCAAGCACCTCAGAATAATTTACCATGTATTATGCCTACTGGGGGTCATCTATGGAGTTGTGCAGCGGAGAAATCATGCTCAAATAGTAATAAAACTTCCCTTTTCCAGATTCAGCATTTCCTGGGAGAGAACCTAAGGGGTGGCCTGAGGAAGGCGCCGAGGAAGGGAAAGGATTAAACTGCACATGGAATGCTAGATCAGGTCAGTGCGTGAACTACTAGCCAAGTCCACGGAAGACATATTTGCACCCGAGTGTTCAACTGTACTTCAGAGAATAGCTGACCTCAGGGGAGTGAGCAGAAAGAGGGAGGCCCCGGCTGTGAATGAAAAGCCTGCCCCTCTCCCCCACCTGCCAGTTTGAGAGCCAGGAAAGTCACGAGACCCTTCCCACTCCAACTGTTCCACCAGTGGGTAGATGGGGCCGAGAACAAAGCTGGTTGTTGCTATTAGCAGGGTCATGAGCCAGGCTGGCACCGGTAGCTCCCAGACCATGCCCAACACCTCCCCAGGCTGTTGAGATCAGAGGGACGCCAGAAGGGGAGCCCGGGAGCCTGCCAGACAGGCAGTCCTGGAGGGACCTGGTGAAGGGGCGCGGGGAGAGGGCGGAACAGAGGGAGGTGGTATGATAGGAGACGGGGGAACAGATTTCCCAAATTTAGGATACACAGTTTAATTTTTTTTTGAAATTGTGGTAAAATACACATAAAATTTTACCATACTAACCATTTTAGGTGTAGAGCGCAGTGGCATTAAGTACATCCCCACCACTCACCCACAGAACTCCTTATAACCTTGCAAAACCCAAGCTCTGTACCCACTAAGCAAGCCCTGTGCCAGGCAACCACCATTCTTTCTGTCTCTGTGCGTTTGACTACTCTAGGGACCTGAGATAGTGAGATCACAAAGTATTTTTCTTTTTGTGACTGGCTTATTTCACTTAGCCTAACATCCTCAAGATTTACTCAAGTTGTACCTCGTGTTAGAATTTCCTTCCTCTTTAAGACCGACTAATATCCCATTATATACACATACAACACTGTGTTTGCTGATGGGACACCTGGTTGCCTCTACTTGTTGGCTCCTGGGAATGCATACTTTACATCTCCAAGAGGATGACTATTTCTCAGCATGCACGCATACATCCCCCCCTCGGGGGGGGGGGGCAGCCCCCTTCTTCCTTCTTTTTTAAAGTGATCCCCAAGTGCAGGAGGAAATGTGTCCACGTGATCCACATCCAGCAATGTAGAGCCCCTCTCCTCAGGGGCAACACTGAGTGGTAGAAGGGGCGTGGTCTGAGAACCGTATTTGGTGACTCCAAACTTGTACTCAGGATCTATTCAGAACTGCAACATTCTCTCGTAGGAGGGGCTTTTGGTCATCAAGTCTCAAAAATTACTTCAAGGCAGCCTCCATCTTAGAAAAACCATGGCCAAGGCTTTCTTGCCTCTTAGGGGATTCCAAATTCTTCTCTTCCTTTTCTGTTTCTGTGTTGGAGTTGGGGGGTAGTGAGACTACAGTGCCATAGTTGAGACCACAGACTGGGGAGGGAGTGGAACGCAAGTTCCCAGAATTCCCAGGTGGGATTCAGGAATTACCACACAGATAAAATACTGTGGATGATGTACAACTGGTAACATCAATTGGTAACGTGATTCTGATACATTATGGATAACAATAGTAGCCACTAACAGATTAAGTCTTAGCTCATGCAGTGTCCCAGTGGATCCTTAAAATAACCTTGTGAGACCAGCATAACAACCAGTTGAAAAGATGAAAACCGGGTTCAGAGAAGTTAAGTACTCTGCCCAAGGTCACATGGCTGAAAATTAGCATCGGCTGAATCTGAACAGAGGACCAGCTGATTCCAAAACCTGTGTCTTCACTACCGTACACATGCCTCCTTTTTTATGAGATGGGCTGATTGTTTTAAATGAGAAAACATTTTCCAGGCTCAAAATGGCTAATTTATACAGTTTTGAAATATAGGATAGCCCCTGCAGGTTGGGGATTTACTTGAACACTTACCTTTTCAGGGTCATGTCCTGCCCTGAAAGAGGGGCCCCTTCTACAGGGGAGTTCTTCTTGCCACACACGTTGCCAAAGCTGTCATAGCCAAAGAGGAGTCTTCCCGTGGCTCCCGCCACCATCGAGTAGCCCATGATGAACAGCTGGTAAAATTCAAGTGGCACATGAGAGGCTGGCCAACAGGCTGAAAACACGGGCCCCTGCATCCCTCAAGATGTTGATATCAAGTGGAGCCAGGTGGACAATGAATCTCCCCAGCATCACTGTACTTCTCTCCTTCAGCAACAATGTCAACAATTCAAATCAGTCAGGAGGCTGTCACTCTCACCCTTGTTCTAACAAGTTAGATAGGGAGAACATCCTAAAAGGCTGAACGGATCCTTGCCTGTGTTCTTACCTGCGTGTCCTCTGTATCCTTTTCTCCATGAGTCTGTCATTTTTTCTTCTGGGCCTAACTTTACCAGGGCAACTCAAATTTTCTTCCCCCTGGAGGTTCTTGCTTTATCTAAGTACTCCCCCGCCCGCCATGCCACATCTTTCCCCAAGCTTCCTTCTATCCCCTTCCCCCAACTCTCTCCCTTCTCTTCCCTTTCCTTTTCCTCCCCCCCCCCCCCACCAAGTTTCCTTCACTGGTCCTACCTTCCCTCTTTTCCTCCCTTCCTTCTCCCCACCCCACCCATCCTCTCTCTCTTTTTTTGTGTGTGTGTCTTATATTTAGGGGACTCTGACCCTCAGGGGCAGAGACAACACAGTTGATGTGTAGCAAGATACTGTTCATAACAAGTGAGAAAATGGTGTTTTGGAATAAGTGCTTAAAATATACAAAATAAAGAATCTCAGGAATTCTGGACAACAACCTCTTGCAACTATAGTCACTTTTTTCCCCAATATCATCATGAATATGGAATACTTGAAACTTCAGCTCAAACCACTGTCCCATTCATCATATGTAGTGATGGGGCCCTCCACTAAGATTGAGTGTGTACCTCCCCCCATGATGTGATCTTAGTGTTGTAAGTTTCCCAATTTACAGTGCACTGAATAGCATTGAAAAACTAGTGCTGACATGATCGTTCCGGGAGTGAGGATACAGTACATCATTCGATAAAATATGGGGCGCCTGGGTGGCTCAGTCAGTTAAGCGTCCGACTTCGGCTCAGGTCACGATCTCAAGGTCCGTGAGTTCGAGCCCCGCATCGGGCTCTGGGCTGATGGCTCAGAGCCTGGAGCCTGTTTCCGATTCTGTGTCTCCCTCTCTCTCTGCCCCTCCCCCGTTCATGCTCTGTCTCTCTCTGTCTTAAAAATAAAAATAAACGTTAAAAAAAATTTAAAAAAAATGTAGTAATGATGCCCTATGTCCTAAAGGTAGACTGTCCCAAAGTCAAATATGTTTCAGATAGTCTGCATTTGTTACTAACGTAGAAATCAAAATAATAGTCTTGAAATGCCCAGTGTGTGCCAGAGACTGTGACCAGGGGATGTAAATATGAACAAAACCAAGTCCCTGCCTTCAAGGAACTCAGCCCAGAAGATGGGCAGGTTCTCTGTCCCTCCCACACCCAGCACCTCCTCAGTCTCATGGTCTGATTCCAGGACGAGAGTATCACCTTTGCTGGAGGACAGCTGGCTCATCCTGTACTTAGAGGCTGTGGGGATGGGAATACTCAGCCCCGGGCTGCAGCTTCTCCTCCCTCTCGGCTTGGAGCGTGGGAAGGTCCTGACTGGGTCTGGTCTTGGAGGAAAGGGGTCCTGTGCTGCTGCCCGGCTCACCAGAGAGCTAATAGCAAAGTGGTATTTTCCACTTACCAGCATTCTTTATGTTAATATCTCCCTTGGGAAGCCTGTGGGAGGAGCGGACATTTTGTTTTTGTTGTATTTTAGGGCGGGAGGATTTGGTGCACACTGAGTCCTTGCCATATTTCTACTTTATACCTTCGAACTTTGTTCTAATTTCAAACACACAATTACAATTCCGTATGATGGTGATACAGTAGGCGTGTCTACGAGGTATGGTGAGGCTGTCAAGGAGGTCACCGTCAACTGTGCCAGGGGAGATCCAGAAAATGGGAGTCTTAAAAGGGGAATGGAAGCAGGCAGGTGGGGGAGGACACTGGAGAGGCAAGTAGAGGCAGAGACAGTCCAGAATTTGAGACATTCTGTTCTGTGCATCTTATGCAAATATAAACACAGGCAGGCTACTCTTTCTCTTGGCAGTAGACCATCTCTGCCTGTAACTCTAGCCCCTTACCCTAAACCTCCTTTGTCTTAACTCGGGGGGGGGGGTGGGCAGTACCATCAATAACCCCATTTAGCATGTTACCTCACTACTGCTCAAGATGTCACAAGATCAGAAAGCTAAACAGCAGAGGCGGAAAAGCCTCCTTGCCCTTTTTTAAGTATCTGTGGTTAAAAAAAAAAAAAAAAGTTGCAGAAGACACGAAAAGCCAGTCAGCTTGAAGGGTTCTCATTATTCAAATGCAATACAGGAAAGAGAATGCTGGCATATTGAAGCCTTCAAATTTATTCTGTAAATGACATGTAATTTGAAAACAGTTCCCAGCTCTGTGCCACCTCTCAGATGGCTCATAATTCTTTAGGCTGTGATGAGCCATCTACAAATCCTTTCCCCAGGCGGCTGTTGGGCTGAGAGTTTGCCAGTGATGTGCTAGGTCTGAACCGTGGAGGGGCTAGGGAAGATCACCGAGGAACATGGACAACCTGAGGCGGAAGCTGCCCGGTGCCTGCAGGACAGCTGCTCCCTGCACCGGAACCCCAGCAGGCCCAGAGAGGAACAGCAGCTGTCTGTGGGGAAGCTAAGAAGGATGCGGTGTATACACACATGCTCTCTCCCGGCTCCTCCCATAGGAGGGCTCCGAGAGCCATGAAAGGGACAACACATGACATTCAGTTACACCTTTAAGACCCAACCTTCCACTGTGCCTGTAACCATGTCTGTGAGACACCGGTAGGTAAAGTCGACCAGCGAACAAATGCTTTTCCAAAGAAAGAGGAACAAACATGGTATTTTAGGGTCTATTCAAATTGAAATCTTTGCAACAAAGGTAATTACTATGGGGTAGCTATTATGCTGCTTTGTAAATTAATCATTAACCGCACAGCAAACAGCGTGCCTCAGTCTAGAATGGATGTTTTCATGAACATGATCTTTGAAGCTGAGAAGGGCTCCTTCTGCTGTTACCCACAATAAAGTATCTAAAATAAGTATCAAAGCATCCAGATTTAGCTGCCAAGAAACCCTCCCAGGACTCATGTGGCACAGCCTGATGAGGTCTACCAGCAATCCTATGTACCTAGAAACTAGAATGGGGAAAAAATTCATCACCTAACTAGAGAGTTTCTATCAAAGGCTCATTTCCTTTGCTAAACACAACATACAGAGAGTGTGTGTGTGACGCTCAGCTGAGGTGAGAGTAATTTCTCTCTAGGATTTTCGCCTGAACGGCAAACAGTTCATGAACATTTTGTTTGGGGGGCTGTGATGGTAAAAGAACTTCCAGGTAGTGAGCTCAGATAATAAGGGATCACACGCTGGCCTATTAAGTAACAATCCTAAGAAGTGACTCTCATTTCCTAATGGGGTCTTTCATTAGACTGTGGCCTGCAGTAATAAGACAGCCTCTCCAAATTAGCCGACCTAGGAGATTAAGAGACACCTGATAGGACTTCCCCAGGACCGATGCTTACTGTGTGGTAATGGCAGGTGTCTCTCATTGTAGCACAAACTTTAACCTGGTACCACCTGGATCCCTAGGCTTCCCCAGGGAAGGCACTAGGAATACGATTTACATGTGGGCACAGTTATTTCAGGAAACACACTGTGGTCTCTTCCCTACTAGGCATCTATACTTACCAAACCAGTCCAAAAGAGAAAGAAGAGGAATAGCCATGTCGTATCTGTGCACTTCCTATAAATCTGAGGTCTCCACTCTCTTTTCCGGGGGGTTCTCTCTGCAGAAACCTTCCAGACCAAAAATAAAAAAAAAAAAAAGAAAAAAAAAGGGGGGGGGGTTGGAGAGTTGAGGAAAAGGGGATAAATAACCATAGGGGTCATAACCTGGAAACCGAATCCAAATGTACTGAAGATTGTTCAAAGTAACTTTTCTTCCTTCCTTTCATTTTTTTTTTAACGTGGCCTCCTGAAACTTTCAACAGAGACTCTGAAACAACCTGCTCTGTGCGGAGTAGAAGTGAAGTCCCCAGTCGCTAACTCCTTACCTGGAGGTGCACCTGTAGGCCGCCCCAAGATTGTGCTCTGCAGCCAGCCTCTCCCGCGCCTCCGCCTGAGCACACGAGTGGGGTCCTAGATCCTCCCCGCCACGTGTCCCCAGAACAAGGCGAGGGGCGGGCTGGGCTCTATCCCGGTGGATAGGGAAGGCGGAAGCTTCCGGACGGGCAGGTGCTAGGAGTTGCCCGAACCTTCCCCTGGGGCTCGCAGCCTTCCCGCGGGGCCTTTTTGCGCGCGGCGGCTACTCACCAGGTACTCGGCTCCGGGACACTGCATCCTGTGCTGCGGCGCCGGGCCGAAGACTGGGAGCCCACGAAGCGCCCCGCGGCAGAGGAGCCTGCGGCCAGAAGGCCCAGCGGCCGGAAGGGGCGCAGCGCCGCCCCGCGGCCGCCTCCGCGAGCCTCGAGCTTGGCCCTCGGCGTCACCGGAGCGGCTCCGGGCCCGCCCGGGTCAGTCACCTGTCAGCGGGAGGGCCGCCGTGTTCCCAGGCCCTCGGCGTCCACCACCTGCGCTGTGGTGGTTCCCGGGATGCCCATCTCGCCGACCGAAGCGCGGAATCCGCGGCTGCTCCAGCGCAGGCCCCGGCTCAGCCAGGATCCTGCGCGAGTCCTAATTAGCGCCTCTGCGAAGAGCAAGAAGCAGAGTCTCAACAAATCCTTCCCGAGGGGTGGAGTACTGCGTTACGCCCGGCCGACAAGGAAGTAGCACTTACCTGTGTCGGATTCTGTTCTAGCGGCTCGACAAGCATTATGAAATCATCAACAAAGCAGAAATCATTGTTATCCCTGATCTGCAGTGAGGGAAACCGAGGCACGGGAAAGCAGCGATGGGACATGCTCAGCGAGACACAGATGTAAGCTGTAGAACTAGGAGTTGAACCCAAGCCCTCAGGCAGGCACCTTCAAGTGGTTCTCTGCAAACACTACGTGAGGGATGGGAAGAGCGAATATGAATCAGGAGAAAAACAAAACACCCCATGAATCTAAATGAGAGAAATATGAAGCATGAAAAATATAATAATTGGAATGACTGTTTATTGATGCTATTTATTAATAATAATGTGGGATAAATCTAGTAGAATCAATACGGCTGAAGAGGAATTAGTGATTAGAAGAGCGGTTTCAGCAACTCCCCAGCGGAAGCAGGAAAGCATTAAAAAAAGGAAATAAGGCAGCTTATTTTAAAATTTCCTAAGGAGTATCAGGTATAGAACTAGGACAGGAAAAGGAATGTTATAAAAAAGGAGAGGAGGAAATATTTGAAGACCTAATGGAGCTAAATTCCAAGGTTGAAAGAAAGAAAGAAACCTCAGACTGCAAGGGTGCATCTCAAGCCGTATAGAAATATTTCAAATATTTTTATCGTTTGTTTTAGGAATTTCCTAAAAATCCATTTATTGGAGCCATGGACCAACTGCCCAACTAGTTCTTGTCAGAATAACAGCTCTTCCTGTGACCCACAGATCAGTCAACAGAGTTATAACACAACTGTACCCTTCAAGACTCACTTCAAACCCTCCCCTTCCCATGTCCGTGTCAACTATGACATGACCAAGTTGTCCAATCTAATCAGCCTGTCTGCACTGAAGGACGCATCTTAATCAGACCCTGAAAAACCTATAAATATCCCCATCCTTGAAACACATCAAATGTGTTTGTATTAATACATTTATAATAATACTAAATAAAAATAAAGCCTCATTGGTTGCCTTTAGCAGTTTCTAGGGCTCAGGGGTGCCTGGCTGGCTCAGTCAGTTAAGTGTCCAACTCTTGATTTTGGCTTAGGTCATGATCTCACAGTTCATGGGTTCTAGTCCCGCGTTGGGCTCTGCACTGACAGTTCGGAGCCTACTTGGGATTCTCTCTCTCCCTCTCCCTCTCTGCCCTTCTCCTGTTCGTGTGCTCTCTCTCTCTTAAAGTTTCTAGGGGTCAGACTCATTATTTTGAAACTGGTTAAGGAAAGGGGAGGAATCAAGCACGTATCCCACGTCTCCTATATGAACTGTGCTGTTGACGGAGATTTCTCTTTATAGAAATATTCTGGCTTATATAAGTGCAGAAGGAATGACAGAATTTAGGATATCACAGTCTGCCAAACATGACAACAAAGGGACAACCAGACATTAGTCTTCTCCCAATGAAGAAAGAACACATTTCCCCCTGTGGTAGTCAACCAGAAAAATCTACACTAATCTACCAATTTATTTTTTATTTATTTTTTTAATGTTTTATTTATTTTTGACAGAGACAGAGACAGAGCATGAGCAGGGGAGGGGCAGAGAGAGAGGGAGGCACAGAATCCGAAGCAGGCTCCAGGCTCCGAGCTGCCAGCACAGAGCCCGACGTGGGGCTTGAACTCACAGACGGCGAGATCATGACCTGAGCTGAAGTTGGACGCTCAACCGACTGAGCCACCCAGGCGCCCCTGACTACCAATTTATAAGAAATATAGGGAACAGAGGGACAAGTCAAATGACACCACAGGATGCCATCAGCAAAACCGAGAATGGGAGAGTCTCAGACACAGGACCTTGTTTTAACATCAACAACAACAGTAGCAGCAGCAAAAAGATTTTAAGAAAAAAAAAGGGGGGGGGGAACCTAAAAATTAAAAGAGAGTTGGGAGGTATTTTAACAGAGAACAGAGGACATTGTTTAGATCCAGATTACACCAACTGGCAAAAATAAAAGGAAAGACCTTCAGAGGACCATCTAGGGTATGCGAATCCTCACTGGATATTGGATAATTTGAAGCAATTTATATTAAGGAATTTGGGGATCTGATGATGTCGTTGGGGTTAAATTTAAGGGAAGTGCTTACCATTTAGATTTACATCCTGAAACTTATACAAAATAGTAGGCTGTCTGAGATTTGCTTTAAAAACTCTGGGGCAAGGGCCCCTGGATGGTTCAGTCAGTGAAGCATCCGACTTCGGCCCACGTCATGATCTCACTGTGAATTCTATCCGCACACTGAGCTCTCAGCACAGAGCCTGTTTCAGACCCTCTGTGCCCCTCTTTCTGTCCCTCCCCCACCTCTCAAAAATAAATAAACATTTAAAAGTAAAGTTTTTTTAAAAAAAATCCAAGGCAAAGGGCAACGGGTGGAGGTGTGGAGGGAAACGAGATTGACCACCAGCTGATAATTGCTGAAGTTGGGGAAGTATACATGAGGCTCATTAAATTGTTTTCTCTACTCTTGTGTGTTTGAACCTCTACACACACCCTTGCACACACATACGGAGTAAACCACGGTGCCTGCCGCCTCCAGAGCCTCCACTTAGGAAGCTTCTGACACTTATCGTCTGCAGGCACCTGTTATTGAGCACACTTGCCTTTCCCCCTTCTTTACTCCCCCCCGCCGCTCCCCGCTCCACCTGACCCCATGCATTCCTCAAGAGGCAACAGCCCCTGCTTGGCCTTAGGGTGGTTGTGTCTTCAGAGCTGTTGGCTTCGCCAAGGTGCCACGGTCTCACGGTCTCCTCTCCAACCCCACCTGGGTCCCTGGTGCTCCTGTAGCGCTTTGGCCAGAACATTTTCACCCCTTCTGCGGGAACCTCCCCATCCCCTTCCTCATACCACCTCTCCTGCCCACCTATCCCTGTTTGTCATGATTCTCACACTTGGCCTTCCAGATGTTCTCATCTGCACCTCTTCCCACGTTTCTGGCACTTCCTTAACTTCTAGCAGCTTGCAAACTGGCCAGATGGAGATGCAATTAGAGCCACTCCAGTTGCCCACTTTGCTTTCAAGTGTGTGACCGTCATCCCTTTGGGTCAGGTCTCTTAGGTGCAGGCTACAGCGTGAGCTCAGCTTCAGCCTGGGTATCTTATTGCTTATTCTTACTGAGTATCTGTGCTTTGGGGCCAGCACCGGGGAAAGGCCAGATTTCCCACCCCTCACCTCACTTTCCTCAGGCTTCCTCCCCTGCCTCACTAGCTCTGTGGCTGAGTTCCCAGCATGCTTTGAACTATAGCCTGACACACGATGGTGAAAATAGTGTGATACTGGATGTGATAAAACTCCAGAGGAGGCAGGATTATGAACTCAGGCCTGAGGGTCCAGATCTTTTATCATCTTGCCTTTCCTGTCAGCCAGGAAGAGTCATCCCTTGGATTGGAAGCCAGAAAGGAGATGAAGGATCCAAGGGGTCTTGGGTTTGAACTTTGGTGTTTATAGCTGGTTCAGGAATGACCCAAGATGCACTTGGACAGAATAGGGGGTTGCGAGGAACGATTTCGCTATGAACGGGGGTATGGTGGATAAGGGAGTCGAGCAAGGTGTGTGTGCAAAGGAGTCCCAGCCCTTTGGAGCTGGATTGAGGTAATTTCAGGGTGAGGAAGCTGGAGGCTCAGAAAAGTCTTCTTTTCTCCTTAAGGTCTTTGGATCAGAAATCTGGTCTTTGGAACTCTGATTATTTTTAGCTTATCTTGATCCTACAATGACTGAGCATTTTGCTTTGTGCTAGGACTTGGGCCAACTCAAGGGGCACAGGCACCACATAGGAATATTTGCCCTTTCATGGAGCTCATGCTCACATGAGGGCTGTGATAAGCAATGTGGTGGGGGGTTCTCTGCCCAGTGTGATGGTCCCGGAAGCCTTCGTGGGAAAGCATGTCTGAGCTGAGTGGTGAAGGGTGAATAAGACATGATGACGCACAGAAAGGTGAAGAGGGCATTCTAGGCCGAAGAAACAGCATGAACAAAGCCTGGATGCACGGAAGTGCCTGGAAAACCCCAAGCAACATAGAACTGCTGGAGGATGAACGTGAGCGAGGGAAGAAGGGAAAGGGAGAGGGTATGATGAGTCTGAGGGCAAAGAGTCCCCAGCCATTTAGGGCCAGCATGCCACATCAAGTTTCTGCTTGTGTTTCTGCGCTTATACCTTTCCCATTCACCCTCACGTTGTAGAACAGCTTTTGGAGATTGCTATTGGCCTGGTTGTGCTCAGAGGACTGGAAGGAGAGGGGCTTGTGTCCTCCTTGTACCTCAGAGGAGCTGGGAGCAGGAGAAACAGTTTGGGGGCTGGGCATGGTATGGGAGAACCCACGTGGTGAGAACCAAGTATGAAAACTCTCATGGGGAAGTGAGACATGGGGACAGGACAGCCATCAGGCTCTCTTCCTAAATGTGATCCTTGGAACTCTTCTTCCAGCCCCAAGGGACTTTCAGGTGGGTTAAAAAATTGTTGTTTTTTTACATTGGTTTAGATATGTTAAGTTGCATTATTTATGTTCATATATTCTTTTGTATACATCACATATTGCATGGTAAAATTATATGTAACACACATGTGTCACATATGTAACATATCTAGGTTATAAGACATAATAACATGAACAGTCAAACCCACCACCCATTTTATGAACTACAACATTTCCCAGGTGCCTGGATGGCTCATTTGGTTAAGTGTCCGAGTCTTGATTTTGGCTCAGGTCATGGTATCACAGTTCGTGCCTTCAAGCCCTACGTTGGGGTCTGTGCTGGCAGCACAGAGCCTGCTTGGGATTCCCTTTCTCCCTCTCTCTCTGTCCCTTCCCTGCTCACTAATGCTCTCTCCCTCTCTCCCAAAATAAACAAAGAAACATTTAAAAAAAAGAAATGGAGGGTGCCTGGGTGGCTCAGTCAGTTAAACATCTGATTCTTGGTTTCAGCTCAGGTCATGATCTCACAGTTTGTGAGATCGAGCCCTGTGTCGGTCTGTGTGCTGGCAGCTTGGAGCCTGGTTCCTGCTTCGGATCCTGTATTTCCCTCTCTCTCTGACCTTTCCCTGCTTGCACTCGGTCTCTCTCTATCTCTCAAAAATAAATAAACATTAATTTTTTTAAAAAAAGGAATAGAACATTTCCATAATGTCCCTCCTCAAACACAACCCCTGTCAAACCTTCAATCTCAGACATAACCGCTGTTCTGAATTTTGTTTTTCAATCTCTTGGCTAAACATACTCATCTCACAGTATCTTAAACCTTACCTAACATAATTTAGTTTGCTTTTTAAGGGGATGTTATAAAAACTAGTGGTAAATGGTACACAGTTGTAAGAAACTTTTCTCACTCAACGTTGCACTTTTCACGTTTGGTTTTAAATTTGAGGCTGGTCCTTCATAGACTTAACCGGACATTTTAAACACAGACTTATTGACTGTAATATAGAAAAGCAGAACAATCAAATTTCTGAGTCTTCAAATGCTGAGATAAAAACACTTGCACTACTAGAGGTTGACTGCTTGGTCTAGTCTGTTTTCCTTTGTCCCACAATTTCCATTTAGTCAGCTTTCCATGTTATTTGTATATTAATCAGCTCTCTTACCTCCTTGGTTTCCACACTTGTGCAGGGTGAACACTGCCATAAATGAACTGAAGCCACTTGCTACTTTCCTTCACCAAATGTTTGTAGCCATCTCTAGGACACTTTGTGTCCACACCCATCTGCAGAAACAGTCTTCTTCTTCCTAGGTCTCTATATGAACGACCAGAGTTCTAACAGCAAAGCCATCAGAAAGCCTTTAGAATAATTCTTTGCTAGGACTGGCAACTGAACAGAAGGAAGTAGGACCTGGTCCCCTGTGTGTTCCTAGGGACATTCGGCCTTGTGTTAGCATCCTAAGGCTTCTGTGACACATTATCATAACTCTGGTGGCCTAAAACAACAGAAATGTGTTTTCCCACAGTTCTGGAGGCTGCAAGTCTGAAATCAACATGTTTGCAGGGCCACCCTCCCTCTAAAGACTCTAGAGAGGGAGACTCTTTCCTCTCAACTGGCCCAGAGTGCCCCTTGGCATTGCCCCAGTCTCCGCCACTGTCTCCCCATGGCCGTATTCCCTGGGCCACCATGTATCTTCTCTTTTGTCTTTTATAAGGACACCCTTACCTTGGATTTAGAGCCTTCTCTAGTCAATCTGGGATGATTTCCTCTTAAGATCCTTACCTTACCTATCTTTATTCCAAATAAAGTCACATTCTGAGGTTCCAGTAGATGTAATCTTTTTTTTTGGGGGGGGGGGTGGCATTATTTTACCCATTACAGACCTGCAGATGCTACTTGAAGAAAATGTCCTGTGGTGAGATACATTTAAAATTTTTTTTTACATTTATTTATTTTTGAGACACAGAGGGAGACAGAGGGGAGACAGTAGGGGAGGGGCAGAGAGAGAGGGAGACACAGAATCCGAAGCAGGCTCCAGGCTTTGAGCTGTCAGCACAGAGCCCAACATGGGGCTCAAACTCATGAATCAGGAGATCATGACCTGAGCCAAAGTTGGAGGCTCAACTGACTGAGCCACCCAGGCGCCCCATGCGGTGAGATATATTTTAGAAATATACCCCTTTCACAGCATCACACTGTTCATCAGTATATTATAGACTGACCTACGTCGTGGGGTGTGTGTGTGTGTGTGTGCGTTAACAACTATTAACACTGCTTTGAGAAGTGCTCTTAGGGACTGTATATTTTTGGAGGACATGGTCAATTTAACAGGTTGAAATATGCAGGGTCTTCGATAGTGTGGGTGGAAGGAATGATTTCCAAGACACCTCCTCCCCATGCCTAGCTGACCTGGTCAGCACTACCTCAAACTTCTTAGACACAAAAGGCTTTTAATCCACTCTGAAGGAAAACAAAATACAAATGGCCTTGGGAGAGGGCATTTGAGTAATAACTCCATACTAAGCTATGAACGACTAATGCCAGATTCGTTTCTTATTAAAAGTGTTGATAGACGGCAGGGGATACCTAGACGTCAAGGTCACCAGGGTTTCTGAAGATCGGGGGGTGGCATTCAAGGGCTGGACAGAAGCCCAGAAGTCAAATTTCAGTGTCTTTTAACTTTCTCAGCACCAGTGCTTTTTACTGCACCGTTTAATACTTCATGGCTGCAAGTGCTCATCTGTTTAACCTGCATAGGACTCCACTTGGATTTTGACACCAATAATTGATACATAAAGATATCATCTATTTTGCTTCTTGCCAAATATCTGATATAAATATCAGAATTTTAATAGATACAGGTATAAACATCTAGAAGGCACTTTGAATTTTATTTTCTAATATTGTGTTATATTTGATTTACCTGTGACTTTTTCTCTCTTCTCATTCAATAGGTGATCTGTCCATTTGGATTAACTGTATAGTGTTGTAAAAACAGGAAAAAAACCTAACCACTAACACCAAAGTACTGTGTTTTAAAAATTCTTACATGCGGGGGCACCTGGGGGGCTCAGTCGGCTAAACATCTGACTTCAGCTCAGGTCATGATCTTGCGGTTCGTGGGTTGGAGCCCCATGTCGGGCTCTGTGCTGACAGCTCAGAGCCTGGAGCCTGTTTCAGATTCTGTGTCTCCCTCTCTTTCTGCCCCTCCTCCACTCTTACTGTGTGTGTCTCTCTCAAAAAAAAAAAAAAACATTAAAAAAATTTAAAAATTCTTACACGCCAAAACCTTTTAAGGGACAAGTGTGCCTAATTCTCCTGAATTTTATCAATCCAGCAATCTTGTCTTTTTCTGTTCTCGGAGGGGAAAGAGGAAAAGGAAAGGAGAGAGAAAATATGGGAGGGGGAGATATGAAGAAAGAGCAATAAATCAAGAGTGTGGGAACCTCGTTACCAGCTGTAGGAAGTTAGGCAAACCTTCTATCTCTTTGGGCCTCTTCGTAAAATGGGGGAGGAGAGCCAGATTCTTCTATGTCTATTTCCAGCTCGGAAATTCTATGATTTAAAACTACATGGCACAGGTAGGGAGACCAAAAACCCAGAGTAAGGTAAAGGAAGCAAATGGCAGAGATGAATGAATATATGTGAAACAGAAGTGACACTACAGTAGAGATGATCAATGAAAACAAAACAAAACCTTATTCTTTGAAAAGACTGAAAAAATAAAAAAAGGCAAGCTTCTATAAGACAGATCAATAACATAGGTTAGAGATAAAATATGCAAAATGTCCTGCATGTGACAAAGAGGTAGATATTAGGTACACAATGATCAATGATGTGATAGCACCTCTCTACTTTGATTTTATATTTCTCTCCCATAATCCTTACTTTTCCTCTTCTTATATTTTATTTTTGCCTTCATTCTGTATCCCCATATCATATCTGATATTGGCACTTGCTCTGTTAGACCCCTGGCAGTTGTAAACCGCAGACCAGCGTTCTGGCAGAGTCCTGGCATGGAGGGCTAATGTAGTTGCCACTTTCTTACAGCAGGTGGCACTGTAAGCCAGTGACTGGGTAGTCAAACCAGCCATAATTCATAAATTGTAGTGTTCCCCCCCCCCCATTGGTTCTAAGATCTCTTCCTTTATTATTTATGTTTGCATTTTTACGTTTCCAAAATTGTGAGGCTTCTTACACTCAGTATATACATATACTGTAGAATTTTATGCCCATTGAAAGCTGTTATTAAATTGATGTGGCTTCTTATCAAATCTTAACACTGTCTTAGAATGGGGGACATTTCAATATGTTATGAACCTTAGTACTGCCAGGAATGCATCAATTACCCATGGAGAATATTCAAAATCACTGAATGCAAGGTCTTACCGAAGAAGGAAAAGTGATGCCCTCTTTAGTTGTCTGGGAATCACCGCACATTTGGGGTTGGACAGACTCTGGAGTTTGAAACCAGATTCTTACACTCACCAGCTGTGGGATCTTGGGTAAACTTGTTACCCTCTCTAAGCCTCAGTTTCCTCATCTTTAAAATGGTGAGAACAGGGGCACCTGGGTGACTCAGTTGGTTAAAAGTCCGACTTCAGCTCAGGTCACGATCTCACAGTTTGTGAGTTTGAGCCCTGTACTGATATATGTCAGTGCAGAGCCTGCTTGGGATTCTCTCCGCCCGCCTCTCTGTTCCTCCCCTACTTGTTCTCTCTCTCTCTCTGTCTCTCTCTCTCTCTCTGTCTCAAAATAATACATAAACTAAAAAATAAAAATAAAACAATGGTGAGAAAAAATGGCTAATTTGGAAGATTATTATTGTATGCCTACCCTAGAACTTGGCTTACAACAGTTTCAATGAACTCCAGATAGTGCAATATAATTTTTAAAAGCTTAGGTTAGCAACAGAATGTGAAACAGACCTGTTAATTTACAATAGGGAGAGTGCACCTGTGCTATTCACCCAGTTAGCTAATTGACTTGGGGCTGTGGATCCTGGGCCCTCGTTTGGTGAGCAGACCATATGGCACTGCTTTATGGTCCAACAGTTTGGTTCCTGGAGCAAAATCTCCTGAGGTGTTTGTTCAACAGGTAGATTTCCCAGACCCACCCAGACCTGCTAAGTCAAAATCTCTGGAGGTGGGGCACAAAATGTGTCTTCAAAACAAGTTCTCCACATTGTTTGTATGTATTGTTTGGCAACTCTGACAGACTAGCGTTGGGATCATATTCACTTAGCCGAATTTCTGTAGTACTGGATTGAATGATATTATGATTTTTAATTTGCTTATTGGGCAGTGGAAAAACAAAGCTACAGGACTGGTCTGGTTCCTGCTGCCCTTTCTGCTTCCCCACGTGCTGTTCATCTGTCATGGGTCAGCTGCGGGTGCAGTGGTTTCTACTACCTCTGTGAATGGGTCTTGAACTTGCAAAATGAGTAAGTTCTGGAGATCTCATGCACAGCATAGAGATTATCATCGACAATGCTGTATTTATATTTCAAAGTTGCAAAGAGACACCATCTTAAATGTTCTCAGCACAAAAAAGAAATGAGGGTCCCTGGGTGGCTCAGTCGGTTAAGCGTCCAACTCTTGATTTTGGCTCACGTCATGATGTCACAGTCATGGGATCGAGCCCCACATTGGGCTCCATGCTGAGCATGGAGCCTGCTTAAGATTCTCTCTCCTTCTCTCTCTCTGCCCCTCTTGCCTGCTCATGCTCTCTCTTTTTCTCTCAAAAGAAATGGATAAACATTAAAAAAAAAAAAAAAGGAATGGTAATTCCGTGATGTAATGGAGGTGTTAGCCAACCCTACGGTGATGATGTTGCAATATACAAATATATCATATCAACACACGGTACACCTTAAACTTACACAATGCTGTATGTCAATTATATCTCAATTAAAAAAGTAAAAAAGATGAATGGGTCTGATATGACAACAATGCCAATGATACAGTCAGAAAATGAGAATTCTAAGTTGGTGAGAGTTCTAGATAACTGACATCTAACTTTTTAGATGTCTCCACTATTTTGAGAATTTTGATGAAAATCATTTATTCAACAAATACTTGTTGATGGCTTCCTAGATCCCAGGCTCAAACTGTTTCTCAGCCTGCAGAACACAAGGACTAGAGCACGTGGAATTGGGCAAGGGGAGACCCAGCTGGACCAGCTTGCCCCACACAGCAAGGTTTCTGGGAAGAAGGCTCTCAGAACCATCCAATCCTCTCTGTTGTGACTTGTGTCCAGACATGTGTTCTTTTAGCTGCCAGTCAAATAATTGTTGGTTGGACTGTCAAGGCTCCAGTAATATTTACGCTGCCCCTCAAAATATCAAGTTGCCTGCTGAACTTAACTTTATTCCTCCGCAAATAGTTGCCTTGAGGGCAACTTAAAGTGCCAGAACAACTTGAATCTATAATCTGTGTCTATACACACAGGCGCGTGCACACACATACACAAATGTGTCTATTTGGTGGCAGGTCGAGCACACTATCACTTCTGCACACTTGGTCTACTGTACCAAGGTCTGTACCAGGTCAAAGTTGTTTTCTAGGACACAAGTTAAATGACAGGGGACAAGACCACAGTGGAATAAGTCACACGCAGTGCTGAACATCAGCTCAGGATGGAACAGTAGAGGGCTCCATGGCGGAGAGCATTTACAGATGTGAGTTAATACTCACGGCCAGAAGACTCAGCTGTCATTATCACAGAGCTTACAACTGCACTCAGAGCATGGGAAAACACAGATCGCTGTTTCCTGTACGGGCTGGCAGATCTATCTACTTTTATAGTGTACTATTTCAGAGACAAATGGTATTATAACGACACAGAATAGTGTGGTGGCTTCAAATGGGGGGGTATGTGTGCCTTATCTTTCTCAATGACAACAGATCACTATTAGGAACAGAAAGTGTTGTACTGTGTGACCATTTTGAGAATTATCGTGAACAGCTTGTGTGCAATGGCGGTGGGCAGGCCCATTTGCCCAGCCTTCCTTGTGTCTGATACCTCTGTCCCCCTCCTGGCTCTGCTTCCTGGGCCAGAATCCACTTGTTACTGTGTGTGCCTCTTGCTCCTCGAGTCACTTCGTCTCTGATGTCCTTTTCTATCTTATTTGGCAAGACACCTTTTTTTTTTTTTTAATTGACATATAACATTATATTCAGGTGTACAACCTAATGATTCAGTGTTTGTACATATTGCAAAATGATCACCACACTAAGTCTAGTTAATATCCAATACTACTCAGAGTTACAGAATTATTTTCTTGTGATGAGAACTTCTAAGATCTATTCTCTTAAGCAACTTTCAAATATGCAATATGGTATTATTAACTATAGTCATCATGCTGTACGTTATATCCCCAGGACTTACTTCTTTTATAGCTGGAAGTTTGTACCTTTTGATTCTCTCCACCCATTTCACCCCCACCTCTGGCAACCACTAGTCTGTTCTCCACATCAATGAGCTTTTTTTGTTTGTTTGTTTTTAAGTTTTCATATACAGTAGTCTCCCTTATCCACAGTTTTGTTTTCTTATTTTGGCTCACCTCTAATAAAGGTAACTCAGTGTAGCCCCGAATGAAGTACAGCATAAATATTAAGGGCTTGAATATCTACTCTGTCCCATACTGGTTTTGTGGAATTGGACAAGTTATTAACTTTTCAGGTCTCGGTTTTGTTATCTGTAAAATGGGCATGACAATGCCTACCTCTTTTCTGTGGGAGTTAAATGAAATTAGATGTGCTAGTCTTAATGCTTGGTGCACAATAAGTATTCAATAAATGCTAGCTGTTACTTATTTTTCGTCTTCAGCCTAACTTTCCCACTTTAAAAATGTTTGTTTAGCTGTACTTGCTTTTGTAAGCAGCTTCAGATTTCTTTGGGGAACAAGGCCATGTATAAATGAATAATCCATATCGCCAGTGCCTCTTTAAAGAGTTGTATCAATGTATGATAGCAACTCCAATGTAGGACAGGAAGTAGAAAACAAGATCAGTTGTAATGTGACAGCATCTATCCTAAGACATACACTGCTCATTACTTTTGACACAGTAATTTCCTTTTGGACTCTACACATGATAAAAAGCTGAAACAATTTTACCTATGTGAAAAGCTCGTTCACCAAAATTTTCCCATAGTTCTATTTATATTAGCCAAAACTTAAAAACAATCTGAATGCCTTTTAAAAGAGAAGTGGCTAAATTATTCATCCAAGAAAACTTTATTCAGTCATTAAAATAATGTTTTGGAAATTTATATGACAGAATGGCAAAGGCTCATGATGTAATGCCAAGAGGAAAGAACAATGGACTTAATTGTGTCTGTAACATGACTACAGCAGCCTGTGATAGTCTATAAAGACAGAGCCTGGACGGAAATATACCAGCATGTTAATGGGTTTTAAACAGAGAAACAATGGGTGAATTTCAAATCTCTTTCTCCACGTGCTTCTGTAATTCCCAGCTTTCTTTAATAATGAATTCCCCACCCACATACAATGCCATTTAAGGACTCTGTTCATAACTCATGGATAAACACAGAGGACAGCTCAGTTTGAACTGTTTTCTTTGGATAGGATGTCATCATTATTATGAGACATTCAATTGCCTAAGCTATGATATCGGACAGGGAATAGCTTGGGGGCCTGTGTAATGGGGCAAATTAATATAGATTTCTGTCAGCATCCTTGCTTGGACTGATAGCGTGAGGGAAAACAGGACACCTTTAGAGAAGGGGATGGGGAAGCAGAGTCTTTGTACCAGTCACGGAAGTTACAGAAATTCCAAAATCAGGGAAACCGAATTCCAGAGCAGAATTCATTGCCTGATAGGGGGAAAAAAATTCCCTCAAACCTTATCTCTTTAAAGTAGCAAGTAAAATCCAATTAAAACGTGTTTTACTGCTATTCCCGTTTTAATATTATTTATTTTTTAGCCTAAAGTCATTAAAGACATTTTAGAACTCAAAGATAGAGTTACATACTTTAATTTTATGCTGTGTATTGACTTTTTGGATTATAAATTTTAAGTATACAAAATGTATAAATTAATGAGAGCAATTCATCAGTAAACCCAGCACCCAGAGAATGACCACCATTAGTTAGACTTTATAGTGGGAAATTACTCATTCTCTCTCTGGGGTAGATACAGCTAGCATTCCTTGAGCGATTACTAAGTGCTAGGCATTGCTTGGAGAATTTTACATGTGATAAGGAAATTTATTCTCACAGCACCCTTTCAAAGTAGACACACGAATTATCCCCATCGCATTGGTGAAATTCAGCTTCTTGTTTAAGACCAGGCAGCCGGGGGATGGCAGAGCCAGGTCGTGAGACCTAACTCCCTGGGCTCCAAGTCTATGCACTTAACCTTTCTCTCCATAGCTTCAATACACATATAAAGACACCAAAGTGGGATCATACTGCATCTACTGTATCATAACCTGTTTTTTCTTTTTAACGTACCTGAACATCATTCCAAGTCAATGGAGATCAATCAACTTCAGTGCTCTTAACGACTGCATTGTATTTTATTGCATGGTATCTCATAATGTATTTAACCATAATCCACATAGCTGGACATTTAAAAATTCTCACTATAATAAACAGCAATGGAATGCACCTCCCTTACACAAAAATGTGCATTAGGGGGGTTATTTCGTTAGGATAAATTCCTAGATGAGAAACGTTTGGGTCGAAGTGAACATTTTCAAGGCTCTAAACGCCTGTTGCTAAAGGGCTCTCAGGAAAACTTGTGCACATGTACAACCTCCCAGAGCTGCAGGATGGTATGTTTTTCCTCTACATTCTAGAGTGTTTTTCAAACTTGTGCAGCTTGACTTACTGTCAGAAATACATTTTACATAGTGATTTGGTATATACACATTAAACAAAGTTTACTATTTTCCTGACTAGATGGAATTAACTTTTTCTCTCCTCTCCCCTCCCTCTCCTTTTCAAAACTTTCTTAAATACCAGACATGGGGTGCTTGGGTGGCTTAGTCGTTAAACATCTGACTTTGGCTCAGGTCATGATCTCACAGTTCCTGAGTTTAAGTCCTGCTTTGAGCTTGAGCCCCACTTTGGGTGAGCCCTGCTTCTCTTTCTGTCTCTCTCTCTCTCTCTCTGCCCTTCCTGGGATTCTCTCTCTCTCTCTCTCTCTCTCTGCCCTGCCCCTTGCTCATTTGGGCCCTCCCTCTCTCTTAAAAAAAAAAAAAGCCAGATATGGTCCACTAAGTTAATTACATGAGCCACCAATGGGTGGTAACTCACAGTTTGAACAAACACTATGTCAATGCTTCAATATTAGTATTCTTTTTAGTTTTTGCCTATGTGAAAATCTGAGATAGTGACAAGTTATTGTTTCTTTCTTAATTTTTTAAGTTACTAGAGAGGTTGAATATTTTGGAAAATCATATTTTTGGAAAGAGTAAAATGTAGTTCATTGTTTCTCAGCTTCCACTGAACATTAGAATTTTAAAAATTCCTACGTTTTTTTAAAAAAGCTTTTTAATGTTTATTTTTGAGAGAGAGAGAGACAGACAGAGCATGAGTGGGGGAGGGGCAGAGAGCGAGGGAGACACAGAATCCAAAGCAGGGTCCAGGCTCTGAACTGTCAGCACAGAGCCCAACGAGGGCTCAAACTTATGAAACGCAAGTTCATGACCTGAGCCGAAGTCGGATCCTTAACCGACTGAGCCACCACCAAGTGCCCCCCAAAATTCCTATCCTTTAATTAATTGCTGGACCAAGTAATTTCCAGAGATTGGCCTCAGGTATCCAAATTTGTGGCCAAGGCTGAGAACAAATGCTATAATGCCATAATCCACATTAATGAGTTAATTTATGAGAGATTTATGTGATGGTATTATTAGTGACATGCCTAGATTGTTACTTTGGAAAACTGCTTTGGTTTGATGTCCCTTTCAACTTGATACCTATTTTAAAATTGTTTTGGCACACATTTAAACAAAGCAATGTGATTAGCTTTCTAAACAGTTTGGTTAAGTGTAACTGTTCTCGCTATTAAGCACGGGTCACTTTTGAGGGTCACTATTTAAATTTAAGACCTCTAATATTTTTTGCAAGCCTACTGTGTGCAAAGCACAGTGCCAGACTTGTTGGGTTAGACGATGAGCCAGCAGCTCACCATGTAATAGGTACTCCATGCTGTGCATGCAAGTAACTATAACACTGTTAAGAAAGTGATAGTTTCATAATCGTGGGAATTTAGAAATAAGATAATTAAAAATTGTGTCTCCAATATCCTCATAATATAGCCAATTTATGACCATTTCTATTATTTATACCAAGATGTAATAAGAAAATTCAAAAACTATATTTGAATAGTTCTGTTTGTCTGTTAAACACTACATATTTTTAAAATATCATAGTCGTCTGAAGGTATGACTTAACTCCATCTTAAGTATGAAGTTAAAGAAGGGTCCCAAGATTGGCTTATGAACTGTCAGCTGCACAAATCACAGTTATGCTTATTTGAATGTGATTTAGTGGTGAATTATAGCAAGGAAACTCAAGGGAGATAGTGTAGATTCTCATGAATAAAACCACATTATGGGAGAACCAATGTGTTATTTAATAGGTCAGAGTACCATCCGATAGAGAATTCGAATCGCCTGCTAGGCAGTCCACCTAGATTGTCCCCTAGAACCCCAAATTTAATGTGTCTGCCCAGCAGAGGTCTTAGCTCCTTCCCACCTCTCTCTCGAGCCATTTTCCCTCCTCTCATTGTGGCACAGTGGACAGTTGTGTGCTTTGCAGTAAGACAGAGGCTACTTTACATCTCTGATGCTGTCTCCTCAGATAGGAAAATACACGACTTGCTGGCCCAAACCAGTCTAGGGGATTGTGGGTGGTCTGAGGGCCTGAACACTGGCTGGAGGTGCTGACCGTGTGATCCCAGCTCTGAAATCTCAAGAAGGCCAGCCTGGGACAACCTCTTCCTCCCTCCCTTTTCCTGTTTTTGTTTCTCTGTTGTACATGGAAAGGACCTCAGGAGAGGAGTGACACTCATAGGAAGCTCTCTGAAGGCCACTAGGACCGGCGCCTGGTCCCAAGACTGTTTTGGAGAAGCGAAGATGGGAGAGTGGTAAATCTACAGAAGGTGCCCCCCTCCCCGGGGCGGGGGGTGGGGTGGGGAATGGCACAAGTGAGATATGCAACTGGATTCCAAAAGTGTTCCAGAAATTGGCGAATGGCAGGTGGCTAAGAGGAGCTGGGGATTGAAGTCAAAGGGAGTCATTCATGCCCTCTCATGGCATCTGTCTTTAATCTATTTGGCCACACTTGGCAATCCTCAAGTCTCCAAGTTCCTCTACTACTGCTCCCTGAGAAGCGTGCTGGCGGAGAATAAGCTTTGTCCTTGAGCAAGTTACGTAACTTTTCTGTGCCTCAGTTAATTCATCTATGAAAACTGGACAAATGACAGCCTGTTAGAGGGGAGCAGCTCTGATGGCCAGGGTCAGGCCCCTGTATACTCCCAGCTGGGCAAGTGCCCAAGATCTCAGATGATCAACGGGGCTGGGGTGCAGTGGTTGGGCTATAAGCTTATTAGGACCCTGCCATCTTCTCCCTCCGTGTAAAATGTCCACCCTCCGGAGAAGCACAGCCCTTGGCAGAGATGTAGCAGAACCGTTGTGGATGCAGTCAGACGATGAATCGGCTGTTCAGTTGTTACCTGCTGTTCATCTACTTGGAGAGAGGAGATTACCAGACACCAAGGGGAAGAACAGAAAGTCCCACAATCTTAGGGGCTCAGATTATTGGAGTATGGATTTTCCTCTTGTGGCCATGCTTACCAGAGGTCAATAATCAAGTCATCAAACCCAGACATAGGGCTTTTAGAACTGAAAAATGGAAAACAAGGGAGAGCTACATCCTGTTGGGTCACATCCTCTTCACGAAGGCAGGAAGTGGAGCAGCAGACCAAGATGGTTAGAAAAACATGATGCTTATGAAGCATTTGCACGCTATGTGTGTATGTACGTTTTGGTACACAATTTTTTTAAGATGCTATGAATCAAAACTCGTATATCATGCTTTTTGGAAGTCCTCAAGCTTCTTGTGAAATAAAACTGGCCAAAAGCCACCTCTTTATTACATGACTGTGTTCCATCTATAATCATACCAATCTAAGAAAGAGAAAAATATCCTATTTGCCGCCAGAAAACTCGTCCAGGAATCAGAGTGCAATGCTAGGAACTTCTCAGTGGCAGTCTTAGCGAGTATAAGATTGTGGACATTGCCCAGAAATAGGAGCTCTGTGGTCTCTCTCGAAGGGGAGGATGGATTGTCCCAGTGTGGGCAATCTGTAGTGCTTCTTCCCGGAGGCACCAGGCTCCTGGGGAATTGCTGACACACAGCGTCCCCTGCTCGAAGCACAGCTTGGCTTTCCTTCAGGCAGCTGCCTCAGCTGACAAACGGGCTTCTTGAACTTGGGAATGCAGGCGTTCTGTCTGCTCCTTTCTCTACACCTTCACTGCTCTCACTCACCTTCTGTTTCTTCTCTCCCCTTCTTTTGCATGTGTTTCATGATGAGACGATGGCTGCTCAATGGTTCCATGCTGCTTTGCATGAGGGTGGGATTAAGGAGAAAGCCACGACCATCTTTCAGGTTTGATGTTGATTGTTAGCATCCTTCAGGAGGCGATTTGAAAGGTTCACTCCAGCTCTGGACTATCTAGTTACTCGGGAGTGTAGTGCTTCTACATTAAGGCAAGTATTCAGGATGGTGGTGCTCAAACTTTTGGATTGCTGGTCCCTAGAATCTGCCTTTAAGGTTTAAAAACCAGGCGCTTTGCAACTAGTTGTCAGTGGTTTTCTGACTTTCTTCCTGAATTTCTTTAGACTATGGCAAGTAAGTGTGCTAGGAATGGGCCCTAGTTACTAGAAAATTAGCTCTTGGGTATATCCATGCATCATGGAACTTGATGGAAGGGAACCTTCCAGGTAGGTAGGCCTGCTTCTTCACTACTGGTTTCAGGCTTTAGTATTTAGAGAAAGATACAGAAAGAAAGAAAGAAATAAAGAAAGAAAGAAAGAGATAAAAGAATGGTATTGATTGTGTTAGGATCTATGCATTCATAGTGTAGTTTTTATTGTGAAGATTTCAAATAATGGAAATCCAGCAGAAATATTGCATGTAATTTTCTCCTAAAATAATGTTTATATTTCTCGATGTGCTCTTCTAGTTCTTATGATGTGTATTTTAAACCTATTTACAGTATCATCATAAGTATTTTATATTTTCACCTACATTCGTGCATAAGATTTTTTTTTTTAAATGACAGTTAGACCCATTTCTGTTGCTTATGGACAGAGAAGCTGAATGTCCACAGTAAGTTGTGGGTTTCCTTTCTGGCTCTGCCCCTGGGCCTCCAACATTTCAGTATTTCAGTTCAGTCTGTGAAAAGTAGGAGCTTTATGACTGGTTGCCTTACAAATTCACTGGACAGAAAAGTAAGTGGTGCATGATTTCAGAATGACCACAATGGAAAAATGTGGTCTCCAATGCCATGATACTGAAAGGACCTCGATATCTGGGAAGGTCACCAGGCAAACTCCTCTCTTTTGCACTTGTCCTTTTACTTCTTAGTTTTCTTTTCTCTGCTCACTCTTCCCAACCGTTCCTTCCTCCAAAATCCTGCCTAAGTCTAAGAGCAAGGATTCTACTTGCTCATCGCTGTGGTGCCTGCTTTGTATAGGCAATGTGCTAAGTCTTTCCTCCCGCCTCATTTACTCCTGCTCCTCGATGAGGCGGTTTCTGTGATGCCCACTTTGCAGATGAGGAAACTGAGCTGGTGGTGATGGAGTATCTTGCTCGAAATCAGTTTGTAAGTGACTGGAGCTCCTGTGCCCACACAGATCTTTGTAATGACATCTTTTTAATTATAGATCACATGCTTTCCCAACACTACCTTTTAACGCAGAGCCTGGTTCAGAAGATAGAAAGAGAAGATGTGTTTTAGAATCGGCTGCCTATTCTATCGAATGATATGATCTCTATTTTCTTTCATTTTTGTTCTTTGAATTTACTGTCACTGCCTTCTACAAGGTGGGGACGGTCATTAGCAGACATAATTGTCTAGAGAATATGGTTTTATGTAATAGGAAAAGATATTTCAGAAATGTAAACTGGAGCAAAAGAAAAACAGTGTGTTTCCGTATATCTCGTTTCCTTTTTTTCCCTTCTTTTGTAAACTATTTGGCTGTCTCCGTTTAGAATATAATATTAACTGCCTGGAGGACAAAAATAGCTTCTTTTGTAGTTTTAGCTCATCCAGCACCAACATATTGTGCTTTTTCATGGAAAGATCCATTTTTAGAAAGAATGCAAGGTACCCCCAGGCCCATGAGTAATGAGTGTTTGGCAAGATGATTCTTATGCCAGATAATCGCTCTAAAGTCCTTCTTTGGAAGGGTTACGAATTGAATTCATGTGTATTATTTGTGATATGTTGAAACCTCAGTTAATAAAAAACCCCCCAAAGGATATATATATATAGGGCTTTGGGAATTCCTTTTACTTCCTGTAAATGACTCACAATTTAAGCGTACTAAGTTGGATAGAGGAAGTATCTGTCTATCGCTGTCTCACAAAAATATAAACTGTAAACCAGGAACAGAAACTGCAGACCTCTGCAAGATCCTCCTCCCTTCCTCAGGCAGAGCTGTGGATAGCATTTGAAGTCTTCAAAATGACTTGATGGGCCATGAATGGGATGATCCTGGGAAGAGAGAAGGAACCATTTTCTTGCTTGTGCTTACATTCATGACATGTACCTTTGCTTTTTGGTATGATTCTCCCCAGGTTCAGAAGTCCTGTCATCTACCTCAAATACAGCCAGAACTGATTCCCTACTCTGTGTGAAGGATCCAAGGGTCTAACCAAACATGAAGAAATGGCTGGAATATGGAATTCCTAACTTTGAGAGTAATGGTTTTGTAGAATTACATAGATGAACACCAGGGAAAATATACAGATGATCACTGAGTTAGATGAGTGGTCTCCTTCACCTCTGAGATTACATCATTCTGTGACTTTTTACACTGCTAGGTCTGTTGAGTTTTTTCTGGGAGACCATTTTCAGCCACCTGGACTCTCAGAGTTGTTTGGTCAAAATAATGTTCTGAATGAAAGCTAGTGACAGACATTCTCCTTCTCTGGGGCAGCATGCTGGTGGTAGCTGGGAAGAAACGGTGATCTCTAAAGAAAAGCAAATTTAAAGATGTTATTATTTCCACTATTTTTTCCACTATTATTTCCACTATTATTTCCATTATTATTTCCACTGGAGAAATAACCATTATCTTGACATAAAAGTTACATTTCCCTTAAAGCCCACCATTTGGAAATTGAGCCATGGTTTTCTTCTACTAGATTTGGGTATCTCGTCCGAGAATTGTACTTTGCTCTGTGGGTTTATTTTGTGTATTTTGCTGCACTAACTGGTAGGTATATAGTTTGGTTCAAATTTCATACAGCTGTATTATTTGGAGTGATAATTCCATCAGCCATTCAATTAAGTTGAAATTTGTAGGTTTAGAAAGAGCATAAACACGATTTAAATTTTGTTTTGTGAAAATTTTAAAAGCCTTTTAAGCCACTCTTGGAACTTTCCAAGTATGGAAGATTTGCAAAATGTGGCCAAAGAGGCCAATTAAGTTTCAGGGTTTCCAAGATCCCAGAACTCAGATCATGGATGGCACTGGATCTGGAAGACTTCCCGAACAGGCTCCAGATAGTGGCTTCATGAGGAACTTCATTCCTTCTCTATTTTAATGGGAGTAAGACTTAATACAATAAGAAATTTAAATTTTCCAGAAGGTCTTCTCAGTCTTTGAAATGCAGTCCTCTTGGCTCCAAGTAATCCTTGCTATAGATTGGGAAGAAAGACAGTACACTAAGGGGATGGTATCGTACCTGGGCCTTGTGATTACTGCGTACTCTTTGTTTTGACTGAGCCGTTCCCAAATGGAATAATTGCAAAGCAGCAGATATCTGGAAGGAGATGTCATCAAAGGCATGTGACTGACTGCAGCTTTTGTAATTTCAAAATAAATTACAGAATGATGAGGGCAAATTGCCTGCTTTTGTCCAAACAGATTCTTATAGTAAAAAGGATGATTTCCGTTTGGGGAAAATTAAAACTGATGAAATAGGAATGAATTTATATCTACAAATTCAAGTGTGTAAGAATTAGTCCAGTTCTCAAAAACAGCGGCATTAAGGGATAGCTTTTATACCATTCAACTCATCCATTGCAACTGCATAGTTGGCTGACTTTTAGTAAATTCATGTAGCCTTGCCACTTGGAGCAATTCTTGGAGCACTTCTGTCTCCCCCCAAAAGTTCCTTTTTGCCTGTTTAAAGTTCCTTTGCCTGTTCCAGGCTCCTACCCTCAGCCCCAGGCAACTGCTGATCTAATCCCTGTTTCCATAGTTTTGCCTTTGCTAGGAATTTCATGTAAACAGAAGTGGGCAACATGTAGTCTTCTGTGTCCGGTGTCTTTCCCTCTGTGGCGTTTTGAGTCTCATCCATGTTGCTGCATGTATCAGTAGTCGCTCCTTCCACGGCTGAGCGGGACACCAGTGTAGGGACAAACCACAGCAGATTTATTCATTCACTATTTGATGAACATTTAGAGTGTTTCCAGTTTGTGGTTATTATCAACCAGGTTGTTATGAGTACCCGCTTACAAGTTTTTCTGTGGACATAGGTTTTCATTGCTCACAGATAGATACTGAGTGCAATTCCTGGGTCAAGTGGTAAGGGTATGTTTAACCTTTTGAGAAACTGAAAATGTTTTCCAAAGTTGATCTACTGTTTTATTTTTTCACCAACACCATATGAGTTGGTGTGGTCAGTCTTCTTTATTATAGTCATTCTAGGGGTTAAGTATTTTATTGAAGTATTAGTTTGCATTTCCCTAATGACTTCCAGTGTTGAGATCTTTTCATGTGCGTATCACCCACGTGGGTATCTTTTTTGGGAAAGTCTTCGAATTTTTTGCCCATTTTTTAATTGGTTGTTTGTCTCATTGAATTCTAGGCGTTCTTGATTAGTTTCACATACAAGGCTTTTATCAGGTGCAGGATTTGCAAGACTTGTCTCCCAATTTGTGACTTGCCTTTTAAATAAAAAAACTTTTTTTTTCCTTGAGTATAGTTGACATAGAGTGTTACATTAGTTTTAGGTGTGCAACACAGTGATTCAGCTTTTCTATATGTGACGCGATGCTCACCACAAGTGTAGCCACCATCTGTCTTTTCATTTTCTTTGTGGTATCTTTTAAGAATAAAACCTTGCTGAAGCCCAATTTAGCATTTTTTCCCCTTTTATAGATCTTGCTTTTGTTTGATTAGCTCCAGCTAGTGTTTGTCCAACCCTAGGTTACAAGGATATTCTTCTAGACATTTGCATAGGTTTAGAATTTACATCGTGGCCTATGAGCTAGTTAAAACCATGCACGGTGTGTACAGTCGGGAGGTGAAGGTCTAAGTTCGTTTTCCGGTTTGTTTCATTTTGGTTTTGCATGTGGATATCCAATTGTTTCAGGAGCATTTGTTGAAAAGCTATCATTTTCCTTATTGAATTGCCTTGGTATCTTTGTAAAAATTCATTTACCCTAAATATAAGGGTTTACTTCTGTTCTCTCTATTCTGTTTCATTGGTCTATATGTTGCTCCTTACCCCAATAGCACACTGTCTCCATTACGGTAGCTTTATAGTAAGTCCTTTAATGTTGCTCTTGTTCAGTTTTTTCTTTTTCTTCATTATCTTAAGTCTCTTGGATTTTCATATACATTTTAGAAATTGCTTGTTAATTTCTACAAAACAGGATCTTTTATCTTGTGATTTTGCCACACTTACTTATTAGGTCTAATTTTTTTTTCTTGTAGATTTTGTAAAACTTTCTGTCTACAGGATTATGTCATCTGAACATAAAGACAATTTTGCTTCTTCCTTTTCAGTATGTATGCCTTTAATTTCTTCCCATTGCCTATTGCCCTGCTTGGAACCTACAGCATAATGTTGAATAGAAATGGTAGGACGGACATCCTTGCCTTATTCCCAATCTCAGGGGGGAAGCATGCAGGCTTTACCATTAATTATGTGGTTAGCTGTAGGTTTTCCCATAGATGCCCCTTATCAGGTGGAGAAAGCTCACTTCTGTTCCTAGCTTGTTGAGTTTTTTAAAAATCATAAATATTAGATTTTGCCAAATGTTTTTCTGTATTTGTGGAGATGAGTCTATGGACTTGTCTTTTATTCTTTTGTTAAGGTATACTACATTTACTGATTTTTGGATATTAAGCCGATCTTGTATTTCTGGGATGAATTTCATTTGGTCCTGGTGATTTTATTGTTGTTACTGCTAGATTTGGTTTGCTATTGTTTTAAATATTTATTTTAGTTTGAGGGGGAGGAGGGGCAGAGACAGAGAGAAAGAGGGAGAGGGAGAGAGAGAGAGAGAGAGAGGGAGGGAGGAAGGGAGGGAGAGGGAGAGAATCTTAAGCAGGCTCCATGCTCAGCACAGAGTCTGATGAGGGGCTCAATTTCACCACTGCAAGATCACGATTTGAGCCGATAGCAAGAGTGGGATGCTTAACCAACTGAGCCACCCAGGAGCCCTATGACTTGCTATTTTTTGTTAATGATTTTGCATCTTTATTTATAAGGGATATTAAAATATAATTGCCTTTCCATGTGATTTCTTTGTGTGGCTTTTATATTAGGTTAATACTGGGCCACTAAAATGAATGTGAGAATATTCCCTCAAATTCTATTTTCTGAAAGCATTTATATAGGTTTGACATTGTTTCTTCCTTAAATGTTTGATAGAGGTCAATAGTGAAAGCCATCAGACCTGGGCTGTTCTTTGTGGAAAGGTTTTTACACTTGATCTTAGCCAAAGGCCAAGAAGCGATTGTGGAAAGATTTTTAATTGCTAATTCAATGTTCTTACTTGATATTGGTGTATCGACTCAGATTTTCTACTTTTTCTTGAGTCAAGTTTTGATAATTCATGGATTTTGCTTTCATTTTTGTTTGTTTTGGAATTTTTCCATTTCATATAGATGGTCTGTTTTGTTGGAATAAGTTGTTCATAATAATCCTTTCATTTTCCGCAGGGTAGTGCTGCTTGAATTGGGTTGTTATAATTTTCCATTAACTTTAATCACAAGGGCATGGTAGTAAGTACTAAGAGATGCTGTAAAGAATCTCCTGTATTTCAGGAGATTCTTACTTCCACTGTATGTTAACACTCCAATTTCCCATTGGTAATCAGGATCAGTCGCCCTCACCAGAATTGTAACTCCCGTCTTTGCTATCGATTCAGAATTGTGAGGAGACTGAGGTGGCTGGGTGGCAAAATCATTGCTGTGTCTCTTAGTGGAAGCGTTTTCCTTCTTGGAACCAAGATATCTAGAGCAACAGAGAATTTGGCTGTGGGCACAAGAAGCAAAATGTTGCTGGTAGATCACAAAGACTTATAGTGGTGCCACTCCTATTTGTGCCTCTTGATTCTGGAACCCGTGAATCCTGGCTATGAGAGAAACAATGCCATCTATTGGACACCGATTCAGAGCATATACAGAGGACCATATATCTAGAGAACCTCATCTCAGCCCTGGAAGATATTGCTACCTAGCTGGTGTTATAACTGAGTTCTTAAAAGGCCAAGCCAGCTGCTTCAAGATGGTGGACAACATGGTAAGACCAGTTAATTCCATGAGCATGGGCCCATGGCTGCATTTCATTTGCTGTGAAGTGAGTTCCTTGGTAAAAAAAAACCACAATGTTGTATGGAATACTGTGATGATAGATAAGGCATTCTCCAAGTCCACAGATGGTAGTTTTGGCAGAAACACTGTGCACAGGGACCACAAATCCATATCTAGAGTGTCTATTTCAACAAGAACAAAACACTGTCCTTTCCATAATGGAAGAAGTCCAATGTAATCAACCTGTCACCAGGTAGCTGACTGATCACGCTGGGGAATGATATTATATTGGGGACTCTGGGTTGGTCTCTGCTGCTGGCAGATTCATCACTCAGCAGTGGCCATAGCCAGGTTGACCTTGGTGAGTAGAAGTCTAAGCTGCTAAGCCATGTATAACCTCCAACCTTGTCACCAGGGACATTTTGTTCATGAACCCATTGGGCAGTGACAGGGGTGGCTGGAGAAAGAAGCTAAATGGTATTTACAAAGTGGGTCATCCTATCTACTTGATTATTAAAAGCTTCTGCTGAGGTTACCCTTTGGTGAGCATTCACATGTAACACAAATATCTTCACTTATTCAGAAAAGTCTATACACACACTTCTTCCCCAAATTTCCTTGTTACCAGTTTGCTAATCATGTTCCTTCCAAATCTCTGCCAATGCCCATCCAGCCAAACCATTGGCCATAGTCCATGAATTAGCTTACAATCACACATCTGGCCCTTTCTCCTTCCACATAAAATGGACAAGCAGGTACATTGCTTGAAGTTCTACCCACAGGGAAGATTCCTCTTCACCACTGTCCTTCAGGGATGTTCCAGAAAGAGGCTATCAGTGCTTGAGCCATCTGCTTTCATGTGGTGTTTGCATATGTTGCAGAACCATATGTAAAACAGACCTGAGTTTTCTATCAGTCAGCTGTTGTAGGGAATGCCCCTTGAGGCCATAGATGTAGGCTGGGAGAGAAAAAGTAATGTGGAGACCAGCAGTGGGGATCATGGATAAAGGGCACTTGGGCCACTTCTTCATGTAATTTGCTTGTGCCTTCCAGCATGACTATATATTCCACTTGCATTTGATGGTGGAGTGCTGCTCTGCATGCCCAACTTTAAGTCTTGATGGGTCAAAAAGCACGTAGTTCATGATGGGCAGCTCAGGTCTAATGGTAACATGGTGACTCACAGGTAAGTGTTCACTCTCTACTAAGACCCAGTAACTGACCAAGAGCTGTTTCTCAAGAGGACAGTAGTTATCTGCAGGAGATGGCAGGGCTTTGTTCCTAAGGATTTGTGCTATGATGCACCTATACAGGCCTGACAAAGGCTCCGAATAGCATTTCTACCTGCCAATGATACTTTTTAAAAAAATTTCTGTAAGTTCTAATCACCATTAAAAAAAACTTATTTATTTAATGTGTGTGTGTGTGTGTGTGTGTGTGTGTGTGAGAGAGAGAGAGAGAGAGAGAGAGAGAACATGTAGGGAAGGGGCAGAGAGAGGAAATCCCAAGCAGACTTGGGGCTAGAACTCAACAACCATGAAACCATGACCTGAGCCAAAATCAAGAGTCAGATCCTTAACTAACTGAGCCACCTGGGTGCCCCTCTGCCACTGACACTTTAAGCACTCTTGGATCTGCTGGGCTGTATGGCCCAAGTGGCATAATAGCCTGCATGGTATCTGGCTCTGCTGCTGACCATTTTTGTTCTGGGCTCCACTCAAAACTAGTAGCTCTTCAGGTCACTCGGTAAACGGGCTGGAGTAGTATACCCAAATGAGAAGTATGTTCTTTCCAAAATACAGAATCACACTTTTTGGTGGTAGGAGGTGCCAGACACACAACTTATCCTTTACCTTAGAAGATATATTAATGGTATAAATTTGGGGCAGTATGGTGAAGTCCAGCCTCTTCTTCATTCAAGGTCCTGGGTCTCTAAACTGGCTCAAGTCCAGTAATTCACTGAGAGGCCAGGGATCTCTACTCTCATGATTCAAGTTAGACTTCAGTTCATTTGGTTTCAACTCTTCTTACATAGATAAGTAAGAATTTAATAGGCTGCCTGTCTGTGTCACTTCTAGGGACACCATGATCAGCTAGTCAAGGCCATAGGTCTCTGTAAGTCCTACTATTCTGATTACTGCTATCCAGTAGGGTGACCATAATCCAGTAGGGTGACCATACCCACCTTGTCTTTGGCAATTAAGTGTCACCACTTGGCCTCTGCTACCCCAGGATCTAATTATCCCCGTTACATCTAAGGACTGCAATTTAGTGATAGCAGTTACTATGGAGATTACTGGCCTCAGAGAAGAGTGACCACAGAGTTTCTGCAGGATGCTAGGGTTCCCTCAGAAATTAATTTCTCATAGTCATAGTGGTAAATCTGCCCTCTGGACCTTTGAGCAGATCTTATATGATAAATCCGCTCTAGAAGTGCCTGGGTGGCTCAGCTGGTTGAACATTCAACCCTTGATTTCAGCTCAGGTCATGATCTCATTGTTCTTGGGTTCAAACCCCATGTTGAGCTCTGTGCTGACAGCACAGAGCTTGCTTGGGATTCTCTCTCTCCCTCTCTCCACACCTCCCCTGCTAAAAAAAAACAAAACAAAAAAACCCCACAAAACCCAAAACACAAAAAAACTTTAAGTCCATTCTAATGTTCTAGTCACCCTGAGCTTTTAGATACCTTCTTCTACAATCCACCAAGACAGTTCTGCAATTTTAATGTCATTTAGTATAGGCTACTCTTTGGTCCATGCTTCAGCCAATGAACCAAACTGTTAGAGCCCTTTCTAATCCCTTGAGCCACAGCATTAAGTTCAGAGTGTTGCTTAGTAGGCCCATATCAATCAGTTTGGCCCGATCCAACTTTGTTTTCCTTCTGCGATTATCTTACACCCTTAGTAACCATTCCTACACATATTCCCCAGATTTCCATTCATATAAACTGGAAAAATCATGTACTTCTTTGGCAGGGTGGCATGCCACCCCACAGGTCACATTTTGTTCCTCTTTTGGGGCCTGCTGGGACTTAGTCTAGTTACAGGTCTGGAACCTTCTGGCCTCTGGGGACACCATTACAGCTTCCTTAGGCAATGCAGATGACCACAGCAGGGCTGTTTCCACTGGCAAAGAAGACTTATTTGAGCTCCCATTTGACTTGACTAGCAAAAATTTTCAATCTAGTCATTTTAAAGACTTAGCCTTGTCCCAGGGTTTCAAGTATTGGGGCATCAGGGAGACCTCTGCAGGTCTCTAATTACACCTGATTGCCTATTTTCTGTGTTCCCTCCTCACAGCCCTGCCTGGGCTCCAGGAATCTTTGGTGCGTCTGTAACCACTGAACCATTCCTCTCTGGAGTCTTGTTATTTGCTTTCCACTTCCAGGAATCTCTATTTCCTATCTTACTGCTCCTCAAGGACACTCTTCCTGTCCCGACCTCAGAAGAGTAGAGACCTCTATTTCTCTAGAATTGACATCTACTCTCTTTGTTGCTGAAATCCCCTCTCGAGACATCACAAGGCTTGGTTTCCTGATTGAAAGGAGGGTAGGGGAAAACACAGGGAACATGTATGTACACAGTTTAACATTTTAGGATATTACTTCGTGGTAGGAATGCGATACCGAAGTTGTTGAATACAGAGGGGGATACTTCCTCACCTGTCTCTAGAACTTCCTTTCTCTAAATCCATTAGGCATGATAGCTGTCTCCAGAATGGACACTATTTTTCCCTTCACATCCTCCACTTCTCGCCGTGTGGGGGAAGACTTGTGTTTGAAAAGGCTGTTAGTGTTACAGTCTGAGTGACTAGCTTCTGGTGATAAATCTTGTGTGCGGACTGCGGGGACAGCCAGCATCCAAAGTAAACAATGGTTGTTATGAAGAGGACTGCATGGGCGGCCCGCTGGCTGCACTCCGGCCCCTTGGCTGTCTCTTCACAGTTACTGCCAACCGTGGCTTCCCCAAGCCTCTGCTGGAAGGGTGGCCCAGGTCTCTCGTCTCCCTCAGGTAGGAGCTTAGCGACTCTGCCCTTCGCACCAGGGATTAGGCCTCTTGTCCCCTCACTTGACAAGTGATGGCCAAGAGTGCCGGGGCTCTGCACACTCCCTCCATCAGCCCAGCACCCCAGCTGTGCTCTCTGGGCAGTAGAAGGCGATTCTCTGCAATGTGCTAGAAAAGAGGAAGGCCTCGGCTATTCAGTCCATGCAGCTGTCCAAACTCATTTTTTCCTCCATACCTTTGCTTTTGGTATTTCCTCTGCTGGGAGCACCTTCCCCTATTCTTTACTTTTCTCCTGGTGAAATTCCCATTTGACCTTTAAGACTCAGTAAAAACAGCCTGTCTTCTGGGAAGACGCCATGTCTCTCCCCCAATCCTTTGCTCCCATAGCTTTTTTGTTTCTGGCTCTGTCATAATACCTATCATATTGTGGGATAGTGAGTTTTTTACATGCCTGGGTGCAAGAACCGTTTTATAAAACTCTTTATCATTAGGGTGGAGGGTGGTGCCTGACACATAGCAATGATGTTGCTGCTGATGGTAATAATAACAGCTATTATTCGTTATATACTTAGCAGTTGCAAAGCACAGTGTCACGAGCTCCACATGCCTTGTATCATTCGGTCCCATCACAGTTCTAAGTGTAGCTGTTGGTGTTATCCTAATTTCTGGTGAATTTTTAGGAATTCTTTAGATGGAGACGGAGAAGAGAATTTCAGTTTAAAACAACAGCAGGAGCACAGGTGGGGAAGCATGGCCTGTTGGGGGCAGGATGGGTGGTCCCAGGAAGGGATACAAAGGAGAAAAGTAGGGCTGGAAAGGTGAGCTGGTGCTGTATCGTAGAGGCTCTTGGATGCCCTAAGGCACTGCATTTCTTAGTAGACAGCAGGGAGCATTCAAGGAGGAGCCAATGTGACCCGAGTGGGAGACCAGAAACCAGGAACAAGCTGAGGCAGTGAGCTAGGTGAGGCCCAAGCATTCATCACACATCTTGGGAGGGGATGGTGGAGGGTGAGGCACCAAGCTGGGGACTGGAGTCCAGAACCAAGCGGCACAGAGCCAGGTTGCCAGATGCTCACAACCAGTTTGCAAACTGCCAGAGGAGTACCCAACGCACACTTGTAGGTGCCATCATGAATGTCTGCACACAAAGAAAGAAAGATGCAGGGTCCCTGGGGCCGGGGGCATCAGGAAAACTTTCAGGGGAGGTGATGCTTGAGCTGGGACTCTATTTACCTGACCTGAAGGTGTGGAGAGGCAGAGGTGAGGTGGAGGGAGGTACTGGCAAGAAGATAGCACCAAGGCGTCAAGAGTACCACCAGTTCACAGGACCCGCTGGGTTTTGTTTGTTTGTTTGTTTGTTTTGCTTTATAAAATTTCTTTTGCATATGTAATGCTTGTTTATTATATAAGATGTATCAAATATAGAAAACAAAAAGAATAAGTTTATAATCCTAATGCCTAGAGATGATTATTTTAAAAATTTAGTAAACATCCTTCCATTTTTATGTGAGTATGTATGTTTGAATAAGAATAAATGTGCATCCAAAGAAGAATCCAGATGGCTAACAGACATGAAAAATGTTCAACATCGCTCATCATCAGGGAAATACAAATCAAAACCACAATGGGATACGACCTCCCACCTGTCAGAAGGGCTAACGTTAACAACTCAGGCAACAGATGTTGGCAAGGATGTGGAGAAAGAGGCTCTCTTTTGCATTGCTGGTGGGAATGCAAGCTGGCTCAGCCACTCTGGAAAACAGTAGCGAGGTTCTGCAAAAAATTAAAAATAGAACTACCCTATGACCCAGCAATTGCACTACTAGGTATTTATCCAAGGGATATAGGTATGCTGTTTCAAAGGAGCACATGCACCCCAATGTTTATAGCAGCACTATCAACGATAGCCAAATTACGGAAAGAGCTCAAATGTCCGTCAACTAACAAATGGATAAAGAAGATGTGGTATATATATGTGTGTGTATATATATATATACACACATATATTGTATATACACATATATAAATAATGGAATATTACTTGGTGATAAAAAAGAATGAAATCTTGCCATTTGCAACAATGTGGATGGAGCTAGAGTGTATTATGCTTAGCGAAGTAAGTCAGTCAGAGAAAGACAAATACCATATGATTTCATTCATGTGGAATTTAAGAAACAAAACAAACAGATGAACATAGGGTAAGAGAAGGGAAAATAAGATAAAAACAGAGAGGGAGGCAAGCCATAAGAGACTCTTAAATATAGAGAGCCAACTGAGGGTTGCTGGATGTGGGGTGGGTGGGGGAATGGGCTAAAGGGGTGATGGGCATTAAGGAGGCACTTGGGATGAGTACTGGGTGTTATAGGTAAGTGACGAATCACTAAATTCTATCCCTGAAACCACAGAAGAAGGAATATATGTGTGCATATATATGTATGTGTATGTCTATATACACACATATATACACATGTGTCGATAAGTAGGAAAGTGTAAATGTATGTACTAACACCTCTCTACCTTATCTCTATCTATACTGAACATCCTGCTTTACTTGTTTTAGGGATAAAATAAGTTTACATTTCTTTTTTTTTAATGTTTATTTATTTTGAGACAAAGAGAGAGAATAAGCAGGGGAGGGGCAGAGAGAAAGGGAGAGATCCCAAGCAGGCTCTGTGCTATCAGTGTAAGCCTGATGTGGGGCTCAATCTCACGAACCCTGAGATCATGACCTGAACCGAAATCAAGAATCAGATACTTAACCAACTGAGCCACCCAGGCATCCCTGCATTTCTTGAATGTTCCAATAGCACTTAGAATGCCCACCAGCCTAGCCCGACAGGAAGTCTTGTCTTCTGGGGTTGTCAAGGAAGTTCTCTAGGACTATTCAAGAAACCCCTACCTATTCCTCAACCTGTCCTAATGGTACTGCTCCCTGTCTGCCCTCTATTTGTACCTGAGATTTAAATAGGAAAGGGGATTCTGGATGGACAATTCATTCCAATTGAAGTGAAAACACCTCCTGGGCCTGGAACTGTGTTTTTCTTGTCCAATGTCATACCCTCAACATTGCAAATAACACCCGCCCTAGGATAGATGTTCACTAAACAACTGAGTGAATGAATTCAAACTTCTACTTGTTCATGCAACGAACATTTATTGAACATTTTTGATGTGCTGAGTTCTGCGTTGGGGGTTGGAGGCACACACGTAGACAACATGAAACTTTCATCTGTGATGGACAGAACTTAAAGATAAGCAGCTTTAAAAAACAGATGAGGCTCTTTCTGGGAAGAAGATGGCGGCATAGGAGGACTTTGGGCTCACCGTGTCCTGCTGATCACTTAGATTCCACTTACACCTGCCTAAAAAACCCAGAAAACCGCCAGAAGATTAGCAGAATGGACTCTCCGGAGCCAAGCGCAGACGAGAGGCCCACGGAAGAGGGTAGGAAGGGTGGAGAGGCTGTGCGCGCTACATGGACTGGCGGGAGGGAGCCGGGGCGGAGGGGCGGCCCGCTGGTCAAGCAGAGCCCCTGAGTCGGGCTTGCAAAAGCGGAGGGGTCGGACGGAGTGTGTTCTGACAGCAAGCGGGACTTAACATCTGGAAGATTATAAGTTAACAGCTCTGCTTGGAGAGCGGGAGGGCTGGAGGACAACGGGAGGGAGAGTTGTTGAGCCCCGGAGGACAGAGCTCAGCTTGGCGGGGAACAAAAGTGCTCACCAGTGCCATCCCCCCCACCCATCCCCCAGCCAAAATCCCAAAGGGAACCAGTTTCTGCCAGGGAACTTGCTTGCACTGCGCAAACACCGAATGCTGTCCTTCTGCGGATCCATCCCTCTGGCGGCGGGTCTGACTCCCTCCCGGTGCCGCAGGGCCCCTCCCGAAGCGGATCACCGAAGGATAAGCGAGCTGAGCCTGCCCCTCCTGCCCCCGTGCACCTTGCCTACCCACCCCAGCTAATACGCCAGACCCCCAGCATCACAAGCCTGGCAGTGTGCAAGTAGCCCAGATGGGCCACGCCACCCCACAGTGAATCCCACCCCTAGGAGAGGGGAAGAGAAAGCACACACCAGTCTGACTGTGGCCCCAGCAGTGGGCTGGGGGCAGACATCAGGTCTGACTGCGGCCCCACCCACCAACGCAAGTTATTCAAGACAGCACAGGGGAAGTGCCCTGCAGTTCTATCCAAAATGACGAAACGGAAGAATTCCCCTCAAAAGAATCTCCAGGAAATAACAACAGCTAACGAACTGATCAAAAAGGATTTAAACAATATAACAGAAAGTGAATTTAGAATAATAGTCATAAAATTAATTGCTGGGCTTGAAAACAGTATAGAGGACAGCAGAGAATCTATTGCTACAGAGATCAAGGGACTAAGGAACAGTCAGGAGGAGCTAAAAAATGCTATAAGTGAACTGCAAAATAAAATGGAGACGACCACAGCTTAGATTGAAGAGGCAGAGGAGAGAATAGGTGAACTAGAAGATAAAATTATGGAAAAAGAGGAAGCTGAGAAAAAGAGAGATAAAAAAATCCAGGAGTATGAGGGGAAAATTAGAGAACTAAGTGATGCACTAAAGAGAAATAATCTACGCATAATTGGTATCCCAGAGGAGGAAGAGAGAGGGAAAGGTGCTGAAGGTGTACTTGAAGAAATCATAGCTGAGAACTTCCCTGATCTGGGGAAGGAAAAAGGCATTGAAATCCAAGAGGCACAGAGAACTCCCTTCAGACGTAACTTGAATCGATCTTCTACACGACATATCATAGTCAAACTGGCAAAATACAAGGACAAAGAGAAAATTCTGAAAGCAGCTAGGGATAAACGTGCTCTAACATATAAGGGGAGACCGATAAGACTCGTGACCGATCTCTCTACTGAAACTTGGCAGGCCAGAAAGGAATGGCAGGAAATCTTCAATGTGATGAACAGAAAAAATATGCAGCTGAGAATCCTTTATCCAGCAAGTCTGTCATTTAGAAAAGAAGGAGAGATAAAGGTCTTCCCAAACAAACAAAAACTGAAGGAATTCGTCACCACTAAACCAGCCCTGCAAGAGATCCTAAGGGGGACCCTGTGAGACAAGGTACCAGAGACATCACTACAAGCATGAAACCTACAGACATCACAATGACTCTAAACCCATATCTTTCTATAATAACATTGAACGTAAATGGACTAAATGTGCCAACCAAAAGACATAGGGTATCAGAATGGATAAAAAAAACAAGACCCATCTATTTGCTGTCTACAAGAGACTCATTTTAGACCTGAGGACACCTTCAGATTGAAAGTGAGGAGATAGAGAACTATCTATCATGCTACTGGAAGTCAAAAGAAAGCTGGAGTAGCCATACTTATATCAGACAAACTAGATTTTATTTTATTTTATTTTTATTTTATTTTTTTATTTTTTTAACGTTTATTTATTTTTGAGACAGAGAGAGACAGAGCATGAACAGGGGAGGGTCAGAGAGAGAGGGAGACACAGAATCTGAAACAGGCTCCAGGCTCTGAGCTGTCAGCACAGAGCCTGACGCGGGGTTCGAACTCACACACCGTGAGATCGTGACCTGAGTCGAAGTCGGACACTTAACCAACTGAGCCACCCAGGCGCCCCTAGATTTTAAATTAAAGGCTGTAACAAGAGATGAAGAAGGACATTTTATAATAATTACAGGGTGTATCCATCAGGAAGAACTAACAATTATAAATGTCTATGTGCTGAATACGGGAGCCCGCATATATATAAAACAATTACTCACAAACATAAGCAACCTTATTGATTAGAATGTGGTAATTGCAGGGGACTTTAACACTCCACTTACAGAAATGGATAGATCATCTAGACACACGGTCAATAAAGAAACAAGGGCTCTGAATGATACATTGGATCAGATGGACTTGACATATATTTAGAACTCTGCATCCCAAAGCAACAGAATATACTTTCTTCTCAAGTGCACATGGAACATTCTCCAAGATAGATCACATACTGGGTCACAAAACAGCCTTTCATAAGTATACAAAAATTGAGATCATACCATGCATACTTTCAGACCACAATGCTATGAAGCTTGAAATCAACCACAGGAAAAAGTCTCGAAAAACTCCAGAAGCATGGAGGTTAAAGAACACCCTACTAACGAATGAGTGGGTCAACCAGGCAATTAGAGAAGAAATTAAAAAATATATGGAAACAAACGAAAATGAAAATACAACAATCCAAACGCTTTGGGATGCAGTGAAGGCAGTCCTGAGAGGAAAATACATTGCAATCCAGGCCTATCTCAAGAAACAAGAAAAATCCCAAATACAAAATCTAACAGCACACCTAAAGGAAATAGAACAGCAAAGACAGACTAAACCCAGCAGAAGAAGAGAAATAATAAAGATCAGAGCAGACATAAACTAGAATCTAAAAAACATAGAATCTAAAAAAAATTGTAGAGCAGATCAATGAAAACAAGAGTTGGTTTTCCGAAAAAATAAACAAAATGGATAAACCTCTAGCCAGGTTTCTCAAAAAGAAAAGGGAGATGACCCAAATAGATAAAATCATGAATGAAAATGGAATTATTACAACCAATCCCTCAGAGATACAAGCAATCATCAGGGAATACTATGAAAAATTATATGCCAACAAACTGGACAACCTGGAAGAAATGGACAAATTCCTAAACACCCACACACTTCCAAAACTCAATCAGGAGGAAATAGAAAGATTGAACAGACCCATAACCAGCGAAGAAATTGAATTAGTTATCAAAAATCTCCTAACAAATAAGAGTCCAGGACCAGATGGCTTCCCAGGGGAGTTTTACCAGATGTTTAAAGCAGAGATAATACCTATCCTTCTCAAGCTATTCCAAGAAATAGAAAGGGAAGGGAAACTTCCAGACTCATTCTATGAAGCCAGTATTACTTTGATTCCTAAACCAGACAGAGACCCAGTAAAAAAAGAGAACTACAGGCCAATATCCCTGATGAATATGGATGTAAAAATTCTCAATAAGGCACTAGCAAATCGAATTCAACAGCATATAAAAAGAATTATTCACCATGATCAAGTGCGATTTATTCCTGGGCTGCAGGGCTGGTTCAACATTCACAAATCAATCAACGTGATACATCACATTAATAAAAGAAAAGATAAGAACCATATGATCCTGTCAATCGTTGCAGAAAAGGCATTTGACAAAATTCAGCAACGTTTCTTAATAAGATCCCTTGAGAAAGTCGGGATAGAAGGAACATACTTAAACATCATAAAAGCCATTTATGAAAAGCCCACAGCTAACATCATCCTCAATGGGGAAAAACTGAGAGCTTTTCCCCTGAGATCAGGAACACGACAGGGATGTCCACTCTCACCGCTGTTGTTTAACATAGTGTTGGAAGTTCTAGCATCAGTAATCAGACAACAAAAGGAAATCAAAGGCATCAAAATTGGCAAAGATGAAGTTAAGCTTTCACTTTTTGCAGATGACATGATATTATACATGGAAAATCTGATAGAATCCACCAAAAGTCTGCTAGAACTGATACATGAATTTAGCAAAGTTGCAGGATACAAAATCAACGTACAGAAATCAGTTGCATTCTTATACACTAATAATGAAGCAACAGAAAGACAAATAAAGAAACTGATCCCATTCACAATTGCACCAAGAAGCATAAAATACCTAGGAATAAATCTAACCAAAGATGTAAAAGATCTGTATGCTGAAAACTATAGAAAGCTTATGAAGGAAATTGAAGAAGATATAAAGAAATTGGAAAACATTCCATGCTCATGGATTGGAACAATAAATATTGTCAAAATGTCAATACTACCCAAAGCTATCTACACATTCAATGCAATCCCAATCGAAATTGCACCAGCATTCTTCTTGAAGCTAGAACAAGCAATCCTAAAATTTGTATGGAACCACAAAAGGCCCCGCATAGCCAAAGTAATTTTGAAGAAGAAGACCAAAGCAGGAGGCATCACAATCCCAGACTTCAGCCTCTACTACAAAGCTGTAATCATCAAGACAGCATGGTATTGGCACAAAAACAGACACATAGACCAATGGAATAGAATAGAAACCCCAGAACTAGACCCACAAATGTATGGCCAACTCATCTTTGACAAAGCAGGAAAGAACATCCAATGGAAAAAAGACAGTCTCTTTAACCAATGGTGCTGGGAGAACTGGACAGCAACATGCAGAAGGTTGAAACTAGACCACTTTCTCACACCATTCACAAAAATAAACTCAAAATGGATAAAGGAACTGAATGTGAGACAGGAAACCATCAAAACCCTAGAGGAGAAAGCAGGAAAAGACCTCTCTGACCTCAGTTGTAGCAATTTCTTACTTGACACATCCCCAAAGGCAAGGGAATTAAAAGCAAAAATGAACTATTGGGACCTTATGAAGATAAAAAGCTTCTGCACAGCAAAGGAAACAACCAACAAAACTAAAAGGCAACCAACGGAATGGGAAAAGATATTTGCAAATGACATATCAGACAAAGGGCTAGTATCCAAAATCTGTAAAGAGCTCACCAAACTCTAGACCCGAAAAACAAATAATCCAGTGAAGAAATGGGCAGAAAACATGAATAGACACTTCTCTAAAGAAGACATCCGATGGCCAACAGGCACATGAAAAGATGCTCAATGTCGCTCCTCATCAGGGAAATACAAATCAAAACCACACTCAGATATCACCTCACACCAGTCCGAGTGGCCAAAATGAACAAATCAGGAGACTATCGATGCTGGAGAGGATGTGGAGAAATGGGAACCCTCTTGCACTGTTGGTGGGAATGCAAATTGGTGCAGCCACTCTGGAAAACAGTGTGGAGGTGCCTCAAAAAATTAAAAATAGACCTACCCTATGACCCAGCAGTAGCACTGCTAGGAATTTATCCAAAGGATACAGGAGTACTGATGCATAGGGGCACTTGTACCCCAATGTGTATAGCAGCACTCTCAACAATAGCCAAATTATGGAAAGAGCCTAAATGTCCATCAACTGATGAATGGATAAAGAAATTGTGATTTATATACCCAATGGAGTACTACGTGGCAATGAGAAAGAATGAAATATGGCCCTTTGTAGCAATGTGGATGGAACTGGAGAGTGTGATGCTAAGTGAAATAAGCCATACAGAGAAAGACAGATACCATATGTTTTCACTCTTATGTGGATCCTGAGAAACTTAACAGAAACCCATGGGGGAGGGGAAGGAAAAAAAAAAAAAAAGAAAAGAGGTTAGAGTGGGAGAGAGCCAAAGCATAAGAGACTCTTAAAAACTGAGAACAAACTGAGGGTTGATGGGGGGTGGGAGGGAGGGGAGGGTGGGTGATGGGTATTGAGGAGGGCACCTTTTGGGATGAGCACTGGGTGTTGTATGAAAACCAATTTGACAATAAATTTCAAAAAAAAATAAACAGCACAGAAAAAAAAAACAGATGAGGCTTTCATAGAAGAAGGTAGTGAGCTTGCCGATGTAGGAGGTATTCAAGCATACCACTGACCAAGGTTGTGGAAGGAATTTCTGCTCTGGGAGGGATATTGGACTAAATGACCACTAATGACCCTTCCAGATGTGAAGTTCTATGACTGAATAAATTTTAGATAATCCTTTCTAAGTTAGGAGTTATAACAACCAAATAAATCACGGAAGGGCTCCAAAGAAGACATATTTACAAATGAAAAGCAAATGTTCTCGTGGGATCAAACAATGGTGGATAATAAATGAGAATTCTTGAGAAGCCTACAAGATGTTGCTTTTGATAAGAAATAGATCATTTTTAAATAATGGAATTAGAAGTATTCACTTTCAGAATGTGTTTAAATATTTGTTCTTTCATTCAATCTGTTTGCCATATTCAAAACCCATATTTACAAACAAAAATAGCCCCGAACTACTGGTGAAACGTACAGCATAGAGAATGTAGCCAATGGTTCTGTAACAGTGTTGTAAGGAGGCATATAGTAGCCACGCTTTTTATGAGCAAGGAAAAAAAAAATGAAGAGTGCCAGGGACCCACGAACTTCTTCCTTTGGAATCTCCAAATGCAGGGGCACCTCGGTGGCTCAGGTGGTTAAACATCCCCCTTCGGCTCAGGTCATGCATGGTCTCGCGGTTTGTGAGTTTGAGCCCCACATGGAGCTCTGTGCTGATGGTGCAGAGCCTTCTTGGGATTCTCTCTCCCCGTCTCCCTGCCCCCCCTCCACTGGTGCTCGCTCTCTCAAAAATTACAAGAAGGAAATAAACTTTAAAAAATACATAATAATAATTAAACAAGAATCTCCAACGGTAGCTGCAAGGATGAAAGGGCCCGGGGAGCCCCACTGAACTGTGCGCCGTCACCCCCAGCCCCATATGAGAAGAAAGAGGCTGACCTCTGAGACCTACCGCTCTGCCGATGCGTCTCCTGTGCAGTGCTTCTCTAGAGGAGGTCCTTCCAGCCTCTTGCACTTGGGCCACAAGGAATTCACTAGGTGAATCTCCTCTCTCTTCTCTCACAGGGCAGAGGCTGAGTCCCCGGTTGCCCCAGGCAGGAAGGAGGCAGTGCAGGAGAAAAGTCAGACTGGGGGGGGGGGGGGGGGAGGGCAGGGCCTGAGCCAAACTCTGCTTTCTTGCCACATAGCTTCCCCCCGGCGGCCCTCCTGGCGTCCTGCAGTTTGCCTGCCCAGAGCTGCACCCCAACTCCAGCCAGCCCTGGCCCCCCGGCACTGGGCCTTCACGCTCTGTCTGGTTGGGCAAGACCTCATTCTGGGCTCTATTTTAATCACCTGGGCCCGAGGACTGGGGATCCCTCCCTCCCTCCCTGCCTCAGGTGGAGGTCAGGGCCCGGAAGCCCAGCCTGCAGGTGGAGGCCTGCAGCTGCCCGCGGGGTGAAAGGGAAAAGTCCGGGGTGGGTGGTTGGCCTCCCTCTCAGAGCCAGAGGGCCCCGGGTTCTGCCTCATTCTCTTTGTTGTCTCACACTGTCTCCTTGTGGGGTGGACTCAGGTGGAGGAGACAACAAACATGAGGCCAGACGCTCCCTGGCTGATCTCAGATGAGGAGGCTCCATGTCTCAGACTCAGAGAAGGAAAGGTGACCTTCCCATGCTGTGCTCCTGGGGAAAGCATACATCTTCGTCCCTGTGGTTTTACCTTTAACAGTGAATGGGGGAGGGTCAGAGAGAGAGGGAGACACAGAATCTGAAACAGGCTCCAGGCTCCAAGCTGTCAGCACAGAGCCTGACCCTGGGCTCGAACTCACGAACTGCGAGATCATGACCTGAGCTGAAGTCGGACGCTTAACTGACTGAGCCACCCAGGCGCCCCTATATAGGCTTTTTAAAAACGGCAAACAGACAAGACAAAACAAACCCCCCCCCCCACACACACACACAACCCTTTGTATATAAAAATTTGGAGTTGGGATGGTTGAGGAAATGAGTTCTGTTTATTGAATATAAACCTGAACTCAAGGAAATAACAGCTTATTTCTGTAAAAGCTTTTATTCAGTACTAGCTTTACCCAGTATTTTTAGAAGACAAAGTGCTTGAGCATTGATCACGCTCAGATGTACAGCAAGTAGAGAGGTTGCTGTGGTCTCTACATCTGACAGATGAGAAGACCGGGACCACAGAAAAGCCATAGGACCTCCCTAGCGGAGAACACTGGGTCTCTGCCATGACTTCCTTCTTGAGGGCTGTGGTCAAATGAGCCAAGTCTGAGCATTGCAGAATCCCTGACACACACTAGGTTCTTAATAAATAAACATCAGCAGCCCCCATTATATTGTCTCTCATGGTATCCTGTGCTTTTCCTTTATAACATTAATTGCAACCTTCAATTATATATTTATGTGGCTGATGTCCGTGCTCCCACGCCCACGCCATGATGACAGAGACCAAGTCTGTTTCGATCACCACCCCACGTGCCTAGCAAAGTGTCTGGCACCGTGGAGGTCCCTGCCAAATAGATGCTAGGTCAATGAATGAACAACGGGCTTTCTTGTAGCAATTCTGCACGATCATGACTCTTGGCCATGAAACTTTTCTGCCTCAGTTGCTAATCAATTCAATGGAAATAATAGAACATACTCTCTCAAGAATCAGTTGCCTCTCTCTTCGTTGGGAGATGCCATTGCTTGGCAAATGCTGCCGTTCCAGTAGCACTCCCAGGGTGCTGTGTACTTGGCAGCCGGGGCTAATTTATCCTCTTTCCCCACCCGTGATTAGTTGCAAGGAGGATGTTACCACTGACAAGACCCAATAAAATTATAAATTTATGCCCCAAACCAAAGTCCTACCATGTTGTAAAGGAACATGAGATAAAATTTCTCGAGGAACTCCTGGAGTAGAAGCCCTTTGAAGGCCATCATTTGGCCATTAATCATTTGCCTGAAATCTTTTGTTGAGCTCTTTCTTGGCTACACACTGAGCCGGGCACGTGGGGCCCACACAGGAGCTGCTCAGGATGCAGACACTGGCACGCATTGGTAATGAGGACACGGTCTACCTGTGCTGTGGGAGGCAGGCCAGGCGATCTGAGAGAGGTCTTCTGATCTCCAGAGAGTCTTGAAGACAAGGACAACTTAACCAGCAAAAGAAGGTGTTCCAGGTGGAGAGGACAAGATTGAAAGCCACGAAGGCGTGGGAACTCCTGGCAAGTTCGGAACCCATCTCTGCCTGTTTTCTCAGGGCGAATGTATGGTTTAATGGCTATTGTTTGCTCCTCCTCGTGGTAGCGGTGTTTGGTGGTGTTTGTTTTGGGTGACAGTGGGCTTTCTCACCTTGCAGTGTGTACGTGAGTGGTCACCACATATGATCTGAAAACCCACTCTCCTGGTCAGCTGACATCAATGGGGAGATGAGAAGGCATGCTGTTTCCGGCTGTTTCCATAACGGAGATCCCAAGAGAGCTCTGTGTTTCCATATTTATGATTCATTTCAGGGTCTTTCCAGGTTTGGGAAATGGGAGACCTCTTGCCTAAGCTCTTCCAACAGAGGTGGGAACTGGAGTGAGGTTCTTTGGGCCTGGGGGAGGTGGGCGGGCTGAACGGGCACTTTGGCTGCCCCCCGCCCCCCGACACTGATGCCTGCAAGCTCTGGAAAATTCCAGCGGGCTGCCTGCTCGCCCCCAGCTGGCTCAGGGAAGAACCCGGCCTTAGCCAGTTTGGGCTGGCTTATCTTTAGGGTGGATGGCTGGGCAGTAGGCCCGGGAGAGGCACACCCTCAGTTCGGCCTGTTCCTCAGCACAGCAAGCTGCTGTGTTTTCCCTCAAGGCTGTCTGTGTATGTTGACATGGATTCTTCTTGTGAAATGATGTGGTGGGTGGGGGGGGGGGTGGGGGTGGAGGGCAGGATTTTATCCACAGGTGAAAAACAACAAAGCCTGGCTTTCCCATGAGATCATTTTGCTCCCACCTGGAAGCTAAAGCTTCCTTTCTGACCCAGGCTCACTCAGGGTTTTGTAACACTTTTGTCACAATAAAGTGATTAGTGGTGCATGTTCTTATTAAGGCTCCTGAGAATTTCCGCGTTCCAGAGGGTCAGTTTCTCACCGGCGGCTCAGGTTTCTGTCCCCATGAACTCAGAGGACTCATAATGTTCTCATTACGAGTTCCTTCCAATAAGCTGAGGAAAGCAGACAGTTCAAGAATGTAAAACATTTAACCCTAATTGGGAAAAGTGGGAATTTATATTTTCCACTCAATTGATGACCCCTTTGCTCTAGTCTGGCCGTCTCCAGATTTGGGATGCACTGCTGCTCTGTTATTTATCTCACATCTCTTCACGTCCCTTTTCTCCTCCATAACCACAACCTCAGACTGAAAGGCACCTTCTAGTCAATTTAGGCCACCCCCTGCATTGTACAAGTGAGCACATAGGCCCAGAGAGGTTGACTGCTACACTGAGATCACAAGGTTGTTTTTTTTAATGTTTATTTATTTTTGAGAGAAAGAGAAAGAGAGAGAGAGAGAGAGAGAGAGAGAGAGAGAGAGAGAGGGGAGGGGCAGAGAGAGAGGGAGGGAGACAGACTCCGAAGCAGGCTCCAGGCTCTGAGCTGTCAGCACAGAGCCCGATGCGGGGCTCAAACTCACAGACAGTGAGAGATCGTGACCTGAGCTGAAGTCAGACGCTCAACTGACTGAGCCACCCAGGCGCCCCAAGATCACACAGTTATGAAACAGAAGGGATGGGTCCAGGACCCAGGCTTTCCTGCCTCCCAACTCAGCGCTCAGTCCGCCATCTACACTGCTACCATCCTCGTATTCAGCCCCGGGTATTTTATGAAATTCTTTTCCTCAACTCTTCATGACTCTGTAAGCAGAGCACAGTGCTCTTTACGTAGGTGGTATTGAAGAAAAGGGTTGCCTAACTTTTGATCTGCTGGGGTTGCAACGTCAACTTGCAGGAAATGCATGAGAAATGTGTGGGGAAATTCTGCAAGGCATCCTCCAGGACTTTGGCATTTCGTTGTCAAAAAATAGAGCAGTGATGTCAACCACTCTCGAACGCAAAGAACAAACCGAGCTTGTTTTCAGGGACTTGCAGAGCACGGGAGGTTGGAATCCCTTTATTGACCATCATGCTGAGTTCAGGGCATCACCTGTACACTGTCAAGTCTCTGGATCTTTTGGGCTCAAACGGAGAAGCCTCTTCTCCAATATGGGAGAGGAAGTGTAAGCTTTGTAGTTTCACAGAAGTAAAACCCACTGTGGCCTGCTTTGCAGGTACCAGATGTGGTGCTCTGTTACCCTGTGCAAATGTTAGCTCATTCTATCCTCAGGCCTAAGTGGTAGAATTTATATTATTCCTAATTTTATGAATGAGAAAGTTGCATGTCCAAGGTCACACAGCCAGAACAAGGCAGAGCTTGGAGTCAAATTGGGTGACTGTAAGCCCTCCAATCCAGAAATGTCTGAAGACAGAGCAGGAGGGCTCCTGGGGAGGAAGCCCCACCAAGCTGCTACCTCCCCCCGAGGCTGGGCTCCTGTTCTTCATGTTCAGACCCCTAAAGGGGATGAACACTTGTTCATGTCTCCTTTCCTCTGTTGCCACCTCCATATTCTATCCCTATGGGAGGATGAAAAACAAGGAGAGGAGGCCCAGCCGCCCCCACCTGCCCTCTCAGTGTTTGGCACCAGTGGCCACAGGGATGAGGATGGACCGGACTCTGGTGCGATGGGCTCGTACCTGGTCTCAAGTTCTGGTGCAAGGGTTTGGATCACGACTGCACTTGCTCCCGGGAGGACAGAGGGAGGCTCTGTTTACCAACATCGAGTCTCTGAACTTAGTCTAATGACCTTTGAGAAGTCATTCTCTAATGGGAATAAGAGTTATGGAGAAGGAATTTTGTTATCTTCTATGCATATCTAGGTCATGTTTATGATTGCCAAATAAAACAAGTATGATTTTCCCCTCCCCATAAACTTAAGCAGACATATTGGAGAAACATTTTGTGCATGTCTTTAGAAGATTGCTTATCTTTGTCTGGTGTCAGGTCACTAGAAAAATGTGACGCCCTAGTAGTGAAAGCCCAGACCAGTTTTTGAACAATATCTGTATAGCTCTTAGATTTTATTTTATTATTAGTATTTTTGTTTAATTAGAAATTAGTAAATTTTGTTTATTATTAGTATCTTGTTCACCATACACTCCGCAACAGAACTAAAGATTCCCTGTCCCAAGGAAGCCTGTGATCTAATGATGCTATTGGGAAGTCACTGATTTTTATTTTGGATATTTTGCAAATCAAAAAAAAATACTTAAATATGCATTTTAAGTATATTTTCATATAAATAGCCTATTAAGAAAGAAAAGGAAGAGCGATCAAATGCCAGAAGATCTTTTATTCTTGGAGTTCATTGTGCTGCCATAACAAAAAGGATTTTGTTTTATTTTGTTTTTGAAAGCAATCACAAACACATCAAACATGGTGGTAGGGAGTAAACCTATAGGACCACTATATAAGGGGCAAGAGTACTTGAAAATTATCAATATTCCTTTCAATTTAGAGACAGTTTGGGTGCTCTGAGTGAATGAATGTGAAGGACTAATGCATAAACCCCGTTTTTCAGTTAGTCTTGTAGCAGCATGCTCAATTACATAAGGAAATAAGCAGCGTTTAGAGAGGTGAAGAGTCCAGTTGATTTTACCCAGAAGGTTCTCCCAGAGCGGTTGGGAAGCAGAAGAATGTAACTTCTTTCTTACCATCTGGATTGGCTGGAAAGCCACCTCCACCGATGTGAGGAACATTGCTATCATTCCCTGATTCCCCAAGCCCTTTCATGATTCCCAAGGTACTAGAAGCCCTCAAGCCAAAGTCAATCAAGACACGGTGTGCTTCCCAGGGTCTTCTCTGCCCCATGCAAAATGAGAAAATATTTCTTATCTTGGTGATTTGCTTTTGGTCCATTTGAGAATCAACAGCCAGATGTGAAAAAGGGGATGCAAAATGAAGCCCAGATGTAAACATTGCTAAGATAGAAAACTGACATGCTGAGAGTCTTCATGTATGCATTCAAGGGTATAAATGAAAATTTACCTTTGGGACACCCTAGTTATTTTGGAAGAAACAGTTGGGTAGCCCTTCCTCCCTTATGCTGGTTACTATGGTAGCAGCTGACCCTATGCCCCCATTTCAGAACATCTAGGGAGTAAATTTTGTTCACTGCTATATCTATAGTATTTAGAGCAATGGCTGGTACAGATTAGCTGCACAATAAATATTTGTAGGAATGGATGAACGCTTAATCAAAGGAGGAAATTCTCTCATGCTGCCAGGATAAATGTGGGGCTGAGAAAGATGTTCTGAGAACCCGGCATGAGAGCTTGACAGGCATTTTCCTATAGAGGCAACATTGTACATAGTGATTGGGAGTTCTTGAAATTGTGCTCTCGGTACCATGGTTACTGCAGGCACTTATGGCTTGACCTGAGGCCTTCATACAGTCTGTCCTACTGTTTCCATGGGAAAACGCATCTGAGTTCCAGGAATTGGCTGATAAGTGACCTTGACAAGTACAAACCAAACTTAGTTGAGATCTGACTGAAATTCTGGTTTAGCTGTGGTTGTTTTGCAATCTGCTCACAAATAAGGCATTGCTAAGAAACACGAATGGCCTTTGTTCTTGTGATTAATTCCTAGCAGGAAGTGTGGTAGAGTATCAGGAATGTAGACTCGGATTTTATAGACCATTATGCAGCTATGATATTTCCTTCAATGGCCCAGGAAGACCAGAGGATCTTAAATAAACCACAGAGGAGTCCCTCCAGTTATGTTAATACCTTAGATGCTCCGGCTGGACAGAATGTGGCCCAGAAACATCACACCTGGCCACCAGCAGTCGTGACTTTCAGCGAGATTCAGATGGAGCAGAGCAAAATCAGGGTATCCTCTCAGAAAATCATAAGGTTGGGCACGAGGCTGCTATCTGAGGGACAGCTGGGCATCATACATAAGGAACAGCACTGTCATAAACTGATGCTGGTTTGAAGGGATATGCTCCATGTAGCCTCATTCAGGCTCTCCTGGAGTCTGGAGTTGGTGTGAAAAGCAGGCAGTCTCACACGGCACCTGTGTTGAGGTCACAGATGTCCAGGTGGCAGTCTGGCACCTTGTTCTTCTGCATGAAGACCCTGGAGCCTCAGGGGAAGGTAGAGAGTCTAAATCTTCATAAAACGGCCATAAAACAGTGTCACCCTCCTGATGGAGGAGCTGATACTGGCTTTGAGAGAGTTCCAGACTAACTCAGATATACTTTCTGGGACATGAAGAAGGGGCTGGCAGGTCTTGGCCAGGGACAAGGACAATGTTGGAATGCACTAAGCAAGAAAGAGATTTAAAAAAAAATTTTTTTTAATGTATTTATTTATTTTTGAGACGGAGAGAGAGACAGAGTGTGAGCAGGGCAGGGGCAGAGAGAGAGGGAGACACAGAATCCAAAGCAGGCTCCAGGCTCTGAGCTGTCAGCATGGGGCTCGAACTCACGGGGTGTGAGATCATGACCTGAGCTGAAGTCGGATGCTTAACCGACTGAGCCACCCAGGCGCCCCGGCAAGAGAGATTTTTAAGTAATTGGACAGGTTATAGGGTCTCAGCCAGGATGTCAGGAATCTAGGTAGGGGTGAGGGACAGCACTGACTTCTTTTTTTTTTTTTTTAAATGTTCATTTATTTCTGAGACAGAGAGACAGAGCATGAGTCGGGGAGGGGCAGAGAGAGAGGGAGACACAGAATCCAAAGCAGGTTCCAGGCTCCAAGCTGTCAGCACAGAGCCCAACGCGGGGCTCAAACTCACAAACTGTGAGATCATGACCTGAGCTGAAGTTGGTCGCTCAACCGACTGAGCCACCCAGGCGCCCCACTGACCTCTTGAATAAAGGCAGTATCGGCAGTCACTGTGTCCCCATCAGAAGCTCGTCTGGTAGTGCAGTTGCAGTGACACTAGTAGCCTTATGCATGGGCAAGAAGAAAGCCATGAAGGGCACAACCAGCCTGAGCAGAAACACCGACACTATGTTAGCCTCATTGTCAGGTAGGCTCTCCTCAGGTGGTGGCGAAGATGGGCAGCTATAGTGCCAAGTTCATATCGCACCAGCTTTGCCACCAACATGGGAAGAGTATTCCTCTTCCCCAAGAGGACCCGTGAAAGTTCCAAGCTGATGCTCATCGGCCCTGCATGGGTCATGTGGTATGACTGTGACCTTGATTGGCCAGGCCTGGGGACAGGTGACCACTTTCAAGCTCTTGGACTGAGATTGGGGGGAGAGGTGATTCCCCAAGAACACCTGAGTTCCTATCATCTAGGAGGAGAACATGAGTGCTGAACAGCAAAAATCTCACATTTCCACATTTCCTGACTTACAAATATGTGATTGCGTGTAAGTTAAAGCCACGAACCTAAATGAAGAACCAGTCACTTAAGGCCTTCATGCAGCTGCCAATGTTCCTAGAAAGTGAAGGGGCCTCCCCTGACCTGTTCTGGCACATTTCTTAAGATACAGTATGCTCAAGCACTCGGCTCTGGGAAAAATAACCACGTGATTAACAGACATATGGACTGGAAGCAGGGGGAAGGGCAGGCAGGAGGTTAAGAGAGAAGCCTCATGGGCAGTATTACTTAGCATAAAGGAGGAAATGAAGCAAGAACTGAAATCATGAGGTGGGTTTTTTTTTGTTTGTTCTTTGCAAAAAAAAAAAAAAGATGCAGCATCTACGTTAATCTATAGCCTTATGAAAACCCAAGTAATTTCCGTTATTGTGATATTTTTAGGTGGCAGTGACCTTCTTGATTTCTTCTTTATCATTTTCTGATTTTTGAGTTAATCTAATATGGCAACAGATTCTTCCTGATCAGGTAAAGTTCCTCTCATTCTTCAATGGTACCTCTTCAAAGAATCTTTCCAGATTCATGTGGGGAGGGAGCTTTTTTCTCTCTTCCTTGTCAGCATTTCTGCTTTTGGACATGCCACTGTGGTAGCACTTGCTGTGTTGCACAGTGATTTCTTTCACCTGGACAAGAAGCTCTGTGAGAATTGAGGTGTGGTATTTGACTTCCCTGAAACACATAGTAGGACAACACTTCCTTCCATATAGGGCTGCTGCCAGAATTACATCAGCTGATGCACAAAAAACACTTAGCATGTTGGGGTGCCTGGGTGGCTCGGTTGAGTGCCCGACTCTATATTTCGTCTTAGGTCATGATCCCAGGGTCATGGGATCAAGCCCCGTGCTGGGCTCTGTGCTGGGCTTGGGGCCTGGAGTAACACAGTTCTGGTCTTAATCTGTTAGGCACCAAGGGACCAAATCCTATCTGCAACCGTAATGAGGATCCCTGACTCAAGATGCAAGTGATGAGGCAGTGAAAGAAATACGGGGTATGTCCTTCTTGAACACGGGTTTGGACTCAACTGCCTGCACGGATCACTACCTTTCTTGGGAAATGGGCATGCATTTAGCGGATCTCAGAGCCAAAACAGTTTCTGCAGCTTGTCCTAGATGGAGTATCAAAAAAAAAACAAAACAAAAAAACCCCACCTATCCCAGGGTGCCTGGGTGGCTCAGTCGGTTGGGCATCCGACTTCGGCTCAGGTCATGATATCACCGTCTGTGGGTGCAAGCCCTGCATCGGGCTCTGTGCTGACAGCTCGGAGCCCGGAGCCTGCTTCGGATTCTGTGTCTCCCCTTGCTCTTCCCCTCCCCCGCTCAAGCTCTGTCTCTGTCTCTCTCAAAAATAAATAAATCTTAAAAAAAATTTTTTTTTAATTAAAAAAAACCCAAAACCTATCCCTGTATGAGTAGATTTGGTTCCTCAGAAACTAATGAAACTAACAGGGAGACTTGAAGGCGATGTGTGAAGGGGGATGTAGAAATGAACTTGAGATAAGAGACCCAATTGGGCATTGTAATGTCTGTAATATACTTTAAAATATTTTACCACAGGCAGAGTGTTCTCATATACCAGAGTTACGTGATAGCCTAGGTACTATCATTTGTCCTAATTGAGAATTTACATCCTAAGGTGGAAAGCCAGCACTCTAATTAGGAAACCTGTATTCCAGAAACAGCTACTGCAAAAGCTTCCACTATCTTTATCTCTGATCAGCGACAGACAATTTATCAGCTGACATAATTAATGTTAGAAATAGGTTTCTGCTGATGAAATTGGTGGCTTTCTAATTAGCATAATGGATGCTACCAATGCAGTTTCATCAGTGAGATTACTAGTGGCGAAGATAATGTGGATTTTAGAGTGGGTCCCTGCCCTAGCTTGACAAGAGTACAAAAAACTAGCTAGTCCTGTAGCTCTTAATGTTGCAATCCTACGTTCAGAGTTGAACTCCAAAGATTCTAGTTGCTTGGTGACTATAAGGTTAATTTAATTCTGCTCTTAGAATATTGTCATGCTTTTCTGAAACGGTGATGAGATGTCAGAAGCTGTAGCAGCCATGCCTTAACTATGAAGGACAAAGCTAACATGTTGAGTGTATTAATTTAGCCAATACTTCTCTGTGAAAGGGAGGTATATACAAAATGTCCTCCAAAGGCCAAAGGGGCTGTAAGACTGAAGAATAAGGCCAACAAGTACAGCTTATCAAGAAATGATTCATTAAAGGGACTTATGGACAGAAGCATGTCTTGGCTGGTGGCAAGAGGATATCTCTGCGACCCCACCTCCTGTAAGATCTGTTTTGACCTGTTTTCATAGCCTTAGAGACTGGGAGACCACCCAGGAGGAGAATGTTTGAGAATCATAGTCATATCTCCAGAGCAGATCAAGGATGTCATGCTCCAAGAGTGTACTTAAGGGTGTGGTTAAACAAAAAGGAAGAATTTGGGGGGTGGGTGCTGTGCTCAAGAAGGCTTCATGTCACAGAGGAGTCATCGCGGTGGATTTGTCCAAGATGACATCAATCTGGTTCACACAAATACTCCTTAACAAATTACCCCAAAACTTAATGGCTTATAACAACAAAAATCTCTCATGGTTTCTGTGAGCCAGGAATTTGGGAGAGGTTCTGGCTTAGGAGTTTCCCATGAGGTTGCAAACACATGTTGGCTGGAGGTGTACTTATTTGAAGTTTTGACTGTGGCTGAAGGACCCGCTTCCAAAATGGCTCACTCACATGCCTGGCAAATTGGAACTGCCTGCTGGCGGGAGGGCTGAGTTCCTCTCCATGTCAGCTTCTCCGTGTGGCACGGGCTTCCTCACAATATGTTGTCAAGGTTCCCAAGGAAGCATCCTGAAAGAGAGAGCCAAGTGGAAGCTGTATGCTTTCGGTAATCTGGTTTCACATAGCATCACTTCCACCTCACTCTGTTGATTAGGATTGACAGTCTACAACCCCTACAACATAGACACCACCTCTTGGTGGGAGGAACATCAGCCTCGTTGCATGAAAAACATGCCATAGAAGAAATATATAGGGGTGGCCATCTTGGGGAAATATCTGCCATACCGCCCTAGTCTGCTTGAGCTGCCATAAGAAATACAATGGGCTCTGTGGCTTGAACAACAAATATTAATTTCTCACAGTTCTGGAGGCTGTAAGTCCAAAATAAGGGTGCTCAGGTTTTTGGTGAGGGCACTCTTTTTGGTTGTCTTCATATGGTCTTTTCTTGGTATGCACACATGGAAAGAAAAATCCCGTGTCTCCTCCTCTTTTTTATAAGGGCATTAATCCCATAATGAGGGCCCCACCCTCATCACCTAATCTAGTCATGATTACCTCCTGAAGGGCTCACCTCCAAATACCATGACATTGGGTTTAGGGTTTCAAAGGAGAATTTTTGGCAGGGGTGGGGGGGGGGTGGGGAGGACACACAAACATTTAGTCCATAATATACAATAAGTAAAGATGGTAGAGAGAAAAGATAGAAAATGCTATGTCCTGGGAACCATCATCATGCTTCTAAAATAATCAACTTGGGAAGCATTTCAGGATGTCTCATTTCTAAGACAGTACATTTTCTTTATTGATTAATTTGGGTATTCTCTTACTGTATTTTACATGGTATAAAAGCTAGAGCAAAAGACTGGGCTCAAATTTTCCTAAGGCCACTTAGATAATATGACTTGATCTAAGCATTTAATCCCATCCACTTATTCAACAGATACTTATCAATGGCCTTCAATGTGTCAATCAGGTACTGTTTAAGATGCCAGGGATAGAATAGTGACTAAAACAGAAACTCCTGACATCATGTAGCTAACACTCTACTATGTGTTCTGTGGTCTCTGTGTGTGTGAGGGTGGTGGTGGTGTGAAAAGTGGCAACTGAGAAAGCAGATAAATAATTAAAATTATGTGAGTGGTGAGGAGTGCTGTGGAGAAAAATGAAGCAGGGAAGGAGGCTAAGGTGGCAGGAACATCCTCATGAAAAAGGTGACATTTGAGTAAAGACTTGAGGGAAGTAAAGGAGTAAACCATGTGCAAAGGCCCAGGTGGGAACAGACCTGTGTGTCCAGGGAGCATTAAGTAAGTCAGTGTACCTGGGGACTGAAAAGAGTAGGAAATGGGGACAGAGAGCTCATGGGGAGGTTGGAAGAAATTGTATCACGATATGGGAAGCCATTAGAGCTTTTGATTAGAGGGTTAATATGATCTGACATACTTTTAATAGGATCACTTTAGCTGCTGTGTTGAGAATGAGATCGAAGAGGGGCAAGGGTGGAAACAGGGAGGCTAGTTGGGAAGCTACCAAAATAACTCCTGTGAGGAACTATGTTGAAAGATTGGTAGCAATGGTGGTGGCAAGAAGAGGTCAGATTCTGGATATGTTTTGTGAGCATTTTCTGACCGATTGGGAATGGGGTATGAGAGAAAGAGAGGTGGCAAGGATGACCACAGGTTTGGGCCTGAGCATTTCTAACAAGAGTGTTTCAGATTTCTATTGCTGCATAACTAGTCATGTCCTACCTTGGTGGCATAAACAACAGCAACATTTGTTTTGCGCACAAATCTGCAGTTTGGGTAGCGCTCTGAGGGAACAGCTTGCCTCTGCTCACTCAGTGTCAGCTGAGGCAGCTCCAACGTTGGGGGCTTGTTTCTTCTGAGAGTTCGCTCACTCACATATGTGGTGGTTGATGCTGATTGTTGGCCACATCTATATGTGGCCTTTCCATGTGGCTGCTTGCCTTCCTCATGCCTTGGTGTCTGGGTTCCAAGGTTCCAGGGGTGCGTCACCTCAGAAAGAGAGAGAGCCAGGTGGAGCTTGTACCAAAAACTTCCTCCCTGAAAAGTATTTTCTTAATTCCAGCATAATCAAAATACAGTGTTTTTATTAGTTTCCGATGCACAATGTAATGATTCAACAATTCCATACATTACTCAGTGCTCATCACGATAAGTGCACTCTTAATCCCCTTCACCTATTTCACCCATCCCCCCCCCACCTTCCCTCTGATAACCATCAGTTCTCTATATTTAAGTTTTTGGTGTCTCTTTCTTTCTTTGTTCATTTGTTTCATTTCCTAAATTCCACATGAGTGAAATCATATGGTATTGTCTTTCCCTGACTGACTTAATTCAGTTAACATTATGCCATCTAGATCCATCCATGCTGTTGCAAATGGCAAATTTTATTCTTTTCATGTCTGAGTAGTACTCTATTGCATATATATACCACATCTTTCCAGATCTTTTTTTAAGTTTATTTATTTATTTGGAGAGAAAACATGAGCACAGGAGGAGCAGGGGTGGGGAGAGAGAGAGAATATCACAAACAGGGTCCACACCTGTGGAGCCTGAGGTGGGGCTCGAACCCACGAACTGTGAAGTCATGACTGGAGCCAAAATCAAGAGTTGGACGCTTAACCAACTAGGCCACTCGGGTGCCCCTATACCACATCTTTATCCTTCATCTGCCAATGGACACTTGGGTTGCTTCCATATCTTGGCTTTTGCAAATAATGCTGCAATAAACAGAGGAGTACATATATCTTTTGAATTAGCGTTTTTGTATTCTTTGGGTAAATACCCAGTAGTGGCATTATTAGGTCATATGGTAATTCCTATTTTTATTTTTTTGAGGGACTTCCATACTGTCTTTCACAGTGGCTGCACCAGTTTGCCTTCCCACCACAGTGCAAGAGGGTTCCTTTTTCTCCACATCCTTGCCAACACTTGTTGTTTCTGTGGCTTTGATTTTAGCCATTCTGACAGGTGTGAGGTGATATCTCATTCTGGTTTTATTTGCATTTCCCCGATGATGAGTGAGGTTGAGTAGCTTTTCATGTGTCTATTGGTCATCTGAATGTCTTCTTTGGAGAAATGTCTGTGCATGTCTTCTGTCCATTTTTTAATTGGGCTATTTGGTTTTATGATGTTGATTTGTATAAGTTCTTTATATATTTTGGATACTAATCCTGTATTAGATTTGTCATTTGTAAACATCTTCTCCCACTCAGTAGGTTGTCTTTTAGTTTTGTTGATTGTTCCCTTTGTTGTGCAGAAGTTTTTATATTGATATAGTCCTAATAGGTAATTTTTGCTTTTGTTTCTCTTGCTTCAGGAGACATACCTAAAAAAATGTTGCTATGGCTGATGTCAGAGAAATTACTGCCTGTGCTCTCATCTAGAATTTTTATGGTTTCAGAGGTCACATTTAGGCCTTTGATCCATTTTGAGTTTGTTTTTGTGTATGGTATAAGAAAGTGGTCCAATTTCATTCTTTTGCAGAATTCTTTTGCTGTCCAGTTTTCCTAACACCATTATTTAAGGAGACTTTTTCCATTGCATATTCTTGCCACCTTTGCCAAAGATTAATTGACCATATAATCCTAAGTTTATATCTGGGCTTTCTGTTCTATTGATCTATGTGTCTATTTTTGTGCCATTATCATATTGTTTTAATTACTATAGTTTTGTAGTGTATCTTGAAATCTGGGATTGTGATACCTCCAGTTTTGTTCTTCTTTTTCAAGATTGATTTGGCTGTTTGGGGTCTTTTGTGTTGCCATACAAATTTTAGGATTATTTATTCTAATTTTGTGAAAAATGCTGTTGGTATTTTGTGTATCAAACTTATGACATCACCGTGGAAGTCTTGCCTCACTTCTGCAACGTTATGCATCAAGGCAATTACAAAGTTCTGCCAAGAGTCAAAGAGAGGGAAATAGACTCCATCTCTTGATGGGGAAATGGCAAGAGCACATGTGAGTGGATATATTGTTGTGTGATTTATTTTTGGAAAAAATAAATAGAATAAAATAAATGAAATAAATCTTCTACAGACAAAGTGACATATTTATTGACATGAAGAAGGTTGGAGTGGGGTGAGATCAGAAGCCGATATTAGGAGTTTGAGATAATTCTGACATGCCCCTTGACCTTTGTTTTCTTTTTTTTTAAAAAATGTTGATTTATTTATTTTGAGAGAGAGAGAGAGAGAGAGAGAGAGAGAGAGAGAGAATGAGAGAGAGCAGGGAAGGGGTAGAGAGAGAGAGAGAGAGAGAGAGAGGGAGATGTGGGACTTGATCTCATGAACCGCAGCATCATGACCCAAGCCAAAATCAAGAGTTGGATGGTTTAACCAACTGAGCCACCCAGGCACCCCATCCCCTTGCACTTTCAAATGGAGAAGTCAGATAGGTAGGTGGATATGTGAATTTTGAGGTCAGGGAGTGTCATCAGTGTTAATATTTAAAATCAGAAAGGCAGATAATATGACAAAGGAAGTGAGTGTAGATAGAATGTGATCCAAGGATTCAGTTCTGGGGCACCCCGACATTTAGCAGCAGGAGAATGTGGGGGTTAGGAGAGAATGGGGATATGGTTTGGTACCCTGGAAGCCAGGTGAGAGCGGTATTGGAGGAAGAGGCAGTGGGCCAGATTTTTCAAAGTCTTGCAGTTTATGATTCTGTAATGATAAACACCTGAACAGGTATTAGTTTTCTTACCTCATGCTGTTAGGCTCCATCAATCCAAATTCTTGTCTCTGTTGGACCAGAAGCTTCTGAAAGGCAAGGATACTGGCATTAGTCATCTCTGGACCCTCTAAGAAACTATCATCATGTTTCCCACACAATCGATACTTAATAAGTGAGGGTGAACAGAAACTGACAACAAAGAGACACATGTGAGTTGAAATTCCTTAAAAGGGCCGTTATAAGCTTGAGAAAATATTCTCATTATTTGTGGTAGTTATGTTTCATAAAGTTTCTATGAACGTTGAATTAGCAAACACTGAACCACCCTTTCAATGTAAATACAGGGTTAGATTCCTGTGATCCTCTGGTCACAGCGGTTTCCTCCACCCATCAATATATAACCTTGTTTTATGTATGTTTCTGTTGAAAGACACCTTATTATATATACTGTTGAGTCATTAACATTGAACTTGCGGCAAACAGCACCGTAACTCATGCCTGCATGGCGTCTAATGCATGTATTCTCTCCATAAGGCCCCTTAGAGCCTGGAGCTTTGCAATCTTGGCCAGCACGTCAGCACATCGCTTGGGAGTCATTTTAAACCACGAAATCACCAGGAAAAGACACCAAAATGTGAAAAACGTGACACTAAATAGACTGTGAAAAGGATGTTTATTTATAGGAAGAGAGTGGAAACAAGAAGGTAGAGCATACTGTTGTTGGAACTCAGTGGTGTTGCTCAGCTAGAAAGCCAGAAAGCAGTGCAGTGGGCGCCTCAAATTTCATGCTGTCTCTAGTGAGCGCAGAAGAACAGGGAGCACTGATTTGGGGAGAACAGATACATTCTAGCCACTGGCACATTTGCAAATATGGAATCTGTGAATCATGAGGATGACTGGATCTACCTTGCGTTAAACTGAATGTAAAGGGCCAAAGAACAAGGGTTTCATAGCTTTCACCTCGGTACATCCATTTGGAAGGGGTCATAACTTCAGTTCTTTCTTTCTTTCTTTCTTTCTTTTCTTTCTTTCTTTCTTTCTTTCTTTCTTAATTTTAACTTTCAAGATGTCATTATTACTTTGGGCCTTAACGCCTTACACAAATAACTCAAATTATAGTTCATTTTGATCGCATTAATTTGAAGTCAGATTTTATTACTTTGAAAATGGCTTTACATTTCTGAGCCTACCCACTTTGGTCAGCCTTTTCTGCCTCTATTCCCCTTAAGTGGATGGTCTGAACAGGTTTTTCTATTTGGGTATTGAGGTAACTGAACAGAATAAGTTGGGGTCCTCACTTAATGTTCTTGGGGAAGACAGGCTCCTGCAGAGAGAGACTGTGTTTCAGGGTCTAACTTTGCTGTGGGTCACAGCCAAGTCCACCTAGGATTCCACCATAGCACAGAGGTGTTTGCCTGTGCAGGCTTTCAATACCGTGTCAGTGGCAATTTGCAGAAATTCCGTGCAACATTCAAAAGCCCATGAATGGGCCAGGTAGTTGAGAGTTGGGAAAAGCACAAACTGAATAATAGTATTTATGGAGACTGGACCAGAATAGTGCTGGCTCCCCCAGTAGAGGTGATCACTTCCCTCCCTGAAGATGCTATGAACGTCCCATGAAGGAAAACAGACCAGATGTGGCTTTAAGGGAGAAAATATCTTGATCTTTTGGTTTTAATAAGCAATTCCCTAAATAGCTAAATTAAATTTAAGAAGAAAATGGAAAACAAAACTCCAATGCCCTTTAAAAATGCCCTTATAATTTTCCATGGGACAATTTTTTATACAGTTAAGGAAAAGCAAATTTGTTACCTTTTCTGGCAATCTCAAACTCTTCGGTTTCTGATTCCTAAAAAAATTATTTAACTCATTGAAGAGTAATGTGGCTGACTGATCAAATGCCCACTGCCTGCTTGGAGCTGGGGATCCCTCTGGAGAGGCTCAAGGGCACCCCCAAGGGCCTGGCTCTGAGTGCAGTTCCTGTCGGAAGCTGCCTCAAAGCAAATGCAAGATAAGCCAGGAGCTTCTGTGGGGAAGACGGCAGCATCCATCTTGCCATTAGGCTGATCAGTTTTCCTCTGCTTCCTGTTTCCTTAAAACGTTGTCTTCCCGCCAAGATAATGTCCAGGCTTACACAGATGCGAGAAGTGAGGCAGAAAGCCACTGCACTTGCTTTGCCTAGAAATTAATCTTGCACTCTCAGAGGAGCACTTAATATCCTGTGGAAGCAACACTCTCCAAATACAGCAGCCCTACCATTCTGGGGGCCAGATTGCCATTGACCTTGATTTCCCAGCTATGAAAGATTTTGGAAAAGGCCTTTGAGGAAAAGGCAGTCACAAAGCCCATCCACTTTCCTTGGGCCAGAGCGCCAGGCAGATTAAGGAGGAGGTCCCCAGAAAGGTGCAGCCACTGGTTTTGAAGGAGCGCTAAAACCCCACTGGAATAAACCAGAAGTGTGGGATCAGTTAACTCAGGGTTTCACTTGCAACTATTCCTATGGATGGAAGAGGTTCCTTAATGCAGACTTCACCGTTGTCGGTCTTTCCAGGGAAGCCTTCCTTTTTGCGATGTCTCCGTGCAAGCAGTGGGGCACGGCTGCAGGCGGACCTGTCTCCCTGCCACCTGTGTGCACGCGCAGAGATGAGTCACGGTCAGCTGGCCTGTGAAGCTGAGTAATGCGTAACGCCTCAGATACTGTTCCTTGGAAGTGAGGTGTTCTTTATTTTTCGCTAACTGAATGAGATGTTCTTTAACATGCCTCACAAACACAGTCTGACGTAGAAAACTGCCCACAATAAATGTGTGTAGCCATTTCCTGTTTCGAATATAAAGAAAGAAATATGTGATTTTTACTCATAGAAGTTTCTCACCCCCCACTCGTGTTGAACAAACATGTCTTCAAGGAGAGCAACATTAACTGTCTTAAGGGACCTGTTTCTCTGTCGGGCCCTCCTGGTCTGACCCGGTTCAGAGGTCCTTTTCCGATCCTCGACGGTCAGGGGTAGATGATAGCAAGTCACAGGTCCGGTTTACAAAAGCCAGGTGTTCTGGTGAGCGAAAGCTTTCTTGCTTTCAAGCTAGGGTGGCCAACCACCGTGGTTTTTCCTGGACTGAGAGTTTTCAGTGTTAAGCCCAGGAAAGTCCCTGGATGAGTCGATCACCGTATTTCAGGCCAACTTGTGCCTAGGGAAGCCGCAGAGTAAAGGACTTGCCAGTGTGGGCTCTGGAGCTGACTGCCTGAGTTAGGACCACTGTCCATTATTTAACTTGCCATGTAACCGTGGGCGAGTTACTTAACCAGCTCCTCAGTTTTCACACCCCAAACCTGGGAAAAATAACATCTCCCTTTTAGGGATGTCATGAAGCCAAAATGAAATCATCACGTACAGTGTCCCTCCGTGAGCCGCACACATAGGAAGGGCTCATAAATGCTGGCTATTTTTGTTGCAATTGTTATTATTTGAAGGTAAAACAGTAGCAGTGAAGTGGGCCACCCGTGGGAAAAATGGCAACTAATACACCTGAGGTCAGCCCAGAGCTATCAAGAGGTGGTCAGATAACATTCATGACAGCTTGAGAAGACACAAAAGCACACAAAAGCACAAAAGCACAAAAGCACATGTGTTCTTCTGTTTGGAAACTGTTGATCAAAAACGGATTTTACTTTGAAAAGTTTTGGTGCCTTTAGGGGCAAGTTTCCATTATCTGGGAAATCCGGGCAGATGGATTTCTTGGCTAGGGGAGGCGTAACTCCAGGTGTGTTCAAGGCCCCGCAGGCTTCCTAAGTGCCCTCGATGAGGAAGCAGATGCCAAGGGGAGCCTGTGGTGCGTTGGCTCCTCCTGGGGCACAGGATCAGGCTGCAGACCCTTGGCATATGCTGTGGAAAATCTTCCCACACCGGCACCGGGGCTCCAGACACATGTGTTTTAGATCAGTGTTAATCAAGTCAGCTTCTGAAGCTCTTACTTCCTGTCATTTGGCCTGCAAAATTTTGCTGAGTCATTTGACCTCATGCATCTTCTAAAACAGTAGTCACATGACCAGAGGAAACTGCTGTGGGCACACAGCTTGCCTATGGGCACGTAGTTTTGCAAACTTAACCCAACCAACATGCGGAGATCACACACTGCCGTGCCCTGCGTTGAATTAGGGACCTGGAACTTACTGGGAGCAGCAGGGCCCGGCTTGTCCTCAAAGCACTGGCTTTCTAGTGGGAAGGACAGGTGCATATTCTAGGACTACAGGCCAGACCCTGAAAAGTTTTATGAACAAAAACATAAACTGTGTGACTGGGTGGCGCAGATTAATTCATTCTGACTAGGAGAATCACAAAGAAAGGCACACCCAGCTAGGGGAGAACACCTAGGACTTGGACAAGCTGAGAAAGGGGAAGAAAGTTTGGACAGAGGGTGTGCAGAAGCCAGAACACATAGGCAGGTTCCCGGGGTCATGTTGGGCACCCAGCATGCTGGATTGGACCACAGGAAGCACAAAGGGGGTTCGGTGGGAGATCAGTTGGGCCCGCTCATAGAGAACGGAGTGAATACACGAACCTAGAGTCTACACTTTCTTCCATATGCAAGAGGAAAGGCTTTGGAGCAAGGGAGTGATAGGATCACAGCAAGGCCTTAGAACATGACTTGGTCAAGGAAGGAATCTGTGGGCGGATAAATACAGGCGGCAGGAAGGCAGGGGAGGGCAGAGGTCTTAGTCCCACAAGGCAGGTCAGAGTTGATGAGACCTGAACTTTGGAAATGGCAGAAAGAATGGAAGGGAAGGAAGAGAAGACGCTAATGGAAACTTTGGGAGGGAGAAAGAGAGGATTTAACCTCCATTTCTCTGCACCAACCCCAAGGTGGGCAGTGAGCCGGGAGGGGCAGCAAGGAAAGGAAGAGCAAGTGAATAACAGTCTGGGTAGAGCGGCAAAGATCACAGGTTGCAGAGCTGAGGGGAAGGGAGTTGGTTAGCCTACAAAGAAAGGGCTGAACAGCACCTTAGTGACAGCTTGTCTGTACAGGAGAGACACCAATCACAGCTGTTTCCCGGTCTCCTCAGAAAAAGGCTCAAGTTAAGGTCTGGAGAGTTTAAAGGAGATATTAAGACAGAATTTCCAAATGGAGAAAGAGAGGCCAATAGCAGGAAGTGTTTTAACTTCAGGATGGTTTTGTTTCTGAGCTTCAATCTTTGCGCCACTGCCTGGACATGGGAAGAGTTTCCTCCTTCTATCTCCCTTCCAGAAAACCACCTCAGTCCCGCCTTGGTCAGTGGTTTCCTCTTTGACCGGAAAAGTCAGCATCACTGTTACTTTAAGGAAAAACAAAAAGCACTGGGTATGAATTCACCTTTGGAGATAATTGTACAAAATTCCTTTGTTAATTTTCAATCGGCATACTGAAAGTAACAGGTGTAAGTGGGTTTATGACGGTATTCACTATCAAAATCAAGTCCCTGAATTGGCTCATAACAGAATGCCACTTCAAAGCAGCTGTGGCAGGAAAAAGGGCATATTGCAAGGTTGTGGGGGCTTTGGGGTCACCCAAGACAGGAAGTGACTGAGAGCTGAGAGTCACTGAGCCCCAAGAGCCCCAGTCAGTCCTGGCTTCTGCCTGTCCCTGAATCAGCTACCTTCTCTCTCTCTGCAGGATGACCTTCACCACTTCAGCCATCCCATCCCGCAACACCTGAATGGCCCGTGCACAGGTTACAGGACCAGAGAAGGCCAGTTCATGTCTATTTATCTTAATTCTGATCTCCTGGGGACTCTGTCTCACCTAGGTGAACAAGGCCATATAGCTCAAGCATAGCTGCTAAACGTTGTGCACTACTATGGAACAGAGCAGGGGCGGTTCTCAGGGAAGAGTGCCATGAGCTGGACAGCCACCTTCTGATGCCCCTTTAAAAATCATGACAGGATCAAACCTCTCATCCTGCATGGCAGAATATTTGAAATGTAGAGACTAGGAATATGTTCATAAAGATAAAGAACTTCTGGCACAAAAATCACTGAGAAAAATCATCATCCAGAACTGTAGAATCACATGATACAATTACATCATTTATTAATGTGGTCAGCAAAGAAAGCATTGACCAGCCTTTGGCATTCTTGAAACTTAGGAAGAGTTAACCAGTCGTTACCATTCTATGGATACACAGGAACCACCACTTCTGAAACTTCTTCAGTTGTGGCAGCTTTGTTTTACTCACATCACTTCCCTTCTCAGAAATCATATGTATTTCTATTTCGTAATCTTAAAACTTTTGAGCAAGAGATTCAAGGCCCATTCCATCACATAGCACCACACTCCATCCCAACCTATTTCGTTCTTATTGCTTACCTCATGTTATTCCCCGTCTCAGTGGTTTCAAATCCAGGCAGATTTTATATTAGACACCTGCATCTCACCCCTGAAGATTCTGATTCTGGGCCTTGGGAGTCTGTGTGTATGTGTGTGTGTGTGTGTGTGTGTGTGTGTATACACACACACATATATATGTACATAATTTCTTTATACATATACATATACATAATTTCTTTATAATGTTTATTTATTTTTGACAGAGAGAGACAGAGCTGTGGAGGGGCAGAGAGAGGGGGACAGAGAATCCAAAGCAGGCTCCATGCTGTCAGCACAGAGCTTGATGTGGGGCTCAAACTCACAAACTGTGAGATCATGACCTGAGCCAAAGTCAGACGCTTAACTGACTGAGACACCCAGGTGCCCCCAGAGATCCATTGTATTCTTTATCCAGTTTCCCCAAATGGTCACATCTTAAAAAACCTAGTACAATATCACAGCCAGGTAGGGCAGTCGAGGTGTAGAATCTTCCCATTTCCACAAAGATCTCTTCTGTTGCCTTTTTATAGCCATACCACTTCCCTCCTCTCCACCCATCTCTGACCACTGGCAACCATGAATCTGTTCTCCATTTCTACTATTTTGTCATTTCAAAAACGTCATACATATGGAATTGCACAGACTATAATCTTTTGAGATTGGCTTTTTTCACACAACACAGTTTTCTGGAGACTCATACAAGTTAAGCGTATCAATAGTTCATTTCTTTTTTTAAAATTTATTTATTTATTTTTGAAAGAGAGAGAGAAAGAGAGAGAGAGAGCGCAAGTCGGGGAGGGGCAGAGAAAAAGAGAATCCCAAGTGTGGGCCCAAAGTGGGGTTCCATCTCCCAAACTGCGAGATCATGACCTGAGCTGGAATTCAAGAGTTGGGTGCTTAACTGACTGAGCCACCCAGGGGCCCCATAGTTCATTTCCTTTTACTGCTAAGTAGTATTCTATGATATGGATATACATAGTTTCTTTAGCCACTCACTCTGGGTCTTTTCACCCTTATTGAAGTACAATTGACAAATAAAATGATAAAATATTTAAAGTGTACATCATGATGATTTGATAGACATATATGCTATTAACCTATTTCCTCCCTTGAGTTAATTAACATATCTATCACCTTACATCCTTACCTTGTTTTGTTTTGCTTCCGTAAGAACACTTACCATTCTAATTTCTTAGCAAATTTCAATTGTAAAATACAATGTTATCAACAAGAGTCACTATGTTATACATTAGATCCTCAGACTTTTTCATCTTATAGCTGGCAGTCTGGACCCTTTCACCAACCTTTCCTTCTTTCTCTCCCCCCAGGCCCTGTTAACCACTTTACCCTCTGTTTCTATGAGTTTGACTTTTTTTAGATTTCACATTTAAGTGGTACCATGCAGCATCTTTCTCTGTCTGACTTACTTCACTCAGCATAACACCCTCAAGGTCCATCCATGTTTTTTCACAAACAAAAGGCAGGACTCCCTGCCAAAAACCTTTTTTTTTTCCCATCCATGTCCAATTGCTTGAGCAATATTTGTTGAAAAGGTGATCTTTCCTCCTTTGAATTGCTGTTGCACCTTTGTCAAAAATCAGGCATATTGTATGAGTCTTTCTTGGTCCTCTGTTTTGTTTTATTGCTCTATGTGTCTATCCGTCTGCTAAAAGCCACACTGTTTTTATTACTTTAAATGTATATTAAGTCTTAATATTGGGGAAAGTGATTCTTCCCACCTTCTTCCCTTTCAGGATTGTTTTCATTATTCTAGAGTCTTTGCCTTTCCTTATAAATTTTAGAATAAGTTTGTATATATCTACAAAAAACCTTGCTGAGATTTTGATAGAAGTTACATTAAAACCACCTCAACATAATAAAGGCCTCCTATGAAAAACCCTCAGCTAACATCATACTCAATGGTGAAAAACTGAAAGTTTTTCCCCTAAGGTCAGGTACAAGGCAAGGATTCCCACTCTCACCACTTTTATTCAACAAAGTACTAAAGTCCAAGCCACAGCAGTCATACAAGAAAAAGAAATAGAAGCCATCCAAATTAATAAGGAAGAAGTAAAACTTTAACTACTTGCAGATGACATGACACTATATATAGAAAACCCGAAAGACTCCACCAAAAAACTGCTAGAACTAATCAATGAATTCAGTAAGGTCACAGGATAAAAAATCAATATATAAAAATATGTTGCATTTCTATACACTAATAATGAAATGGCAAGTGAGACATTAAGAAAACAATCTCATTTTCAACTGCACCAAAAATAATAAAATACCTAGAAATAAATTTAACCAAAAAGGTGAAAGACCTGCACTCTGAAAACTATAAAATACTGATGAAAGAAATTGAAGATGACACAAACAAATGGAAAGACATTCCATGGTCATGGATTAAAAGAACAAATGTTGTTACAATATCTATACCACCCAAAACAATCTACAGATTTAATGCAATCTCTATGAAAATACCAACAACATTTTTCACAGAATTAGAACAAATAATCCTAATTTATATGGAACCATAAAAGACCCTGAATGGTCAAAAGCACACTTGAAAGAAGAAGAACAAAACTGGAGGTATTACAATCCCAGATTTCAAAATAAAGTACAAAGCTACGGTAATCAAAACAGTACGGTACAGACACAGAGATAAACACAGATCAATGGAACAGAATAGAGAGTCCAGAAATATAGTCATGATTATATGGTCAATCTTTGATGAAGGAGGCAAGATTATGCAACAGGAAAAAGACAGTCTCTTCAACAAATGGTGTTGGGAAAACTAGATGGCTATATGCAAAAGAATGAAATGGGACCACTTTCTTACACCATACACAAAAACAAACTCAAAATGGATTAAAGGCTTAAATATGAGACATAAAACCTCAAAAATCCTGGATGAGAATAGGCAGCAGTTTGTTTCTCTGACATCGGCCATAGCAACATTTTTAAAAGATATGTCTCTTGAAGTAAGGGAAACAAAAGCAAAAATAAACTATTGGGAGTAGATCAAAACAAAAAGCTTCTGCAGAGCAAAGGAAACAATCAACAGAAGTAAAAAGACGACCTACTGAATGAGAGAAGATATTTGCAAATGACACATCCAATAATGGGTTAGTATCCAAAATATATGAAGAACTTATACAAATCAACACCATAAAAACAAATAACCCAATTAAAAAATGGGCAGAAGACATGAATAGACATTTCTCCAAAGAAGACCAATGGGCCAAAGACAGATGGCCAAAGACAGATGGCCAAAGACACATGAAAAGATGCTCAGCCTCACTCATCATCAGGGAAATGCAAGTCAAAAGCACAATGAGTATCCTTCACACCTGTCAGAATGGCTAAAAACAAAACTGCAAGAATCTACAAGTGTTGGCAAGGATGTGAAGAAAAAGCAACCCTTGTGCACTACTGGTGGGAATGCAAACTGGGGCAGCCACTGTGGAAAACAGTATGGAGGTTCCTCAAAAAGTTAAAAATAGGAATTCCCATATGATCTAGTAATTCCACGACTGGGTATTTACCCAAAGAATACAAAAACACTAGTCTAAAAAGATATATGTACTCTTGTTTATTGCAGCATTATTTACAATAGCCAAGGTATAGAAGCATCCCAAGTGCCTATCAGTAGATGCAGGATAAAGAATATATACACAATGGAATATTGCTCAACCATGGAAAGAATGAAGTCTTGCCATTTGCAACAACATGGATGGATCTAGAGAGTATAATGCTAAGTGAAATAAGTCAGTCAAAGAAAGACAAATACCATATGATTTCACTCATATGTGAAATTAAAAAACAAAACAGGGAGCCTGGATGGCTCAATCGGTTAAGTGACCAACTCTTGATTTCAGCTCAGGTAATGATCTCATGGTTTGTGAGTTCGAGCCCTGTGTTGGGCTCTGCACTGACAGCACTGAGCCTGCTTGGGATTCTCTCTCTCCTTCTCTCTCTGCCCATTCCCCGCTTTCTCTCTCTTAAAATAAATAAACTTTAAAAACAAAACAAACGAACAACAGCAAAAAAAAAAAACAGAGACAGACCAAAAAACAGATTCTTAACTATAGAGAACAAAGAGATGGTTACCAGAGGAGTTGTGGATGAGGGGATGGGTGAAATAGGTGAAATGGATTAAGAGTACACTCAGTCATGATGAGCACTGGGTAACGTACAGAATTTTGAATCACTATATTATACACCTGAAGCTGACATGACACTGCATGTTAATTATACTGAATTAAAATGAAGAAAAGAAATTACATTAAACCTACAGATCAATTTGGAGAGAAGTGATATCTTTAACTATGTTGAGCCTTCTAGTCCATAAATAGGGTATGTCTTTTCATTTATTTAGGTTTTATTTATTTCTTTTAAAGTTTATTTATTTATTTTGAGAGAGGGAGAGCAAGAGCAGGGTAGGGGCAGAGAGAAAGAGGGAAAGAGAGAATCCCAAGCAAGCTCCATGTTGTCAGCATAGAGCCGGATGCAGGGCTTGATCCCATAAACCGCGAGATCATGAGCTAAGCCGAAATCAAGAGTCAAACACTTAAATGACTGTGCCACCCAGGCACCCCCTACGCTTATTTAGGTTTTAATTTCTTTCACTAGCTTTTTGCAATTTTCAGCCTATATATACTATACATTGTTTTGCTAACTGTATATGTAAGTAATTCATTTTCTTTAAAGTGATTATAAATGATACGGTGGGTTTTTTTAAGTTTATTTATTTATTTTGAGAGAGAGAGAGCACAGAGCCTGACATGGGGCTCAATCTCACAAACTGTTAGATGATGACCTGACCCTAAATCAAGAGTCAGACACTGAACCAACGGAACCACTCAGGTGCTCCTGGTATTGTGGTTTTAATTTTGGTGTCCACAGAACTGTGATTGTTTTGTGTGTGTTTTTCTTGTATTCTATCTTCCTGCATTCACTTATAAATTGAAAGAGGTGTTTTTTTGTTTTTGTAGATTAGTTGGGATTTTCTATGTAGATAATCATAACATCTGCAAATAAAGACAGCTTTATTTCTTCCTTTCCAACCTGTATGCTTTTAATTTCTTTCTTCTTACCCTAGTGCTGTGGTTATAATTTCCAGTATTATGTTAAATATGAGTGATGAGAACAGATAACCTTCCTGTTTCTATTCTTAGAAAGAATTCAGTCTTTCACTAATAAGTATGATGCTGGCTGTTGGTTTTTCGTAGATGCTCCATATTAAGCTGAGAAAATTCCATTCCGTTCCTAGTCTGATGTCAGTTTTTATTAGGAATCACTGAATTTTGTCAAATGCTTTTTCTGCATCAGTTGACTTGATCATACATACAGTTTTTCCTTTGGAGTCTGCTAATATGAAGAATTTTACTGGTTAGTATTCAAACATTAAACCATCCTGCATAGCTGTGCTGGACTCCATTTGGTCACAGCTGATTGTTTTTTTGTTTTGTTTTTTTGTGTGCTGTGGGTTTTGTTTGTTAAATTTTGGTTAAGAATTTTTGCATCTATGTGACTGCGGATCATCTCGCACTGGGTAGTTGAGATTCGGAAGGCGCTCAGACTCAGTGTCAGCAAGACTGCCCCTCCAGTCAGAACCGTGCGAAGACAAAACGGCCTTCCTTAAAGGATAATCATGTCCTGTCTTGGGGGCTCCTCAAGCTCTGGCTTAATGACCACCGGATGGGAATGTTGTAGAGGAAATTCAGACGCCAACTGGTGGGAGTGTGACTGGACAGCCTTGCGATTCTATTCCAGTCAGAGAGCATGTGATTTCATGAACTCCATTGCCCTGGTTCCCAGTGCTTCAGTATTTCCTGTCTGCAGCTGGGACGAAGGCTGGGCTTGACCTGCCACCTGAGGTCTAGCGCTTCTCTGGGAGTTACAGCAGAGGGTCAGGCCACCAACCATCTGCTACCCAGGCAGGCAGGCAGGCAGGCAGGATGCCCCAGGGCCTGCATAGAGTTTTAGACCCTTGTGATAAGCCCGCTGTCTGTGCCTCATGGACCAGATAACCTTACTCCATTCCAAGCCCCAGCCCCAATGGGCTCTTTATTTCAGTGACCCTGAGGTCACTGTGGCTTGAGTCTTGGCTGGAACAGGACAAGCAGGAGCAGGACAGACTGTTTTGTGTTTCTCAGTCTGTCCAGATTTGCACTTCCTTTAAAGGACCTTTCAGATGTTTATTTTTCCACTCTTCTTTTCATTAACTTGAAAGCAGCAAACTATATTTTGCCAAGAGAGAAAAAACATCCCTCATGCAGAGGATTTCTTCTCAACCCATCCCTCAGTAAACACTATTTCTGAGTGGGCTTCAAAGCTGGCCCAGCCCTGGATCCACCAATATCACTCACAATACTTGAGAAAGTAGATTTGAAACTTGCAGCCTTGATTTGAAAACTGCTCTTACTCTGCCTCTGTTGTATTTCATACCAGGAGGTGAGAGATGCTTGTGGGGTGGGTGTGTGTGTGTGTGTGTGTGTGTACACAGTCAACACACATAATTGTTTTGCCAGGTGGTGAAATAGAACATCAACTGTCATTACAAAAAGGGGTTTGTGGACCGGCAGACTCCTATCTCATGATGTTGAATAAAACTCAAATCCGAACACCTTAATGTGATATTAAATATACTCATGGAGATCTACCTCCCAGCTTTCTCTCTGCTTCCTCTCCTGCTCACACTCCTATCCTTTCCTCAATAATCTGCCCAGTCACTTGAAATTCTTGCCGTTAGCACCACTGCCTACATGTCTCCAGGAACTCTGGTTAGAAAGAGTAGGTACCATGGGGTGGATTTCTCATGAACCTATTAACGCTCATCTTAGCAGGAATTGCTTTCTCACTGGTCTAGCAGAGAACCTAGATTCTAGAGTGGAGATGGAATGGGACTAACATAGGCAAAGTCTGGTGGAGAGGAGAGGTAAAGCAAAGAGCCAAATGTGGGCAGAGTCTAGAGAAGGAGGCAGGGAAGTGAGAGGCCTGTTGGGCAGCTGTAAGCCTCAAATGCAAGCATGAAAATGGCAGCAGATGTGTGCATCTCATGCCTTATCCCATGAAGGGCATTTCCAGGATGGGTATGTGCACTAACCTCCAAGAAGCCCCAAGAGCAACACAGCAAAGTCTTTTCCACCTGAGGTGCTGCTCCAGGGCTGCTAACTACAGATAAAGCAGAAGAACCACAGAAGTACAATCTGCTGGTTCCCAGGTATGGCTGGGCTCATTTCCAGGCTCCCGGGAGAAGCTTGGCAATGGCAATGGAACTGGAGGGCAGATGACTTGACTCCAGGCCCAGCTCGGCCATGTATCAGCTGAGAGAGCTTGGGTTGGCCTCAGTTTCCCCATCCATCAAATGACATAGGTGTCTGCATCTTTCTGCTGGGTGACCTCACACCGTCCTGTTATAGCACCTACTCTAATATGCCAGTGTCTCCCAAATTCCAGTCACGAAGCCAGTCCCCTCCCAAGTTCTGGAGCCCTGAATCCAATCTTCCTGAATATCTCTGTTTGGGATTCACGGACCCCCAGAGCCTAGTGTGCTCCATCGACCTGCTCACCTTTCTTTCCAAACCTGCTCCTCTTCCTAGTTACACTGCGGTGAATGACACTGTCATTCACCCATGTACCCAAAAGAAAGCTAGATGTTTGCCCTAGCCTCTCCTGTACCTCCCACATTCTGTCACAAGTCCAATACAGGCTCTTAAATGTCTCTTGAATCCAATCCTGCTCTCCATCCTCACTGCCACTGCTCTGGACTGAAATTGTACCGTCTCTCTCTGGGGCCAATGCACTGACCTCCTGTCTCACCCTGCAGTCTGGAATCCCTGCTACACGATTGCTTTTTCTAAACTGCAAAGCTCTTGTGACTCTCCTACTTAACGCCCTTAGTGATTACCTATTTATTTCCTTTGGGGTAAGAATTCAAACTCCTTAATATGTCCTGGTTCCCCTCTTGACTCATTTCCTGCCTACCTTCCCTCCCCCACTCTTTAATTAAGTAATTAATTCATTTCTTTTATTTTTTTTAGAGAGTGTGTGAGCCAGGAGAGGGAGAGGGGCAGAGGGAGAGAGAGAGAATCCTAAGCAGACTCCATGCTCAGCACAGAGACCAACACGGGGCTAGATCCCATGACCCTGGGATGACAACCTGAGCCCAAATCAAGAGTCAGACGCTCAGCCAACTGAGCTACCCAGGCGCCCCTCCGTCCCCCACTTTATGCTCTACCTGTCACCACACTCAACTACTCAGAGTGCCACAAAGGGGCAAGACTTTCTCTCTTATGACTTGAATGGCCTGCTCCCTTGCCCGGTATTCTCTGACCCTCTTTTTTGCCTGCCCAGCCCCTACTGAGATCCATATTCTCCCTGGAAATACCACTCTGGTCCCACCTGAGTCAGAATAGCCTGTCTCAGGGCTCCCTCCTCTCACAGAACCTATCATACTGAGTGGTATGGTGACATTGTCTATTGCCTGCAGGGTTCTCTGAGCTCCTCAAGTGTGGGCAGTATGCCTCAGTCCTTCTGTCTCCCAAGCCTTCCACAAACCTTCAGGAACCGTGAGAAAACACATGTCTGCTGTTGAAGCCACCGCCCAGCCTGTGTATTCTGTTAGGACAGCCCTAGCAGAATGATACAAGTATCTACTATATGCAAAGTCCTTTGCCTTTACGGGTTGCAAGAGAGGATGCCTGGAAGGTTTCTATGGGATGTTCCTGTTTGAGTCCCATTCTTTGAGTCTCCTTAGGCAGCATTTCTTCCTGTGACAGTATGGTTTAAGATAAAATTGTGGCCTTCCCAGAAGTTTAGCGAGAAGCCACCCCTCATCTTTCATTAGAGGCCATTCTGTCTGGCTCCTCTTTGTCCTAAATTTAGAAGTTTGTGCACCTGCAAGGTAAGCAGGAGAAGGATCATTCTTGAGGCTTTGAGGCACAGGCTATCTGCCACAGGTAGAGTCACAGTCCTGTGGCCCCTTGCGCGGCTGGGAGGGAGAACGTGGGTTCTGAAGTCCCCAGATCTTCCCAGTTTGCTGCATGAGTGTATTAAAGTTCCTTGTCTTACTTAAAATAAAACTCCTAAGAGGCACATATATGACTTCAAGTCTTCTCAGGATTATCATGCCTTTTTTCCAAGGGTTAATTTTCAGAAGGGGTTTGATGCCTTTCCCCAAATAGAGAGCTTTGTTCAAAGAGTACTCAGATTGAAATCAAGTAGCATTGTGATTCTGAGCTACGGGGGACAGAGAGCGTTCAGTTTATATAAACCAAAGTGGGGGGGGTCCCGGGATGTTGACATCATGGGCATTGGTACCTGTCACTGTGACCACCAGATGCAGGAATGGCGCCACTCACAGAGCCTTTCATCTTACACTGACGTCCTGCTGGGGAGTGGAATCTGGGGCAGGGGTGCCAGCCTGGCATGTTCCAGAGGCCTTTTATGGGCAAGAAGAGGGGGCTCCAACCACAAGGCCCGAGAGCAGAGAGTCAGAATTCAGGGAGGTGGCACGATGGAAACCTGCCTTCAGGAGAGAACATCTGGACGTGGTACATCCCTTCATTCCTCAACAAAGTCAGGAAATGGAAGCAGGAGGAAACATTGAGAAAGGAGAACATTGAGCTCTTTTAACTGGCAGCTCTATTTTTGTGGATTAATAATTCATAAAGAACGACTTACGACACACAGGGACTGAGAGCTCACGAGCGGCATGCCTTGGCGACCTCACGTGGCCTGTGCAAGGAGCTGGAGAAAAACATCTGTTGGACCTGGATGATATTGGAACCATGCATCATGTAAGCAGGCTGCCCTCTTAAGAAGCTAAAATGACCAACCAAGTATGAGCAACTCGACCTCACTAGAAGTTATAGAAAGGCAAATGAAAGATGAGATGTATATTTTTTGCGTCCCACACAAAGTTTACAACGGGTAACAGTACCATGCTAGGTTTTAGTTCAGAGAGTTGAAGTGAGCCCACCTAGATCCTTCCCTCCCACTCAGAAGCTCTACTGAAATGGCAGCAAAGATGTACACAAGAGAATAAATTCACTGTGGTGCCGAATGTAGCAGGTAGGGACATCAGCAGAGTTTTTGATAATTTTCTAGAAGATAGAAAGTCATTGGGCTTGAAATGCCAAATAAATCTCAGAGGGGGAAGCTGTGTATGAGGTATGAGAGGACGCTGCAGAGAGAGACGGACTCCTGGAAGGAGAGCTATCTTCCAGAAGCGGTGCCAAGCTCTGAGTTGACAGAACGGTCAAGTAGGAATGGAATGCGGGTTGGCTATCAGGATGACCATTTGTGGGGCAGTCTGTGGGCAGCTGAGCCAGTTGGCCACCTTCACTCACACTGCTTCCCTGCCACAGGTGCAGAGCAGCTGGCCATGTACTGGCTCCCTTCAGAGACGAGTGTGCTCTTTAGGGGAATTCAACAGTCGGCCCGGGGAGATCTAGGGCTCCTTGAGGGACGGTGGGCCCTCCACAGTGAGCCTGTCCTTGTCAAGGCCATGAAAAGGGGATGTGCGGGGGTGTGAGAAGCATCCCACCAGCCTGACTTCTACCCCTGTATCTAAAGTGAGCAGTGCAAGGCCATATGCTCTACTATTAACATATACTCGTAAATGTGAATGGATATACCAAGGACAGCCAGAGTTCATGACAATTAAACATTTCAGTAGAAGGGCTGAAAGAAAGTTGAAGAAATATGCCAGAATATAGTCTAGAAAGAGAGAGATGAAAAATATGAGGGGTAAGTTAAAAGGATGTAGGATCAATTCAAAATGTCTAACATCTAGGGAGCCCGAGTGGCTCTGTCGATTGAGTGTCCGACTCTTGATTTTGGCTCAGGTCATGATCCCAGGGTTGTGGGATCAAGCTCCATGTCTGGCTCCCTGCTGAGCATGGAGCCTGCTTAAGATTCTCTCTCTCCCTCTCCCCTTCTCCCCCCTCCTCTCTTTCTCTCAAAAAAAAAAAAAATGTCTAACATCTATCTGACAGGAATTCCAGAAAGAACAGAGAACATGAAGGAGAAACATTATCAAAAGAAAAATGAGTTTTCAAATTGAAGGAGTTGCTGAGGACTATACAAAAAGAATTTTTAAAAGGACCCATATATGTTGTGATAAAATTTAGAACATGAAATGCAAAGAGAGGATTTTCAATGCCTCCAGGGAGTAAAGATACAGTATCATAAAAGAATACTTAACATGGCCATGGCCTTCTTGTCAGTAATTTCAGATGCCAGAAGAGTAACCTAGTGCAACAATGCCTTTAAATACCAAAGGAATGTGATTTTTCTTTCCAGAATTATCAATTCAACCAAATTATTCACTAAGTGAATATCAGGGCACATAAAGAGTTTTTTAGAACTGCACTACTCAATCTTTCAGTTAATAATATTTATACAGTTATAATATTATAATATTGTATTTATACAGTTATAATATTGTATATTATAATATAATATTGACAAAATATTGACTATTGATTTTCAACTTTCAGAATGTCTATAGACAAAACAGAGACTCAAACATTTATCCACTGTCTTTGTTTGGGAGCTGCTATAACAAAATACCACAGACTGGGTAGCTTATAAATAATGGAAATTTTTATTTCACAGTTCTGAAGGCTAGAAGGCCAAGATCAGGGTGCAGCATGGTCAGGTGTTTGTGAAGGCCCTCTTCTGGGGCGCAAACTGCCACTAACTCACATGGAAGAAGGAGAAAATAAACTCTCTGGAGCCTCTTTTATAAGGGCGCTAATTATATTCACAAGGGATCCACCCTCATGACCTAAGCAGCTCCTAAAGGGCCCACCTTCCAGTACCATTACATTGGAGATTAGGATTCCAACATATGAATTTGGGGGGAGGGAGGACTCAAACATTCAGACCATAGCATTGAAAGATTACTTGTGTGTGTTCTTCAATGAGATGAAAGAAGAATCCAAGAAAGATAAAGTCAAGGGATCCAAGAGATATTATAAATAACTTAAGGGTATAATTAAAATGAAAAAAAAAAAAACACGTGGTGGCAACTGGTATATACCTATACCACAATAAGATAAAATTAGGCCGTTCAAAATGGTATGTTTAAGAAATAGGATTTTTTTGGGGCGCCTGGGTGGCTCAGTTGGTTGAGCGTCCGACTTCGCCTCAGGTCGTGATCTCGCACTCCATGAGTTCCAGCTCCCCGTCGAGCTCTGTGCTGACAGCTCAGAGCCTGGAGCCTGTTTCAGATTCTGTGTCTTCCTCTCTCTGACCCTCCCCTGTTCATGCTCTGTCTCTCTCTGTCTCAAAAATAAATAAACGTTAAAAAAAATTAAAAAAAAAAGAAATAGGATTTTTTTTAAAGTTTATTTATGTTGAGAGAGAGAACACACACGAGCGGGTTAGGGGCAGAGAGAGGGAGAGAGAGAATCTCAAGCGGGCTCCTCACAGTCAGAGCAGAGCTCCATGCAGGGCTCGATCTCACAAACCATGAGATCATGACCCGAGCCAAAATCAAGGGTCAGATGCTTAACCAACTGAGCCACCCAGGCTCCCAGAAATTGGATGTTCTTAATGATATGATCATGAGGATATGTTTCTATTGTAAATTAGTTTTAAAAAAGTAAGTAGAAACCCCAGAAAAAAAAAATCAGAGGTAAAATCCTAGTGTAAAATCCTAGTGTAAAATCAGAGGTAAAATCCTAGGGATGCCTGGGCGGCTCAGTCGGTTGAGCGTCAGACTTCTGCTCAGGTCATGATCTCACAGTTCATGGGTTTGAGCCCCGTGTCGGGCTCTGTGCTGACAGCTCAGAGCCTAGAGCCTGCTTCAGATTTTGTGTCTCCCTCTATCTCTGTCCCTCCCCCGCTCACGGCTCTGTCTCACTCTGTCTCTCAAAAATAAATAAATGTAAAAAAAAAAACTTAAAAAAAAATAAGAAGCAACCTAAATTAAGGTATAGATGTGAGAAACTAATTAAGGTAAGAAAAGAGGACTTCTCTGATTTTGATTTTTGAACAATCTCTTTTGAGTAGCTTAGATTATTTCCTTCCTTCCTTGATTCTTTAGTAAATAATTTTTATATGTTTACGGTTATAAAAGCTTCTTATTGGTTTTCAAATTTTAGAATAAATTTTTAGAAAAGTATGAAAGACTTTGGTTTCAGAATGGAATATAACTATGGCAAACCCAATAAATATTATAAAAGGAATGGGGCAGTTATGGCAGAAGACAGGATGTGAAGAAAATAGGGAGAATGGGTATGGGGGACAGAGTAAAGGGACAATTTCCTCATTTACATAGTGAGGATAAGTTATCACAAATCCTCAAGTAAGGAGGCGATAAATACTATAGAAAGTTGATAAATCAAGTAATTGAGGTATAAACATATTATTTAGTTTTGTGGCAATCATCAGGAGAACGAAAATCAGGTTGGCTGAAGTTGGTTAACACAGGAAGTAGAACAGGGTAAGGAGGGGGAGATGCAGATTTTTCAGCGTTATATACTATATGAATGTAATTTTCATCACAAGTATGTATTACTCTAAAAATATAAATGGAGAGGGGCACCTGGGTGTCCCAGTCGGTTGAGTGTCTGACTTTGATTCAGATCATGATCTTGTGGTTCGTGGGTTTGAGCCCTACATAAGGCTTGCTGCTGTTAGCACAGAGCCCGCTTCGGATCCTCTGTCCCCTCCTCTCTCTGTCCCCACCCCCGCTCATGCTTTCTCTCTCAAAAGAATAAAAAATAAACATTTAAAATTTAAAGAATATATAAATGGAGATAATAATATTATCCCAAAGTGTTGCCACTGGTGAAGTAAACAGACCCTCTTATACTCTATTTTCAAGAATGAAAACTGAACTGATCCAAACTTTTCAAAGGGCAATTTTGTAATATTAAAAAGAACTAGGCTCTCCCTCTAATAATAATATTTTAAAGTTTCCAATCCACAAAAATGGTGAGCAGCAGCTGACAAACGAACCAAGAGGAGGCAGAAGAATACAAAAGGTCCTTCCTTGCACGTGAGTGTGAACATGCACACACACAAGCTGCTCACGTCCTGCCCGTGTCTCACATATTGACTCACTGGGAAGGAACATCAGCTGCCCAGGTTCTTCGCGTTCTCCCATCTCCAGTTTTAATTCTTTCTGGTGATCCTTACATGGAAGGCTGTGTCTCTGCAGGCTTCTCCATCCTCATCTGACTCATTTTGGTTTACTTTTGTGGAAGCAACTAACTGGAGAGCTGGGACTTTTCCCTCCTGCCAGGGTCTGGGGTTAACCAGTGTTCCAAAGCCTACGGGTGCTGGCCAGCCGCTTGGAGGAGTGCCTTTGAGTCTGTTTGTCCTCTCCTTGCGGTTACTCAGAAGAGGCCCTGTCTGTGTTCCAAGTGTGGTCAGCCTATTAGAGAGGCGTCCCCCGTGGCCTGACATGGCCACTCTGCCTGTGTCATCACTGATATTATGGGAAAGAGAGCACCATTGCCTTATGACCACCTCAGCAATGGCTGTCCAGCTTGACTTGAGTAGGGAAGCCAGGTTCTTCCCGTGATTTGATGATGTGCCCCTTGGGAAATGCTTACAGTCACACAAGAATTTTATGAGAAAACAGTTAATATAATTATTCACAACAGCTCTTAATCTCTATTTTCAATGAGAAAATTGATGCTCAGCCACGGTAAATAAGTTTGTCCACGATCATTCTGCTAGAAAGTACTCAAGTGGGGATTAAAATCTAGGTCTTCTGATTCCTAATCTTGTGTTTTTTCACACTAGTCTATGTTTTTTCTTAGAGGTCCTTACTGCGATAATTGTCGGCATTAGACAAGAAGAACTTTACTCTGCTTCAAGTTTTGTAGAAAACCGTATCCTTTATGGTAATATCCAGCATCTCACTTTATCCAGCTTTGGGTTAGATCCCAAATTTGCTACTTAACTACTTTGTGCCCTTGGTCAAGTTCACACAATCTCTCAGAGTTTCAGTTTCCTCATTTTTAAGAAAGAGATACTAATATTTATCTCCAGTAAAACCTCACCAGGATTTTTTCAATATACAGCAGGAACTAAGTCAGAGCTCAAGCTGGTGGTGGTGATGGTGGTTGTCAATGTGAAGAGAATTATTTCAAAACGTTTTGGACATTAAACAGCCTTTCCAAATCTCTTCAGATGGGTTCCTAATTAACTGCTCTCCTGTCTTCTAAGATGTCAACTCATCTTCACAATATTAACTTAAAAAGTAGCTGGTCACACTACTTTGTTAAGACTGCAATTTTGAGTTAGCAAACCGTCTTGCCAAAAACAGCCATAGAAGTGTTATGTATCAGATACTGAGCCTCCAACATGTGTGTAACACAATCAGATGACAGCAAGTCCCATTCTGAATGTGGTTTCTCAAGGAGGTGTGGAAGCTGTGTGCATGGTATAGGACATTCTCCATTGATGGGGCAGCATCCTTTCTAGCAGAGAGAGAGGCATTTGTTGAGTGCCAGTATTGTGGGTGTTCAGAGAAGTGGGTAGTATTTGTACTTGGTAAATTGATGCTTTCCAAGTTCATAGGCAAACAATTGGAGACTATTAATAACATATTTTGCATGTTGGAGAAAACAAATGTCAGACAAGACCATGAACTTCTGTGCTCTTCAAAGGAGGGTGGGTAGACAGGTGATGGGGCAGAGGGTAGGCATCTCATCTTTAGTGAGAAGACTATGGCACTGGCTCCAGTTATCAAAGGGATGGAAAAGTTAAGTTTTTGCCTGTGAATTGGGGTAGGTCCATGAAGACACCAAATGCAGAGGAAAGGAAAGAAGTGAAGAACAAAGGTACATGTGTGAATAGGAAGATAGGCGTAGTTGACTTAAGAGACACTTGTTCTTTGTGGTAATATGAAGTGATCACACCTACATGTATACATGCCATATACCTAGGGTCCCTGAGTACAGTGAGACTCACAGAGGGGCCTCGATTATGTGTCTACTTGGGGGAACTCTGAGAAGTCAGGCCTTCAGAGGCCCTAGGGGTAAGAATCCTGCTTCCTTCTTAGAAGAAATGAGGATAGAATTGTGGGCTTGATCTCCAAAATCCTGGAGTAAAAGATAGATATTAAGGCTGTACCAACCCTGGGTATGGAAGAAGGAAGCAGAAAGAGGGAATTCTTCTGGCAAGGTAGAAAATTCTCTCTGACAAATGAGATGTGTGGAAGGACATGCATATCTTCAAACCCAAGTCAGCAAAAAAATGCTTTGAGTAGAACTCAGCGCTTGAGTAATCTGAGCTGATACATTTAAATATTGAGAAAGTTAATAATAGAAGATCAAAGAAGAAAAAAGCATAAATCAAAACTTCAGAGCTCAACAGAGTTATGGTGCTCAACAGAGAAGGGAGGAGGAACGATTTTGCCCTATACCTCCTTCCAGAGGATATTTGACGCCTGGAGATATTTGGGGTTCTTATAACTGGGAGGGAGTGATATTGGCTCCTAGTGGGTAGAGGCAGGAAGAGATGCTGCTCAATATCCTGCAATACACAAGACAGCCCTCCACCCCCAACAAAGAAGGATCTGGCTCTAGGGCGCCTGGGGGGGTTCAGTCTGTTAAGCGTCCAACTCTTGATTTCAGCTCAGGTACTGATCTCATGGTTCATGAGATCAAGCCCCACATCAGGCTCTGTGCTGACAGTGTGGAGCCTGCTTGGGATTCTCTCTCTCCCTCTCTCTCTCTGCCTCTCCCCTGCTCATGCTCTCTCTCTTTCAAAATAAATAAACACTAAAAAAATGATCTACCTCAGAATGTCAATAATGGGGAGGTTTAGAAACCCTGGTTTATAGCTGTCATCCTTTATACCAAATATATCAGCCATTAAGCAATGTAACTAGTTGAATGAAAAAACACAGCGGGGGAGAACAGAGGCTTGTACTAGAAACAGAGTAAGATACATGATTAATAAGATTATTACAAATGAGAAATCTTAGCTTTCCCCCACAAATCCTTTACCCTAAACTTTTCAATTATAAAGTAAAATTAATTTAATTAAGTTAATATTTTTGGGGGTGCCTGGGTGGCTCAGTTGATCAAGTGTCCAACTCCTGATTTCAGATCAGGAGTTGATCTGAAATGATCTCATGGTTCATGGGATCAAGCCCCACGTAGGGCTCTGTGATGAGAGTGCTGAGCCTGCTTGGGATTCTCCCTCTCTCTCTGATCCGCTGTGGCTTTCTCTCTCTCCCTCTCTCTCTCAAAAATAAATAAGTAAATGTTAAAAAAGTAGAACCATAGTTTTTAAAAAACTACACAAATTTTTATAATGACATCATGACAGCTTTTAGACATTATTATTTATAGTTTATAAATCATGCAAACTGCCTTATTTAATGTTTACAATTTGGTATGATTATCCTAATTTCATAGATTCTGAGAGGTTAAATTTTAATCATTTTTGGACTTCTGCTCTGTGTCAGGCACTGTGCTAGGCATTGTGGTTGTTACCCAGACAGACAAAAGCTTGGTCTTAAGAAGTTTAAAATCTCCTAGGGGACAGGGAGATGTGATACATATAATAATAGAAGTATAAACACAGCCATGGGAGAACGGGGGAGGAAACCAAAGTCATTTGCCTGAGGTTACAAAACCAGTAATTGGCAGATCTGGAACTTGTCTTAAGGTCTTTTGAGTCTCAAGTAAGTTTTCTGTCTTGGCACAACAATGTAACTCCCTTATCTTTTGCAGAGATGTGAAAACAAAACTGAAGAAAATCATTCGAAAACACATCCATAAATTTTGGAGCGGGCAAAGCACTGAAACGCTGTTGAAAGAGTGGTAGGATGTTAAAAGGAAAGATAAGACCTAGCAAAACAGAAACACAAAGAGGCTGTTGGCTTTAGACCCACCACTGGGCTGTTCTTGAGGTTTGCTAAACTATATTAAGACGCAGTCCCACCCGGAGTGATGTGACTTTGAGTTGGAGGAGTAGGAAACAGAAATATCTTGTGGTTGGGCTAAGTCCCCTCAGATGTCACCAAGCTTCCCCTTCCTCTGGTGGAAGCCCCATGTGGGGAATTATCCATTTAAGGAGAGTATCTTAGGTGAGTGGGAGTAGAGACCTAACAACCTCAAGTAAATACGGGGAAAGACACAACAAATGGCCGCCTCCTCTACGACTCAAATTCCTCTGGTCGGTTCTTTCTCGTCTCCCTTCCTCCCCGAAACCTGGATGGAAATATGAAGCCACAAGTCACTCCCTGTTACTCATTCTGACAGACAAGAAGCTGATTCGAATGGAATATCATTTTGCAGCTGTTTGTTTCTGCTTCCATTTTTCGGGAGAAGTGTTTCCTGCCATCCCTACGACATGCAGGGTCTGAGATGCAGGGTCTGAGTTCTGCCATCCCTACGACATAAAAGGCTCTGAGACTGGGGCAGATTCAGACCGTGCTGGCTCCTTGGGGAGGACAGCTCCCAGAGAGCAGACCTGAAGACTGACTTAGCCCAGGGACTAAGTCACTCCCTTTGTCCTTTTAGGCAGAGAGGGGTGTGATGGGACCCTTGTCAGTGACACAGAGCACTCATTTTTTCACTGAGGCCGGGGCTCTGTCCCTCGGGAGCACAGCAGGAGGTAAACATGAAACCTGCTTTGCCTGTGCTGTGTGGAACCACAAAATCTTGATGTTGTCACAGGCCACTCCCTGCCTCCCCATTCCCGTCCTTGCTCTGGAGGCTGGGCTACCACCAGGTTTATTCTGCACGTTGCTCCGCAACGTACACAGTTGACTGGACCAGAGCGACCCCTGACCTGTCTGGACCAATCACATCCTCTCCTGGGAATTTGGGAATGGTGTCTCGAGACAGCAAACACATGCCAACTAGTGTTTCTCACCTTTGCTCTGTGTTAACGTTGTCCAGGGAATTTTGAACACACACACACACACACACACACACACACACACACACACACACACACATTCACGATCTATCTATACTGGAGCCTGCTCTGTAGTGCCTCCTAGTACAGCTAGGAGTGACATGAGTGCCTGGAGGAGCAGACAGAGGACCCTGAGGAGGACCTACAGAGAGAGGCTGGAATGAGAGACTGAGGTTCTAGAAAGGGTAGTCAGTCAGGGTGCCTGGGTGACTCAGTCAGTTGAGCATCTGACTTCGGCTCGGGTCATGATTTCACAGTTCATGAGTTTGAGCCCCGCATCAGGCTCTCTGCTCTGTCCCTCCCCAACTTGCTCTCTCTCTCTCTCTCAAAAATAAATAAACATTAAAAAAAAAGAAAGGGTAGTCGGTCATCTTGACTCCTGATAGATTTCTAGTTCTGGGTTCCAAGTAGCTCCCCCTCTTCAATCTTCCCTTCCAAATGTTTCTTTGGAATCTACTTCGAGTAGCTTCTATACATACAACAAAATGAACCTTCACCAAAACCCTTGCATTGCCCATCTATTGCTGGTCCCTGAACACTGCTGATTTTACCTGAGAACTTGCTCATAAATCTCATCCTTGTGGCCTTTTCAATGAAGTTCTTACCCTTACCCTCCCTGAGCCAACTCCCTGGCCTCTTCTCTCTCATGCAGCTTCCACATAAAATAGATCCGATTCACTCATCTTCACATTTAGAGTCCTTTACTCATTCCTCATTGTCTGTTAAAAATAACAAAATAGTCCTGTATAAATTGACCTATAAAAATATCTCTATCCTATTACTAACTGGAAAAAAATTGCAGATCGTTAGGTATAAAATACTTCAGTTTTTCTTTTTAAATTTTTAATGTTTATTTCTTTTTTGAGAGAGAGAGGAGAGAGAGAAAATGCATGAGTGGGGGAGGGGCAGAGAGAGAGGGAGCCTTGGAAGCAGGCTCCAAGCTGTCAGCACAGAGCCTGATGCGGGCCTCAAACTCACGGACCGCAAAACCACAACCTGAGCCCAAGTCAGATGCTTAACTGACTGAGCCACTCAGGCGCCCCTGGTTTTTCTTTTTAAAATGTGATTTAAATATGTATAAAAATCCCTGCATACACTGAGGAAAAAGAAGGGACATTTTCTAACTATTAGCAGTGGTTTCCTCAGTGGGGTCGTTTTGGATGGGCAGAGATGAAATTTTCATCATGTCTTACCTTTATAACATTTAATAAATAACGGACAGTATGGTGACTTTAAACTTTTTCTGTGTTCTACCAAAACATTTTTTTAAACATCCAAGGTCTTTTCCAGTCTTGCCCCCTGTACTCCCCATGTGCATCCTCCCTTACTACTGTGCCACATGCCTTCTGAACTTCTCATTCTTCCCCAAAGGAAGCACCCTCCTTCCTGTCACCACCACATCCCATCCTATGCCTTCTGCCTGGAATGCCTGTACTCCAGTCTTCGTCTGAAACACTTCTGCTTTTCTTGCTTGACCCAGCTCAAATATCACCTCTCCGAAGCCTTCCTAGACTGATGCACCCCTGACCCACATCAGACTTAGTTGTTCTGTTCCAGTGGCCCCGTGGTCCCTGTTTCTGTGTCTGCTGTTACACCACTGTTATAGCTGATGAGATCGTGTATGTGTCTGCCCAACTTGAGGTGAGCTCCTTGAAGGTGAGGCGTATTCATCTCTGCCTCTTCCATATCTAGTAGAGAGCTGGACTGATAATGGCTGCACAGAAAATCTCGGTTGAATGAATGAATGATGAATGAATGAACGAACGGACAGGTGAGTGAGTGAATGGGTGAACAGGCTCTTGCACACCAGGCAGAGCCATGATGTAGTCACAGGCCACACTTGATCCACCAGATGTGCTGACCAACTAGAACTCAGCCCAGCCCTATTCCTAAACCAGACGCAAGCCCAGAGTTGCCCTTCACCAGCTTATAGGTTAGTTTCCAAGCTGGAAGTGTAATTGTTGATGTGGCAATTTAACCATCACAAAGATCAATTGGAAATGTATTTCTTTTTTTTTTTTTAATTTTTTTTTTCAACGTTTATTTATTTTTGGGACAGAGAGAGACAGAGCATGAACGGGGGAGGGGCAGAGAGAGAGGGAGACACAGAATCGGAAACAGGCTCCAGGCTCTGAGCCATCAGCCCAAAGCCTGACGCGGGGCTCGAACTCAGGGACCTCGAGATCGTGACCTGGCTGAAGTCGGACGCCCAACCGACTGCGCCACCCAGGCGCCCCTGGAAATGTATTTCTAATGGTTGGCGACTAATAATAAAATAACGAACGGGGCTGTGCGTATTCTGAAAAATGTCGAGGTGATGGGTCCAAGCTCATTTCTGTGTATTTGTTACCCCCTCCCCCACTGCACCCTGAAGAGAACTCTTTCATTGCTGCAGCCCCGACTTCTCCGCTCTTCCAGAGAAGTAAGATTCCTTGTTGCTGGGAGAGGAGCCAAGTCAAGCTATGCAATAAAACCTTAAGGGAGGAGGAATATGGGGGTGGAGGAGAAAGAGCAGGCATGAGGACAAGGGAGTAGAGGAATTTTCTTCAGGGATATGAGCACAGCCCCATCAGAGCAGCTATGAGCAAAGGAGACACAAAAGAAAATTTAATGTTTGTTCCTATCTATGTTCGTCTTTTGTAATGACTTGCATGAGGGATGAGCAAAGAAAGAACTTCCTTTTAAATTATATTTTGGCTATTGTGCTTAAATGTGACATGGTCCCAAGGCCAACATACAAGAGTCCAGGCTTTGTCAAAGTGGCACCTATAAATGGGGGAGAAGGGCCGGCAGAAAGACAAAGTCATGCCTCTCGGTCACAGCTTTGCTAGCTGGCTCCACAGCTGCCTCCGTCACAGAGAATGGAGCCAGGACGAGCAAAGGTCCCCAAGCTGGTCAGTCTGGCTGCTGGTGGGGAGACAGCCTGGACAGTGAAGCATTGGATCTTGGGGGCAGGGTGGAGGGCGACCCAAACAAGGCACTGTCTTCACCATTCACCGGTGCTCTTCAGCCAGGGCTGTTCAGGGGCCTGTGGGGACGAGCTGGAGGCAGGAAGGGGAAACTGTTTGGAAGCAGGTCATGCCTAGATGTGGGGACCAACCCTCGGACAGCCTGAAAGTAGCTGGGCTTCCCCCCAGACCGGGAGAGCGCCAGGAGCTGCCAAGCCACTGGGTCACAGAGGCCACTACTGGCTGGTGGTGGCTCCAGGGCAGCCACCGTTTCTAATATCTCAACAACAGTTTACTCAAAGAGAAGTCTCTGGGACATGCTCAGAATTCCCCCCACAGAGCTGCAGATTTTCAGATTAGAAGGGGAAGATCCCTGGGGCAAGGTCAACATTAAAGAGACAGCCGCACATATGGGGGAATGAGCTGTGGGGAGAGGGGCTCTTGATCATGGAAGCTCCTGTCATCCAGGCTTATTACTGAAAAGTTGAACTTGGGTGAGGGAATAGCAAAGGTAAAGCAAGTGGCTTGATGAAGAGAGGCCACATCCTGGATGGGAAGCAGTGGGGTGCGTTGGCACCACAAAAGCCAGAAGGCTTGAGATGGGGGCCTTGCCCACTGCTGACATTATAAATATTCTGGGGCCCTCAGTTTTCTCCTGTGAAAAACAAGATCTCCACCATCTCCTACCTGTAAGTGTTTAGCAGGTAGTGTGCATTCATTCGTTCAGTCAAATTCTACAAAATACCAGGCACTCGCTATGTGCCAGGCACCAGGGACACAGGTGAGCACTTAGATGTGGTCCCCGCCCTGATGGGGCTTACTTATGGTCTATGGGACCAATCAAAATGTTGGCTGAATCTGGGTCTTTCACTGCCTGTCTCTCTCCCCCTCTCCCTGTTTCCTGTGGAAGAGGCTTCAGCTAGTACTTTTAGAAATTGTTAGCAGGGAAGGGAAGACTCAAAATGCCACACTTCAGAACAAATAGGAAAGTGAAACCGATCTTCTGGCCCTAACCATTCTTGCCAGCACAAAGGATTTACAGAGGAGATAAAGAGTTCCAAAATAAAGCTAGGAAATGATTACAGCCTCCTTCCAGGCTTTCCCAAGAAAACCATACATCATTTCCAGGATTACACCAATAGCAAAAATAAACCAGTATTTTAAGAGTTCTTCTGAAATCAGGAGATTTTTGCCAGTGTTAGAGACTGATTAGAAGACGAGAAAAGATGGAGCACCTGGGTGGCTCAGCCAGTTAAGTGTCTGACTTCAGCTCAGGTCATGATCTCACAGTTCATGAGTTCAAGCCCCACATCAGGCTCTGTGCAGAAATCCCAGAGCCTGGAACTTGCTTCAGATACTGTGTCTCCCCCTCTCTCTGCCCCTTCCCTGCTCACACTCTCTCAACAATAAATAAATGTTAAATTTTTTTTAAAAAAAAGAAGACTAGAGAAGAGGACCACAGGTGAAAAATTATAAGAACTATAAGGATGATAAAGGTAAAATTGCTATAGAAGTGTCTTAATTAAGGCTGTACATATACACCAATTCTTCTCTTTTTCTGCAGAGAATTATTGAAGATACAAAATATTTCTGCTGTAGTGGGAATCTGTTAGGTTGGATGTAGGCAACATCCTCTTAGAATGGTTGGATACCCACAAAGTGGAGGGTTGTGAAATGAAATCAGCTTTCTTGCATTTGAGGGAACAGACTCACAGATTAAGTAACCAAACTTAGCCCATATGAATGCTTGCTATCTGATGTTATCATTCAAGGCCAAAACCAAGGAACCACTGCCTAGTCTCAATGATTGTCATCTCCAGTGGGTAAACAAGCCCCGGCACCAGGGGCTGGGTGGTTTAGGGCCACTAGAAGACTCTGATCTCAAGCCTCCTTTTGGGCCTCCAGCCCACCTTCCACCTTCCCCATAATGTTCATTGTCCAAGAGTCTGCCCTTCAGAAACTGTGCAAGGGCTCTCTGCCCTTGGGGTTGTAGTTGGGCTCGGCCAAGAGGAAGCACTGGCAGAAGGTCCTCCAGAAGAGCTGGAGGAAAGCAAGGTGGGCTAGCCATCCAACCCCTCCCTGATGGCTTGATGGCTTGATGGCTGCTGGATTCCTTTAGGAAAGGGTGGGTGCCAACTCCCATTGTGTGACCTTTCCTGCAGCTACATTTCTCACTGGGCTCAGGGAGATGCCCCCCCCCCCGCCCCGCCCCGTCACACCTTCAGTTCTAAAGGTGGTAACAGGCATAGCCCTGCTCAGACCTTTGTAAACAGTCCTTCAATAAACTCTCCTTAGTCAGCCCTTTGAGTATACATGCCATCTGTCTCCAGCTGGAATTCTGACTCATACACACTATGAATCAGACACAAGGAACTTCTAAAATTTCATTCAACATTTACTTTAACAAAAAGGTTTTGAGCAACTACTTTCTACAAGTGATAAAACTGAAGGGCTTAATAATAATATCTAAACCTTTTCAAGTTTTTGGTACATGCCAGTTCTTAGACCGGTTTATATGATTTAATCATCTCAATAATCTTGAGGTGAATATGTTTTTAAACCTCTTTGCAGGCATGTAGATCAATGTTCTTTAGGGTTACGTATGCTGCCTGGGCCCACATCACTAGTAAGTAGAGGAAGTGTGATTTAAACCCAGATAGGTTTCATTTTTAAGCTTATGTATTAAACTTCTCTTTCCGTCCTCTTCTATACACTAGCCATTTTGATCGGGTGTTCAGGGAACCAAAAAGCAGAGGAGCAGAGAGTAACTACCATGTGCCAAGAATTGCATAGAGAAAACTAGGCTCTATTTTCTGAACTGGAAGTCTAGTAGGGGTGCAAATATACACAGACCGCGGACGATGAAAGCTTTATAGATGAACTAAGGGTGAGAGAGGAACACTATGAAAGGGAAACATTATGTGCAGTGATTTGCTGCTAAATGTTTAACAAATGGTCTTCCAGCCGCCCCCACAGCCCTGATTTGTAGTGTTTGTCAATTTCTGTGGTGAACGTACTCCCACCATGGAGGATGTCAGCCACTGATATGGCATCCCTGGGTGGGAAGTGGGGAAGAGATGTGCACAGTTGGTCCGCGAGAGCCGGTAGGGACGCCACTGAACTTACGTGCAAGGGCAGGGCGTTGTTAGCAGCGTGGCATGTTTGTGGCACTACAAGGTGATGAGATCTGCCAGAGCACAAGGAACAAGTAATGGAGGAAGGTGATATGGGAACAGGGAGGAGACTGCAGTGCAGTAGAAAAGGCCATGAGGAAAGGGGCTCTGGCTGAATAGCTAGAGCCACATTATCCAATCCGGTGCCCACTCATTACTACTGAGCGCTTGACACATGGTTGGTCCACACTGAGATGGGCTGTAAGTGTAAACTATACACTGGGTTCTGAAGACTCAGTGAAAAAAGAATATAAAATATCTCCTTAATATTTTTCATGCTGTTGGGTTAATCATATATTTATAATGAATATCATCTATTTTTTTTTTTTACTCATAAAAATGCAGCTACCAGAAAATTCCAAACTACGTATGTGGCTTGCATTGCATTTCTTTTAGACAGCTTTGGGCCAGAGGACTTGGGCTTTATTCAACACAGTCTTAGCAGAGTTTTAAATGGATGCGGTCTGCTTCCCATTTAAAGATCCATCTGGTGCGTGTGGAGTCTGCTGAGGCCAGGCCAGAGGAGAGGAACTTGACAGAGGCCAGGCCTGAGGGATGTGGGACTGCATGAAGGCAGAGGAGGTGGGGATAAAGAAGGAGAGAACACATGGGATGGGACAGGGTGGCCAGCTGGATGTGGGAGGTGGACAGAGGGAGGAATCAAGGGTGATGCCTAGGTTTCTTGCCTGGGCAACTGGATGGGAGTAGTATAAACAGAAATAAAAGTATAGGAGGGATGAAAATTTCCCACGGCAAGAGAATGAGTTCAGTTTCCGAAGTGCTGTGTCCAAGGGGCTAGGGGACTTGCAGCTGGGCGCAGAGGGTCTAAAATCCTGTTGGCACCATCTTAAAGCCACATCCCAAACCAACTGTCTCCTCCTAGCTCTACTGCTACCACCCCAATCCAAGCCACTGTAATATCTTATCTGGGTTTTTGCCATAGCCTTCCATCCGGTCTCCTTGCTGATACATTTGCCTTGCTTTGTCTCAAGTCTCCATCAACGGCCAGAGTAATCATGTTAAAAGCCACATCAGAACATGGCACACCTCCACTCATAATCTTCCACTGGATTCCATGGCATTCAGCGGTCATACTACTCTGTACAATGACCTAAGGCCCAATATGAGCTAACCCCACTACTCTCTGGGCTCCCAGTATTCTTTCCGTCAGTGATTCTGCTGTAACAACACTGACTTCCTCAGTGTTTCTAGAACTCACCAAGAACCTTCCTGCCTCAGGGACTTCACACCTGTCACTCTTCTCTTGCATGTGTGAAGAGCTGTCTTCCTAACCTCCTTTAGGTCTTTATTCAACTATCCCCTTCTCTGTGGAGACTTCCTCCTCACTCCATCTAAAATGACACCCCACTCTTTCCACCCCGTCCTTTTCATTAGCTCTTACCACAATTAATCTCATACTATAAATGTTGCTTATCTATTATGCTTAATGTATGTCTCCCTTATTAGAATGTAAGCTCCATAAGGCTGAAATTCTGCCTGTTTTATTCTTTGCTGTATCCCCTGTACATGGAATAGTTCCTAGCATATAGTAGATACTGGATTAATATTTGTTGAATGAACCAATAAACTGCAGTAAATCAATGGGGGTGAGTACATAAGTTCTAGAAACAGACATGCTTTGGAATCCCAGCTCTGACACTTGTCATTGTGACCTTGGGCTGGTTATTTAACATCTCTTAACCTTAATTTACTCACCTGTGAAATGAGATTAATAGTACCTCCCACAAAAGATTGTCATGAGGATGCATCCAGTCAAGAAATATTTATGGAACCTCTCCCATGTGCCAGGAGCTTTGTTTAATGGGAATTCAATGAGATAATGTGTAGAAGCCTTGGACATTGTGTCTGCCATATTGTAAACCCTCTGTAGATGTTACTGTTTACTAAGTATTAGCAGAAGAGGGAACATTAGGCAGTCAGCAGACAGGGCTGTGGGATGCTGATCTGGGAGTGAGTGTCCTGGGAGAGGCTGAGCTGGCCTAGGAGTGGGGGGTGGAGAGGGGTTGCGGGGGCTGGGGCGGGGTGCAGGGGGAAGACAGGACTCTACTGACTGCTGAGTTCATAAGAATGGAACCATGAAGGGGAGCTGGGAAGCATGCTGGACTTTAAGGGCTTTTTAGGGGGTGGAAGGGGAATTCTGGTGTCATCATCAGCATACCAGTGCCAGAACCCTAAAGCACTGTAGAGACTGACTCTCCCTAAAGCCACAAGTCATTCCTCCCAGGAGGTATGACACTGTGGGGGCCCCCCGCAAGGAGCAAGGGGCCATGAGAAGAACACAGTAATGTGGCAGGGTCCCACCTACCTCAGACTGGGTTCAGATGTGCCTCACTACTTGGAAATTCCATGAAAGAGCTAGAACCTCATTCTGGGCAGAAGTGGAAAATGGCTCTTTGTCACCAGCCAGAGAGCTCTGAGGAGGCAGAGGTCTGAGGCTGCTGTTCCCATGGGGGTCTCAGACGGTGCAGAGATGAGGGTCGAGGCACTGGGAGGTCACAGGTCAGGCAAGGCGAGAGAGAGCATGGAGGACTGGAGGCCCAGGCATGGCTCCGGCCCTTGCTGTCCTGGGCTGTGCCTTGCCCTGGCCTTTCTGGATGATTTTTCTGAAAGACTTCCCAGGGACCTCTCAGCTGCCTGACAGGAAGTTTGGTAGAAGCCCCTGCTTCTACTTTCAGATCCAGGCCCCAGGGATCAGGGAGCCCAGGATAACAGTTATTTAAATGACATGAGCCCCTCAGGTACTCTGGCTCCTTCAGTGCCCAGGAGGTATTTCCCCTTGGAAGGTTTTGTGGTGCCAGAGTCTCCACAACACAAAGCTGGGGACCCCACTGCATCATGGAATAGAATGGGCTGAGAAGTCAAACCCTAGAGTATAGGCACAATCACAAGGCTCAGTGCCCTCCTACCTCCCTGCCTCTTGATAAGAGGTGTTGCATGAGAGATACTTGCAGTTCAACAAATCATCAAAAAGTGAACTCCTATGTCACCACCACCTAGGTCATGGGGGGACCACTGCCGGTACCCAGGGATCTCTCCCTCACCCGTTTCTTATTTCTATCCCTTGCCTCCCCGTAAAGGTAATTACTACGCTGCCTTTGAGAACAATCATTTCCATGTTTTGTTTGTTTGTTTTGTTTTTGCAGCATGGTGCAGTGGTACAAACGGATTCTGGAGCCAGGAGGTTTGCATATTGGTTCCTCTCCCTACCTTGTATCCTTGGGCAGACTATTTCACCTGTCTGTGCTAGCTTTCTGTATCCATGATGTGAGGATAATTATTGAATGCAAGCTGAGGAAGTTGTCTGAAAGATGAAACATGAGTTGATACATGTGAAGTGCTTAGAATGTGAAACCTTAGATGCTTCTCATAGCATGCCACCTAAATCCACAAAACTGAGCAAATATGGTCCAGTTGGCTGGACGTTGACCTCTGGATTCATGGAATCGTAGCATAAAACCACCCAGCAGGTGAACAAACAGAGAGGTGCACAGAGCCTGTTTGGTGAAAACAGCAATGGGGATGAAAGAAAAAAAAAAAAAAAAAGATGTGCCAGTTGCTGAGGTTCTAGAAACCAGAGAAACCTGTCATGATGGGCAGGCAGGCAGACACATGGAAGTGGCATAAATAGGTAACGAGGATCTCAACAGAGTAGTGTGACTGAGAGGACACAGCATGAGCCAAGGCGTGGGAGGGGTTCTGGGGGGTTGAGGCCACCTCTCCCCTCCCTTCCTACCAACCTACAGCAAGTGAGGCCACAGGAGGACAGTGTTTGTGAACAGGGAAAACCTTTGCTTTTATGAACCTCACTCCACTTCCTCCACAGAATGCTGACCACTTCCCCATTTTGCCTCTGGTTGTATAACTCCACATTTCCATTTCTGGCTTCCGGGTTGGGTGCAGGTCACTGCATGGACAATGCATGTTTCAGTACAGCCTGGAAAGTGTTCAAAGCCACGTGGGCCCTTCTCTCAGAAAGGAAAGGTCTTGTGCTTAGGGAACCAAGAGCCCCAATTCCCAACTGCATTCTGGGTAGAGTTAAATTGGAAATGTCAAGATATTTAACAAAATTGTGCTAATATGCTTAGAAGTACCAAATGCTTCATTGAGTTTATATGGTTTTCTTTTGAAGTTCTGTTTTCCGTTTGCTAAATGTTCATCGAGTACTTATTCTACTCCAGCCTTTTGCCATGAGCTTTCCACCGATCTGCCTTCTTGGTCTTCTTGTCAGCTCTGAGCTATGGCTCCTCAACTATCTCTGTCTTATAGACAAGGAAACAGAGGCATGGCGATTTGCTCAAGCTCACATGGCTGGTAAGAGAAGGAGGCCTGGCCAAGGCCATGCTCTTGTCCAGCCACTCTTTTGTGTCTCCTTGCTTCCTTGTGCAATAGTCCTGGTACCGTCATCAACAGGCTGTGTGACTAGACAGGCTGCTATGGGTGAAACCCTGGACGAGGCCCATGGGTCCCAGTGGGCCGCATTCCTGGATTCACTTCGTTTCCCTATGGGTCTCCAATGGATGCAACCCAGGCCTGGGCACTTGTGGGCTCCATCATAGCCTCTAGCCTCCTCAGGCAGTTTCTAGTGTAACCGGGGACACAACTGATGGTAAAGAGAATGAGTAGTTAATTTCCCAAAGTGTGATTTGGGCCAGGGTACAAGGGCTCTGGGAAGGCAGCTGAATTAGTGGAAAATGGATCATCTTAAAGTAAGAGTAAACACCCTTTAACATTTGCTGAAAATTACTTCTCTTTTAGGCAAGTGCCAAACACACGTGTCTGGTGGACAAGTCTGGCTCCCGGTCAGCCCAACCTGCCCGACCCTCAGCTGGGAATCTTGGGCAGCTGAGGGATGTGCCTCATTTCCAAGACAGCATGGACACTTAAAGGGTGTGTTTTCTTTTCCTTCACAATAATCTACTTCCTTGTGTTGAAATATCTTCTCCAAGGGGCTATGCCTGGGATGAAGAGGGTAGATGGTGAGGAAGCAGAGCCGGGGGGCATAGAGAGCTACTTGGGATTGTGCAAAAGTCACTGTGTGAATACAAGGGCAGAAATACCACCCATGTGGAGGCTGGTTGTTCTGACCATAAAGAACTAATGTGAGCAGAAACACATTTGACTGGGTTGGGGTCATGACACGGGAAACAGAAGCATTGAATTCCCTACACTACTGACTTTAAATCAGCATTGCAAACTACAGTGACAGTCAAGTGTTGAGCTTGGCTCACTAAGTGAGCTAAAGAGTGAGACTTAGATTGGTTTTGACTCACCACTGTGACATCTCAGAGCCTGTGGAGAGGCAGCATGTGTACCGGGATTCTCAGTCTCCCACCCTCTCTCCCATCCTCTCTCTTCCTCTCTTGATTTTCCCTAGGGTTCCATGCCAGCTCTATTGCTCATTCTAAAATTACAAGGGGTGATGCCATCCATTTCCAAGGTTTCAGTGTTCAGAACAGGCTGCTGCTCTCATCTCTAGAAGTCTGGCTAGGAGCTAGGACTTGAGAACATGGCTCCATCCCATTTATCTGAGGACTCAAATGGCTGGCAATTTTGATTTGGTCCCAGAGCCAGAGAGGTCTCTGAGGGAGGTCCAGGTTATGTACATGCAGTCCTTGGGCTCCATAAACTGGAAAAATCCCATGATGCAGGAGGTATCTGTGATAATCAAAAGCACCATGTGCATCTGACAAGTTGTATTTGGAGAGTTGCTCTAAGTTCTGGTGCCGGGGTATGCTATCTGCAGCAAAAAAGTATGCACTTTTTGAAAGGGAAGTCTTGGCAGGCTACTGAACATGGGAAGAGACTGAACATCTTGCCAGAAGTCCTCAGATATTTTTGCATCTAGAGCTACCCATCATGGACTGAGTGCTGCCATTCCCACCAAGTCATGAGGTTGGAGAGGCCCAGCAGTATCTATCTTAGAGTGATCCTGGCACGACCAGGACTGGGCCTGAGCAGGTCCAGAGAGCAGGAGTAAGTTAACTGATCAAATTGACCAGACTCACATGTCTGGTCATTTCCATTGCTTTGGGGCCCCTTGGCAGAGAAGAAACAGAAAATCCAGCCCCAGCTCATGAAGGACTTGACTAGATATGTTGTATGAGCTGAGAATAGACCATACTGAATCACAGCTCTGCTCAGGGGACCTATGAAGAGTAGGAGGGTGGGAGAAAATCCTCCAGATGGGCAGAGATTCAGGCAGTGTAGCTAGTCATCCAGATTGTGAAGAGAGAAATGGCTTTAGGTAAGACTATACTGGGAATCCTGAGCTGTGACAAGTGGTTTGGCCACCTGGTCAGGGGTCTGGAAAGAGCAAGATCAGAAGATTGGGGATGAGGTGATATGGGAGAAGGGTATACAGAGGAAGCCTGAAGTGTAGGGATTGTTATATCATACATGATGCACAGAGAATCCACTGTAGAATCAGAGACTCCACAACCAGGCAAAAAGAGTGACTTGACCTGGAGACATCAGGCGGCCTGCTCTTAGCCGCCCCCGTGCTGACACCACTGGTCTGTGAACAGAGTTGTCGTCGTGGTGGCAGAGATGGGGACAAGGCACACACCCGACATGGCAGAGCAATTGCATCTGATCATCATGAGGAGGTGGGTTTGCTGCCGCATCGTGGGGATGAGGAGAAACAGGCCTGGAACTTAGGGGATCCGTTGGGACATCTGTTGGTGCCCAGTTCTAGTTGTAGATGGGCAATTCTAGCAAACACACCTGCCAAGGGCTTGGTAACAGGGGGTTCAGAACCTCCGGTGATCTATGTCACCTCAGCCAGAAGGCCACCCAGACCAGCGGGAGTGCTGGTGAAGAGTGAGGGGAATCTAGAAAGAGTGGGAGGGGAGGGAGATGGTGAAAATCAGTCCAGCCTGGGGCCCAGCTGCAGGAGTGGGGTAGGAGGAGCTGCCTTCTGCTGCATTTCTTCTAACAGCCCATGCCTTCAACTTCCTTTAGAAGACTGCCTGCGGATGACTGGAGTGCAGAGCCCAGAGGGCCTGGGTGTTTCCATTTCCTCAGGGCACCCCTCAGCCAGGGCCCAACAGCCTTTGGGAGCACAAAGCCCAACACCACCTTGATGGGGATAAACTCACAAATCCTTCCCTTGCGATACTTTGCCTAAAATCTCACAACTGTGTCTCCTTCCAGTTCCCTGCTTGCTTCCCCCACTCCTGCACCAGTTTCTTCCAGGGGTGACTTTTCTCGGTCACCTGCACTGGCACCTTCCTCTCAAGGTCTGCTTCCAAGTAATCCCCCACATCTTAGATAATGGGCACCAACAGGTCACGCCCATTGAACATTTACCACATGCGTGCTTCGGCGGTAGGAGCTTTTACGTGCTCTGGTCCACTTAATCCTATCAGGTGAAGTGGGCACAATTATAAACTCTCAACGGCACAGCTTAGCATTTTGGGGCACAGGCCCAAGAGGGGGTCCAATCTGGGGTGGAATTTTGATACCACCGATGACCAGCTGAGTGACCATGGGCAAGTTACTTTCCTCACCTGTAAAATGGGGATAATAGAGTCTGCTTCATAGGTTGGTTATGAATATTTGAAGAGTTAATGCGAGTAAAGCACTGGAAAGAGCTCTGTAGGTATTTGTTAAATGAACGATTACTTCACACGAGGGGCAGTCAAGATTTAACAAAGACTGGGGCACCTGGATGGCTCAGTTGGTTGAGCATCTGATTTCAGCTGAGGTCATGATCTCACGGCTCCTGGGTTTGAGCTCCGTGTCAGGCTCTGTGCTGACAGCTCAGAACCTGGAGTCTGCTTCGGATTCTGTGTCTCTCTCTCTCTGCCCCTTTTCCGCTGTGCGCTCTCTCTCTCAAAAATAAATAAATAAACATTAAAAAAAAAAACTTAACAAAGACTAATTGACTTGCTCAAGTTCACCCAGTGGAAGCGTCACATTGAGGATTCGAACCCAGATCTGTATGATTTCAAAACCTTATCACTTAACTTCAATTCCACACTGTCTCTGGACAGGCCGACAGCCCTTGCTTTGCCTTCATATAATTCAGAAGGGTGCTTTCCCCCAAGGCTCCTTGCCCAATCCTGGCTTGTCTCCCTTGGGAGACCATAGGAGGAGCTCAGGTCTCCCGGAGGCCACCCCTCAGTCGAGGGCCACAGTCTGGCCCTCACTGTGGACATTGCCTGGGCTTGGACAGGAGCTGCCCATGTGTTAATTCTCAAGGGGATGTGTCCACAGAACTACATGTTCTTCGTTTCTTCTCCCCACCCACCCTGCCAGGAAGAAAAAAAAAAAAGTACAGAGAGCCTTTCGTTTGTTCCTGAAGTAATACTCATGGGTATTTTTTTTTTTTCCATTCAAAAATCCTTTTCTCTGTTTCTCCAATTGCTAAGGTAAATGAGATAATAATCTAAAACACATGGAAAGATGTAGGGGAGAGGGAAGTGAGAAAACTCTCACTTGCCACCCATGCGGCTTTCCGAGGCCGCTTCACCCACCCGGCCTTGACTCACTGGGGACGTCACCGGCCTCCTGGTGGACCCGGGGATGACACACCTGGCAGGCCTGGCCAATGTCCTTATAAGGCAGATGCTGTGCTGGGCGCCGGCTGCTTCTCTGGCCTGCGTTTCGGTAGGGCTATGAGGCAACCGCCTGGGCCTGGGAAGGGTGGGGAACAGCCTGCTCCTGATTCTCTGGAGCCCCAGTCTGGCAGCCCTACTTCCTTTTCTGTCGGTTTGAATGTGAGAAATCTGACTCCAGGAGGCCCATAAGGATGAGCCAATGATTTCCATGCTACGCATGCAGCAGCACGTTCTGGGTCGCTGCTGTGTGCCAGGCTCACGAACCCTGTGGGGTTACCGCTTACAGAAAGGGAAGAGGTCTAGTTGCAGTGCTGAGCGTCAGGCTGTCCAGGATCTGACATTACCGTTTCTTTTTTTAATTTCTGTGAGGCACTCAAGGTCCATCTGGGTCCCAGAACTTGGGAAGGGAGGGTAGGATAGGGTAGAGACGTAGAACATTTAAAGTCATACATACCAAGCACAGGGCTTTACCTATGTTTCCCCATCTAATCCTTGAGGTGACCTATGAAGTAGGTGTTTGGGGTTATAGCGGAAAGTTTCCCCGAAATGTCTACTCTGGTCTATCTTGCTTGTCTGGAGATTCCGAAGTCAGCCAGGAGGAGATTCATTGGACTATTTACATTTTAACCTCAAAGGGTGAATTTTTTTTTAATGTTTGTTTATTTTGAGAGAGAGAGTGCAGGGGAGGGGCAGGGAGAGAGAGAGAGAGAGAGAGGGAGACAGAGAACCCCAAGCAGGCTCTGCACTGCCAGCACAGAGCCCGACACGGGGCTCTATCTTATGAACTGTGAGACCATGACCTGAGCTGAAATCAAGAATCAGACACTTAACCGACTGAGCCACCCAGGCGCCCCTCAAAGGGTGTTTTCTATTTCAACCTTAATACTTACAGCTTGGAAGTGTCACTGCGGTTTCTTTCTGGCAGTTGCTCGATCCCCTCTGCGGGTTACAGCCGCCAGGAATCCTGGAACCCAAACACCTTGCTGATCTCTGACTCCACACGCCTCCTTACTCCATCAAGAGAGGAGATGTCCTTCCCCCACTGACAGCCCTGCACTTCCTACAGCTTAATCCCTGGGCTAATGGTTCATGCTCCATGCCACCTCCTTCATTCTGTCTGCTCGGGGTCCAGCTTCTTTGATGGGTCAAAGACACAGGGTCACGTTGATGTCAGGAGGTTTCCTAGAGCTTCGCCTTTGGAGAAGAGATGATGCAGTCCCAAACGTCTCTGTGACCCAGACTAGATAATTCCTCCTGTGGCGCCTGCTTTCCTATCTCCTCTTTTATAGCTCCTAGGACACGGTTCTCTCTTGGACAACCCAGAGGAAATTCCACCGGGACAACTGGAAGCATATTTAGATGGTTTCTCCAGGTCTGAAATGTCAGCCTCCCTTCCATCCGCAAGTTCCCCTCCTCGTCTCCCTCCACCTTCTTGCTGCCTCCGCTTCGGCCACATTGGTCTTCTTGCCGTTCCATAAACTCACGCAAGGCGAGGGTTGCCAGATAAAGCAAGAGGATTCCCAGTTAAGTTTAAATTTCAGATCAACAAATATTTATTTTAGTATGAATATGTCTCAAATTAAACTGTTTACCTGAAATTTAAATTTAACAGGTGCCCAATTTTTCCTTATTTCTTTATATCATTATTTCTTTATATCACTATTACTATTATTTTGCTAAATCTGGAGATAATGCCAAGCTCCTTCCTGTCACTGGGATGTTCTTCCCCTGACAGCGGTGTGACTTCCTCCTTGCCAGACTCTGGTTTCTGCCCCAAAGCCTTTTCTTTAGGGAGAGCTTCCCTGACCCCACATCTCAAAGAGCAGCAGCGCCCCATCCTTCTCTATCCCACCTCATCTCGCCCTATTTCCCCCACAGCCTTCTCCCTGACTTTACCTTGTACATGGGCTCGTGGCTATCTCTCCGCTAGCATGATCACCTTGTGAAGTCAGGGGTTCTTGTCTGTTTTGTTTGCTGCCATTTCCCCAGCGTCTAGAACGGAGCTCGGCACAGGATAGTCGCCCGAAACCATGTGTTGAACAAATAGATCGTTTGCATGACCAAAAGAGACGGATTTTGAGTTTCCAGGTCAGCCCAAGAAAGAGACCCTGAGATAAGGGGGAGAAAGAGGGGACGGAGAGCCAGAGGATGAATGAAGAGACGGGGAGGTTCAGACTCGTGTAGGACTCCTCACAGGCTGCTGAACTGCATTCCCACGGGAAGTGGGGGTGGGGGAGCAGTACAATGTAGACGTTCAGAACTTGGGCTGTACCACACAGACCCCAGATAGGACTCTGGGCTTCACTGCTAACCAGCAGTAAGGCTTTAAGCACTGAATGAAACTCTAGGCCTCGGTTTCCCTACCTGTTAGATAGGCATAACAGTATCACCTACATCATAGAGCAGCCGGGAGGCGTAAATGAGATAGCGTGCAAAGCACTCAACACGACGTCTGACACCTGCAAGCTTGTAGGAGAAGACAGCCGTGAATGTTACTTCCGTACACAGCCTGGTTCCTCCCATCATGAAATTTACCCAGCCGTGGCCCCTTCAATTTGTACTGACTCTCAGAGCATTTTTCAAAAAGAAATGTCTTTTTCTATTTGTTCTTATTTGGTAATCATGGCAGGACATTTACGGTGTCCCGACAGTGATTAGAGGATAGCAAGCTAAGTGTGCTGGGGGCACCAAGGCCAGGGGCACTGTTCTGCCAGCTGAGTGACTGATTCCAGCCACTGCGCGGGAATAAGTCACTGCACCTGGGGGCTTGGAGGCTTCTAGGAAAAAGTTGAAGTGGCAAGTGTTAAACCTGGGATGTAAAGGGCCCATGTCACTGAGCAGACGGGACAGGGCATGGCTGTGACTGCAGAAGCCAGTCTCTCCTTGACCTGTGCTGTCTCTGTGACCCTGTGCATCCCTTAGCCACTCGGCCTCACATTCTTCCTGTGGAAAATGGGATGATATTTCCTGGTCTGTCTTCCTCACAGGTTTGGATGACCATGAAATGAAAGCTGCATGACCAAGAGTTTTGGCAACCCTACATGACTACATGAAGCCCGGGGTCACCATGATGTCATCAGCATTGTCTGCAGGGGGGAGGGGTCCTGATCGGCTGACTGTGGATCACTGGCTCCAGGAAGGGGATGCCTCGTGGACATCTCGGTGTCCCCCACCCTGCACTTCACAGACACACACCCTCTTCCCGGCGCCAGGACAAATCCCACTCAGAGATGTGTCCCCATGGGGTTAAAACGACACGAGGCCCTCATACCAGGGAGCTCCGCCACCGCATCCCCAGGTCAGGCCAGCGGGTGTGTGTCTGCCAGATGTGCAAAGGCAGGAAATCAGCCCCGGCTCTGAGTAAACATCTCTGTTCTTGGCCGTATTACTAATTGGCTATGCTCTCCTAGGATTGGACACATACATGAAAAGTCCCACGGTCCCTGCCACCAACCCTCGAGACAGACAGCAGGCTCCAGCCCCTCTCTTATCCCAGGCTCAGCAGTTCTGGATACTTCTTGGGTAGCAGCACTGTCCAGGGACGAGATGATGCATCCTGAGGCAGATAGGCAGGGCCAGGATGTCCTGGAGCCTGTGTCCTCAGCCTGTGGTCCGGGGACCTCCCCAGCCTGTAAAGCCGAGTCACGTCTGAGAAGGAACTTTGTTTTCTCTCATTTGGATATTCATTGGCCAGACTTGTGTCCACACTGCAGCCGGCAGGGTCCCTGCCTCAGGTGTTGCAACTTCATGCATTAATGAGGCAAATATTAACCAAATGCCTCCCGCACTATGTATTAGACGCCAGGAAGACATCAGTGAACAAAACAGATTTTGAATTTCCCTTTCTTCATGGGACTTACGTTCTCATGGTGTGGGGTGAGGTACAGGAAAGAAGCAATCAGTAACTAGGTTGCGAGGTATCTTAAATGATAAATGACGTGGAAGTTAGTAGGATCTGGAGGGTGGGGTGCTGCAGGGTGGAGGGGGCAGGGAATTTCACCTTAACTAGGGAGCTCCAGGAAGGCTCATGGAGAAGGTGCCACCAGAGCTGATATAGGAGGTGAGCATCAGGAAAGGAACATTCTGGTCAGGGGAACAGCCAGGGCAGAGAGTGACACCTTGGCCACCACCTGGTGTGTTTGAGGAACAAGGGGACCCGTGGCGTGAGACCGGTGAGTCAGGGAAGTAGTAATTAGGGAGACCAGCAGGCCAGGTGTGGAGTCGTCCTGGCAAGTGATAACGGGAGGAGAGTGGCTCCAAACCAGCTGGTGATAAGGGCTGGCTTTCGTTTGGGTCCTTGAAGCCCTTATAGTTTAGGAATGTCTTCTTTAAGGAAGAAATAAAATAAAATTACAAATATGAAATTAAAGCACGGGGTTTTGGAAAGGCAAGCAAGGGACCCTGAAGCTTGGACTCCTTAGCTTCCTGCTGATGAAGCAGAGGACGTGGGGCTTGGGCTTGGGATCACCTCAGAGCATCCCACTCACCCCAAGATAACATCCCTCCCACCCCCGTTTCCTCCCCTACAGTGCTGCCCTTCTGTGACTTTTTTCCCGTTCCAGACTTACTGCCTTCCATGTCAGCCAGAGATTGCCTACATAGAAATTGGGATGGAGAGGAGTCGAGTCCACAGCATGTCCCAGCCTGGCCAGCCCACAGGGACAACACCAACAGTGAGGGTAGGCACATAAGTCCCTCCTCAGAGGTGAAGGACTCTCTTCTCCAAAGAGAACATTTCTCTGATTTTAGTGGTTCTGCCCCCACCCAGGAAGAGAAATCAGGAGGACAAGGCATACACCCGGAAAGGAGGCTGGGGGCCCCCCTCCAGACCCCCCACTGTGAGCTTTCAGGGGTGGCAGGGAGGGGCCAGGCCCCACAGACCTGAGCGTGGGACTCTCTTGAGCTGGCTGCTTGAGCCCCACCCCAGGGGCCCAGAGTCTGCTTTGGAAAGCTGGAAGGGCCGGGGGGCCGAGTGGAGCAGGCCGGAGAGGTAAGGTCCATTATGTACAGTCCTCACTACCTTACCAGAGGCAGGGAAGCAGCGTGCAGACCAACAGCCTTTCTTACTTCCACAAGATGTGGCTGCTGAGGGGCCTCGTATGCCTTGTTTTCTTCCCCCTTTCTTCTTCCTTCTCTTCCTCCCTCCCTCCTACTTTCTCCATCGCTCTTTTCTCTCTCTTTTCCTCCTGGGAAAGGATGCCATCTAAAAGCAGCCAATGTGTGTACATTTTTACCAATTAAAAAATCTCGTAATAAAGTTGCTAGCTGCTATTTCTGTCAAGGTGGAGACATTTTCTTCTTTTAATTTTTTTAATGTTGATTTATTTTTGAGAGATAGAGCATGAGCAGGGGAGGGGCAGAGAGAGAGGGAGACACAGAATCTGAAGCAGGATCCAGGCTCTGAGCTGTCAGCACAGAGCCTGACGCAGGGCTCGAACCCACAAGCCATGAGATCATGACCTGAGCCAAAGTTAGATGCTCAACCCACTAAGCCACCCAAGCGCCCCTTTCTTTTAATTTTTAAAAAATGTTTATTTATTTTTGAGAGAGAGAAACAGAGCGTGAGTGGGGGAGGGGCAGAGAAAGAGCTACACAGGATCTGAGTAGCTCCAGGCTCTGAGTGGTCAGCATAGAGTCTGACTTGGGGCTCAAACTCATGGACTGTGAGATCATGACTTGAGCCAAAGTCAGATGCTTAACCGACTGAGCCACCCAGAAGCCCTATCTAGGTGGAGACATTTAAACAAATTTGGTTATCATGTGGGAATTTTGATAAATTTGTTTAAATGGGATTCTTGTTGTAATACAATCCTTCACCTTCTGAGATGAATCAGTCAACCGAGCAATAAATACAGTGCACCTGCTGTCTGTAGAGTTTTATTCTGGTCCCTGTGGGGGTATTCAAGGGCCTTGAACCCAAAGTCAGACTCCTCGAGGAGTCTTTGGTCAGGTTATGAAGTTAACGCTCACACCTGTAAGAAGAATGGTTGGTGAGAACGGCCTCACTCCTCAGGCTGCACTCCGGACCTACGGCTCTTCTTATTTTATAGTGTTCCCTGGACTCTTGCACCTACACCCAAAACAACAGCCACCTCCTTCCTAGTAAGCTTTCAGTGCCCGATCTTTGTCTCCAGCCTGACTTTCCGAAGTTGGTTTCCAGAGCCACAGAGGAACTTCTATCTCCCTCCTTGCAGTCCCCTCCCCTCCCAGCTCAGGGTGGCCTGCCCGACACATGCATCCGACCAGAGTGCCAGTCTCTGTAGGAGCCTGCATGCTGGCCATCTTCCAGACCACAGGTCCAAACAATGGGGACTGTAACTCTCTTTCCAAAGAAAGCATTGCATTGAACGCCTATAGAAGAAGCAGATGAGTGGTTTCACTGGTAGACACGTACTTCATAGCCATTCATTTATAATTTGCTTGTTAGAAAGCCAACCACTCTGAACATCAGGCTATTTCGAAAAGCATGCACTTTCCACATTCATGGTCATGAATACATTTACGTTGAAAAAAATTTTTTAACATGTATTAATTTTTGAGAGAGAGAGAGAAAACAGCATTTACAGTTTTAGATCTGCCTCGGTATCCAATTTATTCCTGCATTGGTTTCTATCAGTCGAGATGGAGAAAGGTTGACTCACAGAGATAAGTAATCAAACTAGGAACAGAACTTTTTATTTTCGCACAGCTGGCCTTGCCACCTCAGGCTGCTCTCAATTAAACAAACCCAAGATCTTGAGTGTGGAGTAGGAGGAAACATTGAGTTTAATGTTGAATCATTCACAGTGTCTAATGGCTTTCATTATTTAGGTTAAACGTAAAAAGTCACATCAAAAGTAGCCCAAACTTAGGACAGGTAGGTGCTTGTACAATATTATCCTGACTGCACAGCTAACCAGTTATGTGGCAGGGCGTGAACGTGATCACCTAGGCTTTGTCAGCCTGCGTTTGGTTACTCAGATTCCCATCAGTGCGTTTGTACACATTGAGGGGAGAGGGTGTGTGCAGACTTATTTAATTTATTTATTTTTTGCTTATTTATTTATTTTGAGAGAGAGAGAGAGCAAGCACGATGGTGGGGTGGGGCAGAGAGAGAGGGAGACACAGAATCTGAAACGGGCTCCAGGCTCCAAGCTGTCGGCACAGAGCCCGACAGGGACCTTGAACTCACAGATCGCGAGATCATGACCTGAGCCGAAGTCGAAAACTTAACCGAGTGAGCCACCCAGGCGCCCCAACAGACCTTAATTTTAAGAAATCACCCAGAGATAGTCTTTCTCCTCACTGATAGCTTTACTGAATATTCAAAATCATGAATGAAATTAGCAGAAAAGGTCAATTCTTCTGAGCATATTGAAGAGCATTTGCCTGGCAGCATGAATTAATGCACTGGCAGTCACCAATAGGTAAACATTTGATACACAGCACATATGATTTTATTGATGTAAAATTACCGTTGATTTTTTAACAATTTAAGGTACATATTTTGGGTACCATTTATTTATTTATTTATTTATTTATTTATTTATTTATTATTATTACTATTATTTTAGAGAGAAGGAGTGCACGAGTGGAGAAAGGGTCAGAGGGAGAGTGGGGGGGAGAGAGAGAGAGAGAGAGAGAGAGAGAGAGAGAGAGAGAATCTTAAGCAGGCTCCACGCTGAGCATAATCCCACGACCCCGAGATTATGACCTGAGCTGAAATCAAGAGTTGGACGCTCAACTGAATGTACCACCCAAGCACATTTTGGGTAGCCTTTTTTTTTTTTTTTAAGTATTTTTAAATAGAAAATCCATAGATATAGTCCAAAAGCCAAAACGTAAAAAATAATATTTAGTGATTAATAAACTTCCCTCCACCTCATACCCAACCACTGCTTTTCCTCACTGTTCTGTTTCTTTGAATCCTCCCAGAGATACTGTGTGTGTGCACACGTGTCTTAGCTTGGGCTGCCCTAGAAACAGACCTTGATACAAGGATTTAAATGCAGCTGTTTCTCTGGGAGGAGCTCCTGCAAAACCCCTAGAGGGGCTAGGGATGTGATACTGGGAATGGGGGCGGGGGGAGGGGGAGATGGAATCAATTGCTCCGTGGACAACCAGAGTTGCTTCCACCGGGGAGCTCTGGGAGCCAGCACAGGCCACATGGCTCAGTGTTATTTCTCCCAAGGGGAAATGAAGCTGGGGTTTTAGACCCAATTGTATTATTTGAGGGCTATGGGGTGTGGGCAACCAGCTACGTGGCCAGGCACAGTGGACTCAGGCGGTCAGAGCAAGATCTCAAGGAACGCAAGGGCTGGGAGCTTAGTGCAAGCAGGTGTGCACTCAAGTGTTAAGGAGCAGGATGTATGGGCAAAGCACGAACATTCTTCTAAAACCTCTTGAGGGAAATTTGAACCAAAACATTTGCAGCACCGTGGCCGAGCCCTGTGAGTGCCAGGCTTCCACAGAACCCCGTCTGAAGGTCACTGACAGTCTCTGGCATTGTGAACAAAGCCTTCCAGGGTCTGGCTCCCGTAAACTACTTCTGGTTCCTTTCCCACCTCAGTCTTGGTCTAGTTTTCCACAGTAATACAAAGGATCTGTGCTGGAAAACCCTCAGACATCCCAGGCAGGGCACACACCCCTGCTTTTGGCCATAATCCTCTCTTGACCTGGGAGCACCTTCTCCCTTCCTCTTACCTGCCTAATGCTGCTTGTTCTCTCAGGCTCAGGTGAGTGGAAGAATAAACTTAACCTTTCAGGGCAGTAGAAGGATCACTGAGACGACCCTGCAAGTAGTGTTCAGCAGGCTGTGTGACAGAAATTACACTCTCAGGAGTGATTATCTGCCTGTCTGCCCATCTCCCCATCTATCTAATGGCTTGGGGAGCTTTCTGCGTCACCCTCAGGCCGGACTTGGGTTCTGCTCTGCTCACTGTCCTCACCGATGGGAACATCCTCTTGGCTGTCTGTCTCACCCAGCCGCATCAGGAGCTTCTTCTAGGTAGGAAGCGGGCTTTGCTCATCTCCGAAGCCCCATTGTCAGCACAGTGTCAGCCACACAGTATGGCTCAGGAAATGCTTTAACTAGAGTTGAATGGAGGGTACTGCACAGTGACCCTTTTTGCATTATTTGTAGGAATTCTGAAGAAGGACAAATGGCTGCTTACGGGGTAGCCCATGAAGGTCTGTGAGGTGGACCTTGTATAAAACATGCACATGTAAACATCGCTGCCTTGTTCTTGCCAGGAGCTCAGACCTATTCTTTACTTGTATGCAAGATTGTTTCTGTTCTTTTTCATTATTTGTTTAATCAACCGTCAGTCACTCGGTCCATAAATATTTTCTAAGTCCCTACAATCTGTTGGCACTATTCTAGGGGATGGGGATACAGACGTGTACACAACAGAAGCAGACCCCTCCTCAAAGAGCTTGCACTCCCTTGGAAGGTGTAGGATGGACCCTAGAAATGGTACTGTCTTAAATTTTGATTTCCATAGGGTCATTGATATGATATATAACTATGATTGATCTGTGAATGTTGATCTTGTGTCCTGCAACCTAGCTAAACGATTAGTTCCAAGAGGGATTTGTTTGTTTGTTCTTAGATTCCTTGGGATTTTCTACATTAGTCATTATGTTATCTAAAAATGAAGATAGTTTTATTTGTTCCTTTCCAATCTGTATGCTGTCGTGGGTGGATTATCAACTGTGAGAATCATCCAGGCAAAAATGTATTTAGTCTAAAATACTCAATTTTCTCACTCACTTCTAGATTATTTCCCCACATCCACTGGATGTTCGGGGAACACAAACTCACTGTTACATTAGATCAAGCAAATGTTATTAGTAAAAACATCTGGAAGTAATAAGACAATGCATTGTAAAGCCAAAGAGGGAGGATTTGGGGACTTTTCACATCATGCCTCCTCCATGAGCCAGAGTCATTGAAGGGTGACTCTGGGTACTGTTTGTTCCCTGAGGTGAGGGCCACCCAGACCTTGGGTAGGCTTTCTCAAAGCCCACCCTGGGAGATAAGCAACCTTTCTTCCAGGACTGGGATAGATTGAGGCCTCCTGAAGGTGGGCCGGGAGCAGGGCTCACTTCTGGTCTGGGCAGAGGGTGGGGGGAGGCCTTTGGAAATCTGAGGAGGGTCTCCTCTCACCTGGGATCCAGATGGGTTTCCAGGGGCATGTGTGGGGCACTACTGTTTCCTCTCCCTCTGAGCTGAGACACAGGGGTCCTGCAGAATGTGGGTTTAGGTGTGGTTGGAGACCAGGAAAACCAGATAATGCTCTTGTTCTCAGTGGTAACGAATCTGGGCAGAGCAAGGAGAACTGTGTCCCTGACACCACTATGATAGGAAAAGATAAGATAAAATAGGCAGAGAGGGAAAGCATAGGACCTGAGGTCCCTGGGTATGGAAAAACACATATTTTGGAACAATGCTGGGAGTGTCTGACCACAGCAAACCCTCTCCGGCATAAGGTTTCTCTTAAGAATCTAACAGACCCCACCTACTCCCCCTCAGGTATCCGCTCAGGAATTTGACAAAAGACCTAAGTATGGCCATAGACCACCCCTCATATAATGGAGTCCAACCAGTCAGGAATGGACCACCCAGCACCCAGAGCTATCCAGCCAATAAGGGTAGAACCTGAGAAGGAACAAGGGGAAGGGGAGGGACAGGGCTGACCAGAACCTTATAAAACAAGGAGCCTTGCCTGTAGTCCTCAGGCATTCACTTTCGAATGTCCCCCCTCCCCGTCTGTAAAGAGAGCTTTCCTATTCTTCCTTTCTAATCTTATATTCTGATAAACGTTTGCCTGCTGCTCATTTTGTGTCCATCTCTTCATTCTTCGAAGTGGTGAGACAATGAATCCTGGATATTGTGGCAAAAAATCCTGCAACATCACCTGGAAACCCAGAGCCAGGGCTGAACCTAGGGACCCTGGAACTGACCATGGCAATGTTTAAACAATGCCATGTGAGCAAAGGGATTCTGTACAATGAAATCTGTGTTTACCTAAACTACTCAGGGTTTTGTTAATCACAGTGACATTTACTTCTTGGATAAAATGTTGGGCAATTCATGGCTCGAATATACTAAAATATACTGTGTGCAATCAGTACACATTTGTTAAATGTACTTAATCAACACATTTGTTAAAGGTAGATATGTTTAAGGAGGCGGAAAAAAAAAAAAAGCGAGCCCAGTTCTCCCTGGCACATGCTTGGCTATGGAGAGATTTATTTCATCTGGAATAGTAAGATATTTTCAGCCACTTTCTGGAAAGCAAGAGATGACAATATATTTTTTTAAAGCTAAAGGTATCTTGAAAATGATAAATTGAAAGAAAATTTAAAGGCAAAATTTAGTTAATAGAGGGTACTAAATTCTTATTGCTTCTGTGGTCTGGACCACACCATACACAACTTAACGGCTCTTAGAGTGGTGTTATGACAACACTGTTTTAACAGCTTCGAAAGTGACTGGGAGTAGCCAAGAGAGTTTTATCTCTGAGATCCAGATCCTGGCAGTATGAGACTTTTCAAATCAAATGAAGTTGGTGCTTTATCCTCTTCATGTGCAAGGCTACCTCCTTATACTCCACGTGGATTCCAATTTCTTCTAGTTCTCCACTCATCTGTCCACAGCACACTAACCTCTTTTCACTGCTCTCCCCAGTTCTGACCCTTGGATGTCAAGAGGAGACTCCTCATCTCTAGGAAAACCTCTCTGGGTTTGCAGACACTAGGATGAGACACAAGAACTCCAGATGTCTAGGATAAGAGGGCAGTCTTCTATCCCAGGCTCTTCCTTAGCCCAACCTGACCTGCCCAGGATTGCTGGACTCTCTTCTCTTTTCCCTACAAGTCCCTGACCCATCAGGAAATATACCTGCCCCTAACTCTCAACTTTGCAATTCTGTTATCTCTTGTCTTCTGGATTCTTCGTCTCACTGAGACCTCCTAGGCACCAACAGGACATGGTTGCCTGTGATGCCATTAATGGTGCTTCTGAAGTAAGAATCCATGGCAGCTGCCCTCTGAATCTCAGCGTGACGGGTCACAGATGACCTGGATCTGCCAACATCTCCCTTTGGATCTCAGGACAAAGAGCAGCGGCCCATGGAAGATTTGATTAGCATTGAACCCTTTGCATCACTTTGTGTGGGCCTTGCCTTCCACCCTCTCTAGCTAGGACTGCCTCCGTGGAAGGGTGGAGTTTTCATCTTGAATTACAAAAGGGCATTCACAGGTGGGCTCGTTATAGTAGTAAGTATCTAACGTGGAAGAAATCTCATGGTCAGTGGGGGATCTGAAGTTGCATTGCATTCTTTTATTGGGGCTTATGAACCTCCTTCACTCATAGAATTGGCCATGGTTATTCTTTTCAATTTCAAAAATCTTGAAGGAGGACTATCTTGAATCACTCTAGAAATATTACCTCAGTCAAAACTAAAGGAAATATGCCCATATGCTTTCTTGGCTTGTGAAAGGGATATTTCTCTCCTCAACATCTACTCCAAACCTGTACTGCTTTTTGTGAAGCCCTTGTTCAATAGGGTTTTGAAGCCAGTGGCTAGTGACCACGTGAATTCATTGATTTGGCTGAATGATTCTAGGATAACTTTTCTCTTAACCTTTGCATTTTATATCTCAATGGGGAAAGAGATGCCTTTGTTCATTTGCTCAATCATTTACTCCTTTATTCTTGCAACAAACACTTATTGGTTCTCTCCTATGCAACTAACGTAGCGCTAGATACCATGAATAATAGGTCCCCACCCATGTCATCAAGGGGTTCACCTTCTATTGTTGGAGCCAGATAAAGTCACAGTCACAATAAATGACAGGATATAGGTGCTGGAATGAAGTAAGCATTGGGAGTTGTCAGAGAAGGCCCCAATTCAAAAGCATTACATTCTGAGTGAGGTGAAACTAAGGTTGAGTCTTCACAAATGAGCAGGACTTGACCCTGAAGATTAGGGTGGAGGAGGGCTTTAGGGCAAAGGCAAAGTTTGGACAAAGGCAGAAAGACATATGAGAGCATGGGAGGCCAAGGAGATTTATGGGTTTAGCCCAGCTGGAGTACAGGATAGATTATGGGGAGTGGTAGAAAAATCAGTTGAGGAACTGTATTAGAAACCTTTCTCTAGGGGAACCTGGGTGGCTCAGTTGGTTGAGCATCCAACTCTTGATTTCAGCTCAGGGCATGGTCTCATGGTTGGTGAGTTTGAGCCCCACGTTGGGCTTTGCACAACAATGCAGAGTCTGCTTGGGATTCTCTCTGTCTCTCTCTCCCTCTCTCTCTGCCTCTCCCCAGCTCACATGTGCATGCTCTCTCTCTCTAAAAAAAAAAAGTTTCTCTAGAAAAAGACCAATAGGATATATACATACATATGCTATAGATATGTATATATCTATCTCTGTGTACATACATATACATGTATGTATACATCTTTATTTGTGTATATATGTGTATATATAGTCTATTGGAGACCATATATATATATACACCATATATATTTATATATATGTATATATATAAATACATTTATATATAAATGTAAATGTGTGTGTGTGTGTATATATATAAAGAGATTTAGGATAAGAAATTGGCTCATGTGATTATGAGGCTCGAAAGTCCCAAGACCTGTTGGGTGAGCCAGCAAGACCCAGGAGAGCTAATGGTTTACTTTCAGTCCAAGTTCAAAGGCCTGAGAACCAGGGGAACTAGTGACGCTGTCTGTGTCTGAAGGCTGGCAGGCTAAAGACCCAGAAAGAGTTGAGGTTTCAGTTCACAACTAAAGGCAGGGAAGAAGGCTGATGTCCTATTTGGAAAGCAGTCAGGCAGGAAAGAATTCTCTCTTACCTGGAGGAGGATCAGCCTTTTTGTTCTATTCAGGGCTTCAACTGATTGAATAAGGCCCACCCACACTAGAGAGGGCAATCTGCTTTTACTCAGTTTACCAGTTTAAATGTTAACCTTATCTAAGAACACCCTCACAGAAACACCCAGGATAATGTTTGGCCAAATATCTGGGCACTTTATGGCCCAGTCAAGTTGACACGTAAAATTAATCATCAAAGAAACATAGGCATGAACCAGTGAGAGGCCATTTCAAAAGATTGTAAAGCACTAGAGTCAACTTTTGCTTACTTTCTCAGAGAGGACCAGATTTTCTTACCTGCCTGTTCAAGGGGTGGTAGATTGAGAAAATGTTCCTTACCCCTTTTTAAAATCTACATCTTTTCTTAAAATTACAGTAGTGGATATCATTCACTGTGCACCTACTATGTGCCGGCTGCTGAGCAAGCATCTGACTTAATTCTCCCCCTAATCTTACTCCCTGCTGAGTGTACTATCAAGGGAGGAGACATTAGTGCCATCTACATATGAGAAAACCAAGGCTCAAACAACTGTATGCTCTTCAATATTTACAGAACCTGAACACAGTAGGTATTCAATAAATATTTGTTGAGTGTTGTTAAGCTTCTTGTTAAAGACCATACAACCAGTTAGTGGTAAAGTGAAATTTCAAAACCAGATCATTTGACACTAGAACTAATGGATTTAGGAAAAACTAGTGAGCACAGGCAAGGAAGAAAATATGTGACTTGAAGTTTGGTCAGTCAGACTTCTGATATTATATCTGATGCCTACATGAGAGAGGGCCAACAAGACCAAGCTTGAAAAAATTCCAATAATTCCAATAAAGCTTGTCAGCCTCTAGTACAGCTCCTTGAAAATGACCTTGAGCAATTAAACCACACATTCTAGCAGATACTAGCTCTAGTTCTAGTTGACTCAGAAATTCAACAGCCCCGTTCCTGGCAGGCTTTCGAGCATAATTTTCTCCCTGTTATTAACTCATATTCAGAACACTTTGTTAGGAGCTGGGAAGATGGGGACAATGTATGTTTCAGAGCTGTCTGGTCGTCCTATGATTAACAGTGTTCAGTTGGTGGGGGACGGAGGTGGAGGAGAAGGGTTGGTTATTGATTTCACAGAAGCTATGTTGTTCAGCCTCAGTGAGGTGTTTTTTAAGGGGCTAAGATTCTTCCTAGTAACTTATTAGCTATATTTGGAAGTGTGTTAAGTCTTGGAGGTCACATGATGCTGTTTGATGTTCCTCAGCAGTGATTCACAGCATATTAAGAGGAACCTTAATCACTTTCCCAAGGGTCTTCCCAGCTTTCGAGCCAAGGGCGACTATACACCAGGAGCATTGAACCTGAGCATTCCTTACCATCTCCCTTCCATTCCACCTTCTTCTACTCCCTTCCAAGGCTATGGGGAGTCTGTTTTCCATCTTCAAAAAATAAATATGTGGATTATTTTTAAAGGGACTTTTTTGGGGTGCATGGGTGGCTCAGTTGATTAAGCATCTGACTATTGATTTCGGCTCAGGTCATGATCTCACAGGTTTGTGAGTTTGAGCCCCACATCAGGGGTTGCTTGGGATTCTCTCTCCCTCTCTCTCGGTGCGCACATGCTCTCTCTCAAAATAAATAACCTTAAAAATTTAAAAAAAAATAAAGGGGAATTTTGCTATTTCATCTGAGCTTGCCAAAAACTTGATAAGTAGATATCGAAGAGGACAATTCAATTATTTCAGGCTATTAGTGAATAGTCAGAAAGGCAGAAAGGTGGGAGTAGTTTGAGAACGAATATTCATCCAGGCAGAGGGCCAGGGAAATGTCCTATTGTTTAAAACCAACATGAGTCATGTTATGCCAGAAAGGTCAATAGTTTTTCCAGGCAGGGACATGTTGAGGGGTAACCTTGGCCTTCAATCTAAAACTGGAAAGTGAAGCCACAACCTTTGTTTGGGGTCATATCTCTTTAGGATATCATGTCTCCTGCAGTGTTCCACCTTCAAATTACATCTAGAACATCGTCTTGCCTCTTCCTACCACTGCTATCACTACCACACTCCTCTGCGTGACCATTACCTTTCCCCTGGGTTACCGCAAAAACCTGCTTCCCGATCTCCCTTCTCTCCCCCTTGCTCACTTTCTTCCTGCCACATTGGTGCCATTGCTCTTTCTCTAACATATCAGGCTCTCTGTGCCCGTGGCTTTGCACTTGCTGTTTTTTCTGCCTGGAACGCTCTTGGCCCAAATAATAGCATGGCATGCCCCCTCATCTCCTTTAGGATTCTGCTAAAGTGCTTCTTTCTTGGGAGGCCTTCCCTGGATGTGCTATTTACAATTGCAACTCCTTCTTCCCACTCTCTCTCCACCCTTGGTACTGCTGTTCTTGATATATTTTTTTCACTAGCATGTGTCATGACCTAACACACCATACATTTTATTTATTGTGTTTTACCAATCCATAGAGCCAGGATTTGGGGTCTGTTTTTTTCATGGTTGTAACCCTGGTGCTTAAAAGCATACTTAGCACACCCTAAATGCATATTACATATGTGTTGAGTGAGGACATGAATGAATGAAGCTTAAATGAACAACTAATATGCCAAGACTTGAGCTCCATGTGCATGATAAAGAAGGCATGCTGCCTGCCCTGAAGAAATTCAGAATCCGTCTTGAAAGACGGTGCTAAGACAGCTGGTAGTTCAGTTGTTTTTGCCATAAGACGCAAAGATTCACTCAAAAATGGTCTCATAAATTGAAGTTGGTTTTAACCAAATGGGTCCAAGAACAAGCAAGCCAAAGGCAGCACAGGGACCCTCCTTCTTTTTCTTTTCTCCCATGGTTTCTCTCTATGGTAGTGTTTCTGGCCCATCTTCCAGGCCCTGGTTTGTTCTCTTCACCTGCCAGGTTGCCCACCCTATTCCTGACTCTCTTGTCTAGATCCCAAAAGAGCCATTCTGCCTGATGTTCACTATCTCCATGTAGGGCAGAGCCTCTCACACCTCATGGGTCACTGGGCCCACCCAAAGGTGAGCTTTCCTTGACCAGGTACCCATTCTTAGAACAGCCTTCTTCTAGTTCCCTGAGAGGGACCCAGGTTCAGATCAGTCAGCCAAGTTGAAGAAATAAATAATAAAAGGCAGTTTGGAATTCACTGAATTTTTACATGATTACTTATAATATCAGAAAAGTTAAAAATATATGTAAGAAAAAAATAGTCTAAAATCCTAGACATTATTAACATCTGGTATGCCCTTTCCTTGCATATACATATTCTCATCCTTTTTATAAAATACTGTATCACTATGCATATTATTTTATATGTATATCACTTATTGACCATAACTCATGAATATCATTCCACATCATAACTAGAAATATACTGGTATTTAATTATTGAATAGTGTTTCATTTTATGGGTGTAGTATAATTTATTCAACCAATTCCCTATTCTGGGTTACTCAGACTGTACCTAGTTTTTGATGTTATTAAAAATGCTAAAGGAACAGTTTTCTTAATACAAATCCATGATAAATTCCCTAGAATGAATTCCTAGAAGCAGAATTTCTGGGTTAGAGGGCATAATCACTTAAAAAATAATAATAAGTTGACATTTATTGAGCACTTGCTGTATCCCAATTACTTTACACATAAGAGTCACAACACACATGTGAAGTAGAAACCCTTGTACCATTTGACAGGTAAGGAAACATGAAATAACTTGCCTAAGATCCCACAGAAGGTAAGTGGCAGAACTAGGATTTGAATGCAGAAACTCTAGCTTGGAGCCCTTAACTCCTACATAGTCCTGCCTTCCTGAGAGAGTAGGAAGACATATTTATAAAAGAGTGGAACACATTAGGGCTTGAAGGAAGGATAGCCTTCCACAAGCAGGACTTTAACCCAATAGGCCATGTGCTACCAGAAGACAGACCACTTGCTATTGGTGGACATATTTATTTGACAAATGACATCTTGGGGGACACCAATGAACAATAATGTCCCCCACTGGTGACTTTACATGGAGCAAAGACATTTCATTTTTTACCCTTTCAAGATAGAATTTTCTTTCTGCCTTTCTGAGCCCAGCCAACAGCTACTTGGTTGAGAAAATGTAGCCTTTAGTCATGAAAGGATTGGTAATTTGGCTGGAGAGATGACTCATTTGTCTCAGTAACCCATGTTTCTGGAAAATTACTAGCCTGTGCCTAAATAGTATAAAAACTCACCCTGAAATTTTCAACATAATGCTTATAAATTTTCCCTCAGGTTGATAGAAGGGACAAGAATGGGAAAAGGGAGGCTTTTTGAGGCTGTTTGAGGGGCTTTCAAAAAACAGCCTGTTTGGAGAGGCTAAGTGGCTATCGGCTGGCTCTCCGATGGCTGAGTCACACATAGACAGGTGTGTGCTTGGGGCAGGATAAAAAGTCTAGACCTTATGAAATAACAGTCCTCCAGTCATCAGTGGTAGAAAGACTAGGTGTGACCCAGAAAAGCAAACATTTCCTTTCACCTGTAGGCAGTTTATGATGATGTGAAAACTCCACCTGAAAGTTTTTAGCTTCCTCATAGGTCCAGGGACCACATGTTCCCAATTAACAATTGGTACAGTGGTCCAACATATTGTTGTCTAATGAGTCAGAGTAGAGGACCATTCTGGGGAAACCAGTACTTGAGAGTACTCAAGTGTTTGACACTGAGAATTCTACCCCTCGATCTTTTAAAATCCACTTGAGAGCTATACATTAAGACACTTATCCAGTTAAAAGTATAAAATTGTTTTACATTTGCAAGCATATGCTGAAAGGACATCTACTAGGTTTTTGTTTTCCACCCAGTTTCCTAGAACAGAGCTCTTTTTACCTATGTGGAGAATGAGTACCAGATGGCAGCATCCCTGAGAAAACATCTCGCCCTGAGTTTATTGACTTGTCCATCACTTCCATCCTACCTGGGTCTTCAAACCTACAACACTTTTTTCAGGCATGTGGCTAGATGTTTGCAGTGGGCACTGTGAGATTGCTGTCTACCATGAGCCTTGTGCCCACCCTCCTTCTTAACTAAACCACCATTCAATTCAGTGTCCCCTCCTCGGTGAGGACGTTGTGCTTTGGGGTGTACTGAGGCCACCCCCAGCTTCCAGAAGTTGGGTCTTGATGAAATTTAGCCAGTCCGGTTGATTATTTTGCTAGTAATAGATTGAAGCCTGAACATGTGATTAAATTCTAACCGATAGGAAATAAGAGTATCCTGCTGGAGGGTTCTGAGAAAGAGGCAAAGGGATATTTCTCTTATTTGACATTGTTGTGTTTTCATGTGATACTTACAGCCGTGGCTGCCATTTTATAACTACCAATTGATAATCTGAGGACAAGCCAGAAGATTTGCCATAAGGATTTGCAGGAAAGTCATTAATTTGGGAGCCATTTTATCACAGAGCTTTTTGTTTGGTAAAATAAGAAATTTTCTTTGTTGTGTACGGCTTTTTGAGCTGAGATTTTCAGTTCCTTGTAACCAAAAATATTCTCATACAATCCCCTAATGTTTTCATATCCCCAAAGTTTCTAACCAGCACTAGGTGATGTTAGAAACATCTAGCATCTCCTCTCCACCTTCCTCTCTTCCAGGAAAAACATTCCAAATCGCATCCTGGTGGGGCACCTGGCTGACTCAAGTCAATAGAGCATGTGACTCTTGATCTCAGTGTCATGAGTTCAAGCCCCACAATACACACAGAGTTTATTTAAAAAAAAAATCAACTGGATTTAATTTCAAAAACTTAAAAAGAAAAAGGCATCCTGGCTATGAGTACAGATTAGACAGAATTTCATCACTCCCTATTGGAGGTGAAAGAGGTAGACATTGATTGATACATACTCCCAAGTCACCAAAGTAGTTCTAAGAACTGTCACCAGTGACTACAGAACTACAATTCTTAAAAGAAGGATTCTGGACTCTAGACTTAAAATGTTGGTAGTAAGCCTTTAAGAATGATAATTTTTGGCTACCAAATGTTTCTGGGCGCCAATCTGTCCCAGTCTAGGGGTGCCGGGAAGTTGCCAATGAATTTCATAAGTTCATTACAATAGCATGTAGCATTTTAGCTCAAGAAAAGATTTGTAATAGTAGCTGTAAGTGAATAATCCGGCTCTAAAGCTCACAAAGTCACAAAACCAGTTCCATTTGAAAATAGGCAATGCCATTTGGATTCAGACATGGCCCAAGTTTTATCCAAAATGATCATGAAATTTTGAAAGCAGAGTTTTCCCATGACTTAGAATCATATTAACCTTCAAACTTCTTCATCTTCCTTATATTTAATTCATATGAAACCTAGATCTGATACATCATAATCCCCATCGTCCCCTGACTAGAAGATAAAGACATATCTCCTAATTTCATGTCCAATAACATGACCCAGAAATCTAGTATATTAAACTCATGACCTAGAGGTAGTTTTACTTTAGAAGATAGCCACATCTGTGACTTTTATAGATAAGGTACCCACGAAGTTCTGAAAATCTCTAAAATTATCCTCTCTTAACCCATGTGACCTAGGACTTAAAAAGAGCATATATCATACAAGAGCATGGATCCTGCCAAAGCCAACAGCAGGCAATGTCCCAGGACTTGTGTGCTACTGGTAGGAAAAGTTGGGCGCATGTACCCTCTATAAGGGTTGAGGAGAATAGATTATAACTGGGGGAGGGAGGGGCTCAGAATTGCTGTGATTTGGATATTAAATAAAAGAATGTGATTTTTATTTTTTAATCAAGGGCTGATGCACTGGATATTTTCCACTTGCCCCTTCAGATGGATTTTCCTATCTTCCCACCATGCTCTATGCTCCAGGAGGCTGAAGATTTGTATCGGCAGTCTCCTTTGTCCTCTGACCTCTGGTTGGGTTTCCCAAGGAGGTTCTAACAAGAGATTGGAAGAGTGGAGGAGAGGAAGGTCGGGTCTTTATCTACTCCCAGCTCCCTTCTGAGCCACTGCATTCAAACTGGGACATCAGCTTTTATCCTGTCTTCAGACTTAAATCGAAACATCAGCTTTTCCTGGGTCTTGAACCAGTTGGCCTTCAGACTGGAACTACATCATTGGGTGTCCTGGGTCTCTAGTTTGTCAACTCATCCTATGGATCTTGGGACTTGTCAGCCTTCATAATCTCCTGAGCCAATTCCTTATAATGAACCTCTTTCTATCTATTGTAGGAGACCAGAAGATGCCACTCCAAAATAATCCCTCTTTGGCATCAGGATTATTTTGAGTTGATTATTTTGAAAAACAGCACACACAGGAGAAGCTCTAAAAACAGAGCTTTTGTAAGGGAAATTTACATTGATAAGGAGATCTCCACTTCTAAGGGTATCTCCTCTGTACCAGAAAGAGAAGGGTGACTAAATCACTGGAGACTCATCAATGGAGAAAGCACCAACTTAAATCTGTATAACAAACTACTTTTGCTTACTATTCCTTTCCTGGCCACCCCTTATCTGGCCTTCCCACACCCTTCTTCCTCTGTTTTAGCTGAAGATGGTATTTAATTCTGAATTCTAGCCACCTTTGAATTACTCATCTCTGAATTTCTTCCATATATGCATGAGATATGCATGTCAATAAACTTTATTTTTCTTTTTTTAATCTGTCTTTCGTTACAGAGACCTCAGCTGAGACTTTAGAAAGGTAGAAGGAAAATTCTTCTTTCTCTTCCATCTATCCATCATCTGTCTATGCACCCTATTGGTTCTGTCTCTCTGGAGAACCCTGACTAATACTGCTGACCTCCAGCAACTACTGAGGCCCTTGCTTCAGGAGTGGGGCCAAGGCAGGGCAGGCTGACCTCCCAGCAGCTGGACAGACATTTGCCATATAGTCAGGAGACTTCATGGTGACAGGCAGGAGTCTCGGTGCATAAAACCTTCCTGGTGGGTGCTCCCTACAGAGCCTAGGCTTCTCTAGGCACAGAGTGTGGAGGGTGGGAGGGGGTGATCACTGCCCTCTCCCCCTACCCAGGGACTCTGCTCCCACTGGAGGGGAGTTACAAGGCTTCAATGTTACAGGGTGATGCATGAGCCCCAAAGTGAAAGGTTGAATCCTTATTTATAGAGTTCTAGAATTGAACCAAACACCCCCTCCCCTCAATCCCTTCATGCTTGCTCGGGTGCTTCCTCCACAGGACTGAAATGGGTCCAGGTAGCAGCCACAGCACGTGTGGACAGTGTTGTTGCACAAAGGGCCTGCCGAAGTTGAAAAGGAAGCAAACCAGAGCTGTGCCCCTCACAGGAGCCTCCAGTCTTGGGAGGATGATGTTCAGGCCCTCAAAGGGCAACAGCTAAAAAGCCCCTTGTTTCCATATCAGACACAGGATTGAATGTCATCTAACACAGAATTACTGCAAGTCACAACGTGGGGCTGCCATTGACGATGTGCTGAACCTTGCCGGGACCCCTTTCCTGTGCATGAGACAGGGCTTGAGGGAGCAGCTCAGGGGACTCCAGAGCCAGGCACAGGGGGTCAGAGGGTGCTGCATGGCACCCTGAAAACCAGCTATAAATGGGGCACTCCCAGCTTACAACTGATGCTTGAGCCTGGCAAAGGTTAAGTTTAGGGGAAGGAATGAAAAGAGTGGAAGAAGGGAGAGAAAAGAGAATTAAAAAAAAAGAAAAAACTTCCTATGCTTAACATCTCTCATTCAACCCTTACTACGGATGGCCCCAGGAGGTGCACACTGGTAGTGCTCCTGGGACAGGCAGAGCCTAAGTGGGAAGCATGAGGCTGGTCTCTCGGCCACGATCACCCAGCAAGGATTCTAACTCCCACCTGCCCAACTGCAGGGCCTGGGCGCTGGTGGAGAGGAAGGAGAAGAGGTGGGGGGACAGAGGACATGTTGAAGGCCAGGTACACAGAACAACCAGCTCCTGGGTGCGGGTTCCTGGGGTCCAGGGCTGGGGACAAGAGCAAGGGGATGGAGTGGCAAGGGTAGAGAGGGCATTTCTTTAGCATCGACGCTCCAAACAACCACTTAATATTTTCTCCGGATTCTTCTCCCTGGATACACCTGCTTTGCGAGTTGCCCTCTTTCTTACTGATGTTTGTCTTCTGTTTATTTACCTGTTCCCTTGGAGCTGCTAGGAAGGGCTGTGGCCTGTGACTCCTCATCCTCTGAGTGGGATAAGGAATGGGAAGCAGTGGGAGCAAGGATGGAGGGCACTGTAAGGTCTCTGCTGTCCCAGGAGAGTCCTCAAAGCCTCATGGGAATTGGGCCCACCCACGGCTGCCCTTCCGTCAATGGAGCTTTCCCTATAAACAGCAGACCAGGAGGCCTTTCTGAAGACCCACTTGCCCTGCAATTTCAGGGGGCTCACATGCTTCTCCTAAGGCCTGTGCCTTTGCCAAATGGGCATAGGATACTGTGGCCTGAGGGATAATTGGAGATGCGTGGGCCAGGCAGATTCCATTTCTGACAAGAACAACAGTTTGAACAGCCTGAAGATTTCAAAATCAGGCAAGTAAACGTCTGCACCAACATCCCACTGCTCCCTGGCTATAATCTCATGCTAGGCATTGCTCAACAGTCCCGCCAATCACACAGAAGCCCAGGCTGAACCCATGTGGCAATGGAGTCTTATCTTCATCGACTGCCTAGAAAAGCCCACTTTTGACTTCCTGTCTGGGTATTTCCAACTTTCTCAGGGGGCAAGGAGGCTGTCAAGGTGGTGTGGCTGACCCACAGCTTCTCCCTCTCTTTCTACTTCCCTGAGGGTGAAGCATCTGGACCCGAACTACCCTGCCTTCCATGAAGGCAGGCAGGAAACAAGGGTTAGCGCAGGCCTCAGAGGAAATGTGGTCAGTCCGGCGGGAAATCAGGTGGGCGAAAATGAAAATGAATTTTCCTTTGTGACCCTCTTGGGTTTCCTTTCATGGTCTTACTGAAACCAAGGTCAGGAGGTTGTCTAGTTCATAACCCAGGACCAACCCACTCCAGAAGACAGTAGGGACCAATAGAGGAGACCATGTACTCTCCCTTGGTGGCCTGCACTGGCACTGAGTCATACTTTGTGACAGCAACAGGCAGGCCTCCTGTCCTCTCTGGAGGTGGACCCTCCCAGTAGGGTCCTTCTGCATGCTCAAAGCTGGCTAAAAATGGACTCAAACCTTTGTGTGTGTGTGCGTGTGTGTGTGTGTGTGTATGCTTTAACAGTGTTGCTGAGATACAATTCATATGCCACACAATTCACCCTTGGCGGTATCAAGTCCATGACTTGTGGTATGCTCACAGCGGGGTGCAACTATTACCACTAATTCCGAACATCTTCATCACCCTCAGAAGAAATCCTACGCCCCTCAGCCACCACCCCCTCTAACATTCCCCCATCTCCCTAGTCTAGACAACCTCGAACCTGCTTTCTTTCTCGCAGACTTGCCAATTCTAAACATTTCATATCAATGCACTCATATACGTGTCTTTTTGGACTGTCTTCTTTCACTTAGTGTACTTTTAAGGTTCATCCATGTTGTAGCATGTATCAATACTGCATTCCTCCTTATCGTGAATAACATTTCATTTTGTGGATGTAGCACAGGAATGTAGCCATTCATTGTGGACATTTGGGTTGTTTCCACTTATCTGCTAGGAACATTTATGTATAAGTTTTGTGTGGACATGTTTTCAGTTCTGTTGGGTATAAACCTAGGAGTAGAATTGCTAGATCATGTGGTAAGCTCTGTTTAGCCTTTTGAGAAACTTCTAGAATGTTTTTCCAAGGCACCATTTCAGCGTACCACCTTGCATTTCTAGTGAGTCATGTATTATCATACGTTATATGTGTTATAGCCAGCCTAGTGGGTACGAAGTGGTCTCTCACTGTGGTCTTGATTTGCATTTCCTTGATGGCTTAAGCCTTTGTTGTTGATAGAATGAACCTGTTTTAGAACTTTAAACCTTTCACCTTTAAATCCAGACTCCAGATCTCTGCTTATTTTGTCAGAGAGGAGTAAAATCTTTTCTGTGGGCCATAAGAGCATCAGCTCACTGACCACCTTGAAAGACTTTGGGCTCATTCTGGCATTTTTTGAGATTCCTTGCCATTACACTAACCCTTGTCAATTATGTTGAACTTCTCACATCTCTCTTAATAAAAGTAAGAATTCTTCAACAGTAAGAGCAGAAACAAAAAATGAGAAAATAGTGTTCTGAATTTAAAAACACCAAAGAGACATAACCAAGCCTAACGTGTACATTGTATTTGTATCATGATTTGAACAAACTAACAGTACAAAGGCATTTTAGGGGCATTCTGAGAAAATTGAGTATGTGCAAAGTAGCAAAGGATACCATAGAATTGCTGCTAGTTATGTTAAGCATGATGATGGTGCTGTAGTTATATAAGACACTGTTTATTTTTTAATTTTATATTTTTTAGAGATATCTAATAAAGTAAATGACACAATAAAGTAAAAATGACACAATATCTAAAGTGTGCTGAAAATATATCAGAAAGGAAAAAAAGAAGTACATGAAACATGGATGGCAAATTTGGATGATGGGATACGGAGGTTCACTCTACTTTTCTCTCGAGTTTTGTACGCGCTTAAAACTTTTAATAATAATAATAAAAATTACGGAGACACTCTAAGATCTGAATGTAAACTGTGAACTGAAAAGTTCTGTAACATACTTGGGTCCTACATTGCAGAATGGTGTTCATCTATGTTCAGTTGAAATCTTCTTAGATGTAATACATGAAACAATTGATTCAAACACAGCTTATGTATTGTGTTTTAACTTAAAACTTACTATGTGAGTCAATGTTTTGATTGGGCTAAGACTTTTTTCTTTTGAGTTGGGGCCTTTTGATTGGCATTTGTGTTGTCGCTTTTGCATCGGCTACCACCATAAGGTCTCATCTACAATTTTTAATTATAGCTTCTTCAAAGTGGAACAAGAAGACATAGACACTGCATAACAACCTGAATGTAGGATGTTTCTGTATTTTCATTGTTTGTCACACAACAGCAACACTTATGCCATACAGCAAAACTGACTGCAAATATTTTTAGGAATTTAATTTTGTCTACTCTTTACTGAGCATTTCCTTTGGTTTTTAGATAATAAACAACTCTCTTTGTACTCATACTTAATTGATTTATATAATATTCAAGTAAAGTACATCACCACAGTCACAAGGACTCCTATAAACAGGCTGGGGGATGAGCGTGGCTGATTCTTGGTAAACACAGAGCTCAGCTGGTGGGAGCATTTAAGCACATGGTGCAGACTTCTCATGTGGGGCATCCCACCGGCATATTTGACAGGAAGATGGAAATCATGGCTAATATAGTAGTCTAAAAGGAAGTCAGTTAAAAAAAAAAAAACCTTCTTTTCTACTTAGAAAAATTGGAATTAACGGACTGAAATTTTCATTGAACATCATATTCTTTGAGTGATGGGTAGCTGGCCAACAAGCAGGCTGAGTCCGATGAAGAGTCAACATGGCGCCACAGACAAAGCTTCATTCCACACAGGGGAACGTGGCCAGGAGTGGAGGCAGCAAAGAGGGCAAAGGGAGGTGGGAGATGAAGTAAGATGGGGGAGTTTTTCAATGAAGTAGTGTTGGCTACTGCCCTTTCCTCTCCAGAGATTAAATTTGATCCACTGATTCCCACAGCAAATTTGCATTGAGAATGGTGGCTGGTGACTGAACTTCAAGCCTTCTAGACCAAGTTGCAGCCACTTTAAAACTGACTCATCTCCCTCGGTGAGGTTGGGAGTGGCTGAGTATGTGTTTTGGTGCTTGGCAGCAATGTCTTTAAAGAGTGCAATGAGTTCTTTGTGGGAAGAGAGAGACAGAGAATGATAATCAATCAAGGAACATCAGAGCTGGAAGGGGCCATAGTGGCCTCTACTGCAACCATCCCATTTTACAGATGAGGTGACTGAGGTCTAGATAGACAGGGTGGCTTGTCATCAACTTAACCACGAGGTTGACCATGTTCAGCAAACACAGATATGCTAATTACATATTAATTTCAAACTTCTGCCCACATTCTCTGAAGCTCAGAGGGACACTGTATCACTGGATGATAATAAGAGGAGCAGAATTGATCACTGGAAGTGCTGACAAGGTGAATATAGAATATAAGAAAGATTCAGGCTGCCTAAAGCATCTGACCTCAGCTCAGGTCATGATCTCACAGTCCTTGAGTTCGAGCCCCACATGGGCTCTGTGCTGACAGCTCAGAGCCTGGAGCCTGCTTCGGATTCTGTGTCTCCCCCTCTCTCTGCCTGTCCCCTGCTCATGCTCCCCCTGTCTCTCTCAAAAATAAATAAACAGGGGAAAAAAGGAATATAAGAAAGATTCATTGCGGAGCGAGAAAGGATCTTTGGTGACCATGTAGCCCAAAGCTCATTCTGTAGTTGAGGACAGCAAAGCTCTGAGCAGGCAGTGACAGTATTATCTGAAACATGAGCTAGAAGTAAATCTTTTTTAAAATCCTGGAAATTCATCTGTTGAAATATGCAACACCTAGGCTACTAAGAGCCCCCTGTTGGTTGGCACAGCACATAGTAGGTTCTCAATAAATGTCCTTGAGTTGAATTACAAAACTCATCACTCAGGTGAACACAGCATAAGGCACAATGTATATTCCATAAAAAGATTAAAAGGTAGTCAAAATCACAGCTGGTTGAAAGGGTAGGAGAGCCTTCCTGGAGGAGAGATCATTGAGGTGGGGCTTGAAAATGGATAGGATTTTGAGGGGTGGGTAGGAAGTGGAAAGAATGTGTTCCTGCAGAGGGAATGGCATGTTACAGATGCAAAGGGCAGGGGGCCGGGAGTTTGGGGAATGTCCAGATATCCAGTTGGCACAGTATAGCACTATGCAGGGGAGTAGGGGTGGTGGGATTGTCACTGAAGGCCCATACCTCTCTGTCCTTAATTCTTCATGAGGCTCTGGAGAGGCCTAAGGTTTTGAGGTGGGGAAGGACATATAAGATCCATCCTTAGGAATGAGGCCCTGAAAGCAGCGGACACTCAGTTCAGAGACAGGAATTTTCTACATTTTATCCAAATGCTTTGGCTCTATGAAAAGGTCAGAAAAACACTGGTGACTATCTTTGTTGGGAAATACTTTCAGAGCACTGAAGCTGTTAGAGAGATAAGCATCCTTATGATGGTTGCCATGATTCAGGCCCATTCTGGCTCATAAAGTATAAGGACACACAAAGATCAAATTTGTTAGAGTAACATGTTTGCTAAACATTCTCGGTTCAGAAAAGTTCGGGCTCAGTTCAAATTTGGGGCTGAGATTTGAGCCAATGTTGATTTTATCAGCACCCATTTGCCCCAAGACTAGAGAAAACATTGTATTAGTTCTAATGATGCCGATAAAAGAAATGAAGATGACCATCTACTGAGTGTCTCCTATTAGTCACTGTATTAAGGCACTAATATTTTCAGCAATTTTCAGAGAGACAGAGCATTAGAGGTGTGTGGTAGATATTGTTGTCTGTGCAGGAAGCTTCCCCATTATCCTGATATCAGTGGCCATGTGACCTAGGACTGGCCAATCATAATTGCTCATCCCCTGCTGGCCATACTGATTGGACCAAGGAGTGGGCATAGGACCCTTCCTGCACCCATCACAGTCCTTTCTTGAGACAGATGCCTTTGATGCTGGGAGCGAGGAGTGTGTTCTGCTGGGTTAAGCTGGGACTAGGGTGGTTACAGTGACAATTGCCTCTAACTCTGCCTGGTCCTGCTTCCTCTACTCCGTCACAGATGTGGTGCCTGAACACTCGCTCAAACAACTTGAAACTTGTTAATAACTTTTTCAGAGTGGTCTCCCAGGGAACAGACCAGAAAAAAAGAAGGAAAAGGAGGAAAGGGAAGAGGAGGAGGAGGAGGAGGAAGAGAATTGTGGTGGGAGTAGGATGCTGATATCTGACTTAATAGCGAATTTTCCTTGTATTGCATGGTATAATTACAAATAAAAATATAAGCATTCAGGAAGCCTTGAGAGTCCATCTGAAATCTTTTTCTGGGGTGCCTGGGTGGCTCAGTCGGTTGAGCATCCAACTTGTGCTCAGGTTATGATCTCACAATTCGTGAGTTTGAGCCCCACGTCGGGCTCTGTGCTGACAGCTCAGAGCCTGGAGCCTGCTTTGAATTCTGCATCTCCCTCTCTCTCTGCCCCTCCCCTGTTCACACTCTGTCACTGTCTCTCAAAAATGAATAAACATTAAAAAAAAAAAAGGTTTTTTTAATGTTTTTTCCAAGGAAGGCTCAAACCAGTGACCTCTCCATCAGCTGCCAGGAATTCTAGGACAGTTTAGAGGTGGTTTTGCCTAAAGGCTGGGAGTGACCTAGACTGCCTCTCAAGGACGCTTCCAGCTTTGCTATCAATTATGCTTTACATAGCTAAGAGCTATCTTGAATAGATGATTTCAGAGAAATTTGCAGTTTGCATGGGTTGAGATCCAATGTCGTTTTTGCTGAGTAGACATGGTCGATGAAAGCCTCTGAATAAGCAGGGATAATGCAGCCTTTGGCCAGCCTGGGAACTCTCTCACCCTCATCACTCTGTCACTGACTTGTTCACTGTCCTCAGGTCTCTGGTGGGCAAATCTAAAGCAGGCATTCCAAGAGCTGAGTTTGGACTAACCCTCTCCAGAGCAGGACAGAGACCCTCTCACAAGGCTGTGTGGCCAGGGGCTGGGGCTGCCTCACATACCACCTGCTGAGGGGCTGAGGGCTGAAATCAGTCTGCACTCTGCTCCCCGAGCCCTGGGACCAGGAGACACTGCATCCGCCCAGAAGACAGGATGCCTTTCTCCCAGTTTCACACAGGCACCACACTGGCAACTTTCCTTCTGCCAGGAGCATATCTTCCCTCCCTCTAATCATTCTCCCATCTGAATTAAAAAGAAATTCCGGAACCTGGCATAAATGATTGCCAGGGACTGGGGCATACCTGTAATGGGCAGGTTTGTTCACAGTTCATGGGGCATAAAGACTTAATTCGTTTTCACATTAAATCGGCTGATTGGATATGACAACTAAATCTCTCATTGTCATTTCAATAACAAAAAGGATTTGGAGCACTAGGGAAAGAACTCGCTTTACTAAATAAAGAACTCGTATTTATTTATTTTTTTTGGAAAGATGATTTTCATGCAGAGAGTTCACTAAGATTACTTGTAATCTTAGCACATACTCAGACAAAACGATTAGAGCTGGGCATGTGGATTTTATTGAAAAGCTTAGAGTGAGACCAAAGATGGGAAAATACAATTTTTCTTTCCTTTTTTTTTTTTTTTTTTTTTTTTTTTTTATGTCCAGGCCAAAATGTATGTATTAGTCAATATCTTGGAAACTTTACCATGGAGGTAACTCTACTTTCTTGCACCACAAGTACCTGAAGATGAATGTCAGGTCCTGCCAGAGGCACACGGCAGCCCAGGTCTCATAACCAGGGCCTGTTGGTCACTCTGAAAAGGCAGATGGACCCCATGTAAGGGGCAGGGCAGGCCATTTCTGGTAAGTTACAGACCCGCCAGTGAGACATGGAATGAGGGTGGTGGGGTTGGTGAGAGCAGTTCGCATATTTGTGCCCAAATCCTGGTCCTGAATAAGACAGGAAGAGCCTCTCTAGAGATACCAGAGTCAAGGAGAAAAAGACTTGGCCTTGAGTTGTTCTCCAGACCTGTCTGACTTCAGGTTAATAAAAGAGTACATAAAGCTAAATCACAAATGAACAGGCTAGCCTGAATGACAGGCCCAGTGGCCTGGGCCACTTGCTTGGTATAATTTGAGCAAGTCTTCCTTCGAGTTTAACATGGCTTTTACTGAGGGGCATCTTTCTAACAGGAGAGGAAAGTGGTAACTCACTACTACTTTAGCAAGAGTGAGTTTGTCATATGGAACCAACAGAAAAAGAAGACAAATCTGAGAGCTGTATAAACAGAGTGAAGATAGGTAGGAATCTGGAAGTGAAGGAGCAGGGAGGCCTGATGGTAAGTTTGTTCTCATCCTGCAAGCTCACCTTTTCCAGAACTTGTTCTGGGTTAAAAGGAAGGGCTATACCCAGTTCTAGCCTCTGTTTTGTAGCAGTATATTGGTTCACGTGTATTTCCTTGTTTCCACACAACAGGGGTGCCTCAGACTTGCAGACATAAACAACAAATCCCACAGCCTGATGCTCCTGAGCTAGGTTTGGGCCACAGGCCCCCGCTGGGATCAGAGAACAGCTAGCCTTCCTAAAAACTGAGCCTCCCTAAGCAAATATGTTTCGAATTCCAAAGTTAGCATGAAGCATCTAAGAAAATAAATGCAAGCGGAAATAACTATTAGTAGGAACAAAGCCGCTCTGTTTGTTCTGTGGGCTTAGGGACCTGGAGAAAGCCCTCTTCTTGCAAACATAACAGCCTGTAGGATTTGGACAAAAAAGCAACAAAGCAGCCAGAGAGGGTGCATCTCTGGATTATCTGCATTCCTTGTATTCCAAAATGTTTTTCTATACAAAAGATCTTAGATCACATGGCAGTCCACCCATCCATGCATGTGTCTATCTACCCATTATCCATCCACCCATCCATCCACCCACCCATCATTCACTTATCCACCCATCTGTCTGTCCGTCTGTCCATCCATCCATTGATCCATCCATCCATCTCCCACCTACCCACCTATTGTCTATCTGTCCACCCATCTATCCACTTATCCACTCATCCATTCTTCCACCCATCCAACACTACTTGTTACCCATTACGTATATGAGGCAAAGGACAACCAGACACATATACTCATGTACTCACTGTGTGGGCAGGAAGTAGGCAGTTCTTTTCTTTTAGCAAAGGAAATAACTGACATACATAATAAGGCCCAGTAAGACAGACATAAAGAGCACAGACTCTGGGGACACCTGGGTGGCTCAGTTGGTTGAACATTTGACTTTAGCTCAGGTCATGATCTCTCAGTTCGTGAGTTCAAGCCCCACATCAGGCTGGGCTCACTGCTGTCAGAGCCCACTTTAGATCCTCTGTTCCCCTTTCTCTGCCCCTCTGCTACTTGGCTCTCTCAAAAATAAATAAACATTAAAAAAAAAAAAAAGAGCACAGACTCTGGAGTTAGCAGTCCCTTTCTGACCATGTAGGAAAGTTATCTAGCCTTTGGGTGCCTCAGTTCCCTCCTCTGTAAAATGAAGGAACAATAATAGCTCCTATTCTACTGGCTTGCTGCAAGAACTGAATAAACAATGACTATAAAGTGTTTAGTACAGTGCCTGGAATATATAATGTGTTCAATAAATTTTAGCTAGTATTTTTCAAAGTAGGAAGACCCAGTGAATTCTGTAGAGTCTAAAAGGTAGTGAGAAGGGGGAGTTTCCTAAGGGGCAGAAAGATGTGTCAGAGGTCATGACCAGGCTCTGGGGATACTTCACAAATGCCTCAGCCATGGGCACGGAGGGAGCAAGCTGATTGGTGAAGAGAGGGTTAAGTTAAATTTGTAAAATTTTTTTCAAGTTTACTTATTTTGATAGAGAGAGAGAGATGTGGGAGGAGCAGAAAGAGAAGGAGAGAGAGATAATCTCAAGGAGGCTCTTCACTGTCAGCGCAGAGCCCAACGCAGGGCTCAAACTTATAATCCATGAGATCATGACCTGAGCCAAAATCAAGAGTCGGATGCTTAACCGACTGAGCCATCCAGGTGCCCCAGAGAGGAGTAAGTTAAAACCTAAGGTTTTCTTAATATGTTTGTCTTCATATTCCCAGAGGTCCAGCAACAGTTCAAGCCAACAGTTCTGCCAAAAAGCATCCTGGCAGGGAAAGCCAGGGGATGGGGGAATGTCCCCAGGAAGAACAGAGGGGGCAGATCAGAAGATCTATGTGGCAGAAATCCTGCAGGATACTGATAAGGGAAAACCATCAGCCAGGGAGTCTGCTGAGGCTTTGAGAGGACAAATCAGAGCCGGTGAGCCTGTCAGTCCCTGGCTCTTCTCTATTAAATATTCCCTGAGGAAGCAGCTGATAAGAAGTTGAAGAAGGGAAAAATGCCAGGTCTAAGGCCGAGGGGTTCGACAGTCAACATGGCCACTTCTACAAACCCACTGGAATGTCTGGAGAAGGGAGAGACCCTGGCTGGGAATCAGACATCTGGGTGATACAGAGAGACCAGATAATTCTGTGTCTGGCAGAGGAGGGGAGTGAATGCCCTAAAGATGTCCCACAGGCTTCCTTTGGCCAGCTCGTTCCTGGAACACAGGAGTCAGGGCTAGGATGGGCAGGATGCTGTGATTCATGGGAAGAGCCTCCCTTTGATACTGGAACCTGCAGTTAAACTTCTCTGGAACTCTTTCTGTATATCTTGAAGGTGAGGACCCACCACCTGCCCACCTCCATCTCAGAGGGACATGGTAGATGTAAACCCAATGAAGACTGGGGATCCAGAACAAGGGAAGGAGGGAATGCCGAAGAATTCTGCCCGCAGGTCCTGATTCTGTTCTGGGAGAGAGACAGGCTAGGAAGATGGTGGTTATCTCTGAGATTATACAGTACAGAGTTCCCTGCTCTAGAGCCACACACCCCTGAGGCCCAGCAAGGCTGCCCCAAAGATGCTGGGATAAACTGGCCGAGTTTGTCCAAGATGTATCATGTGCACGACACCCAGAGAATACATCTTGTCCCTTAAGATACATCAACCTTGGCTCAAATACAGACTTATCAGAACTACAAATCACCCCCTCAGACATCCGCAAATTCTGAGGAGTCTTCTTCATAGTCAGCCTTGAGGCTGACTTCCCATCAAATTCAGTTTCTACCTCTGCTCCCTGTTCTGTAGATGTTGTCCCGGTTTCACGCCAGGGCGACCTATGTGGAGCTCGGCACTTTCCCTAGATTCCCACCAAGGCTGTGTGAATGCCTGTGAAATGGGTTTTCCTGGAGGGGCAAGGAAGCGTGGGGGCAGATCATGCCAGCACAGAGCAGATGATTGCAGATCATCAAGTAGACTTCCTTGTTCTTACCAGTTTGTTTTGCCCCCAACCATACAGCTTGTCATCTTTCTTTTCTCATCAATCCCTCCACAACTAAACTTTATCTGCTCTCCCCTACCTCTGAGTTCCCATTAAATTCTAATTCAGAAAAATTTAATTGTTGATGAAATCAATTAAAAATTTTTTTAACTTTATTTTGAGAGAGAGAGAGAGGGAGAGAGAGAGAGAGAGAGAGGAAATCCCAAGCAGGTTCCACACTGTCAGCACAAAGCCTGACACAGGGCTCCAACTTATGAATGTGAGATCGTGACCTGAGCCAAAACCAAGAGTCAGACATTCAACTGGCTGAGCCACCCAGCACCCCAATTAAATCAATTTAATGTTTATTAATGTGCTTGTCCTCAGCTAAGGCATGATTCAGGATCTCACCTTCTTTCTCTAGATACTTATCAAGGTCTGTTCTTCAATAAAGATAGGCCCATCTAAGAGAGAGTTAAACTAATTTTTTGTCTTGCCTAGCTAGGCCTGACTGAGGGGAGACCACAGAAGTGGAAGGATGCTACTTTTTGGGGGGCCATGGAAGAGCTAAGACTTCTTAGGCCCTGTGAAATATGTGTGGCTGGTTCAGGAGGCAAAGGTGCATTGACAAGTGCCTCTCCTTCCTCTGCCTGGGGAACATTCCCTGTGCAAGTGGGAAAAATTACAAACTTGCTTCCTCTCCAAAGATCGAGGAATAACTTTGGACCATGGTGGTGGGTGCTTTTTCTAGATCAGATGCTAAATCAAAGAAGCTAACTTGACACCTGGAGGTCGCCCCTGACAAAGGTATTTCATTTAGTAAATATCAAATAAAACTTTAATCCTCACTGGAAAAAAGGTAATAGAGTGGTTCAGAGTCATTGCTAGGGCTACCATATTATTAAGCCATCCCTAGAAAGGGGAAATGGGCCATCTCCCCCTGCCCATTCACTGTCCACCCCAGGAAATACACAAGAGAACAAAATGGACTTGATGGTTGTCAATGGGTCCAACAACTCTTACCTCAGCGGACTGGCCCTGGGCTGAGAACCTTGGATACACAATCCCAGTTAATCTTCAGAGAGAATCTTCAAAGATTCTCTAAGAGATTTCTCACCATTATATGGATGAAGAAATCAAGGCTTGGACAGGTGAAGCGATGTATCCAGAGTCTTCAAGCCAGTGAGAGGTAGATGTTGGTTTGAATTCTGTTCGCCTTCCTCCAAATCCCAGTGGCTTTCTATTATCATTCCCACACCGACCCCAATCCCACAGTGATGTAGAGGGGGGAAAAGCTGAGACAAGCACAGGACAGACAATGCCTGCAGCCTGCAGAATGCAGAATGGAACAGTAACACTGAGACCCTCGGAGGTCTCTATCTTTAGTTCTTAGATTTCCTTCGGTTCTTGGTAAGGCTCCTTGGGAAAAACTCTAATCTGTCTCAACTGAACAAAAGGCAAGGATATTTTATTAATGTCTTGTCAGGAGGATGGCAGCTGGGATTTTGAATACCCTCTAACTTCTATTGCAATTGTCAAATATGATCATGCCTTTTACCTCCAAAATCATACCTCAGAGTCATCTTATGTTGGAATCCTTACAGAATACAGGAAACTTCTTTAATCACTTTATGTTGAACAACAAAATGAAGACATCTTAGTCTTAAGCCATCTAAAGCAATGCTAATGTGGGATCCTATGGAAGATTCCTGGCAATACAGGAAGGTAGGGGAAAGAGGAATCTGACACACTTATTCCTGGGGATCTGACCCCTGACTATTGAGTGTTAGAGGCCACAGTAAACAAACCATATAAAGATCATGTTAAAAATCAATACTACTCCATGCTATAGTTTAAAAATAAGTAAGTGGTTATCTTATGAGATCACAAATAAGGAAAGGATTCTTGTAGCTTGGGGTAAATTTTCCAATGACAACATTGTACTTAGATTCAAAAAGTGCTGAATGTCAAGCAACCTGGGTGGATATGCAGATGATGTGCTCCAGAAAACTGTCCTGAAGACCAAGACATTTATGCATAAGGCACCTTGGAAGAGTCTGATTAAAAGCATTGCATTGCGAGTGGGTAAAGACTACATGTCTACATTGTTAACATGATGTGATTTTTAAATAGAGTAAAACCTTAGTTTGTGAGCATGATTCATTCCAGAAACATGCTTACAATCCAAAGCACTTGGATATCAAAGCGAATTTCAAGAACCATTGGCTCAGTTGATCACGTGATGGTTGGCATCACATACTACTCGTATTGAAGACATCACTCGTTTATCAAGTTAAAATCAGAAATGTTTGTTCATCTTGCAGAACACTTGCAGAATAAGTTACTCGCAATCCAAGATTTTACTTATATCACTTAAACTATTAACATATTAATCAGTGTTTATAAATTAATAAACAGCATTTGTGATTTTATATATAGGTAATTAAAATATGTTAACTATTATACACAGATAATTGTCTCATTCATTTATGTCTATTGATATAAATATGAATCCTCTATTCATACATATATATATTTTTATATTCATATCAACAGAATCCTCTATTAAACTCTCATTGGATAAATGGGGACGCTCTAATATTTGGAGTCATCTTACATGCAGTAATCATTCAATGTCTTATATCCATGACTTCACCCTAACTCATACACACTTAAGCCTAGCATACAGGGGCACCTGGGTGGCTCAGTCTGTTAGGCATCCAACTCTTGGTTTCAGCTCAGCTCGTGATCTCAGGGTTTGTGAGCTGGAGCCCCACATTGGCCTCTCTGCTGATGGTGCGGAGCCTGCTTGGGATTCTCTCTCTCTCCCTCTCTCTCTACCCCTCCCTCATCTCTCTCTCTCTCTCTCTCTGTCTCGAAATAAATAAACTCATTTAAAAAATAAATCTTAACATAGTCTGTCGTCAGTCAAATGCTGTTGAGTTGTTGCTGTCATTTTAGAGATACAGAAATAGAGATTCCAGGAGGTTACAATACTAGGCCAAAGTACACAGCTGATAATAAGCAGAGCTGACTGCTTCTAGAACAGTCTCCTGATGCCTCAGCCAAGGCACAAGCCACTATATCAAGCTGGAGAACAAGGAAACATTTCCTCCTCTGCTGGGAACAGAGCCCCAGCATGGGGCAAAGACTCTACAACGCCTTGGCTCGTAAGCCACGCAATGTGGAACTGGTGACGTGACATTCTGGGATCCAGCCACCACCCAAGACAATGCCACACACATAAATTTGGCCTTTTGCTAATTGGTTGTCAATTCATCATAGCTGTGAAGCAGAACTAACAACATGTGGTTTAGAAATTCCCACCTTTTTTTTTCCCCCATTTCAAATGTTATCTCCTTTTTCTCACATTCTTTTCAGCACATGATAGCAGCACTGCCTGGGAACTCGCTCCCAGCACTTTTCTGGAGGGGACAAGCTCCATGGAAAATTTTCAGATGTGTGATAATGTACGAAATACTAGGAAAAGAGGCTGGCAGAAGAGGCGTTGCCACTAGGTTGCTAATACTGCAAGTCGTCATGCGTTTTGGTCACTGACACTAAATATAGTCATGGTTAGGGGATGTTTGTGATTTTTTTAGTTACGTTTTATTGAGATTGGGAGATACATTCTCACAAGTTAAAAAAATGTGGTCTCCCAATATAATTTTAAGAACATTAAGAAAATTTTTTTAATGTTTATATTTAAGAGAGAGAGAGAGAGAGAGAGTGGGGGGGAGGGGCAGAGAGAGAGGGAGACACAGAATCTGAATCAGGCTCCAGGCTCTGAGCTGTCAGCACAGAGCCCAATGTGGGGCTCGAACCCACAAACCGTGAGATCATGACCTGAGCCACAGTCGGACGCTTAACCGACTGAGCCACCCAGGCACCCCAAGAACAATACTTTAAAGAAAGGTTAACATTCCCTTACATAAGAAGCATATAGTGTGTGTGTGTGTGTGTGTGTGTGTGTGTGTTTCAATCTTCCTCGGTTCTGGACAAGTCGAGCTTTCAAAGCTTTCACATATCTCTTGGTGCGTCATGCTATAGTCACAGAGGTTTTTTGCCTGCTGCCTCCCCACCATTCGATTGATCAAAAAACCCTTCCTGATACCCGAACTTTTCCTTTCCATCCCCTCCCTAGGCCCCAACTAGCTCTCAGAGTTGTCCACTATAAACATTCCTCCTAGGGATTCAGTTGGGAACAGCGCGTCTCCTTCTAGGCATTTAAGACCCAGGATGGTAGGGTGAGAGGAGACTTCATTGGGTCCTCTGGGGCAAGGCCTTAATTACTGCCATGGAAAAAGGCTCCAGAGTCAAAGGCGTCAGTGGTGACATGTCAGGGCAGACTCTGAGAATGCTGTTCGGGTTTGTGGGAAAGGACATCCTGACAAAAGGGACCAGGTCCCAGCACCATGCTACTCTTTGTCTTACCTCTCCCCCCACCCTCCGCTCCCAGATCCACCTCTCTGAATTGGCCTCAAGGAGCCTACTTCTGAGCGTGGCTATGGGAGAAGACCATTCCAGGTCCAGACTGGGGCACGGGCGCGGGAATGCTTCCACTTCCTGAGCATAAATCACCATTGTCAAGAGCGAACATTATGACCCCCTTCTGAATGACAGCATTTAACTGACTAGAAATTTACTGTTTCAGGGGGACCAAAAGCCAAAAAGCAATTGTTAATTCTCAGCATGATCTAGAATTTGTTGACATACACATCATTTCTTTCTTCCCTGATTTACATGCACATATAAGTCACCACCTAAACCCTACACATGAGTCTCATCATTTCAAAGATCAAGCCCAGATCTACACAGGGCCCTCAGGTTCAGATCCTACTTACCCCTCTGTACCACTGACCCCTCTTTCTGTGCATCCGGCCATCTTGTCTTCTTCTGGGGAGACTTCCTGATCCCTCAGTCCTAGCAGGACCTTCATCCCTGCCCCAGTTACGGACTCTTCTAGCAACTTAGCAATCCCTACAGGACTTACATAATTGCAGTCAAGCAATTAACTAGTTGGTGATTTACTCCACATTCCTGAATGTCAGCTCCCAGAGGGCAGTGACCATCTCTGCCTTACCCCACAAGAACTTAGGACTGTGCCTTGCATATATAATGAGTACAAAATATTTGTTTGAATGAATAATGAGGGGTCGAGGTGTCAGAATGTCTGTGCAGCCACACCAAATATTGGGGTGAGGTTGGCCCAGCTGACTAGCTCCAGGAGCCAGAGACATGAAGCCTGGGTGGGTGTTGGTGGAGGCCAGAGGATAGGGACAGGGCAGTTCAGCATGAAGCATTTCACAAAAAGACCTCAGGCTGCCCTGCCGGCTGGATGCCTCCAATGTTGAGCAGAGAGAGCACTCTGGGATTTGTCTTCCTGGTTCCATGTTTTGTTTTTTTTTTTTTTTTTTTTCTGAGCAGCACAAGACTGGAGGGAAAAACAGTTTAGGAAGAAACACAACATTCTTTTATTCCTTGAAAGTCTGGGAAGTCCTCATGAGGAACAGGACAAATTGGAGTGGCCAAACTCATTTTTCACTGTGCACAGCCCAGAAGGGACCCTGGTCATTTGGGGGTGGGAGAAGAGTCATGAAAGTATTTGAGGCTCCCACTGAAAGAACTCTTCTGGCTTTGGCATCAAAAATACTTGGGTTTAAGTTCTCTGCTTCCACTCGCTAGCCGTGTGAACTGAGGCAAATGACTTAACCTCTCCTTGAACTTCAGTAGACTTTATCAGTAAAACGGACATGATCCTTGGGTTACCGGAGGAATTAACCAATCTAAGCCAGGTGTGTGATGCAGGGGAGGCACTATAAATAAAGAATAGCTAAAATTATTGACGGTTTATTACTCTGTTAGGTCCTGGAGGGACGTTTAGTTTTGATTGCTGTGAATTTTGACCCTTCTTTTTATCAGGGGTTATATAATAATCCACCCTGAGGCAGGAGTTTATATAACTGTTAGAAAGTTTGCTTCTCAAATTTAGAAAACATTTTTTCCCCCTCTTAACAGCTCATTGGTCACATTAAATCCAATTACAGCCCTGATTGAGAAACTTCATGGTTGGGATTATCCACAGCAATCAATACTCTCTTGGCTCCAGGAGAAGGCAGGTCCACTCCATTCCGCTGTCCTGGAAATGCCGGGCTCAGGTGTGGTGGCTTATTACCAGGTAATGTTAGAAAGAACACACACAGAGACTTGCATTCCTGAGCCATGAGCATGGGGCTTTTGTTTGTCCACTCCTTATAAGGAGCGAGTTATCAGTCCTGCGAAAGGTCGCTGCTATTTCTTTCTCCTCAAGGGACTGAAATCAGCTTTTTTCCTCAGAGGGGTGGGGCGGTGATTAAGCAGCGTGAATACGCCAGCACTTCAGATATCCAATTGTGAGGATGTTGACAGATCCTTGCTGCAGAGCGGGGTTTTGGGGCTTTTATCAGATCCGGGGGACTCTCAGAAGACGTACTTAGATGCATCCCCAACCCCTCCCTGCCAGGGGCAAGCGACCCTGAAGATCCACTTTTGCAGCCAGAGAGCCAGCTGCAAAGTTGGCCCGGTTGAAGGAGCTGGGGCTCTGTCTGCTCTGTGATCACCCCTCTTTGCTCCTTCTGCCTTCTCCCTTCGCCAGTAGCCCTTGAGCATTGATGTGTGGAGCTGGGGGCTGCTGGGAGGAGCAGGGAGCCTAGAAAGTGGTGGGTGCTGCTTTTCCTCCTGTCAGAAGGGTCAGCTCTTCACACCTCACAAGAAGCAAGGACATAAGGCAGCCACCCTGGGGTCTCCAAGCCTCAAGCCTCGCTTCCTCGCCAAAGCCCCCGTCCTGTCCATCCCTCTCCTATCCTCAGGGTTCCACCACACCATCTTGCACCCAGTGCATGGTCTGACATTGCACAAGCTTGTGTGGGTTGTGGTGTTTTCCTGGGCACACCGGTCTTGCCTCCCCACCAAGACCACAGGCTCTTCGTAAGCAGATACACAGCTTGCACCCCATCTGCAGCCCCACAGGGCCCAATTCAAGGGCTAGGCATTTAAATAGGTGCTGGGTGCAAGCTGGTTGATGGTGAGTTGATTAGGTTACAGGGTCCATAAAGCCTGGATGATACTCTCCTTTGAATGCTTTGTTGAGAATGTGGCCAAAGTTGTTGAGAGCTGGTTATCTGAAGGCATTTAGGTCTCTTCCACCTGATGCTTGCTCCTAGTTATGCCTGGGGCAGACCCGGCCCCAGCATTCCACTATCCCTTCCTCCTGCGGGCAGCCATTTTTAAATCCACTTTCAGGTCCTCCTCCAAGTGAGAGCCAGCCCCACTGTGTGCCCAGCGCTGACCCAGACATCAGTGCAAGGGTAAAGTAGAGCTACCATCCTGCCCCCATCCTGCTTCTGTGTAGTTCAGGCATGAAAACACACATGGGGAGTACCTCCACAGGCACCCTTCCCCCACATCGGCCTTCCTTCTATCCCTTGGACTTATTGATTTATTTTAATGTTTATTTATTTTTGAGAGACAGAGTGTGAGCCAGGGTGGAGCAGAGAGTGAGGGAGACACAGAATCTGAAACAGGCTCCAGGCTTCAAGCTGTCAGCACAGAGCCTGACGTGGGGCTCAAACTCACGAACTGTGACATCGTAACCTGAGCAGGAGTCAGACTCTTAACCGACTGAGCCACCTAGGCGCCCTCATCCCTTGGACTTTTTAAAGCTTTGTCTTATCAATTTCCTGCTGTCACTTTTCCACACCCTGGGAACTCAGACCAACTTCTCAATGTCCCCTTTGTGGGGACGTCTTTTAAAGACCTCCTTGTCTTTTATAGGTTTTATTGTTAATTGCTGTAACAGTAATAACAGGCTTGAGGAATTCACAAAGGTTCCCAAATCTTTCCTTTTGGCACCTGCTGATAAAAAAATAAATCGGTGCAACTTTTCTGGGCAGGAAATTGGTAGTATTGCCTTGGAAGTTTCATGTGTTTTAGCTCTTTCTGTTCCATCAGGTTCTTTGTGCTCTGAGAAGGGCAGGGCCAGTGCAGAGCCTGCTTGGGATTCTCTCTCTCCCTCTCTCTCTTAAATAAATAAATAAACATTAAAAAAAAAAAAACAAAACAACAAGACTCTTAAATACAGAGAACAAATTGAGGGTTGATGGGGGGGCCGGGAGGAGGGGAAAGTGGGTTATGGTCACTGAGAAGGGCACTTGTTGGGATGAGCACTGAGTGTTGTATGTAAGTGATGAATCACGGGAATCTACCACCAAAACCAAGAACATACTGTATACACTGTACGTTAGCTAACTTGACAATAAATTATAAAAACAAACAAGCAAACAAACACAGAACTTTTGTAGTAATATGGAGGATCACTCCAATGAGGTTCCTAGAAAAAACAAAAAACAATGTCTAATCTCACTAATAAGAACAGGACAGTGAGTTAAGAGATCTCCAAAAGCGTTGGCTGTGTACGTAGATAGAATAGTTAGACCAGCTACAGAATGCCCAAATAAACTACACAAGGTGATCTGTGGCAGAAAAAAGCTCATTCTCTTCCAAATCCTTGTCACAGAAAACAGTCTCCTAGAAGTGGGGGCTGTGATGGGGCAGAGAAAAGGAACTGTCTTGAGCCGGCCACCTGCCTGAACAATTAATTACCCCCATGAGAGTCCACAGATTTGGTTAATTTCAGTGATTCTTCATGGGCAGAAAGCCCATCATCAAAATACAGTGGATGTTTTCCCCTGAGGCTTTTCAGAACCGTGAGACAATGGCTCACATTTTGTTTAACAGGAATTTAAGACTGAATGCTTTAACTTTCTGAAGAATGAGAAGCACAGGTGAACCTGTAGCTTTTGGTGATGATAGGAGCCCTCCTATGGTCACCAAGAACTCACAGGAGGGAAAATACATCTCACTGGACTACTGGTTAGACTTGTTGCCTCTAGTAAAGTCACTACTTAGAAGCAAATTAGAAAACATCATAAAGGTGGTGGTCAGAATAATCCTCCAAAACAGAAAATTATAAATGGTAGAAACATTCATATTTTAAAACAAGAATTAAATAGACTGTGGGAACAGGAAAATCATCTTACTTTTGGTTTCAAGATATACTGGTAGTATAAGCTGAGGACATAGACACTTATTTATTACAGCCTCATTCGGAGACTTCATCTACTAAAGACTGTGTTGTTATTTGAAACATCCCTGAACTATACGACTTCCAGAAACATGCCTCATCTGAGAATTTGGGACTCTGGAAGAAATAAAAACCATCTTTGATCTTGTAAAAAAAAAAAAAAAAAGCCACATAAAGAGCCCACTAATGAAACCTTATCAATGTATTTCACACTGAAGTGAAAAAAATATCCTAAAGATATGGAAAAAGAGAAAAGCATATGTAGAAAAGTTCCTCATAAAACAATTAAAAGCATAAAACAGGGGCACCTGGGTGGCTCAGTCGATTGAGTGTCTGACTTTGGCTCAGGTCATGATCTCGCAGTTTGTGGATTCAAGCTCCACATTGGGCTCTGTGCTGACAGCTCAGAGCCTGGAGCCTTCTTCGGATTCTGTGTCTCCCTCTCTCTCTGCCCCTCCCCCGCTCACACTCTGTCTCTTTCTCTCTCAAAAATAAGTAAACATTACAAAAATTTAAAATACACGTAAAACAGAGGAGTGACTGTGTGCAGGTAAGTTTACATGCATCTCAAGTATCATGTGTGTCCTTACAACAGGACTGGGATAGGTATCGGTGTCCTTGTTTTCTAGATCTAGAAGATATCAAGTCTCAGGCAGTTAAGCACATTATCCGAGGTCACACAGCTCTCACGGATGGTCCAGGATCTGACAGCACACCTGTCTAATCAGAACATCTCAGGCACAACCAGCTTACCTTCCCTTGTATAGTTTGGCACTCACTCCCCACTTCCTGCCTCCTACAGGCTGAGCCCACCCTGGTCCAGAGGGACCCTGCCTCCTGCCTCCTTGGAAGCTCCCTGCCAGCAGGACGCCCAATGCTGCTTTCAGAGCAAATAAGTATGAATCATGGATGTGCATACGCCCCAACCTAACACGGCATAGCCTCCTTCTCTAGCTCCTGTGGACCCTCCACCAAGCCCTGGTCTCTTCCAAGCCACACACAGGTCACAAGGAAAGGGCACCAATACCTGTGTCTTTTCTCTGCCTGCAGTCATACCCTTTGGCTTTGACAGTTGAACTTACCAGGTGTTGGGGGGACTCTCTTCCCCACCACTTGGCTCTTGAGAAACCCGCTAGACTGCGTAAGTCATGGAGGGTGGGAGTAGCCGTGGAGCAGCTGGGAGGGCTCCTTCCTGGAAGCTCCCAACAGTAGCTCTGACCCTTGGCTGGTTGTGGAGAGACTGCCGATAGCCTCAGGGCCACTGGAGAGAGCTCTGTCAGAAAAGCTCAGTAGGAGCATGCCTGTAGCCCTACCGTGAGCCTCTGGGCAACGCACTTAGCCTAGCTGAGCATGGCTGCGAGGGGCCCAGGGGACAGCGCGTGGGAAAGCACAATGTAAACCAGTAAGCTCTAATATCAGGTGTGAGTAGCCAGAAAGGGACAGGAATCAAAGGACCAGAAGAGCCAGCCATGGGATTCTTCTCTGCTTCATTTACTGCTGAATCCCTGGCACCTAGAATGGTGCCTGGCATACAGCTGGTACTCAGTAAAATTTTTTTAAATGAATGAACAAATTCCATGGGTTCTTGGTGGCTCACCCCCTCTCTTTTAACCTGTGCCATTTCACTTATGTGCCAAGAGCGCATGTGCTGTGTGAAGGTGGAAAAAGGCACTGGGGATGGTTTCTTGCTGTGTGAATTTGGGCCAGTTCTCTGTTACTCTGGGCCTCAGTTTACCCTATCTATCAAGTGGGAATAAGAATATGATCTACAGACATCATCCTGAGTGACCAGCATATGAAAACACGTAGATTTAAAAACTTTCACGTATATGGTGCGTTTTGTCTGTGACATGTCGGATTACAGCAGCCGAGGCAGAGACTCTTAAGGGACCCCTGTAGGCACTCACCTAGGTTCCAGTCCAAAGTCAGTCTCGGAAATGAAGAAAACCTTCTTTATTAGAAGTTGCCTGTACTAGAATGAGTCAAGTTATCTGTGTGGGTAGACGTGTGTTTATTTAGAAATTGAATTCCTGATTTGTGTCCAATATTTCCTAATAATCCATTTAAGGAAAGGGAAATACTCCCATACAGGACCAGTTAACAAAGTCTTGAGAAACCAATAAATCTCTTGCGTTTATCTAACAAATGGGCCAGTTCCTGACTCAGCCTGGTCAAGTCAGGGGCCTTCAGGGAATGTAGTGAGCTCCCTAAACAGATACAAAAGCTCTTATTTCATCACCGAAATATCTTTTCTGGAAGGCAATGCTGAGCTCCAACACGAAAACCAGCGTGCCTCCAATCCTCAGGGTCCCAGGGTGCTTGCATTGATGGCCTCCCTATTATCAGATTTTCCCAATGGCCCTCCTTCCTCCTATGCTCACCCACAGCCCTGCCCCTCCCCGCAAATCCCTCTCTACTTGCTGGCTGGGCCTGGACTCTCTTTGATGAGGACCACGTTTTTCATTGGTCATTAAAGAGACAGCCGAAATAAACATACATGGTCAAGGGTCAGCTCTGTACCACCATAACTGAAGCATATTTCCGTCCTTGGCTTCTCCATCAACATTGAACACCCTCCCTCATTATCTGCTTCTTGAACGCAGAAACACAGGAGAAAGGTCTACAAGAGAACATATACCCTAATTTGCCTTTTGTCCATGAAGATCGTGGGTATAATGTTCTCGGCATGCTGTGCTGAATAGAGCCATGAACTATCTAGGCATCATTTTGTTTTGGACAAACCACTTAACCTCCACATCGTCAGTTTTCTCATCTGTAAAATGAGGTGGTTAAACTGGAAATTTTCAAGTGCCTTTCTAGTTCTAAAAGAATGTTGCTCCTCCATTCCCCAGGCCACCTGCACCTGTCTGATTCAGTAGCACATCAGGGATCCTACCCTTGCCCTCCTGGAGTGAAGAGAGACCCAGGGTGACACCTGATATGGTACTTTGAGGCTTTCCCTGTCTACACTCAATTACACGTGAGTCACAGGAAGTAACATCTATGTGCGTTCTTGGTCTTTGCTGCTTACTAGCTGTGAGTGACCTTGGAAAATCTTGGCACCTCTGGTCCTTTATCTCTAGAAGTGAGTGATAGCCCCTGCCTGGCAGAGTCAGTGGGAAGTTATCGTTTGTTTGTTTGTTTTTTTGTTTTTTAGAATGATGGATCCACTTGTCATTGGCCCCCTTGCTTCCTTCTTGCTGAGTCATATTGGGCTGGATGTATTAGGAAGAAGTGAGCCAAAGAAAAACTCCACAGGTGTCTCAGGCTCTAGGTGAATGCTATAGCAAAGAGACCCACAAATACAGTGGCCTGAACCTGTCCAAGTTTAACTTCCCTCTTATTAACAGAGATCATAAGAAGTCACAGGTAGGAGGGTGGTGAGCCCCTCTCCTCTATAAGACCCCAACTTTCCACATCCTGTTCTTCTTTAGGACCAACTCAGAGCCTACTTCCCTCAGAGGCTCCAGAGCCCTCTCATCCACAGGCATCACGCGTGGTCAGCTCCGCTCAGTGGATTCAGCAGGCACTGCCTCCCCGTGCTAGGTAACTTTGCACCACCAGACTGGGAGTTCCTTTAAGGTCAAGAGTCACGTCCACCCCACTCTCTACTCAACTTCAGGGAAGTGCCTAGTTTAGCGCTTGGCACATGGTCAGTTCTCCGGGAGGGTTTGATTTCTAACCCCTCCCCCACCTCCCCCAGTGAGTGCATTCCTGGAGACTTCAGCCAGCCGTGATTATGAAAGCTGAGGTGTTTGCTTAGTCATCACCGTCTTACATACTTTTCAACTTAATTACCATGCGATTTCTTCACATCCTCCAATAAACGAAAGACAAAAAATGCATATCTTTGGGAGAGGGAGGATGTGTGAAATTAATTCTCATGAAAGTCCTTGACTCACTACAAAAATGCAAGAAATGTGCTGCTTACACATGGATACAGGGAAATATAAATTTTCCTATGCTGTGCAAGTTCAGAGCCCTTGCGTGGAAGAGTGAATGTTTGTGTTAACGTAAATTTTATAGAATTATTCTTTCTGAGTGGAAAAGCTTACCATAGTCATGAGTTTGGGTAACTGCTCCGATTTGAGTGGCTAATGACTAGCAATCCCAGAGAGCAAGGTAATTCAGTCATCTACCTCAATGTTTCCTTCACAGTTTGTGCCCGGAACTGGAAACCACCCTCCCAAGTGAGCAGATCAATGGGAGTTCTACTGAGATACTTTATAGCTGGCATGGGGTAGGGGTGGGTGGGAAGGACACAGTTTGTTTTACCTGCTTTGAAAATGTTCAGACCAACATTCTTGTGGCCATTCTCTGTGTTAGATCCAACTCTAAGTTATTTCTAATGGAGCATCTTGGTCCTGCCTGCTGCTGCTCCTTTAGCTCATTTCTGTAGTAAGTGAGATGATATGTGTTCTTTTTTGGAACTGGAACTTTTATAAATATGTGCTGCACTTGTTACATTTTTATAAATATATCTGCTTTGGCTACAGGTTAAAGCCTATGACTCTACACTTACCCAGCCTCATAAACAGGAAAGTCTCATACGGTTGTGCAGGTTGTGCACTGCATGGCCCCGAGGTGTGTTACTTGCATGGGCCATGATGGCCCCTCCAAAGCTATACTGGTAACAACCTCCATAATACTTCAAGAAAGCCTCATCTAATAGATTATCCACAAATTTCTCAGCAGGTGTATGCTTGAACTCTGCCAGGTAGAGCTCAACAAGAGCTTGACTGAGAGCAGCAGCCCAGGAGCCACGAAGCATGTCTGTTCCTGGGTACTGAAGGTTTGTTCCTGGAACAATCCAGATGAATAAAAGGCTGTCTTCTGGACCACATTGTTCTGACCCTGCATGCAATTGCTTTTGCTTAATTACGCTCTGGCATAAGGCATCGACCCATTGGAGAATGTCATAAGAAACATTATGAGCCTGACCGGAGTTCTCTAAATGTTCCGGTGGAGGACCTTGCTCACAATATATAATCTCTTCGGAGGGGCCCGTGGGAGAAATTTCTCTCCGGCCCTACTCTCAGGAAGAGTTACGCTTTTCCCGAACGGTGTGATTTGACAGGCGCTCAGACTCACACAACTGAAGCCGCTTTCATGTGTGTATTGACTGTCAGAAAGCTGAGGGTTAAGTCAGTGGCCCAATACTAACCAGTATGAAGACCTCACACCATGTGTTTTGTGTTCTTGCCTCATTCCTGGCTTCATCAACGTTAATAAATTCAAGAAAAGCTACTGCATGCCCACTACACAGCAAGCACTCATCTAGATCCTACCCTGAAGAAAACGGACAGAAGTTCCCACAAGGAAGCTTACCTTCTAGTGGGGGATACATGGGAAACAAATTACATACGCCTATTGGCAATGGTGTGTGTGTGTTACCTATATAATTACCTACACATGCCTATGTACATATGCAATATTATGTATGTTACGTGTGCATATATGCAATATTATATATACATTGTAATTACCTCTACCTACACATACCTGTAATATTACATATATTACATATGCATATATGTATATTAGTGTGGTAAAAAGGAGAAAACAAATCAGAAAAGGGGAAGACGGTAGGCAAGGTAAATTTTAGAATGGAGATCTGAGAAAAACTTTCTGGGAATTTGCTCTTTGAGCAACGCCTGAGGTGGTGAGGGAGTGTGCTGTGTGGATCCCCGGGGAAGAACACTCCAGACAGAGGGAGCAGCAAGTTCAAAATTCCTGAGGCAGGAGTGTGCTGGGCATGTGGAAGAAACAGCAAGGGGGCCGGCGTGGCTGGAGAGCCACAAGGGAGGTAGTGACACAGTCACATGTATCATGTGCCCGGAAGAAGAGCCTCGTCAGGACTGGGAGGGCTTTGATGCGCTTGGACCCTATGCTGCCTAAGATGAAAACCATCTGAGCAGATTTCTGAGCAGGGTTCTGAGCGGGGGAGTGAATAATCCCCAGGGGTCACTCTAGCTAATGACTTGAGATCAGACAGAGGAGACAGAGGCAGACCAGTTAGGACACACTTGCAGAAGTTCAGAGGTGATGGGGCTCGAGCCACCTGGTAGCAGGGGCAGGTGAGAAAGGGTCATATTGCGGGTGTACAGTCGACCCCTGAATATGGTGGCAGAATAGGGGGACGGTGGATTTGGACACGCTAAGTTTGAGGGGCTTGCTAGACACCAGGTGAGGATGAGTGGGCTGGAGTTTCAGGCAGATACCTGGGCTGGGTGTAAACCAGCTGGGGGTTCTTGGGGCCATGACACCGGAGGCGACGGTCCCAGGGTGAGCACGGGCGGAGAAGAGGTGCCCCAACAACAGAGCCCTGGGGTATCGCAAAGCTAAGAGCTCATCTAAGCGTCCTATCCACTTTTTTTTTTTTAAACCTAATTTCCTAGGCTGGTATTCAACAAGCCATCTTATTTTCTATAAACCTCCTTATGTGATGCTTAGAAGAAGGCACGGTTGAAACCAGTGCTGCAGCACTGATATCATGTCAGTCATTTAAGAACTGTTTACTCAGAGCCATTACACGGCAGGCATTAGGAGCTGGGGGTGACCAGACAAAGCCTCTGGCCTTGTGAAGCTTATGTTACAGTCGAGGAGAAGGACAGTACTTGACATGTAAATGAACATGCAAGACAGTTTCAGATTGTATCGGGTGCTATAAAGAAACTAGAACAGAAAAAGCAGAGGACAGGAGCTGTGGTTTCCCTGAGGACATGCTATTGGAACTGAACCAAAGTGAAAAGAAGGAGCCATGCAATGTTCCAGAGGAAGAGCATTCCAGGCAGAGGGAGGAGCCAGTGCGAAGGCCTGAGATGGGAATCAGCTTGACGTGTCGAGTGACAGAAAGTAGGCTGACTGGTGTGCCTGGGACACAGTGAAAGGGAGACTGAGGTACGAGGCAAAGCCAGAGGGACAAAAAGCCACTCGTGTTGAGTCCTGCCAGCATGGCAAGAACTTTTGGGTTTTATTTTGAGTGTGCTGGGGAGTCGCTGTGGATTCTCAGCAGAGCAGTGATGGGATGTGATTTACCCCAACTGTGGAGTATAGCCCGGCCTGTAAGGAACAGAGAGACTGGAATGGAGGGTTCTAGAGGGATGAGGAGCCAGCCAATGGGGACTGCACTAGGCTGGGAGCAGTACAAGTGGGAGACGGTGCACGGGTATTTGAAGTCCTTCTCGATGGACTGAACGAAGGCACAGAGAAGTCCTCAGTGACTCCTGGGTTTTGGCTTGAGCAACTATACGGACGTCCATGCTGTTGACAAGAGGCTGGACAAACTGGAAGAGGGGCAGGTTTCCCTGAGAAATGAAGAGTTCCAGTCCAGCTGTGGTAAATTTGAGCTGCATACTGGTCACTTTGCAATTCCGTATGTTACCTACAAAGAATGTCCCACATTCGTTCAGTGTTACACTCCCACCAGCAATGTTTGAGGAGGGTTTCAATTTCTCCACATCCTCACCAACACTTGTTATTTCTGTATTATCTTTTTTATCTTAGCCATCCTAGTGTGAAGGAAGTGATATCTTGCTGTGGCCTTGATTCACATTTTCCTAATCTCATGATGCGGAATATCTTTTCATCTGTCAGTTTCTGGCCTGCAGGGTTTTGGATCCCTGGGCTGGGATGCTGGGACATGGCTGTATTTAGACCATGCTGCTGACCTTCCCATCAGAGCTAACAGAGGAACATGTTTCATCAGGGTGTGAGCAAACGTCGAGGCCCTTTCTGAAAACAGATGTGGTTTTTGCCTGACAACCTAGCAAAAGAAATTAATGTTAAAGTTTTAAAATTATTTCACAAACTGAATGAGTAAAGAGAAAAAAATTGGCATGAATAAGACATAAGAGAAGCTCCATTAGAAGAAAATTGTATTATTTAAATATTTGCTTGGAGGATATTTATTTGCAGTGAAACCCCGACTTCTTTCACCCCACTACGCTAGGCAGGCCAATGCCACTGCCCTGGACATCCAGTGATCCTGTAATACACACAGATCAATGGTACTTTCTCAGGACGAGAATTTAAACTTCCTTCAGAAAGATCTCAGGCCAACCATCTCACACAGAGGATGTTTCCAGACTGCTGGGAGGTTAATTTGGAATCTTCAGTTGCTCAGTCAGAAGATTTTCAGTGTTTCCAGCCTGCAGTTTGCAGATTAGAGGGCTGTCTGGTGGCCTGGAACAGGGGTACATCACTAAGATCTCTAAGCCTAAACTTGATTGGAAACAAATTTGATTTTGTAATGCAAACCAAGGGTTCCCTAAAACATCCAGCTGACTCTGATCCTACCCAGGATTCCCACCTTAGTTATTTGGGAAATCTGATTCCAAACTTGAACATCTCTCTCTTCTCTGACACACATTCTCTCATCCTATGAGTAAGAATCACAGTGAATTAGTCTGCTTTTTAGAGCTCACAGTAGTAGAAATCTCGAACCAAGGCAGATCAAACAAACAGGCAAGTCTGCAGTCATTTACATGATAATCTACTCTCCGAGGGACTTCTGTCAGACCCTGGTCATTAGAACAGCTTTGCCCCTCTGGAAAGCAGCTAGCTGGACAGACGGTGCAAGGAGGAGAAAGAAGGGCTGGTGGCCAGCACCTGAGGGAGGCACTTGTATATTTTATAAAGGCCTGGGCTTTACCACATTGTAGACATGTGTTTTCGGGCAAATTACAGTAAAACCTTGATTTGCGAGCATAATTCGTTCTGGAAACATGCCTGTAATCCAAACTTGTTCGTCAAACCGAATTTCAAGAACCATTGGCTCAGCTGGGGTCATGTGATGCCATCACATACTACTCATATTTCAAGACATCACTCATTTATCAAGTTAAAATTTGTTAGAAATATTTGCTCACCGTGCAGAACACTCACACAACAAATCACTCTCAATCCAAGGTTCTACTGGACTTTCTTTGAACCTCCATCTCTTCCTGGAGGAAAACCTGAACTAAGTTTACTTATTTTGCTCCTTTACTTCCCAGGGCTGTTTGAGGCACAGTGACCACACCGCTGCAGGCTAAGAAGTGATACATGAAGGACGCTATTGTTATATTGTCTCTTTCTCCAAGGTTCAGTGGGAATCTTCTTTCCTTTCAAACTCCCTCCTGGATCCCAAACCCAAACCCCAGAAATAATTCCAGACATTCAGATTCAACAGAAGTTTCCTTAGCTGAAACAAATCCAGTTTCTGACGAACAAAATATTGAAGAGATAAATGGATTTGGTCATTTGACAAACACTTTTTGGTGCCTATTGTGTTCCAGAGACTGTTCCAGGTACCAAAGAAGCAGCTATGAGCAAACCAGACAAAACTCCACACCCTCATGGAGCTTCCAGCGAGAAAGGAGAGAGAAAGGAGAAAGATTCTAAACAAATAAATTGTTAAGACACATCAGAGGTGAAGCTGGAGATGAGTAGGGGTACTCCTAAGGTGTCCAATTCACAGTTCCAAAGGCTGAATTTTGGGGGGTGAGTTAGCTTTCTAAGGCTCATTTCTGGTTTTTCTGTTTTTGTTTTTGTTTTTTAATTAATTTATTTATATTCAAGTTAGTTAACGTACCGTGTAGTATTGGTTTCAGGAGTGATTCATCACTTACATATAACACCCAGTACTCATCCCAACAAGCGCCCTCCTTTATGCCCAGCCCCCATTTAGCCCATCCCCCCCACCCAACATCCCTCCAGCAACCCTCAGTTTGTTCCCTGTATTTAAGAGTCTCTTACGGCTTGCCTCCCTCTCTGTTTTTATCTTATTTTTCCGGGGCTCATTTCTAAAGAGGTATCTATCACCTTCCTTCCAGCTCAGCCGTCGCTCTGGTCCCAGGCACCAGCAGCCAGGCCCAGCAGGGAAAGCCAGGCAGCGGTGGTGAGGGAGGGCAATGCCAAGCCTGGCGGATGCAAGGTGACCGCACGCCGTCCAGCCCCAGGAATTGGATCACCTTGGGAAAGATTCTCCACCTTGGCTCTGTCTCAAAAGCCCTGTGCTACGCTTCCTTAAATAGCACTTGACAGAGACCAGCTCCATCCACTTCAAAGCCCTCTCTGTTTGCATTGCACGAATGACACATTCCTGTCGAAACTCATCCAGACTAACAGCTGCTAATTTCCTAGCAACGCTGCCCTAACAGTTCTGGCACGGCATGGAATTCATTCTGGCATAGCACTGGAAGTTTATATTTCCGAAAAAAAAAAAAAAATCTTTCAAAATCCTTTTCTCTGTTTCGCCCGGCTACTCAATCTCCACCCCCAGGGACCCTCTTTGACCAAGCTCAGTAGGTAGGCCCCTTCCGTCAGCAACTGGAAAGCCCTGTGTGATAGCGGTATTGCAAGCACTCTGCATAAATAATAGTACAGCTTGCATTACACTGAGCCACGTCAGGCTATTTCTTGACTTTATGGACTCATTAGTTTTCTGCCTCATGACAACTTTAGTAGGAAGCCTGGACAAGTCCATACAGGATTTAGAATCACATAATTTCAGGTAAAGGAAGGCAAGGAGGTCATGTCTTGTGCTCCAGTACCACGTGCCTGGTGTAGGCTCCACATAACGCTGGTCTGTGAAGGAGTTACAGGCAGCTGGGTGGGAAGGAAGTGAGGGGTGATTGACCGGTAATGTCTGCCATGGATGAGACAGAGTACAGGGGCCTGCCTCTTGGGTATTTGCCACGTCTGACCTACTGCCAACTTCTCATTTTACAACTGAGGGAACCGATGCTCAGAGAACTGAGGTGACTCCATCAAGATCATACCGACAGTGGGAAGCAGAGCCAGACCTAGAATCCAAGTGTCTGGATTTCCACCTGAGGATCACTTTCAACATTTACTCTTCTTTGCTCTCATTCATAAAGTCTATAAAGGGCTGACTTCATAAGGCAAGGAAGGACCGGGGACCCGGCTGGCTCTGTGTAATGCCTGACACATGGCTCACGGTGATCGGTTGCCTCAGTGGTCCCAGCCTGGTTCCCACTCCGTCTGCTCCCTCCCAGCAGTTCTTCACTCCTCAAGCTATTGTGGACCTGGCAAGAAGAATGAGGGGCCCTCCCCATGCAGAAATCTACAGTGATTCACAGGGGCCTGGGCTCCTGACCCAGAGCATGATGTTATTTCCTCCTGCCCGTAGCCATGTTGCCCTCAGAATTCTTTTTTTTTTTAAATTTTTTAAATCTTTATTTTTGAAAGAGAGAGAAAGCAAGTGCGAGCGGAGGAGGAACAGAGGGAGAGGGAGACACAGAATCAGAAGTGGGCTCCAGGCTCTGAGTCGTCAGCACAGAGCCCGATGCAGGGCTCAAACTCACCAACCGCAAGTTCATGACCTGAGCCCCAAGTCAGAGACTCAACCGACTGAGGCACCCAGGCGCCCCGCCCTCAGAATTCTTATCATCCCAGTTTGGATGGGCTCAAACTTGTGATAGTATGCACAGAACTCCTTGCATTTTTTTTTCTCAGAGTGATGCCAACACACACCACAGTTACTTCTTTTAAAACTTAGCCTACATGTTTAAGAATAACTGATGTATTTGATGAGGAAATACATTCACATGTAGATGTTAGCAGAAAGGGAGAGAGGACCAGAAAGGCTCTTCTGTTTTTGTTTTAATTTATCATGAGATATCTTTCTTTTAAAAATAAAATAAGCTGTGGTTCAACCGATCACGTACCTTTTCCTTTGGCCCAGCACCTCTCTTTCCAATCTCCATGCCTGTCGTCACCTCCTCCTGAAACACTCTGCTCTTGCCAGGAAAACGCTCTTCTCCCCTTCAGTGTCTGAAGTCCTCCTTTGCGTTGGGGTAAGAAAAGAAAATTTGTTTAATTCAACAAACTTATTGAGTAACTACAAGATGTCAGGCATGTGCTTGGCACTCAAGATTTAGACATAAATGCAATGGGGCCCTGCCCTTGGGAAATTTAACTGAAACTTACAATGAGCCAGAGAAAAACCATGCTGAGCCTTGTGCCCTTTAAGCATCACCCTAAATCTGCTCTTTTGTGGTCATGCACTGTGTCCCTTTTGTTCTCCGCTTTGTCCCCAGCACCGATCACAGTGCCTGGCACATGGTGCTAGGAAAAACTGGTGACTCACTCAATCACTGATTCCTTACAATCACCCTACAAAGCAGGCAACATTTTTCTCCTTTTACAGATGAAGAACTGAAGTGGACAGGAGCTAAGGAGCCTCTCCCAAGGTCTCCTGATAGTGATGACTCAGTCACTTCTCTCTAAACCCTTTGCTTTTTCTCCTATATAGCACATCATACTGAGTCTTCTCATCTGCAAATTTGGAGGAGCAGACTGGATGATCTCATGGTATTTCATAGCTAATGCCAAAGTTGGTACTTGAATGCATACCTGGTTTCTCTAGGAGGCTTCTTGTGTGTTTTATGTTACCATGCATTTTTCCTGCCCTCATAATACTATTGGCTCTTTGAGTTTAACCTTTCACTTTGTAACCTATTTGTAGCACCCCCAGAGCCGTATTCTATGCTCAAGGACTTCTTATTTTTTAAAGTTCATGGCTATGTGAACCTGCCTTGTCTGGACTAAGTAAATCACATACTTTACTTCCCGACATCAAGATTTTCTTTCCCAGTTTTCTCTCAAGGACAGCAGCCAGCTTTTGGTGCTTTGTGGCAGGCCTCAAAGAATCCCATGCCTTAAGATGGACAAAATATTTCTTGGATATGAAAACTCTTGATTTTGAAGGGAAAAAAACAGACTTTAAAATTTTGTGGGATCATAAAAAGAAACAACTGTATTTCTATACACTAACAATGAAAAATCAAAAATGAAATTAAGATTTTCATTTGCCATAGTATCAAAAAGAATAAAATACTTAGAAACAAATTTAACAACAGAAGTGCAATACTGGCACGCTGAAAATTAAAACACGTTGTTGAGAAAACTGAAGACCTAAATACATAGGGAGATATCCCATGTCTGTAGACTGAATGACTTAACACTGTTAAGATGGCCACATTCCCTAAACTGATTCACAGATCACACACAATCCCTATCAAAAAGCTGACTTTTTTTTTTTACAGAAATTGACAAACTAATACTAAAATGTACATATAAATGCAAGAGACCCAGAATAGCCAAAACAATCTTACAAAGAACAAAGTTAGACTTATACTCCCTGATTACAAAATTTCAGGGGTACCTGGGTGGCTTAGTCAGTTAAATGTCTGACTTCGGATTAGGTCATGATCTCACAGTTTGTGAGTTCAAGTCCTGTGTCAGGCTCTGTGTTGACAGCCTGGAGCCTGCTTTAGATTTTGTGTCTCCCTCTCTGTCCCTCCCCTGCTCGTCCTCTCTCTCTCTCTTGCTCTCTCTCTCTCTCTCTCTCTCTCTCTCTCCCTCCCTCTCTCTTTCTCAAAAACAAATAAAACATTAAAAAATTTTTTGAAAAAAATGTCAAAGTATAGGAATCAAGATATTGTAACACTAGAATAAAGATATATAGATCAGTAGAGTAGAATTGAGAATGTAGAAAGAAATTCTTATATTTGTGGTCAACTAATTTCGACAAGGGTGCTAAGACAATTCTATAGTTCTTTGCTTTGTAACAAATAGTTCTGGGACAAGTGGATATCACCATGCAAAAGAATGATGTTGGACTCCTAGCTCACCTCATGTATCAAAATTAATTCAAAATGGACCAAAGACCTAAACATAAGAACTAACGCTATAAAACTCTTAGAAGAAAATAGAGGTATAAATTGTCATGACCTTGAATTGGGCAACAATTTCTTACATGTGACACCAAAAGCATAAGCAGCCAAAGGCAAAAAATATACAGGTTGGATTTCATCAAAATTGAAAACTTCTGTGCTTCAAATGACACCATGAAGAAACTAAAAAGAAAAGCCACAGCATGGGAGAAAATATTAGCAAATTATATATCTGATACGGGTCCAGTATCCAGAATATATAAAGAGTACTTAACAACTCAAGAATAAAAAGACAAAAAACACATTCACTATACTTTTCTGAGTTGTCCTACATGCAAGTCCATGCTTTTAATGTTGTCTGTCTTCTATGCTGTTCCTGTAAGATTTCTACGAAAATACATTAAACTATAAAAAAGGCAAAACAAACACAACTTTAAAATGGTAAAGGATTTGAATAGCCATTTCTCATAATAAGATGAACAAATGCTTAATAAGCATGTGAAAAGATATTCAACATCATTAAGCATTAAGGAAATATAAGTCAAAACGATAATAAGATGTCACTCTGTACAGCCTAGGATGGCTATAAAAGAAAAAGACAGCTAATAACAAGAATAGTGAGGATGACGAGGAATTGGAACCCTCCTTCACTGCTGGTAGGTACGTAAAATAGTGTTCAAAAAGTTCAACACGGAGCTACCACATGACCCAGCATTTCTACTCCTAGGGGTGTGGGTATACATACACACATGAAAACATTTAAATGTGCAAAACCTTGTACATGAACGTTCATAGCAGTATTAGTCATAATAGCCAGGAGGTGGAAAGAACCCAATATTCATCAAGTAAGGAATGGATAAACGAAGGATGCATATACATGCAATGGAATACTATTTGGCAATCAAAAGGAATGAAGCACTGATTCATGTTACAACAATCGATGACCCTTGAGCATGTTATGCCAAGTGAAAGAATCCATCCACAAAGACCACACATTACACGATTCCATTTATATGACATATCCAGAATAGGCAAATCTACAGAAGCAGACAATAGGACAGTGCTTGCCAGGGGCTGGAAGGAGCAACAATGGGGTGACTGAGAATAGGCACCGGTTTTTTTTTTGGAGGGGGGGGGTTGGTGATGAAAATATTCCAGAATTGAAAAGTTGTAATAGTTGTACAACTCTGAAAGTGGCGAATACTCTGATATATAAATTATACCTCAATAAAGCTGTTTAAAATAATGCTTGTGGGAAATTCAATAGGAAAATGAGACAGGCTAACCAAAAATCCCATTCTTAGCACCTGGGAGGCTCCCCACCACTGCTGTGGCAACAGTCACACCCATAGAGCTCTGAACGTATGGATTTTCAAAGGCTGTCTTACCCACTTAGCTGGTGATTCTTCAACCTCTCTATAATATCCTTACCAGGTGATTACCTAGCTTATACTTGACTAGGCTGTCTTCCCCATTCTCCAAGCTTTTATTGAATGTCTACTATGCACTCAGCTCTGGGATAAGCATTGAGAATAGATTTTGCGTTGTTGTCTCTTCAAAGGAACAAACGTTTATTTGAATATTTGTAATGTATCAAGCATTTTACCAGTTCCTATTCATTTTTGTTTATTTGTACCTCTTTTAGTTGGAGTTCTCCCAGAAACAGATCCTGAGACAAAGACTCAAGCGGAAATAGTTTTTTTGGCCAGTGCGGCTAATACTTGCAGGGGAGTGAGAAAGGGATCCAGGGAAGGAAAGGAAGCCAAGAAATCAGCTACCATAGTGAGCTACTAAAGCTTCCACCTAAAGGGAAACTCTGGGGAAAGGTATAAAACTGTCTGGAAAATGTATTCCACCCAAGGGCCAGGTTGCTGGAATGTTTGTAAGGCTGATTCCAGAGTCCAGTTGAGCATATGCAGGGCATATGTTAATTTCTCAGCACCTCTGGCTGCCTAAAGGAAGCACAACTTACGCATCCTTCCCCAGATCTGAACTGGGAGATGGGTGAAAGAGCCCACTGGCACAAATGCAGATTTGGGCAACTGGTAGTTAAGAGAGAGAGAGAGAGAGAGAGAGAGAGTGCAAGAGTGCAAGTTGGGGAGGGGCAGAGAGGGAATCTCAAATAGGCTCCATGGACCAGATATGGTCCCACAACAGTGAGATCATGACTTGAGCCAAAATCAAGAGTGGGACCCTTAACTGACTGAGCCACCCAGGGGCCCCATAGAGTGTGTGACCCTTGATCTCGAGGTTGAAAGGGTTGGGTTACGTTGGATGTACAGATTACTCAAAAATAATAAAATCTTTTAAAAAGATAGGATTAGAGGCAAAGTCTTGGAGCATAGGGTTATGACAGCTTCTGTGGCGGGCAGCATGGCTCTCCTGGGGCCACAGCTTGGGCCTGGGGACATGTTGACAAGGGGGAGAATCCCAGCCTTGAGGTTTCCTAAAGGACTCTGCTAGAACTCTGTCCTGGAAGTGGGTCTTGCCCTGCCTCACTGCCAGGTTGGGCAGCGCTCTCACCGACACCACAAGGGAAGTGACAGCAAGTCTGACCTCCTCTGGCCCCCTCTCCCAGCCCCTGCTTCTCCTTGGCTCATTCTGCCATTGTGGCTGCTGTCACAATCTCTGCCGAGGGAGTCCTTCGGATGCTGCGCTTGCGGGTGGCAGGGGTTGTAAGCAGGATGCTTTCTGCTACCCTTGCCTATAGAATCACTAAAATCTCAGGAATTATCCACCACTTCCCCTCTCCAGGGCCACCTAATAATGACGCAGGGCCACCGGGAGCCTCCAATATGCATGCACTGCCCCCCCTCCCTGGCTTGTCACAGGTGGGCAGGCAGTGTTACGAGGTTTCCATGCCTGACCAAAGAAACGGAGTCTCAAATTCAAGTCAGTAAAAGGGCTGGAATCAGCAACCAGGTCTTTGGACTTAATCCAGAGATCTTTCTGGGGTAGGAAACGTCCTGTTTTCTCACCCCTCAAATAACTGTGACAAAATCATGATGCAAGGCTAGGGCTCCACATCCAAACGAAAGAAACCGCTCCTACCAATTTGGAAACGTGACTGCATTTGGCTTCGATCTGCAAGGCCTTGCTATTCAAACATTCAGAAATACAGGTGATTATTGTTCCCATTATGATAGTAATAATGTTCATTCTAGAAAACGTGTTTAGAGAGCGGATTTGTGGATTTTTGTGTTTCCAAGGTAGAGACTTTGGACCATCCCTGGGGGAAAATGACCTCATCTTAAAGGAATGAATGCTCCTGGAAAAGAGTTGTGTCAAGGTCCCAGCGGTTTGTGTTTCTAAGAGAGGACTGGACCCTTTCCACTCTCCAAGAGGGTAAATAAGTTTTTACGCTTGATTTTCTGACTTAACAGGCCATCGTGTTCTTTCCAACAAGCTGTTAAGCTTTATTGCATAAGAGAAGAGAGACAATGAGAGTCATTGTGCCCAAGAACTGAAGGGGGTGTGGGGGGGGGGAGCAGTGCTCCAGGGCCAGGGGCCTCAGCTGCCTGGACACCAACCCTGAGGGTGGCCTGAAGGAAGGTTTGGTGCCCTCAAGGTGCCCTGGTGATGGGATGGGGGATAGGGAGCACTAGCAGAAACATTCTCCTGTCCCAGGAGCTTTGCTGGACCTGTACCTGCCCCTGCCCCAGGGCCAACCTAAACTGTGGGGGCCCACTAATGAGGGTGAGTACCCAAGTGACTGATGGAAACGCAAGAAGTGAAGCTGCACAAAAGCCTCTTTCTACTCCCAGGACACCTATAGGGCCCAGGGAACCAGCTCTTAGCATGGGGGCCGATCCTCATTTTTATATCTAGAGGCGGTACAAGAGCTGCTGGTGCATCTCAAGCTGGGAAGCCAGGGACTAGACACCAGTGCTGCGATACACAGAAAAGTTGTACGAAACGCATGCTTCCCCATCCCAGTAAGCACAGTTAATGGTGCTGGAGCCCCAGTGTCTGCAGAGCCCTTCCACCACCAACCCTCCAGGCAGGTCAGGAGGGGTCGGCTCTAGCTCCCTCCTCCTCCACACCTGTACCAATGCAGCCTTTAACCAGAAGATTCAACCCGGAGAAAGGTGAGCCTTAATGCTCAGGAACACTGCGACAACATTCACCTCCTTCCTTGTTCCCAAAGTCGGCAGCATCTCCAGCACCAGAAACCGGTTAAAACTGCCTGGAATTTTGAAATTCGGGCACTTACTGCAGAAGATGCTTATCAGTGGAAAGAGTAAGTCCTGGTGTCAGCTGATGCACACGTGTGGCAGCTCGGAGGGGGGTTCAGAGCCCCTTTACCTCTAGGGGTGAATGCAGGGCACGTGCTCCTCCAGTCGCCCCTGCTCGGGGCCTAAGAGGGATTGAATGCCTTTTGTGGGGCCTTCCAGACATGACGAAAGTCCAGCAGTCCCTTGGCCACAGCCTCCCAGTTCACAGTAAGCCTCCCCCAACCCCCGGAGGCAAGGCGATAGAATGTGGCTGAATCTTAGCTTGGGTGACCTGGGACTCACGTGTATTTTTAATTAAACTGAATTCAGTAATACATAAATCACATGTGTTAGGAGAATAATGATCCCCCCAAAGTTGCCCACGTCATCATCCCCAGAACCTGTGACTATGTTAGGTCACATGACAAAGGGGAAACAAGATTACAGATGAAATTAAGGTTGCTAACCAATTCACTCTAAGATTGAGAGATTAGCCCGGATTATCTAGGCGAGCCTGATATAACATCAAGGGTGCTTAACAATGGAAGAGAAAGGCAAGGGGAGAGGTTGAAGTGACGTCATGTGAGGACTCTGTGTAACTCTGCTGACATCTTGATTTCAGCACAATGAAACCCATGTTGGACTTTTAGCCTACAGAACCATAAGGTGATAAAGTTGTTATAGTCAGTCGCTAAATCCGCGGTAACTTGATACAGCAGCAATAGGAAACTAATATGCTATGTATTAGCCGGTTGAGAAACAGGTGTCAGGGCGTTGAGGAATGCTTCAGCATTTTCAGAACTCTGCTGCAAACAAGGCCTCCATTCTTGCTCCGTTTTCTGGGTTTCTCCAGATCATGTGTTTCAAGAAGAAAATATGTCCTTAAAGCCCCTAGAATTCATGGCTGCAAAAATAGTTTGAGGAGCCTCAACTAAGTGGAAAACAAATATAATAAGGTGCATTTCCCCAGTCACCACCTTTGCCCGTCCAGCCCAGTCTGGGTCAAAATTCCAATCTCAGATCCAGCATAAGCCTCTCCTTCCCTCTCTCCCTGAGAAAGCCCCGGAACCGAGGCCCCCTTGGCGACAGCCATACCTCCGTCTGGCCAGCATTAGTCTGCGCCGTTAACCTCTTCTCTGGGTGGGTATTGCCTCACTTGGCCACTTGGCTTGTTGTCAAGCAACTACCAAGCGGCCTCCGCAGCCCTCTGCCCAGGCTGCTCCCACAGGCCTTCTGCCTTGGGAAATCTCGAGGTTTTGACCTAAAAGTTTTATGGGTGCCTGCAAACGACAGGAACATCAGTTGTGCTCCCGCAAGAACTTTCCGAGTCCTGCCACGTTCTGATCCACGCAGATGGCCCTTCAGTCTTAGAGCACATCTGGCTCTCCACCTCACTTCGGGGAGGAAGTAACCTTCCCCCGTGAACACTGCACTGGCCGAAACTTGCCCTCTTTCTCTCTCCTTCCTCAGGTCTGTAATTATATTGCGGAAGGGAGTGGGGTGAAAGTTACAGGGAGTCAGCCTCTTGTTAAGCGTGGAGTGAGTGGTCTGGCCCTTCCTTAGAATGAGGGGCTCCGAGCACTCCTGTTGTCCAATAGAGCATGGGCCTCCATTTTCCGGCTTAACTTCCGGTTCCAGCTGCTTTTCAAAAATCCTGTCTTTTGGTGATGCCCTTTCTAGAAATCTTTTTGGTCAGTTTTAACAACCACCCCAATGATTAACACAGAGGATCTGAAACACAGCTCTCTGTGAGTGGGGATTGTGAGAGTTAGATTTCAGCACCACAGAAGTGAGAAAAGAACCAAAGAGTTTTACTAAATACCATAAACTAATAGCTGGGGTGGAGAGAAGCTAGGCCCACGAGCCTTAGGCCCCTACCAGGAAACATCCCTTCCCATTCTCTGAACTTCAGGCTGCTAAGAAATTGTGACTCTGGGTGGCGCCTAGGGCTTCTGCCTGTGACCCAGCTCCTCAGGCCTCGCTGGTTACAGGGTGTGGAAGAGGCCACATTAAAAGTAATGCGTACCCGCTTGTACCCTCTCACCTGCTCCTACAAGTCTTCCTCCCAGTAACCACCTCTCAGTCCCGGGGGTCTGTGTCCCCAGGGGGTGCTCGCTTGGTGGGGGTGGGGAGCACCTTGGATGCACAGTTACTGTTCTGAGTGCTGCTCTCTCATGGGCTGGAGAAGTGAGTGGTCTGTGGAAAGAAGTGAGAAAGTGCTCCATTCCCTTCCTCATGCACTGGTAGAGTCCCAAAGTAGTGCCACCTGGGCCCGTAATCTTACAGATGCTTTGGGTTTCATTTCACCCAATATTTTGCACTTACAATATTCGAAGCAGTTTACAAGCATGAACTCACACAACTTCATAGCAACTCTCTGAGCTAGGAACCACACATATATGGCTATTTGCTGGAGGGGGCCGCCCTTGAAGGGTTAGGTAACTTGCCCGAAGTCACTCTGTGAGTGGTGGGACGGGGCTAGAATTTTTTTTTAAACGTGTGGTTTACTCCCAGCCCTTGTCTCCCTGTGGCCCAGTAACAAGTCTGAGAAGCCAGGCTGAGGATAGAATCATGCCTGGCCTCTAACACCTAACGCTCTGCTCCCAGCTTGGCTCACTGCACCGGCTCTCTCCCTGGAATGAGTTCTCCGGAAGGCTTCTGTACTCCTTAAAAATAGACCACTCTCAGGCAGCCCAAGCTGCACCAGAGAGGCCCAGATTCCCAGCAGAGGAGGAAAATGCTTGGGCTTTGCTGGGTGTGGCCCCCTGAATCTGATACAGAATTTGAGGTCAAACACTAACTGCTTTCTTCCCAGGCAGGATCTTTGGAGAATGACCGGTTTTTCTGGTCAGCAGCTGCTCCCTTCTCAAACTAAAGAGGCTATGTTGGCCTGAAGAAGAAGAGCATCACGGCCTCGGCAGGTCAGGCTGGATGTAAGTGCTCATGATCTCTGAGCTGGAGGAGACTCACCTCAGAAAGGTCCCTCGGCTGGTCCGCCTGCTCTGCTCTAGAGCAGAGGCCCAACCACGGAGCGAGTGATTGGTCAACAGGGGAAAACTTACCTTGCCTTGGCCCTGTGAGCACGCCTGATTAAAAAACTCAGGTGTGATGCAGTTGAAAAGTGAGAGCGTTGGAAAGACACCTGGCAGGTTTCAATCTACCCTTAGTGTGAGGATGAAGGGGCCTTACACCTGAATGTTTCCTTCCCCACATTCAGAGCCTGGGGAAGGAGGAGCTGCTGGTTTGTCCCAGGTCCCCATCTGCCTGCCAGCCCCAGGCCTCAGTGTGTGCGCGCACGGGGCATCGGGGCTTCACAGACTCCACCAGCAGGAGGGCAGCTGGCCAAGCACCCAGCTATTTATACAAACAAAAGCTGGGGCGCTGAGGTGAAGACAGCCTCAGCTGTCCCTTCCCGCCAGGGTTTGGGCTGATTTCCTTCAAGGCTAATAAACAGCTCATAAATACTAACAAGCTCCTTGGCGTGCAGGAGCAGGCCCAGTCACTTCCCAAGCCAAGTGTAGCCCCCCCCCCCCCATGCAGACTGAGGGTTTTGCTAGCCCCTGTCGAGTCTGGATGGGGGAGCCAGGCAGGACGGCTCACTGCTGTTCCCAGGAAGCTGGCTCATGACAGCCATACTGGGCATCTCACAGACCCGTTTCACCGCCACAGAAACTTCCCTCTGACAGGCAGGCAGGAACACTGAACCCACCCCAATACTCAGAATGTGGAGCAGCTTCCAGAAGGTCCAAGATCAGTCCCTGGTCTCAGAACATTTACATAATGCTGAAAAGCAGGAACCAGAACATTCCTACCCAGCAGCTGCCCCCACCACCACCCCACAAAAGCTGTGTGTTGAGTTGGTGTAAGAATTGTGCAGGTGACACTCTGAGCTTGTGGTCAGGCCAGCCAAGGACCGAGGAAGCATCATTATGTATGTGTGAGGTTAATTCAAACCCACATCCCTGAGCACCTACATTTTCATAAAGACAGAGAGCTGTAGGAGACAACAGCTTCCCCTGCTGGGAAGAGGCTGAGAGGTCAACACCAGTGGGGCTCCATTCCTCTTGCTGGGGTTGGGTATTAATTTGGCCATTCCCATGCAGCCAGCTGGGGTTCCTCTCAGCCTCAGAATGTTTGGCCTCCATCTCCGTGCGGCGTCTCCAGGCCCAGGCCTGGGTGGGTGAGGCAGCCACTGGGATGCCTCAGCCACATCCAGCCATGTTCCCCCTTCCACGGGCCTGTGTGCTCTGTGAACCTGCCTGAGGGATTTCTCTGCGGGAAGGTGCTCGGCCTCCAGGCAGGGCAGGCCGGGCTTGCTGGGAGTTTGTGCCCCCCACCAGGGATGGAGAGAACTGGCAGGTACCTCTCCCAGCTTCCTGGCCCCGTGCATGGGATGGGGAGGGGGCAAGGCCAGGCAGACTCCACACCATTTCCCAGACGCCCCCCAGTAGGAATGAGAGTGTGGTAACCTACTCGTTCAATGCACTCTGAATGTGCTTCCTTCCCTTGTCAGCCCACTTAAACCCGCAGAGGGATGATCAGTGTCAGAAAGAAAAAGGAGGGGCTTCTGGGTGGCTCAGTCAGTTGAGCGTCCAACCCTTGATTTCAGTTCAGGTCATGATCTCAGGGTCATGGGATTGAGCCCACATCAGACTCCACACTGAGCATGGAGCCTGCCTAAGATTCTCTCTCTCTCCCTCTGTCCCTCTCCCCCGTTCATTCTCTCTCTCTCTCTCAAACAAATAAAAATGAGGGGAAAAAAAGAGGGAACATTGAAGAGACAGTGCTTCCTTTAGGATTCTATCAAGCCCAAATCCAGGAGAAGAGCAGACCGCAATGAATATGGGAGGAGTGGGCTCTTACCACCATCTTGGGTTAGTAATTATGTCTATCTCAGCAACCACAGGCTTTGAGGCCCTTGGGGACACAACTAAGGCACATCCATCCTTCCTTCTATGGTGCCTGGCACAGGTGTGGTGTTCAGTAGGTTCCTGATAAGTGCTGTACTAGGCAGAGCACCCCCACGGAAGCTCACTGAGAGGGGCTCTTCAAAGACACCCCCACACACACCTCATGAGAGAGAAGGGCTCTTCGACTTTCCATCCATCTGAAGCCGCTAAGGAGAAACCGTTCAGGCACTGGGCCGTCCCATTTCTCTCTAGCACTGGAGGAGTCAACTTCTACCGCAGGGCTCATGAGCGGCCTAGGACTCCTTGGGTGAGAACTATGAGGTCGTCTTCAGAGGAGAAGCTTGGAGCTAGGCCTGGCCTCCGGGGCACAAGGCCAAGCCGTAAAGTGAATGTTGCCCTGTCCCTATAATTGCAAACAGGATGTGCAGGGCCCCTTTACGTGCCATTTCTACAAGGCTCACCTTGGACACTGCTCCCACAATGTCATAAAATTTGGTTATGGCATTTGTTTCTTGCCCATAACTGGAGAGAACCAGGAATATGTTGAAAACTCCTGCTTAGATCTGAGCTTGGGAACAAGCTTGAGGGGTGCTGTTTCATATAACCCTACTGAAAAATTCCCTCATAAAGAAGGAAAGAGGAAAAAAACCTGCCAGCCCTGGAAATGAAATCAAATGATATTTGTCACCCACGGGTCTCAGACAGCTGGTCCCCAGAGACTCCCCGTTACTGCCTTGAGGTCTCAGAGTCTATACATGCTGCTGGGTTAGTAAGCATGGACTAAGACCTGGGAGAAACTGACGAACCACCGCGTCTGGGCTTTTCACTTCCGTGGCCTGAGTCATGCCAAGCAGGCTTACCTCCTTTCCCCGAGCAATGCAGAGAAATGTGGAGGGTGTGCAGATCTGGGTGTGGTGTTGCTGGGACGTGGCCAGCCCCCACATTCTCTGGCTGCAGACCAACCTGACCAATTCACACAGGTAGTGCCCTCGTGTTCTTGGCCAAGGAAGCACCAAATGGAAGTGGAGGGGGGCGGGTGGGAAGGGAGGCTAGTCAGACCCCTCTGCCCAGGAACTAAAAGTTTGCTAGGAAATGGCTTCAAATGTCGCAGATGGTATAGTCCAGGAGAGTCACAGTCCCCGCTGGACTTGGCCCCTGGGAAGTATTCAATATCTGCCACCTTTATTACTATGTTTCTACAACTAAACTGTACATCCCTTGAGGGCAGAGGCTAATTCTCACAGTACTTAGTTATTTTCCACAGGGCCTTGCAACTAACATATACCCAAGAATGTGCTGATCTTTGATCTTCCATTGTGGAGGACAATTTCCTTCAGGAAAGAAAAAGCAGTGAATTCATGAAACTTGGTACAGACCATGAAAAAGTCTCTTCCTCCAATAAAATTATTTTCAATTGCATGTTTTAAAATAATTAACCACGGGGCGCCTGGGTGGCTTAGTCAGTTAAGCGTCCGACTTCAGCTCAGGTCACGATCTTGTGGTCTGTGAGTTTGAGCCCCGCGTCGGGCTCTGGGCTAATGGCTCAGAGCCTGGAGCCTGCTTCGGATTCTGTGTCTCCCTCTCTCTGACCCTCCCCCGTTCATGCTCTGTCTCAAAAATAAATAAACGTTTAAAAAAATTAAAAAATAATAATAAAATAAAATAACGACAATGTCCATACCTATAGTTCATCTTGGAGTGTTCAGACAGGGATAACAGTTGAAAGCTGAGATAAGCAAAGCAAACCAAATATAATCTAGAGACAACTACCACAAATTTTCAGCCTGTTTGGGTGAACATCACGATGGGTCTTTAAGGGAGCATGCAGAATTACACTCTAAGAAAATAAACCTTACCCTAAGGCCTGACTCTTCGCAGACAAAATGGTCCAGACAGGCAGATTCCCTGCCTGCCCCACAGAGGCACCCGGGGCTGCTTGTAAGTGATGGCTGGGCAGATCATGGCGGGCAAGCGAGTGCTCTGTGTCACTCTATCTCAGCTCCAGGGAGGATTTGGCATCACCATGGTCAGCCAAGCAAAGACCCCTTCTGCTCTCACGTGCCCTCACACTATGTCTTGTTGGTGTATAGTGGAAAGGGGGCTGGATGCAGGTTTAAGAGGTGGCCTGCGTTCATGTTCTAGCCCTGCCTCTTCCTAGCTGTGTGACCTTAGTGAACTCACTCAACCTCTCTGGTCCTCACTCATCAAGGCTGTAGACCTATAGATTTATGGATGGCAATGTCTATACAACAAAGGGGTCAGGACAGCCAGTCTGTGGGGCCAGTTCCAGCTCTAAATCTTAGCATCCTCTGAGACGTGGAAGAGCAGGATTAGAGGGGGCAGCCTGGCTGCTGCCAGCCCAGGGCAGGTGGGTGCTGGTGCCCGAGCGCCTTCAGAGACTGCATCCACATTCTTTTTCCTGCTACTCCTAGGACGTACACACAAAGGCACATCTCATAGTACCACTCCTGGGTGTAGACGGCAAACATGAATTTGGATCACTTAAGAAATTAGTATTTGCTGAGAACCTTCTGCAGAACAATGGGCTAAGGAGTCATGTTGTGAGGGGCATGATGGACACAAGAAGACCCTTGACCTCGAGAAGTTCAGGGTCCAAACGCCAGCTCTGTCTGCAGCAGGCCATGCGGCCCTAGGCACACTACAACCTCTCTAAGTGCACTTTCTCGTCTGTAAGACAAGGATCGTAAAACCTATGTTGCTTGTTGTAAGAATTAGAGAGGATATGCATAAAGCATGTTGGACTGTTTCTATTGGATTGTTAAGAAATAGATATGTGGTAAGCTCTTAGCATGGGGCCTAGCACCTGCTGGCTTTGAAATGAATGGTCATTACTGTAGTTAATATAGTCTCATCATCATCTCTGGTACGGGTGACATTAATAATGCTTCTTGGAAGACAGGAGACCAGAGAGGGCCCTGAAGGAGGAATGGGGCTCAGTGGATGGTAGGTGAGTTTTAATCCAACAGCTCGTTACCTCCTCAATGCCCGGCTGCGTGCTGCACATCTCGTATCTGTCATTCATTCTTAGGAACCCTCAGACCCCACCCACCCACAGGGCTTTCTGACAGGAAATACAACTGTCAGCGGGTTTTTCTTTTATGTTAAAATCAAGTCCAGCCACATGCATTTCTGTATTAACCCTCCACTGCCCACTGTCTCCTGCCCTTTGAAAGAGGCAAACCCTGATCTTTTCGCGCCTGTCCAGAAGGCAGCTTTGTTATGTGCAGTTCAATCTGGGGGCTTTGGAGGCTCTGCCCATAAATGGGGCTGCTGCTGGCCAGGCCACTCCACTGCCCCCAGAGGAATGTAAGAAATCTCTTAGTTCTCGAAGGAATCTGGATTAACAGGGCTTCTTGGTGGGCAAGGAGACCAGCTATAAATTCTACCATCTCAACTCAAAGGCTTCCCAATTCTTGCTTCTTAAAGCAATGCCTTTTCCTTCAATTAACTCCATATATATCACCACAATTTTTTTTTTTTGCTTTTTTCCTATGTTCCTAATTTTCTCTGAAACTTTATGACAAAATATAACAATATTTTGTTAATATTAATAAAATTAATTTGTAATTGTAAACAGGGATTTTACTTCTTTGGCCTCACCTCTCCCCACAAAAGCTTTATTTTCTCAAATGCCTACTCTTCTTTCTACAGAGATATTCATCACAATAATTACAATGTATTGAGTAATAAATACATGCCCAACAACATGCCAGGAATGGGCAAAATTCTCCACTTACTTTACTTCATGTAATGCTCTCAACAACCCTCTGTCACAAGCGCCTGTTATATTATTACCGTTCCTATTTCATACCTGAGAATGGTAGGATAAGAGAGGGTAAGTAACTTTCCCAAGGTCACCTAGCCAGTAGAGTAAATCTGTGACTTGAATCCAGAATGCCAATGACTGTTCTCTTCTTTATCATTACACTACATTCTCCAAGTTTCTACAGACCATCAAGAACCCTCTACATTGCTTTTGGTGGCCCAAATAATTATATTTCTGAGGGCTGAGTGGTCGCTCCGTTCCAGATACATTATTATATCCAAGGAAGCAGTTACAAGGCACCTTAAAGCAGCTGCGCAGGTTGGCGTTATGATCTAGGTGTACTTGAAAGTGGTGTGGACAGCCGTGTGGCCTTGCAAACATTGTAGAAACCATGACTTAACGCTCTTAGGATAGCAGGCCTATACTGTGACATCCCACGTGTTCCTCCACGGAAGCCAAGTTCTGTTATACCTCTAAAAAAATCCTTTAAATGTTTTTTCTCAGAAATACAACAGCCTAGCTATGACAGTTTCTGCACATTAGGGCCTCAGGCACTGGAATCAACAACAAATAAAACAGCACAGTTGGGAACAGGCACAGTCAGGGCAGGGGTGCAGCTGGAGTGTCATGTGTCTGACAGACAGATGCAGGGAGAGGCTTCTAGCTGAGCACCTCAGGTGCAAAGGCAAGTGCAAAGTGGGTCACAGACCAAGGTCATCTTCCCACCACACCTCCACCCCAAGAAGGGTTTCACAAGCCATGTGTTTGCTCCAAGGAAGGACTGCTACTCTTTTGTTTTGTTTTGTTTTAATTTATTGTCACGTTAGCTAACATATGGTGTAGTCTTGGCTTCAGGAGTAGAATCCCGTGATTCATCACTTACATACAGTGCTCATCTCAACAAGTGCCCTCCTCAATGCCCATCACCCATTTTCCCCACCTCCACCAACCCTCAGTTTGTTCTCTGTATTTAAGAGTCTCTTATGGTTTTCCCCTCTCTCTGTATCTCATTTTTCCTTCTCTTCACCTTTGGTCTTTTGTTAAGTTTCTCAAATTTCACATATCAGTGAAAACATATGATATCTGTCTTTCTCTGACTTATTTCACTTAGCATAATATCAACCAGTTCCATCCATGTTGTTGCAAATGGAAAGATTTCATTATTTTCCATTGCCAAGTAGTATTCCAGTGTGTGTGTGTGTGTGTGTGTGTGTGTGTGTGTGTGTGTGTGTGTGTATGTGCACCACATCGTCTTTATCCGTTCATCAGTTGATGGACATTTGGGCTCTTTCCATAATTTGGCTATTGTTGAGAGTGCTGCTATAAACATTGGGACACAAGTGCCCCTATGCATCAGCACTCCTGTATCCCTTGGGTAAATTCCTAGCAGTGCTATTGCTGGGTCATAGGGTAGTTCTATTTTTAATTTTCTGAGGAACCTCCACACTGTTTCCCAGAGCGGCTGCACCAGTTTGCATTCCCACCAACAGTGCAAGAGGGTTCCCTCTTCTCCACATCCTTGCCAACATGTGTTGTTCCCTGATTTGTTCATTTTAGCCACTCTGACCAGTGTGAGGTGGTATCTCAGTGTGGTTTTGATTTGTATTTCCCTGATGATGAGTGATGTTGAGCATCTTTTCATGTGTCTATTGCCCATCTGGATGTCTTCTTTAGAAAAGTGTCTATTCATGTCTTCTACCCATATCTTCACTGGATTATTTGTTTTTTGGGTGTTGAGTTTGGTAAGTTCTTTATGGATTTTGGATACTAACCCTTTATACAATATGTCATTTGCAAATATCTTCTCCCATTCCATTGGTTGCCTTTTAGTTTTGTTGATTGTTTTCTTTGCTCTGCAGAAGATTTTATCCTGATGAGGTCCCAATACTTCATTTTTTATTTCATTTCCCTTGCCTTCAGAGAGACGTCAGGTAAGAAGAAGCTGCTGTGGCCAAGATTGAAGAGGTTGTTGCCTATTTTCTCCTCTAGGATTTTGATGGTTTCCTGTCTCACATTTAGGTTTTTCATTCATTTTGAATTTATTTTTGTGTATGTGTAAGAAAGTGGTCCAGTTTCATTCTTCTCTTTGTCTTTTTGGCTCCACACCACTTCCCAGGTTTCTGGATTTCTGGAACTTTTCCTTCCCAGGGAATGACTCCAAAGTCTTAACTCTAATGTACAGGCCTATATCGTTTGTATGTAATTCAGTAAGAAAGTCGGGTGATGACAGTCATGAATGAGATCCCAACAGATCTGTTATTTCTGCTTGACAACCAAAGAGATGAAAGAAACATGTCAAGAGCAGAAATGGATGGTGGAGTGAGGTTGGGTTAAGCATGTATGTCTCTCATGTTAAATTAATTAGACAAGCAGGCCGTTAGACTGAGGTGGCTCTAGTTCAATGGCAGTCTATGGAAAGAGACCAGATTCTGAGTCTGTAAATGCCCCAAGGTTATGAAATCAAACCCTAAGGACAACCAACCACAAACAGCCAACTAGGCTGTAAGCTACAGCCAACCAAATAATTTCCTTTCTTTGCTTCTGCACTTTTTCTATATAAGCCCCCCAGCACATACACCCTCAGCTCCTTTCCTCCAAGCACTCTTGACAACTTCTGGTTTGGTGCTGCATCCCATTCAGGCCAATTTGTGCTCAAATAAACTCTTAAAAAACATTTAACGTGCCTCAGTTTATCTTTTAACACTTAACCCTCCAAGTTCTCCAGAGCTAACGTCTTCAGACCCAAAGAGGCAATCCCCTAGCCTAAGAAAGGGAGACAGTACCCTTTGGAGGGCATTTGGAAATGCGGATGGTGATATGGTTGTCAGAGTGACTGGGGGGTGTTGCAAACATTTAATGCAGGGGTCAGGGATGCCAACCATCCTGCAGTGAAGGGACAGTTCTGCATTATGAAGAACATCCCGTCTCAAATGTCAGCTGCACTCCTGGATGGGTCCATGCCCTCGGAGTGGTGCTCAGCTCTGGATCTGGTCTGAAACTCTACATAGCCAATCTGAGCTTTATCTTCAGGGGACTTTGTTGAAAAAGGACTGACGTCATCATCAGCCTCAGCCTCAATAAATATGTACAAAGAGCCTGTGACCTGGAGGGCAGGGCTTACTTAAGGAAAAGTAGGGAAATGCTTCAAAAATCAAGTGGGCTCAAAATCTGTCTACTACTATTGTCCAGGATACTTGCATTTAAGTACACACACTCTTAGGAGTGTGATATGCCCCCTGCTTTCTTTTTTCTCTCTCATTCTAGATAAATAAGGGTTGGTTTCCAGGAGCCTGGGTGGCTCAGTCACTTAAGCGTCTGACTTTGGCTCAGGTCATGATGGCAGGGTTCGTGAGTTCGAGCCCTGCGTCGGGCTCTGTGCCGACAGCTCAGCGCCTGGAGCCTGCTTCGGGTTCTGTGTCTCCTCTCTCTCTCTGCCCTTCCCCCACTTGTGTGCGCACGCGTGCTCTCTCTCTCTCTCAAAATTAAATAAACATTAAAAAAATAATAGTAAACATTGGCTCCACGAAGCCAGAAAAAACCAAAATCCTTACATACGAATTTCCAATAGTAGTTCCAATCAGAGTACCATCTTCTCATGTGATGTGCTTTCTAGCCTGCAGACTTCTCAAAATAATTAAAAGACCCTTGACTTACACACAAAGTTGACAAGGCTCTGCTCTACAATAACACTTCAGTCTTATCATTTGAGTGGGCATTTTGTTTCGATTCCAAATTTAGTCAAAATTACACATAAACATTATTTAATTCTCTGACACTCTGAAATTATTTTCAAATGACAACTATCTATTGTGGTCAAAATCGCTGGAGGCATTTTGCCCTAAATACATTTTTTCCAACTGACAAAGAAATTAATGAGGTATGGAGGAATAATACATTTTATTACTCTAACAAGAGTCTGCATTTTCTGAAAATCAATATATATACCTGAAGACACACCTATCCCGTGTTCTCAAGTAAATTTTCTGCGTGAGTTTTCCCTTGAATGATGCTGATGCTGACTAGTCGTCTCTTCCACGGCTCAGTGCTAGTACCCTGCTCTCCCTTCACGGTATAAGCTTCTGAAAATTCATCTTTCACCTCTGTGGGTAACACCTAAAAGCTGCATCTTCATTTCTGACCTCTCATCAAATACCCAGGGTCACATTTGATATTGCCTAATGTGCATTTCACATGGAGTCCTGTTTCCTTCCCAATAGACAACGTCTCCAAACACCACTTCTTCCTCCTAGTTCCCCACTTCTGTCATTTCTCTAGACTCCTCTGTACCCTTTCCAATGAGAGAGAGAGATTGAGGAGAAGGAAGGGAAAGAGGAAGGGTGGTTTTAAATGCAATTTTTAGTCCACAATGCCTTATACTGTTATTATCAGCACTCACTCCACCACCACGCCCTGCCACCCCATAACAAAATATGAAATCTCTGGGGCTAGATGCTTCTTTTGTCTGCAGAACCCCCAATTAATAAGCAGTCGCTAAGGTTGACAATGATGAAGGCAATGACATGAACCAGATTTCCTTTGATGATGGAGAGCAATAACTTGAATGATACATAACAAAACGATAAAAACCCAATTCAAAGTAGATTAGGCAAAAGCAAATTAATTAGCAAAAAATGAATCGAGAAGTCCAGGCTTCCGGGACCTAGAGTGCCACTGGACCCAGGTGCACAGACACTGTCATCAGGGCCCAGCTCCCTGCCTTTTCTTCAGCTCTACTTCCCCTGTAGTGGTTCCATTCTCAGAGCAGCCTTCTGCAAAGACAGGCAGAGACAATCAGCAGCATTTCCTAGAGCTTTGCATCACCAACAAAAAGAAAACTCCCGCCAAAGTTCAGGAGCTGACTCCCATTTGCTCTGATTGGCCCAGTGTGGTCACCCCAAAACCGATCAAAGATGACGTGCCCTCACCGGCTAGGTTTGGGTCTAGACCCCCAGAGCCAGTGGGTGGGATCAGCCTCAGACAAAATACACGGACTTTGGTGAATAAAGAGTGATCCCCTAAAGGAAGCAGAAGGTATCAGAAAAAAACAAAACAAAATAATGGACTGGCAAAAACAACAGGTGTTTACCATAATCCCTAACAATGATACTACCCTATAGGGTTGTGGTAAGAGTTAAATCATATGGATTTTTTAGAAGTTTGTAAATCATGAAGCAATTATATCTAAAAGTTGTTTTTTTTTTTCATTAAGTAGATAATTCTGCTTTTCCACACACACAAAAAAGACACATTGCGTTGATACTATAACCAAAGGCAACAACCATTGTCTGTGCCGCTGGATGGTCAAGGGAGACTCCAGTGGCTGAGGAAGGCATCCTGGGTTTTGTGGACAGACTCTGGTGTGGTGGGAAGGATCTTGGCCTTGAAGTCACGCAGATGTGGACTCGGGTCTTAGCTCATCTTCTACTGGCCAAGTGAACTTGTATATGGCACTTAGCCTTTCTGAGCCTTTGTTCAACTTTCTTCAACCGTGGAATGAGATCCATCACACTTTTTAACACCCCATTCCTGTGAGGGATTAAATGTGTGCAAAGCATGGTGCCTGGCACAGCACAGATGGTCATTAAATATTAGAAATATCTACCCCTTGTCGCTCCCCTGCCTCCAGGATTCCTTGTGTTGCTTTACTGCTATTGACATTTCAATAACGTAAGGCATCTTAATATTGAAATGTGGAACCTGGAAAATGCTAATTTTTTTTTTTTTTTTTTTTTTTTTTTTAGTGGAGACAGAAGTAAATCAAGTAGTCTTTTTTGCATTGCTATTTAGACGTGTTTTAAAATATCCCAGTTGACGGGGGAGGGAGATTTGGAAATGGAACCAGGAACTTTGTCCTAAATATCCATTAACCTGGGGCCATGAACTTTGGTTTCAGATATTGTCAGCACACTCATAACACACCAACTCACACAGCACACAGGCCAGGGAGCAGCTGTGGTATTATAAAACTATCTTTCCAAGGCGCAAAAAGTGCAGCTTTTAAGGGAATCTGTGAGTCAGCCAGGGGAGTGAAATACACGTAGGGAGACCGTCACTGATAAGGAAGGAATGACTAAGCCAACAAGCCTTCGAGGGGATATTTTCAGTGGGTACTTTGTTCACAGTTATTGGGGAGAGCGGCACAAGTTATCAGGATAACCAAATGGGGGCTCTCTTCCTGGAGGAACTCGGGGGTGGCTCGAGCAAACACTCACGCTAACCCCTTTCTGCTAACCCCGTCCCTCGCTATTCCCTCTGGGCTCTGAGAATCAGCCTCCTGGGCAAACACGCACTCATCGCTGGCTTTACTCATTACTGCCATTCTCCTCTCTTTCCTTCCCCAAAGCACATCTGTAAATGCCAGGGCTCTAGAACACTCTCTCCCTCCTCTGCCTTCCCAGAGTTATAGAACAAGGACCCACCTTAGGAGGCCACAAGGTTCCCCCAGGAATTTCCCAGGAGGACTCTGGCCCACCCTTCTTGTAGAAGCAGCTGCAAGAGGACCAGGTTGTGCTCAGCATAGACAGTTCTCACACTGGGCAGGCTGCCATCTGCCCGGAGTGGGTGCACCAGCACAGACCACCCTTGCCTTCTTTCTCCCCTTGCCTCCAGCTGGCTCGCCCCACCCTGTGCCCCAGAGTATTGGACGCTGATGTGGAGAGGAAGGGGTTGATACGGCAGGTCTTATTAATCAGCTTCCGAGCAGCTAAACCAGTTCAGCTGATAATTAGTAAGAAACTAGGGGGAGGGCTTGTGCCCGACTCTGCTGAGACACTTTGTCCTGTTGAGGACCGAGGGTAGGTCACCCAGCGGCAGGACACTGAGGCTTTGTGATGTTTTCTGTAGCCACGACTGAAGGTCCCGCTCATCAGTGCTGATTCTGTGCTCTCCCGAAATCTGCAGGCATTGATTTGGGCTCCTTTCCTCAGCCTCGGGGAGGGGGCAGGGAGAGGAGGCAGTGCAGGTGTTGGACAAGCAAAGGGGCTTCTCTTCAAGCCCTGGCCCAAGTAGCCCGAAGGAGCCTGGCAGTCATGAGCAGATGCTTTCCCTTCTGCAGCTGAATGCCTGGTCTCCTCTTCTGTCTGGCTGCCATCGTTCACATACAGGCCACATGCCCCAAAGTTAACAGCATCTGATGCCTTCCAGAACTCTCTGGCTTCCACACAGGCACCCTATATCTGCCTGTTTCTGTTCCCCCACTGTTTCCCAGAAGATCACCTGTGGGCCTTAACCTCCCTGGCTAATAGACTGGGAGCTCCTCGAAGGCAGGGGCCTCATCCTGTTCCCTGTTTCCTCCCCAGCTCTCAGCATTTTGCTTAGAGCAAAGCTTAGTGACCAATTGTTGGTTGTTTTCCAAACACTCACTTGGCTAGTTTTGAGTGAATCTTTAACTTTGAAGGATCCCTTGGCCAAATGTATGTCCAGAGTCACTAGAATTGTCCTGACCTAGCAGATACAGACATGAGCTTGGCTGGTTCGCTCCTGCCACAGGTGGAGCCTTCTCACTTGACCCTGCACACTCCCAACTGAACAACCTGACTGGAGAATAGGGGCTGAAGGGAGGAGACGGGACTGCCAGGCCTGAGGAGGAGAGAGGGAAGCAAGAGGAAGAGAGGGATTAGGAAAGAGATCAAAATGAAGGGGCGTCCACATGCTTCAGTCTTAATTTCAGCTCAGGCCACGATCTCACAGTTCATGAGATTTCTCTCTCTCTCTCTCTCTCTCTCTCTCTCTCTCTCTCTCTCAAAAAAGAAAAAAAAAACCTTGAATAAAAAAAGAGAGAGGGAAGAGAGGGGCAGGCAGGTGGGCAGAAAGGGGCTAGAGCAGGAGACAACCAGACACAGAGAAAGAGGGAGAGAGACAAGAGAGAGAAGGGCAGGAGGAGCTCAGGGAGGATGGCAGAAAGCTCACATGGGCTGGGGGTCAACACGCGATGAGTTGTCCTAATTATTGAGTGCCTACTGTGTACCAGGAACTGTTCTAGGCCTTTGGGGATACGGTGGTAAATGGTGAAGAAGACAAACTCTTCCCTCAAGGAGTCTATATTCTCATGGCTGACTGGTGACAAATTAATATATAATAAAAGTTGTTAAAGAAAAATAAAGCAGATAGCCATCTACTCCCAAGTAGAAGTGAGTTTCAGTTCGATGCTACTGTATTAACATAAAAACCAAATGCCACAGACAATGAAAGAGCTGCTTTCATTCCAGCTATTGCAATCAGGAGAATAATGATGGGGGAGGAAAGTCTCAAACAAAAAAGGAAGGGGCCCTGGGGTTCTAGGTGGGTTGGTAAAGAAGGGAGTCATCCTCGAATCCTATAGAAGCCTTGAGAAAGGAGGCAGATGGGTCTTATTATCTTGAAACACTGGAGGCCACGGTGGTCCTCTGAGGCTTAGCCTTGGAACAGCAAAGGATAAAGGGTTTGGGAAAACAAAAGGGCAGGGGATTTCTTAAATAGCGCTGTTTTCCAGGAGCACAGAGCCCAGGTCAAGTTCAACCTCACCACTGACAATGTACCATCTCTTTTATTCTAGAACCAAAATGTGATTTCTTCTCACCCACACCTCAGTTTTGGAGCTCCTGCAAGTGGCATGCGAGCCCTTCGAGCTCTGGTTCCTACCTGCTCCCAGTTAGCTGACATGGGAAAGCCCAGGGAAAGGCATATAGGACAGGGTCTTCTGGGTCAGGCCCACCCATCATGTCTGCACACCTTCTGTCACACTGCAAGAGGGGCTGTGAGCCCAGGAAGGGGGAGAAAGTAGATCTTCCTGTCACAGCTAGCTGGGTTTGTCACACATGCCTTTCATGCTGTTCCCTCTCTCTTTAGGAACACCCTTCCTGATCCTTCTCTGATTACATGGCTCTGTGCACCCTTCTGGAGACATTTAGGCATGCTGGACTTGAGGAATTCTTTCTTCGCCACTGGTGCGGGTCAGGTACCCCCTGAATTCCATGTAGCACCTGAAGATCTGTTACAACACTGGCCACACTGTTCTCCAATTGTTTATTTTCTCATCAGCCCACCATACCGGGGTCCCTGATGTTAGGAACTGTGCCTTTGTCTCTCTGTCCTTGATGACTAGCACTGCCGGGTGCTGGGTAGATAATCGATAATGTCTGCAGATAAATGAAGGGCCTCTGGCTCACTTCTGAACTGCCAGGATCTCAGGTGTACCCCAGAGTGATCATTTCAACTAAAAGAAGACCGGAGGGTCCCTCCGTCATAGCCCTCTAACCAGAGGGTTCACTTGAGACCTGGGGCTGGATCAGTTCTCATACTGGGACCCCCCCCAAGAAGACACGAAGCATCGCTAATATTAGAGATGCAAAGAGAGCCAGATGCCTGATTTCGAGTTCAGAACCGTGGTCTCAGCTCCCTGGCAAAAGAGGACAGAGGGCAACAGATACCCCCATTGGGTGAACTGGGCTAAGAAGGCAGCCAACTCAGAAGGAAGGCCAAGGGCTGGCATGACCGGGTTGCAGAGTATCCGGGTAAGTCAAGTAAACAGTTACACAGTGGCACACTTCGGTATAGCTTCTAATATTTGGGCTTTGCTCCCAGCCAGTTTGAGTCAGGACCAAAGACAGTTAAACCTTATTAACACAGGAGAGAAAGCCTGAGTCATTTCCATGATGACTGGCTCACGGCAGGAATTATTACTGCGCCTGAGAATGAGAAAACGGCAGCCTCTTTTTATGTTGAGTTATTGGCTGGGGCCCCACTTTATAACTTCTGAAGAAGGAATCGCATGCCTCACGCGTCCAGAACAAATAAAATGAGATTACCTCGCGTATGAGTTACCAGACAGCAATGTCACTGGCACCTAAGGCTGAGGGTGGCAGAGCAGCTACATAGAGCTACTCACACCTCCTACCCCATGGTTGCCGTGCTGGGGGGTTGAGGAAGACGCTGGAGGAGTTAGGCATCTGCACTCTTGAGCCCGCCCGATGCCCCTGCCGCCTCCAAGATTCGTGTTTGAGATTCCTTAGGGCCAAGTGGGTGAGAAAATGGAACAGAACCTAAACAAATTTCAGGGTTTATTTTATTTTATTTTAATTTATTTATTTATTTATTTATTTATTTATTTTGAGAGAGAGTGGGGAGGGGCAGAGAGAGAGAGAGAATCCCAAGCAGGTTCCAGGCTGCCAGTGCAGAGCTCAAGGTGGGGCTCGAACTCACAAACCGTGAGATCATGGCCCGAGGGGAAACCGAGAGTCAGACGCTTAACCACCTTGAGCCACCCAGGTGCCCCTCTAAACAAATTTCTTAACCTTAAATGGTTGACTTGGGTTCTGTGGTTGATGAAAGCGATGAAATGAAAATGAATGGTGCCTTTGAACCGTCTGCTTTTATGTATGTTCTGGTGCTTCTTTTCCTGGTTGGGCTGCTTCTTAACTGAGCCCTTTGGGGGCCATGGAGGGTGTCCGAGGGCACAAGGACAGGCATTTCAGGAACCAGGGACACTAAGGACTTCAGGGACACTGTGGCCTCAAGACAGTAACTCCTGAAGACTCTGCACCCTTTATCCTCACAAGACAAGAGAAGCACTGAACTCTCTTCCCTGCACGGTCACTCTATCAATGAGATACTACGTACACTCATCGTTCGAGGCGGGAAACATACTGGTGGAGAAGATGCTGAAAAACTCAGCTCCAAAATGAATCAGACTGAAAAAACCCCCCACCTCGAAGTCTTGGCGAAGATGGAGCCCTCGAGTTCCATCATCGGGACCCGTTGTGCCCCTGGGAGCCAGCGCAGGCTCTTTTTTCACATTTTATTTCAAACTTGAGCACTCACCACCCCAGTTGGTACCACCAGCACCTTAGTCCAAGCCGCCATCATCTCTCACCCGGACTACAAATAATAGCTAATATTTATTAAACTCTTCCTAGGTGCCAGGCATTGTTCTAAGCACTTCTCTGTGTTTGACCGTTTAACCCAACGAGGTAGAAAGACCCACCTCTGTTATTAGTAAGACCACAGTGTTGCACAGCTCCAAAAGGTACCCTTCACACGGTGTTCACTGCTCCAGGGGGCGGTTCCACCTGTACAAAGTGGCAGACTTTACTACGATCATCCCCATTTTACAGATCAGGAAGCTGAGGCACAGAAGAGTCATTTAACTTGGCTATGTTCACGTTGCTCATTAACGGCATAGGCAGTCCGGCTCCAGAGCCTTGCCCACTATGTTACACTGCCTCTCCTAACTGGTGTCTCTGTTTCTGGTTTGCCCTTTTGTCCAGTAGGCAGACTGATCCTTTTAATACACATAAACGATATTGTGACTCAAACCCTCCAATAACTTTTCATCAATCCTGTTTTCATCAATAACGTCTCAACAATCTGAATGAACCGCTTAGCATGTCCCATGAGGCCCCACGTGACCTGGCCCCTCAGCAAGCCTCTAGGCTCATCACCAACAACCTTCTCTGCAATTCACTCTGTTCCAGCCACAGGGCCTTTTTGTTTTCCTAAAATCACACCAGTCTTGTTTCCCACCTCTGGGCCCTTTGCACATGCTGTTTCTTCTGCCTCTGCCACGTCCTTTGCCCAGATCCTCCTGTGGATTTACTCCTCACATGATTCAGGACACTGCTCCACCTTCTCTAGAGAGGGTTCCCTGATCTTTCCACATAAAATGTCCCCCAACCCCCACCTGCTGGTCTCTATCCCATTGCTCTCCTTTGCATTTCTTGAGAGCACTTTACAGGACTCCAAGTTATATCATAGATTTATGCATCTGTTGGTTTATTACCCCTCACATGTAAACAGGGACTTTGTCATCCTTAAACACTGAGTCTCCAGGGCCTTGAAGAGAGCCTGGTACATCATAGGAACTCAATAAATATTGACTGAGGATGTGAATGAGCAAAATTCCTGGAGATCAGGGCCACGTCAGCACTGATCCAGGGACATAGTTCTCAAACAGAACCAACAAAGCAGAGGAGACTGGAAAAAGGAGAAGGAATACGGAGGAAGAACAGCACTATTCAGATTCCAATTTAACCACATGTATTTTGTTTTTCTTGTGCACCGAAGCTTAGTGACACATAGTATCTCATTTAATTGTTACATCTGCTACAGAAAGTAATTTTAGCGGAAAGTGGAACTATGAGAATAGAAACAGAAACACATTTGCATCAATTCCTTGATATGCTCTTTGTCTAAACAGGAAAGAGCCTATTATTAAACAAACAGACTCTGAATTCTTATCTTTATGTTGCCTGACCCACGGGATTTTGTGTTTATTATTTTTTTTATAACTCAGCTTCATGAATCCTGTAGCCCATTTAATTTATTAGGTTTCCTTTTATTATAGCTTCAAGATAAAAGTTTTATTTCTACCATCCACTGTTCTCTCAACTCAGCCTTTAGAATTTCCCCCATGGTTTGCGTGTATTCATTCATTCAATTCACTGGACAACCGTGAGTTTTCTGCATAAATTGTTTTGTCAGTTTTTGTGGAGGAGAAGCCTGAGTTTTTCTCAGGCTTTGTCCAAACTAAAATGTTTTATAATAGCATTATGTCTGGATTTTAATCAGTTGCTCATTTTAATCACATGTTGGAACAGTGACCTAACAACTTATAAGACAATATCTCGCACAGTGTCCTAATCTGAAACCTTAGGGTCCCTGATTCCCACCCTCCAAAAAACCCCTTCCTCCTTATTAAAAGAAAGCACTCTTCAGTGGGTCAGGCCCCTCCTTGCCTAGCAAGGCACAGGCTGTTTGGTCTGTGGTTAAACCTGAACTTGCACAATGAGGATGTGGCTTCTGTTGCAGGGTTGTGCAAAATGGGGGAATCTTATGAAGTTGATGCTTTGAGCAGATCCCAGCTATGTAATCCCAGCTCCCTGGGCTGATCGCGCAGCTAGTGAGCCTCCCTGGTCCTTCCACCCACCCTCTGCACTGGTGGGAGCCCATAAATCCAGACGGCGGTTGGGATTAGGGTCAGAGGACACCCTATTATAGCTCAGACCCACTCAGTGCTGATGCAGTCCACATGCTGCTCTCCAGAGGTGTCGGGAACCCTTAAAGGGCTACTAAGGCTGAAATAATAACACAGCCCTGACCAGAAACATTTAACAATCCCTGAAAAATGTCATAAAGAATGGAAACGGTAAATCAATGTAATTTCCAACAGGGATTTTGGAAGCTCATTCCCTTCTTCCTGTCCTGATGAAAGGAAAGGGAATTGGCATATGCTGCGGAACCCCAATGCTCATCCACCACAGTGTCCTGGGTGCTCAGCTTCACGGTGGGAAATTCTGGGGCGATCCCTTCTCCTCGGAAGCCGCCTACTCCATCTGCCAGAGTCAACAACTCCTCTCCACGTTATTGAAAACTTACAAGTGCTCTAAACAATTTACTCTTGGTTAAACATCTGTGTTAAACATTTTTGATTTCCTCAAATCTCTTGCGCACTCACTGTTTTCTGAAATAAGAGTGCAATGAGGATAGGATCCCATTTGCCTTGCTGACTTAAGGTCATGTTATGAAAACCAGTTTGGAGACCATTCTCAGTTCTGCATTGCCCCCTGGGGCTACTGAAGCATGTTGACTATTTGCACCTGTCTTTAGTTGGGTCTGGTGGCTGTGATGCTTCTGTTAGCCATTAATGGCCCTGGATCATTGCCTGGACAAGAGACTGAGGGACATTTTGTAAAGTGGGGTACCCATGTCTGGTGTTGGCATTAGGGGTATCTACTCTGGAGAGAGCTGGGTTTGCTTAGTCTTGCTTTCATTCGTCTTGCTTGTTCGTAACGTGAAGTCAAAAGATCACAATTCAAATTCCAGTTCTTCTTGCTATCCAGACTTAGATTTCCCAGGTCCATCTCACAGGTCCCCTGGCCATCACATCTTTTCAATGATCTTCCCCCAACAACCCCCCGCCCCAGGGCCCATTTGGGGTCTTCCATGGAGTAAAAGCTGACCACGTATCAGCTAAAATAGAATGGAACCATGAGTCAACCATTGTTGAAGAGAAGCCAAGAGGCAGAAAGCTGAAAGGAAATGAAAATCGCTCTACTTTTTACCCCTTCCCACCCTTTCAACACTGACTTTGACATATTTCGTCTCTCCTCTGCCATGTAGGTTTTAGCACCAGCGTCCAATGGCCAAAGCCATGTGGCTTTCTTCTTCAGTGAAGATTCAGGTGGCTAGGTACTTGACTAGACTCCTGGCAAAGCAACTGGAGTTTCAGCAGAGCAGACAGGAGACCCTGGAGCAGGGCCGACATTATCCTAAGCTTCTACCTCCTCACACTCCTATGTCCTTACTGCCTCTTCCCTCTGGTAGCACCAGCATCTTCTTCAGACAGAGGTCAACTGGAAAACTCTGGGCAAGTTACTTAATATCCATAGCAGAAATTGTTCCTTGTTCGGCCCACTATCCATTCTTTACTCCTTTGGTAACAGAAGCTCTGATTTTTAAATCAGAGCTGCCTAGAATAAAGACTGCATTTCCCAACTCCCTGACAGCTATGTGTAGCCAGGTGACTAAGTTTTAGCCAATAGCTTGTAAGGGAAAGTTGTATGTGTACAACTTCCAGAAAGTGTCATTGAAGGAAGAAGGTGCACCCTTCTTTAGTCCTTCCTCCTTCGTACTGGCTGGAATGTGGAGGGGATGGCTGAAGCTTAAGCAGCCATCTTGAGCCACGGAGTGGAAGCCAATGCTGAGGATGGGAGAGCAACAAGATAGGAGAAGCTTGGGTGCTAACACTATGTCTCTCTCTTTCCTATTTAAGTCATTATTATTTTCAGTTTTTCTGTCCCATGCATTCAAATCTAAGCCAATCTGAGATATTTCTGAGCCTTGATTTCTTTTTATAAAAACTACCAATGTCATGGCATTATTTGGAATACTAAACAAGAAAGCTCTTTCAAAATGCTCTTTAAGAAGACTCTTCTTAAGTCTTAGTTTGACACACAGGATGTGATCAGTAAATACCTTTTCCTACGTCCCTGCTTTTCCAGCTCAGGGTTGAAAGGTTTTGCTGTGACTTTCACCAGGGTAACATGTATGACCTCTTCAGAGTTCTTCTCCTGAGTCGCCGTAAAACACAGCATCTGGTGGGGCTGAACTGACTTATGGGGAGCTTGCCAGGTGCCAGTCACTGTGCAGTCACTTTCCACCTAAAATCTCATCTTGTTATCATGAATGCACCACGTGAGGTAAGGGACATCCACATTTTACTAAAGAAGCTGAGATTCAAGGTCGTGAAATATTTACCCCAAATTACACGCATCATGGGTGGTCAGCAGGTGCTGGGATTCAAATCCAGAGCTACCTGGGTCTAGAATCCATGCCGTTGACCACACTGCTGCTCAAAGAGCAGAAGATTTTCCTGTTATTCACCCCTTCCACCTCTGCTGTGACCCAAACTGACATCTGAGTCCATTTCCAGCCTTTCTTTCTCCCCCTCAGTCCACAGGGGCAGAGCTGTGGTCACGAGTTTGCACAGCTCAGTTCCTTGAGTTTTATAAGCAAGATTGCCAAAAAGATTGCCTTTTCACTAATGACTAAATCTGGGACTTTGTCCTCTTGCTAGTGATCTTGACTCTATGAGGTAAACAACAAGTTTATTGGTAGCATCATCCCTGTGAGCCATAGGTTTTGGGGGGCGGCAGAAAGAGGGAGAGGGAGACAGAGAGAGAGAGAGAGAGAGAGAGAGAGAGAGAGAGAGATTGCTCAAGCAGGATCCACACTTTCAACACAGAACACAACACAGGGCTCGATCTCCCAACCTGCGAGATCATGACCTGAGCAGAAATCAAGAGTCAGACAGTCAACTGACTGAGCCCCCAGCTTTGGAAGCTGAGCCAGGAGACTGCTACCGTGGCAGGATTGGCCAGAACACCAGGCTTGTTGGGGTAAGGGTTGTGTAGTGTTGGGACAATGGACTTTAAGGAGAGAGATCTCATATGGGGTCACCTAGGATCTTGGCCTAAGGATCTTGCACCTCTGTGAGGTGCAGAGAGACTCTAGTAGAGAGTAGTTGGAGGTAAATGACTAAAGGCTGAAAAAGGAGTGTCAATAACCTCTTGAAATGGAAATGTCCTGATGTGGAGGCCAAGGGCACTGTCACAGTGGGGAGTCCGGGGGGAACCTATAAGTGGCTCATGAGAACACCCCAAGAGAGGGAGAGCCGGCTTTAGATGACTGGTCGTCCCTGAAAGGTGAGGCCAGTTTATGATGATTCCATCCATGAAGTGAGACTTTTCCTCACCTTTTTCCTCGTCCTCCCCTGCGCCATGAGCCCATGGGCCAGCCACAGAGAGACTGAGGAGAAGTCAACCAGACTGCCACCCAGTTCCCCACAGCTGGCTTCCAGCCCACAGGCAGCCACTGGGGAAGGAGACAAGGTTTGGCCTCTTACTGGGTTCAGGATGTTGACTGCTCTTGGGAACTAGACATGCTCATTGCTGGGCTAAGTCAGCACTTGAAGCCTAAAAGGACTCAAGGATTGTCTCCTAAATAATAAGCAAAAACATTTTGGGGCCTGCTGGAGTTCTCATGCAGGGGCAGGGAAGAATTACCAACAGTAAACAGATCGTGAAGAATGCTGAGGCTACAGATAAAAATGCGTTCTGATTACCTTAGGAGTCTGCCATGCCGCCTGGGCGGCTCTTGTTTATGTGTTGATCCCCACACAAGCACAGCTGCACGACTGCAGATCAGAGGAATGTCCTCCCTCGGGGGGGCCTCCAATGTCACGTCACAGGGAGCCACTTTGGGCCTGAGATGACACGAGGAAAGTGCCTGGCCTGCTTAGGAGAGGAGGAGAGTCCTCCGTGAGGGGATAAGACTCTCAGTCGATTTTTCCTTTGGGCCAATTTCCTTCCAGTCCTCAAGGAGGCCCAGCGAGGAGCCTCTACAGCCGTGGTGGCTGGGCCCAGGCTATTCAAAAGTGCACCTGGGGTAGAGTACTGAAGCTCCTGACACAATAATCCCAGGATCAGTCAGGGTTGTGACTTGAGACCCATGAAGCTTTCTTTAGCGTGCCCGCTGGGGTCCCTCATGTGAAGCTTATCAGAGCTTCTCCCTTCAGAGAACTGCCCATTCCTCCTAACTCTGTGGGGGTAATGGAGATGGGAGCACCTGTCCCTGAAGTGTCTTCCAGGAAGGATCGTGGCAAGGAATTGCTGTTCTGCCCAAGTCCCTCGTCTTGATTGCTAACTGTGTCCCAGCTCAACATGGCATTTCCCTCCACAAGCGCCAACCCCACGGGTGCCACCTCCTGAGAGCCCTGGGACGGGCCTGGCTAGGTGTCAGCAACACGTTGATCTCACCTGAAACAGAGTATTTAATGAAAAGTGCCAAGGTTGAGATAAATAGGAATCAACTAAGAGAAAAATGTCTACACGTGGAGAGAGCTGGGGAGCACAAGGTCGTTCTTCTGGAATAAGCAGCCTCCAGCCCACACATTGGCTTCTCCTGTTACTTCAACAGCTCCTGAGAGACCACATCCCGAACCCAGTTTTTAGTCCAGAAAGACAGATGGAGTCTGGGGGGAAATCCCGGTTTGGAGACTGGAGTTGCCTGTGGGAAGTGACGCAGGGGAGGGGAGGACAGGATAAGAGAAACTCATACTCTTCTGGGAAGGCGACAGTAAACAAAAGGCACTGAATGAGGTGCCCTATCCCGCCTTTCATTTCCTCTGTCTCACAACAGCTTGTAAATGACTACATTGATTTATCCTCAAACTTCTCCTGAGGACCTACTACACGCCTGCCCTGGGCACTGTGGGTTGGGAAATAAACAAGGTTCAGCCCCTGACCTTAAGGAGCTCAGTCTAAAGGGCAGGACAGTCACGTACAGAGAAGGTCTAAGGGAGAATGTGGCAGGTGACCGCTACAGGAAGCAGACGCTGAGACAGAGCTGAGCGTGCAGGGTTGCGGAAGGGCAGAGAGGGATGCAGGATGGGGAGAGGGGGATGTCCAATGGCAGCATAGGCCTGGTGATGGCCTCCGCCACCCACGGGCAGCGCCGGTGCTAGAAAGGCCTCACAGAGTTAGGCCAAGGGAAGGTCACTGCCCTGATTAATCTTTGGCTGGGGCCCCCGGAATGGGGCACGACTCGGGCAGCCGGGGCCATCCCTGGGGAGCCAGGCGGCTGAAGACCGTCCGCCGGCAAAGCTTCCAGCAGTCGGGCAACACGTCCGCCCATCACAGGAACCTGCGTGCGGGACCACGGTGGCCACCCCGTCACCCAGAGCGCTCTGAGAACAGGGAGGGGAACAGTCACGAAGGCTCCACTGAGAAGAGTCTGGGAGGATGAGAAGAGCTTTCAGGAAGAAAAAGTGTAGTAAATTCGAGTCGCAGGGCCTCGGGGTTGCTGTTGCCCCAGAGACTGGGGGGCTGCATTGAGAGGAAGTAAGAGGGTAACACTCCTCACCCGCCAGGAAGACCTGACTTCATCCCTCCCGCACCAAGCGGGGAAGGCTCAGCCTCTCCCTCAACTCCAGATGAGCATAACTACGTGGACAGACAGTAAGCTGCTGTGTGACCAGAAAGAAATCACATCGTGACCGGCTGGTGAGCAGCTCCGCAGGCCTTCTTCATCTGCAAATATTTAGTCTGATAACGAACACCAGTACCTGCGTGGCTGCCCCCACTCTTCTTCCCCAGCGGTGCGGCAGAAGCCTGGCACCGCAGCTGACGACGTGGGGGGACCGCCGTGCTTTCTCCCAGACGGAGCCGGGTAAATGAGCTGCTCACTTCCCGGGCGACCTTAGCCCAGTTGCTGCATCTCTCTGAGCTTCAAGCCTATCATCTGTCAAGCGTAACTGGCACTCAGCGCCCAGGGTTGTGTGGCTTGAGAAAAGGTATAGAGAGCTGCGCTGTACAGGGCTGGTCTCTGGCACAGCCTCGCTGCCTTGGGCACTTCATCAGGGCTGCAGGAAGTGACCCAGCCCGCTTCCAGGCCACAGCTGTTTTGTCACTCTGTCATGAAAGCCAGCATTGCCACTAGAGCAAGCCCGAGGACATCTGCACGCCCTCAGTTCAGACAAAGCCGTGACTGGTAATGAGCAGAGACTGGGAAATCAGTGGCCTGGTTCTTTCTCATCTTGCTCATCTGGGACTGGGGTTAGAGACGGTTGCTTAGCAACGGGGTTAATTCATCTTCGGGACCATCCCCCTTCCCACTAGGGAAGGAATGCCACCACGCTCATCAGCACTATTGTTTTGGAGGGTTGTTTGGACACTTCTTCCTGAAGGGGGTTTATTCTGAGGTAAACCAGAGACATTCCTCGGATGGGAATTACCACAGGGATGAAAGAACAGCTATGGGGGTGGGGGTGGGGAGGGAGCTGCAACTTGGGGCCCCTGCCCACTCTTCACGGAGCAAATTATTCCGGAACAGAGGCAGGATGACCGAAGAGAAGGGGCACAAGCGGGCCTCTGTTTCATGTTTGGCAGGGAAAACATGGGACTCTTTTCTTCTCTCTGTAAGCCTTTCTAAGTCCCAGCCACATGCTGCCCCCCTCCCCGGGACGGAACTGGGCTCCTGAGCCTCTCAGAAGTGGGGTGAGAGAAATGAGTCAGAGCGCCTCAAGTTAGGAGGGCACCTGCAGTGGCCTGGCAGTTAGGAATTTCTGGACTGTTCCCATTCAGGGGGCCGCTCCCCAGAGTGGAGGGGACACCCTGTCAACTGCTTCAGCCCACAGCCCAGATTCCAATTGCTTTTACAGGTGGAAAGCAGCAAGCGGTGGGGCCTTAACAGTCCGATTATCCACAAGACAGAAAGCAATGAACGTTTGAAGAAAACATGATTTCCTCGGCAAACAGCTTCAAATGCTTCTCAAGGCGGTAGACAAGGAGAGACGCAGAGCTAGTCAGATCAGCCTGGCTTGTTTTAAATTCATCTCACAAAGCAAGTTTACAGTGAGAGAACTCTTTTTAAGAGCAACTAACTGAATCAATCAACCTTCAGTGAACTTCCAAGTGCAAAAAAGCCATAAAGCATTCATTTGTGCAATAAAGCCCTGCTTGGAAGACAGACCGGTGACAGGCACACTGGGGAGACACAGTCCAGGATCTGGCAGTTCTGCCCTCGGGCTGATGTGAGCACCCCCACTGTTCGGTTGCAGGGATGAAGTTTGCACCCATCCCGCCCAGAACCATCCAGTCTAAACAGCAAGCACCAGATGAGCTAGGAGTGCCCTAAAATTCAGCACTGCTGCTTGGGCCTTTTTTCTTTTAATGCCTAACGGCATGATCATGCAAAATCAAAGAATAGTCAGTGCTGCAAGGTGATGGACTTTTTCTAGTTTCTTCTTGGACAGAAATGCAAAATGCCTTCTTGAGGAATTCCCTCCTCCCCCTCCTTACAAATCACAGGAAGAAAAGCCATGAGAATCAATGACCTTTATTCCCCCAAGCCATTTCTCACCCTGAAGGAGGGCCCTGTCTATAAACTGGAAGGGAGCCGGAAATGAGGAAACTCAGTGAGGTATAATTAGTCTTGTAATTTAGAGACCTGTCCATCTGAGGCCTGGAAAGTTTGTAGGGTCACTGATGAGTTAGCAAGCCCTATCAGCACTGAAAATCCATAACAAGAATAATCTGGGATTCCTCCACACCTGCTCCCAATCACTGGGCGGAAAGAAGGGAGCAGTGTGTGCATCTGCTCCAACTTTTCTGGGCTTTGGATGCAAGACATAGATATTTATCCAGGTCACATACAAAGAATGGACGTTTATTCCTTATTCTAAGGAGTGCACAGAAACGCAGGCAAAGAAACAGAATATTCAGGAAATATTCTCAGCTACTCTTTTTCTGCTCTTCCACCTTCTGCCGTGTTCTTTCCCGCTTGTTCAGTCTTATTTTTCCTCCTGGCTGGTGCTTAGGGTGTCACTCCTCCTCGCCCCTAACTTTGGATGTCATGACCATGGGCCCTGCATAGTCCTGGCTTCATCCACTCCTGAATATGTCCCTTTGTGATTCAGCTCCTCGTGCTAACTCATCCTCTCGATATTTTTCATTGAAATTCCTGGGATGAGCTCATTATTTTGAGCTAGACAGACTATGCATGACCCTGGGTCAACAGCCCATCCCAGGCCATTTTCTATGGCTGCACAAGTGCCTTGGGGGGTGGGGATGGAGAGAAAGAGGATCCTGCGTACCAGATATGGCTAAGGCAGACCCTTCAGCAGAAGCACACAAGGGTATGGTGTTTAATGTAGATGACCCCTGGGCTCTCGCTAACCAAGGCAGTGCCAGTTTTTGGCAATGTGCATTGGAAAGGCAAGCATCCTGAGAAATTATCTCGTTTTGCATGAAATTTGTTTCATATACCAGGGGGCAGATTTGGAAAAACCGTGAAGTGTTTTCGGTCTTCAATGAATCATAGGTCTTTGTGTAGGATGAAATATAAGCAAGGTGCTAGCTTGAGAGGTCACACAAAATGAATAGGCTTAATCTGGCTTTTGATACAGGAGCCCTGGTCATACAGGGAGGAACTCTCTAGCTCTGCTTTGAAGTCAATTTCAGGTACCAAAGAAGACTTCTGAGCCAGGGTTGCAAGAGAGGGACACTCAAAGCCAAAGGTCTAACTCAGGAAAGCCAGATGGCAGAGATGCAGAGAACAAAGTATGTGGGAAGGGGTGTGGAGTTTCTGTGCCCTCTCCCAGTGTGCCACCTTCCTAGCCAACTTGGAAGCTCCCTAAACCCTGTCCTTTGGGCTTGTTATAGAGGCGTCATTCCATAGGCATGATTGATCAAATCATTAGCCATTGGTGATGAATTCAACCTCCATCCTGTCTCCCCTTCCCACATGGGAAGTTCCAACCTTCTAATCATAACTGGTTCTCTTGGCAACCAGTCCCCATCCAGTGGTGACCTAGGGGCTTTCCAAAAGTCACTCCATTAACATAAACACAGATGTGGTTAACAAGGGTTTGTTATGAATAACAAAAAATATCCACCTCACATTTATTACTCTGAAGCTATTTCAAGAACTGAGGACAAAATCCAAATATTTTAACAAAAGATGCCTCTATTGCTCAATTCATTTATTTGCTTTTCTTTCTTGTTTGTTAAAACTCATGGGACAACAGCGATCATCTACCAATCAGTATAAAACAACCAATCAGTCTAAAAACAAAGAACAAATAGAACACTCACAGAACTACAAGCATTTCGATGCTCAAAAGGCCTTTGTGTGGCCTGTGCCCCAGCACCCTCACATCTGTTCTACCTCAGCTGCCCTCTAAAATTTGGCGACTCTAAGAAACCCAACTTGTGAACCAGGAGATCATCACCTGAGCCAAAGTCAGATGCTCAACCGACTGAGCCACCCAGGCACCCTTCCATATATCATTTTAAAAAGCTTTTTAATGAAATTAAGAATACATCAGGGGCATGTATTATTAGTGTACAGGTTAGTGAATTTTAACAAAGAACACAGCTATGTGACCAGCACTCAGAACTATAACAACAACAAAAAACAGAGTATCAGGGCACCTGGGTGGCTCAGTCAGTTAAGTGTCTGACTTCGGCTCAGGTTCATGGGTTTGAGCCCCGCGTCAGGCTCTGTGCTGACAGCTCAGAGCCTGGAGCCTGCTTCGGATTCTGTGTCTCCCTCTCTCTCTCTCTGCCCTTCCCCCACTTACACTCTCTCTCTCTGTCTCTCAAAAATAAATAAATGTTAAAAAATATATATCACCAGCACCCCAGAAGGCCCTCATATACCTCCTTCCCCAAAGGGAGACCTACCTGATTAGTTTGCCTGTTCCTGGGTTTTATATAAAAGAAAGAAAATAGCGTATACCCTATAGTGCCTGGCTTCTTTCACTTAATGCCGTGTTTATGAGAGTCACCCATATTGTGGTTTTAGTAGCAGGTGGCTCCTTCTAACCACTGCAATGCATCCCACTGTGTTGAATACGGCTCAGATTAATCATTCTATTACTGATGGGCATTTGGTCCATTCACTGTGAACCAAAGGTTATTGTCTGGCTTGAGACGTTTTTTAAAAACAATCCCATATTTGGGGGGGCCTGGGTGGCTCAGTCGGTTAAGCATCTGACTTTGGCTCAGGTCATGATCTCGTGGTTCATGAGTCCGAGCCTTGCATCAGGCTCTGTGCTGACAGCTTGGAGCCTGGAGCCTTCTTCGGAATCTGTGACTCCACCTCTCTCTCTGTTCCCTCCCCAGCCCATGCTCTGTCTCTGTCTCTCAAAAAATAAATAAACATTAAAAAAAAATTTAAAACAACAACAACAACAAACAATCCCATATTTGAGTGAGACACTCAGGAGAAGGCTGTGCCAGCAGAGGGAAAGAAAATAGCAGGGTCATTTCATTTACTTAAACCTCTAGTCTTGTTCTGTGCTTTCACTGACCCTGTCCCCTGACTCAGGAAAAATTGTGAGTGTAACTGTTACAAGGTGGGTGAGATCTGGAGTCCCAGATAATGAGGGAGGCCTCGGGTCTGCAGGGAGTGGACACAGGAAGTTGTGCATGTATGTAAACTTCAGAGAAGCCTCTGGTCCATGGAAAAATCCTCTGCAAATAGAGCAGCTAGGACACCTCACTCAACCCCAGGTTATTGTGACTTCAATCTCTGGCATCTCAACAAGTGTAGATATCAGGTCATTCATTTCTTACCCCCAAAGTTCTCTAGAAAAAACGGTTATCATGAGCTGTGTATTTGATCCAATGAAGCTTAATCAGGTCCTGGCAGATTAACCTTCCTGTTTTTAATAGAATTTTGACCAAAACCTTTCTCTAGCACGTAGCTCATATTTTTCTCCCTTCTCCAAGATCACCACGACCCTGCTTAAGATTTCTTTGAGAGGAAAAAAAAAAGATTTCTTTGGGGATTCTAAAGGAATCAGTGCTCACTAAATTTCTGATAATTTGAGGCAAAGCTAGCTTGATTTTCAGACAATCTCTCTTTACCTGGCTGTAGTGGTTTAAAATACAGTAGTTTCCCATCATTTGCAGTTTCTGGAAGTAGGTAATCCTCCCGATGTATCATCAGAAGGTCGGTAGTAGCCTAACATTGTGTCACAACACCTACACCATTCACCTCACTTCATCTCCTCACGTAGGCATTTTATCACCTCCTATCATCTCAAGAAACATGAATATAACACAAAAAGGTATTTTGATTTTTTTTGTTTTTTTTTACAAAAAGGTATTTTGAGAGAGAAAGAGGCCACATTCACCTAACTTTTATTATAGTTATATTATTATAATTGCCTATTTATTATTACTCACTGTTGTTAATCTCTAATGTACCTAATTTATCAATTAAACCTTATTATAGGTAGGTATGTATAGGAAGAAACCCAGTATATGTCGGGTTCAGCACTACCCATGATTTTGACGACCCACTGGGGGTGTTGGGATATATCCCTGTGGATAAGGGAGACTACTGTATTTCTAAAAACTTTAGAGAGAAGACTCTTAAAATTTTACTCTCTAATCATCAGTACATAAATCCAAAGCGCCGTTGGGATCTAAAAATAACAACAGTACTCATTTGAAGGAGGAAGGTGGGGAAGGCACAAAGAAAGGAAGTGTTTAGGTTCACTGGTTTGGAAAGACTTTAAAAATATTTATATCAGTATCAAGAACTCATTTATGTTTTATTTCCTGGGAAGGCTTTGAAGAAATTACATGTAAATCCTCAACGATTTTAAGCATTATTTCATAGAGAATATGCTGCTGTTTATAAACACAAATGTATGAGATGAGAGTAAATGTTCTTTAAAAGAATTAAGGCTCTTATTGATATTTTCTTTTCCTGACCTTCTTTGACTGCATCTATCTTTTGACTTGTTTTTTCCGACCTTTGTAAGCACCCCAATGATAAGAGATGGTGGTTTATGAGACTTTCTAAAAGGACACCTAAAAGACAAACTAATGACTTCCCAGGTTGGTTGAGTACCCATAGTTCACAAGCATCCAAGTTTCTCAATTATGTTAAAGTACAAAGACTTAAAGTCCCCAAATACGACAATAATATTTAAAATAATTATAAAAATAATCATGCTATTAAAACTAGTTATAAAAAATATAATAATAATTATTATTACTATAGTAGTCTGCGTGGATCTTGAAAAAATAAAAGAAATAGAAAAGTTCTTCCTGCCCATTACTGTCAGTTCTTCAAGCTAAGATTTTCTGTGCTTTTAACTTGCATGCCAGCCACTGTATACTTTCAGGCCTTTTTAAAATTGATCTTCATAATTACTCTGTGAGGTAGGTGACAGTATCATCCCCATTTGACAGATAAGGAAAGTGAACTTCGAGAGATTAACACCTTGCCGGGGTTACAAATTGTGAGTGACAGATCCTGACCGTGAATCCAGCTCTAGCCAGCAGCCTGAGCCTCCACCCTCTTGTTATCTGCTGCCACCCTCAGACATACAAGCTGTCCCTGAAGGCTGCCACCAAGGCGGTTAGCCTGAACACGAGGCTCTGGGGAGCCAAAGGCTTAAATTGTTTATTCCAAAGGTGAGGACAATTTCCACTGAATTTGTTGAAAATAATGAAATCCAGTTCTCCAACAATTTAAGGGACAAAGTCAGTATTAAAATTGGGTCTTGATTTTACCTCTCTTTTTCAGCAGGTAAGGTGAAGAAAATTCCATTTGGAGAACAAGGACTATTGTGTCCATTGAATGTCCATTCTGTGCAGCCTGGTGCTAGGAATAGGGAAGCTAACAAAACATGGCTCCTGCATTGCAACACATCAACATGTGATACTTCATCTGTGACACTGGGCAAACGAGAGTTTTGCCTCTTAAGTCTGCATTTACTATGAATTTCTTTAGGATTAATAACCCACAATACACCTCTCTTTGCCTAAACTGTGAAGGTGAGTTCTTTCTCACCGTATGTGAGCTATTCGTGAATAATATCATCAAAGGATAGCATAAGAATGCAAACATTTGGTTCCTTTAAAAGTTCACTTCCACGTTTTCTGAATGAACTGTAAGGTTAACTTTCTCCCCCAAACATTAACCGCTTGTATGTATCTCTCTCCTCCCATCATCCCAGCTGGAGTGGCCATGTGCTGAAATCAACATTAAAGATACAGATTCTTCCTTAGGCAGAATCCACACTCCCAGTAGAGAATTCTAGAAGATGAGAGCCAACATGGTAGAACTAAGCATATAGATCACCTGACCCACCCGTTATTTTAAAAATGGAATAACTGGGCCACCTGGGTGGCTCAGTCAGTTAAGCATCTGACTTCAGCTCAGGTCATGATCTCAGGATTCATGAGTTCAATCCCCTGCTGGTCTCTGTGCTGACAGCTCACAGCCTGGAGCCTGCTTTGGTTTCTGTGTCTCCCTCTCTCTCTGCCTCTCTCTCTCTCTCTCTCTCTCTCTCTGTCAAAAATAAATAAATATTAAAAACAGTAGTAAAATAAAAAAATAAAAACAGAATAACTTAGGGGAACCTGGATGGCTTAGTTGGTTGAGCATCTGACTCTTGATTTCAGCTTAGGTCATGATCTCACAGTTGGTGAATTTAACCCTGTGTTGTGGAGCCTGCTTGAGATTCTCTCTCTCCCTCTCTCTCTCTGCCCCTTCCTCACTCTCTTCCTTTCTCTCTCTCTCTCAAAATAAATACATAAACTCAAATAAATAAATAAATAAATAAATAAATAAATAAATAAATAAAACTGGAATAACTAAGACTCTGAGAAACGAAGTGGCTTGTCTATGGTCAGAAAGAAATAAACAATAAACCCAAGACTTAAATTCAGGCCATTTTTTCCACTACAGTGCTGTAGTTTATGCCAAGCCCAATCCTTTGGTCAGAGAAGCCACTGATAGGAGTTCTGGCCCATCACTTTGCACAGCGCCCAGAACAAAGCAGATTCTCGGCGAAAGTTGGTGAAGTAAGTATATGTGAGGGGACTCCCAGCTTCTGGTCTACCCCTTGTTATCTCGCCACTAGCCCACACTGCACCTTCCCTTCCCTCCTGAACTACATTGCCCAGCAATGCTAATGCCACTCTTGCCTGAGCAGCCATAGCAGGGACAACATCTTTGAAAACACATATGTTACCCAGATGGAGATGGAGACCACTCAGAAGTGTTTAATCAGTGCATGTACCAGGATATATTTTACTAGTGGACCCCTGGATGTGCTACACAGAGGCTGAAGTAAAGATGGTTTAGAGTAGGAGTCGGTATAAAGTCCAGGGCCTAGAGGGTAGAGAGAAGTGAAAGAGAATAGAGCCAAAGCACCCGAGAATACAAAAGCCAGAGAAAGTGAGTTAACTGACCTAGTTGGTACCAGAGTGGGGATTTGAACTGTGGCATTGAGATTACTCTGGAAGCTCCACACAGTGCTGCTCTCCCAATAGACCAGAAGCCACTGTGCCTAGTTTGGGATGTGTTACAGAGGGATAAAGGACGGACAGTACAGAAGCATAAAGGACAAGGGACAAAAGAGGATACATATCATGAATAGAAATGTTAATGGAGAACCTACTTATTGCATGTTGGACACTTGCTACAGATTGGATTGTGCCCCCTCCTCCTCCTGCTACACCGGCATTCATATGTTGAAACCTAACCCCCGTTGTGACTGTATTTGGAGACAGGACCTTGAGGAAGTAATTAGGATTAAATGAGGTCACAAGTATGGGGCCCTAATCCAATAGGACTGGTGTCCTTATAGGAAGGAGCCTATGTGATCAGAGGAAAAGCCATGGGAGGACATAATAAGAAGACGGGCTAAATGGGTGATGGGCATTAAGGTGGGCACTTGGGATGAGCACTGGGTGTCATATTTAAGTGATGAATCACTGGGTTCTACTCCTGAAACCAATACTACACTGTATGTTAACTAACTTGAATTTAAATAAATTATAATATAATATAATATAATATAATATAATATAATATAATATAATAAATAAAAAAAGAAGGTGGCCATCTACAAGCCAAGGAGAGACCTCAGAAGAAACCAAACCTGTTGGCACTGATTGATCTTGGACATCAAACTTCCAGAACTATGAGAAAGTCAATTGCTGTTATTTCTGCTAGTAAGCCATTCTGTTTTAAGCCATCCTGTTATTTAGTCTGTGGTATTTTATTATGGCAGCCCAAGCTGACTAATACAACAAAGATGGCCAACAGTGAAGGGGCTGCTGAAGACTGCTTCAGTCTTATACTGTTTCAAGCTTACCCAAGCCCGGGGAGGAGATGGGAAACAGACACACAGGTGAACCTTAACCAGGTATTTTCAGAGTAACCAGGTCCATGCTAAAACAAAAAGCAAAAAGACATAAGTAATGGTGAAAGTTGTAGACAGCCACGAACAATTTATCTTTTCTCTGTGGCTTTCTGTTTGTACCTACTTAAATTGCCTTGTTTCCTTGGTAGTTTTATAAAAGTAAACGTTTGTCTCAGAAAACTCAGTTCCTGAAAATTTAGAATAAATCTAAACACTTTGTGGCTTTAGGTGGTCAATATTTCGAAAATAGTAGTTTACGTCAAGGAAAGGATAAATTGCACTGAAAGAATCTGTGGAGGGATAGCAGCAAAACTGGCAGAGAGTGGGCCTCTGAAAAATCTCAATAAAAGCAGTGAGAACACTTGCAAAAATTGTCAGAATCTACTTTCTCACAACTCTGGAAATTAGTCAAAGAGTTATGGCAATCTGAGAAGAGTTTATTTGAGAAAAAAAGGCTGAGGGATGCCTGGGCAGCTCGGTCAGTTAAGTGTCTGACTCTTGGTTTCGGTTCAGGTCATGATCTCGCAGTTCATGAGATCAAGCCCTGCATAGGGCTCCACACTGTCAGTGAAATATAAATGAAAGGTAAAAATTCACCCTGTCAGTGTGGAGCCTGCTTGGGATTCTCTCTCACTGCCCCTCCTCCACATGCATGTGCTCTCTCAAAAAGAAAGAAAGAAAGAAAAAAGGCTGAATCTCAGCAAGACTGGCAAGCTTTGTGACATTTTAACTTGCTCTATCTCCAATTCGCCTCCCCAACCCAAAAGTAGCCTTGATAACCAACGACCCTCAAGCACGGTGAAAACCAGCATCCTTGCAACCACTGGAGGGGGCAGAATGGAGCTGGGGCTCCTTTAAATTTCTATTCTCAGAGAACTGGCAATATTTGATCTCTCTGGTGGTTCTTAGAGGACCCCACTCACAAAACCATCTTTATTTGGACTGACTTGGAACTTACCCACTATGAAGAGCCCTTTCCCCAGAAGCATTAGCTGAAAACATTACAGCTGCCCAAGGTGGAAGATAACAGCTGGGTCAAACAGGCTGACCAAAAATCTTTAAAGAAAAAGCTGGGGAGTGAAACATCTATAGGGACCTTTGAAAAGCTTTCATATATTCCTGGGAATCTAGAAGGCTTCGTGCATGCGCAGGGCCATAAACCTCAAGAAAGACCTGAGAAAGGGCCTAAATTCTCACCTCTGGCTGACAGTGAGCCTGCATGCAAGCAGGAAGTGAAAACTAAGAGTTGGAAACTGCCTATCCAAATGTTGAAGGTGTGCCCCCAAATACTCACACAGAGCTCCTCAGCAGACTTACTAGTCCCACACATTTTAATGAAATTTCTGTCCAATCATTAACTGACCACAACACTAAATGGGCAGAGACTTCAGTGGCCATACATGACAAAGTATACAGAATTAAACTCCAGACTTAGTTCGGAAAAGCTACTAACCAAATCGGCAGCAACAACAAATGCTGAGAGGGGATACAATGATTCCCAAAACTACCAAATTATATTTTTTAAATGTCCAATTTTCAATAAAAAAATTATGAAACGTGCAAAGAAACAGGAACATATGGCCCATATGGCCTTTTTTCAGGGGGAAAAAACAGTCAGTAGAAACTGTCCCTGAGGAAGCCAAAGTATTAGACTTACACTAGACAAAGATTTCAAATCAGCTATTTTAAATGTGCCCAAAGAACTAAAAAAAACTATGTCTAAAGAACTAAAGGCAAGTATGAGAAGGATGTCTTACCAAATAAATAGATAGAAGTTATAAGAAAGAACCAGATAGGAACTCTGAAGTTAAAAAATATAATAAGTGAAATGTAAAAACTCATTACAGGAGTTCAACAGCATATTTAAGCTGGCAGAAGAAAGAAGCAATGAATTTTAAGATATGTCAATTGAGATTATACAGTCTGAGGAATAGAAAAAAACAAAAAGAATAAAGAAAGATGAACAGAACTCCCAGTGACCTGTGGAACACCATCAAGCATACCAAAATATGCATAATGATGGTTCCAGGAAAGGACAAAAAGAGATAGAAAAAATATTTGAAGAAATAATGACTGAAAACTTCCCAAAGTTCATGAAAAACAATCTACACATCCAAGAAGCTAAAAACAGAAAGAAAGAAAGAAAGAAAGAAAGAAAGAAAGAAAGAAAGAAAGAAAGAAAAATCCTCCAAGTAGGATACACAGAAAGAGATTAACATTTAGATCATAATCAAACTGCTGAATGCTAAAGACAAAGAGAAAATCTTGAAGGCAGCAAGAGAAAAGGGACTTATCATGTGTAAGGGAGTCTCGATAAGATTGACAGCTGATTTCTCATCCATGACCAAGGAGGCCACAAGGCAGTGGGGTGGCATATTCAGAGTACTGACAGAAAGACTGCCACAAGAATTCTATGTCCAGCAAAACTATCCTTCAAAACTGAAAGCGAGGGGCACCTGTAGCTCAGTCAGTTAAATGTCCAACTCTTGATTTCAGCTCAGATCATGATCTCATGGGTTTGTGGGATTGAGCCCTGTGCTGACAGTGCAGAGCCTGCTTGGATTCTCTCTCTCCCTCTCTCTCTCTCTCTCTCTGCCCCTCCTCTGCTTGCACTCTCTCTCTCACACACAATAAATAAACATTTTTTTAAAAATGAAAGAGAAATTAAGACATTCCAAGATAAACAAAAATGGAGAGAATTTGTCAGTAGCAAACCTGCCCTACAAAAAATATTAAAGGGAATCCTTCCTTCAGGCTTAGGTGAAAGTACTCTAGACAATAACTTGCATCCATATGGAGAAATAAACTGGTAAAGATGATGTTGCAAATATGAAAGACAGTATAGATGTATTTTTTTGTTTGTAACTTGTTTTCTCCTCTTTGATTTAAAAGACAACTCTATAAAACAATAAGTATAAATCTGTGTTGATTGGTGAAAAATGCATAAAAACATAATTTTTATGACAATAACTGTGAAGGAGGGGGAGAGAATGAGGCTATAAAGGAGCAAAGTTTTATATACTTTTAAAAGTAAGTTGTCATTCATTCACACTAGAGTATTATGAGATATTCACTGTAATTCCCAGGGCAACCATGAATCAGTGATATGAATGGTTTAGTTTAATCCAGCAAAGCTTTACTGTACATATAAAACAGTGCGAGAACCAGTATGAATTAGTCAAATCTCTGAAGAAAGAAAGTTCTTCACTGAGGACATCATTTTTATTGGTTTCTCAATACAGTAACTGGAAGAGCAAACAAGTGTTCTTTCATTCACTTTAAATCAGTCTATTGTGTGGGCCTATTATGTGTCAGGTACTGTTCGATGCTGCAACATAGAGGCTTAGTGGAGTCTGTCTTAATGGAAAGCTCTCTATTTTTGTTATTTTAATTTCCTAGTGACTCAGGTCTTCCTTGATAGGTTCTCTCATTAATCACCATCATACTCAATCTAATCTATTTATTCACTCAGCAAATACGTGTTGAGCCCCTGTGATGTGTCATCCATTAGAGATACAGTGGTAGACAAGGCAGATGGAGTTTTTGCCCCCTGGACTCAAGGAACGTCCTTGTGATGTGTAATGTCACGTAGTATATATAACGTAAATGACAGGGGGTAAGCATGCTAGAAGAAAATCAAAACCAGGGTATAGTGTGGGGATGCTTAAGGGGGTCAGGAAAGAACTCTCTAAATAAAGAACTTCTGATACATTAACAGAAACCTAAATAAAATGCAAAGACCTGGGGCAGCCTGGGTGGCTCAGTCAGTTGAACATCCAACTCTTGATTTCAGCTCAGGTCATGGTCCCAGGGTTGTGGGATTGAGCCCCACATTGGGCTCCATGCTGAGTGTGGAACCTGCCTAAGATTCTCTCTCTCTCTCTCTCTCTCTCTCTCTCTCTCTCAAAAAAAAAAAAAAAGCAAAGATCTGAGGAAGGGGAGCTGTAGGAAGAGGGGACAACCACAAAGCTGAAGTGGGAATGAGCTGTGTCTATAAGATGAAAAGGCAGGCCAGAGCGAGTGGAGTCTCTTCTCTCAACATATGCCTTGGATTCAACGTGTTTTTCCTCCTGCCACAACCCTTTCCTGACCTGTAGCACTCACATCTAACTTACTGCAGGAATCTCCTCATTGTTCTTGTCCCAAGTCTATGTCCCACACAATTCATCTTAAACCAACTGCCAGAATGGCTTTTCCAGAACAATTTCATCACGTCATCTCACAATCAAGAAGCTCCAAAGGCTCCTTCATGCTACTACACCCTTCCATCCCTGCACAAGCATTTACTGGTTTCCTTCTATGTCTCAGACACTTTTCTAGCCCCTGTGCATACACTAATGCACAATGAAAACTAGGTTCCTGCTCTCACAGAGCTTATGTACTTGAAGGATAAGACAGACACCAAATAAGGAAACCAAAAAACATCAAGATAACTTCAGATAATGTTAAGTGCCAAGAAGAAAACAGAGAAATAGTGACTGAGGGGGTAATCTGAGGTGGTGTGAGGGGGGTTGGAAAATCTAGGGCCAGGATCTATTCCGGGAGTGGAAATAGCAGGTGCCAGGGCCATAACATGGGCTCTTCAGGGGCTGACCCCCACAGCCACCTCCGGTGGGAAGTGTCCCCAGCACACCAGGGAAACAAGCCACCTCTCTTCTGAGTGACTAAAGCACAGCGACCATATTCCTATGTGTGTGCTTGTCAACATCATCAAGCTTATCTCCCTCTGACAGACTATGGGTCCATTGAATACAAGAACGGCGTCTAATTCCCATCATGCTACCTGGAGCACTGTAAGTCACGGATCAATATCTGTGGACGTGAAGTGAATGGCGCTTAGGGTCCTAACGTGGCAGGCAGAGCCTCCCATTACTGAGCTGTAGGTCAATCCTTACTCACATTCCCGGACCGTGTTAAGCCAGCGTCCTCATGCTCCAGTTCTCTCTGGGTAAAACTTGACAAAGTTTGTGAACTTTAATAAATCAATACGGGTATCCCCTCCCTTCTGAAAGTTTAGGAAAGACCACTCGACTTTTAAGAAAGACCTAAATTAGCAGCAGATACACTGGGCTTTATGCCATTTGGGCCTATGAAAGTTTCACCAGAACACTCTACTTTCAGATAGTGGGGGACACCTGCATTACATGAATATAAAATTCTGGAACACAAATCACTGTTCGCCTAGTTGGAATCACTTTTTTCTCAAGAATTAACATGCTTTAACTCCTGGATTGGATTAGTTGATTATCTCTTTCAAAAATAGTTTACACTTTGGAAATTGATATCTACAACAGTGACTTGTGGAAAATGTTTTATCTTGATTTGGCCGTTTTGTTGAAACATGTTGTTGAAAGACTGACACTGATCTATTCATTCAATTTATATTATTAGTGGTCAATATTATTTTTAAAAACTTCCAGGGGCTAGGTATGGTACTTGTTCTTGGGTACACACTGGTGAATAAAACACATAATGTTCTGTTGCCTTGTGGACTTTATAGTCTTGTCAGGGATACAGGTAAGAAACAAACAAAAAAAAAAACAAATAAATGTATAATTACTACGATTTAAAAAAAAATTTTTTAATGTTTATTTATTTGGGGGAGGGAGAGAGACAGAGTGTGAGCAGGGGAGGGGCAGAGAGAGAGGGAGATACAGAATCTGGAGCAGGCTCCAGGCCCTGAGCTGTCCACACAGAGCCTGGCAGGGGGCTCGAACTTGCAAAACGCGAGATCATGACCTAAGCCGAAGTCAGACAGACGCCTTACCAACTGAGCCACCCAGGCGCCCCTATAATTACTACTATTAAAGAAACAAACAGCATATAGGATAGAGAATAGCAGGGAGAAATTTGCTCAGTGTGCTCACAGAATGTCTGACAATTATACCATGACTCAGCTGTGCAAAAAAGGAATGGCTCTCACAGCTTCAAATAAATTCTGAATAATTTGCTTAATCCTGACAGGCTGTTTCTCATGGCCTGTGGCCATTACATTTTTTTATGTTCTTATATAAAAAGATTTTTTAGGTTTGTCCTACAACTAGTGAGAATTCACTGTGCGTTTACTCTACACTGTCACTGTAAAGTAAGAACGCTTATCAAGAAGACGACGCTCTCTTCGCACCTCCCTGGAGCACACGCTTCATCACGCGCTGAAGCTGGGTTGAGTGGCAGCATTCGCGGCTGTGTTTCCTAACGATCCCTCTGAGTAGTTCCAAGCGTGCAGACCTCTGTGGGCTCACACTGGTCCAATGTCACAGCTAACACATCAGAGGCCCGGTGGGTTACAGTTCTCATGGTTCACCCGGTGAGAACATGATGTCCTTGGCGCATTTGGGGGACGTTCAGGTTGGACCCTGGTGACGTCGTCCATCCCATGGCCACTGGTCTCATTCCACCCCTGCCCAGTGACTTCACAGCTCTGTGCCGTAGGCCCTGGGGGCCGGGGCGGGGGGAGCCTGTGAGAATATAGACTAATTAGGGTAGATACTACACAACCTTACAGAGTTAATGCAGGAGGGCTTTTTATAAATCCCACTAAATGGTGGGTTCTGAGGCAGCTCCCTCAATCTGCCCCAAAGCAGAACAAAGGAAACGCAGGAGCCTGAGAGGCACGAAGGAGCTAGGAGCCGCTGATGGCTGCATCTGTGCACACACAACCCAGACAGGAAAATAATTGTGAATTCCAGAGACCTAAAGAACGAATATGGAGCCTTTCCCACCCCCACCCCCCACCCCCCCGCACTCCTGATGGGAATGTATCTAAATACTGATGAAGAGAAGGGCAGTCAGATACTCATGGGACAGGAATTCTTTGACTGAGATTATTGATCTGGTTTTAAGCAATCTGAGGTGCTATAAGCAGGCAACATGGCAAAGCAGCACATCTAGGACCGTTAGGTGACTGTCAGTTTATGGTTCATCAAATAAAAACAGTGTGTCTAATCCAGGCCTGTAACAGCTGAGAAGTGATAAGAGCAATAAGGAGGTCATGGAGAGAGAGACCCCAGCTGGACGGGGTGACCTGGATGAGAGGCCGTTGCCTTTCTGTTCAGGTGAGTTACTCACCACCAGGAGAACTCTTGCTTAGTTCCAAGACTGAACTCAAATAAGGATCTTAAATATAAATCTATTATTGTTATGAAAGCCTGTGATTCCTATTCCTATAACCATTTCTTGCCAAGTTGGATTCTTTCCTTTACTCACCAGTGTTTGTTAAGCACCTACTATGTGCCAGATACTATTGCCGCTGGGGCTTCAGTGCCTCCAAAAGAAACAGAGAAAGTCCCTGCCCTCATAGAACTCACATTTTAGTAGGGTGGGGCTGGGGAAGACAGAAAATTAACTAATAAATAAGCAAGTGCCATGAAAAGCAATAAGGCAGGTAGTAAGTGGGTGGGGATGCAGGATGACAAGAAGGGGGCCTCAAGAGAAACCCTCTTTAAGGGCAAGTGTATAGAATGGCCAGGGAAGGCTCCTCTGATGAGTGACATTTGTGCAGAAAGTGCAGGGTAAACCCTGGGAAGTTGTGGGGGGAAAGTGTTCCAGGCAGAAGGGGAGGAGCAAGTGCAAAGTCCCTGGGGCAAGAGTGTGCTGGCAAGGTCAAGCAACAGCAACAAATGGTGTGGCTGAGCAAATGAGGGACAGGCAGGAATGGCAGGAAATGAGACAGAAATGTAGGCAGGGGCTCTACTGTGTGGGGCCTTGTAAGCCATGAGAAGACTGAGCTAGGAAGCCGTGGAAAGGTTCTGAGCAGAGAAGTGATGGTATCTAATTTAGACTTTATAGGGATCACTCTGGCTGTGTCTGCAAAACAGAACAGAAGCAGGAATACTCCAGGGACAACCCCAGGGTGCAGCTCGTTAGCACATTATTAACATGAGCTTTGTCATCTGTGCCCAGAAGCCCAGGTCAAGGTAAATTAATAATGCCTTCTTTGAGTTCAAAACCACGGAATCTCAATTAATTAGAAAGTTTGTGGGGGCGCCTGGGTGGCTCAGTCAGTTGAGCATCTGACTTCGGCTCAGGTCATGATCTCACGGTCCATGGGTTCAAGCCCCACATCGGGCTCTGTGCGACAGCATGGAGCCTGGAGCCCGTTTCAGATTCTGTGTCTCCCTCTCTCTCTGCCCCTCTGCTGCTCATGCTCTGTCTCTCTCTCTCCTTCAAAATAAATGAACATTATTAAAAAAAAAAGTTTGTGGGATGGAAGGGTCTCATTACTGTCCAGCATAGTAGCCACCGGCCACATGTGGCTATTGAGAACTTGCAATACAGCTGGTCTAAATGGAGATGTTCTAGAAGTATAAATTATACTGAGTTTTGAAGATTTGGTAGAAAAAACAAAACTCCCAAAAACCAGAATATAAAATACCTCATTAATAATTTTTATATGATTACATATTGAAATGATAATGTTTTGGATGTATTGGTTGAGTGAAACATATTTTTTTCTCTCCTCAAAACCTTTATTACATGTAGCGTGCATGCCACATAATTAGCATTATATTAGATATTGTATTGTTTTCTAAAAAAGCCTAACTTCGGCAAAATGACAAGGGCTTGGTTTTTTTCTTTGTACATTACAGGGCCCAGTACACCCTGTCGGTCCCACAACATGTGCTTTGTAAGTGCTTGATCTTGTATCAAAAGGAAGGCCATGAATGCCAGCCAAGCTGCAGGCAAGCTGCTCTCACAATTATCGAGATCCAGTTTGTCTTACTATGTACGGTCATTCCTACAGCAGCCTACGGACAAGTTGCAATAAAAAGAATAACGTGGGGGGCGCCTGGGTGGCTCAGTCGGTTGAGTGACTTTGGCTCAGGTCACGATCTTGTGGTTGGTGAGTTCGAGCGAGCCCCGCGTCGGGGGGCTCTGCTGACAGCTTGGAGTGGGTTTCGGATCCTCTGTCCCTCTCTCTGCCCCTCCCCTACTCATGTGCCCTCACGTGCTCTCTCTCAAAATTACACATTAAAAATAAACATTAAAAAAAAAATAACGTGGCTTTTCTTCTCAAAGGAGTTAATTTGGCAAAGCAGTGAAAAGGGAAAGTAATCTCACTTTTAAGTTAGGACCACATTTTCCAAATGAAGTCAGAAGCTTTGATTATGGGCTCTTTTTCACCTGCTACCTCTGGTCCCCATAGCTGTTAATCATTCTTTGTGCCAAGATTCAGTCCTGAATGTACCCCGGTGTCGGTGATGAATGTAGACAAGTCTTGCCTTAGGGTCCATGATTCCATGTGTTAGGATGAAGGTTTATCTGCCCAACCAGGAGGAGGCACGTTCTCCTCAGGACTGGAAAAACATACTCTTGAAATTAATTTCACCTGTTTCTTTTTACCTTTTTCATAGTTTATCTATTACTAGGATATGACAAAAGTAGGTAGGGAAATTGTTTTTACTTTTTTAATATCGCTACTAGAAAATTTTAAATTACATTTGTGGTGTGGATTATATTTCTATTGGATAGCCCTGGTATTATAAACGGAATTATTTGAAGAAATCTCTTGTTATTTCAAGCCTTGCTTAATGTTTTTTTTCCAAAGTGTATTGTCCATTTCCTAGTTTTAATAAACAAAACCATGCAAAGTATAACTAATGTAATTGAATTTACTTTCATTAATGTGGAGAGTGTGTCAGTTATTCTGCATCATCAAAGCTTTGTTCTAAACATTACTCAGTGGCCCCGTTGTCGTAAGGGTGGTAAAAATGGCTCTCCCACACTGGTGCTGCCCATGGAGGGGCCCCCGGGCTTGGGGTCCTTAGCTTCACAGGTTTCAGAACATGAACTTAATAGGTTTCTTGGCTGGGATCATAGGGACACATTTCTCAAGAGTTGGTGTGAGACCAGTGACTTCCCAGAAGGACAGGATTTTCTGGATCATTCTATCTGTCATCTTGCTAATTCAGCTTTTCACCTCCCAAAAGTCATGGGCTGGGCCCCAAACTACAGGGTGGATCCGCTGCACAGGGGCTTAGGGGCTCTAAAGGTGGGTGGATTTATGCGAGAGAGGCTGTGGTGTGGGAATGGGTGGGGAACCCATGCAGAGACAGCCACTAATGTGAGCTTCCTTCAGGCCACATCTCTCAATCCTGTGGTGATTTTCCAATGTGCCAGGAATGATCAAGCTCTAGAGGAACAAGCTGAACTCACTAGAGGGGAGTTCACTTCACTGGAGGTGGTCATATACACTCAAAAGACAACTTACTGATTTATAGGAAGAAACTAATCATCAGGGACCAGAAGGTTTGGCTCAGAGAGTCATCGCTTTGCTCTCTGGGGGAGAGGCTGCTCAGGAGGGCAGATCCATCAGTATTTGGAGCTTACTTGATAGGCAAAGACAGTGAATAGGGGATATAGAGGGATATCCCAAACATTTGGAAATGACAGAAATGCATAACTTCTGAAGAGTCAAACCATCCAGTGGGTTGCAGAAGAACCATTTGGATTGGTCAGCATGAGGCAAACACTCAAAAAATATGATCTGCATGCATATTTAATCTAAGAAGTAGTGAGATGGAAGGATTCCCAGGCCAGACCAAGACTTGACTGAAGCATGAACATATTTCATGGAATGTGTTAATCACCTACAGAAGCACAGAAAAGGGGAAGTTTCAGAATCTGGCTGGCCCATCCACACACCATCCCAAGAGACCAGAGGGTGTCTTGACTGGAAGTAGAATGGAGGCCAATGGGGGTGTAGAGTGCCCAGTTATGGAGAAACACACATCAGCCCTCAGAGTGTGGGCTCCAACATCTGAGTTCTAGAACTAAGATACCTGGCTCTGAATCCAGCATTACTAAGCTGATCATTGCCTTCCTGTTCAGTTTTCCAATGGGAGAGACCAATGTAGTAAGCTTGGCTTGATTATCTTGTCTGCCTGAATTCTGTTTTTCCAGCCTGGTAAGTTAATTGAATTTATGATTAGAGATAGTAGTCTCTTATGAATTTTTAAGCATGGAGTTCATTTACATAATGAAGCACATAAATGAATTGTGTTTCCCAGTCTATACGACTTACTCAAGTGGCAAATTCATTAAATCCAGCTAGTGTCTCCCTCCTATTGAGAGCCCTCTGTGTCCCCAAATTCCACTGCTTTCCAGTACTATCTCCAGAGTGACCACAAAGAATCCTGTTCTAATCTGGCTAAGATATCCAACTTGGAATCTACACAGGTCCAACCAGCTGTGTAGACTATAGGTATAGAGAGGGAAAAGATACTGAGCTGAATTTTTACTTACTCTTGAATGTTTTTTAAATGTAAGTGTCTATTATTAGCCTTCTGATATACTGAAAATATGAAACCAGGATTGTGGTTTATTCACTCATGCATTCAACAAATATTTATTGAAGATCTGCTAGGTTTCAAGCCCTGTTCTAGGTGCTGGGGACATATGTGGGCGAATAAAACACACAAAGATATCTATTCTCAAGGAAATTATAGTCCTGGAGGGTGGACAATCATTTAACAAAATTAAAAATATGTACGTAGCATTTTAGAAAGAGATAAGTGTTATTTAAATTCAGGTAAGAAGAATCCAGAGTACTTAATAGAAAGATTGCAGAATGAAAAAGGCTCAATTGGGTGCTGCCTGGTTTAGGCCCATGAGAGTGAACATATGACCACACATGTTCTCCAAAGGCTACTTTGCAAACCTGCAGGCTGGGCAAGAAAGCTGAAAAGAGAAGCTAAGCACATTGATCACATCTGTCCTACATAAGGGCGATTTTACCTGGGCTTTCCTCGTATTCTCATTGGGGGCTTCTTTAGGACCAGTCCCCAGAGACATGCTGCTTTTTGAATTATTGTTTCAGAGTCAGAAGAACTTTGACTCTGCTGCTATTTAAGCTATATGTATTCTGACAGACCAGCAATTCCTCACACCACCTGGCCCACCCTTCCCCTGACTCCTCAAAGGGCAAGAAGGGGAAAGGCTTCTTTCAGCTGCCCCAAAAGTCCCTTGACCACCTCCTATGGCAAAAGTCCCTCTTTGACGAGAGTTGAGGTTCTGAGGTTCTTCATCTGAGAACATCTCAGTCTTTAGATCTCTGATACCTCATTGACAAAGCTGTGCCCCAGTTTCTTTCCCAGCCAGGCGGTTCAAATCTATGCAAATCGGCACTTGGTAGGATAGTTTGAGATGTGGAATTCCTCCTCCTCCACATTCCCATTCACCTAACAGGGTTTGCTTTTTAGATCATAATGTGGGTTGACTGGCTTACATTTTCCCTTTTAAATAGTGAAAGCACTGGCTAAAACCATTTAACAGAGTTATTAAATAAAATTAAGTTAGTGGCATATTTTGCCCATTCCCCCCAAACAGCAGAAATCAATTCCTTTCAAGGGAGCTCAAAACAAAAGCATAATGCCGATGTGATGCCCTCCAGCTTAGAGTTTGGTCAAGCCAGAGCTTAGACTACATCTCATAATGAAAGACTCTTGCCTGGTCCCTCAAGATCAGACGTTCAGGACCTGGATTCCTGTCAACACCATCCAATATTTACCAGGTGTGAAATCAGAGCTATACAAAGTTAAACATTCCTTATCTCTCCCTTTTCATATCCTACTTGCAAAGAATAAGAAATCAAACATGTTTCATAAATAGGCAAGGTGAATAAGCACAGACAAGAAATAAATTAAGGAGGCTGATGTTTTATCAGAAACATAATTATTGTATTCTTTAAAAAGTCTTAGGTTTGGGGCACCTGGGTGGCTCAGTCAGTTAAGCCTCTGACTCTTGATTTTGGCTCAGGTCATGATCTCACAGTTCATGAGTTCGAACCCCACATCAGGCTCTGTGCTGACAGAGCCTGCTTGGGGTTCTCTGTCTCCCTTTCTCTCTGCCCCTCCCTTGCTTGCATGCACTCTCTGTCTCTCAAAAATAAGTAAATAAACATATTAATATAAAAAAATAAAAAGTCTTAGGTTCTAGGTTACTTCCGAGCCTATCTGGATTTGGACAGGGGCGGGTTTGGGATTCTCCACAGACCATACAGAACATGTATTACTTTACATACTGTGTTGATGGGAAAGGAGAAGATCCAACTCTCAGTAGCCAAGTCTTAATATTTGTAAACTCTGGTTGGGGCCTTAAGATAGATCTTTTTCTTTGAGGCAACCATCTAATGTAAAGCCTGATGTGAAACTTTCTTCTCTTCATTTGACATTAAACAAAAATTGAGGTTTAAAGAAGTGAAGTAATTTTTCCAAACTTACACATCTCAGGAGTTGCAAAGCTGGGATTCAAATCCAGGTGTATCCAGCCCTCAAAGCCATGCTCCACCCAAACCTGTAGCCCTGAGTCGTTTGCCAGGTCCCTTGGGACAGCTACCCTAAATATAGGTTTGGGTGCCCACTGGAACCCAAAGTTGAGAGGATGAATGGCTTTGGGACAGGTGCAAGGTGACCCAGCACTGAGTGAGTGACAAGTCAGGTACCACAACTGCTTCCAGGCTTAGAAGGCAAGCCAAAGCATTGTCAAGGGAGTGCTGCAGCCTCTTCAACCAGGGACTTTTCAAATAGTCCCTCCAAAAAGAGTAGAAATTAAGCCTTGTTTAGCATGCACAGAGTATTTGGATGAAAGCTAATTAATGACATATTGCACTTGCTTATAATTTACCAGCCACTCCAGGATCTCAGAGATCTTCCACAAACAGCTTATTATGACAACACCTTGTGAGGTAAGTGCTTCAGTCCACAGAGGAGTCAGAAGAAAAGTGAGGAGTTCACATGAAGTCAGCAGTAGTATTTGCATGCTGTAACTACTAGAGTCTAGTCAAAAACCAGAAACCACTCTAGGTGTCTCAAGCCAGACTGGATTTAATACAGGGAATTGGTTACATGGGGTGCCTGGGTGGCTCAGTCGGTTAAGCGTCCGACTTCGGCTCAGGTCAGGATTTCACGGTTCATGAGTTTGAGCCCCGTGTCACACTCTCTGCTGTCACCACAGAGCCCACTTTGGATCCTCTGTCTCCCCCTCTCTCTGCCCTTCCCCCACCCACATGGTCCTCTCTCTCTCTCTCCCTCTCTCTCCCTCTCTCTCTCTCTCGGTCTCAAAAGTAAATAAACATTTTTTTTAATACATGGAATTGGTTACAGAGATCATGGAAGAGCTAAGAAACCAAAGAGGACACAGGGAAGCAATCTCAAGAAGAACACGAGCAAACATCTGCCACTATCCCTAGGGATGGAGGCACAACAGGTAGTGTTACTAGATCCCAGGGATAGAACTGCCATGCTGGGTCCACGGAGGAGGTGCAGCTGACAGGGGGCGTGCTGACCAAAGTGGGGGCTAGAGATGGAGAGAGATACCCTGGCTTCTCCCTTCCTGTAGCCCATCAGTCTCCTACCACTTCTTCCCAATGACTATGCTAAGAAGCTAAAAGGGAGCCTGGGAAATGTACTCCCCTACCATACAGGGCTGGACAGAGAAGGACCAATCCCTAATCTAATGGGAAATACACTATTCAGAAATCAACAATGGGGTGGTGAATAGGCTGCAAATATGGTGGTGGGTAGGATGGGGTGGGGAAAGGAGAGCTTGAAAGTATTGCTGTAGGCCACTGACTAAAGAGGATTAGGTGGCACAAAGGACTTTTTCCTGCTCATCCGTGACAACAAATATCATATATATTTTATCAAATATATTATCAAATATATTAAAGCACTTTTAGGAAAGTGAGGAAGATGGCCATCAGAATGGGCTGAAATCCAGGAAGCATGAACTCCAAGGGAGTATTAAAGAATCATAATGCATCGTTGGATTGCAAAGTAGAAGATTCAGAAGGTAAACAGAACTCGCTTCCTGTAGATACAACTCATTCTAATAAAGCTCGTCTAGAAGAATGGAGATTGAAAGCAGCAGCTAAGGAGCCAAACAGGATAGAATCAGCCCTAGCTCTGGCAGAGGGTGGATGGCTGTGTGTCTGGACTCTCATGGGTCTAATTCCAGAACTGCAAAAGCACTGCCCAGGCTACAGCTTCCCAAGGCCCTCCCATTGCTGGGGTGCAGAACCATGGTTTATTCATTGATTCCACAGAAATTCACTGAACACCTGCAGTGTGCCAGGCACTACTCTAAGCACTGCAGATGAATAGAAACCCCTCAACCCTTCACATGAGCCAGAGCAATACCATCCACTCTATCTGGAGGAGAGGGAAGGGGGAATGTCCTGGAAGGATGTGGTCACAGAGAAACCGAAACTCCCACTTCCTCTGTTATTCCTGGCTCTGCCGGACACGTTAATGGCAATTACACATGCACTAGGGACACACCTGCTTCACTAATAGAGATATTACTATAAAGAACAATGATATTTCTCCCCTGAATTCTATTTTATTCAGTTGAACTCAACAAACACTTACTGTGTGCCAATTCTCTGCCTGGAACCAGAGCTATGAACATTTTATTAGAAAAGCAATGAACCTGCCCTCAGCATAGGAAGACTGGCGAATCCATGCAATTCCAAACCCAGAAATTGCTTCCAGGGACCTGAGTCCTCCACAGATTCACGTAGACGATGGAGATTGGTTTCCCCACCAGGGCAAAGGGGTGGCAATACCGGTCAGGGCAACACAAAGCTGACCTGAGCCAACTCTGCAGCCCTCCAGTCACTGAGGGCTGATTTTCAACAAGGGAGAGTCTTTTTGGTTTTGCCTCATAAGAAGTTCAGTGCCCTCTTCGGCCGCCCATGTCCTAAAGCTATAACCATACAGAGAAGATTAGCTTGGCCCCCCTGCAAGAATGACACACGAATGCATGAAACATTCCCTATTTTTGTGAGTAGAACACAGAGGGTTTTGAAGGCAGTGAAATACTCTGTGTGACACCATAATAATGGATTCAGGCCATTACACAGTTATCCAAACCTGTAGAATGCACACCAGCATGAGTGGACCGTAACGTGCACTGCGGACTTTGGGTGACAACAATGTGTCAGTGTGGGTTCACCTGTTGTAAGAAACGTACCACTCTGGTGGGGATGTTCGCAATGGGGGAGGCTGTGCATGTAGGGGGGCCCCGGGGCCTATGGGAAATCTCTGTACTTTCTGCTCAATTTTGCTGTCAACCTAAAACTGCTCTTAAAAAAAAACAAAGTCTTAATTTTTTTTAAATGAGTTAAAAAAAGAAAGAAGTTCAGGCAGGAAAGCAGCTGAGGAAATTCCCTGGAGCCACCAGACAGACACAAGACGGGACCCTGCACTGCTCTGCTGAGGCCTGAGGAAGTTCGAACGGTCCCGTGGGGCTGGGGAGGCCTCACAGTCCTTCTTTCCTTCTGGAAGAAGGAAGGGAGTAGAGCCCAGTATATCTGACTCTAATTTCTTCCTTTTATATTAATGCCTTGCAAAACTATACCTAATTTAAATAGTCTAGTACCATAATTTACTTTTTGATCTATTAATATTTAGGGGGAAAATACATCTGGACAAGACTTCTTACATTGCAAATCTTTTTTTTTTTTTTTTAATGTGTTCCTCTGGACCGATAAGGGGAAATGAAGACTCTATTTGTTATTTAAGATATTTGTTTCTCCTGGTATTATGCTGTCCTGGGACAGTACTGTTGTTATCTTAAAAGTGAAGATACGTTTCTGTTTCCTAAGAGAGAATAAGTCATGCCCAAACCCGAACATCCTTGGTATAAAATCTCTGCTTCCCTACATATCTGTTTGCCTTGAGAAGTTAAATTTTATTTTAATTTTTTTTAATGTTTACTTATTTTTGAGAGACAGAGCACAAGCAGGAGAGGGGCAGAGAGAGAGAGCGAGACACAGAAGCCAAAGCAGGCTCCAGACTCTGAATGGGCAGCACAGAAACTGACTCCGGGCTCAAACGCGGGAGCTGTGAGATCATGACCTGAGCTGAAGTTGGACGCTGGACGCTTAACTGACTGAGCTACCCAGGCACCCTGAGAGGTTAAATTTTGAAGCACAATCAAGGCCTGAGCTAGCCATGTCCATTTACTCAGACACAGGATGTTGGGTATCATGTAGCAATTTGTACAGAGCCCTCAATCTGTTTATGTTTTCCAGAAAGAATAAGGACTGCTGGAAGTCTGCTTGGGGTGGGGGGACTTCCTTACCCTTCACCCTCACCCAGACTTGCAGCCTGGAGCTCAGCCCGATTGCCCAGGAAGCACCTCTCCTCTGTTCTGACCCAGGGTAGATCTGCTCACCCCCTCCCCACCCATGGCTTCCTGCTGCCTCATTCTCAGTGAATTTGTCAAGGAAAAAAAAGTCCGCTCAGGCCCATTCCCAAGTGGTATTTTAATCATGACACTTCCCTAAGGGGTTTTGTTACTTTCAACACCTGGAGACATCACTGAAGGTTTAGGCTTTGTCTATAAGCTCAAAACAGTGTCACTACCGTCACTGGCTGGAGCAGTCAAGTCCACCTCATACATTAATCCAACAACTGTTTTGGGATAAACTTGAAGACGGGTTGGATTTTCCGTTTGTTTGCTTCTCTGGCTTGCCAAAGAAAGCTGCCGGAGTCGTTGAACAGGTATGGGAGGGCAGGAAAGGCTTCAGAGCCTGCCCTTCCTCCTCGGCGTTAATTAGAAAATTTTCTAATTTAATTTAATTTAATTGCAAGGTTAATGCCTTGCAAGGCAATGAAGTTAGCTGCTGAAGGAAGCTGAATTTCACCGTTGGGCAGAACAGACAATACAAGAAAAAGGCAAACAGAATAAACAGAAGGGCGTCCCAGACTACCTGCCACTCACCAGGGGAGGCAAACAAGGGGTTTTATTTAAAGCCATAAAGTCTTTTTTTTTTTCTATTTTGTTTTGTTTTGTTGTATAGGTACTTTCTCCCAGTTTACAAAGTCTGAGTCATCCTTTTAATACACAAAAAATTCAAGTTAGCCAGGTGAGACTGAAAAGATAAAACAGTTCCCCAGGGAGAACTCAGGCCTCCTTTCTCAGGCCGCTGCAGCACTTTTTGTCCTTCCAGGGTCACGGACTTAGCACGGCATCTCCCATGTTATAGCACACACTGCTGCCTTCACCTCCCTGGGCCCCCGTGAGGGCAGGGGGAACATCTTGCTCTCCCTGGTTCCCTGCAGCACCCGGCCCTGAGCGGGCGCAGAGTGAGTGCCCAGGATGAGGTGCTAGCAGGCTGGGTCGTGCTCAACTGTACACGCTCTGGAGCTGCACAACCTGGTTTGAGAGTGAGCTCGGCCTCGTCCCAGTGTGTGATCTTGACCAGGTTACTTTAGTCTTGCTACGCTTTCTCACGGGGGAGTTTTCTCACGGGGGAAATCACAGCACCTCCTCTCCAGGATTTTCATCAGACGTAAATTAGATCATCCCAGTACATGGTTATTGTGACTAAATCTTTATGATCTAGATGCAAAAGTTCATCAATACGAGCCAAACAATTACTTATTTATGAAGTGTTCAGGCAAATGAAAACCTACTCATTTAGATGGTGCTTCACAAAGAGGGGAGTGTTCAGAGGTGGGTATTGGGGAGAGACCACCAGCTTGTCCAGGGTTTTGAAGCCAGGTGAAATAGCCAAGTCTTAAAATCAAAAGCGGTCATGGAAAAGTCGCACACACTCCTTCCACTAGGATAGAGAAATTTATATGGTGGGTGGGTGTGTGTGTGTGTGTGTGTGTGTGTGTGTGCATGCCCGTGCACGCACACAAGCCGTTTGATTTCTCAGGGTTTTCCTTTTCCTGTCTGTAAAATGGGCACAATGAATCAGTGGTCCAGATGTCCTAGTCTCTGTTTTGCTATCTTAGAGACGGACGTGTGGACCAGAGCATTTCTTGAGGGCTACTACATGCTTTTACCTTTTCCAATTGTGAAAAAACGTTTTAAATTGGCACTTACCTTCTTCTAAGGATTATAGTTTCTGTGAACATCCCTTCTTGATGAAGAACACTTTGAAGAATGGAGGTTTCAGGAGCTTTTAGGTGAAGGGAGAACCCAGTGAGTTTTCACAGAAGAGTCTTACAGGCACGTAGGAGAGTCGCAGAAAATGCTCTGTGCTTCACCTTCTGAGCCGTTCCCTCTCAAGTTCTCTTCCTCCCAGAACAGCACCTCCCACTGACCTTGGAAAGAGATGGGCACTAAGGAACAGGTGCAGACCTTGTCATGCAATCAGCTGCCAGCAAGCCTCCCCCCTCTGAGTGATGTGTCCTACCGGTGTACCTGGTTAGGTTTATCTGCCCCGAGAGCTGTGCACCCATTGTGCGCCACTGCATGTCTGGACCTCAGTAAATCACGGGTATTGCTGAGACCGTGATAACCATAATACTGCATGTGCCAATGCCGAGATAAAATAAGCAGACCCACAAGTAAATGGCCCCTAAAATCTGAGTGAATTCCAGTTTGGTCTCCAGCTCGCATAACCAGTTTATGTCTGGAACCACTGGATGCTTTGAACCAAGTCAGTTTAGGAGGTATGTTCACAGAAACTATAAACTATATAATCCTTAGAAGAAGACAAATGTCAATTTAAAACTTTTTTAAAAAATTGGAAATAGTAACTATTTGATACAACAAGCATGTAGCAGCGAGGAAGAAAAGCTCTGGTCCACACATCCGTCTCTAAGATAGCAAAACAGAGGATAGGCCATCTGGACCACTGATTCATTGTGCCCATTTTACAGAGAGGAAAAGGAAAACCCTGAGAAATCAAACAGCTTGTGCACACACATGTGCGCGCGCATACACACACACACACACTCACCATATAAATTTCTCCCTCTTAGTGGAAGGACTGTGTGTGACTTTTCCATGACCACTGTTGACTTTAAGGCTTGGCTATTTCACATGGCCTCAAAACCCAGTGTGCTTTGCTCTAGGATTAACTGAACTTTTTGAACGAAAGGCTTAACTTGTTCTTAATCTTTTCTTTGAAATGCTGACTTAAAGAATTAGTGTCCTGTCCAACAGGTCACAGGCACAGAAGGAAGCAAGGAGCCTGCATGCACACTTCTTTAGCGACACAAAGTTCCTGGTCAGAGGTCCAGGACCAGATTTTTATGGAGCCGATGTCAGATCCAGCTTACCGAGGTTAGAGATCAAAGCAGAGACAGAGAGAAGTGGAGGCTATCTGGAGAGGCACCAGATACTATCAGGAAATAGCGTGGCAGCGAGAGCTGAGGCTGCGCTGTAGGGAGCAGCTCTCTTGGGTAACTCGGGGTGGGTGGAACTCTCTGTGAAAGACCCACGGAATGGCATCTCTCACACACCAGAGTCTGTGAGTACTGCCTGATAGCATTAGAGTAATATCCCCAGTTACAACACAACCTTTCTGCCCCACATAAAAAGAGGCAAAGCGACTTCCTTGGGTATGGGGACTAAGTGTTCACATACCCCAAAGTACCTCTTGGAGTATTCGGGGGCAGCTGGTGGGAACCTGTGGTTCATGTCATAGAGTCAGACCCAAACTCCTCCCTATCACAAAAACAGATTTCTCCCTATCTTTCCCCGTAGCCCCCTAACATCGCACACGCTGTCTCACTCAGCTCCTGCTGCCCCCAGGGGGTGTTGCCTCGTGGATGCCCTTAATGATTATTGGAACCTGACTGCCAAATGATAAAAATGTTTCCAGTGGGAGGGGGGAGAAGATACCATCTCAGATACCATCGACATTTTTCTAAGATGCTTTAAAGGTGACGTGGAAATGACCACATAGGAAAGGCACAAAGATCGTAGCTGTTCAGCTAAGAAAGGCCTCTGTCACTCCGGCACTGGGGCCACTTGACTTGTTTCCAGAGGCAAGCTCAGGGGTTAGCAGGAGGCAGAAGGTGTGGGCAAGTGAAGGGCCACGGAGGTGGAGATGGCTTCTGCAACCCGAGGGAGGGAGCTTACCTGCCTGAGCATCCCCTCTGGGCTCTCGAATAAGGAGAAATCAGCGTACACATAGACCAGTAGAAATATAAGTGATTCTACGACAAGTTCCATCTCAAGCCTGGACATGTGTGTCAAATAGGGCGAGAATTCACATGTTAGAAAAGGCATGTGGAAGGTGGATCGATAGGTGGAGGTGATTCTAGATTCAACTAGCTCATCAGCTCAATTATGGCATAAGCAAGAAGTACGTCAGAAGGGCCTTCCTAGCCTAAACTTGGTTTGTTAATTATCATCATGACCCCAATTTCTTAATGAAAAACAGAAACAGGGAAGAGCTTTTGTTTCAAGTTGTCAGCGGGGGGAAAAGACATCTTCAGGCTAGGGTCTCCTTTTTTTCCCCACTCCGGAGAGAAAAAAAATCTGGATGTCAAAAATTATCAAGGACTAAATGAGGTGGAAACAAAGCAAAAGAAGGAGCCCTTTATTCTCAACTAAGGCCTGGTTTTGCCACGGTTTTCTATTGGAAATTCCCCGTATTTCAAAGCCAGGAACCTCAGAGAGGGCCAGCTTCACAAGGGCAGGAAACACTGGGAAAAAGGAAAAGGGATGTGCAGCAGGGAAGGTGCGCACCTTAACGCTGCCCTGTGGAGAGGTGGCCTGGTATAGTGGGTGCGGAGGTGCACCTCGGAGCTAACTGCCTACGGTCAAATCCCAGCTCTCGCCACCTCCCAGCTGGGTAACCCTGAGTGAGTTACTTAACCTCTCTGGGCTTTGGGTTAACTCATGTGTATAAAATTCTACCTACATCTCACAGGGTTGTTGTGAGGATTAAATAAGCTAATACCTAGAGAATGCTAGAATAGTATTTTCTGGTGATTTTTACTCGCCACAAATAATAGAAATGGACAGCTACTGAGGGCTGCTGAATGCTTCCAAATGACCATTCGCTTTTCCACTGGCGGCATGATATCAGCTAAGAAGAAAGAAAATGTAGAGAGAACAAAGTTATTTTGCATGTTTCCTGGATTCTCGAAAATGACATCATGTCAGGGCTATGTATAGTTTATTATTCTCTCATTTGGCAAATATGTGATACTAGCATCTAAGCTACTGGCCTTCAGTGCAGGAACAAGGCAGACACGTTCCTGCCTGCATGATGCTTAGACCAGAGCAGAAGAGAATGACCTCACAACTAACTTCAGTACGGGGCATTGACTGTGTTAGGAGGGTGAGATCGGGATTCTGGCCACTGACCAGGCAAGACGGGACCTCCCCCAAGTACCCAGCACTAGTCAAGTCCATAGTAGCTGCTCCATAAACATTCATGGGATTAAGGAACATAGCACTTCCTGTGCTTTATTGTAAATTTCAGGTTGTCCTTTGTCTCAGAATCTTCAGAGCAAGAATACATCTTTCTTTTTGTGTCCCCAGCACCTGATATCACGCCTAGCACATAGGGGAAATGGGTTAATAAAAGTTTATTGAATTGATCTGAATGACTAAGGAAACCTAATGTGTCTCTCCCCTATTCAGCCGTGTAGATCTTCCTAGTTTTAACCCAAAGAAATAAGAAACTTGACAAGATGGGTAGCCAAGTTAATTTTAGCAGTTGGGGTTGTTTTTTAGTACCCATTATAATTACATACATAACTGGTTTTCTGCTCACTGTTAGCTGCCATGGTCCCTTCCTTTTTTAATTAAAAATTTTTTATAAGTTTATTTATTTTGAGAGAGAGAGATAGAGAGAAAGCATTTATTTGAGAGAGGGGCAGAGAGAGACGGAGAGAGAGAGAGAATCCCAAGCAGGCTCTGCATTGTCATCACAGTGCTGGACGGGGGCTCAAACTCACAAACTGTGAGATCATGACTTGAGCCAAAATCAAGAGTCAGATGCTTAACCAACTGAGCCACCCAGGTGCCCTGGCCCCTTCTCTCTTATTAAAACTCTTCTCCTTCAGTGTTGGGGTCCCATGTGTCCTCCCCCATCTCTCCGGAATCTCTTCTACTTTCTTCCCTAGGTCATCTTCCTCCTCCAGTCATGTCCCAGCCTCAGTTCTAGGCCCACTGGTAGCGATTGTTTCTGTCTGATGGCTAACTTTATTGACCTGTTCTTTCTAGTAGAGGAGACCCACTCCCTGACCCCAGGAGTGGACACATGGCCAGGCCTAGTATTCCTCTGGCAATGGTGACTGGCCAAGGAGTGAACAAATGCCCCAAATAGGGACAAAGTCCTTCCCCAGAATGATGGCTGGACCCTGGTGTGATAGAGCTGAGAGAATGTTGCCCTACACTGTTGGCAGTAACCAGGCCCTACCACATAGAGTCCATATGCAGACACAAATGGAGACCAGCTTCAGTGGGAGAAAGAGCAGGCAAGAGCAAGAGAGAAACCCAGTCTCAGAGGCCCTGGTTCTGTAACCCTTCCACTGGGCTATGAGCTTCCCAGACTCACAAACTTATAAATGCCCCTTTGATTTGAGCCAGGCTGAGCAGGTTGTTAGTGCTTGCTAAGGGATTTACTGTCACTAAAGACCCTCCTTTGGAGACCTTGTCCACGTTTACATCTTTGACCAAACCTCTAGGCAAATGTCTCCCAATTTCTAGCTCTACCCTCAATCTCTTTGCAAGCCTTAGTGCCCCGCTCCCAACTCTTTGTGCTGGGCACTCTTCCTAGATGTCCACTGCCCCTCCCCTTCAACATGTGTAAATTCACAGCTTCTGAGCTGCCAACCTTCCATTCCAGGCTCCATCTTGACCTGTGCCGCCATTTCTCTCTGCCCCAAGACCTTACTCTTCTCTCTCCTTCCTGCCCCCACCTACAATCAGTCACTGAGTCCTGCAGCTTCTTCCTTCATACAGTTTCCTACAGCTGTCCTTCCTTTCCATTTCTCAGCCACCATTTGGGTTAGGGGGTTAGATTTCCGCTATGCCCCTTGACTCAATTCTTCTGACATTCCACGACCAGAAGAGTAAGCCTCTTAAGGTACCGTCTGCTGAACCAAGTCCAGACTTCTTAGTGGAGCCCACAGAGCTGCCCATGACCCAATGTTCTAGCTTTTGGCAACACTTGTCACCTGCAGGATCTCCAAACCTGGTGTGTGTGGCCCCCATTCTGCTCACAAAGGCCTCAGCCCTTGGCTCACCCTTTCCCCCCTTACCCATCCCCCCTTACCCATTCCCCTGGGATCCAGCTCAGATAATGCTTTCCTCCAGGGAACCTTCTCTCATCATCCCAGTGAAAAGTGAATTCTCTCAGGACACCTGCGGGCTCAGCAGGTTAAACGTTTGACTTTTGATCTTGGCTCATTTCACGATCTCATGGTTTGCGAGTTCAACCCCTCTGTACGCAAACAGCACAGAGACTGCTTGGGATTCTCTCTCTCCCTCTCCATGTCCCTCCCTCACCCTTTCTCTCTGTCTCAAAATATAGAAACTTAAAAAAAGACAATAACAACAGTGAACTGTCTCCTCGAAGTCCCAAATATCTCCTATATCTTTAAACAAAGCTTTATGGGTGTGGAGGACCCACTACGTGCCAGGCACTACGCCAGGCACTAGGGATGCCAGTAAAGATAAAGCAGACTCTGCTGGCACAGAGCTCTCAATCTACTAGTGAGAGACATGGTGACGTGTCGCATTTCACTTACCCCCCACCCCCCCGCCTTCTCCTGTGGAAGCTTACACATTTACTTCAGCTCTCTGACTAGCTTGCAAGATATTTTAGAAAAAGTACTCATGGGGCGCCTGGGTGGCCCAGTCGGTTAAGCGTCCGACTTCAGCTCAGGTCATGTTCTCACATTCATGGGTTCAAGCCCCACGTCTGGCTCTGTGCTGACAGCTCGGACCCTAGAGCTTGCTTTGGATTCTGGGTCTCTCTCTCTCTCTCTCTGCCCCTCCCCTGCTCCCGCCCTTTCACTCTCTAAAATAAACAAACAGAAAAAAAAAAAAAAAAAGGACTCATAATGTTCCTAGTACCTTGCCTTACACACAGTAATCCTTCAGTACGTATTTATTAGCCTGTATACGGGAAGATCTGGGTTGACAAATCCGTAAAGGATAGGAGATGTAAGACAAAACCTATTGTTAAAAATAAGGGCCAGGTTTAAGGCCCATCCTTTTGATTTGGTCAATTTAACAGCTGTCTATAAAGTTTACCAAATCCTGAAAACCCAGTCCTATCATGGTACCACAAGCTCCCTCTATAGTCTATGTCCTGTTATGGTCCTTATGACAGGGGAGAGGAGTCATTTTGTGGTTGGTGTGTAGCTGATTTAGAACTTGGAGTTGCTGCAATATAGTAACAGAGGGTAGTGGTTTAGGTTGGCAAGTACAACTAGCCGAATGCTAGAACCATGCTTCCAATGTGCAGAAAACTTTGCTTATTCAGCAATTACTTTCCAGCTTGCAAGCTCTGTGTGAAAGAGGGATTGCTGTAACAGGATGGAGTATCATCCATTAAAGGCGGCAAGTGACTGGATGGGTTGCGAGCTAATATGCTACAGCATCTATAAACTATGCTATTTTATAAAATGTCAACAAATAAATTATCTAAAAAAGAACAAGGCCTCCAGATGCGAGTACTTTTAAACTAGTTATTTCACCAATTTTTTTTTAACTCTTCCTCTGAGGAATCCCATACTTAGCCATCTTTCGCCTATTTATAGACATGGCTCTCTATATTGGGATATTGACTTTTTTTCCACGTGCAAAATTTTGAAAGTTCATCCATACTTTCAAACTGATAAAGTACATGGATTTTAAGGCTACAGATAATTTTCTGAGTTGAAGATACCTGTCCGATGGATTGACCATGACATACCTAACCTTATAAATTTTTTTGGCATGGAAGAAAATTTATTAATAAATAACATTAAGATTGTTTTATATCCAATCCAAAATGCTGACAGGAAGTCATTCAAACAATTAAAACCAGGACAGTAAGTAGGAGTGCTCATATATTTAATAGGAAAGAGACTCCTTGTTTTATTCTGTATATCCAAGGTCTAGGGAGAACTCAGCATCAGGAAGATAGTCAAGTATTTATTGAATGAACGGATTTCTGTTCATCGAGTTAGTGCATATGTCAAGCATAAGGAGCTATAGAAATTGGGAATTAGGGGATGCTTACATAAAATGATACCGTGTACAAACTTTAAAAGTATATGTGCTATATTAATGAGAATATACGTTAAAGGTTTTCATTTTAAATGACTTTTTGTTGCTAAAACAATATCCACGACTTGTGTTTAGGATGTACCTAGTTTATCAACATTGTACGCACAGAATAAAAATAACATTTACTGCTCATGAAATGGAGGTTGACAAGCTGTTTGATAAGCCTTGGGTTTATAAAGATACTTTTGTGCTGAACATACTAATCCTGTGTACGGTTTGAACTGGAAGTTATTTCTCTAAAATTATGCTTTGAAAATATTGGTGCTGTGCGATAACGTACTTGGTAAAGCTTCCTGTAAGTGATTTTAGACAGCTAATAGAAGTATTTTTGCATGGCGAGGATAACAGAGTTCATCGTACAGGCTTTCGACTATTTAATTTCAGTCTAAACGCTAACTTTTGAACTAGTACATAATTATTTTCATAAAATGCACAATCATGACTGCCAATTTTTCCATGACTAACTATACCCTCCCAGATGTTGTTTTAAGTTCTGCTAAGTCATATTTTCTTTTTCCAGAACTCTGTGTTCCCTCCCACTCCTAAGTCCCTCTGGCCTTTTCTCAGACTTAGCCCTTTTCCTGAATTTGGGGTAAAAAGGATCCATTGCTCTTTTTACCTTTCTATATGAATATAATAGTTTTACATAAATTACTCTCAATCTCACCTGCGATCATGAAGCTTAGCCTGTCCCCTTCCTGGAGAGGTATACATTTTGTGCAGTTTCTTCTGAAAAGTCGTGAAGCCTTTCCATGCAAGACCAGCCTCATCATATGACTGAAAATCTTCTGAATCACCCCAGAATCCAGGCTGTTAGAAAACTGCTAACCATTTCCAAACTTCCACATTTGTTTTCTGCTGTTCAGCTACCTCTCCTCCAGATTAGATTTTCTTGCTGTAGCAAGAATCATTAGTCACTAGTCAGACAGCCAGAGCTTACTGTCAAGGGACACCTTACAACCCATGATGGATTCGTATTTTCTTACCAATCTGAGCTTTATGGAACACTCACCGCCCAGCCATTAGACAGAAAAACTTCAATGGCAAATCTCATCTCTTGAATGCCAGCGAAAATATTTGGCCGCATGCATGGTTCCAAAAAAAAGTTTTCATTGATTCAAATGTATAAAAGCCTACCCTGTGCTGGTAATTGCACAAAGCGTTGAGAGATGTGAAGAAGAAAAATCCAGTCCTGACTACCCCCAAGGAGCTCTAGTGGGGAAGAAAGACAACAAACACAGAGTTGAAATCAAGTGAAGTACTCCATGAAGTCAAGTCAGTGAAGTTCGCGGGGGGCACAGAGGAAGGGCTGCAACATGGCCCTCATCCTCACACTCCTCATCAACCACAGTACATCACTGGTTATGCAAAAGCTATGCAGCTGCTCCACAAGTCTCCATGTATGCACACTTCAAGGAATAACCATCAGGATATTTCTGCCAGAGAACAGTGAGTTCCCCAAACTGCAAGCATTTTCTACACCTGCTTGGAGAGCATTGTTGAGTGCCTATGGATGAATAAACTAATCAAGTAAGTCACGGTTTATAAGCCAGTCTTATTTCCATGCACTGGAATAGAGGAAAGTATGGTTGTGGAAAGAAAAGTTCCTGAGGTCAGAAGACCAGAGCTGCATGGTGAGGCTGTCTGTAGGACCCTCATCCCTAAAAGAATGTTTGTGAGGTCCCTGCCAGCCTTCTGATACTCTATGACTTAACCATAAAGGGAGTGGTCCAGCCAGCCTGATTATCATTATAGTTTAAGAATTTTTCCAACTTCTCAGAGTCTCCAAGATATACCAAACCGGAGGGAACTTTGGTAACTGCTAAGCTCAGGTTTACCGAAGGGGGTTAAAAAAAAATGTGTAAGGGTAGGGAATAATTTTTGACAATCACTTGGTTTCTGTGCAATAAATATCAACAGTGAAATTTTAGGAATGTACTTTTAACAGTGCCAAGCATCAGAGATCTAGAAATCGTCTGGCCACAGTCTGATTGACTGCGATATCACAGAGATATTATTTACTATAGCCAGTCTGCTTCCTCTTTTTCTTGGAAGTAGTAAAAAAATTTTTAGCATTTTTCAAACCTTGAAGGATATAATTCTATATTTACTCAAAAACCTACGCAGAAACTCAACAAATTCCTCTCTTCCCTGTCTGATAATTTGGGTGAATTTGCAAAATAAGTATCTAATGTATCAACCTTTAAGGCATTTTTTCTGTGTCACCGTCTAACGTGAAACATACTTTTCTTGCCAAATTGCTGACCTTGACACACTTAAGTCCCTTTATGTTTCAGGAGAGTCAGGGACTCCGAGTGGAGCCAATCACTCTGTAGACACAGCAACAATTCCCTGAGTCTCAGAAAGCAAGTGTAACGTTTTCTCCTAGGTACCTTCAACTCCGGTACAAAGAATCACATCCCAGGCTGGGCTAAAGATCTGTTAGGGAAAGTGACTCAGGCGGGAGACTACAAAAAGGAGGCCCACATGGTCTCGTTTTGCAAATACAAACTTTGTGGGGTATAGAGCTGGAAGAGACCACAAAAAGAAACCACCAAGTGCAGCGTTCAGCTTCTAGGAAAAAAGAACAAGAACTGGATGTGCTATTTCAGTTCAGGCAAAGGGAGAAAACAAAACTTTTGCGAGGTTTTATTTCTTTTAAAAGGAGTGTATGCTACGGTTTCCCGGGCTACACGGAAATATACAGTATTTAGTATACACTAAATGCAAATGCAAGGCTGACTTCCCTAGAAAAAAGTGGGAGACTCTATCTACTTTCTCCCGAACACCTCTCCAGTCTGTCTTGGAGGTAACTAAGGAGTAATAATAAAGGAATGATGGCAAACACTTTAACAAGGCTTTCTACAATGCCGCTTTAGTAGAATACAAGGTAACATCCTATCGCCTGACAATTTTACAGGAAAGCCCAGAAGAGGAAGCCAGAAATAGGTTCCAAAAACCAATGCTGAAGACTAGTGGGGAAAAAAAAAAGTCTGATTTTTTTTTTTTTTTTTTTTTTCATTTTTGGTTTCTCTACACTTGGGTGGGACTCAGTCCCACGAACGTCTTCTTCTTCGGTGTGAGAGCGGTCTTTTCGGGAACCACAGGGCTGCAGATGTCATGCTGGAATTCTCCCAGGGGCAAACTGCCAGCCTGAAGCAGCTCTTCCCCAGTTACTACTCCCAGCGGGGCTGGCCTGAGCCTCGCTAACTGACCTTCGGACCTGTGTGCAGACACCTGCATTCGCACCACCTTTGTGGGATGTGACCCACGCTAAGGGCCCTGTGAGGTGGGAAGGCCAGGTATGATTGCTTTCGGGGGAGAAGACGAAGGCTGGGAGGGAGCCCTGCTCAGAGTCACGCGGCCACCTGGCTGCAGATTCCGAGGCTCGGCCCCACGTGGGCGAAGCGCGGGGGAAATACCGAGCCCGGAGCCCCTACCTGCCGTTAGACCCCGTCAGTGCTGCCGCTCCCACCGGCCGGGACAGCACTGGGTCTCCAAACGGTAGAGAAGAATCCTTTCCCTCCACCTCGAGAACTGCTTCCAAAGCGCCCCCGCTTTCAGCCCCAAGACCTGCCCACTCAGGCCGGACGTCGGGTCGCCGGCCTGGGCGACCCGGGGACCGGGCGGGGAGCGCTGGGGGCCGGGGGACCCGGTTCCCCGCAGCACCTGGAGCCGCCGGACCGAAGGGCAGCACCGCGCTCGGTGGCGCGGTTGAATCACGCGTGAATCACTCCTCGGAGTTTCCTACCCGGAGGGGGCGGAGCAGGGGTGGGGACCGGTCCCGGGGTCCGCCCAGCACGACGGCCAGTGATCGGGCCGGGGGCGGGAGTGGGGAGGAGCGGCGGGGGCGGGCCGGGGGCCTGCGGAGGCGCCGGCGTCTGCGCGACTCTTTAAAGCGCGCGCGGCCAGAGCTCCCCCAGACTCGGGGTTCCCCGCGATCGTTTCCGTTGCCGCCGGTGCCCAAAGGGGCCTCCAGCCCAGCCTCCCCAGCCTTCGCGGCGCAACGGAATCCTCCCGACCTCGCCGCCAGCTCGTGGACATGGAGACCCTCCCCGGACCCCGGACTCCCTGCCTCGAGGACACCGTCGCTCGGATGCTGCTGCTCGGCTTGGTCCTCCTGCAGGTGACCGGAGCCTCCGGTGAGTGGCGGCCGCCCCCGAAGCCCAGGAGCGCGAGGCTCGGAGGAATGGGCTCGCCCGCCTGAAGCGGCAGCTCTCACCCAAGTGTCAGCGAAGCCGGCCCCTGGGGCGCGCAGGCGGGAGTTGGAGGGTAGGAGGCGGCTGCCGCTTCTGCTGGAGAGGCTTGCTCGGTGTCCGGCCGCTGGGATTGCACACGTGGAGTGTGGCTCCCGCTCTAAGTTTAGCCAGTCTTTTCCAGTGGTCCGCGACCTTGAAGGTGGTGGACGTGGACCCGCACCTGCACTGGTCAGCGTCGTGCAGGGTTTGGAGAGATACCATCCTTCACTGCGCGTGCACGTTCCCTGATGGAGCGGGAGAGGCACTTGTGGTTCCTCGATCGCCTTTTAGATTCAATTAGAGGCAATCCTGTGGCAAAAAGTCGCTTGGATTGGCGTAGACACCACATGGTGCATGACCCTTATGCTTATTCGGTGTGGGGGGGCAGGGCAGAGACCGTGACCTGCTGCGTATTGGCAAAGCAGACCTTAATAATAAAGCGTCCTAACTGAATATATCTGATGGTGTGACAGGCCACACTTCCGCCTGGCTGTCTGAAAGTTTCAGTATAGAGACATGCTAGATACAAATGAGAAAAGTCAAGATTTGACTTTCTTATGGTATGCGGCCCTAACCTCTCTCACACATGTGGGATCTGCTCTCTTCCATAGCTTACCCCAAACCCATCCTACCTGGCCCTCCCTGGTGAGTGGGACCTCTGGAGTCCTGCACTTCCTGGGCTGGCCTGGGACCTCCCAGGAGGCTGATAGCTCCTGGGCTGTGTGCTAGGTCAGGTTATCACAGGGCTTCCTCCATAAATCATTTCAAACAAGGATTTTCTTAGATTACAAGGTCAATCTTGCCAGGAGAAAATTAAGAGAAGTTAAGAAAATTAAGAAAAACTTGAATGTTTTTTTGTCTTGATAATTCAGTAGTGAATGGAAGCTTTCGTGGTTGCAAAAAAAAAATTAATATGAAGTTTATAGTGATGTGGGAGGGATGGGAAGATGTTTTATAGCATCAACATGAAATCATGTACTGAGTTCACGTAATAATAGCTGTTTCTCTGTTGTTTAAAGGCATTACAGATGTAGTGGCAGCATATAATTTAACTTGGAAATCAACTAATTTCAAGACAATTTTGGAGTGGGAACCCAAACCCATCAATCATGTCTACACTGTTCAGATAAGGTAAGCTACGTACAAAAAAAAAAAAAGAAAAGAAAAAAGAAAATTAAGGTTTTTGATGTTTCCACTTCCCTGTGTTGAATACAAATGTCTTTAAAGCTGATTAATGGATGAGAGTATTTAACAGATGACAAAGAGGGCATTGGTGGTAATTTGCTGGCCAGAGGCATAGTCTATGAAGCCTGCAACATTTCCTCAGCTTAAACTGATAGAATGTTTTACTTGGTTTTGGACAGGATGGGAAGATTCTCAAATGGAGTGTAAGCCATAGGTAGGTGAACTCTCTTGAGCAGACTATGGCAGCATGGGTAGGTGTGGGTCGCAAGTGAAGATAACTAACATCCTCTCAGCACACCCGTCTTTTTCCTCGCTAACTGTCTAGACTGTGAGCCAGATCTAACATGTTCAGGAGGAAACGGGGAGGAGTACAAATGTGTACATTGCCCTTAAGCAGTGTTTGATTCATTAATCTTTAGACACTGGTTCAAAATTCAGTTGCATCCATGATCTCGGAGGTCAAATCTGTGACTCACTAAGCCCAGGAGAAATCCTCCTCTGTCTGCACTCATCCATCCTGCTCTGATTGGCAGCTCTCTCCAAGAGCTGGTGATTTGCACGTTCAGTCTGAATGTCGGACATGTGCCATCTCCGTTCCTTGATGGTTTTCACCATATTCTTGGTGAGTTTGGGGTCTCTGAAACGTCCTAGGAGGCTTGCTAGAGATCTTATTAAATAGAGGAGAGCTGCTGTGGAAGTTATTTTAACACTAACTGAATAAAGGCACAATAGTACCACTGGCTAAGAATTAAAGATGTTTTGCTGTTGTGTTTGAACACAGCTCCTAAGTACGCAGTGGGTCTTTTAGGTGGATGTTCTTGTTTTTCAAAATGAACTTCATGACGACTGTTTGCTAGACAAGGAGGAGAATTTGTGTGTGTGTGTGTGTGTGTGTGTGTGTGTTCGTTCATGTATAGATAGAGATACGGGGGTTTCATAACCCCAGGGAATAATTATAATTGTGGTCAAACTTGTCAATTCAGATTCCACTAATTGAGAATTAGTAATTAATTCCTCTGATAGAGAGCTGAAGCTTACTTTAGTAAAACACCTTCCTTCTGGATTGAGAAAATAAGATTTTAGGAAGAATGCTTACTCCTAAATATACTCAGTCTTATGTTTGGTGAACATGTGGAAACATTTATGATTTACTTAATTTTTATTTTTTATTCTTTTTTAACAAATCACTTCCCCATCACAACTGTAAATAATCTCCCAAGATTATTCTTTTTATTTTTAATTTTAGGGAGAGAGCACACAAGCAGGAGAGAAGAGTGGGGTGGGGGGGTGGTTTGCAGAGGGAGAGGGAGAGTGAGAGAGAATCCATTGCTGAGCATGGAGCCCAATACAGGCTCGGTTCCATGACCCTGGGATCACAACCTGAGCCAATATTGAGGGTCAGACCCTCAACCGATGGAGCCACCCAGGTGCCCCTACCTGATTTTTAAACCTAAGCCTTAGTTAACCCTAAGTTCTTAGACTTTGCAAGGCTGCTAATATTTAAATGAACACGTCCCCCATGAAGTGCGATGTGCACACATCCTAGCTGAGCTGAAGCTTGGTGGTGCCTGAGGGTGGGGGTGGGGAGTTCCTGCCAAGAGAGGGATCTCCCCGTACTCTTGGCCCTGCACCCCAAGGCCTGTGAACAGTCCCCAATCCTGCTCCTGGGAGACACATACTCTCCTGCAGCCTCCCCATGAGTAAGTAGGATTCCTGGGTGAAAAAGACCACAGCAATCCTATTATAGAAGAGGACACTGTTGCCATGGGCAAGTGAGCGGTTTATTCGTGACTGCCTGCCCTGATAGCGAGTGCCCACCCAGGTCTGGAACCAAGGTCTCCCCAGGACCCCATACCACCACCTACTTGGGTGGGTCTGCCACAGTCTGATGTGAGGCCCCAAGGCTGGGAGGAGGAAGGAAGGTCATTCTCACTGCATCTCCTCTGTGGGCTTTCTTCCTTCCCGGTTCTCTGTCCCTAGAGAAAGCATTTTAACCTACTGTCCCTCTTCACCCACTCCCCCCCACCTCGCTGCCGGCCTGTCCCCAGCCACGGGGTGCCACCGCTGTGCCTGGAGATCCAGCTGCACTTTTCCTCTTTGGAAACACTTTCTAGAGGTAGCTGGGAAGTGCTGTTGGGTCAAGCCTTAGCACCCAACCACCACCTGTGATGTTGATTCCACAGAAATGTTCTGAATTCTAACACTAAACTTCCACACCTTCTAGAAAACAACCTGCTCCTAAATTGGTGAATCTGGATTCTGCTGGAATTTTTTAGTAATTCAGATGGGAAATTTATGATTTCCAAATCAGGAGGGTGTACAATACCTAGAGAAACCTTGAAGTCTTTTAAATATTAATGCTGGCAATAGCATTTAGAGGAATGTAGTACAGAATCGCCCCTTCATTACCTGTTCACATGACTTTACTATGTTCAGTGATCCAGGCGCTTGTGCTAAATTTCACCATAGAGTACTGTGATTTCTACGAGTGAGCTGGGGGAGCCCAATACCTGTCTCTCAGATGGAACGTAGTCACAGAGCCCAGGAGTCTTTCCCCTGATAATCTGAACCATGTGTGTGCCACAGTGATGGAGAGGAATCGTCATGCTCTGATTCACTGTTTAAAAGAGAAATGATATAACTATTAAAAAAACATTTTTGTCATTCTGGAATTGAGACAGACTCTACTTTTTCACAGAAAGAGAAATCTAGAAAACAAAAATATTTCTGTGTCGATCTCAGTTTGTGAATTTTAGGGCAAAGAGTGTGTTTGCCCACATCCTCTTAGCCTCGATATTTAGTTAAGATTTTTAAAAAAAATATGTACTTACGGCTCTCATGTGTGGACTGAGACAGTCCAATCCTATGGCAGCTCCATCTTCCCCCTGATCCAACCCGTAAGTGCAAACTGCCTAACACTCAGCGAGGCCTGGCTATGTATGATCCTTCAGGTTAGCCCTGCTGCTTAATGGGGAGTGGGACCAAGTTCACAGTAAGTGCTTTAATGGAGGTATCATTGCTGGGAACAAGGGAGAGAGGTCAATTCTGAGAAAGGAGATCTGGAGATTCCTGGAGAAAGTGGGACTGGAGCATGGTCTTAAATGGTGGGCAGGGCTCTCTGGCGGTCCATGATGCCAAAGGAGAGAACAGTGTGGCTGTCAATATACGTGGGTCAGAAGTGTGTGGATCCAGGAGCAGGGGCATTCATCTACAAATTGTTTTGGTCCTCTAGAATAATTTCATGTTTAGCAGTTCTTTAAAGTATTTCCCCTTCAATGGCGTCTTACAAAAGAAAGATCTGTTCCAGTCTCTTAGTCTCTCAGACCCTCCGATCCTGCCTTTATTGTTATGTTGTAAACTTTGATGGGCTGTATTCATATCTTGTAAAGTGAGGGAGGCATGTAGTAAAATGAGATGGACAGACTCAGCCCGCACCTCATCAGCTAGGTGACCTTGTACAAGTCACTTAGTGGTCCTGAGCATGTGTCCTTATATGTAAAAAAGATCCAATCCCTTCCTTAAAGGATTCTATCAAATGAGGTAGCCCGTGTAAAGGGCCCTGTACAGTACCTGGCATACAGTAGATTCAATGATAAATAACCATACCAGCAATGGTCAGTCAAATGTAAGATATAGATTATTATGTAGATTCTATTATTACTGCATTGGCTATGTTCCACACAGACTACAGAACGTGATAAAGATACGTGTGGAACAAATAATTGGGTCTTGATGGGATGTTGCTCTCTCTCCCGTGTGACCCTAACAAATTGTCTACATTTTAAGAAAGACATTTAACAAATGGTTAAGGGCACAGACTCGGCAGGCAAAGTGCTGTGTGGCCCAAAGTCCTGCTGTATGAGCTGGTCACCCAATCTCACTTTGCCTCAGTTGCCTTATCTGTGAAAACAGTAATTACAGAGCCATCCCCAGTTTGCTGTGAGGACTCAAATACGTCCAAAGGACTCGGCGTAGCAAATGCCTACTCAGACTGCTTGTGAGTGGTGTTGGAACCCGGCACCACACCAGAAAGCCGTCTGTCTCAGCTGCAGATCCTCATACGCTCCTCCTCCTTCCTTCAGCCCCAGATTAGGCAACTGGAAAAGCAAATGCTTCTATACCACAGACACGGAGTGTGACCTCACCGACGAGATCGTGAACAATGTGAATCAGACGTACCTGGCCCGGGTCTTTTCCTACCCAGCTGATGCCACCGATTACGCTGGGGAGCCTCACTTTACAAACTCCCCAGAGTTCACACCTTACTTAGAGAGTAAGTGCTCAATGTGTAATACCCTTTCATTCGTGGTCTGAATGTTTTTGTGAGCTTGTGACTTGCAGGGGCTATTCCATAAAGAATACTCATCCGTTGAGTCACTGGAATCTACTCCTGAAATCGTTATAGCACTATATGCTAACTAACTTGGATGTAAATTAAAAAATAAGAATAAATTTAAAAGAAAAGAATATTCATCCTTAAACATGTTCTCTTTCTCAGAAATTGGTAATTGCCACAGCGCTGTTGGCTCCGTCCAGGCGTGCTAGGAGGTTCACAGAACGTGAACTCTGGAGTTGGTAACAGTGTCATTGAGTAACTTTTTTCTGTCACCAGGCCCTCCCAGCAACTGTCTGGATGGAGGGGCTGGGGAGTAGGAAATGCATCAAAGCTGGAGATTCAGCGTCTAGGAGGATATTTAGATTATATATTACAGATGCAACTAAATCTCCTGAATTTTCTCTTCCATTATCAGACCACTAGTCCCCATTTCGGGTTTTCACAAACAGTCACAAATCCAGGGGGTAGGTCCGGTGTCCCTCTGAGTCCACAATCAGGCTCACTGACCTTTTTAAATAACCTGACCGTGCTCCGTGTCACGTGATGCCGTGCTGGGCAGGCTCCCAGCCTGCCTCCTTCGTGCTGGTTTTGAAAACGAGGAATGCTTTCCTCCCCAGCCTTTGTCCCAGTAAGCTGACCTGAGCATCTAAAAAGGGAATGCAGAGGATTCCTGCCAAGTAGGAGATTTCAACATTTTTTTTTTTTTTTGGTCAGAACTAGGTATTTTAAATAAACAGATGCAGCACATCGTGCTGGGTGAAATCAGTTGCTCTTTTAAGAAGAATTAGAACGAAAGGTTAGAATGGAAGCGTGTCATGTTTTTTATCTGGTGCTTTTGTGTGTAGCCCTGCGGCTGCCCAGTGAGAACGCTCTCTCCCGGCAGGGAGGGGGGAGGGGGGAGGGACCGTCAACCACCTGGTCCCTCAGGTATCTACTTGGAGGGTGGAAATAGGGGGCGGCCTAACCCCTGAGCAAATCTGTGTGCCTTTCCTGAGCCCCTGTTGGCCAGAGTCTGCCTTCAAACTCCTCTGTGGCCTTTGCTCCCTCTCTGGGCCCTCAGCTGGAGCATGGCCACCACAGCCACAGCCACCTCAGTGACGGTGCAGGCTCAGTGACACTCATTCCCCTTTTTATAATTCTTGAGTTTCTTCTAAGCCACTTCAAATCCTTCCTTGACGTGAGATAGAAAGTATTTTATATATTAATTTTGCATGTGCTCACACACACACACATATAACTACATATAATTCGTGTTAAATTACTGGGATTATTCTACTGTCCTTCAGCCTAAGCATAGGAGATGACCAGTTAACACTGGTTCCTTGAGGTACCAAGGACATTTCCTGGGCTTCCCACAGCCCCTAATTTACTCTATCTCAAATGTGGAACCGTATACAACTGTATTGTTTAATACAACAGCCACTAGCCACATATGGCCACTGAGCACCCACAGCTAAATGCCGTAAGTATAAAATACACACTGGATTTTGAAAAATATCTCCAAAGTTTTTTCTATTGATTACATGCCAAATGATAATATTTTAGCTATTTTGGATTAAATGAAATGTATTATTAAAGTTTAATTTCAGCTGTTCCTTTTTACATTTTCTAATGCGACTACAAGGAAATTTTAAATCACATCTGTGGCTGTTATATATGCACTGGATAGCACTGCCGTAGGATGTCCCGCTCTGGAGCCACTGAGCGAACTCCTGCAGGGAGCGTATTCTATGCGGCTGTTTTACAATGGGGGGGGGGGTGGTGGTGTGTACTGGCTTGTTATTAACTGTGATAACTAAATGCGATTCTACTTGGTATAGAATTCTTTGGTTCCAATGAAGCTCATTTTCTATGTTTTAGCAAAGCTCGGACAGCCCATGATTCAGAGTTACAAACAAGTTGGGACAAAACTGAATGTGACCGTACAAGATGCACGTACCTTAGTCAGGATGAACGGCACATTCCTAAGCCTCCGGGATGTTTTTGGCAAAGACTTAAGTTACACACTTTATTATTGGAAAGCTTCAAGTACGGGAAAGGTGAGGATTCTTTCATTTGGTTTTAGGACTTGTTTTAAATTGTGGATCCTTGACTTTACAGCCCACTTCTTCCCTCAATTCAAAGATGCCAGAATGGGGTGGTTGAGAGTGCAGTGTGGTGGAGGGGCAGGGGTGCCTGCTGTCCCGGCTCTGTGACTCTGGATGTGGCCCTTCGGATACACAGGCTCCTCAGCCAAGGGCTGGACCAGGTCTTCTCTGAGGCTCCTGCTGGCTCTCCCATTTCTTCCTCTCTTGAGGATCCCAGAGACAAAGTCTGTTTTCCATTCACAACTAATGCTTCATTCCTTTTTCCCTTTATTGCAAATATCTTCTAAAGGAGCTAAATTGGGTTGGATGGGCCTAAGTTGGGTATTTTCGGTCTAGGAAGAAGCATCCTTAGCAGTTATCAGGGGGAACTGACCAGCCAAGTCACTTCTAATCCATTATATGTCTGGTGTGCCCCTGCAGGCTTTTGCTTCCACAGTTGACTTAGTGAAGGGGAAAGAATTCACTCTGAGCCCAGATAAATTAAGAACTCTTGATCTTTTAACAGAAAACAGCCAAGACAAACACTAATGAGTTTTTGATTGATGTGGATAAAGGAGAAAGCTACTGTTTCAATGTTCAAGCAGTGATTCCATCACGGAAAGTAAACCAAAAGAGTCCAGAAAGTCTCATCGAGTGTACTAGCCAAGAGAAAGGTATGTCCAGAGGTGAATGGCTCTGTCCGTTATTCTTCTGGGAGGCATGGAGACTTTCCAGAGTTCAAGTGCACCCTTAGAACCAGGAAGTATTTTTGTTCAGGGAGAAACAGCCTTGTTTTTGGTTGTTGTTGCTGTTTGTTTGTTTGGGTCATGTTGTTTGGGGGAGACTCTTACAATTTTAGGCATTTGAAAATGTTTCTGCGTTGTTCCCTTGTTTTAGCTAGTGTTTTATTGAGCACCTACCGTGTGCCAAGCTCGCTGCTGAGCAATGGACACACGGTGCATGTTTAGCATTTAGCATCAAATCACAGATTTCTCTGGGTATTTTTTTCACACTTAAATTCTGATTCTGTGGGTTATGGGGGAGTTTCTGGGCCAGCTGCAGCTGCACCCAATAGACATCTGTGAGCACTTGCTATGGGCTGTTGTCACAGAAGACAGGAAGTTTAACCCATGAAGGGAGGGGATTGCCTCTAGCAAATATACCTATGTGAGTGTGTGTGCCTACATGGGGCCCAGACCCCTTGTGAGGACTAGTTCCTAACTGGCAGTGCTGAGAGGGGTTCAGACTCGTCCATGAAACTGACAGCCTGAGTCTCCCTCCAGGCTTTATAGGGATAGTACTCTGAGGACATTCTGAGATCAAAAGTCACAGGATGGCTCCTTGCTAAGATGAGATTTGAAAATTTAAAAGCACTTTTAAACAAATATTTCCTGCTGATTAACCATAATGGAAGAAAAGGGCTGGCCTTCGCTCTGGTCCTGTACCCCTCTGGGCCATCATTACCCACAGTCCTCACAGCCATCTCCCTCAAGCCAGCTGGAGTTCTGCTGCCTCTCTGTCTTCATGCGCACCCAGATCGCTGCTTCCCTGCCTCTGCTCCATCTACTGAAATGTGTCTTTGAGAACCGTCTCACATGCCTCCTCCACCAGGAAGCCCTTCCTGTTGCCCCAACCAATGATCATCTCTATTGACCTGAACCCTGCCAGCACTCTGCATCTTGCTCTTTGCACTGATCATTTAACTTATACTATGATAATTGTTGCCACCAAACCCAGCATTATTTTTAGCCACTTGTTTCCAAAAGCTGTTCTTGCTCCCATTTACGTGTACCATCTCCTGGCTGTGAACATTATCCAGTTTATTAAGTAGCCCATTAAATGATTTCGCCACTGTCAATTGCCCTAAAACATCTAGGGTTTGACCAGTTCTTTCCTAATCAAAATATGTTGTGGTGGAAAGGGTGGAAGAAAGAAATTTCAAATTACACAAAAGCAGGCTGGTGTAATTTAGAGTTACACCCTCCGTTCTGCCCACTGATAAATGGGGTTCAAGCTCTCAAAGTTGACTGGGACCTTTTGTTTTCCAGAAATGTTCCTCGTCATTGGAATGGTGGTGCTTGCAGTCATCATCCTGACCATCATCCTGGGGGTGTCCCTGTACAAGTGCAGGAAGGTGCGCAGGGGGCGAGGTTGGAAGGAGGGCTCCCCACTCAATGCTGCATAAAGAACACACCCTTGGAGCTGCCGACCATGGCACAGTTCATGTTGCACTGTGACCAAGAACTTTGAAGAGAATAGAATATATGGAAACACAAATGAGTATTTTGGAGCACGGAGACTCTTGGGCTCAACAATAGCTCTTTATCCGACCTGTTCTCACAGTTAGCATTCTGGTTTCAACAGCAGCATTAGACGCTGTGGAATGTAACGAACGGTACGACCCATTCCAAGTTTTTAAAATTTCTGTTTAACACTATGACATCCTTTGCACATATCATGTTCTAGAATGTATATTCTACACCCAAGATGAAACCAGGTTGTCTCATCAAAAACGAATGAACAAATGCCTTAAAACAAAAACAAAAACAAAAAACTCCTGGGTAGACTTTTGGAAGGCTTTTGAGAAGCTGACTTCAAATCACACAGGAGAGTAAAATGGAAATTGGGTGGACTTGTCTAACCTGTGTCTCTGCTTTTGTGATATATGGTGTTTAGGGTCTTCTGCTGCTTCTTTTCTGAGTTCTCTTGGAGGTTCAAAACAATTGGCAAACGTTTATGTGAATGTGTGAAATGCAGAAGACTTCTGTTTGGGGCACATTCCTAAAGCACCTTAAGGGTAGCACTTTAACTGACTTCCATGCTGTTGATTAAGCACTTGACAATTAACTATATTTTTATAAGACTACTATACAAACCACATAGAGTTTATGATTTAAGGTACTTCGAGCTTTTATGGCCAATATTGTGTATATTTATATATTTTTAAGAGGTTTTATACATGGGGATTATCTATTTATAGAAGTAATATTGTTCTGTTTGTATATATTGAGATAATTTATTTAATATACTTTTATATAAATAAAGGTGACTGGGAATTGTGGCTATCATCTTGATTATATCTTCCACGTATTGTTTACCATTTGGCCATTGTACGAGTTGGCACTGCTGTGGTAACAAATGACCCCCAAATTCTCAGTGGCTCACAACAGCATTACCTTGAATTCTCGCGTACATTAGTTTGGTGGCTGCAAGTTGACCACAGCTCTTCTTAATTAGGTTCTCATTCTAGAACCCACACCGAAGGTGAAGGCTCTGTTTGGGTCAGGGCAGAGGGAAAAGCAAAAAATTAGGAGGAAGAGTAGTCACATCTTCAAGCTTTAAGCCACCTCTTAAAACTTCTCTCTCTCTCTCCCTCTGCTCCCTCCCTACTTGTGCATGTGCTTTCTCTCTCTCTCAATAAAATTAAATTAAATTAAAATCAAAAAGAAATTGTTAAAAAAAAAAAAAAAAAAACACAAAACTTCTGCTCCGGTGCAACTGCCCCAGGCAAGATACCTGACCACGCCTGACAATACTCTGCCTGCAAGGAGGCACCGCCTGTCGCATGGCAATGGCAGGGACACATGGCATTACAGGGAAGACAGAAAATGATACAACTGACTGCAGATTTAGAAGATGTGATTTCTTCCCATGGGCATCAGTTTGAGTTGGAGATGAAAGCTGGAGAGGAGAAAGGAAAAATTCTTTGGATTATTGTCTTCAAAGAAAATTGGACAAAAGGACAATGTAAGATAGAGAAGTGGAGTGTCTAGAGTTCATTAAAAGCAAACTAAATTGAGGGACACCTGGGTGGCTCAGTCGTTTGAGCGTCATGACCTTTGGTTTAGGTCATGATCCCACAGTTCTGAGTTCAAGCCCTGCATCGGACTCTCTGCTATCGGCTTGGAACCTACTTTGGATCCTGTGTCTCCCTCTTTCTCTCTGCCCCTCCCCCACTTGTACTCCCTCTCTCTTTCTTTCTCTCCCAAAAATAAACAAACATTTAAAAATAACAAAAAGTAAATGGAGAGCTCTTTGCGGGCGGGACTGGGTCTGGCTCACATTTACTTCCCCTTTATGGTGGCGGGGCCAGCAGGCTCTTAGTCATGGCTCGGTCCAACTGACAGCATTAGCTCCCTCTAGAGAAGAGAAATGGAAATGTTCAAATACAAATAAAACACAGCAGAAGTCTTGATCTCACGAATGTGTTGGAAGAGGATTCTAACTCGAAATGGAAGTGACGTTCCCAGCACGTAGCTGGGCCTCAACCGTGTTTGCTTCCCACTGTGAAAGGCTGGGCCGGTGCAGTCAGTGTAGTTAAAGCCTCCAGATGGCACACCCACCCGGAAGCGGCCCCGCCAAGGAGACCCGAGCGGACATTAAAATAAGCAAAGAGGGGCGCCTGGGTGGCTCAGTCGGTTAAGCGTCCGACTTCAGCTCAGGTCATGATCTCACGGTCCGTGAGTTCCAGCCCTGCGTCGGGCTCTGTGCTGACAGCTCACAGCCTGGAGCCTGCTTCGGATTCTGTGTCTCCCTCTTTCTCTGCCCCTCCCCTGTGGTGCTCTCTCTCTGTCTCAAAAATAAATAAAAACATTAAAAAAAAAAAAAGCAAAGAATCCGTTCACTGTCCAGCTGTTCATAAATTTTAAGTTCATCTGTTCCTCTGCTCCAAAGAACTCCAAGCATTATCAGTAAAACTCTAAACATGAAATGTGTGATAGAACATCACAGTCTGTGGAAGAATGGGCAAAAACCCCTTTGCTGTTCCCCTACCAGTGGTAGCCTGAAAGGCGAATACATGGTCGAAACTTTGGAGACGTCAAGGAGAACATGTTGGTTTATTGGGCTAGTTTTGTTGGCGCGCTTGCCTTGGACGATCCACACGGATGCGAGAGAGGCTGAATCATACCCTGTTGCAGCGTTTCGGTCTACCCTGTTGCAGCGTGCCAGAGAATGGACGGGGTGCGTGTGCGTGTGCAGCAGTGTCAACAACAGAGAGCTTGGCAGGGGCGCATGTCCTGAGGTAGGTGTGCTTGGGCCATTACCTGGAAGTCCTGCTCACGCGGGGCTGGCCGGGACAAAGACGTGGGAGGGGCGGGGGGGTGGGGGCGGGGTGGGAGAACACGTCCCAGAGAGGGCATCCGAAGGAGCGTTTCCATCAAGCTACTTGTTCCCTGCCAGGCGTAATCGCAGCGTTACGTGACCGCGCGGCCTCCTAATCTAAGGAATTTGAATGGTCCCATTAAAGAGAGCACAGGCCGAGTGAAAGCAGGTCGGGGTACTAATGAGGTGGCTGGCTGTTCACAGGGAAGGAATTCATTACACATCCCGACGAGGCCACGTTCGGGAGGCTTCATACCGCACATTGTCGCCGCACCTCAGGTTTCCCCACCTGTCCTTATGGCTGAGACTAAACAGCTGCCTCTAAAATCAACACAGCAGTTAGCGCTGGGAGCAGAAAAAGCCTCGAGTCCTGGCTGGCGGCATCCAGAGACTACTGCCCTCCAGCGGGCCAGAGTATACTTCGTTACTTATCCCGGCCCTTAAAGTATCATAAAGCTGATTGTTACTAAAGTCAACTTCCAAGCTTTGAAAAGGGATTTCTATGACCTTAAATTATGATCTTAAAATACTGATGAAGTTTGACTTGTGAAATCCAAAGACATTTTACCCTAGTTACAACTGATGGCTTATAATCCAAATATCCATCTCTTATATAAATGAACAATGATCTCTGTCCATCAAATAGGAAGTAAACTCATTCCCAAACGCAATTTTTACCTGTTCTAGGACATGTGTATTTAGCGTGTTATTTCTTCTCCAAGGGTTGCCTGAGATTCATCGCTGTTGCAACGTGACTTTCATTCAGAAGCTTATAGTGGAGGATTGTTCTTCATTTTCTTAACACTTGACTTAATTTTCATTTAGGCTCTCTTTGCACCAACTGGTAGAAACCATCCCGAGTAATGTGGCGGTTCCCTGGGACATCCACTTTTTCCCTGGACTTGTGTCCACTGCCACTGTTCCTGCCTTGGGTCCCTCCACTTCCCGTGTCTAGTCTCTCCCTCCCGCTCAAGGAAATCTTTTCTAGGCGGACGTGGTGGGCTGGAGGTGGCAGGAGCCTTGCTCGTACTCACGGCCATGTCCTCTTTCAATCTGCTGTCTGTGCACTAGTCCTGTCTGTCCAGACTGTCCAGAACCAGAGGAAACTCCTCTTCTCTGCTTTCAGCTCCTGTTATCTCTCCCGAACAAGGAGCACAGGACTGTGGACTGACTGAACAGGGAGAAGGGTCAAGGTATTTCAGAGCACATCATCCCACTGTCCCAACTAAAAAAAAAAAGCATTTGAAAATCACTTACAGTAAGGTGTCAGTGACTCATCACAGTATTTTACCTAGAGTCATACTTTGAAGAAGAATGAGAGAGTGCTGGTGGGATTTCACTCATCAGCTGTTGTGGAGGCAGAAGAAGAATTTTCTCTGTCCTAAATCAGTACACGCAGGTCTGCCACTCTGTAGGACAGATCCCTGGCCCTGCTGGCATCCGCCCATGATACGGCTTATACTTTGGGGCACCGGGGTGGCTCAGTCGGTTAAGCGTCGGACTCTTGATTTCAACTCACGTCATGATCTCACGGGTTTGTGGGGTCAAACCCCATGTTGGGCCGTGTGCTGACAGTGCAGAGCCTGCTTGGGATTCTCTCTCTCTCTCAATAAATAAATAAACATTTTAAAAAATACTGCTTACACTTTGCTCCATGCCTGGGTTCCCACTTGTTCACATTTTTAATATCCTCCCCTGACCAACAGCTAAACCACACTGTTTCCTTTTAAAGGGAAGCTGTCTGCGTGTTGGCAAAGATTAAATCTTGTGTGCATATCTGATTCCGTGAAAGAAATTGTATTGTTTCCTGGATACTTCCAAACCATTGCTGTGCTCCTGTGTTAGCTTAATCCAATGGTTCTGCAAGTGTGAGGATCCCCAAACTAGCGGCATTACCATCACCCCAGAGCTCGTTAGAAAAGCAAATTTAGGGGCACCTGGGTGGCTTGGTCGGTTGGGCATCCAACTTCGGCTCAGGTCATGATCTCACGGTCCGTGAGTTCGAGCCCCGCATTGGGCTCTGTGCTGACAGCTCAGAGCCTGGAGCCTGTTTCAGATTCTGTGTCTCCCTCTCTCTCTGACCCTCCCCTGTTCATGCTCTGTCTCTCTCTCTGTCTCAAAAATAAATAAACATTAAAAAAAAAAAAACAAAGCGAATTTATAACCCTGACCTCAGACTTACAGAACTGGAAATCTGTGCAGGTTTTTTTCAGTTTTATTGAGAAATGATTGGTATACATCACTGTATACGTGTAAGGTATACATGCTGTACACAGCATGATGGTTTGATTTTCACATATTGCGAAATGATGATCACAACAGGTTTAGTTAACATCTATCATCTCACACAGATAGGATAAAAAGAAAAAAAAATTCGCCTTGTGCTGCCAACTCTTAGGACCGACTCCCGTAACAGCTTTCCTGTGCATCTCACAGCCGCACTGGTTAGTCATCTATTGTACTTTCCAGGCCGCCCTAGTGCAGCTTTATCTTCTAACTGGACCTTTGTGCTTTCGACCACCTCCCTCCAATTCCCCTTTCTGGCCAACAACCCTCACTCTGGTAACTGCAAGTCTGATCTCTTTCTGTGATACTGGTGGTGGTGTTCTTGTTAGACTCCACCTCTGAGTGAGATCATACAGTATCTGTGTTTCTCTGACTTATTCCATTGGACATAATGCCTTCAAGGTACATCCATGTTGTTGCAAACGGTAGAACTGTCTTAGCTGTCTTTTTTATGGCTGGAGAGTATTTCATTGCACAACAACTTCTTTATCCACGCATCCATCGATGGACACCTAGGTTGTTTCCAGTCTTGGCTGTTGCGAATAATACTGCTATGAATGAGGCGGTACAGGCATCTTTTCGAGTTAGTGTTTTTATTTCCTTTAGATATATTCCCAGAAGTGGAATTGCTGGGTTGTATGGTATTTCTATTTTTAATTTTTAGAGAATCCTCCATACTGTTTCTACAGTGGCTGCACCAATTACATTCCCACCAACAGTGCACAGGGGCTCCCTTTCACCAACGTCCTCACCAGCTTTTGTTATCTCTTGTCTTTTTGACCATGGCCATTCTGACAGCTGTGAGGTGATATCTCGTCATGGTTTTGATTCACATTTCCCTAATGACCGGCGATGTTGAGCATCTTCTCATGTACCTGTTGACCATTTGTACGTCTTCTTTGGGAAAATGTCTATTCAGGTCCTTTGCTCATTTTTTACTTTCAGTTTTTGGTTTTTGATGTTACATTATATGAGTACTGTATATATTTTTGATATTAATTCCTCGTCAGATATATAGTTTGCAAATATTTTTTCCCATTCCATAGGTTGTCTTTTCATTTTGTTGATGACTTCCTTTGCTGTGGAGAAACTTTATATTTTGATGTAGTCCCACATGTTTATTTTTTATTCTGTTGCTTGTGCTTTAGGTGTCATTTCCAAAAATTCATTACGAAGGAGCTTCGTTCCTATGTTTTCTTCTAGGAGTTTCATGATTTCAAATCTTACATTTAAGTTTGTAATCCACTCTGAGTTAATTTTTGCGAGTGGGATAAGAACAGGAGTCAGCAATCTGTGTTGTAACAAGAAACTCTCCAAGTTATTCTAATGCCCAATCAAGTTTGAGAACCACTGGCTTAATCTATTGTTTACTGCAGTAAGAGTAGCTATAGACCCAAACGGGGCATTCCTAGCCCTTGCAAAGGTCAGAATGCAGCCTGCTGTAGAGCCACAATCAAATTAATACATACAGCATGATAAGATTCTCCAACTATAGACTATACTGCCTTGGAGAACATTTGTCATGTAGGAATCTCTCAGGATTTTTCCTGTTGCAAGGAACAGAAACTCTTTCAAGAGAACTTAAATGAAATTGGGAAGCCTGTTTTCTCTTTCGTCAGGTGCACTAATTGACCTAAAGCTCTTCAGCTCCTTTTAGCCTAAATTACATTATAACACGTTATTAGACCATCAATAATTAACAACTAAGACTAACACTCTTCCTCTGGGGAAATGAAAATACAAAAAAAAAAAAAAAACCCCAAGAATTTTGAAACCGAAAAACTGCAATTCATCTTGAACACGCAAAATTAAATAAACTTTTAAATAGGGTTCTAAAACAATGCTTTAAGGAAACAGTTCCTGACCTAAAATGCTTTCTCCAACTTGATTTTCAAACACCACCAAAAGACGATGCTTAATCTGCAAAATTACTTTTGTTCTCCGAGCACGTATCAAGCCAGAGAATGAGAACCGGAACATTCGGATGGGCAGGAAATGCTTTTCCCTCCCAGAGCTGCAGATGGAAGAGTGGTTGATAACTAAGATCGTGGCGCCATCTACAGGTCCTGAGGAGGATCGACAGCATGACCAGACTGCTTGTAGACTGGGTTAGAAAAAGAAGGGAGTCGTGGTAAAACCAAACACCTGTAAGTGCAGGAGTGGCCAGAGTCGTGGAACCACAGTACCTTCTCCAAGCTGCTGCAACTCTACATGTGATGGTCTCTGCGGTCCAGAGCTAGAGCTCTACCCCAGATCCTGCTACCTCAAGTGCGGTCGGGGGGACAGCGGCTTGAGCATGCTTTGAGATCTAGTGAGAGATGGAAATTCTCAAGCCCCACTCCAGACCTACTCAATCAGAATCTTCAGTTTCCAGGTGATGTGTACCCTCACCGAGGTCTGAGAAGCTCTGTTCTGTGTGCTTTCCCAACGACTAAGGCCACTATTCCCGATTTCACAAAAGCAGGTTAGGGGACATAGGGTGGAGAAGGAAAACACACCTCACCAATGGATAGAACTGCACAGACTTGATGAGAGGATGCCATTCATTAGCATTAAATATCAGCAAGTTACTAACCCATGCCAAGAGTAAAAGCAGAGCCATGATATTACAAATATTACATTTTCCAAAGACGCACTCTGTTATTTTCCAAAGACAGTACTTTGAGGACCTCTGCCTCATCCGCAGCTGTCTAAAGACCGAAAGCTTTCCTGCCTCAATTCCACTGATTCATGTGCCTTGTGTCTACCGAGCTCCCCCTTCAAGGTAGTTCATAATGTCTCCTGGATGTCAGCCAGAAGCTTTCCTCCCCTGGATTCCCAGAACACTCTCCCCAGTACCCCTCTACACCCTTACGCTCCTTCTCAGGACCCTTACTGTTGTACAAAATAATTCTTTACTTGCCTTGGCTCCTTTTTTCAATCATAATTGCCTTGAAAAAAAAGAGCCATGATTATGCATTTGAATTCATTAATTTATTCTAATTCTAAGCACCTACTATGTGCCAGGCATTATGCATTTGATTAAAATACAACGGGCACAATCCCAGCACTTATAGAGCTCATATATTTGTAGAGTAAAATGTCAAATAACGATAACAGAATAATAGGTAATCGATAACAATATGTGGGTCAAGAATACAGTGTTTGGGGGCCATCTAACTTAGACTTGAAAGAACTACTTAAAAATCTCAGCTAAAGGGACACCTGGGTGGCTCAGTCGGTTAAGTTTCTGACTCTTGGTTTCAGCTCAGGTCATGATCTCACAGTTAGTGATTTTGAGTCCGGCATCGGGCTCTGTGCTGACAGCACAGAGCCTGCTTGGGATTCTTGCTCTCCCTTTCTCTCTGCCCCTCGTCCCCGCTCACACTCTCTCTCTCCCCCTCAAAATATAAATATAATATAAATAAGTAAGTAAGTAAAATCTCCAGGAAAGGATACAGAGTTAATCAGGCAAAGGGGGAAAGGGAGACGGGAGAGTAGCAGAAGTCCTCCAGGAAGGGGGAATGCTTGCATCATTAAAACCGTATCTTGGGCATCAGATAATACCAAAAATAAAGTGTGTTTGACAAAGAGATCTGAAGAAACTCAGACACTAGGACTTGCCAGATATGGCAGGGGAGTATCTGGAGCGGGATGGGTGTTGGGGCGGGGGGATAGGAGAAAAAGTCTCGACAGCATACTGGATATTAAGAAAACAAATATAAGAGGCTGATGAATATACAAAAATTTTAAGGGATAATGATCTTCAGCTTAAATTCAGCATTCCAGCCGAACATCCCACCAGTATAACAGAATAAGGATATTTTCAGACATGAAAGACTTCAAAGAATTTTCCTCCCATGCACCCTGTCCCAGAAAGCCACAGCAGGACATGTTCCACTCTAAAGGAGTAAACCCAAAGTAGAGGAGGACATGGCATTCAATGCAGGAGAGCCCAGTGTCAGGCTAGCAGCTCAGCCGGTCTCCAGAACCAGAGGGAAGGATAAACCAGAAGACCCCAGGAAGAACACCTCTGGAAAGTAATAAAACATTGATATGGTGGCACAGCGGGAAGTAATTAAAGATTATCTGTTATGATAATTACGGCAGATAGAGCAAGGTTAAAAAAAAAAAAAAAGAAGGCTATGGGACACTAGAGAGAAAAGACAGTAAGAAACAAACACAGCTCTCTGCTTGGCTCTGCAATGAACTATATTATACATTCATCAGAAAGCAAATGCTGATTATGAATTCAAAATGACTTAACTGGGGGCCACCTGGGTGGCTCAGTCGGTTGAGCCTCTGACTCTTGATTTCAGCTCAAATCATGGTCTCGCGGTTCCTGAGTTCAAGCCCCACATTGGGCTCTGTGCTGATAGTGCAGAGCCTGCTTGGGATTCTCCTTGCCTGCCCCCCCCCCCCCGCCTCTCTCAAAAATAAAATAAACTTTAAAAAACATAAAATGATTTAACTGGAATTTCTGCTACATTCTATTCGTTGCAGAAGTGTTCTATAAATGGGCTCAAGATGGTCCCTGTAAATTAGCCTATAATGGCCTGCTGTTTCTTTCTTCACAGCAGTCTAGGACCATCAGCCCAAAGCCCACCAGTGCCAAACTCAAATCTTCACACATCCATTTGCTTTAAATATAGTGAAAAAAAAAAAAAAAAAACCAAAACAACAAAAAAAAACCTCCCATATTTTTAGCCAATTAGAGCATACTTACTGTACATAGCCCATGAAACTGCCTTGAACATCTGCCAACCACAGACGAGACAACACTACAGCTGTAAGAGACCCAAACTCCTGCTGCCCTTCGGAGCGGTTGCTGCTGAACGGCATTACCTAGACAGAGGAGTCCATTTGATTTTCCCTCCCCTCGCCCCTCCCCCACCGGGGGGTCCCTTCTCCTGTTCCCCTCATGGGTGCTGGTGCCACACCACCATCTCTGGAACTAATTTCTCCTTAGTTCTGTCAGTTCTTATGGGTTTTGACCCTGCTACTGGGAGGAACTTCCCTCTCAGGCAATTGTGTTCAAGCGCCACCCAAATAAGGTTTGCGTGTTACTGCCTCTCCTGATCCTGTCTCCTGGATCGACGCCCAAATCTCCCAACTTATCATAACAAGTTACAAACATTTCCACGTTCAAGAGGAGGTAATATAGACTTCACCTCTCCACACTGTAAAGAGTATGTGGGATGGGATATATATTCAAGGAACCATTCTTGGAAAAATACAATCTGTCACTAAGATCCATATACAAAAATTAACTGCATTTCTATTCAGTAGCAACGGTTAGGAGTATTAAATAGATACAATCTATACCAGGACACGACAAACATCAGATGTCTAGCAACAAAGCTAATGGAAGACGTATAAGACCTCTACACAGAAAACTACCAAATGTTACTGACAAACATTAAAGAAGTCTTAAATGGACAGATCTATCATATTCAAGGATTGGAAGAAATCTACAGTTGCCGTTTACACAGGCCAGTTAGGTCAAGTTGGTTAATTGTGTTTAAGCATTTATGTGGTTTTTTGTTTGTCTATTTTTTGAGAAATGCTCATTGTCCTAAAGTCTGCGTTGTCTGATCTTAGAACATTTATGTAATAAGGGACTTATACCCAGAATATATAAAAATCTGTAATATCACTAGGACAATTTATAAAAGCTGGCCCAAAGATTTATATGGCCACTTCAAAAAAGAGGATATCCAAATGGACAATAAACATGCAATGGAAGTTCAGCCTCATTACTGATCAGGGAAATGCAGAATGAAACCACAAAATTTACTGCTGATGGCTAAAAATACGTAAATGAAAAGAAAAAAGTAAAAAAAAAACCCACTAGCAATATCAAATATTGGCAAGGACTGGGGAAACTGGAATTCTCATATACTTAACGGTGGGAGTGTAAAAATGGTACAACTACTTCAGAGAACAGTCTGCAAAACATAACAAAGCTGAACACATTCCACTCCAAAATTGCACACACATGGGCACCAAAAGATGTGCATAAGAATGTTTATTAGGGCTATTTGTAATAGCCCCAAACAGAAAACCCAATGCCCACCAATGGGAAGATGAATAAAGTATGGTCTATTCATATGATTAAATATTATACAACAATAAAAATGAGGGACCTCTTGCCACATCTACAATGGATCAGTTTCACAAGGTTGAGGAACAGAAGTCGTACACAGAAGGGTATCTAATATATATGAAGTTCAAAAACAGACCAAGTAATTTATGTGGCAGAACTGAGAATAGTGGCTCTTAGGGGCTGAGAATTAGAAGGCAACAGGAGGGTGACCTTTGAGATGTAAAAATGTTCTGTTTCTTGATTTGGAGGGTGATAATGAGTATGCACACTTTCCAAAAACTCATGGAGCTTAAGATTGATGGACTTTGCTGCCTATGTATTATGCTTCAATAGAGTGTTTAAAATTCATTTTAAGTGAATTTAAATATTTTAAAGGATTTAACTCTCAGTGGAGGACGTGGCAGACCAAAGGGAGTGCCACTCCTGCGTGAGCTACAGACACCAGTTCTATGTGGAATTGCCTCACAAGGTCGTGTTATTTGTACAAGAAAGGAGACCACAGGGAATGCTGATTCCCCAAGCCATGACCCCCTGAACAAGGCAGAGCAGGCTCCTTTTATAAGCACTTGGGATGAAGATTCAGAGGGTCAACGTAACATTATAAGGAGGCCGAGACACTTTCTGGCACTTTCTGATTCATCTGCTCAGGTGTTTCCCTCAAATGTTTCTTTTTCTGTTGCAGCCATTTGTTAGTTTCTAAAAGGTAAGATGGACAGGCAGAAGCTTCTAGGAGGTTCCTGAGTTCAGGAGGTCAGGCTGGTGACAAAACCCCTCCTCTAGTTTTACTCTGCTCCTCATCCTTAAGGGGCACAGGCCAAAGGGCCATCTCCCGCAGCTACTTCCTGCCTGACGTGTGTGACGTCACAGGGGTTAGTAGAGGAGCAGAACTGTTTTCCTGGCTAGTCTGAGACATGCTTGTGTGTCACTGGGTTTAACCTCTAGCTGTTCACACCCTTGTGTTAGTACCATCTGCAGTTTTGCAGCCTCCATACGCTTGACCCCAAACTACCCAAGAGTTGGGTATGCAGGGTCCAAAAACTGATGAGAATAGCAGGATTATTAGTGACCCCAGAGAAGAGAGGAACCATGTGATCCTGGGTGGGTAGTGCCATTCTGCACATTCTGGAGGGTCCTCCTCTTTGGTTGAAGGTAGGTAGGCAAGCTGCCTGATGAAAGATTTTCTTAATATTTACTTCTACTACAGCTGAGGTATTAATCCAGGTACTACATGAAGTATTAATTACTGCACAGACCTTCCTCCCACTAACAGGGAGTCCACAGCCAGTCTAGTATCTCTTACTTAAATTCACCAGAGAATTTAATTCCCAAGAGTGCCCTGCTGTGTTGATAGTTTTAGATATCCCTAGAACGACTGTGACAAAAACTAATATCAGGAAAAGCGTTCATTTTGAGATTGTAAGGCTAAAACATCGCACCCAGTTTCTAGAACCCAATGGACAAAGAGAACCAGAAAACTATCCATTTACTGTGCTAACTATGATCTGAGGCACTCGTTATTGAACAGTCGCAGAGAAAATGATTTCACCCACTCAAGGGGTGAGACAAGACTGAAGAAACCACATCAGCAGAGCCAGTATCATTCAGATTGAAACTCTCAGAGTTCAAACCTGAGAACCTCTATCCGTGGGGGCTTCACTTACCTCGTGGATGCAGAAGAACAGAAGTTACAGGCCTGTAAGTGACTCATACCTGTACTTGTGGTCATTTGTTTTGGGAGCGCCTCCTCCTGAGTTTCTGGTGCCGGTGCCTTTTTCACTCTGGAGTGGTGGATCCAGGCCATGACTCCTTCTAATTTTATTTTATTTTATTTTTTTAAATGTCTATTTTTATGTTTGAGAGAGAGAGGGAGAGAGAAAGAGCAAGCAGGGGAGGGGCAGAGAGAGAGGGAGACACAGAATGTGAAGCAGGCTCCAGGCTCTGAGCTGTCAGCACAGAGCCCGACGTGGGGCTCGAACTCACGAACCGTGAGATCATGACCTGAGCCGAAGTCGGCCGCTTAACCAACCGAGCTACCCAACTGAACCCCTCCCTCTAATATTAAGGAAGAATGTGTGGCTAATACTACTAGGTGGAGCCCTGTCTAGTTGGGCGTAACTGGTCCTGCAGCAACCCATTTTTCCAACTTTTGAGGTACACCTTCTCCCCAGGTCCATTGGGTGAAGTCCAATTTCAGTAGGTAGGGGGAGGTAAAAGCTTCCATACTCGTTGAGTGTCTCCACCACTTGTCAAAGGTTAATTATATGCTTAATAGCCAGAGAATCCTCTGGGTCTGGCAGTGAGGAGGAGTAGAGTTTGTAGGAAAGGGCCTCCCATACATCATTTTTTTTTTTTTAGTTTATTTATTTATTTTGAGGGAGGAGCAGAGAGAGAAAGAAAGAGAGTGAAAGAGAGAGAAAGTGGAGGAGGGGCAGAGAGAGACAGAGAGAGAAAATCCCAAGAAGGCTCTACACTGTCAACGCAGGGCCTGACATGGAGCTCGATCTCATGAACCATGAGATCATGACCCGAGACAAAATCAAGAGTTGGACTCTCAACCCACTGAGTCACCCAGGCACCCTTCCCATAAGTCATCTTGAATAAGCTAAGTTTTAGTTTACCTCTTGAGGCAGCCCTTATCCTAGAAAGGGATATTGGTAATAATAGTCTCAATTTTCCTGTGTTTCTTGGCACAAACTAGCCAGGATCTTTTTCAGGGTTTTTTAGCCTGTTCTGTCTTTCCAGGATAGCTGCTCGGAGCGTGCAGTGGTTCCCATTCTCGGCAGCAGCTGACTGACCCTTATGAGCCCAATTCAAAGATTCACTCTAGCTCTCAGCTTCCTGCTCTGGGCTCTGCAATTACTTCCAGGACAGAGCATCTCTAGCTTATCCTTCTGAGCTCTAGGCCTTTCCGTGATCTCGGCTAGGTAATTCTTCACTATATGCTGGCTCTAGGATGTTTTTAAGAGGTTGCTTTTTTATATTCTGTCCAGGCTTTTAACTTATTTTCAGCAAGTCTTATCAGTTCTACCTTCAAAATACATCCAGAATTTTACCACTGCTCACCACACTCACTACCACTACCCTGCCCCAGTCCTCAGGTCCTCTCGGCCTCTTAGGCGATTATCGTGAGGACCTCCTCACCCACTCCTCTGCCTATACCCCTGTGTGTGCAGTCCATGCCTCAACACAGCAGCCCGAGGGAGCCTATTCAAACCTAAGTCATATCATGTCACCCCAATGACTTCCCATCAGACACGAAAGTCAAAGTGCTTTCTGTGACCAAAAAGTCCCACATAATCTAAGCCCTCATTGCTTCTCTGAACCCTTGACCCACTGTCTTATTACTTTTGCTTATTACTTATTACTTCTTTAATGTTTCATCAGGCGTTAGTAATCCAGTGCTGCATAACAAAACATCCCCAAGTCTAGCACTTAAAAACAACAAAAGCAGGGCACATGGGTGGCTCAGTTTAGGTTAGCGTCCGCCTCTCAGTTTCGGCTCAGGTCATGATCTCACAGATTGTGAGATCAAGCCCCACATCAGGCTCTGTGCTGATGGTGCAGAGTCTGCTTGGGACTCTCTTTCTCTCCCTCTCTCTGACCCTTCCTCACTTGTATACTCTCTCTCTCTCTCAAAATAAATAAATAAACTTAAAACAAAATTTTTTTAATGAAAAGAAAACATCAAAAGTCATGTTTTCCTTTGGTCAAGACTTCAGGAAGGGATCAGAAGCACTTCTCAATCAGGGTATTCAAGAGGCCTGCACTCAAGATATTATCTGGAGCTATGGCTGTCTGAAGGCTAGACTGGAGCTGGGATTAGACCTGCTTCAGTGATGGCCCACTTACACACTGGCACATCAGCACTGGCTATAGCCTGGGACCTTTCCTCATGCTGCCTGGGTGTTCTCAACATCACAGCAGTTGGTTTCCCTCAGGGTGAGCGATCCAAGCAATCGAGGCAAAGCCACAATGCCTTTGCTGACTTGGCCTCAGAAATCACACATGGTCGGGACGCCTGGGTGGCTCAGTTGGTGAAGCGTCCGACTTCAGCTCAGGTCATGATCTCACAGTCCGTGAGTTCGGGCCCCGCGTCGGGCTCTGTGCTGACAGCTCAGATGCTCTCTCTGTCTCAAAAAAATAAATAAATGTTAAAAAAAATTAAAAAAAAAAAAAGAAGTCATACATGGTCACTTCTGTTGTGCTCTTTCATCATACTGGGCCAGCACTAAGTCAGTGTGAGAGCCAATTATACAAAGGCACAAACACCAGGGGGTGAGAATAGGGAGGATGCCTATCACACTTTAACAGGCCAGGCATGGCTGCCTCATGACCTTCACATTTACCACTTCCTGCTGTTTAAAATGTTCTTCCCCTGATGTCCATATGGCCAGCTCCCTCACTTCCTTTACATCTTTTTAAATATTATCTTTGGGATACCAGGGCGGCTCAGTCAGTTAAGCATCCGACTCTTGATTTCAGCTCAGGTCATGATCCCACAGTTTGTGAGATCGAGCCCCACATCAGATTCTGTGCTGACAGCACAGAGCCTGCTTGGGATTCTCTCTCTCTCTCTCTCTCTCTCTCTCTCTCTCTCTCTCTCTCTCTCCCTCTCTCTCTCTGCCCCTCCCCTGCTCATGATCACTCTCTCTCTCCACCCCCCCCAAAATAAATAAAAAAACACTAAAAAATATATATTATCTTCACAGTGAGGACTGTCTGCCCTCCCCCCCCATCTAAAATGGAAACAAATACCTATACTTCTTCTGCATTGAACACAAGTTCACTTTTGAGACCTTTGTGACTAGAGCAAACCTGATCATATGCTTGAATCCCACTCAAACAGGTCTGTCTCAAGTCTTTTTAAGATTATCCTAAAGGGGGGCGTCTGGGTGGCTCAGTCAGTTGAGTGTCCAACTTTGGCTCAGGTCATGATCCCACGGTCTGTGGGTTCAAGCCCCACGTCAGGCTCTGTGCTGACAGCTCAGAGCCTGGAGCCTGCTTTGGATTCTGTGTCTCCCTCTCTCTCTGCCCCTCCCCTGCTCATGCTCTGTCTCTCTCTCTGTCAAAAATAAACATTAAAAAAATTTTTTTTAAAGATTATCCTAAAGGGGTTTTGCAATTGGCAAAATTAGGAATCCAGATGCGGCAAAACCAGCCATTCCCAAAAACCCACACAACTGTGGGTCCTTGGTGGGCCAGCTGACATAATACTATTTTCCTTTCTTGAGGAAGACCTCACTGCCCCTCAGACATCATAAACCCCAAGTATTTTACAGCTTCCTTCAAAATTTGGGCCTTTCTTTTCAATACCTTATATATCCCTTGCTGGCTATAGTATTTTTGTGATATACAACACCTCAATAATCAGAATTACAAGTGATGACATTATACCAGGACCTACTAGAACTTGAGGGATTTCATTTAATTTCTAGAACAGCCATAGCATTTACCCATACAAGATAACCTTACCCATACAAGATAAGAAGGTTTATCATCGCTTAGTTGATAATGCTTCCCAAACCAAATAAACAAGCCTAATTAGTCAAAGACTTCATTTAGATTTTGAATTTGGGGAAGTTTGTAAAAAAAAATATTGGAAGGTTTTAAAGCCCATGTCTAAGTGGGATCACAGATCATTATGAAACTTTTGCTCAAGTTGGTAATAAGAGATTCAACAGGAGGTTATTAAGAGGATTCTGTTTTCTTAAATAATCAAAGACCTGATAAAAACAAAGCATAGAAACTGTTTTTCCTGGGTAGATAAAGAAAAATCTTTACTTATTTATTGATTGATTGATTTGAGAGAGAGAGAGAGAACACGAGAAGGGAGAGGGGCAAAGGGAAACAGAGAATCTTAAGCAAGTTCCACGCTCAGTGCAGAGTCCAACGCAGGGCTCAATCCCATGATCATGACCTGAGCTGAAATCAAGAGTCGGATGCTCAACCAACTGAGCCACCCAGGCACCCCAAGAAAAAACTTTGTTTACAATTTTTTATCAAGAGTAAATCAAATTCCAACCTATGCCGGTATATATTTTTAAGTTTATTCTATTTTTTTAGTAATCTCTACGCTCAATGTGGGGCTCAAACCCGTGACCCCAAGCCAAGATCAAGAGTCACACTCTCCTCTGACTGAGCTAGGCCAGGTGCCCCTATACCAGTGTACTTTTAAAACTCACTCATTTCATGGGAAAAGATATTTGCAAATGACATATCGGACAAAGGGCTAGTATCCAAAATCTATAAAGAGCTCACCAAACTCCACATCTGAAAAACAAATAATCCAGTGAAGAAATGGGCAGAAGACATGAATACATACTTTTCCAAAGAAGACATCCAGATGGCTAACAGACACATGAAAAGATGCTCAACGTCACTCATCATCAGGGAAATACAAATCAAAACCACACTGAGATACCACCTCATGCCAGTCCGAGTGACTAAAATGAACAAATCAGGAAACTATAGATGCTGGTGAGGATGTGGAGAAACGGGAACCCCCTTGCACTGTTGGTGGGAATGCAAACTGGTGCAGCCACTCTGGAAAACAGTGTGGAGGTTCCTCAAAAAATTAAAAATAGAACTACCCTATGACCCAGAGATAGCACTGCTAGGAATTTACCCAAGGGATACAGGAGTGCTGATGCATAGGGGTACGTGTACCCCAATGTTTATAGCAGCACTCTCAATAATAGCCAAATTTTGGAAAGAGCCTAAACGTCCATCAACTGACTAATGCATAAAAAAGATATGATTTATATACACAATGGAATACTACTTGGCAATGAGAAAGAATGAAATCTGGCCATTTGCAGCAATGTGGATGGAACTGGAGGGTATTATGCTAAGTGAAATAAGTCAGTCAGAGAAAGACAGATACCCTATGTTTTCACTCATATGTCGATCTTGAGAAACTTAACAGAAGACCGTGGGGGAAGAGAAGGGGGAAAAAAAGTTATAGAGAGGGAGGGAGGCAAACCTTAAGAGACTCTTGGATGCTGAGAACAAACTGAGGGTTGGTGGGGGTGGGGGAGAGGGGAAAGTGGGTGATGGGCATTGAGGAGGGCAGTTGGGATGAGCAGCGGGTGTTGTATGGAAACTAATTTGAATAAATTATATTTTTAAAAAAGTTCAATTTGGACTCCATGGCCATGCACAGTTTCCCATGGCTGACCATCTTCAGAACCTCCCAAGATTATAGTCCTAGGGAGAGAATACAGTAAGGAGTCTGGAATAGTAAAGAGCATGTGGTAAGCACTAAAATAATGTATATTGAATGAATAAATATTGAATAAATCCAGGAATGCCCAGTAACCGGCCCACAGAGTCTTCAATGGTAGTGACTGAATAAATAAGTGATTAAATGGTAGAGTTATAAATAAATAAATAATTAATTAAATAAATAAATAAATAAATAAAACTCATTCATTCCCATCTCAGTCCTGATCACACATAAAACTCCTTTCCAGAGATTTCTTTTTCACAGGCTTTCTACAATTTTCTTTTTAACTTCAGATTTTATTCTGAATTTTCCCTCTCCTATACAACCAGTCTCATTTTAGGACAAGTTACTTTCTTTCTCCTCAACAAAAATGTATTTCCATTCCTCATACCTTTCTTACCAAAAACACATATCTTACTTTCCTTGCATACAGAGTTATTTCCCATATTATTTCCCATATTATTTCCAGTAGTCTTAGTTACAATTATTAGAATTCTAAATGCTTAGAGACTTTAATTTCTAGTAAAAACTAAGTAGTAAAGCAATTGTGAGCTGTTAAACCAGAACCATTTAGGTCAGCAAATTTCTGGATATATTTCATCATTCCTAAAAACATTACTTTTCACAATACCATTTTTCATAAAGCATAAAATATGATTACTAACAGACCCAAGTTATTGTTAGTTTCTCTGTAATAGGACAAAAGTGAATAAGCTTATTTTTAGTGATCAACGTTTCCATATTTTATCCAACTTATATATCCAGTGAGTTCAACCAGTTTATCATCTAATCCAGCAAAGATTTAAAGTTTTAGGTTGCCACAGATTTTGGAAGCCACTCACAAGTTTACCTACAGGCCTTTTTATCTATTCAACCTACTTGTTCTTAACGATTTTGCAGACAAAAATCAACCATCACTTGAAGCCATTTTTATTGACAAGGTGCTACAGATGCACCATACATTCAGGTAGAATAAAAGTGGATTACTGTAATAAGTTTGATGTTGATAACTCCAAAAGATATGCTGATGCTCAACAAACTTGGATTTTAATTTACAAGAGATTATCACAGATCTTGTGAACTTGAAAAGCATTTGCATTAGTTTATATTTTGGAGTTCTAGAGTGCCCAATTTTTTTTAAGTTTATTTGTTTATTTTTGAGAGAGAAGAACAATCAGGCGAGAGGGAGAGAATCCCAAGCAGGCTCCTCGCTGCCAGCACAGAGCCCAACACAAGGCTCCATCTCACAAACCGTGAGATCATGACCTGAACCAAAATAGAGAGCAGGTCACTTAAACGACTGAGCCACCCAGGCACCCCAACAATGCCCAATTCTTACAAGCACTTGCCTTTAAATCAAATGGAGTTCTTTTACAAATTACTTTTAACAACCATCCGGAGGTCAAACATAGCACACTTAGACACAAAAACCTTATTAAGATTTGTACTTATCCTTGATGACAAGTAAGTCTATGGAAGCTGCGGGCCAGGTTTGAACAGGGGTGCTTTAGTAGTTTGGGCCCTGTTTCATAGGTCAAAAGCTCCAGAAATCTTTTGGTCTCTTTTTCCCGAGACTCTTTTTATATTTTTACTGGAAAGGCTATCGTCCTGGGTGATCCGCAGAGAGAAGGCAGCCCCAGTATCAAGGAAAAAGCCAACTGGCTCTTCTACTAGGGCCACAGGTGCTCCTTGTGGGAGATGAGGATCTGATTTTCTATGAGGGGCACCTGGAATGATTTGGTTTTGCCCATCCCCTCTCCTTCCCCGGGGCAGTATGGGCAATCCCATTCCCAGCGCTCCTCGTGCTTACAATACACACACTGACTGTAACCCTATCTTGTCTTTGGTATCTTGGTCCCACGATTGGGACTAGGGACACTCACCCATGGGGCCTTCCTTTCCTCCCCTGAGTTACCTCATGCAGACTGGAGCCACTGCCACAACGGCAGTCTGTCTTCATTTTCTTGTCTTCTTCTTCACCCTCTGTCACATATCAGTTATTGAATACCCTAAAAGCTGTCTCTGTCCACTGAGTGGAGTTAGTGTTGGGACCTATGGCCAATTTTTGAAGTTTTCTGCAGATATCTGGAGCACTTTGAGATATGCAACAGGTATTAAGGGGCGCCTGGGTGGTTCGGTCGGTTAAACGGCCAACTTCAGCTCAGGTCACGGTCTCATGGTCCTTGAGTTCAAGCCACAAGACGGGCTCTGGACTGACATCTTGGAGCCTGAAGCCTGCTTAGGATTCTGTCTCCCTCTCTTTGTCCCTCCCCTGCTCGCCACACTCTGTCTCTCTCTCAAAAATAAACATTTAGGGGTGCCTGGGTGGCTCAGTCGGTTAAGTGTCTGACTTCAGCTCAGGTCATGATCTCACAGTTTGTGGGTTCAAGCCCCGCGTCGGACTCTGTGCTGACACCTCAGAGCCTAGAGCCTGCTTCAGATTCTGTCTCTCTCTCTAACCCCTCCTCCACTCACACTGTGTGTCTCTCTCTCAAAAATAAACATTAATTTTAAAAAAATTTTTTTAAATTAAAAAAATATATTTAAAAAAAGGAAGAAACGGGTATTAAGGACCACTTGACTACCTTGGGCCTCAGGGTCCCAATTTGTATGCATTTTTACAGAATCTCACAGCCTCTCTGGGAAGACTGATGGGTTTTTAAACAACACAACAATGTCAGGTATCTGAGACAAAGACCAACCAGGTATCCAGGCCCTAAATGAGCCCTCAGTAGATTGTTCCCGCTTTGCTGGGCGGGTGCTTCTGAGTCTCTGAACAGCCGGCTGCTGCAATCCTTCAACCCAGGGATGATTAGGCTGGATTTAAAGGAGCATTCAATCCCCCAGCTTGACTTGAACAAAGTAGGCTTGACTAACGAGATTTTTTTTTTTTTTTTTTTTTGCCGATTACCCACATTTTGTGAGACAACTCGAAGAGTAACTCTTCTAGCTGTGCTGTGGGATCAGCACCACTTACCTCCGTGGAAGGATCTTCTGAACAGAAGGCTCAGTGTAGCTGCTGGGTCTCCCAATGGGGCAGTGAGGCCGCTCCAGCAACACAGGTTGAGACAGTTAGGGACTATGGAACAGGCTCCAAGTGAAAAACCTTATGCACCTGGGGCTGTTATTGTTAAACTGCTTCTGTTACAGAGCAGAAGGAGACTGTGACCACGACGTGGCCCCATATACAAGTCTGGCTTAACACAGAAGACTCTCGCTCCCAAAAGTGCCAACCTGAATTGCCTGCCAATATCGACCGGTAGGGACACGGCCCTTCCAACCAATCAGGATGAGGTGGCTTTTTTTTCTCTTATTAGCGGATTGGATTGGAGCGGGAAATTTATGTAAGCGTAGCCTCCCTCTTTATAAGGTACCTCCCTTCAGCTAGACCTGTAACACCTGTTAAAACCTTGCAGGTGGCTTTGACTTTTGGGTCCAGCCTCGTCTCTATGCTGTAGGGTAACACAGGCACCAACAAGGGAGAGTCCCCCCAAAGAATCCTCGCTTGGCCCCAATAGCCTGGGCAGCTGCTGTTACCCACTGCTCTGCCCGTGGGAAACCAGGGAACTGAAATATAGAACCTCAGAAGGACGAGAGTGTCATCTGGGTCACCAAATCTGTTACGGGACCAAAGTTGGTCCGCTTCTTGGTGACCTATAGACAGACTGCACCAGATGGGAGTTGCCTCACAAGGTCCTCATGTGCACAAACAATGAGATCACAGGGTGTAATTTCCAAAGCAGTGACCCCCTGAACAAGAGAAGACAGGCTCCTGTTAGTAGGGCTTGGGATGAACATTCAGGGGATTTTACCATTATAATGAGGCTGAAGCATTTTTTGATTCATCTGCTAAGGTGTCTTCTTCAGATTTTTCTTTTTTCTGTTCCAGCATTTAAGTTAGTTTTCAAAAAGTATGACTGAGGCAGAAGCTTCTAGGAGTTTGAGTTCAGGAGGTCAGTCCTGAGTTCAGGGCCAGTGACAAAATGGGCAATAGGAAGTGTTTTAAAATTGATAAATCTAGAAGTAGCTGTAGAGCATATTATTTTAAAAATAAGAATTACCACAAAACAATTAAAAATGGTTGCCTCTAGGGGTGAGGAGGGGACTGTTTTTCAGTAATTTTTGGTAGATTTTTTCCAAGTGACATGCATGTTTATAGGTCAGAACATTTCAATGACTTGCAAAGGAAAAATGACTGGTGTAGGTAAAAATGTAAACAGTTTCCTACAACTAACAATGCTCAAGTCCATCTGACAGAAGACAATTCACTCCGCCCTTAGGCAAACTACACTTTTAAACACCAATTTTAAAAGTGTGAAAATTACATAAGGAAATGATACAACCTATAGTATCACTAGTTTTAAGTCAAATGCTAATCATTAGGAGAGGAGGAAAAAGGTGAAGGGTGGCAAAATATGCCGCTCCAAGACATGCTTACTTCGGCATAACGACAGTTGCGATCTAAAGACACAGAAAAAAAAAAACAGGTACAAGAAGGGCACTTTGACTCTGCCCTTTTTCTTTCTGAAAACAAGCTAATACTTGTCCTCCCCATTCTGAAGATGTCCTCCCTCAACCAAAAGGAAAGTACTATCCTCATTCAAGGGCAGGATGTTGAGACTGAGAGAATTCTATACAAAACCTTTTTTCTTGGCTTCCTCACATAACTTATCTGCTTTTCCACAGCTGCCTCTCTTTGTTCAACCCAGTATCAAAGCCTTTAGGTTATGCCACGTCTTTGGGTCATCTCCTTATGAGGGCTTCTATGCCACCGAAAACTTGTATTAAATAAAGGTTTCTTTCCTGTTCGTCCGTCTTGTGTCAGCTTAATTCTCAGGCCCAGCCAAAAACCCAAAGAAGGGGAAGGTAACATTTTTCCTGCCCTGCAAAGGCAAACCCTAGATACATGTTTATTCCATTAATGCATAGCAAACAACCTTAGTTGTTTACATCCCTATTTTCTGTTGTATGAAAACTAGAAGCTTGGTGTTAGAACAGAGTGATAACGCTTGGTACGCAATAGTATGTTGCTCCTGGATAAAACTTATCCTTTGGCTTATTTTTCAGACTAAACTGCTATTTCCCAGTGCAGCCTATAGTCGATGTTACGAGGAACTATGATGAAAAAGATGTTCCCTGTTCAATCATGTTTTAGGAATGTTTGGTTTCTTTATTGTAGATCTTCTCAGAACCATCATTATGTTAATGTAATGGTGATTCTCCAGGAGAAGGATATTCCTCCATGCCTCAAATGGTGAGGCGCTTTAAAATGTTTGTTAAACTTTAAAAGGAAGACAAAATTTAAAAAAAAAAACAATGTTTTTTTGATGGTAAACATCCATTACAGAAGGGATTAGGAGGCAGCTATTAGTAGGTTTAGGGTAATCTTGAAATCTGAAAATCTAAAATTTCCTCCGTAACTTAAAATCTTTCCCAGGACTGATATCTTTTAAGGTCTCCTGGTTATGTGGCAGCATTTGTGAGGTACACTAAAGTTTGTAGTTTAACTTTTTTTTTTTTAAGTAATCTCTACATCCAACGTGGGGTTCAAACTCATGACCCCGAGGATCAAGAGTCACATGCTCTACTAACTGAGCCAGCCAGGTGCCCTGATACACTGAAGGTGTTATGGTGGTTTTTCTAAAAGAGAAATTCATTCTGTTAAAATCAAATTTAACAAAACTTTTTTAAAAGAGACATTGGCTGCTAAAAGAGATTTCTGAATGTCAATTTATTTTTGTGTTTTTCAAGTCAAGATTATATGAACTATGTATGAACTACCCAGTTTTTAGATAGCAGAATAAAAAGAACAAGCAAAGGTTGTACAGGATATCTGATTCTTTTTAATCTGAACAGAAAATAAGTAAGTATACAAGTTTGCCAAAGAGAGTGGTAAAAACTGAAAGTTATGTATTATGGAATCAGTACATCAAGTTTTACTTTGGTAGCCGGTGATTCTCATAGTTAATTCTGCAAAAAACCAAAATCGGTTATACAGAAATAAGAATATAAAACGCCCCTTTCTAAACCCTAGTTTGATAAAACTGATTTCATATCTAGCTTATTGATAATATTCAGTTTCAGTTTTCCCTGTGCAAATAATACAAGTCATTAATGTGGTTTGGTGAGCTGAAATCAATTTCTCTTAGGATAGTTCAACATAATAACCCAAATATAAAAAAGCTATTCAAGATTCACAGAGATAAACCAGTGCCTAAGAAACATAATTCACCCATGTGCATAATCATTTATAACATATTTCTCCAACATAAAATCACGGTCAAAGACAGTGATAACATTGCATACTCAGTGCATTACTTCCTGTAGTGCATTCCTATGGCTCATCCGGAGTTTAATGCCGTGTAACCACCATACTTCTAATGAATGGGTTTCTACCATACACAAATCCATCCGATTCTTTTTAAAAATCTAACACTCTTAAAGACCTTGAGCTTGATATATAAGGACTTTGTGTTTTAATATCCCAAACATTGGGAAGATCAGGTGTGAAACATAGTAACCACCCCTTGTAAGCAAGACTGCACATAAATTTTTGTTATATCACCACAAAGAACCCTCAAAACAACTCAATACTGCAGATTGAGAGGGGCACATTTATGATTTAGCCAAAGAAAATTCAAATGGCTTTCCTGGAGTCAAATGTACCCCAAGACACATATACAAGGAATGAGTGTAGTGGTGGCAGCTAAAGAAATCTGCCACCGTGTAATAAATGCTATTATGCATTGATGTTGTACATTTTGATAATACACTGATTTGTTTCCCACTACCATGGAGCACAAGAAAATGAAACTCAAAACTATCTTGTTAGAACAGGATAAATGATGACCCCAGTTTTTAATAGGGTTCTTCACTGAAGGAAAAGATAGAGCCATCAAAGTCAAATTAGCTGACTTCAAATGGTTTACATCCCAGGATGAATCAGGTTACACTGATTTAAGCCCAATTTAATTTAGGCAGGTTTTTAACCACAAGAATAAGGACATTCTTAGTACATATTAATAATTAAACCAACATATACACAATTAGCAATCTCCTATATAATATTAATTGTAACAACTTGTTCTCAATCATTTCATAGCTAATTTGTTGCTTTGTTTAAAAACAAACAAGCTCAACTTTATTTTACAATGTACTGTATATTTCTAAGTGTGTTCTGTAATGAATTCATTGAAGCAGTACAGCTCTCTGGATTCTAAGAGCCAAACTCAACTGTATCTTCTGTTATCTGTTTGAATTCATAATTGCCTCTCCCATCCATATGCAGGTAGTACTGTAGGAAAGAAGCAGGGGAGAAAAATCAATGACTAAGAGAATTTCCTTTTTGTCAGCAATTTATGTAGAGGTTATTATGCAAGAGTACGACTGGGAATTACTTTAAGCTTTACTAAAACTGTCAAAAGTTTTATACACAGAAAGGTAATAAGACTAAATGAAGACGTCTTATCTTTTTTAAAAATAGCAACAATATAATTCTGCTTGGAGTGGATATAGTAGTTTCCTTTATGAGAACTAAAATACCAGAATTCCTTATTATCTTGAAGGAACCAAATGTATAAGCCTCCTACAAATCAGAATGCTTCTGTAACTCCACAAAAACAAGGATCTGATCTTGGTTGTGTAAAAACACACTGATCAACAGGGCAGTCTTGAATACTTCCTTTATCTGGTTTCCTGGATCAGTGTGGGACCTCTAACTCAAGGCTTTTGTTAGTTCTTGGTCTTAGCAGAGGAGGAAAAGAGCTATACAGAGTTCCTATATACCCTATCCACTGAAGACACTTAGGACGGCAGTTACAAAGGCTTCTGTTTTATTTAGTGGCTTTTTATTTACAAAAAGGACTTGTTTTTCCGTCTTCTATGTTGTTATTTCTTAGCTATTGTGGCCTCTGACATCGTAACGTGTCACCCCTCCTTCACATAATCACTTCTTGATGTTTTTGCTTGTGTGCACCACCAGAAAAAGAGGGGAAATCAAGCCCAAGTCCTCTCACAGCCCTCTGGCTGTAATGTTTATGAACCCCTGAGAAAACACAAAGGCCTGGACATTTTTTAAACTGCTTTGTTATTCACTTTCTCACTTCATTCATGAAAAAATGGTCAAATTATGTCATAAGATCATAAAAAGAATCTTTAAAAGTCAAGCAGCTATACAGAATTCCATTATTTTTCACAAAACACTTTCATAGAGGCTATCTCTCTGATCCTCATGGTAATCTAGGAGACAGGAAGGCAAGGATAAGAAACTTTATTAATGAAGGAATCAACTGATGCCAGAAACAGTGGTGCTTAAACCCAGGTTTTCTGACTTTAAATCCCATGCTCTTCATTTGATCATTTGTACACGATCACATAAACCATAAGGTTCTTGGGGGTAAAGACAGTACTCTGTAACCCTCAAGGACATTTATGTAGCCCAGTACTTGGTGAAAACGCTGCTCCATGAGGTATGTATTTTAAGGCACAAGATACCCTATACCATTGTTCTAATTTTTCTCAAACCCGTTCTTCTACCTAAAATGTATCATTTAGGAAGAAAAAGAAGGAAGAAAGAGAAAAAGAAAGTAGGGAGGGAGGGAAAATGAATCAACAGGGTTTAGTTTGGGGTGTGATCACCTTACATCAAGAGCTGAAAAGAACTGCCACACCGAGAATGGCTCTGCTTAAGCACCAGAATAAATAGGGTATTGTACCAGTGCAAACGTCACGCAATCTCTGTGTAAATTATAGCGACTACTTAATGATTCTATTTTGTTACAGTGCAATGGTAAACATAGCCGACATTATTCAGTTTCCCCTTTATAGCCATGATCTCACTAAAAATGTCCCTAAACCTTCTGCCATCTAATCCTCGAGACTCTTTCCCCTCCTGCCAATACTGGGTAGTGAGAAAAACTTTACTTAGCAATAGCTGTGATAAGGGTGTGTAAATTTTAGTCAGTTATTATACAACAGTCATTTATAAAAAGAGAGAACCACAAGTGGTTTTCTAGTATCTCTCAAATACAATGAAGGCTTGTTTATATGTATTAGAACTTTCAAAACTGACAACTACAATAATATTTAAGAAAAAACGATTTTATTTTATATACCTGAAATAGAATCACCTTTTGTACTTCAAGGTATGTATTTAAAAGGGAACACACACCAAGAAATCTAAAAGCATATAACCACCTGAATGCACATATTTAAATAAGATAAAATTCCCCTATACCATTCAATGTTAAGAAATACAAACCTCATGGTGTTTCCAAAGAGACTTTCTATGTGACACAGTAAAGAGGGTGATGCCGACCTAATAGAAGAAAATGATTTAGGTTTACATCAATAACACAGAATCACAAATTAAAGTAGTATATATTTTTAAGCTATTAAAATGACTGTCTTCAGAAGCTATAGTTAAAAATCAATGTGAAAGAGAAAAAATTACAACGGACGCCGATGTTCAAGGTAACGCAAAGTACTGACCATTGACCACATAACAAAAACAAACAGGTATCAATAAAGTCTTTAAAAATAAAAAAACAACAGGTACTAGCATTAAGTATACTATTTTGTATGGAGCAGAAAATATACATCCCAACACATTTCCTATTTTACTGCGAAAAATATATGAAAAGGGTACAAGAACAGTTAAAATAGCAAAAGGTCAAAATCAGGAAAATTAAATCTATATAATACAGTGTTGTCTACAGTACATCTGTTTTTCAAATACAGGATCATAATCCTTTATTGGAACCCCTGTTTTGGAATAGGTCTTGGAATTCAGATTTTGGAAAAGTAGTAGTATCATCACCGGAGGGTTCTGGGAAAGAATTCTGTAATTAAACACATGAATGTTTCTGTGGCAGCATGTAAGAACACTGACATTGAGACGTCTAAGAGTTTAAATATCTTTTGTTAGTTTAGGCAAGGTTTGGCTACCCAGTTGAGCTTGCTGCAAAATAATGAAAAATCTTGTGGTTTTAAAAGGTTATTGGTTTTCATTTTTTTATTTTGTTTTTAATTTTTTTTGAGAGAGAAGGAGCAAGAGAGCAGAGCAAGCGTGAGCATGAGTGGGGGAGAGGTAGAAGGGGAGGGAGAGAGGGAGGGAAGGAGAGAGGGAGGGAAGGAGAGAGGGAGGGAAGGAGAGAGGGAGTGAGGGAGAGAGAGAGAGAATGAGAGCAAGAGAGAGAGAATATCTTAAGCAGGCTCCACATCCAGCTCGAGACCAACATGGGAGCGGGGCGGGGGGAGGCTCAATCCCACGACCCTGGGATCATGACCTGAGCTAAAATCAAGAGTCAGACGTTTAACCAACTGAGCCACCCAGGCGCCCCAAAAAGCTTACTGGTTTTTAAACTGTACATAAAGATTTAGACTGTAATAAAGATTAAAAACAAAACACTAATCAATATAACTACAGATGCTCTGGATCAGTAGTTCTCAACTGGGGACGGGAGGATTTTTATCCCTTAGAGGACACTTGGCAATGTCGTGGAGACATTCTTGATTGTCACAACTGAGAGAGCTACTGGCATCTAATGAATGGAGGTCAGAGATGCTGCCAAATATCCTATAACGCAAAGGAGAGCCCCCCACAACTAAGGATTACCCAGCCCAAAATGTCAGAAGAGTGGTGACTGAGAAACTCTGCTCTAGATCATGGTTTCCTAAAATGGATCTCTCAAGGCTGACAGAGATAAATGCCAGAATATCCAGAAAATTCCATCATGAGTTCTAATTTTATTTTCATTTTGATAATTTTTTAAAAATTAGCCTAAGTACATTCCGGATCATTTCGACATGAGATTTAAGTGCCCAAGTCTGGATTTATACTTCTGCTGGTACCAAGTGATTACTTAAAGTGACAGCACTTAAAGCTTTTAATGTGCCGTGACTTTGGATGTCACGTGGAAAGGTTCTCAAATTGGTCAGAAACTGCATGACAAAATAAGTTACTAATAAAATACATTTCAGTGGTACAACATTTATTTAATCTTTGAGAGCTCACTTCAGAAATTATTTATTCTTATGATTCCACAATAATTGGATCAGATCTCAACTTAATGAAAGCATTCTTTTTGTTAGAATTGCTGAAGATACATAAACAAAATTCAAAATATAAGATCTGGACCTCAGACTGTATCTTTCCATAATTAAATCCTAAACCAGTGGTTTGGTTTCAGCAAAACAGTATTTAGAGGTCTCTTTAATGTTACCAAATTGAAACTCTGTTTTGTCTGTACTTAATTTGTGAATTTACTAGTTTTGTGGCTGTAAATCAGCTCTAAGTTCAAGGGGCTCATACTTGATTTCATACTTATGCATATTCAATTGCTGTTACAGTAGTATAAGTTAAATTATCAACTGGGAGTCCCATAAGAATTTTTTTCTTTTAAATGGAATCTATGCTTTATAGGAGAATCACATCTTATGTGGGGACTCACAGCCTACAACTAGATGTAAGGGGAAGTCGCGTGGTCAAAACTACCAGCCTCTAAATCATTGATCAAATGGACTATACCTATAAATACCTCCAATACCTATAAATCTGAAAGTTTATATGAACAAATACATAGAGAAATTATAAATGACTGAAACGGATTCAAGAATAGAAAACAAACCATTACAGAAATAAAATCAGTAATGAAAATCTTCCTACAAAGATGAATGTAGCACATGCATTCCTTTGTCATCATGCCAATGCTTCTCAAACCTTAATGTGCATTTGAGAATTTTGTTAAAATGTGGACTCTGACTTGGTAGGGCCAGAGAGTCTGCATCTTAACAAGTTCCCAGGAGATGCTGCTGCTGCTAGTACCAACACTGATGGGTAGGAATTCACACTGTAAATATGCGATATGACCTTTTATATGTACTATAAACCCCCAAAGAACAGCTACAAGTTGTTAAAAGACTCCTGTACTTCGTTGACTTACACAATGCTGCGAATGGTTAGGATATACTGCTAGTAACCACTCAACAGTTACTTAAAGAAAGGGCTACCAAAAGAAACTTTGGTAAGAAAGTTGGAAGTAAGTTTAAATATACTATTTGTTTCAAATCTAAGATACGGCTAAAGAATTATATACAGAAATCATTTACAATTCTTTTTCTTTTATTCATATCTACTAATTATCATTTGAAATCTTTATTACAGTGGATACATCCTTCTTTGATAGTAATTTCGTTACTTAATAACTTGAAATCTTCTCTTTGGAAAGATATTTCGCTGGACACAGAGTACACAGAGAAGAATGACACAAACCCTAAAACTGAGAACCTAAAGTGCTTACCTTTCGACAATGACTGTAAATGTAGCCTTCCACATCCACACTCACAGCACTTGTGCATTCGTCCAAAATGGCAAACTGGGGTTTATGATAAAATAACCTTGCCATCTGAAGCACAGAAAGAAATATTTTGTGTAATCACAACATGCAAAAACTAGTAAGCTCAACTAGATTTACACTTAGTCTTGTAAAAGAAGTGCAAAAATTATTTTAACTCAAAAAATGTTTTCCCAAAACAGAAACAATATCAAAAAACCTGTTTTTACTGTCTTCCCAAACAAAGGGGAAAATGTAACACATGGGAAATACTGTTAAGAGTTCATCAAAACATTTAAGCTGTGATGTGAAATGAAGTTGAGTTTTAAACTATCAGAGAAAGTTCTCTAAACAAGATTAGAGGGTATATATTGTAACCAAATCTTGGAATTCAGACTCTAGATGGCTCAAGTGCAAATAGTGTTTACTTCTAAATATTCTGTTACCTTAGTCATGGCAATTGATATTAAGCTGCCAATTACTATTTCCACCAATTATTTTTGATTGCCCCTGTTTTATATCCCTGAGGTCAGTACTGGGTGTGCTCATTTTTTAAAGGCTCTGCAAATTTTGTAAGTAAAAATTAACATCAAGATCGTTACAGCTTCCATTTCTTTGATTGGCAAAAATGCTGAACATGTGCTCATTTATTTTCCATACGTATTTTATTTTCTGGGAATCATTTACCCTGATCCTTTGTCTAACAGATATTCCAGCTGGTCATCAGCCCCCAACAATGATCGCCATGTTGCAAGACCAATGGACACTTTTCCATCCTTACCCAATTTATCTTCTCTGCTACATGCAACTCAGATGACCACTTCCTCCTTCTTGAGAAAGTAACAGTGAAACCATAGTCTTAACGTTTCTTCTCACTTCTTAGGCTGCTTCCTCAGTTTCTTTTCCAGCATTTTCTTTTCTGCTGGACCACTAAATGTTGGGGTTCCTCAGGGCCAATTCCTAAGTCCTCTCCTCTTTTTCCTACATTGTCTGAGTGATGTCATTGAATCTCATTATCTCAAGTATTATTTACATTTGTAAACTCTCAATATGTATCTCTTGCCCATCCTTCTCTTCTAATCACGAGACTGATATATAAATATTCCTCTTTGATATTTCTATTTAGTTATCTGATTTTCCCCTTAAAATCCATTCATGTACTCCACCCCCATCTTAAACATTTCAGCAAATCACACTATCAAACAGCTGCTCAACCTAGAAGGCCATGAGTCCTCCTTGATCTTTCCCTTCTTCTCCTTCCTTCCACATTCCTACCCCTCATTTTTTTTAGTCCATTCGAGTAAGTCCTTCAGTCTTTTGTAGTCCATTCACTTTACTGCATCTCCAAAATCATGCCCTCAGCCCAGAATACAATCCTCTCCTGCCTAGAGGACCACAAATGGCCTAGTTCCTCTTTCACTCCTCTCCAATCCATTTTCCCTGTAACTAGAAGGATTCTTCAGAAATGTAAATCCAAGAATTTCACTCTTCTGCTTAAACCCCTTCAACAACTTCTCACTTCACTAAGAACAAAACCCAAACTCCTTAGCATGGCCCACAGACCCTGCATAATCGGATTTCTACTTACTTTCTAACCTCCACATTCTGGCCAAGGTATGACCAGGACACAAGGTGTCTAAGGCCAGAGAGGCTTAGCACATGTCATTTTTCTTATGTCTCAAACACCGCACCGCACTCTGCTTCTCGCATCTTTGAAATTTCTGTTTAGACCACCTCCTCAAACCTACCCTGACCCCTGTCCCACAACCTAAGCGGGTCACTCCTTAACATCTCTGCAGTGCTTCATAGGTTTTGAACTGTGTGTTGTCTTGTTTCTTTGTCTACTCCTCGAGGCATAAGCAGAGATTATTTTAATCACTACTGTACACTCGATATTTGCATGAAGGAAACATTTAAATACTTGATAAATTAATGGCCAGAACATAAGCAGCTCTCTTGGGGTTTGTATCTATTTGATGAGGTGAGGAAGGGGAAGCATTAAGTATAGACTATGAAGAAGTTCAGCTGTGCAGAGAATGAAAGGTACAGACGACAGAGGTTAAGGCTGAGTTTGCCTTTTAGATCAGGGAGACCTGGAATGTCTTTCTGAAAGAGAAGGACCGGAAGAGATTGAATACAGGGTGTGTGTCTGCACATGTGCATAACCGAAGGAAAGAATACGATAAAGTCAGAGGAGAGAGACACTGAGCTTTTCTCAAGAGGAAGGATGACATAGCCTCCAGACAGAATGAGGGAGGTCAGGGCAGCCTAGTGCAAGCTCAATGAAGAGGATTGGTTATCTAAAGGCATTCCACAAATGCCCCTCCTCTGTGTCCCCATGGAAGTCTCTGCATACCTACCTCACCACACCCAGCACATCGTGTAAAGATTTTCTCACGTGTCTCTCTCCCACTCCGCCATCAGTACTTGATCCCACAGTACGAGATCGTGACGTGAATAAGTCCATGACCCCTGCAGCTGTACTGCCACCTGAGCTGGACACGCCACCGCCTACGCCTCGGTGGTCACCTTCACCCCCAGCCTTGTGTGGCAGCACACTTCACTGTGCTATAGCTCACCTTCCTCCAAACACGGGGTGCTCCGCAGTTCCTGCCCCAGGGGACTTGTGAGAATTGAATGGAGAGGGCTTAGCCTACCGCCTATCATCTATTAAGCACTCAATAAAAATGAGCTGTCATCTCACTGACATAACAGCTTCTCTTTCTCCTCTGAGGAGAAGTTGAGCTGTTCTGCAGAGAGACATGGAGTAGGCAATGGGGTAGAAAGCCTGAGATTGGTAGTTTATAAATGATACTCATGGAAAATAAGAGAGGGGGGCAAAAGTAAGTAAATGATCGCCCGACCATGCTGTGAGCCCCTGGAAGACTGGAAGCCATGAAAGCGTTGCGGTACCAACCCCCGTCACTCTGATCTTTCCGCTGTGCTCAGGAGCCTACGTACACAAATGCCAACGCAAACAACTGCTCTTGGGCTGAGGTTGAGGTAATAAGAGGAAACAAAAAGTGGGAAAGGAAGTTAAAGGGAAGGGATCATTTGTTCATTCCTTTAAGAAATACTACCTGAGTACCTTCTATGTGCCAGGACCTGGATTATTAAGTTTGTACTGGACAGAAAGGAGGCAGAGTCAGAAGGAGACTTATCAATCATAAGAAAAGGGAGGGGTCAATATTCAAAATATCAGGGTGTCTGAAGCAAGGAGACAGTTGCCAATTAGGTAAAAGAAAAAGAATTGCAAAAATGGATTTAAAAAACACTAAAAACTTTATGACAATGGTATCTCTGGTAAAGGGGGTTTTGGCCCTTCTTTATACCTTTAAAAATATTCCAACTTTTCTATCATACATACTTTTTCATAATTAAAAAAAAAAAAAACTTTACTAAATAGGAAGAACAAGAATAGAGGAGTAGGAAAGATAACTATCAATCAGAGAAGTAAGATATTGCAACTTACGATACTGGGTAGAGCAACCCTGGCTGGTAATGGCTGGGCCCAAACAAGTGCAGGGGAGGTAAGGAAGATGTTACTTGAGACTGTGACAAACAGTGAGAGAAGGGACCTGGACAGACAGTCCACTTGGACACTGGAGGCTGTATCACATATTGGTCAAGAGCAAGAATTCTGGGGGCGCCTGGGAGGCTCAGTCAGTTAAACATCTGACTTCAGCTCAGGTCATGATCTCACAGTTCATAGGTTTCAGCCCCATATCGGGCTCCACGAGGACAGTGTGGAGCCTGCTTGGGATTCTTTCTCTGCCCCGCTCCCACTCTCTCTCTCAAAAATAAATGAATAAACTTAAAAAAAAAAAAAAAAAAAAGAGCAAGAATTCTGGTGTCAGACCCACCTGCACTTGAATCTCCGTTCTGCCACTCAGTAGCCTGCAAGGCTTTCCCTGGTCTGTACCTTAACTGACAGGGTTGTCAGGAGAGTTAGATAGAGTTTGCCATGCAAAACCAATCCTTCCCTCGTGTTATCCCAGTGCACCTTCCTTACAGCTGTAACTGAAGACTGCCTTGTGTGTGAGATAGCTGAGAACATCTGTATCTCCTCACTCAATTATCAAGGGCAGGCACCTATCTCAGTGCCTGCACAGAGCAGATTCCCAGCTAATAGTGAACTCTGTGAAAATTATACCATAATTAAGGTTTTTTTCACTAAGATCATGGAATAATAATCTCATTTCCCTACATTTATACTGACGTTTTTCAAGGAACTTTTAGAAATGTGTTCACCAGACCTCCCTTTATTCAAAGGTATTACTCCATTCCCTCAAATTTAAATGTGACTTTCCTTACCCAAAAGTTCTTTTGGTTCATCTGTTTATACCAACCATCACTCTTACAGATTCACTGTTTGGGGTGGTTAGACCTTTCAAGCTTATTACTCCTAAAAAATTATAATTTTTATAACTTATAAAAATTATGTCCTCTCTTCCCTCAATTGTTTACTTTGAAAATTTTCAAGCCTACCCAGAACTGTAGGAACAGTAAAGTGACCACACAAAAACTCTTCGCCCAACTTTACCAACATCAACATCTGTTGCATTAGCCTTCTCTCTCTCCCCACAAACCTTTTGAAGGTAGCAAAGCAGTATGCTCGGTTTTAAATTTCACAGTCAGTTCTACAAACACTGGTCTACACAGAACACACCTGCCAATGGCTTGGTCGTGCAGCCCTGTCATGGGTAAGCTCCTCCATTTCCCAACCAACTCTAGAGTGGCTCATCTGGTTTTATTTTATTTTTTAATTTTTTTTTCTAACATTTATTTATTTTTGAGACAGAGAGACAGAGCATGAATGGGGGAGGGTCAGAGAGAGAGGAAGACACAGAATCTGAAACAGGCTCCAGGCTCTGAACTGTCAGCACAGAGCCCGACGCAGGGCTGGAACTCACAGACTGTGAGATCATGACCTGAGGCGAAGTCCGATGCTTAGCCGACTGAGCCACCCAGGCGCTCCAGAGTGGCTCATCTGGTTTTACAGGGCTCCTTCTTTGGCCCTTGTCCTCTCCCTAACATATTCTCTCACTCCTCCAGACCTTGAACGTCTTATCTTCAAAGAAGGACTATCCCTTCTGTACCCTACACATAGAGTTCTTAGCTCAGCACATTTATTTTTCTTTCTCTGGATTTATACTGTGTCCATTTGTGAATCTTGGACGTCTTCTTTGAAGTCATGGTAACAAGAATTTAAATTTGCTCTACTGACTTGCAGTTATTTCTATAGTCATCTACTAAATTGATTCCAGAAACCCCAATCACTTCAAATTCTCACTCCTACCACCCAATTTCCATTTTGAGTGTGGCTGACATCTCTTTTCTTTTGTTTATGACTCATTCTTCACTCTATCAATTAATCTTATGCTATAGCACTAGCCAGACAAATCACTATTAAGTTCGTAAAGAATGGGTATGTTTTGGGAAAAATAATATGCAGTATCAGGGAATAGGAGGCAACAGAAAAGGGAGAATAGAATCTAAAGATAATGAGTAAGCAATTCAGCAATAAGCCATTTCTTTTACTGTTTTTCCTTAGCCACAGTTCTAATTTCCACAAGGTTAACACACTGGAAAAAAAATTCCTCTGGATCTGTGCAAACTATGGTATGCAGGGTTAGAAAATGACTCTTTAAAAGTTATCCCTCTTAACAGAGTACTCAAGGTATCACTCTTAATATGCAGTGTCCTGTAGTCAAGTTTGATCAGGAATAAGTTTAGACAATCACAAAATTAAAACAGTTCCTTGCAAACCCTTCTTCATATTAGGAAAATGTAAGAAATCTAAATAATTTTGGGTAGCAGATACTGAGCCCTGAAACCAGGACACACATAATGGTAGAGGGCAGGGCAGGAACAGAATAAAGTGGGAACAAAGTTAGAGTGGATGATTTCTACTAACTTCTGATATTTCAGAAAGAATAGCTTCAGTGAGAGGTCAACAGGAAAAAGATAGAAGACATCTTGGACTACCATATAACCCAGGATCAATGTGATGGAAAGTTTCCCCAACTTTAATTAATCCCCAATGAATTGATAGTAATATAATTAGAAAATTTATGGATTTTTCAGACTTCTAAATGTACATGCAAGTTATATATTTTCAAGCATTTCTATTATCATTTAAACTAATCCATTCAACAATACTTACTAAATAAAAGATTAAGATAAAACTGTGCGCCTTGATTAATCAAAATATTGGACTGTAAGAGTGACCCTAAGCAATCAGTTGCCCTGTCATGCAATGTAGTCCAAGAATAACTTACCGCCATTCTTTGTTTCTCTCCACCACTGAGGACATCCATCCAATCCTGAACACTGTCCCAGCCTCCTTCACGTTCAAGGATATGACCCAACTGGACATTATCTAAGTATTCCTTTAGTACCTTTCAGCAAAATGATTAAAGATTAAATCACACTTAATGTAAACCAACATTCTCTAGCTTGCTTTATTTTTTAAACTAGAATTGCTGTAATTCTACTGCCAATATTACTTAAAGGGGCACATTTCACAAAAGAATGTGGTACAAAGATAGCCCTAAATCCTTTACTTCCTATCTATGCTAACTTTGACATATGTGGTAGCTTAAAGAGAATAACACTATTGCATATAATTAAAAGATAAGGGCAATGAAAAAAAAAAGTAATAGTTTAAAGACAAGGTTAAATTCACCAAACCATATTTAAGCAAAGTAGTTAACATCTTACTCAACTTGGAAAGTTATAATTAATGATAAGGTTTTAGAAGGCTTTTCAGGCTAGGATAAACTACCTGGCAGTTAAAATGCTTAACTGATTAAGATAAAGAATCTGATATGGAGGATTTCCAGTAGGTCTAGTCCATAAGCATTTCCTTACTAGGTCAGATATCCCCTTCCTTTTCTGATCTTCTCTTCCATCGGGATATATCACTTGGTCTCGAAGTGTTCCAAGGGTCATATAAGGTCTCTGATAGTGGCAGAGCAAAAATCATTATAAGTGAATTCTTTAAAAATAAATGAAAAGATCTTTAAATCAAAGATAACAAAATAAACAAGGTCTTACCTGAGGAACATAGAATAACTTTCCTCTCTCAGGTTTAGTTAGACGTCCTCCAAAAAGAGGCCATAACTATAAAAGGAAAAGGGAGAGAGGAGCAATTATAAATTTCACCATGTAGTAGATTGTATGGCAAAACAAGACAATATCTTGAGGCCAATTTGTACTTACTTCACCAAGAACACGGAAAAGTGAGCTCTTCCCACAGCCATTTGGACCACAAATTAAAACATTGGCCCCAGATCGAACCTGAAAATCAGTCCATGAATTAATAGGGAATATATACTCAGTGAACATTTCTTTTGAGTCAATTTGTTCTTTGCTAACGATAAGCTTTCTAGTTTGTCTATAAATGTGATAACAGGTAGAAGCAGTGGAGGGTTTGGTTGACCTTTCATTTTTGTTTACTGTCAATATTTACTCACTTTTTTCATTTAAAAGTCAATGACTGCCGCTTATAAATTTTGAGAATTCTTGAAAACAAGTATGTGTGTATATGTTTTAAAAAAAAAAGCAATCATACTATGTATGTTCTATATGTTATTATTTAATAATATATCACAAATATTCTAAGTCAGTATACTCAGATTCCTCCCATTCTATTTTTAAATGCCTACAGTGTATTCCATTCTAAGAATGCACCCTGATTTATTTAACTACCTCCTTTTTGTTAGGTCTTTTGCATTTTGCTTTGCTCTTTTAGATAATACTGCAATGAACTGGAATCAGTGAGTGAATTTATGCATTGGTGAGAAATGTTTCTATACAGATCAGATTCTTAGAAGTATATATGCATTATTAATATTTACAAGTGCCACCAAATCGCTCTGCAATGATGTAAAGTTAAATGAAAAAAACGTAATCAAGAGTGGTTAAGTTCTGAGCTTATGGTCTCATATAAGTGTTAATCAACCCTGTGAAGAATCAGAAACCTGGGTTAGAATTTCAGCTCACAACATTACAGAGCAATGTATCACAGCAGGAAAGGAGACAACAAAGGTATGAGTTACTCTAGCTGTGGAACCTGCCTTTGACAAATTTTTTTAACTGTTGAGGCCTTATGTTCTTATTACTTAATTGAATGTATACTTACAGACTGCTCAGTGTCAGGTTCTGCTTTAGGTAATGGAATTACACTAATGAATAAAAAACAAAACAAACAAAACCTGCCCGTACCAGTTTACATTCTAGTGGGAGAGACATAAAATAAAGAATACACACAATAAATGAGTAAACTAAATAGTATCTTAGAAAATAAGTGCTATGGAAAAAAATATATACCAAGGTAAGGAGATTTGGAAGCAGTTAGGGGAGGTTACGTTTTTAAGGTGGTCAGACCAGGACTCATTGGAAATGACAACTGGGCAACTTTGAAAGGAGTAAATTAGGAGTTTATCTAGAGGAAGACTGCTCTAGCCTAACCCTACCCACAAAAAGCTGGTTCAAAGGCACTGAAGCAGGAATGTACGTATCCTTGTCAAAAAAACAGAAAAGAGGTTGAGAAAACTGAGAGGGAGGAAGGAGTAGTAGGAAAAGAGCTGAGAGAAGTAAGAGGTTGGTGGAAAGCAGTGCAGGCAAATCCTACAGGGCACTGGGAGCCACTGAAAGGACTGCCTTTTACTCTGATGAAACACAGAGCCATCAGCATTAGCCATAACAGCCAAAGGTGGCAGCAACCCAGAAGGATGAAGGGATAAACAAAATGTAGACTATACGTACAATGGAATAGGATTCAGCCTTGAAAAGGAAGGACATTCTGACACGTGCTACAACATGAATGAAACTTCAAGAAATAAGCTAGACACAAAAGGACAACTGCTGTATGATTCCACTTATATGAGGTCCCTAGAATAGTCATATCCATAAAGTAGAATAGTAGTTACCAGGGGTTGGGGAGAGTGGGAAATCAGGAATTATTGTTTAATGGGTCCAGAGTTTCTGTTGGTTACAATAAAAATTTGTGGAGATGGTTAGTGGTGATGGCTGCACAACACTGTAAATGAACTTAATGGCACTGAACTGTTTACAAAAAAATGGTTACAAGAGTCAATTTTACGTTATGTGCATTTTTCCACAATAAAAAAATTTAATGGTAGAAAGGGATAAATTGTACATTATGTATATTTTACCACAGTAACAAAAGAATGAGCTTCTTTTTAAAAATGGTTGAGAATGACTAGCCTACCACATAACTGATCTACAATAAAATACCACATCTTCCATACTTCAGTGTTAGAGAATGAACTATACTGAATGATTTTTCCAGAAAAATGAACTATCCCATTTTCCGAGAAATTATTTTTAAAGAATCTTTTTGATGGACTTCCTAAGGAATTACCTATTACCTTTCCCTGTGAAATTGAATATAGTGAATATTTCTGATTATATATAGTAATTTTACTTTACTAAAATGGTGATTCCTTAGGAGCTCCTAAAGTTCAGGGCTGTTAATTAAATGGTTCCCCACTACTACGCTTTGAGTCATATCAATCATATAGACCTTCTTCTGTTCCTAACTGTTCATTGTGGTTTTCACTGATATCCAATACTTCTCCACTCTATTTGGTGCAATATGCCAGGAAATCCAAAAACCAAATTTATAATGACATGTAAAAATAATAATTAGACTTACAGACATCTCTAAGCACTCTCTTATGCTCAAATATCTTGGATTCAGCCATAACTTTACCCCCATGGCTTTTGGTAATGGTGGGCAAACTTCCGATTATGACTCAGTCATGATAAGCCAGCGATAATTTTTCCATGGTAAAGATTTATAAAAATGTCCGCCCACCCCAGCTTAAATGAAGACTAAAACACAAGGGTAACTTTCACTTATGGCCTTTTATAGTTACGAAGTTCTTAATAACACTATAATTACTGAGGTTCCAGGATCGGTTTAAGGGGTCAACAAGTGCTCTGTACCACTATATTTTTACCAATAAAATATTCCCCCAGATATAAGACTTCATCAAAAACAGTTATACACATAAATATGATTTAAGTAAAAAAGAGAATATACAAAAGTATGCTGCTTATGAAGATTCACAGACTTCTTCAAACATTATAAATGTGCCTTACTAAAAAAGTAAAAATCTGAGTAACTTACAAAGTACTATTTTAATGCCTACATTATAATCCACAAGTCTTTAATCTCTGAGGGTCTCTTCAGTCTACATCTGAATGGATAAATACATCTGTGGTGGGGGAGTTTACAAAGGAATGAGGGATAAAATCCCCTATTCTAAAGAGGTATATATTATCTTGTCATTAGGTGACCCAAAAGACAAAATAATCATAAAGCATTAAACATTTATTTTTTGGTGGCCAAGTCTGTTTTATTATGCCTCTTTTCAGGAGAAAGGAATCCTTATTTTTATGTAAGCCAAATGGGTAGAAGATAACTAAAGGTTACAAAGAAGTAAAGGATGTTTGTTAAATAAAGGAAGGTTACATTAAGGAAAATGACAGAAATAAAGGAGAAAAAGCCAAGTCTAACTTAAAACACCTAACTCAGAGAGAGACAGAAGAGGAATATATTACACTAGGCCCAAAGAGCACAAGTCAAAGAAACAGTTTCCACTGGAAGAGAAAACAAAATAAGAATCAACAGGAGAGATCACAGGTCCTACGAAACATGGTCACAAAGTAAAACACAAGCAGGGGCATAACTAGGGACTCAAAAGACTTTCCAACTGAAACCAAAATAAGAGCAAAAAGTAATGGTCTTTCTGAGACTATAGAAGTGAAGCTATAGGGACTAGCCAGAAGTTTATTAAATCCAAACATAGGCACTTTAAAAAGAAGGGCTTCAGGACTAAAAAGAGAGTGACACCTTTAGCATGATACCCATGTGACAAAGTAGGTAATACCTCAGACAATAATCGGGATCTTTTCTATTCCGTGTATCTGTACGTATAGATCCCAAATCCATTCTCCACTATGCTTAATCAAGTATACAACTGTATTGTTGGTGTAATCTATTTCTGCATCAAGACAAAGTGAGGGAAAGTAGGAGAAAGGGCCAAGAGGATTCTTCACTGGAGAAATCCCATGGCCCTCCTTCACCCTGGTGTAACAAAAATGAGGTTCTGAGCTCTTCTTTATCCCTGAAATCAAGCCAGGTAGGTGGCTACCTACTATTCCAAGGGAGCACACCACAATGACTGGCACACCAAGAATTAAATGAGACACTTCTGGGATACTTGGGAGTCATTCATTATTTACCAATTATATTTACACTTTCCCTATGTATTCTTGTGTTTCCTGGCTTGAAAATAAATATGGTAGTATATAATACTCATTGTCAAATAAGTTCAAAGTACTTTGCATAGCTAACATTTTTCATTTTTAAAGTTCCTTAAAAAGAAAGTGGGGATGTACTTAAAAAATATACATTACTAAGAGGAACAAAATCGAGGACTTGCTGAAGATTATAACAATTGCAAAACAAATCCAGTAATGATACTTATTTTATCAACTATCAGACATTTCTTTTTTATTATTATTTTAATGTTTGTTTATTTTTGAGAGGGAGAGAGAGAGAAAGTGAGGGGCAGGGAGGGGCAGAGAGAGGGAGACACAGAATCTGAAGCAGGTTCCAGGCTCTGAGCTGACAGCTCAGAGCCCAACGCAGGGCTTGAACTCACAAACCATGAGATCGTGACCTGAGCCGCAGTCAGACACTTAACTGACTGAGCCACCCAGGGGCCCCAACTATCAGACATTTCTAAAGTGAAAGTAGTTGAAAAGACGCTCCACATAAAACAAATTATAGAAGGCCACTCATGTAGGCATGTGGAGAAGAATTCTAGAGCTGTGCTGTCCAATATGGTAGCCACTAGGTCAGTCACGTGTAGCTATTTAAGATCTAACTTATTAAAATTAAATTTTAAGTGTGGCTACTATATTGGACAAAGCAAACATGGCACATTTCCATCACTGCAGACGGTTCAATGGGACAGTGTTGTTCTAGAGAAATGATATCTAGACCTGGGGAGACAGCCTCCATGATAGGAATTTGTTACTAATCAACAAGATTTTCAGATCTGAACTATTCATAAAGTCGTAACAGACATTTAACCTAATAGTTATAGTTCCTCAGGTCTGGGAATGTCTTATAAATCACAAAACTACGCATCTTTGCTTCTTCTTTTTAATAGCATCTGCTATATCCCCATTTGATTAACAGACCACACTGACTCAGCAGCACTATTCACTTGGCATGAGATGTTACTGCAGTGCTACTGTGCTGCTCTTCCATGTTTTCAGTTATAACAAATTCTGTATTTTGTTTGTATAGGTATAGACCCTCCTGCACGGTCAAAACAATACCAAACCATAGTTTTTTTTTAACTTTGAATAAAATTATATTGCATGTTTAAATATTCATTCCTCACCAGAGATTACAAGTAACTATACCTTCTATCGCTTTCTTGAGACAGACTTCATTTGCAAAAGATTTTTTCATAGTAATATAGGAAACTTTAAAGTTCTGACAATTAAGAAAAATAGATTTCTAAGTGTTTCAAAGACTTACTTTTTAAAACAATTTTGCGGATTCAGAGACTAAGACAAGCCTTACAGTTATTTTAAATATTCAGAAAACAGTTTTCCATTTCACATTCTGAATCTGATCTAAGCTTTTATACAATCATTTAAAAACTTACTTCAAAATTAAGGTCTCGAATCAAGATATCTCCATTTGGCGTTGCTAAAGGAACATGATCAAATCTACAGAGGAAATTGATAAAAAAAAATTAAAATTTTACATTAAATACTAAGCAAATGCAGCTGAAAGAGAAAGGCTATTATGCAGTGAGCAAATGTTTATGGTGCTAAAGAACTTTTCAATACATACTTTATAATGTTATCAGCATTGAAGATCTCTCCAGCACCAGGTATCAAGGGAATGACTTGTGTTCCTTCTTCAATACCTTAAGTGGAAAATAAGTATTAAAGCACCACATTATGTCAGCCAAAATTTAAACTATATGGCCCAGTGCATTCATATTTACCCCTTTCCTGTTGTGAGACCATGGTGCGTTCATATTTGCCTTGATTTAAATCCTTTAGTACTTGCATTAATTCTGTAATCCGAGCAGTAAAACTAAAAAAAACACACATACAAAAAAGTCCTAATGAAAACTCCAAAGGCCATCATATCTCTATTATTTTTGTTATTTATTTGAGATGTAATGACATATGACAGTGTGTAACTTCAAAACTTATTCAAACTGAACTCAAGTTTCCAAAATTATAATTTAGTTTAAATGAAATAACCTAAAAGAAGAAGTCTTATCATCAGAAAGTATGAGTGCTAATAGTGTATGCATGCTTTATTATGTTTCAGTAGGACAACAGGAAAAGGATAAGGGAAGAGGTTTTATAGGATCCCCACCTCAACACATAGTTACTTCTTTTAACAGGTGAGACAAGAAAGTTGTATACCACTAGAATTTTAAGGAAGTTTGTAGTAGATACTAGACTAGTAGACTAAGGACTAGTACTAGTGCATTCCTTAGACATAGGAAGTATGGACCAAGTTCCTGCTAGAATGAGCTACAATGCCAAGTATAGTTAGCTTCTCCGTCTGAGGAAGGCATTTATTACAAGTATGCCAAAATGCCTGCTACCTTCCTATAAACATGGACAAATACGGAAGATTCCTCTCTTTCCTACTTCAAAAGGGAGAAAAGATGAAGTGTTAATATTAGCTGGAAATCACTGTGGCAATAGAGAGAAATCAAAGCTAACGCCAAGACATTGAGGAAATAAAAATAACATGATGGTCAAAGAGAAAGCAATCTGCATCAAAGAATCAAAAGAGTGAAAATCAAGCAGAAACCTTCCAAAGGAACAAAAGCACCCCATCTACCATGAACCATAAAGACATGAGAAAAGTTATTAATAAGCAGGAAGAGTATCCGCATTCTCAAGAGAAACAGACTCCTCATAGCAGTAGACAATCTCCTCTATCTTGCAATGAAGCCCTAAACTGCCATAGAAGATAAGGAAGAATAAAGAAGAAACATGCGGATGGGTCACAGGTCTGGGAAGGATCCGATGTGATCCAATTTCTTCAGAAGTACTTTTTACATGATGGTGTTTTTTACACCATACCAAGCCCTTTATATTAGAGCTTAAAATACTGAAATATTTAATTCCATTTTATGGTCTAAGAACAATTTCACCTAACAGTATGACCATATTTACAACTGCAGCCACAGACACCACGAAGTGACTTTTTACTTTTTACCCATTAAAATCAACTTCATCTGTGTTTATCCTTTGCTAGGTTGCCAGTAACAAGACCTATGGGGAAAAAAAGTACAGAGGAGGACAAAAAAGTTCAAATGCGAAAATCCTCTTCATTAACTTAATTTTCTGTAAATTAAGAAAAGATTGCCATGACTTAACATTTCCCAACTTATCGAATACTAGTGTCCGTAGAGCAGACAGCTTGAGAACCACTAACCTGGTTGAAGGCTCAAAACAGCTGTCTTAAGCAAACATGAAAAGTTTACTATCAGAGAAAAATCTTCTTTAAAGGTCCTAAATCAGCTTCCAGGAGTAGGAAACGGGACTTCGTTGCCCCTTATCTTAACCTCAACTGGGCACAATCATTAAGTATTACACAGTTTTAAAACTTCTCTGCAACTGTTTGTTCATCATTACTAATCTTACTTACCCGGCCAATCTCGTCATCTCACGGCCAGCCAAAACTATCCGACCCAGAGCTTGAGACATTCGCAAAAGCATTCTTCCACTTTGGTAGTAATCCTTAAAAAGAAATAAATATTGGTTTTCACTTATGTTTCTAAGACTAAAAAGCAGCTTTTATTTGTTTTTATATTGAAATTTTCCATTTATTATGACAACGGTTACTAATACTTTACCTCTAGAAGTTCTGAATGTGTACTCTTGACATGTCGAGGATGAGACAAATCTAGGAAAGGACGACTGACAACCAGGTAACCGACAACAGTGGCAAGATCTGACACAAAACAGTTAGGATTGAAACATTAATAACACTTCACTTTTTCCACAAATCTCATTCCACTATCCATTTTAAAGCATACTTACATTTGGCAATTATGCTATCAATGAAGCCCATAGAAAACCGAAACAAAATGAAATTATGTAGGTGCTCCACCTGGCAGAAGCAAAAACAAAAATATATATATTTTGTACGTATATAGAAATATGAATCTACCCTAAAAATAAAAAAATTATAAGATTTATTCCATGAATATTTAGAGTGCCTACGATCTCTGATTACACTGTACATCACATTTTCTTGAGCACAGTGCTGATCACAGAGTAGATGCCACACAAATACTCTATGAAACTTTTTATGCAAACAGAATGGAAATCACATATAAATGATAATGTGGTATTATTTGCACATAATATTGTATTCAGAATATGGTCAGATACATATATGCTGAAAATGATCAATAACTAAAACAACAACAACAACAAAACAGAAGGATGAGCTAATTTAGGTAAAACACTAGCTGCTTAGATTGGCACTCAGTGCTTTGCTTTAGTTGGAGACATCTGGTCTATGCTTTCTCTAAGAATCATATTACACTCTATCTGAACCAAGTGCTAATGTAATCAATGCTGCGCAGCCCTAGTCTGTAGCTTTAATCTCAGTTAAATGCAGTACCTTAAAATAACAAATCTAAAAATGTTTTGTATTCTGCCTTTTTATCAGATTATTCAAGGCCCTGCATGATCTGGCACTGGGCTCTATCCTAAATTTAATCTAAGCTGCTCCTCCTCTCTGAGTTCCAGAAATACTGGTTCCTCAAACATGTTCCTGTCTTAAGGCTTTCCTTCTGTTGTTCTCTTGGCCAGGAATACCATCTTCCTTGATATTTCTATCCTGTGACTAACTTGCTCACTACATGCATGTCAGGGTGGCTTACTACCTCTTGTGAAAGTACAATGACTGGAACATTTATTCACCAAATGCCATGTGTTATATGCTATGTTCAATGCTGGAGATACAACAGTGAATAAAACAGACAAGGTCCCTGAGCTCATGGAGTTTACATCCTCATGAAAGAGACAAACTAGAAAACAAATAAGATAAATATAAATTGCAATATATGCTTTTAAAGAAACAGATCGTTAAATCGGGAAGGCCATTTCACATAGACTAACCAGAGAAGGCAAGGGCACAATAAGCTGTTAACTTTGGGGCTAAAGTCTAAGGATAAGAATAAGCAAGCCATGTAAAGAGTGAGCTGGTGAACAGCAGCAGTTCCCTGGAAAATTACCCTAAATGCATTTTATCAGTAAGCATTAAATATAAGTCAGTCACATTATCAGTCACATTAAATATAAGTAAGGCAAAAATCCAATTTCTGAAATAAGGAATTTAAAAGGAGTTTCCTTAACCTTTTTAAATCACTTCAAATATACACTTAATTTCACAAACTTCCACTTAAATGTAAGCTCCTTACAGGCAGGATTTTGTATGTCATGTCCACAATATTACCAGCACCTGGAACAAGCATGGGCACCTAGATGGCACTCAGTATCTTTTAAATGAATGAATAAAATTCCTTGAATTCAAATTTTCCAAATGGCAAGAAAAGAACTGATGTATGTACAGTTTTCACAAGAAACAATGTTTGGAACCCTAAATCAAGTGTCAACCAACTATATGGCCCAAAGTACAAATGCAGCCTGCCACGTATTTTTGTAAATAAAGTATTACTGGAACACAGTCACACCCACTCATTTACATAGAGTGTAGAGTTACTTTTCAAGGGCAGAGCTGAATAGGTACAACACAGACCATACGGTCTAAGAAGCCTAAGCTACAGATCTACTATCTTGTCTTTTACAGAAACAGTTTGCCGACCCCTATTCTAAATAATAATCATCATAATAATATCTTCAAGAATGCTACAGAAACCAAAGAATTTATCTCTAAATAAGACGCCTGTGCATCTCTAAAAATACACTGACAATTATTTTAATAAATAAATAATGTTTGTAACGGGAGGCTTAATACACTAATAGGATAGTTTTTATTCTTATATTTTTTATGAAAACACAGCATAAAAATACTTCATAGCTGTTTAAAAATGAATAGCTTAAGGATTAAAGATATATACCTATAGATACAGATAAGCACGGGCCAAAAATAATCTTTCCATAAATACACAAGCCTCAAGCATGTTATCTTACCAGTTTTCGGAAGACTGAGTGGATTGTCTGCTTTTCTCTCTTATTTCCATTGTAAAAGGCAATTTCTTCACTATTAAAGAAAATAATTTAGTAATTAATTTTAATATTATCTATGCCTGAAAAACAACTGAAATAGAGTATTTGATGACTGAATATTTTATTGGTATGGACATTTAGGGGGTGCCTGGGTGGCTCAGCAGGTTAAGCATATGACTTCGGCTCAGGTCATGATCTCCTCACGGTTTGTGGGTTCGAGACCCACGTTGGGCTCTATGCTGATGGCTCAGAGCCTGGAGCCTGCTTCAGATTCTGTAGCTTCCTCTCTCTACCCCTTCCCCACTCATGCTCTGTCTCTGTCTCTCAAATATAAATAAACATTAAAAAAAAACTTCAGTGGACACTTAAGACTATAGGCTTAATGGGTGTGTCTTGCCACAGTTCTGTGCTGGAGATCCTGCTCCAAGCTCAGCTGACCAGAGAGCACAGGAACACACACCTAACCGGATCACAGACTGAACTGCAGCCATATGTTGCATATGCCACCTGTAGCCTGGTTGGAAAAGATGTGCCGGGTGAGTCCTCAGAAATTTAATTAATTTCTTTAATAAAAAATAAGAAGGAAGCTGCTATGATATATAGGAAAGCAGGGCTGGGACAGCCATTATAGATGACAAATGGAGTACAGACCCTACACACAGGAGGGAGAGGATAAATAACAGGTAGAAGAAGCTACTGAGCAATGCCATGACATGCAGCCTTTGAAAGACTGAAAAGCAAACCAACTCCAAATGATTTCACAGTGCCAGCTTCCAGGAGGCCCAGCTGAACAGTCATTCTTATTCTGGGAACCCCACCATTTCCTCACAACAACTCTCCTTTTCTTGAGCTGGACTGAATGGGTCCATAAGGGCCACAAGAATCTTGACTAGAAGAAAAAGGGCATTCTTACAGATGAAGAAAGGTTCAGTGCAGTTAAGAAAATCTGTTGTCATACAGCTAGCAAGTCAAGCAGATAAGATTGTAAACCATACCTGACCCTCAAGTCTAGTCTTCCCATACATCAGTATGATGTAAACATTCCCAGAAAAGTAGCTCTTACAGCAGAGAAAAGTAAAGATTTACATAGGAGTCTAGAGGGCAGAGTTGAAAAGCCTTCAATAAACACCCAATATTTCCTTAAAGTCTCTTTTTCCCTTAAAAATTTATGTGAATTGCATATTCTACTCCAAAATGTACCTGCATTTTTCCCATTATAAAAACAAGGTAGCTCCTGCCTCAGCCCCTTCAAGTAAAATTAACTTCGTATAAAAATGAATCACGTTTGACCTGTGTTTCACCATTTCCTTGACACAATCATATAGAGCCCCAGGGTATCAGAGTTCCAGTTTAAAAACAATTCTATACCTATAATTAGTTTCTCACTACCTTCTACCTCCTCTGCACATTTAAGCCCATGGAAGAAGATAAAGTGAACATTCCACTGAGTCATTTTAGCCCCAATCTAAAACCTGAAAGGGCAAAAACATCCTAGAATACTATGGTTGGGCATCTACCATTAATTCTCTTCCACATCCTTCTTCCTAAGAGAACTCCAATTTTCTTAGTTATCTATCTACAAGGAATGAGTTCCATTTGGTCTCAGGCAATCACTTTACTGTGACTGCTTCAGACATGGGTAAGTGATAATTCTGGTCAATGAGAGGTGAAACAAAGTCAGCCATGGGACTTCCGGGAAAGTTTTCCTGCTCTCGTGAAGAGGTGGCCTGTTCTGATTTCTGGACTTTTTACAGGGGAGGAGTGCTGGTGACATCTGGAACTGCTTCACCATCTTGTAATCACAAGAAAACTTAGGCTGAGGAAAAGAGGAATGTACAAAGGAGGGCTGAGCCAAGAGAACATAAAAGAAGAGCCAGAGCCCTGATCATGCTGTGCCTGGAACAGGCATCTTATGAGTTCTTATGTCAAGTAGTAAATGTCCTTATTGTTACAGCCACCTGAATCAGGGTTTTCTGTTTCTTGTAAAAGAAAGCATTCTAGCTGATACCATCTTCCATTCACTTGGTAAATCACCTCTCTACTCAACCAATCATCTATTCCTCAGCCTCCCTACAGCACAAAATTCAATTTAACATTGGTACCATTTTAGCAATGCAAGGAAATAAAGGAAGAGGGAATTATTAAAAGAGTAATATTTTTAAAATATTTTTTAAGTTTATTTATTTATTTTGAGAGAGAGAGAGAGAGAGAGAGAGAGAGAGAGAAAGCAGAGGAGGGGCAGAGAAAGAGAGGGACAAAGAGAGAATCCCAAGCAGGCTCCACACTGTCAGCACAGAGCCTGACCAGGGCTCAAGCCCACGAACCATGAGATCATAACCTGAACTGAAGTCAAGAGTCAGACGCTTAACCAACTGAGCCACCCAGGTGCCCCTAAAAAAAGTATTCTGAATAAGTCTGTAAATGCTTATGGGGTACTAAATAAAGATCAGGATTCTCAAAATGAGGTAAGGTTGACAGATTAATACATACATACATTAATACATGAGAAAATTTACTGAGTACAAACTACATATCAAAACCTGTGCTGGAAGCTTTGTATATATTTCATATTTAATCCTCACAACAGCCCTATATTATCTATCATAAACAAGAAAAGTGAAGCTATAACTAACTTGCCAAAAGTTGTATAATATATAACTGGTAAATGGAGGAGGCAGATTTTGAAACTAGTCAGGCTGGCTCCAAAGCCTAATGCTTTTTCTTCCTATTTTGGAAACTATCTGGAAAATAGGAAAATAGAGACAGATGCAGGAAGACTGAAATACTAAGAATTCCCAACAGTCTCAAAAGTATTTGTGGATAAGCTGAGACAGAATTTTCCTTGAAGAAGTATTGTAAGTAAATCAGAATTTGAATTATATTTTGAGCATGTTTAAAGTGAAATGAACAGAAAATTAGTCAATAAAAGATATGAAGAGGTGAACCAAGGATACTACACAGTTAAGAAAAACAGTTAGAAATGTGGAAGATTACTCTTGTATAAAACTGATTATCTTTCATAATGTATATTTTCAAAAGAGGGAAATTCACAAACACAGTTTTAGTAACACTGTCTAACACACTTTTTGGAGTTAACTTATATGACATCAATATTCATAAAAACACATTTTTAATACCGCTAAATTCCTTCATTTTTTAATGATTATTATTATTTTTTAATGTTGGTTTATTTTTGAGAGAGAGAGCGGGAGCAGAGGAAGGGCAGAAAGAGAGGGGGACAGAGATCTAAAGCAGCCTCTGTGCTGACAGCACAGAGCCTGATGTGGGACTCGAACTCACGAACCATGAGATCATGACCTGAGCCAAAGTCGGACGCTTAACTGACCGGGTCACCCAGGTGCCCCACAGCTAAATTCCTTTAATACATTGCTCCTTACCTGTTGGTGATGAGCCGGGAATTAACGTATCTATACTCTCCCTCATACTTTTGCTCAGTTATTGTCATCTTACCAACGGGTCTTCTAAGTCGAGTTAGAAATAGCCCGGAAACAATCAAGTAGGCCATCATACTTGCTGGGCCCTATTATTATTGGAAGAGAGAATATACAAAGTTTAAGGATATCATAATACATTCACCGGATGCAACATGTACAATTTCTATAATTAGCTCCAGTGGCTTTGAGAAAAACTGCTCTTTTGGTTAATTTTTTCCCCTTAACTCTTTTTTGAGAAAGGACACACTGGGCATTTCATCCTTTTAACTACTCATCAACTCTTCCTCCAACACTGTACGCTCTCCTGAATTTGTTCACCCAAAAATTCTTAATTGCAGTCTACACTCTTCCTATAGCATCTAAAACTCTTCTGATGAAACTCTTCCTGATATTTCCTTAAGATTCCACAGAAAGTCTCAGACCTCTTTTTTTTGCCTTCTCCTGGAATGTTAATATTCCCTGAGGTTTCTTCCTTAGATCTCTTCTGCCAAATTTTTATCTCTACCCCCATCACTCTTAAGAATCCAAGACAATATCTCCAAGTAAGTACCATACACTTAACACCTCACTACTCTGTAGGGCCTCAAGCAAAATCCCCCAAGCCAGCTCTAATTGCCCTTCCCTCTACATCTTGCCTGCAGCTGCCACAGCTTGTAACTTGGTGAGTCACCACATCACCCACTGACCAACCCAAGGGATAAGCTTTAAGCTCACCTCTCCAAGTTCATCACAGGTACTCCCTCACTCCCACCTATATCGTATGTTCCGCCATGCTGAAAAAACAACTTCCTGAACACGCCATTCAATGAAGTTGTTCTTATGCCTGGCAAACCTGACATATCTAATGGATGCCTAGTCATCCTCCTCAGAGCAGCTCAAATATCACCTCCAATTCTTCCGGACACTAAAGATTTTATTCAAACTTCTGTTACTGAACTTAGCACTCGACCTTATAATAATCTGAATATCTATTCTTTTATTAGATTGTAAACCTTCTTCAGCAGGAACTGTGTCTTATTCATCTTTTTATCCTTACCACCTAACACAAGATGTGTGGACTATAATGTGTATTCAATATTTTTTAAATTAAATATGATTGATTCAATGCAGTTCAACAATTACTGCAAGAATGGGCAAAGGAAAGAACTAAAACATAGTTTCTACCTTTGAGAATCAGAATTGGGTAACAGGGATACATGGAAAGATTATTTAAGTATAAAAATGTACTAAGTACCATAAAAATATTGGAGCACACAGATGAGAGGCATTAGGCCTATTCACTTGCTTATAGTAGAAACAAACTAGAAGAATGATTAAACTTGGATCACAGGGTAGCAAAAAGTTAGTAAGGTAGATAAGATAATTCAAATAAAAAACTACTTTCTCAGTATTCTGGAAAAAAAGCTAAATCCACTATAGAAATCATATATTCTCAACTACAAAATGTGTACACATACACATGCACATATATATACAATGGCCACATTATTACATGGTTGTGTGATAAATATGTAACAATAATGTATTAAATGCCTAAAGTAATACTTCAATGAGAATACTCAGAGAAAATCTAAAGGTCATTCTTACCAACACGAGTATCAGAAAGACAGGGTAATAAGGCTCATGAGATAGTCAACCATTTACATTTTTATAAAATTATATATGATGTAATAAACAGTTATAGCCACTCTAAAGGTATTTCTGACATTTTAACATTCAAGTTTCATATTAAAATGGCTGCCTCCAAATCTCTTCTTATTTAGCCATTACTTTACAACAGTAAGTACATGTATGTCATTGTTAAAGCACTTCTGGTTATAAATGCCACAGAAACTTTCCAAGTATCTGCCTTAAGGAAAATTAAAACACCAAATTAGAATACTTTCTAAGTCTCTAGTACAGTATGAGTTTATAAACTAGACTTTATTAGGTACATGTCATAAAAGCACATTCTTTGAGATATATAAAAACTCCTACAAACACTCCAGCTATTTACAACACCATATTAGAGCAATTTAAAAGAGATTAAACTCACCTGAGCTCCTATTGCACTTGTTAACTTGAAGATATACAAAACTATGTCTAAAAATGGCTGTAACGTAAATATTAGAAGGTAAGGAATTAAAAAGAACTGGAATGCATAGATATATAGCTAACACAACAAATATAAAATACTATTCAACATTTAACACATAGTTGTCAACACGCAGAATTCCCACTATATATAATGTACTATAACAGTATATAGATCAACAAATACATAAAAGAAACAGTTCTTAAAAACTTAAAATAGAGACAGCATGACCAATGTCTACTGACCATCAAGTGGGAAAAACATGTATCACCTTCCAACAACTAAGGAAGCTCTACTGTGATATTAACCATGAGTAACTCAGTAGTTTCTCAATGTAGTGTAAAGACACTGAATACAAGGACCTAAGATGGAACCCCAAATCTAGTACCACCTTTTCTGGTTTCTATATATCTGCACCTATAAAACAAAAGGCTCTTTCTACTTGTAATATTGTTTAATTCTATTACTTTATCAAAACATCCATGTGTTGAAATAATTGAATGAGCCTATAATTTTCTGATAGTTTAAAAAAAGAAAATAAAGAAACTTACCTTACTAAGATTTGAATACAGATCAACTACACTGTTACAAAACTTTTCTACATCTTGTGTAAGCAGCTGGTCTGGATTGGCTATTCTGTTGTCCAGATTTCCCATTTTATAATATGTGAAAGCTCTATAATAGCAGTAAAAAAATGACATTAAAACAAACAATCACACTTTAGCACATAGTGTAAATTCATAGAAACAGAAAAGTCTGGAGCTGGAAGAGTCCCTAAAGATCGTCCTAACTGATTTTAGAAACAAGGAAGAACATCCAGAGAAGGATGACTTGTCGATTAACGGAAAGGCCCGTAGGAGAGTCTAAATTACTGAGGGCTTTCCCTGTATGCTTCTGGGTCCAAGAGCAATTCCCTTGAAAAACATATTCAATACAAAGGAAAAACCTCTATATCTCAATATCATAAGCATTTCTATTCAATTTAAGCATTTTTAATACAAAAATAGGTTATCACTTACTGGAGATACTCCTCATAGAGGTATTTAGTTAGTCTTACGCGGAAGCACAGTTTGAGCTCATTTAACCCAAACTTCAAGAAGTTATTAACCAGAGAGATCTGAAACAAACAGATATTACTGGTTTCACTACATTTCTACTTATAAAATTACAATTTATTTCTCTTTCATTGGGTATGTCCCTAAATCCTATGATTTTTATTACCAACAGTCCAAACTGATGTACTTCAGTTCTGTTTTACTTAGAGTTTACAAAGATACAAAGACAATATGCTAAACCAAATGCAACTGGCTATACTATCGTGATATATTATTAAAACCTAACTTGACACTCAATTTTAGAATATGTTAGTATCATCAATTATGAGAAGCACCTTGCTACTTTTTTTGTAAACAAACAAAAAGCCTAATCTGTCACCTTTGTATCCAATGTAAAGGAGTCCTAACATTTGCATTTATATTTTGTTTCCTACTACAAGCACTGACAACCCTAGACAATGAAATTCTATTTTCATTTGCATTTGTTAAAAAAAAGTACTCTAAGTTTCATACCAACTAATACCATTTCCAGAGTATTTCTAGAGTCATCTTTATTTCTTTTCCATCATTATATTAAAATTAATAAATTAATTCTTCCACAGTTCCAAACTCATTTACATGAACATTTTCTCAAGAAAACACTGGCCGCCTACTGTATCTCAATCTTTTACTGATATCTATACTACTTATCTCAATTTTTTAAAGGTCTAAAAGCCATGTATGTATATTCCTCAAGCTTTATTAAATCTCTGACATATTTTCTGATTAACTGGATTTTACAATCAAGTTTTTTTCACTGATATATTTATATTAAAATTCTTATAGTGACAATAAAGAACCAAGCTAAGAAAATCACTTATGATTTAAACCACTGACCTTTATTTTTAATAAATAGATAATAAATTCCCATTTTAAACAAACAAATAAATAAATAAATAAATCCAATTTAACTTAAACTACATCAGTGGTTCAAGTTACTATAAATGGCCTAAAGCAATGGTTCTCAACCAGGGTGATTTTGCCACCGTGCCTACCCCCACCCCAGCCTCCATGGAACATATGGCAATGTCCTAGAGACATACTTGGTCATCAAAACTGGGGGAGGGGCACTACTACCATCAAGTGCAATGCTACTAAACATCAGAGATACCTTGGCCTAAAGGTAAAAAAAAAAAAAAAAAAAAAAAAAATACACATCAATCCAATTTATTTTTCTATCTAGGATAAAAGTTTACATTGAAAGATTCTGCTGTAAGTTACAAAACTAAACTCGGAAGAGGAACTTAATACCATAAATCTTTAAAGTTAAGAAGTACAGACAAATCTTTGAAGATTTTAGTAAGATACAAATTTGTCCGTATGTAAAGATTTTTAAAGAATTACACTTACGAGAGGCATGGCAGCGATGAAGTTGAATAAGTATCTCTTGAAATCTTTCCTGCTACGACCAATGATACCACTGCAAACCACCACATGCAATGCATTAGTTGCAAAAGAAGCAATATTTCACACTAAAAACCCTGTAAAGCTCTAAAATTACTCTTGGAAATTTTTATTGACTCAAAAGAATCAATAAGAAAAAAAGGTGCTGAAAAACATTTTCTTGCAAAAACATGTTTCTAACTTTTGAAATTTAATCATTTTACATAGGCTGCCTGCAAATCCCTCTATAAATGGCAAAATCAAATATGAATAATTTCCTTAGTTCTTTCCTTAGTAAAAATGGCAATTTAAAAAAAGGCTTAAACTGCCACAAAAGGAGCTTAGATGGCAAAACAATTAACTTTATAGAGTCAGGAATGGGTTATTATGGATGAAATTAGCTAGAATTTCTTTGTTTTTAAATATTTTAATACCATGATTCTCATTTGTATGAACTAATTGCAGAGACGGACTAATGACAGATCAGCAAACTCACTGCAAAAGGTCAAGAGTAAATATTTTAAGCTTTCGTGGGCAGGAAGGTCTCTGTTCCAACTACTCAATTCTGCAGTTGCAGAAGCAAAAACAGCCAAGAATGAGACTGGCTGTGTCCTAATAAAATTTTCCAAAGCAGATGGCAGTGGGATTTGTCCTGTGGAGGCTTGTTTGCTGACCCCAGGACTAAATGATAAATCAGAAAGTAGATTAGTGGGGTTCCTCAGAGCCTCAGGATGGTTTTGCAGAGGCTTCAGAGGTGTTAACACACTTAAACTAAACCAACTCTTCTTTTATGTTCATTTGTTTTACATATTTATCTGTTCTAAAAATATCCATTAAGAACTTATTCAAAGTAAGGGTTCCACTACTTTTTTGAAAACTATCATATAAGTAAAGGATCTCTGAGTACCTTATGTCTGTGATCTACTAAAATGATAGAACTTCTTTGGTCACACACTCTTTTCTCAAATAGCATTTATTAATATTCAAATATAAGTAAAATATATTTTGAAAAACAATGCACTAAATGATTTAACCTAGCTCCACGGGGACCTGGGTGGCTCAGTCGGTTAAGCATCTGACTCTTGATTTTGGCTTAGGTCATGATCTCAGTTTGTGGAATCAAGCCCAGAGTTGGGTTCCATGCTGACAGCACAGGGTCTGCTTGGGATTCTCTCTCTCTCTGCCCCTCCTCTGCTCTTTCAAAATAACTGAAAAAACAGAACAAAACAAAACCTAGCTCCACACCACAAAAAAAATGATATGGTAATAATTTTTATTTTTATGAGGGAATAGGTGAATAATGTCATGTAATGTTAACTGGTCTTTTAGAGCAAAAAAGTTGTATGGTCAAATAAATTTGGAAAATCTGGGCTAAACAAAGCTAGCAAATGTCTTTACAAAAGGTCTTCTCAAAGCTTTTACAGTATGACGTGTTGCACTGAAACTCTTTTGAGACAGTTCTATAGCATGTAGCATCTCCTCTGTCATACATAGACAGGACATACTTAGGGAAATGCTCCTTTAGACTGATAAAATATTAATAGTCCAAATTTGATAGAAGTGCTAAACAATTTGTTTTTTAATTTTATGTTGAACTAGAAAAAGCTAAAATAGAATCATATAAAAATGTTTGTAGAAACAAGAAAATTAAAGGGGCGTCTGGGTGGCTTAGTCAGTTAAGCGTCCGACTTCAGCTCAGGTCATGATCTGATCGTTCGTGAGTTCGAGCCCTGCATCGGGCTCCGTGCTGACAGCTCTGAGCCTGGAGCCTGTTTTGTGTCTCCCTCTCTTTCTGCTCCTCCCCCACTCATGCTCTGCTCTCTCTCTCTCTCTCTCTCTCTCTCTCTCTCAAAAATAAACATTAAAAAAAATTTTTTAAAAGAATATTAAAAACAAGAAGCAATTAAGACAGTACAAAAAGTTTAGAGGTTTAAGTTAAAATGACTTGAACCAAACTTTACATAAAACCAAAGTGCTTTAGCTTTAGCCCAAGCTGTGAAACACACAAGATTATAAAACTTGGTAAAGCACATGCTATCATTCAGCAATGGTTTACCATTGGAGTAGCAGCTATAAATTTAAAAAATGGTTTCTTGAATAAAGCCTTATTTCTGCTTATTATTCCGCTGCAAAGGAAAAATAATAATAAAGAATAATTTTACAGTTTATTTACATCATTATTACTTCCAAAACATTTAAGCCTTTTATAAATGATGATTTGGTGATTTTAAAATGCTGCCTGTAGCCTGGGTGAAAATAAAATATATCTTTATGATTCCACTATAGCAGCAACAAGGTATGAAGGATTCTCCTTCAAATCATGGAATTACCAGTCTCTACCTTAAAGAAGGAGTCTGTCCTGTTAAAATGTGCCCATACTCCAAAGCTTTTAGCCACTGCTAACAAATAAACATGTAAGGGATATTAAAATGTACATTACGGACCATCATGAGTCTTTTTAAGGCTCTTTTTTTTTTTTTTTTTTTTTAGGAAAAATACATGAATCTAAACCTCCGTGGCAGAGGCAAAAAGGAAAAGACAGATAAACCAATTTACAATGTGGCATTAGTACCGAGTTAGAGGAATGTGTTATTTTTCAAATAAAACTTTCATATTATGAATTCACATTTAAAGATGTTAAATTTAACCAAAGATCAAAGATCTCATACATAGAAGCTCAAAAATATTTATCAAGGAGAAAATTAACTTTAAAATGACCATTTCACAATTGAATATGGGTTAAGAGTGTAAGGAAGCTCCTTGCACTGTTCTTGCAACTCTTCTGTACATTTAAATAGTATCAAAATAATATGTTATTTGGAAACCCTTAAGTAGTTTTGTTTTTCATTTTTTTTCTACATCTCAAAACTACATTTTAAAACTGAGTACCCAACAAATTGATTACTCTATCTAACAGAATTATAACCTGGCTTATGCCAGATAATAATCTTCCTCCTGTCCATCATCAGCAAATAATGTACCACCTACTCTTGGCAATGCATTTTCTCCAGGGCATTAAGTCTGTGAGAAAACTAATATCAGTGTCTATTCAGTTAAAGTTGGAAATCCATAGTTTATAAGAGTAAATATTATTTTAGATTACAAAACGTGAAATCACAAAATGTAAATAAAAGGGGAAAAAAGTTACGAAATAAACTACTTTTCCTATACTATACCAAGGTTGTGCAAGGTTATTTATAGATAATATGTAACTTTCTACACACATAGCTAATAAGTTCATAGTGTATATAACCTGCACATTTTTTGCTGTTAAGTATTTAACAATGCTGTAATTGGTGAGACTGTATTTTTATTAATAGATATGGCATTTAGATAATAAAGTCATCAAAGGAAAAACTATAAATTCTACAATCATGTAAAAGGGTATAAATGTCTTCTCTACGTTATACAAAGGACTCAAATTACTTAGGCACACAGCCCATATAAACAGAACTTAGCAATAAAACTGATCCTCCAAAGCTGATATGCTAGCAGCAATGAATAAACACTTATGTTTATGACAAACTTCTTAGAATTTTTTAGTGAATTCCTCACTAGAGTACACACACAAAAATGACCAGACTGTCTGTAAAACACTATTCAGGAAGACCAGACCGTCAATAAGCCCTCAACTTGGCTTCCTTCAGCCCTCACTTTTAAATGTGAATAGAGAGGCAAGAGTGACAGAGTTGCTAACATAAACAACAAAGATGAGAACAAAGGGCCAAGAAGGAAACAGAAACAATGCAGGGAGACAGGGAGAGAGTGAGAGTGACAGTGAGAGAGAAAAGACAGAGAGAGAGAGAGAGAGAGAGAGAGAGAAAGCAAAGGAAGGAAAGAAAGGAAGAAGGGAGGAAAGAAAAAAGGAAAGAAAGTCACACACTTGAAAGAATGACTGCTCTAAAAATGAACATCCATACAAAAAGATAACTCTTGGAAATAAAATTATGACAAATACAGATTCACTGGATGATACAGTAAAAGGAAATTTCCTTGAAAATGTCAGAGATGAAAACAGTAGAGAAATTATAAGAATCAGATGATCAGCCTAGGGTTCCAACACTCAAGTAATAAGGATTCCAGAAAAAAGGGAGAGAAAAAAATTTTTCAAAAGCACAAGAAAATATCTCAGAATGCAGAATGAGTTCCTCAAATTGAAAAAAGCTCACCTATGGGGTGCGTGGGTGGCTCAGTCAATTAAGCATCTGGCTCTTGGTTTCAGCTCAGGTCATAATCTCACAGTTTATGAGTTCGAACCCTGCATCAGGCTCTGTGCTGACAGCGCTTGGGACCTGCTTGGAATTCTCCCTCTCTCTCTGCCCCTTGCCTGCTCGCTCTGTCTCTTTCAAAAATAAATAAATACATTTTAAAGAAAGAAAGAAAAGAACGCACCTAGTGGGACACCTGGGTGGCTCAGTCACTTAAGCATCTGACTAGATCTCAGCTCAGGTCTTGATCTCAGGGTTGTGAGTTCAAGCCCCACCGTTAGACTCTGCGCTGGGCATGAAGCCTACCTGGGGAGGGGAGGGGAGAAAAAGGCCCACCTAGTGCCCAGAACAAGGAAAAAAAAAAATTCACAGCAATATTCAGTAAAATTCCCAAATACCAGCAATACGTGAACAATAAAAAAATGATAATAAAAGCTTCCAGGGGCGCCTGGGTGGCGCAGTCGGTTAAGCATCCGACTTCAGCCAGGTCACGATCTCGCGGTCCATGAGTTCGAGCCCCGCGTCAGGCTCTGGGCTGATGGCTCAGAGCCTGGAGCCTGTTTCCGATTCTGTGTCTCCCTCTCTCTCTGCCCCTCCCCCGTTCATGCTCTGTCTCTCTCTGTCCCAAAAATAAATAAACGTTGAAAAAAAAATTTTTTTTTTAAATAAAAGCTTCCATAGGGACTTAAAATAGATGTACTGCCAAGGAAGGGCAATCTGCACAAGAATGGGCCTCCACACCCAACATGGCAGCTAGACCAGCAGTGTTTAACCATGGCTGCAAATTAGAATCACTGGGATGTTTCAAAAAGTAATGACTAATTGAATCAGAATGTGTAGGGGTGAGCCCAGATATTATTCCTTCTCAAAATTCCCCAGATGATTCAAATCATCCTGCAACCAAGGTTGAGAACTGCCAAGCTCTACAGAAGACAACAAACAGGTGGTGTTTTCAAAATTCTAACAAAAAATGAATTCCAAGTTGGAATGCATTAATAGCTAAATTATCAGTCAAGTTTAAGAGGAGAAGAAAGACTATCAGATCTACAAGGAAGGCCTCAAAAATTTACTTCCCTGGTATCCTTTCTCAGAAAAAGACTGCACCTGCCAAAATGAGAAAGTAAACTAAGGAAGAGGGAGACAAAGGATTCAGAAAACAGGTTATTTAATGCAAAAGAGAAAGATAAAGGAAATTCCCAAGATCATGATAAAAGCAAACTCAAAAAGGACTGCTATTTAGTGAGCCTAAAGTGCAATCAATACTGAGTAGAGCAGGAAGACAAGAAATTGACAAGAGGTATGAGGTGCAGTGGAAATAGAGATAAAAATCAAATCCTGGTGTGCAGGACCATATTACAACACTGTAAAGATTTTAGAGTTTGTCAGGAAGTCTGAGCCAAATTAGTAAGAAGCAGGCAAAGAACTAAGGCAAACAAAAAAAACTTGTGATTTTTAAATGCCAGGAAAAACAAAAAGTTGTACATAAAAGAAACTACCAAAGTGCAGCATGTAGCTCAGCGGTAAACAGTCAAAATCACGTAAACAATAAATTCTGACTTAACAATAAATGAGAGGGTGAGCACGGGTAGGAGTATAAAAGAGCAAATTCTCATCTTCCAAAGTAGGAAATAAATGCATGTTCTCTAACACTGAAAAATCTAGGACAGTAACGTAAGTTACACTGAAACGCAGAGACAGAGATGAAATGGTAAAAACAAAAGAAAAGAAAAGAACTGACTCTGGGAACGACAGTTAAAGTGGAAGAATGGGGCACAGGACTGGTGTGTTTATGACTAAGTCCAGTTCATGTACTCCCTTTTAAGCTGTTCACGTACTACTCTGATTAAAAGAAAAAGACAGGGGACTGACCACAGGTTTCAGGGAGACCTGTGTCGACTACAAGAGCCCACACAATTCAATTACGCATGTTCTAAGACGTGTAGTTGGGGCTTTAGTCCTTTGCAAATGACTTTCTGTATTCTCCTAGAGAGATGAGTCAGAACAAGGGCACAAAGCATTCTTTCTGATCCTATAAATCCTGAGAAGCAAATCGAGAAAAAAAAAAAAAAAAAATCAACCCTTATTTCAAAATTTGGGAACATTAAAAAATTTTAAGTACTGTCATTCAAAATGAACGAATTAATTTAGATTAATTAAGTACTTTAAGAAATTCTCCGATAAAATATTGCACACTAGGAAATAGAATTCCAAGAAAAATATTTTACTCTGATGTTCAAATTGGTATCATAAGGAGTAAAATCTTTATTAAGATAAATGTTAATATCCCAGCTGTTACTGTTTTTAAATTCAAAATGATCAAATGTAGTGATAATATGCAGAAAGACTATATTGAAAAAAACATAATAAAGCACTAACTTCAAAAATTGAAGAAAACGTCTAAGAATTGTTTTCTTCTTTCCAGTAAACATTCTCAATGTGATTCCCTGAAATGCTCTGATCTTTTCCTCCAAATTATCTGATTAATTTCAAATATCCAACTTGGTGACTTTTTTAAACCCCTATTACAGCATTTAATACACTGCCTTTTAATTTGTTTATTTGTCCCGAGCCCTGTATAAACTGTCAGCTCTGCAGGGCTTGGTACAGAGTCTCTCCTGCTCACCAATATATCCCTATCACAGAGTAGCATGGTGCCTGGCACATGGGAAACACTCATTTAAGTAAATGAACAAATACATCACCTGAGTTAAATATTTATATGTAATTTAGAATCTATTTCTTGCTTAAGATAATGTTATATAGGAGACAAATTAGTATTTTATACATATAGGAGGAAGGTGAATAGAAAAGTACCTTTCAATGAGTGTCCCATTTTGAATCATCCAAACATCACAGTATGTTCGAGACACCAGCATAACAGCAATAAGTATCAAGTAACCTGTCTAAAATAAACCAGGCACAGTAAATTAAATAAATGCATTTTTAAAGGTTAAAAGAAACATTACTTTGGTGAAGATTTTTGATTTCAAAATTCAAATCTTTATTCTAGCTTTAATACAGTAGCTGACATTTTACCCACAGGTAATTTTTAAATATAATTTTAAAAGAATTTAAAAATACAAATGAAAAAAGCCTTATAAATCATTTAATCTAACTGTCATCCAGAATTCAAAAGTGAATCCCAGGCAGGTCAAACGACTTCCCTTCATACAATTAGCCAATAACAGAAGGTAGCAGTAGAACTTAAATTACCTGAGGCACAGTGTATTATGATTGTCCTGTACTGTGAATATACAAGTGTAATAAAGAAAAAGGACAGTAACTGTTAATGTATAGTTAAATAACTAACAAATATTAAAGGCTAAAAGTTTGCCTAATGGAATAAATTTGGTTCAATTTGTTAGAAAAATCTCTAATACTGCCCCTGCCCTCAATTTAGTTATTTACACATAAAATAAGAAATAAAATAAGATTTACATATAAAATAAGAAATAAAAAATAAGAAAACAGAGCATAGGAGACAAGTATATTTCCATCGCTTCATGTGATAAGTGGCAGGACAGGAAGGCCTGGGGTGGCAAAAGAGGGTTATGACATTAGGAACAAATCAAACAGACCAAGGAAAACACAGGAGAGAATGAGGATTATGAGTAAAGAAAGATGAAGGATTTAATGGGAAACAGAAAATAGATTAAAACCGTATGAATAATGGTATTGCATATCCAGCAGAATTTACCAGTATTAAGCTACTGTAAGCCTCTAAGTACAACAAAATGTGGAAAAGTGTCATTTAGGGGACATTACTTAAACAATGCTGTGGAAAACAGATCACCGAGGGGAAAAGATGAGAGACTGAGTGACGAGTCAACTCTCTCTGCGAGATGAGAGCCTACCCTCCAACCTCCAACACACACACCATTCAAAGCTGACCCCACTTAAATCTTCTAAACTGGAAGAATAACGACAGTAACATAGAAGCTCAAGTCAGGGAAGAGGACATGTGGCAGCAGGGACATTTGTTGGATAATGTATTTAAAGTCAAAGATACGGAGTTGAGTGGCAACTGCAACTATTATTTATGTAAATTTTACAAAACAAATAGTTTTTTAAAAAGGTGAAGGTACTCAAAATACAGCACTTTACGTGAAGACGAGGCAGGGAGTCATAAACACAGAATAACGAAACCACAAGAAAAGACAATGTCAAAGAAAGTCTGTGTAACTGAGCAGTGAAAGCTGCTACCCCAACATCTGCCAGAAAGCAAAGATACCATCTTCCTACACTCTCCACCATCTGAAAGTTAGGTATGCAACTGGCAACAGAAGAATCTCTTCATTTCAATAAACACTATGGGCAGATGTCACTTTAACTGTAATGCTAACTTTCAATTCAGATCTTAAACACAATTTCGATCCTAAATTAATCACTGACATATAAAGGAAACACTAGACAAAGTTTCTTTTTTCCTTCATTTTATGCTCTTGGCTTAATTTTTCCCTGAAATAAGTACCAACCTGACTTGGCTCACTTTAGCAAAATCTGGCAAACTTTGATTACTGACACTCCTGAAGCACCTTTCCACAAAGAAGTCCTTAGAATCACTACTATTCCCACGGTTAATGGGTCTGTGAACATGTCATAAACTAAAGATCTGCACTGATTTAGGCAGTCCTTTACCTCATGATATAGATCAACTTCCATATATTCATATGCAGTATTATCATTTCTCTATTTCCTAAATCAGTTAGTCTCTCTATCCCTACTTCCAATCTCCTGTGATTTCTATGGGAGTTTACTTCACTTTGGTGAACTGGGGTTAAACTTGGATTTTTATATTTCTCAAAGATAGTGTGTAAAATGACTCTGCAGCATGGCTAGGCCTAGACAAAGCTGCGAGGTTGGCCAATTTAGGCCCTTCTTATCTTCCTTACTAATTCCCGGAGACCCATCCAATGTCTCACATTCATTTTACGCTCAGCAAACCCTTGCTAAAAGGTCAAATAAGTACTGAACTGCTAACTCATAAGAGGGGAATATACAAATCTTTCCAGAGAAGTTTGTATTTTAAATAATAATTCTTCAGTCAGGTGGTTGGAGAATGAGAAAACTTCACAAGAAGATACTGAGCATTAAGCTACTTTTTATCAATATCTGTTTTTGCTGGGGTAGAGGGCAGGACGTCATAGACATGAGGTCATGAAAGCACAAGAGCACAGAGCCTGACTACAAAATAGCAAAGAATATTCTAAGCAGATGATACTGATAGACAGGTCAAAGTCAGGTTGTGACTTACCCTACAAAACATTTAAAAATAAAGAAAGGAGATTTAAAAAGTGTCAGGGTGATCTCATTTTTATTAAAATATGTACTATACACCAAAATAACAACAGAAGTTCTGAGAGGCTAATAGGTACCAAGAAGAAAAAAATCTACCTGCATTTTCCAATTTTTCTTCAAGGAACATGTATTATCTCTATCTTATTTGGGGGAAAAAATGCTACTAAATTATTTTTTACAGTTGCATAACGGTGGAATCCACAAGCCACCATGCCAAAGTGAAGTAGAAAGAGAACAAGTCCAGTGTGACGAAGGAATGTGCATTCTCTTTGGGGATTACAGTGCACTGGGAACTTCCTATCTTTTTCTTGCTATTCACAGATTATAAGGCTAATGGTTTTTAAAATGTGAACAATGGAAAACACGTTTCAAGAAAATAAATTTGGCAGAGAAGATAAAAAGGGGAGCTTCTTTGAAGTGAAACTAACTAAATAACACTACAATATCCAGGTTAAGAATATTCAGAATGAAAAATGATCCAATCCCAGTGACTGAAAAGATGAATTATGGGAAAGAGAGTGAAAGGTAATGATATTTCTAGTGGTACAGACGGTGACTAAAGATGGAGAACACAGCATTATCTTATTTTTTAATCATTAAAAATACTCCTCAAATAATGATAAAGGTAATACTGATTAAAAGGGCAAAGGAAAAGATAATAAAAATTTATTCCTAGAACCAGCTCACTTCCTGAAACTACTGGGAGAATTCATATATCATTTTGGGCATCTCAAAAACATATTTAATCAAATACAAAAGCATAACCCTCAAACATATTCCATCCATAAATCAATGTGACTTGTTAATGTCTCAATGATATAAAAATGTTTGTCTTTCTAAATGTAATCTTGTTTTTATTAACAGAATTTAGCTATAAGAAAACAATACGGGGGCACTTGGGTGGCTCAGTTGGTTAAGCATCTGACTCAACTTCAGCACAGCTCATGGTCTCACGGTCATGGGATTAAGCCCCGTACCAGGCTCCTCCAAGATTGTTTAGGATATTCATTCTTTCTCTTTCTCTTTCTCTGTCTCTCTCTCTCTCCCCCCTCCCCTCTCCCTGCCCCTCCCCAGCTCAAGTGCACACGCACCCTTTTTCTCCCTCAAATTAATTAAAAATACAACAACACCATTTAAGGTAGCTGCAGTGAAGTACTCTATCTAGCATGTCACACAAAATATAATGAATATTTCATAAACAAGAGAAAACTATTTAAAAACTGGCACCAAACAACAAGAGTACTTACATGACAGGAGATGATTAAAAAAAAATTAAAATTTAGTAGTAGTCTTCATTACCTACACAGAAAACATCTGACCTGTAGAATAACAAAAGCTATTGGTCTGATCTCATGTAACCTCAAAAGTTAAACAATATAATTTCATAAGACTTACCTCTTTACAAAATGTTCTAGGGACCATGATTTTCAGAATCCGTGTGAGTCTTAAAAGAAACACCTTGTCCACCACAGCTCGCTCTTTTTTCCCCTCTTTCTACATTAAAACAAAAAAAGTTAAGATATTTATAACAAATAAGATTAAAGAACCACATTTCATCGAAGTCAGTAATAACAATTATCAAAATGGATATTGCATTCAGAGAGTGCAAACTTGCACTGCTCTTCAAACATGCTTTCAAGAAAATAAAATGCTATCAGAAACTGAATAAAGAAGTGAGAAGTTCTGGGCCATGGGAATATCCGGGAGAACACTGCAAGCAGAAGAAACAGCAAGTGTAAAATGCCAAGGTGAAAGCTCAATTTAGTTGCTTGAGGAACAACGAAATGGCAATCTGGCTGGAACTAGAAGCAAAGGATAGAAGCAGAAGATGAGATCAGAGACACAGCTAAGAAATGGTCAAGTACTTACTATTATCTACTTCCTGATTAACAGTAGAATGTTTTTAAAATCCTGAACAGGAATTTTCCTGGTATTAATTACCAGGAACTTTTAGTTTCCTATATTTATCATTTAGCATTTCCAACATGCAATCTACCAACTCACTCTCTCCTCCTTGTAAACTCTAAGACAAGGTACCTTTACTCCTACAGCTCACATTCTAACAGAAGAAATACAGATAAAAATAAACCAATAAATTGTTACAGATACACTAGGCAGGACCAGAAGAAAAAGACAGATTCAGGTAGGATGAAAGCAAGAGCTCTTTGGGGAGGTGACATTTAAGCTGCGACATAAAGTGAAGCCATGTGATAACTTTGGGACAGGAGGGTAGTCAAGCACAGGGAACACCAAACACAAAAACCCAGCGTTGAGAATTAAAATTAGTGCGTACAACCGAAGAGCAAGAGTGTAGAAATGCTAAAGCAAAGAGAATAAAAATGAGAAAAGCTGAAGAGGTTGACATGGCCTGCAAAAGACAGACCCCTGAGGCCACAGTAAGGACTTAGAGTTTATTGCCAGTGTAGTGGGAAACCACTGAAGAAACTTAAGAGCAGTGATTAATCTTACCATCCTCAGACATTTCTTTTTTTAAGTGTTCGCAAGGATAAAGAAAATGTAAGATGAACTGGGTATGGTAGAGGCTATTTACTTTATTACCCCTGGACTGTTTGGAAGAATATACAGGAGAAACTTCCTGCAGTAGGCAACACACACCAGAAGGATCCCATCCCCTCCCTAGACCCTTCCCCACTTCCCATAATCAAAGTTACTTATTTGTTAACTACTAGACTCTTGATAAACAATACCCATGGTATAGTAAATTCTATAGTTAAACTTTAGTGTAAATATGTTTCATCTAAGCTGATGAACCTGAAATGAATAGTTTGTATACTGAATTAGAATAATAATAATCTTCCATCTGTATGTCAGACACTGTGCTAAGTGCCTTATATTTATATAATCTTAACAGGCACTGACTGCATTACAGAACTGTAAACCAAGAAAGGATGTCTGAAGGGGCTGTATTTGTACAGTTACATCAGGAAGACTAAGATGGGTAACAATCAGCCTACCATGTTACTGCTAGAACAGAGCTTAGGTCTTTCAAACCTTATGAAGGTTGCAAAACTCGTTCTACTGAATTAGAGGCCCAGTCTACTTCATTCACACATGCATGCATTCATTCAATAAATACTCACTCAGTCCCAGGCACTGTTCTGAATGATGTGGATACACCAGTAAGTAAAATAGACCAAACGTGCTACTTACATTCTATTTGTTTTTTTTAATATATTTTTTAATGTTTTTATTTATTTTTGAGAGAGAGCGAGCGGGAATGGGTTAGGGGCGGGAGACTGAGAAAGAATCTGAAGCAGGCTCTGCACGGACAGCAGCAAGCCCAACGTGGGACTCAAATTCATGAACCGTGAGATCATGACCTGAGCCAAAGTGGGATGCTTAACCAACTGAGCCACTCAGGCGCCCCCAGTCTATTTACTTTAGCTAGCTTATTCTTCTCAAGCTAAACCCTACAACTTCAACTGAAATCTCCCCTTTTACTTCCCCCAACTGACAAAATATAGGAAGAAAAAAATAAAGACAAGGCAATAGATATCAACTGCCTTTAAAAAAAAAAGTTAAAACTTATACTGTCACTGCCTCCCTACCACACCTCACTGCACATGTAGTCAATACCTTGAATAAACAGAGTAGTAATAAATTAAATGGCTATCTTCTGACTTAAACAGAGGATTACCTATTTCTAGTTGCTTTCAAAAAACGATCTAGGGAAAACAATGAGGACAGTTTTAGAAAAGTTATAAGAAAGTCACATTGAAGCACTTTAAAATCTTAACAGCTACTTGGTATATAATTCTTCCTCCTCTTTTATTACTGCTCCTATTGTCACCACTCCTAACCCATAAGCTTTCTGAAAGCCTGACTTGATTTGCATTTCATTTCAAGCCATGAAGGAACTGCATATATACTTCCTAAACTCATCACCGCATGTTTTGCAAAGAAACACCTGGACTAGAAGGCTGGCTCAGAAAGGCTAAAGACGTACCAAAATGCTCTACCAGTCTTGACACGTAATAAAACTCATACCTGAAACCAATCTAAAGGAGAGCATCTACAGAGACAGTACATTTCATAAACACTACTAGCCCATCCTATGAATTCACTTCAATTTCACAATTGACTTTCCCCACCTGGAACTTCCCACTATTTCTTTAAAAATACAAAAAAACACTTTGATGTTACAAATTTAAAACTTAAATTATAGAAAAAGCAAACCATTAGATAAAGACCATTTAAATAATGCAAGAAAAATGCAACCAGAAAATAAAGTACCTAACACTCAGGAGGCAACTAGGTCAAAGGGCAAAAAGAAGTTCCAACTGATGTGCCAATCAACTTAGAAAGGAGAGATGAACTAGAATGAACTAAAATAGATGTTTGAAACAGCAAATAAAATAAAGGTCATATGGCGCTGACAAGAGTGTAAGCATTCCGGTATATTGTTGGGAAAGTGCAAATTGATACGACTATCATGTAATACCTATAATAGCAACTAACAAAATGTAAAATGTACACGGGCTCTAAAATGTAAAATAACTCAGCATATTTACTTTTAAGAACTTATCCTATTGGTGTTCCTGCACATATGCTTAAACACATAAATGAAAAACATCTGCACACTGTATATCATCATAAAATCAAAACCTAAATATGCATCAATAATGATATAGTATATAAATTATAGAAAATTTATGCAATGAAAATTCTACACACCTGTAAAAAAGAAAGCAGCTCCTATTTATACAACAAAATACTACAGAGCAGTTACATTAACTAGATCTTCAGCTATCAACACAGACATTAACACTGAAACTAAAAAACATTAAGCTGAAAAAAAGTAGAATGATACATCCATGATTCAATTTATAGAATTTTTAATATGCAAAATAGTTCTACTTACCCTAACGTTTATGAAGATACACATACATACAAACACCCCATCAGTATAAAACATGCATGGGAATGCTAAATTCCCCATTTGAATTTATGGTTCCCCATAAACACAGTACTGTGTTTACCTTTATATATTTTGAGTTTTATGTCATGTATACTGCCATCAAAATTAAATAAGTATTTTTAAATCAACTCAACTATGTCTTTATACTACTGTGTAACTCTATTAAATCTTCTTCTTAAATCTCATGTCTTGTGAAAATTGTACCATCCCACCAAACATTATAAAAAAATTTCAATGAAAAAAACATTCCCTTTTTAACTGCTTTCCCTCCTAAGTAACACATTAACTACAGAAAAATTAAAAAGTCTGAAGAGCAAAAATAAGGAGCCTATACCTATCATTTAGAGACATCAACTACCAGGCAAATATCCCACCAGATTTCATTTCAGCATATATGTATGTATGTGTATATGTGCTCACTTCCTATAAATTTTACAAATGTGGTATAAGTGTGCATACTGTATTATATCCCTTTGTCAACTATTTAATCTAACATAAAGTTATCTTGCTCACACTATACAATGAGCAAATAAGTATATGCTAAAAAAAAGTTATACAAAAATAGAAATTAAAGAATCAGTGAATGAATTTAGCTGTACTGACAAGTTTTAATGACGTCCTAGAACTTGATATGATACGATGCAGATGGTAGATATAACTAAGATAATTAAGGTTTGATTACTCAGATATAATTTAGATATGAGATTATGAAGATAGAAATATGCCAGACATTGAGATAAACAAACCTTGTCCCATTCTTCACAGTCAGAGAAAAAGATCACAGAAACCAAAGAACAGCAATTTTGACATCAATCTCTGGAATATTCAGAGAATAGACATTATATGGAAGATCTGGGTACATTAAGAGACACTAATTACTAGAAGCGAGCATGAGTTTACTAGGAATAAGTCATGTCTAACTCTTCCCATTTTCTTCTTTGTTAAGAACATTTTACTAGTATATTAATTGACATGTATAATGTAAGCTCCACAAGGGTAAGGACTTATATTCATATCTGCTGTACACCCAGAGACAAGACCAATAACTAGGCATATATGAAGGGATCAATCAATATTTGTTGAGAGATCGACTTTATAAATGAATCAATAAACTTATCAAGAATTGATGTTCTTAGAAAATTACTGTGGCCCTTAATAAAGAAATATGAACCTGATTTTGCTATAGTTGGATATGGTCATAGCCAAATAAACCATAACCGAAAACAAGCAAACAAATAAAGATTAAGAGATGCTGGAGTAACCTCCTTGGTCCTAATTACATAGTCAATAATATCAGCAATTCTGAAGAACAATGAGAAGGCCAATTTAAATTACTGAAAATGGGGCACCTGGGTGGTCCAGGTCATGATCTCATGGGTCATGGGTTTGAGCCCCACATCAGGCTCTGTGCTGACAGCTCAGAGCCTGGGGCCTGCTTTGGATTCTGTGTCTCCCTGTCTCTCTGCCCCTCCCCCACTTGAGCTCTCTGTATCTCTCTCAAAAATAAACAAGCATGAAAAAAAAATCTTAGGGCGCCTGGGTGGCTCAGTCAGTGAAGTATCTGACTTCGGCTCAGGTCATGATCTCACAGTTTGTGAGTTTGAGTCCCACATCAGGCTCTTTGCTAACAGCTCAGCGCCTAGAGCCTGCTTCAGATTCTGTGTCTCCCTCTCTCTCTCTGACCCTCCCCCGCTCATGCTCTGTCTCTGTCTCTCTCTCAAAAATAAATAAATATTAAAATAAATAAATAAGTAACTAAAATTTTAATTATGGAGAATGCCTTCTACCAGACTTATTGGACGTCAGAATTACATTCAAAATTACACTAACAGTACAGACATACTATAGTATAGACTAATAGCACATATCCAATAAGCTGCCATGTATAGAAATAAATATTTATTTAAAATAAATCAACTAAGTTACATATGATCCAGCAATTCCACTCCTAGGTATTTACTCAAAAGAAATGAAAACACAGGTTCACACAAAAATTTGCACATGAATGTTCATAGCAGCATTATTCCTTATAACCTAAAAATGAAAACAACTTAAATTTCCCTCAACTGATAAATGGATAAATAAAATGTGGTAAGTCTATGCAACAGAATATTATTTGGCAATAAAAAGAAATGATATACTGATACATGCAACAACACAAATGAACCTTGAAAATGTCATGCTAAATAAAAGAAGCAGTCATAACATACCACATATTATATGATTCTTTTTACATAAAATTTCTGAAATAGGCAAATCACAGAAATAGAAAATAGATTAATGATTACTGGGGTCTAAAAGAAGAGGTTAATGAGGAGTGATTGTTAATGGGTATGGAATTTCTTTTTGGGGAGATGACAATTTCCTAAAATTAGTCCCCACAACTCTGCGAATATACTGAACTGTATCCTTGAATGGATAAATCTTGTAGTCTATAAATTACATCTCAATAAAGCTGTTATTAAAGAAGAAATTCAACTGATGAATACAGATGTAGGGAATCTGCCAACAGAGTTGTTCAACAGAAAATAACTGAAGGAAGGACGCCTGGGTGGCTCAATCAGTTAAGTGTCCAACTTGGGCTCAGGTCATGATCTTGCAGTTCATGAGTTTGAGCCCTGCATTGGGCTCTGTGCTGACAGCTCAAAGCCTGAAACCTGTTTCAGACTGTGTTTCCTTCTCTCTCTCTGCTCCTCCCCCGCTCGCACTCTGTCTCTCTCTCAAAAATAAACAAACATTAAAATAATTTTTTTTAAAGGATAAATGAAGGTTACAATCTACCAAAAACTCAATTCAATGTAAACAGCAGTTAGGAGCAAAGACATAAATGTAATTCTAGGCTGAATTTCAGCAATATGGCTTTCATATTAAGAGAGGTAATAGTGCTGATATATTCCATGCTAGTCAAGTGTTCTAGACTAAGAATAATGTCTAGAGAAACTAATCAGTGTAGGTCCAGAAGAATGTATATGGAATTGAAAAAGATTGGAAACCATGACAGATAGATAGAAGATAGATAAACTATCTTCAAACAATATGAAAGTCTATTAGAGAAAACAGAGCAGGCTTGTCCTGTATGGCTACAGAAGACAAAATAGAATCAATCACTAAGAGGGTAGAGGGGAAGATTAATCTCATTATGGGCTGGAACTAATACAGCAATGGCTGCCTCCTAGGTGTTACTACTCATCATATGAACAGATTCAAGTAAATACTGGAAGTCACCTATCAAGGAATCCTATTTCAAAAAGAATTCCTATAATAAACAGTGGATTGAATAATAAGTTCCCTTCTAATTCTAATATATTATTTTATCCTAATTCATGTAACAAAATAAATGAAATACATGAAATCCCAAAGAGTAGGTTATTTAAAATTTTACCTCATTGTTCTGTAATGGTGGTTTTCCATTTTTCTTACTGCAGAGGAAAAAAGAAAAGAGAATGAGCTTTATTTGCAAACTGTTCCCATCATAAAAATTATTTTAAGACATCAGAAGAATATACCAAATTCTCCAAGTGAGTTCCTTCTCTTTCATATCACACAAAGATAGAACATATTAAATATAATACTCCAGCTGCCCCTTACTAAGTATTATTTAGAGAAAATGCTCAATATGTTAACTACTACTATATTAAGCATTGGATTATTAATTTTTAATACACACACACTCATTTTCCCATGGAGAGGCAGAGTCTATTTCTCCATCTTTGAATCAAGGTTTGGCCATGCAAACTGCTTCCACCAATGGGATATTAGCAAATTAACACAAGCGAGGGCTTGCAAACTATTTGTGCACTGGGTTCTCTTGCTGCTAGGAATCTTCTCCCAGCCATGTGAGCAATCCCAGGTTAGTGGCCTAAAGGAGGAAGGACCATGTGCCATTCCGTATTACAAATAGAAAACTGACTTGGTACATAAGTGGCATGGTTCATGCTACTCAAAAGCAATTAATCTGGTAATTACATCTAGATCTGACCACTAATTTAGGTTACCTCCCTAAACAACATAATAATCAGGCTTAGGTTCTTTTTGTAACACACTATCATAGAACCCTATAATTCTGTACAACACTGATCACATTTTAAATCTCATTTGATGGATAATTCCTCCCTATAAATCAGTTCCATGAGATCAGAAGCTACTGCAGGTTGGTCGCTCCAAAGTAGACATGAGGTGCTGTTTGGGGTACAAAATGTTTACTGGGGATCAATACCTATGAAAGGAAAGCAAGGAAAGCAAGTCTGGACAAAACTCAAACTGTGATGCAGGCCCAATAAAATTTCAACCAACCAGGCAGGAAACCCTGTAGCAAGTACTGTCCATTAAGAGTGCTCTGTGAAAGGTTGAAAAGACCAGGTCTTTTTACCTTTTCCTTGTTCAGTCTACAAATGCATGCTGGTCCAGAAAGGTCAATCACTTGGGGAAGGTGACTCTGTAACAAAGGCAGACTCTAAGATGCAGGCAGAAGGGGTCACTTGGTTATCCAACTCCTTATAGCTGGACCTTAAGCCCTTATTTGAGGGGAATGTGGGTAGCATACCTCCGTGTCTACAGGGGGCATATATTGTTCAATCCTCTATGTTCAACACTTAGTGGGGCTCCAACAATCTAAAATGAACACTTTCAGTTATAAGATACCAGATCACTGAACAAGGCTAGCAAGCCAAACTTCACTACAGTTTAGTAAATGCTCTTATTCTAAGAGTGCTTGGGTTTATTATTTTTTCTATTTTCAATTGTATTACAGGATTGCTTTTCTGTTTTAAATTTTTTATGAGATTGTAAAACTGTTTTAGAAAATGCCTTTATATGTATGTTCAGGCAGGTGCAATTAATTATGAGCTCTCTTTTACAGGCTTTCTAAATTCCACTTTTTAAAACAATTCTTTAAGGGGTGTCTGGGTGGCTCAGTCGGTTGAGCATCCCACTCTTGATTTCGACTCAGGTCACGATCTCAGTTTTGTGAGTTCTAGCCTGGCATCAGGCACTGACAGCATGGAGCCTGCTTGAGATTCTCCCCCTTTCTCTGCCCCTCCCCCACTCACACTCTCTGTCTCCAAATAAATAAATAAACTTTTAAAAAAAGAATTATTTAATGTTTTCCATGAAAGTTCTCAATATTGAAGACACTAGCCACATAAATATATGTAGATCATTCAGGATAAATTAGAATTTTATGATAAATTTTATGATAAATTAGAATTTATTAGAATTAGTATGCCAGAATCCTAATTATTGAGTTACATGTTTTCACTTGAAATGTCACGCTACAGCCTGGAGAGAAGTTAATTTACTTCCAAAACATGATCTACTTACCAGTAGGCAGATTCAATTCTTAACAAATATTCAGTATTTACCTTTTCTTGATTTTTATCTTATGAAACTAAAAAAGGCTCTACGACAGTCATGTCTTCTACTCTTGTGTATTCTTTGGCTACCAAAAAGATCAACTAACCAGCTAAATGCATTAAAATAAAGGTCAACGTGTTCAAAATATATTGCTGATTTTTACACTAATGGCAAGGTATCTGTAATAACTACAACAGTCATTAGTCAATAGTTGTCTTGTTACATTTCAGAGTACAACAAAATTCATTTAAAGATAACGTTACATAAATTTTTTATAAAAATAGCTATATTTTCCCAAACAAAAAAGTTAGTTAGGAAAGTGGCACTGTCTTATATTTCGGAAAATCTTATTCATGTCTGACTTAGTAGAAGAAAACTGGGTTCTCATATCAGAGTCATTCTTTCTATTGTGATACAGATAGTTGTCAAATGGGAGTACTTCATAATTTTCATAACTATAATGTTACAGTGCAGTATGAAATCAATGAACCTCTTTGTACCCTATACAATAAAATCCATTGGTCTATAGTACATTACTTTTAGTGGATATTTTATCCATGCAAAATTTTGTAATATGCATTTGAGTTTTGGAAAATACTGATTCACTGAGTTGTGTAGCAGACCTTCCAAATGTAATATATTTTATTATGCAATATTTTAAAAATTATATTTGTTAATACTGCCACCAATCTCATCAGAAAAGTTGTTTTTTGTTTTTTTTTTTTAATTTTAGAGACAGAGGGTAAGTGCAAGTGGCAGAGGGGCAGAGGCAGAGAGAGAGAGAGATAGAAAGAAAATCTTAACCAGGCTCCATGCTCAGCGTGGAGCCAGACACAGGGGCTCAATCCCTTGACCCTGGGATCATAACCTAAGCCAAAATCAAGAGTCAGATGCTCAAATGACTGAGCCACCCAGGCACCTTTGGCATCTGACTCTTCATTTTGGCTCAGGTCATGATCCCAGGGTTGCGGGATCAAGTGCAGCATCCAGCTCCACCTATGGCCAATTGATTTAAGACAAAGGTGCTAAGATAACTGAATGGGGAAAGAATAATCTTTTTTTATGTAAATTTTTTAATGTTTATTTATTTTTGAGAGAAAAAGAAAGAGAGATAGAACACAAGTAGGGGAGGGACAAAGAGGGAGACAAAGGCTCCAGGTTCTGAACTGTCAGCACAGAGCCCAACACAGGACTCAAACTCACAAACCACCAGATCATGACCTGAGCCAAAGTCAGATGCTTAACCAACTGAGCCACCCAGGTGCCCCAAGAACAATCTTTTTAACAAATGTACCACTGGACAGCCATATGTAAAATAAATTAATCCTACCACTTATTGCACACCATATACAAAAAAGAATTGGAAGTGGAACACAGACCTAAATGTAAGAGCTAAAACTATGAAACTTCTAAAAGAAAACAGGAAAAAAACCTTAGTAACCCTGAGTTAAAACAAAGACTTCTTAAATAGGACACACAAAATACAAGCTGTACCAGAAAAAAAAAAAAAAAAATCAATAACTTGGATTTCATCAAAATTTTAAATGTTTGTTCTTCAAAAGATAAAGAAAATATTTATAAAGCATATTTCCAGAAGCACCTGGATGGCTCAGTTAACCATGCAACTCTTGATTTCGGCTCATGTGGTGATCTCAGGCTACTAGTGCAGAGCCTGCTTGGGATTCTCTCTCTGCTCCTCCCCACCTCATGTGCTCTCTCTCAGAATAAATAAACTTAAAAACAAAACAAAACATATATCCCAGAAAAAGGCATATTCAGAATACATAATAATCTTAAGTCAAATAAGAAGACAATTCCTTTAAAGATTTAAACAGACACTGTGCCAAGGAAAATGTATGGATGGAAAATAAACACATGAATAATGCTCAAACGTTCCCTTAGTTCTTAGAGAAATGCAAATTAAATCACAGTGAGACACCACTACACTCATCCACTAGAATGGCTCAGATTAAAAAGACTGATCATACCAAGAATTATCAAGGATGTGGAACAACTGGAATCTTCCTATATACTGTTGATGGGAATATAAAATGATACAATCACTTTGGAAAACAGTTTCTTAAAAAGTTAAACAGGGGCACCTGGGTGGCTCAGCTGGTTGAGGGTCCGACTTTGGCTCAGGTCATGATCTCACGTTCTGTGAGTTCGAGGCCCGCGTTGGGCTCTGTGCTGACAGCACAGAGCCTGGAGCCTGCTTCAGATTCTGTGTCTCCCTCTCTCTCTGCCCCCCCGCCCCCCCCCCCACTCATGCTCTGTCTCAAAAAAAATGTTAAACATACACCTACCATACAACCTAGCCATTCCTATTTGCTCAAGAGAAATGAAAGCATACATCCATACATATACTCTACATAAATGTTCACAGCAGCTTTATTTTTAATGGTCAAAAACTGGAAACAATCCAAATGTCCATCAGCAAGCAAGTGGTATATCCATAAAATGTACTCAACAATTTAAAACACAAACTATTGATACACACAACATGGATGAATCTCAAAAGCAATATGCTGACAGAAAGTAGTTAGACAAAAAAGTATATAACGTATGATTCCACTTAGGAAATTCTAGAGCAACTAAAACCAATCTGTAGTTACAGAAGGCAGATTAGTGGTTGCTTCAAGCTAAGGGCAAGGAGGAGACTGACTACAAAGGGTCACAAGGAACTTTGAGATGATGGAAATGTTCGTTACCTTGATTACAATAATTATTTCAGAGGTGTTACATGCCAAAACTCATCAAGTTGTATACTTTAAATATCAGCAGTTTACTGTCTATCAATAATGTTTCAATAAAGCCATAAAAAAAAATACTAACAGATACCTAGGAAAGATTCTTTCCTAAGAACATAAGAGAATAGTGCATTTTGTTTGTTCTTTATTTTTGGAGAGGTGAGGGAGGGGGAGATGGAGTTAATTGTTCCTTAATACTGCTGGCAAAACATATAAAATTAACAGGCAGGAAGTTCCCTAAAGATGGGAAGAGACAACTAAAGACTAGGGAAAAGAAATTGTCAAGAATTAAAACAAAGAAGTTTTTAGATAAGAGCTTTCAAACTAAAAAAGGAAGAAAACAATTCTGAAAACCTTAATCAGAATTTATTTAACCAGAACAGTAATTTTGTCCCTAAAGCTTTTCTCACCTAGTTCATTCTTCCAGGCCAGTATTTCTCACACTTGGGATAATGTATGAACCTCTTTTGAAGGAAAAAAAACAAATTCTTACAGATCCCACCATTGGCCTTAAATGAAACTGGTGCTTCCTTAAATATGTATAAGCATGAAATTAAGCATATACTACTTTTTTTTCTTACAGTTCTTCTACAAATTTACCATTTAAATACAGGCAAAAATTTTAAGGTCAATAAAAATGGAATCAACATTCATTTAAAGTGATAGGTGAAATAATATTGCTACAATTCATTACCAGTGCTGGGGGTAAAAGAGTATAAAGAATTATTTATTCCAGTTAATGTCCAAGATTATTTTATATTATTTTTCTTTTGTAAACAATGAATTGGTTTTAAATCACTGCTTCATTAGTGTTGATGGAATAATCAATTTATTAGTATATTCCAAAATAAAATTCTAAAAATTAAATAATATTTAATGAATACTTCTAAACTTACTTTTCTACCCCAAATCTAGTCTTTCATCTTCTCATACTGAACCTGGGCCCTAACTCAGTGAATGTACCTTCATCTAAGCTACCACCCAAACCACAAACTTGGGAATTATTCTTAAGTATTCTCCCTTTCTCATACTCTTCATATCCAATCGCTCTCTTATGCTCTTCATTTCATCTGTACTTCCAGGACTTCAATTCAGGCCATCAAAATTTCTCACATAAAGTACTATACTCTTCCTACCTACTTTCTAGTTTCCTTATCATCTCTAAGCTCTTTCAATTCATTTCCATAGCCACATCAAATTGTGTGTGTGTGTGTGTGCATGTGTGTGCGTGCGCATACATGGCATACACCCAAATGAGGTTAATTAGGGCCCGAAGGTGAAGACCTGAACATAGGTGGTGGCTATCAGAATGGAAAGAAAGATAGGGAAACTGCTAGAAATGACAGAGTGAGGGAATAGATCAGAGCTGGGACTACAGCCAACCCTTAACAATACAGGTTTGAACTGTGCGGGACCACTTACACACAGATTTTTTACAGTATGAGACTGTAAATGCATTTTTCTCTTATGATTTTCTAAGTAATGGTTTCTTTTCTCTAGCTTACTTCACTATAAGAATACAGTACATAATGCATATAATACACTAAATATGTGTTCATCAATATTTATGTTATCAGTAAGGCTTCTTCTGATCAGTTAATAATAGGCTATTAGTAGTTAAATTTGGGGGAAGTCCAAAATTATACACAGATTGTCAAATGCGTGGGAGTTCAGTACTCCTAATCCCTACATTGTTCAAGGTTCGAATGAATATGGAAAAAAGTGGAGAAGAACATAGACTTTAAAAACTGTGTAAAGATAGAGGAGATAGTAGAAACCATCAGTTCCAAACTGATGCCATGAAAGGCAAAGATCATTTTCCTCAGGTTTCACAAACAATTACACCGTGAGTGACTGGAGGACAGTGATTCTGTTAGCCATAAAAAAAAATAACGGTAGAAAAAGCATTCAGAGGGGCGCCTGGGTGGCTCAGTCGGTCAAGCATCCAACTTCAGCTGAGGTCATGATCTCTCAGTTCCTGAGTTCATGCCTTGCGTCAGGCTGTGTGTTGACAGCTTAGAGCCTGGAACCTGCTTCGGATTCTGTATCTCCCTCTCTCTGCTCCTCCTACGCTCATGCCCCAGAGTCTGTCTCCACACCCCTTCTCTCTCTCTCTGTCAAAAATAAATAAACATTAAAAAAAAAAAAAAAAAGAAAAAGCAGTTAGGGAAATAAGTGGACTCACTGTAAACATGTTCGATTTCAAGTCCCCGTAAGATAACTATATGGAATTGTCCAGAAGACAATTTTTAAAAATTTTACATTTGAAGTTCAAGAGCAGAGTTATTGATTTGAAAGGCATTGTTAACATGACAATAATGTGGACACATAATGATATGACTCCTCTGGGAAACAAAAATATGGACTCTGAAATGTCAGTTTTGCGTTTATTAAAATGCTATACTAAAAATTTTAGACTGGGGGCACCTGGGTGGCTCAGTTGGTTGAGCATCCGACTTCGGCTCAGGTCATGATCTCACGGTTTGAGTTCAGGCCCCGCATGGGGCTTTGTGCTGACAGCTCAGAGCCTGGAACCTGCTTCAGATTCTGTGCCTCCCTCTCTCTCAGCCCCTCCCCTGCTCACGCTCTGTCTCTCCCTGTGTCTCAATAATAAATAAACATTAAAAAAAAAAAATCTTAGACTGTGCTCTTAAGGAATTTGGTTTAAGTTGAACCTGAATGATACCTGAATGATAATGCCTCCAGGTACTGTAAAAAGCAAACTTTCCTCTTAAAAGAAAAGTATGTTTACTATAAGCCTCAAAACTATTCCTACAAGTAATTTTGTTTTTTTTAAGTTTATTTATTTATTTATTTTGAGAGAGTGAGAGAGACAGAGCACATGAGTAGGGGGAGAGGCAGAGAGAGAGAATCCCAAGCAGGTTCCAAACTGTCAGCACAGAGCCCAACACAGGGCTTGAACCCACAAACTGTGAGATCATGACCTAAGCCAAAGTCAAGAGCTGGATTGTTTAACCAACTGAGCCACCTAGGCACAACCCTGTAAGTAATTTGAAATAAAATGTCCAGACCATAATCAAAGTAGCCAAGAACACAGCAAACGGACTCCATAAACAGGAACCAGAAGAAATTAAAGAAAACAGGAGACCCAAAAAGATTTCAGACGTTGGAACTGCCAAACACATCCTAAAAGACAATGCAGACTGTCTTTAAAAAATTTTTTTAACGTTTTTTATTTTATTTTTGAGAGAGACGGAGACACAGTGAGAGCTGGAGAAGGGCAAAGAGAGAGGGAGACAGAGAATCTGAAACAGGCTCCAGACTCTGAGCTGTCAGCACAGAGCCTGACATGGGGCTCAAATCCACAAACTGTGAGATCATGACCTGAGCTGAAGTTGGCTGCTTAACCGACTGAACCACCTAGCCTCCCCCAGACTGTATATAAAGAAATACACAAAGGGGCGCCTGGGTGGCTCAGTTGGTTAAGTGTCCAACTTCGGCTCAGGTCATGATCTCACAGTTTGTGGTTCAAGCCCCGCATCGGGCTCTGTGCTGACAGCTCAGAGCCTGGAGCCTACTTCAGGTTCTGTGTCTCCCTCTCTCTCTGCCCCTCCCCTGCTCATGCTCTGTCTCTCTGTCTCAAAAATAAATAAAAACATTAAAAAAAAAAAAAAGAAATACACAAAATAAAACAAAGATATCTACCAAACCAAGTAAATTATAAAAAGCAACACAAACCTAAGAGAACCAAATGACATTTAAAAAAATAACACAGAAACAAATGAAATTAAATATTTAATAGTTTTAGCAGATTTCACACAGCTGAAGAGACTAGTTAATAATCTCGAGGCTAAATCAGAATTTACTATCCAGAGTGTAATAAAAAGTAAACAAAAAAAAAATGGAAAACAAGAGAGTGCTCACGTGAGCAGCACATGTACTAAAATTGGAATAATACTGAGAAGGAAGATCAGCATGGTCCCCACACTAGGATGAAACACAAATTTATGAAGTGTTTTAAAAGAAAAAAAAAAAAAGTAAGAGACTGTGGTTATAACAAGACTATCTGAGTTGGGTGTCTGGGAAGAATAAAGAAAGAGAACAAGGTATATGGCTGAGAATATTCCAAAATGAAAGATGAGCCAATCCACAAAGTCAAAAAGGCCCTGGGAATCCTAAGCAGGGTAGATAAAAACATCCACACCTAACCAAATCATATTGAGCTCCGGAAAAGTCAAAGATAAAGATAAATCCCTAAAAGTTAGAGCTAGAGGAGAAAAAGACCCATTACCATCAAAGGGGCAACAGTTATAAACTGATAGCTGACTTCTCAATATTAATAATGGAAATCAGAAGATGGTGGAATCAAATCTTCAGTGGAAAGACAATCACTGCCAATCAAGAATTAAATATTCTAGGGGCACCTGGGTGGCTCAGTTGGTTAAGCATTTGACTCTTGGTGTAGGCTCAGGTCATGATCTCAGTTTGTGGGATCAAGCCCTACATCAGGCTCTTCGCTGACAATGCAGAGCCTGCTTGGGATTCTCCCTCTCTGCCCCTCCCCTACTTGTGCTGTCTTTCTCTCTCCCAAAATAAATAAAGAATTAAATATTCAGGGGAAAAACACTTCCACGAATGAAAGCAAATAAAGATATTATCTGATAAAATGCATAAAGTTCATTATCAGTAGATTTGTACTAAAGATCATATTGCTGGTGGCGGGGAGAATGATTCTAGTTGGAAGATGCAGATTGCAAAAATGAATGAAGACTAAAGAGTAGTAAATATAACTCTAAATGAAAATTACATAAAACAATAAGAATGTCTTTTAGTACTTTAAAAAAAAGAAAAATAACACCACACCAAACGCATATAAATCAGGAGGAAACTAAGAGGAGCCACTGCTCTAAAGTCATTTTACTGCTTACAAGGATGATAAAGTATTATTAATGTTTAACTTTGAAAATTTTAATATATGTTAAAATTTCTAGGGTCACCAGTAAAAGAAAAAAGTAAAATAAAGAATAATTTCCAAACTACTAGAAGGAATAAAAATAAAATAATGAAAAAAGAAATACTAACTACAAAGCAATTGTGCTGTTAATCAATAACACAAAGAAAAAATAGAAGAAAAATTTCCAAATGTCCTGAAATTCTGGTAAATTAAATATGAGACATATTCTTTGTGTTCCTCCTAAAAAGGAGGAATCTGTTTTCTCATCCTTGAATCTGAGCCGAGCTTATGACTCGCTCTAACCAAAAGAATGTGGCAAAAACCTTTCTTTTACTTTTGCCTCTTGGAATATTGACCTGAGACTACCACATGAGGAAACTGGTCAAGCCTACTGGATAATAAAAAGTTACTTAGATGAGAACCAAGGCACCTACTACCCAAGCCACCAGCCAGCACCATCAGCCAGAAAGAAGTAAAGCCATCTTGAATCTTCCTGCATTCCTAGTTGAATGCAGCCTCACAAGCAAACCCAGACAAAACGAGCCACCCACAGAATTGTGGCAAAAAGCCATTAAGTTGTGGGGTGGTTTTTTATGCAACAATAGATAACTGACATAAATAAAGAGATACACTTGGGAAAAGTCATGGGTCAACAAAATAAAAATATTTTTGAAATGTATAATAGACATATCAAATACGTTTACAAAATGGTAAAGTTTATACATCAAAAAACCTGTGTGCTGCAATGAAAGCAGTGCTTAGAGAAGACTTTATAACCTTAACTGCACTCTAGGGAAAACAAAGTCTGGAAATTCGTATCTCTCAGAACATTAGAAAAATAAAATTAACTGAAGAAAGTGTAAAGAATAAAAGAATACAGAAAGGAAAACAATAATGAAGTAAGAAACAGACACTAAACAGAGGTAAAGCAAAACTGAAAGCTGGATTTTTTTTTTTAAACTTCACACATTTTACAAACTTATGGCAAGACTAATCAAAAAAAAAAAAAAAAAGGCAATCATACACTGATCCAGATTAGAAGCAATCTTCATCAAAATCCCAACATGCTGCTCTTAAAATTTATATAGAAGTAATACATAGTGGAAAGAGTTGATAACTGAGGCACATTTTATATTTCATTTATAAGATCCACTACATTCATAAAATAGAGTTCTACCAAAGCATCTATAAAACAGCATTAAATATTTACTTGTGGTAAATCAATAGGTTCATAATGACACTTAAGAACAACTCATTGGTCACCTTCAGAGAACAAGGGAACTGACGGATTATTTTGAAAACTGGTAAATTAAGAAGCATGTATCTATCCTACCTTTCCTAATTGAATTGTACCACTGGGTAACCAAATAGTAAAGAAAAGTTTCTTATTATGGAAGCATTCCACCTTACAAATAAAGAATGACAATTCAAATATCACCATATTACAAGCCATAATAAATGCACTGATCAAGGCATCAGGCAACGATGGCTGCTAAAAATCACAAAAAGAAACAACCAGACACTACATACATCTTGATGGAGAGTATCTCTCAACACCTAGAAGTATTCTTGTCCAAAAAGATAAAAAATAAACAAAATCTAAACTTTGATGAAGCTTTTAGATCCAACTACTAATTTACAGGAAATACAGAGAATGAAGAAAAATGTATGCAATCAGTGCAATCTATAAACTGTAAGAAAGGGGCAAGACAAAAAGCAAGCAGGACATGTAGATTAAGAGAGACAAGAAAACACACAACAATGCTTAGGAATGCACCTTTGGACAATAAAATTAAAAAAGAGACGTACAGATGCAATTACTATAGAAGTCAGGATAGCAATTATATAGCAAGGGAGAGGAATGGGCTGTGATTGGAAGGGGCACATGGAAGCCTTCTGGAGTGGCTGGCAACGATTTATTTCTAGACCTGTGTGTAGTTACAAGGGTGTTTATCTTAAAAGCAAAAAGTCATTAAGTTATGTATGTGTTTTTATGCAGTTTTATCTGTAGAGTAATATACAATAAAAAGATATTAGAAATCTTAGACTATTTCATGATGATTCCAGTATTTTAGTATCAACATTTGCCATAAAATTTTAACAATTAATTTTGCATTGAACCTCAGACTTTTTTTTTTAACTCCTGAGTGACTACTGACTGACTATTCTTTTGAATCTAAGCCCACCTGAAGGATTTGATAAAAATGCTTTATTCTATCTTTTACCTTCCAGATGGCTAATTCAAACTGAAACACTCTCATAATCAGGTACCATTTTTACCTGACTCATCACTGGTAAAACGAAGATAGTAAAACAACTATCCCAAAAGACCATTTGTAAGGAATAAATGTAAAATACTTAGAACAATGCTGAAAATATGGTAAGTGCTCAATAAATAGTTAATAGTCATACCTCCAGCTTCATGTCTTCACAGTCTGTTCTCAAATCATAACTCCATTAACTCCATGCCCTTGCTCATGCTGTTTTCCCCACAGAGAAAACATTCTACCCCTACCCCCCCCCCCCCGCCCATTAGCAAAACACTAAAATCTCTTAAAGTCAGACCCAAATGTGAAGTCTCCCAGGGTAACAACAGATACCAAATTAGCTGAATATGCTTTGATGAGCTTTATTTTCAATTTTATACTAATTTAATTGCATTCATTCAAAGCTGTTAATCTAGCAAAAGGATTACTAATGCATGTTTCTAAACAAACAAAAAAAACACTTAAGGGCCCCTGGGTGGCTCAGTCGGTTAAGCCTCAGACTTTTGGCTCAGGTCATGATCTCACGATTCATGAGTTCAAGCCCCGTGTTGGGCTCTGTCCTGACAGCTCAGCCAGAGCCTAGAGCCTGCTTCAGATTCCGTATCTCCCTCTCTCTGCCTATACCCCACTTGCATGCTCTCTCTCTCTCAAAAATAAACATTTTATATAATAAATAAAAATAAACCATTTTTAAACACACTCACTATGGTTGTACTTAAGAAGACTTTAAATGCTCTTACTATGTACATTAGTTCCCACTGAAGAGCACAACCATCACTTAGTAAAAGAATTTTATCCTTGCATTTATGCAAGGCTGGATAGACAGAAATGCATTTATGCAAGGCTGTTTTAGACAGAAATGCCTAAAACAAAAGTGATTTCTTCATAAAAAGACTGTCATAATGAGAGCAATGTTCTTAAGCAAGGGCCTGATGTGAAATTTTTTGTAGAAATGACTAGAAATGCCATTTTTAAACAACTCTAACATTCCATGCAAATCACTGCAAAAGAAATAACAATAGAGAAATACAGTACCCATTTTTAGAAAATTCAATTTGGCATATAGAATTGCAAAGAAAACTGCAAAGAGCCTATCTTTCTTCTTCATAATTCCAGCTTGTATTTTATTGTAATAGATTAGAAGGTAATGATATTCTTCAGGTCATGGATGAGAGTGACAATGATCGGGGGGGGGGGGGGGGGGCGGGCGGGTGGAATTACAATTTATCCAAATGGACAACATGGTATCAGTTATCAGAAATGGTAAATTCTAAGAACAAGCACAAGTTCACCAAAAAGTCATGTGGAACCAAATTCATTCCCTTCTCTGAAGGGATCATGAAAATTCTGTAACCTTTGTTTACTATGCTACAAAGCATTTGACGATGGCCCAAATCAGGAGTTCTCCACCTTTTCCACGCAAAAGAAACCAATGCCACATATAGCTCTAAGGTCTCATTTTCACAGCTCCATGACCAGAAAAGAAAGACCCTCCAGCAGTAACAACTTAAAGGACTTTAACTGGCCCAGTATGGATTAGATTCTTTGCCCTACTGTCAGAGTGCCAGGTCATTACTGGAAGGAAAGGTGTGAAAAGCGCTCGGTAAGTTGAAGATGAGAACCAATCCAACACCCAAAGAGTATCAATTAAAGAAAGGTTACAGAGGTATAAATCCACTGTTCTATACTTGGCCCTATCCAATAACTTAAATTTATTGAGAAAATATACAGAAGGAATATTAATTAAATGAGCAGGATCAAAAAGAAAAAATTTAGAGTAAGTGGTATGTCCAAAGATAAGCATAAATACCTGCACCCAGTTTTAATTAAAAAAAAAAAATCAAATACAACAACAGGTTAAGGAAGGCAAATGGAGGGAAAACAACTGTGTAAAGCTAAATATGAGTGAAGAGTATTGACGACTGTCACAAAAATAAATGTAATTCCCCTGATTTTAACAAAGCTTAGGATCACTAAGGAGATAACAAGCCATTCCACTCTGTGTCAATCAGACCACACTTAAAATAATAAACTGAGTTTTAGACTTCTTCTTTAAGAGGTGGAGAAATGAGTATCATATTCAGAAAGCAGCAATGGAAAAAATACAGAGGCCTAGTAACTTAAATACCTTCCAAACTCTGAGAGTAAATGATTCTATCAATTCAAAAAGGCTTCTTGAGGAGATTTTCAGGGGCACCTTTGAGGAAATTTTTAGGAAGGCTCGACAGTTTTTGAGAACCCAATAGTGGCATGAACTAAGAAAAGTTCATAAGCTTTAATTGTATAATCGCATTTCTGGCAATTTATTCCAAGGAAATAATTCTGCAGAGACAGAAATGTTTACCTGCAAATATATTTAGTATTATCTAGAAAAATTACAGAAGCAAACTAGATGCCCAAAATAAATTATGATACAGTCACAGGAAAGAGTATTTATGTACTTCTTTAAAATTATAGTTATGAAGTTAATGATGAAACATAGGGAAGATGTCTACATGTTAAATGAAAACAGCAAAATGCATACATTATAATTATGTAAAACTATATGCATATAAATGAGAAATAAGAGGTAATAAAAACAATATGTATGTTATAGTGATGACATTATGGACAATTTAATTTTAATTGTCTTTAATGTTTCCACTGTATTGTTCCACTGTATTGTAACTGTGAAAAACAGATTATAAAACAATAATACCATTTTTATAAATTTCTAAGACTTGTTTTACCAATGCATATAAAAGGGGTCAGCTCCTAAATGGCTCATAATATACTTAAAAAGACAACATTCATAGCAAGAAAAATTTGTTATTTAAGATAAAAGTAACCACAGCCCTAAGAAATGAGCATCTCAGAAACAGAGTCATTCAACAATTTTTATCTGAGAGCCTACTATATGCCAGACATAGTTCTAGCCACTGAGGTTGTGTCAATAAACAAAACAGACAAAAATTGCTGCCCTCATGGAGCTTACATCCTAAAGGCAGAGACATATAATAAACAAGATAAATATGTAAAATAAATATCACATTTGACTGATAAGGAAAAGCTGGGAAAGTGGACAGTGTGTGTACCGAGAATGCTTTTGTAAACTGAATGGCATTGGAAGGTCTCCCTGAGAAGTTATCTGAAGAAAGACTGAAAAAGGGGAGGGAGTTAGCAGTGTGGTACCTGGGGAAGAGCATATCAGGCAAGGCAACAGCAAGTACAAAAAGCCTTGAAAACGAATGCCTGGCCAGTGATGCTAATGTGCCAGAAACTGAGAAGTGTAATTAATTAAAGAGTTTGTACTCAGTCCCTGCCCAATAGACCCCAGACAGCTCTACTGTTCTGAGAACACTGCTTCTGGACTTGACCTGCATTAGTTGGTTTCAGTACACAGATGCTTTTCTTGGCAAATTCCTTCAGGTCTTTCGCTTAACCACCATCTTTTTATTCTGAGGTTCTAAATGGGGCCTAAAAACTCCATTCATAGTTCATCCCAAGAGTCTTATGCAGCTCCAGCCCCTCACCTGACTCATACTTGAACTTTGCAAAACATTTAGTGGGCCTGTCAAACTGAGCAAAGGGAAGCCAGCCCCTTCTAGAGCTTGATTTGAAAGGAACAGATCTCAGGAAGGAAAGAAAGCTGAATTTGAAGTATGCAGGAAAGCTGTAAAGTTAGTGGGAGGGAGTACAGGGAGTAGAAGCTAGAGATAAGAGAATATCCAAAAGGTACAGAGATCTAGCAACAGGCCACATGGCTGAGGCTCAAGGAAAAATAGTCAACAAACTTAAAACAGTAGAAATATCAAAGGAATTTATAAATAAAAGAATGTCTCCATTTTAAGCTGTTAGCTATGCTGAGATGTAATTCCTGCCACCACTCCCAAATTTTCAATAAAACTCTATCACAATTACCTGCTTTGTGGCTGATGCTTTACAGGAATCAAGGCAGATACTAAAAAGACAGGTTCAAGAGACAAGATGAAAAAATAAAAAAGAGAGACAATGTAAATGGGATCTAAAACAGCTTTTGCAAAGTGAAGGAAACTATCAACAAAACAAAAAGGCAGCCTGCTGAATGGGAGAAGATACTTGCAAATGATATATCTGATAATATCCAAAATATATATATATAAAAAAAAAACTACAACTCAACAACCAAAAAAAAAAAAATTAAAAAAAAAAAAGACAAAAAACAAATAATCCAATTAAAAATGGGCAGAGGATCTGAATAGACATTTTTCCAAAGAAGTCATACAAATGGCCAACAGACACATGAAAAGATGATCAACATCACTAATCAGGCAAATGCAAATCAAAACCACAAAGAGGGGCGCCTGGATGGCTCAGTCAGTTGAATGTCCAACTCTTGATTTTGGCTCAGGTCATGGTCTCACAATTTATGTGTTCCGGTCCACATCTGGCTCTGTGCTGGGGGTGTGGAGCCTGCTTGGGGTTCCTTCTTTCTCTCTCAAAATAGATGGATAAACATTTAAAACAAACAAAAAACAACAACAAACCACAATGAAATACCACCTTATACCTGTCACTATGGCTAAAATCAAAACAACAAAAAATAACAAGTGTTGTCAAGGATGTGGAGAAAAGGGAACCCTCATGCATTGTTGGTAGAATGTAAATTGGTATAACCACTGTGGAAAACAGTATGGAGGTTCCTCAAAATATTAGAAATAGAAATACCATATGATCCATTAATTCCACTACTGAGTATTTACCCAACGAAAACAAAAACACTAACTCAAAAATATACATGCAGGACGCCGGGGTGGCTCAGTTGGGTAAGCATCCAACTCGGCTCAGGTCATGATCTTGTGGTTTGTGGGTTCAAGCCCCACGTCCAGTTCAGAGCTTGGTGCTTCAGATTCTGTCTCCCTCTCTCTCTGCCCCTCCCCTACTTGCGCTCTCTCTCAAAAAAAACATTAAAAAAAAAAAAAGGATACATGCACCCCTATGTTTATTGCAGCATTATTTACAACAGCCAGATATGAACACAACCTAAGCACCCACTGACAGATGAATGGATAAGTTGTGGTAAACACACACACACACACACACACACACACACACACGAGTATTACTCAGCCATAAAAAAGGAGATTTTACCATTTGAGACAAAATGGATGCACTCAGACAACAGTATGCTAAGTGAAATAAATCAGGGAAAGACAAAAACCATATGATTTTACTTATATGTGGGATCCCCAAAAAAACCACACAAATAAACAAAAAGCAGAAACAGACTCATACACAGAGAGATCTGATGGTAGCCAGAGGGATAGTGGTGGAGTGCGGGGGATGGGTAAAATGGGTGAAGGGGAGTGGAAAGTATAGGCTTCCAGTTATGGGATGAATAAGTCACAGGGATAAAAGGTACAGCACAGGGAATATAGTCAATGGTATTGTAACAGCATTGTACTGTGACAGTAGCTATACTTGTGATGCAAAGCGTAACTAATAAACTTGTAAAATCACTATGTTGTAAAACAGTAACTAATGTAACACTGTATGTCAACTATACTTAGAGTTAAAATATATATATGTATATGTGTATACGTATATGTGTGTATACACATAAACATATTAGAGGTGCCTGGCTGGTTCAGTTGGAAGAGCATGCAACTCTTGATCTCAGAGTCATGGGTTTGAGCCCCTCATTGGGCATAGAGATTAATTACAAATAAGACCTTTAAAAAAAATAAATTAAAAAAAATGAAAATATATATTTTAAAATTAAAAAAAATAAATAATAAAATAAAACAGAGCAGAGACAAAAAAGTGAAATAAGGTGTAATTAAGAAAACACAATCTCCCTGAAACTCCTGAAAAATATTTGGGGGAGGAAACAGTGTTCCCACCATCTATATAGACTGGGCTCTGAAAAGGATAAAGGATCACTCTATAAGCTGGTTTACTTAGCTATACCCTGATAGCTGACAACTAGTTCACACCCAGTCAAGCAATTAAAAATGCCTCACCTTTTGCACATGTGAAGCTGGAGAGAGTCCCAGCCAGGCTTGCAGATGTCAGATCTCACTGTGCTCCCAGCCTAATGACCTTTTGCAGAAGCCCCTCAATAAAATGGTTTGATCCAAAGGAAAAGGTATGCTAAATTCATGCTTCAGAAAGTTAAAAGAATCATTATTTAGATCATCCAGAGTTGTTGAATGATACTTCACGAAAAGGGTGACTCTAACCTAAACCTTAAAGGATAAGAGCTGAAAAACAGAAAATCTAGAGATATTCCAAGGATGGTTAATATGAATAAAGCTTCAAAACCTAGAATGAGTGTGGCCTGTTCGGAGAACACTGCAAAATTGCCTATTTGGAACACGGAGTACTCATTGGCAGGCAATGGCAGATAAGATTAGCCAGGTAAGGTGAGACCAGGTGAGGGAGGGCTCTGAAATTCAGGATGAGAAATCTGAACTTGACAAGCATTCATGGGAAGGGAAAGAAACTGCTTTGTTCTGTTTTTGTTTTTCGTGTTTTTTGTTTGTTTGTTTGTTTTAAGATCATAAAATACTACAGCAGTGCAGACTGGTGTCTTTGTCTGCCCTCTAAAATTGGCTTATAATTTCCCACTCATGTAATTTCTACTCATGTTTTTACTGGTCCTACATCTCCAACTGTCTATCAGACAATTACACTTAAAAATTCTTCAACTACCCTATGTAATTTGTGTACCCCATAAAACACTTAATTGTCTATCCTGTAACATATGCAAACTAGGAATTTAAGAATGACACAGTACATGCCCTCAAGAGACTCAATATGATGCAGGCAGAAGCCAAGAAAACAAACTACTACAATACAGAGTGCAGAGTGCTAACTACTAAAGTCGAGAAATGCTTACAGTGTCATTAGAGCAAAGGACAACATCAATTTGGAAATCAGGAAAAGACAGAAAACACCTAAGAGAAAGTGTTAACTGGACTGAGTTTTGAAAGAAAATAAACACCAAAGGGTAGGGGAGAAGTAGTGGGGATGACAGTTATTGCAATCAAACTGCAAAGGCTGAGCAAACTCTCCTACTCAGAACTGCTATTCCATTTGGCTGGATGAGGATAAGAAGCAGTACGAAAGAACCAGATCATGAACACGATTTTCTCATGATAAGAACTTTGCATTGTAGAGGGGCACCTAGGTGGCTCAGTTGGTTAAGCGTCCAACTTCAGCTCAGGCCATGATCTCACAGTTCGTGGGTTCGAGCCCCAAGTCTGGCTCTGCACTGACCACATGGAGCCTGCTTGGGATTCTCTCTCTCCCTCTGCCTCTCACCCACTCGTTTTCTTTCTCTCTCTCTTTCTCTTTCCCTCTCTCTCTCTCAAAATAAACATCAAAAAAATTTTTTTTTAATTTTAAAAAAGAATTTTGTATTTTAGAAGAGCCAAAAGACTTTAATGAAGGAATAACATGATCATATTTGTGTTTCTTAAAAAGAGTTCTGGTGGCAGTGGAAGCTGGATTAAAAAGGAACCACAAAGCATCTTCATATCACAAAACGCAACAAAAATCTGATAAAGGCTGCTATTAACGTTCAATTTATCTGCAGTTATCCATTCCTACCCCCTTTCTGGGCTTAGCTTCATAAAACCTTCCCTAACTTTTCTCAAACACATTAATCTCCCCTTTCTCAGAACTTCTAAGGCATATCTGTCTGTACAATGCATTCTGTAACCACCTTACATTTTTAACTAACTTGCATTTAAATTTCTTCTCCCTAACAAAAATGTATCCTTTCTAAGATGTCATATATTTTTTGAAGTTTATTTATTTAGTTTGAGAGAGAAAGAGAGATTGCAAGCAGGGGAGGGGCAGAGAGAAAGGGAGAGACAGAATCCCAAGCAGGCTCCACACTGTCAGCACAGAGTCTGACACCGGACTTGAACTCACAAACCATGGGATCATGACCTGCATCAAAATCAAGAGTCAGATGCTTAACTGACAGCCACCCAGGCATCCCTGTCATACATTTTTTTAATGTGTGTGTAATACATACACACACACACACACACACACACACACTCTCCATCCCACAACATTCTGAAACCCATTAACTTCCTTTCAACTGATTATGCGTTCTCCTTTATCCATAAATAAAGATTCCACTATTCCCCATAAATAATAAATAAAATAAAATGTATGACTAAGCAAAATTAAGGTGAAAAAAGTTAGTATACTGTAGTGAGGAATGAACACAAGGCAACTTTCTAGTAAGATGAAAATGTTCTCATTTATGATAGGGGTATGTTACACTGTTGTACTGCATTTACGTAAAAAATGTATAAGCAAGATTTATACTGTTCAATATATATATTTACCTAAAAATCTGTAAAAATAAGGAGTGGGAGGCAAGGGGCTATAGATGAAACATGAATGGCAGAATGTTGATGGTACTTCTTCAGTGAAGTGTATATATAGGTAGTTATTCTGCCTACTTTGAAAAAACTGCATTAACAAAACTAAAAAATAACTCAGGAAGTTAAATTACTTGTTCTCCTAATGTTTGGAATAATGTGACATTATAACTTTTAAAGTGGCTTTTCTAGCTCTATTACCTATTTGATTCTAAGGGATATCTTCTAAGACAAACTTATTATTAAAAGCACAGATGAGGGGCGCCTGGGTGGCTCAGTCGGTTGGGTGTCCGACTTCCGCTCAGGTCATGACCTCGCGGTCCCTGAGTTCGAGCCCCGCATCGGGCTCTGGGCTGACAGCTCGGAGCCTGGAACCTGTTTCGGATTCTGTGTCTCCCTCTCTCTCTGACCCTCCTCTGCTCATGCTCGGTCTCTCTCTGTCTCAAAAATAAATAAATGTTAAAAAAAAAAATTTTTTTTTAAATAAAATAAAAGCACAGATGAAAAAAGGTCAAGCAGCCACAGGTTCCTTAATTAAGCACCAGATAGGAAAATTAATTAGCCCTGTTACAAACGATGCCCGAAAAGCCAGTAAAATATAAAGGCAGAATTTTCTAATCTTCTAATCTTCAAACTGTGCAGCCAAAGATAGCATCTGAAAGATCTCCAAAAGTTTCTGGAAATATAACATCTACAAAAATAGACTCAATGCCATTCTTAATGGTTTTAAAGTAATTCACTTACTTTATCTCAGTAATTTAAACATCATGCTTATCTGCTCTTAATTTGCATTCTCCTCCCACAAAATATTTAATGTGGAAAATAAAGATTTTCCTTACTCATGCCCATACACAAGGTTAACAATCTTCTGTTCAGTAAATTAACTGTTGCATAATTTAATCCCCCAAAAAGTTTACTAAGTTTCTCAAAAAAGAGTTTTAACGCATTTTACAATGCGTTAAAATGTAAATGATAAAAACACCTAAAATTCAGTAAAACCATTTCTATTGTATTGTTTTGCTACTATTTCCCAGGAGATTATATTTAAAACTTTCCTTACTCAGGGCCCCTGGGTGTCTCAGTCGGTTAATTGTCCGACTTCGGCTCAGGTCATGATCTCAGTGCACGTGGGCTCAAGCCCTGCCTCAGGCTCTGTGCTGACAGCTCAGAGCCTGGAGCCTATTTCTGATTCTGTGTCTCCCTCTGTCTCTCTCTCTCTCTCTCTCAAAAAATAAGTAAATGTAAAATAAAATAACATAACATAAAATAAAATAAAACTTTCCTTACTCAATAATCTATGGTCTTATAAATCAGGAGCCACCTAAACTGTAACTGTAAAGGACATGAAGAGATGCTGATAATATTCTTATCTGGGTACAGATCTGAAGGCTGATTACATGGGTGAGTTCTATCTGTAAAAATCTTGAAGCTCTCCACTTATGTGTACTTTTCTATATTACAGACAAACACATTACACATGTAATACTCTGATAAAACAAAGTAAGCCAGATCTGTTAGAGCTGTCCTCAAATCCCCTACCTGACACTAAAATACCTGTTCTATGCACTGAAACATTTCTCTAATAAAATCCAACGCTATTTTATAGCATTTAACATTTTGACATATTCCAGATAACAACTTCCATTTCCAACTGGGAGCTCAGAAAGCATACAATCCAATAGAAAAAAAACTGTTTATATTTTCCAGAATAAATCATTTTAAAAGCAAAGTGAATAGAAGAAAAGCAAATTGGGGCTGTATTGTCTGGACAAAGATGCAGATCATTTTCAACTTTGTTAATCAAATTTAGAAAGGAAAAGAAAGACCATCACTTCAAACCTTAGTAAGATGGGAAAACTTCTAGGAGAACGTTAGTAAACACTTCATGAAAGGAAGGTCACTTCTTAGTGATTTAGTCCTAAGTCTACTACTAGTCAGACATTTTAAGCAAAACAAAAACAAGAAGCAACAGTACCTGCCCAGGGAGATGAATGACATAAAATACATGAAAGCGGTATGCCAAGATTTAACATGGAATATCCAATGAATGGCAAGAAAGCTTGGGAAGTAACCTTTCCTCATTCATTTGCTAAAGCCAAGTGTCTCCCAGTTAATAAAAAATTATGTCTGTAACCCCACAACAGTAACTCAATACTCTTTTCCTTCCTCTTATCTTACAATCGTCCAAAGTTAAAGCTAAACCTTAAGATTCTCTCGAGGAGAAAGCAGCGGAATATAATCAAAAAGGATCTTGATCCTCAGCTAAATCACACTTTGACCTTCCACCTCAAGAGCCAGAGGAGGGAAACTTGCGTTCCAAATACTACGGAACCACTTGAGCCTTTCCGGACGAAATGCCAGGGAGTTCACTGACAACCTCCATGGGGAAACCACTTTACAAAAGCAATCTTGCCAAATGGACCCAGGATAGTTGGCAAGAACCATCATCACGACTTTCAACAACTACTAGGGAATCGTGTCAAACCCCAGCCAAGTGACTGAGACAACAGCCTCCAGCCTGGAGAGTACAATCCTCAGTCTCAAATCATACATACACGTCCGCAAGGCAAACCCACGGTCTCTCAGGAAATGAGATGACAAAACTAGAACATACCCAGAAAGTTGGCACAGCAGGTGGGCTGGGGGCAACAGCCTCGCGGCCAGGGCACAAGAATGCCAGGGGGCGCTGGAGAAAGATTCACACTCCTGGAGGCAGTGAAAAGGCACAGAGAGCACTGGAAACGAGGCCCCGGGGCAGAGGCACAGGTTTGCTAGAAGGTGTGGGGAGTCACATCCCGGGGGCAGAGTGCGGGGCGCAGGGAACACTGGGGACAACGGCGCCGCAGGGAAACCCAGACGCCCTGACATTGGAACCTGGCAGCAGCCGTGGCCGGCCTCTACGCTTGACCCCGCCGGGCAAAGGGACCCGCCACCCGGCGCCAGGAGAGAAGGGAGAGCGCGCGGGGCGCGCCCGCTCGGGCCCGGGAAGGCGGCGCGGCCAGGGGCCTTCTTACCCGTGCAGGCCGAGGGCGCGGCGCCTCTTGTGAAGCAGGCAGAGCAACAGGAGCGCGGCCCCGGCCAGCGTGGAGTTTCGCGCCGTCAAGTACTTGCTGAAGGCCGCCATAGCACCGCCAATGCAAGCGAGCCTGGAACGGGGACGCGGCGGCAGCGACGGCGGCGGCAGCGGATACCCTAGTGCAGGAAGCGCGGGGCAGACTGGGAGGAGAGGGGCGCGCGGAGGGAGGGCGGTGCCGGCCGCGCAGGACCGCCCCCTAGCGCGCGCCGCCGCGTCGTCCGCGCGCTGGAGCCCACCCCTGACTTCAGCTCGGCGGGAGCGCGCGCGGGCGCCACGGAGGCCGGAACAGTCCTGGGATGCTTTCTGCGCACGCTCGGACCCCCGCAGAGTCGCCGGGATTGCCGGCGCGGAGACGCTGTGGGTCCTTGGTCTGGTGCTCGTTAGTTCTCCCCGGCCTGGTTGCTTCCCTTGCCTCACCTCTACTCCCACCTCCGCACACACCGACCTTTCCCAAGAACTGGAAAAGCGAGCCTGCCCTGCACCGGACCTGGTGGGACCTGCCACTCCACCTCCCCCTTTCCCCCCCTGCACGGTGAAGGGCCGTTACCACCCTCTTAAAGGAGCGCAGGAAGAAGGGGAATGGCCCCATCACAGAACATTTACACAAAACCGAAGGCACCGTAATTATTCAGACGAAAATAACCGTCGGAAACTCCGAAGAGATATAGGAAAATGTGGGAAGAATGACTACAAATCGAGAACCTTTTTACAAGCCAGTTTTTCTAAGCCAAGGGTTATAATCTCTAGGGGACTGTGGAATCAGTTTGGTAGATTGAGACCATCTGTGTGTATATGTGTGTTGGAGAGAGAGATCGGTAAGGATAGACGACAGAAAAATCTCATAGTGCATCACATGTAAACGAGTTGTTTTGAGAAATTTTTATTCCAGTCTTGTAACCATGTGTCCCAAGCAGTGATAAAGTGTATTTCTTTAATGTGGGTCTGATCAAACAAAAAGTTTGAGAAACACTGTTCTTTGCAAAGGGACATTCAGAAATAACAATCGTGCGTTGTGGGAGCGTTGGCCTTACTCCCAGAATCAGAAGGGCATTACAGATTACAGCATTCTTCTGGCTGGCACTATGCTGCAGAAATCATTATCCCTAGCATTTAGACTGGCATATGTACAGTAACTTAGTGAATCCTTGTCTTCGGTTGAAGAAGCTGGAGTCAGAAAATAAATGCATAAAACCTTGCATAATAAAAACACATATTGAAGTAGCCTACGTGTTAAAGTAGCCCATATTAAAGTAGCCCACAAAACTTTTCCTAGGTGTTTTCCCAGTATAAACTGGGAGATAACCTAATACAGATTACAAGAATCACAAGGTGGGGGGGGTAACTGTTTACATTTTTCGAAGGTGGAGTTTTCTACTAAATTCTCCATTTGGCATGTAGACATTTTCATTACCTCATTCAACAATTAGGCAATTTGGTACGCACAGAGGATACAAAGATAAACAGATCACAATCCCTGTTCTCCAAAGGCTGGTAGAGGAGGAAAAAATATGAAAAAAAAAAATATTTTTTAAAATCTTTTTTAATGTTTCATTTATTTTTGAGAGAGAGAGAGACAGAGTGTGAACAGGAGAGGGCAGACAGAGTTGGAGACAGAATCGGAAGCAGGCTCTAGACCCTCAGCTGTCAGCACAGAGCCTGACGTGGGGTTCGAACCCACAAACAGTGAGATCATGACCTAAGCTGATGTTGGATGCTTAACCGACTGAGACACCAGGTGCCCCTGAAAAAATTATAAATATGTAAGTGTCACATTAAAGGTATGGACAAAGCACTATGACAGCATGAAAAAAGAAAATGTTTAGTTTTGACTAGGATTTTCAATTAGGGCTTGACAGAAAATGATTTTGTAGCTGAATCCTAAAGGACCAGAGAAAGGGCCATGCAAGAGGACAAGAGGGAATATTATTAATTCACCAATAAATTGCACAGTAATATAAAAGTGTTAGGAACCATGAGAGAAAGTGACATATTATCTTGAAGTTTGTAGCAATGAAGGAAGGGCATGCAAGTTTAGAGGAAAGATATATTTAGGAAATAGACTACAGATCAGAGGAAAGATAAAAATGACTCATTGGGCAAGATATTCTAAAAGGTACCCTTGTTCAAAAAGCATAAGCGATTCTAAAAAAATGAAATTAGTTAATGTGTGTTCAAATAATTTTAGCTGTTCATAAAGCCCATCAGGTAAAACCACAAAGGACAAACCTGTAACCCAACAAAGTTAAGTTTATTAACTTGCTACAGAGAGGATGCCACACAGCAGAGGAATTACGGGTGTGTCTCCAAAAAAAAAAAGGAAGAAATGGGGGGTCATTATACTATTAGAAGAAAGGAGTTTAGATAAAATCTAAATGAAACAGTATTTAATAGACTCAGAGCAAATCAGATCTGTATATAAAGAGTTAATAATCAGACCTGAGTTGAGAAGTCTACTCTGGGTTCTATTCCCTTAGTAACTTAAATTTAAGAGCAATGTAGAATGTTGTGTCCAAAAACCCCTTTTCTGAAACTCAGAGGCAGCTTCTCCAAGTCAAAGTGACTTACTTCGATGGTTTACATCTCCCTCTCTCTCACTAATATGAGTTTGAAACAACAGAGTTTCTGACAACTTAAGATTTTACAGAACAAATTTCCTCAGTACATGCCCTCTGATAATTAACCAAAGCAATTTTTCAGGTCCACACTTTATAATAGTTAATAATTAAGAAAAATGTGATTTTATTGGAAGCTATCCAAGAGCTCTGATTTTTATGTCTCCGTTAACAATCAGGCAATTTGGTATGCACAGGATAGCGGACAGAGAAAAGAAGGGCACAGGGAGTTAGAGAATCTGGAAAGCCTCTTGAAGAGTTGTTATGTTAGCCATCCTCCATTATCCTCCCCAATGATCCTTGCTTTCCAGTATTCATGCCCTTGTGTAATCTCCCTCACATCAGGATTAGTCTTTGTGACAGAATGAATGTGGTGAAGGTGACAGCATGTGACTCCTGAGACCAGATCATAAAAGGCATTGTGGCTTCCACCTTGGTCTCTTGGATTGCTTGCTCTCAGGGAAACTACGAAGCACACTCAAACAGCTCTAGAGAAGAATTATGGATTCCCACCAAGAGCCAGAACCTGCTTACCAGCCTTGGAAGCAGAATCTTCCACCCCCACGGGTGAATGCAGCCTTATGAGCGATCCAGAGCCAGAACGCTACACCAAGATGCTCCAAAATAACCCATAAAAACTGTGAGAGACAATAAATGTTTACCATTGTTTTATGCCACTAAGTTTGGGGGTAATTTGTTATGCAGCTGATGTGATTGGGGCCAAGCCTTGAAAAACAGATGGAAGGAAGGGGCTTTAGGAGAAGAACTGCCTGGGTGGCTCAGTGGATTAAGTGTCCGACTCTTGGTTTCAGCTCAGGTCATGACTTCACAGTTTGTAAGTTTGAGCCTTGCCTCAGGCTCTTGCGTTGATGGCACAGTGCCTGCTTGGAATTCTCTCTCTCTCCTTCTCTCTCTGCCCCTCTTACGTCTCTCTCTCTCAAAATAAATAAACTTTTTTAAAAAGGAGAAGATATAACAGAAGCAAAGATACAAAGACAAGAAGGCACAAAGCAAGATGATTAAGTCTGGTGTTGGGTGGAGGTTCATGAAAGGATGTGAAATAAGAAAAAAGCTTGAAATGTTTAATGGAAGTCAAGGTGGAAGATCTAAAACACCCATTCAACCAGGTAGAATTTTATTCTGCATGTAAGAGGGAGGAGTCCAGGTTTGGGGGAAGAGTTATGATCTCAGCTTTTATTTAAAAAGACCATGCCAGTGGCAGCGTGTAGGATGGATTGCAGGAAGAAATACCAAACAGAGAATCCAGTCTGAACACTCTTGAAATAATCTAGGTGAAAGGTTGTAAGCACCTGAGTCAGGCAGCACAGAGCAAACAGGAAGGAAAACACTTTGTGGGTTCAAATTGGATGGGGATGGTGAGATTGTTATTTAATGGAAAGGAAAGTTTTAAATTTACTTCGATATTTCCTGGTTGAGTGCCTGAGAGGAGGACATTAGTTACCTGAAGTCAGGAGCACAGAAGTGGAACATTCTTGCCAGGGAAGATAATTAGATGCAGATGACTGATTCCTCACTAGTTCCTAATCACCAAGGTAAATTCCAAATCCGACATGAAGCACCTTCCACAAAGCTAGTTATGACATAAGCCCTGCCTACCTCTCTGAATTCCTACCCTGGCACTCCTCTCCTGGAAAAGACATATTCCACCTCTGCCCTAGGAGATAAATACACACTGATATTCCCCCTCTGTGGTCTTCCCTAGAATATTCTATTCCTTCTACCTGAAATACCAACCCCTTTCTCCCCTAATATCCTCACTCCCCACTCAGTTCATCCTTTAAAATAAAGCTTCGATGGTCTCCTCCTGCAAACCATCTTTTCTGACCACATTCCCCAACTCCCCACCTCCTGCCAAGTTAATCATTCCCTTTGTGCTACCTCTGTCTCATATATAATTCTATTACTGAATAGTTGCATGTTTTTTAAGAGAAACTAGCATTCATTTCTCTAACAAGGTAAACACCTCAAGTCACCAGGAAAAATTCATCATTTTCATCTTTGCTTAAAAAAGAATCACTTGTTGGTAAGTTGCATTGTTTGTAGGAATGCAAACTGGTGCAGCCACTGTGGAGAACAGTGTGGAGTTTCAACAAAAAGTTAAAAATAGAACTTAACTTATGGCAGAGTGCTGCCCTAAGTCACAAGGATTAAAACCATATGCACTTACTATTGTGTTTTCTGTTATTTAGAGTAAATATATCCTCAGGTCCTATACAGTGTTAGCCAGAATCTCAGTGTTTGTTAAACTGAGCAAATTGATTTTGAGGAGCTAAAAGGAATACCTGGTGGAAATGCTCAGCAAGTAATCAAAAAATTAAGAACTAGTTTTTAGGAAAAAAGATCAGTACTAAACATTTATTTATATGAAAATATTTATTAACGACTTACTATATGCCAGGAACTGGGACCAGTGGTGATAAAAACAAAACAATCTTTATGCAGAACAGTCTAGTAGGGGAACACATACTAATCAAATACTCATAAATATAAAATCCCAGATATAATAAACAGTTTTAGTTATACACTCAGAAAAAAATGTATATGGACTTAGAGGTCTTCATATACAAAAAAGAGAATATTTGGAACTGAAAAAGAATTAGAAAGAAGAATGGGCAGTTGGGAAGTGAAATATAATCCTGTAGAACACATATATTCGATCAATGGAGGAAAGAAAACAATCCAGGACAGTGAGAATAATTAAAGAGGCAATATGGGAATCTGGAGTCATGAGGATCACAGAAGTCACGATTGGAAGAGTTTCCAGAGGGGTATAGGAATGGTCATTGAGATTGTCAGTAAGTATTGGATATCTATTTCTTTATGAAGCCTTTTCTGGACTCTGTTTTCCTTCCCTTGATGTCCCCAAAGCACTCTGTTCAGATTTCTGTCACAGCTTCTATAATGCTTATTTATTTAAATGGAAGGAACCGTCACAAGGGAAGAAACCAAGTCTTATTTTTCTCTAATCCCGAATCATCTGAAAAATGACTATGATCCATACATACTTCATTCTCCAAACAGAATAATTTCCAAATTGCTCAAAGAATGAACAAAAAGAAAAAAAATTAAAGAAACCATAAAACTATGAGAAAAAAAGAGAGGAAAGAATTCTTCATGAAATAATTATCTTATAATCTTGGTATGGGGAAGACCTTCACAAATATTAAAATCCAGAAGCTATCGAAGAAAAAAATTAATAAATTTGGCCTCTTAAAAATAATTTCTTGAGGTACCTGAGTGTCTCAGTTGGTTAAGTGTCCATCTCTTGATCTCAGGGTCATGAGTTCAGCCCCACATTGGGCTCCATGCTTGGCATGAAGCCTACTTTAAAAATTTTTTTTTCGTGACACAAAACACTGCAAACAGAGCAGAAAGAAAACTGTAGGAAAAAAAATTGTACTTCATTTCATAGACCAGTGGTTATTTTCCTAAAAGTACCTTCAAATCTGTAAGAAAAAGGCCATAATCTGAATTTAAAAAATGGGTAAATAATATGAGAAATATAGTTCATATAATAAAAAATTAAAATTAATACGAAAAGAGGTTTTTCTCACACATAGAGAAAATAAAGCCTCACTTAGATACTTACTCTCACCTATCAAAATGGCAAAGATCCAAAGTTTGATAACACATTATGTAATTTTTTATTAACATTTCTGGGAGGCATGTAAATTAGTACAAATTGTAGAACAATTGATCAATAGCTTAAAAATAGTTAGAAATGCACACATCCTATGACTCAGTAAATTACTTCAGGGAATTGACTCTTTAAATGTACTCTCAGGCAGTGAAATATCATAGATATAAGGTACCTTTGTAAAAGCAAAGAATTAGGAACATTCTTTAAGTCCCACAAGTGGAGGACAGGTTAGATGAATGTGATGGAATATTGATTATATGTACTAATATGAAATGATCTCAAAATATAACATTAAGCAGAAGAAAGAGCCAGGAGCAGAATAGTATGTTAAATGTTACCATTCATAAAAAGAGTAGAAAGGAAATAACATATACTTATTTGCTTATGGGCAAATATAATATCTTTAGAAGGATATTCATGAGGTTTAATATTGACTGTAGGAAAGGTAACTGAGTGGGGGTAAGATGCAGAAAGAAATATTTACACTGAATAAATTGGTATCTTTAAGTTTTTAACCATGTAAATACATCATATATTACATTTAAGAAAAATTCTAATGAGGTGAAGTTCAATAACAAAATTAAATATTTTAATCTTTTTAAAAACTTTTTTAATGTTTATTTTTGAGAAAAAGAGAGAACAAGAGAGAGAGAGCTCAAGCAGGGAAGGGCCAGAGAAAGAGGGAGACACAGAATCCAAAAACAGGCTCCGGGCTCTGAGCTGTCAGCATAGATCCCAACACCGGGCTTAAACATCATGACCTGAGCCAAAGGCGGATACTTAACCAACTGAGCCACCCAAGCACCCCTAAAATTAAGTCTTTTAAAGTCAACAATTCAGCGGCATTTAGAACACTCACAAGATTATGCAACTACCACCTCTGCCTAGATCTAAAATATTTTCATCGTTCCAAAAGAAAACCCCATACCTAGTAAGCAGTTGCTCCCCACTCTCCCTTGATCCCAGCCCCAGCAACTACCAATCTGCTCTCCATCTCTATGGATTTATCTATTCCAGATATTTCAAATAAACGAAATCATCCATTGTGTGACACTTTGTGTCTGGATTATTTTACATAGCATAATGTTTTCAAGGTTTATCCACATTGTAGCATTTATTAGTACTTCAATCTTTTTATGGCTGAATAATAGTCTCTGTTATGAATCAGCCACTTTTTTTTTCAACGTTTTTTTTTGTTTTGTTTTGTTTTGTTTTTTTATTTATTTTTGGGACAGAGAGAGACAGAGCATGAACGGGGGAGGGGCAGAGAGAGAGGGAGACACAGAATCGGAAACAGGCTCCAGGCTCCGAGCCATCAGCCCAGAGCCTGACGCGGGGCTCAAACTCACAGACCCGGAGATCGTGACCTGGCTGAAGTCGGACGCTTAACCGACTGCGCCACCCAGGCGCCCCAGCCACTTTTTTAATTTACCCACTCATCAGCTAATGGACATTTGGACATTGTTAATAGTGCTGCTATGAACAGATATGTTGAAGTATTTGCTTGAACACCTGTTTTCAATTCTTTGGGATATATACCTAGAAATATAATTACTTGGACATATGGTAATTCTACGACAATTTTTTTTTTTTTACATAAGCTTTTCATGTAACGTGAGTCTTGAACTCACAACCCTGAGATCAAGAGTCACATACTCTACTGACTGAGCCAGCTAGATGTCCTATCTATGTTAAATTTTTTGAGGAGCCACCAAACTCCTTTTCACACCAACTGAATTATTTTATATTCCCACCAACAGTGAATGAGGGTTTCAACTTCTCCCTGTTCTCATCAACACCTATTATTTGTTTGTTTGTCTTTATTATAGCAATCTTAGTGAATGTGAATTGTGGTAATGATTTGCATCTCCCTAATGACCTATGATGCTGAGTATCTTTTCATGTGCTTGCTGGTCATTTGCGCACCTTCTCTGGAGAAATGTCTTTTCAAGTCAAGTCAAGTTCTTTACGTATTCTGGTCATTAGATCCTTATCAGATACATGATTTGCATATAGTTTTTTCCATTCTTTAGGCTGTCTTTTCACTTTCTTGATAATGTCCCTTAATGCACAAAAGTTTTTAATTTTGTTCAAGTCAAATTTATCTATTTTTTCCTTTGTTGCTTGTACGTTTAATGACATATCAAAGGATCCACTGCCAAATCTAAGGTTATGAAAATGTATCCCCTGTGTTTCTTCCTAAGTGTTTTATAGTTTTAGCTCTTACATTTGGATCTTTGATCCATTTGGAGTTAATGTTTTTTAATTTTTTTAATTAAAAAAAATTTTTTAATGTTTATTTTTAAGAGAGAGAGAGACAGACTAAGCGCAAGGGAGGGACAGAGAGAGAGGGAGACACAGAATCCAAAATGGGATCCAGGTTCTGAGCTGTCAGCACAGAGTCCGATGCAGGGCTCGAACCCATGAACCACAAGATCATGACATGAGCCAAAGCCAGAAGTCAACCGACTGAGCCACCCAGTCACCCCTTTGTTTATTTTTGAGAGACAGACAGAACACGAGCAGGAGTGTGGAGCATAGAGAGAGGGAGACACCGAATCCGAAGCAGGCTCTAGGCTCTGAGCTGTCAGCACAGAGCCTAATGAGGGGCTCAAAGTCACAAACCTTGAGATCATGACCTGAGCCAAAGGCAGACGCTTAACTGAATGAGCCACCCAGGCACCCCTACAGTTAATTTTTGCATATGATGTGAAGTATTTGTCAAATTTCATTCTCATTTCATTTGTCTCATTTGCATGTGGATCTCCAGTTATCCCAGAACTATTTTGAAACCGTTATATATTTAAAATGAAATTGAAATATAAAACAAATAGATAAACTTAGTCTTTTTTCCTTTTGGGATGGAGGGTGTCAAAGTTCTGGAGTCTAACACTTCACAAAGGCTTTGTAGAGGCCCCTCCATTTATCAGTCCTCTGCACTCACTGTGACTGGAGTGTCATTGTCTCAGCCTGCACAGTTCCCTTCAAGTCAGGAGATCTTGGATGAGGCTAGGTGTTCTGACCTAGCCTCCAGCTGGAGCTGGTACACTATACAGTTAAAGAACCCCTGTCTCCTGCAGTCTCTGGCAGGACCTTTTCATTCTCCTCAAACCCCAGGCTCCCTTTAAGCTTTGATGATCAAAAGTCATGCAGCCCTCGTACAGAGCCCAGCTGAGGTAATGATGCATAGAACTTGCTCCCTGAGTAGGAGAAGGGAAAGGGAAAACTGATGAGAGAAAACAAAAACTGATATCTTAAGAAATTATCCTGCTACACGTGTATGGGGAATCTATAGGAAAAGGTGGGTGAATTCTTCTATAACCTATGTATCAGAAAAGGTGTTCTAACTATGACTAACAAATCCTGATGCAGTAAAAGAAAAAAAATAAAAAATATAAGTAATGAAAATTTTTAAGCTTTGGTATGTCAAAAAACAGTGTAAGCAATGTCAAAAGATAAATGACAAACTAGAAGAACATATTTGCAAACTGTTTTGCAGATAATGGGCTAATCTCCCTAATTTATAAAGAATTTATAAAACTTGGGGGAAAAAACAAAGAAAAATGGACAAATGACAAAAAAAGACAATTCACAAAAAGAGATATAAAAAATGGTCTTTAGAGATATTGAAAGATGTTCAACCTCACTCATAAGAGAAATGAAAAATAAACTCTACTGATATACATTTCTTACCTGTAACATCGGCAAAAATTGAAAAGCTTGACCATGTTACTCTGTGAGAAGACTATGGGAAAAACAGACACCCTCATACATCACTGTGAGAATGAAAAAAGTATGGGGAATTTGGCAATATGGAAACAAATACAAAACCATACACGCATATATGCCTCAACCCAGCAATCTTACTTCTAGGAATTTAGATACACAAGGAAGTAGGTACACTCCAGAAATTTAAACAAAACAAAACAAAACAAAAAAACATATAGGCACAGGATTACTTCTTCTTGAAGCATGATTTGAAGTTATGAAATAATGGAAACTAATCAAAGACTTAAATATAGGATATGGATTGAAAAATCTTTGGCACAGACACACAATGAATTCTATGCAGCTGTAAAAAATAACAGAGCAGATCTCTAAAAACTGCAAGGAAGTTATTTCAGGAGGTACCCTTAAGATTTTAAAAAAGCATAAGAGAGGAGCCTAGGTGGCTCAGTCAATTAAGCATCCAGCCCTTGGTTTTGTATTGGGTTGTGATTGCAGCCCTTGGTTTTGTTTTGGGTTATGATTGCATGGCTCATGGGTTTGAGCCCCGCATTGGGCTCCATGCGGACAGTGCAGAGTCTGCTTGGAATTCTCTCTCTCTTTCCCTCTCTCTGCCCCTCCCACCCCAAAATAAATAAATAAGCTTAAAAAAAATAAAGCATAAGAGCTTAAACAGGTCCTACCTTTTACATACAAAAGAAGGGAAAATGGGATATATACATATATTTGCTTATCTTTACAAAAAGAAACGGCTAACCAGCAAACCAGATAACAATGAAATTGGTGGCATACAAAGGGTGGGAAGAAAGAGGATGGGAAGGGATGTGAAGAGAGTATCACTTTTCTGAGAATATCTTTTTGCAAAATTTTGGATCTTGAAAGCATATTTATGTCCTACACATTCAAAAATTAAATTCAAACGCTAAGAATGGGAGGAAAATAAAAAACTCTAAGCAAAAGAAATGACACGAACCTAACTGTATTTCAAATGAATACCATAACCATACTGGAAGGAAAAAGATTAAGGAAGAAAAGAACCAAGGAAGGAAAGATGGAAGGAAGCCAAGTAACTTACAGATAAATGTTTGACTGTACACCCTTAGTCTTGGGCAAGGTGGGGAGTAGAAAAGAATTACAAGTGAATCTTGGACTCATTTTAGAGATTCATTTATTATAGTAGTGTCAGCAAAGTGATTCTAAGTTACGTTAGAGTGTATTACAGGACTGAGCAACATACAGATGTTGTTGGGAGCTAGATATCTTGTGGAGAGAGGGAGCATACAAATAAGGAATGGAAGAAAATGAGAAAAGGATGCTGAGGGGATGGATTGGAATTGGAGATCTCAGGCATGAATTTATGACTTCTAAAATATGTATATGGTGTGTGTGTATAAGTGTGTATGTGTGGGAGGCCAGACCCCGGTGCCAGGCTGAGACCGGGTCGAGCAACGGCTCCCTGTTGACTCAGCCAACCCGGTGGTTCCCCCTCCCATTCCCCCACTTGCAAAGGCATACGAAAGCCTTGTCAAGGCTGAGAAAGCTAATTCCTGAAGCCTGTGGTCTGTGGGTGTTGGCAGTAATGTTACCCCCCTTTTTCTACCCCGGGTCAAAGAGAAACAAACATGGGAACTGTGTTTTGCTAGCAATCTATCAACAAGGTCTTGTTGTGACCCGTTTAGAAAGTTCAAGGTACACAGAACTAAATGTTTTGGCTGGCAGCGATCATGTGAAACATGTTTATTCTTAGAATGACCTGATCCATAAGAGTCTTGATATAAAAGATTGTGTACAGCAACAATAAAGCCGTCACTTGGGCCATCAGCCCAGGGGACCCTCCTGTTCCCAAACTGGCTTCTCTTCTTTTCTTTCTTACATTCCCCTACCCTCAGGACCCTGAGCTCGGTGTTTGCTGCGCTGGTTGCAACATGTATGTGTATGTTTTTGCAGGTGTACATTCGTATATATGTGTATACATTTGTGTATTTCTTAATTCTGTCCACTGAAAGGACCAAGAAGCAAAGATGCTGGTAGCAACGATCATGCCTGGTACCTATTAAAGATCTTGGTCTTTAATATCATTCTTCACTAAAATGAACGAGGGCCCCTCAAAGACATGGCTAATTCTAGGCATGGAACAAAGTGAGTACAAGTCTGAAAGCGCTACTTATGCCAGAAAATAAGAAGTGGTTAAAAAAAAAGATGAAGCATGTCACAAAAACACAAGAGCCCTCTTGAAGAGACTCCTCTTGGCCAAATCTAGGATAATTTGGGCATCAAAATAAGCACAGTAACGAATTATAAGCCAATGAAGAAACAGAAATTAATGAGTTCATATCTATAATAAATAAAAAAGGAAGCAGAGGAGAGAGCTCTTAATTATAGTTCAATGCTGAGGACAAACTGGTAAATGTGGAGGAGTACACAAGTTGAAAGATTACCATTTTGCAATAATCATAGTAAAGATTGAATCAGGCAAAAACCACCAATGGATGCTAAATCCAGGAGGAAATTTTGATAAGGAACAGGATATTTTCATAATCCTAAATTATCTTCCCATAGACCACCTATTAATTACAACAGTAAAAAATGGTGATTTTAGTGAATAAATTGGACAACATCTTGACTAAGCAATTCAAATCAACAACACCAGGGTGGGACAGATGGATATCTTATGCCTCTAAATGTGCTATTCTGAGGATACAACATCCCCTATGCAGTATTTTGGTCTAGAATGCATAATGTGAATCTAACCAGGAAGATACATCAGAACAACCCAAAATGAAGAACATTTTTTAAACAAGAGAGGGGTACTGTTGTTGTGAAAAATGTCAGTGTCATAAAAAGAAAGGCTTTAAAAACATTCCAGATTAAAGGAGGCTAAAAAGAGGTGACAATTAAAGCAGTAGCTAACCCTAAACTGGATTTTGTTGTTTGTGGGATGAGGGACAGCAGAGGATTTCCTTAAAGATGTTATTGGGTCAATGATTGGGTCAGTAACTGATAAAATTGGAATATGATTGATGGCTTAGAGTATTATATCAATGTGAAATTCACTGAAATTGCTAACTATGTAAATGGTCCCTGAGTTATGATGGTTTGACTTACAACTCTTCAACTTTGTGATGTAAAAGCAGTACACATTCAGTAGAAACTGTTCTTTGAGTTTTGAATTTTGATCTTCTCCTAGCCTCCTCTCTTGGGAGGCTGGGCAGTGGCCACCAAGGTTTCATCAGCCATGCGATCACAAGGGCAACGACAGATACACTGACAACCATTCTGTAACCATACAACCATTTTGGTTTTCACTTTCAGTACAGTACTCGATAAATTACGTAAGATTTTCAACACTTTATTATAAAATAGGCTTTGTGTGTGAGATGATGTTGCTCAGCTGTGGGCTAATGTGAGTGTTCTAAGCATGATCAAGGTAGGCTAGGCTAAGCTATAGTGTTCAGTAGGTCATGGGGTATTAAATGCATTTTCAATTTACAATATTTTCAACTTCTTTTTTGTTTTTTAATTTTTTTGATTTATTTATTTTTGAAAGAGAGAGCGACAGGAGTGGGAGAGGGGCAGAGAGAGAGGGAGACACAGAATCCGAAGCAGGCTCCAGGCTCCGAGCTGTCAGCACAGACCCCGACGTGGGGCTCCAACTCACGAACCATGAGATCATGACTTGAGGTGAAGTCAGACACTTAACCGACTGAGCCACCCAGATGCCCCTACAATATTTTCAACTTCTGACGGGCTTATCAGAATGTAACCCCATTATAAGTCAAGGAAGATCTGTACTGTGATTATATTAGAGAATATCCATATTTTAAGGAAACCTACACTGAACTTTGTAGGAGTAAAGGGCCATCATTTTGGGGTAAAGGGCCTTCACATGATTCAAGAACACACACACACACACACACACACACACACACACACACACACAAAATAGCACACACACAAATGATAAAACAAAAGTTAGATATTTACAATCAATAAATCTGGATAAAGGGTATATGTGTGATTTTGTGTCATTTTAATTTTTGTAACTTTGGTAGCTGCAAAAATAATTTTTGAAATTATTTCAATTATGAAATTATTTGAATAATTTTGAAATTATTTCAAAATAAGACTTTTTAAAAAAGAAAAATATAGGGGCTCCTGGGTGGCTCAGTTGGCTAAGCTTCTGACTTCAACTCAGGTCACGATCTCACAGCTCATGAGTTTGAGCCCCACATCGGTCTCTCTGCTGACAGCTCAGAGCCTGCTTGGGATTCTCTCTCCCTCTCTCTGTGCCCCTCCCCCACACTCTCTCTGTCTCTCTCTCTGTCTCTGTCTCTCTCTCTCTCACACACACACACACTTCCTCTCTCTTTCTCTCTCTCCCAAAATAAATAAATAAACTTTAAAAAATAAACTCTTAAAAAAGAAAAAGGAAAAAAGAAAGACTAATTCAAGAATATCTATAGCAGCCTTTCCCATAACAGCCTTAAACTGGAAAACTCCAGTGTCAACAACAGAGTGTGTAAACAGATTATGGCATAGCCACATGATGGGACACCATTCAGCAGTAAAAAGGAAGAACTTCTGGTAAGTACAGCAACATGGATGAATCTCAAAAACACTGAATGAAAGAATACACACACACACACACACACACACACACACACACACACAACACACTACTTGATTGAATGAATATGAAATGTAAGAACAGGCAAAATAAATTTATGATGGAAGTCAGAAAGTGGTTGGATTTAGAAGTGGGGTAAAATTGACTGGAAGATAGCATAAGGGAAATTTCTGATGATGAAAATATTCCATATTTTGTTTGGGGTGGTGGTTTCATGGATATTTACAAATGCCAAAACTCATCAAACTGAACATTTTAGATCTGTGCCTTAAATTGTAACTCCAATTAAATGATGAATAAACAAACAAGCTATTTTTTTAAAGGAGATATCTAAAGGTAAATTCAGGTTGAAAGAGAAGTTGCATCCACTTAAATGTCCTTGGAATTTGTTCCAGTGTTAAGGCTGTCGTGTCCTGAGAAAGACGTGGAATATCTAAAAATGTGAATGGGACATAATTTATTTTATGAAGACCTAGGGTATTTAAAAACATTCAAGGGAAATAATTTATCTTGCCATTCACTCAGATAACCGTTAGAATATTTAAGAATGCCCTGTGAGATGTACAGTTAATTTCACACATAAAATAGTAAGTTTGTAATCCCGAAAAATGTATATATTTCTACACTTGCAAGGATTTCTGGATTTTGCTGCCTGGAGCTTTTGTTTCATATATGTAAGAAGTGGCATATCTCCATGGAACTGGGGCCTGTTTGGGTACCATCCTCTCCTGGGGATGTTGTCCTGGTCTGCCGACGCTGGGCAACAATCAGGGCTATAAGCACACGTTAGTGAGTTCCACCCAGTTCAGACATCTATCTTTAACAGAATAAAGGAGTTCTCTCTTTTTTTTTAAGGAGTTCTCTTTACTCAAGCAATAGAAGGATTCGTTCAAGGCAACTAAATTACACAATGGAAATAATGTAAGTTGAGATAGCTGTGCCATATTTCAAGTACATGTATTATAATCACAGTATAATTTTAGTGTTGCACAGCTCCCGTGCTCTAGATGCTGGTGGAGCCTTCAGCCAGGTAGCACTAGGGTGACCGACGTCCTGTGCCGGTCCTGTGGCAAGCAGCTCTATGTTTTTGGTCAGGTTGGTTCTGCTCATTCACTCCTTGACTCCTTTCGCTCCAGAGTGCCACATTGGTCCTTTGGTGGGGTGGGTGGGGGAGGGGTGTGCTTCTGTTTTCACAGTTATACATATTCCAGAGTTTCTCATTCTCTTCAGTTCCTCCACGTCCAGTTTCAAGGGCACAGATTTTATCAATGATTCTTTTATTGTTCTAGAATTTGTGCTTCTAATTGCTACTGCTTAAATCTTTGCAAAACAGGGACTTCCATAAGAGAATCTTTGCTGATGCCTTCTGTCTATGAGCTTCTCTACAAATCCCTATCACATACCTGCTGTGGCCAGAGTGGAAAGATTTTTTTTATAGTCCTCCATGGCATAACTTAGAAAATAAAAATCATCTGGATTTAGACACACACACAAGTGTCCCTTTGTCTACAGCAGCAGCAACTGACGTCAAAGCCGCCTACTTACTACCTCATGGGTGTTTTCAAGTTATCCGATTCACATTCATCTGCATTTGGGTGGCAGGTTGATCCGAGCTCATGCCTTGAAAAAACACCAGGATGTGGAAAGAACAATGGACTGGGAGCCTTGAGTGTGAGTTCCACCTCGTGTGTTGTCATAAATAACTGCATGACCTTAATTTCTGGTTCTCAAATTTCTCATATTTCCCATATATGAGAACTTCACACTGGTTACTTCTGAGATTGGGGCTTGGAACTATTACTACCATGAAAGACTTCAGATTTAAAGGTCCAAGACTGTGCCAAAAACATACTGATAGACAAGCTCTTACATCTTCACACATGCTAACTACTGAAGGAGGATTGTTTTTTATATTGTGGCTTTCTCTACCTGTAAACAGAAATGTATATACAGTACTTTCATAACTTTTTTAAATACCAAAAATTATAAAATGGAAAAGTTTAGGACAAGTTGCTTCCTAACATTCTTTATCACTTAAAAATGCTTATTTTTGAAAACACTATCATAGGGTGTTAGGGCAGGGGAAAGGAGTTCAGTACAAGGAGCAGCACAAGGGAATTTTATGATGACAAGACTATTCTATGTGGTACTGTGGTGGTGAATACATGACCCTCTGTGTTTGGTAAAACCCACTGAACTATATACCACAAAGAGTAAACTTTTTTACTCTTTTACTGCATGCAATTTGAAAAGCTAACTCAGGATTGTTGCGGAATCCCAAGATAGAATGAAGACCAACCACAACAAATGAATCTAACTATATGAGAAAGTATGACATAACTGCATGGGAGTGGGGAGGAAGAGTTGACCCAAGTAATTTTTATTGGAAACTATAAGACTAAAGACAAAAAGAATGGACAAAAAACACGGTAGTCTACTTAGTAACCATGTTTCACACGAGAGGACAGGTTAGCAATTCTGGTAACTGCTTTACAAGGATACCAGGGTTGAACAAATACATAAATAAATTACAGATGATGGAAGTCATATGTCTTGCTGTCAGGGAGAGTAAATTACAAACAAGTAAAGACAGGAAGGCTAGAAAGAACCCTGTGGAGTTGAATGAGTCAAAGATATCAGTATGAACCCATGTAGATAGATGGATGGTACAGAAATAATAAGGAGTTTTCATTGGCCAAACTCGGAACAATTTGAACAACAAAAAGTAATGACAATAGTATTTGATTATGACCCAAGAATGGAATAAGTATCTATTAGTCCTTAATTGATATAAACAAATGATGAAACAAATAAATGGGGCAGAAGCAAATCCTTCCTTACAGAAAAATTCCAAAGTTCTGAATAATAAATATAGAAGGAACGAGGGCAATAGAAAAGTTACCAGTTGAGCACCACGGCAATAATTATTGTGGGCAAGATTTGGGATGAATGCTAAAATTAGTGGGTGAAACTTTAAAGAGGAACCGAATAGTTGCATAGCCTCAAAGCATCTCCCCCAAAACATTTATGAAATGTTTTGGTGTTTTTAATGTATGTTCACAAATGTTTTGATAATCCCACCTCTAGGAGGAGTCATTTATTTTCCTGGCTCTTGAGTGTTAACTGGATTTAGTAAGTGACTTCTAATGGACAGAGTATTAAAAGGGGGGAGGGGGAACCCAGTAATATTACAGTAGAGAAAACTGACAGACACATACCATCTTACCCAAGTGGTCAAGGTTTACAGCACTGTAATAAGTTGATTAGCACATGTTGATATCATATATCCCTCATATGATGAAATGAGAAAGGCATTTCATCTCTGTGACATTCTAAAACACCCATAAACTCCAGTCTGGTCATTACAATACATCAGACAAACCCAAATTGAGGGACGTTCTACAAAATATCTGGCTAGTGCTCCTCAAATGTGTCAAGTTCATGAAAAACAAGGAAAGACTGAGAAACTGTCCCAGTTTGGAGGAGACAAGAGAGATATGGTAATCAAATGCAATGTGGTAACCTACTGAACCCTGGAGCAGAAAAAAAAAGTAAGTGAAAGACTGGTGAAATTTCAATGAAGTCTGAAGTTTAGTTAATAGTGCTGTACCGATGTTGATTCCTTAGGTTTGATAAAGGTACCTACTTACATGCAATGTAATAACATTAAAAGAAGCTGCATGAAAACTATCTAGGTATATCTAACTTTCTTATACTTCACAGATCTTGCGTTTTTGCTTTTGTTTTTGTTTTTACAAATTGGAGGCTTGTGGCAACCCTGTTTTAAACAAATCTGCGGGCACCATTTTTCAAACTGCATTTGTTCACTTCATGTCTCTGTGTCACATTTTGGTAATTCTTACAATATTTCAAACTTTTCATTATTATTCCATTTGTTATGGTGATCTGTGATCAATGATCTCTGAAGAACAAAGCAATGATCTGTTACTATTGTAATTGTTCCGGGCTGCCACAAACCCATATAAGATAGCAGACTTAAGTGATAAATTTTGTGTGTGTTCTCACTGCTCCACCGATGGACCATTTCCCCATCTTTCTTCCCCTCCTCAGGCCTCCCTATTTCCTAAGACACAACAATATTGAAATTAGGCCAATTAATAACCCTAAGTGGCCTCCAAGTGTTCAAGTGAAGGAAAGAGTTACACATCTCTCACTTTAAATCAAAAGCTAACGATGACTAAGCTTAGTGAGGAAGGCACGTCAAAAGCTGAGACAGGCCAAAAGCTAGGCCTCTTGCACCAAACTGGTAGCCAAAGTTTGAATGCAAAAGAAAAGTTCTTGAAGGAAACTGAAAGTGCTACTCCAGCGAACACATGAATATAAGAAAACAAAACAGCCTTATTACTGATTTGGAGACAGTTTTAGTGGTCTGGATGGAAGGGCAAACCAGCCACATTTCGCTTAAGCCAAAGCCTAATCTAGAGCAAGGCCCTAACTCCTCAATTGTATGAAGTCTGAGAGAGGTGAGGAAGGTGCAGAAGAAGAATTTGAAGCTAGTAGAGGTTGTGTCATGAGGCTTAAGGAAAGAAGCCATTTCCATAACATAGAAGTGCAAGGTGAAGCAGCAAGTGCTGATATAGAAGCTGAAGCAAGTTATCCAGAAGATCCAGCTAAGAGAATTCGTAAAGGTGGCTACACTACACAACATATTTTCAATGTACATGAAACAGCTGTCTATTGGAAGAAGCTGCCATGTAGGACTTTTATCACCAGAGAGGAGATGTCAACGCCTGGCCTCAAAGCTTCAAAAGATAGGCTGACTCTCTTGTCAGGGGCTGACACAGCTGCTAACTTTAAGTTGAAGCCATTGCTCACTTACCATTCTGAAAGTCCTAGGGCCTCAAGAATTTTGCTAAATTTGGTCTTCCTGTGCTCTGTAAATGGAACAATAAAGCCTAAATGACATACATCTGTTTACAACATGGTTTACTGAATATTTTAAGCCCACTGTTGAGAACCACTTCTCACAAAAAATATTCTTTGTTAAATATTGCTGCACATTGACAATGAACCTGTCACCCAAGAGGTCTGATGGAAATGCACAACAAGATTAATGTCACTAATGTCTGCTAACACAACATCCATTCTGCAGCCTATGGTTCAAGGAGTAACTTTGACTTTCAAGTCTTACTATGTAAGAAATACATTTCATAAGGCTATAGCTGCCTTATAGATAGAGGAATCATAGATAGTGATTCCTCTAATGGATCTGGGCAAAGTTCATTGAAAACCCTCTGGGAAGGATTTCACCATTCTAGATGCGATTAAGAACACTCATATTCATGGGAAGAGTCATGATATCAACATGTGCAGGAGTTTGGAAGAAGCTGATTCCCATCCTCGTGGATGACTTGGAGGGGCTCAGGACTGCAGTGGAGGAAGTAACTGCAGGTGTGGTGGAAATAGCAAGAGAACTAGAAGTGAAGCCTGAATATGTGACTGAACGACTGCAATCTCATGATAAAACTTTCACGGATGAGGAGTTGTTTCTTATGGATGAGCAAACATAGTAGTTTCCTGTGATGGCATCTACTCCTGGCAAAGATGCTGTGAAGACCTTTTTGAAGTTGAAATGATAACAAAGGATTTAGAATGTTATATCAACTTAGCTGATTAAGCAAAGGCAAGGTTTGAGATGATTGATTCAAATTTTGAAAGAAGTTCTACTTTCAGTAAAGTGTTATCAAACAGCACTGCATGCTACAGAGAAATTGTGAAAGGAGGAGTTGACTGGTGCAATAAACTTCATTGTTGTCTCTTTTTTTGAGGGGGGGATTATGTGTGTGTGCTAATGAGTGGGGGAGGGGCAGAAGGAGATGGGGAGACAGAATCTTAAGCAGGCTCCACTCCCAGCATGAAGCCCAATGCTCAAGGTGGGGCTCAATCTCAAGACTTTGATGCTTAACTGACTGAGCCACCCAGTTGCCTCACTGTTGTATTTTAAGAGATTACCACTGCCCTGATCAGTCAGCAGCCATCAACATCGAGGCAAGACCCTCCACCAGCAAGAAGATTACAACTCACTGGTAGCTCTGATGATTGGTTAGCATTTTTTAGCAATATTTTTTAATCAAGGTATATACATTCTTTTTTTTTTAGATGTAATGCTATTATACACTCAATAGACTGCAGTACAGTATAAACATAGCTTTTACATGCACTGGGAAACCAAAACATTCATTTGACTTGCTTTACTGTGATATTCACTTTATTTTGGTAGATCCAGAACCAAACCCTCAGGATCTCCAAGAAATGTACATATAAGAATTAATTCTCTAAACTATCTTTGTAACCCATCTCTGTGCTGTCTTTCTAACTTATCTTTGTACTATCTTTTTTTTAATGTTTATTTTGAGAGAGAGAAAAAAAGCATGTGCACAGACGTGAGGGAGGGAGAGGCAGAGAGAAAGGCAGAGAGAGAATCCCAGGCAGGCTCCACTCCATCAGTGCAGAGCCCAGCATGGGCTTGATCCTGGGAACCATGAGATCATAACCTAAGCCAAAGTCAAGATTTGGATACTCAACCGACTGAGCCACCCAGGTGCCCAAATAGTGCACAGTGTAGTATCTTTGAAACATCTGTAAATCTAAGTTGTTTAAAAGAAAAAAAAGTTTAGAAAAATGTTAGGATAAAATGCATTCAGTGTTGGGGCACCTGGGTGGCTCAGTCAGTTAAATGTCTGACTTCGCCTCGGGTCATGATCTTGGAGTTCATGAGTTCAAGCCCCGCATCAGGCTCTGTGCTGACAGAACAGAGCCCCAGCACAGAGCCTGGGGCCTGCTTTGGATTCTGTGTCCCCCTTTCTCTCTGCCCCTCCCCACTGTCTCTCTGTCTCTCTCTCTCTCAAAAATAAACAAACATTAAAAATGTATTTTTTTAAATACATTTAGTGTTGCAGTTAAAAATATATTTGCCCAGTCAGGAGCCTTATTGTTGCATCCAGAGATCAAGTAAGAAACTAATATAAATAAATAACTCTTTTTAAAAAATGTAAATAGAGAATTATAGACCACAACACTCTTTTTTTCTTGAAATACCGGCCAACAACATCTTGAACCTATCAACAAAGCCCGGGCATACACCTTGCACATCATGTAAGACTAGAACTCATTATTTCGTCATTAGTTTCCTGTTCAAATCTCTAAAAGAACCTCAAGAGATCATCTAGTCCTGGGCTGGGGAACCATTTCATCCCCATCCAGGCTCACAGACACATAGAAAACATTAGCATTAGTACAAAGCAACTTCATGCCATTTCAGTTGTTGGGAGTTTTTTTCATATAGTGAAATGTGTATCATTATATTTGTGTGACTTTAAAATTAAGAATTTACGTAAAATTGTTCCATAAATATGGGAAAAATCCACAGAAATTTGTTTCCTCATTAGGAACAGCTTAAGGAATGAGAGAGGTTGAAGTTGAGAAGCGAGATGAGGAGGAGCTGCCTGATACCCCTGCGGGGCCATTGACTTCATGGCTAAACCTGTCATGGCGTCCTAGAGCACGAGGCTGGATGAGGGGTTCATAGGAAGTGTCCCAGCATGAGAAGCACCTGAGAGTAACTGCAGTCAGCGTCCCAGTGGAGGATGAGTGTCAAAGTTCGGTATCGAGACTTTGCTGTCAGGTCCAAGTGGTGAAAAAGGAAAAACTGAATTAACAACTAGAGCTTCCACCTACAGTGGCATATCCCGTTCTATTCTCACATGAGCTCTGTGAGGGAGGTACTGTTACTAGCCTCCGATTCTAACTGGGGAAATTGAAGTTAAGGGACACTAAGGAACTTGTCCCAGGTCTCACAGCTGGTGACTGGCGAAGCCAGCATTGGGACCCAGGTTTATAGGACTTCAGAGTTCTTAGCCACAACACAGAAAGAGTAAAATCTGAGCAGACGCAGGAACCACGGAGAGAAAGAAAGGCAGGAATAATGTGAGAAAGTTTAGCATTTACCTCAAGTATCTGAGAGTCACTTTTAATGGTCGCTGGGGTCGGTTTCCAGGTTTAAAGACCCAACAATGGAGCAAACAAGGAAATAGCAATGGAGACAAAGACATGAAAGTGTTCTCTCTCCCTCTCTCTCATATACACCCACACAAAGAGAAATATTAGACTCATGGAGGAAATGGAATTGGAGCCACTACATGTGACCACTCACAGCTATGTCTCTTCTGGACTCTTCTGGGGCCAGTTTTCCATCTAGCTCTAGCTCTATCCTGTGTGGGCCTAGAACTTGGCAGAGTCAAGGCTGGTGGGCTAGTGATTAGGTGCCCTTTCACAGGTGTGGTATCTGGAAGTGGTCTGCTGCCCTCACACCTGCCCACTAATGATCGTGAGATACATTTGTTTCCCTGAGAAGTCTTCCCCGACTCTCCAGATTAGGTAGGGCCCTGGTATGTGCTCTGATATTGCCAAAGAGTTCTCCATGGCACATTTTACTGTATTAATTAATTAACCGTTTGGTTTTTCTTTTTTTAAGTTTATTTATTTTTTTAATGTTTATTTATTTTTGAGAGAGAGAGAAGAGCGTGAGCTGGGGAGGGGCAGAGACAGAGAGGGAGACACAGAATCTGATACAGGCTCCAGGCTCTGAACTGTTAGCACAGAGCCTGACGCAGGGCTTGAACTCGGGAACCATGAGATCATGACCTGAGCCGAATTCGGATGCCTGACCAACTGAGCCACCCAGGCGCCCCTTTTTATTTATTTATTTTGAGAGAGAGCATGCATGCGAGTGGGGCAGGGGCAGAGAGCAAGGGAGAGAGAATCCCAAGCAGGCTCCACACTGTCAGCACAGAGCCCCACCTGGGGCTCTATCTCGATAACCATAAGATCATGACCTGAGCAGAGATCAAGAGTCGGATGCTTAGCCTACCGAGCCACCCAGGCGCCCCTAACTAATTAACCATTTGAATTAATGTATCTGACCCTCTGCCTTCCTCGCTTCTACCCAAGCTCGGTAAAGACAGGGATTTTTTTTTTCTTTTTTTCAAACATCATACCTCCAGTTTTCAAGACAATACTTGACACATGGTAACGCTCAGTATTTGTGGATTGACAGTGTGCTACATGAGCATTGGGCTGCTTTCTGTCTATCTAACCATTGGCTGGAAGAGGCTCATCTCCTTCACCTTCTGTACTGTTACCAGATAGAAGTAGTACCCAGTCCTGAACACCGGCCTAACAGGTTGAAGTTCTTACCACCACCTCACTACTTTTCTACTAAGTCCCTTCTCTGAACCTGGATCCTGCTTTCCTCTAAAAATGGTGATCAAAGCATGCTGATCAAGACTGATAATTGGATCCTGATGATGAAAACAACTCAGCTCAGAAGCTCTTGATTTGTCCTTCTGCCCTTGCTACCCTGGTATCAAATTGTCTCTTACCTGAGAACCATTTTCCTCCAAGGAGCTCCAACTGCCTCTTAGAGCACACATGTTATGAGTCACATAGATGCTAAGGGGCCAGAGGACCATACTGTGCTGGATATTGTCCATGTTAGATGGTAGCAACAATGTTCTATGCTTATTGATTATTTCTCTTCTTTTTAAAAGATATACAGGGTTTTTTTTATTAAATATTTTAATTTTGGGGGTGCCTGGGTGGCTCAGTTGGTTGAGTGTCCAACTTCGGCTCAGGTCATGATCTCACGGTTTGTGAGTTCGAGCCCCGCGTCGGGCCCTGTGCTGACAGCTCAGAGCCTGGAGCCTGCTTGGGATTCTGTGTCTCCCTCCCCCTCTGCCCCTCCCCCTCTCGTGCTCTGTCTCTTTCTGTCTCAGAAGTAAATAAAAACATTTTTTAAAATTTACAAAAAAAAAAATTTTAATTTTTTTAATGTTTATTTTTGAGAGAGACAGAATGTAAGCGGGGGGGGGGGGGGGGGGGGGCAGAGAGAGATGAAGACCGAATCTGAAGCAGGCTTCAGACTCCGAACTGTCAGCACAGAGCCCAACGCGCAGGGCTCAAACTCACCAACCTTGAGATCGTGACCCAAGCCAAAGTCAGACACTCAACCGACTGAGCCACCCAAGTGCCCTAAAAGATCTACAGTTTTATATGAAGAGCACCGATGGCTGGTGGTGGCCAATGTCTTAGGTTTCGGGTGAGAATATGACTGCATTGTTAACACCCAGGAATGCTATACTAGCTGATGGGACTCTGGGTATGCACCCTGTTTGGGGGAAATGAATTTTTCACCTAGGGGAGAAAAAAAAAAAGACTAATGGTGGATGCTGATGGGGAAAAGGGAAGAGGGTTGACTGAGGGCAGAGTCTTTATTTGCTCCCTCATATCCATTCACCATCTTTTCACACTCTGCTCTGTGCCCCTGACTTTTATCAACAGCATTAACCAGATTTCCAACTGGGACGGGCCGGAGACCAGAAAATGAGAGGGCAGCGAAAGTGTGATGGGTCGATTCCCTTGACTGCCTGTTTGTGAAGTGACAGGTTATGCATTCCTACACCTAAGGCCACAGCTCCCTCGCTCCCTGCTACTACTGCATTCTCACTGGTTTCAGCCATCCCTCCCTCTTCTTGCTTTCCCCAGTTTAGAGACCGTAGGCTTCCTGCTGTTGCCAGCCCTGTAGAACTCCTCCAGCCTGTATAGTTTCCCTATATCTTGTCACACATTGTAAGTAGTAATGTCATTAAATTTTCTTTAGTCATCTTTTTGAGGGTTCCATCTCTTTCCTGCCAGGCCCCTGACTGATCAAGCAATTAAAGGGGAGTGGGATGGCTCCAGGAAATGGAACACATAAATAACCTTCCTGCTAGGGAGAAATGGGGACACAGATCACTCATAGCATGGGACGGAAAGGTTAAAAGCGAGGCACTAGAAGACCAAGTGGGAATGGCATTTAGTGGCAATGGTAGGTACAAAGATTGTGTGGATTGGGATGGCCATGTCTTACAACCCTGGAGAGCATATATAGAAAAAAAGGGTAAAATTTAAGGCATTTAAAGCCCAATGCAGGGCATGGGTGGATAATCAGAAAGCATCACATTTTTAAAGTAATCCCTTGGATCCTATAGGCACGGGGCAGATGCAGCTGAGAATTAAACACAGAACCTAACTGTAAAATTTGCAGAGTTTCAGTGTCCGTTAAATGCACAATACCATTAAGGCTCTTATGCTCAGTTAAGACACTAATAGGAAAGGAGTAGGAACCTAAGACTTTTAAGCAGAAGAGATGGGGCTGAGAACTTCAAATCCCCATAGCCTCTGAGTTTTCACTGCCAGCAGCAACATCACCTCCCCTTGCTCCAAGGGAACCAGACTCCCCCTGCATAAAAACCTACCAATGGCTTCAGTTTCCCACTCACTGTCCATCTAGTTGGTGGCAAAACCCAAGAAAGTCTCGGAGGATAACTGTGGAATTTTGCAAGCCTTAATTAGGTAATGATGTCATTTGCAGTCTGGCTCTACTATGCAGATACTGACCTAGAAAATGCTTTTATTCATTCGCTATCAGTAAAATTTCAATCTTAATATCTCACACATTATCAACATCGGTCCATTACATTGGTTACATTGTGCTAATTGTGCCTGGTGAGTGGGAAAAAGAAAGCATTAGAAAAATAAAGCATCACAGATAGATGCTTTAATGAAAAACATGGGTGCTAAAGATGGAGCTAAATTCTGAGAGTTCAGGGCTCTGGCACACCAGTGAGTTTCTGTGGGTCCAATGTTAAGATATCACCTCAAAATGTTATAGACAAGTTGTACCTGGAATGTCCCACCACAAGGACAAGACCTTTTTGGACATACCATATTTAAGCATGGTTTTCTGACTCTTTTAGTAGTAGCACATGAGGCATCCAGTCCTGAGTGGCATCCAGATCAAGAAAAGGCTCCGCATTAGGTTCAGGCTACTTGGACCTTATGATCTCATAGGCCCAACGGTGTTGGAAATGTCTCTATCAGGTGGATGTTGTAAGGAGCCTCCTGGTTAAGATAGATACACTTTCTTTCTGCAAATTAAACTATTCTGATTGTATATATATATATATATATATATATATATACATACATATATATATGTATATATATATACATACATATACATATACATACATACATATACATACATATACATATATATATATAGTCAATACACTTTATGAATTTTAAAACTCCACATACTCTTCCTTCTCCCTCTTTCACTTGACTGTCTTTCCAAATAAGTATATATTGAACATCTATCAGATTGTGCTAGGCATTCTAGTCTTTAAGTTCTTTTTTAAAAAAAGTTTATTTATTTATTTTGAGAGAGCAAGCAGAGGAGGGGCAGAAAGAGAGAGAGAGAGAATCCTACACAGGCTCTGAGCTGTCAGTGCGAGCCCAGAGGTGGGGCTTGATTCCACAAACCCTAAGATCATGACCTGAGCCAAAATCAAGAGTTGGTTGCCCAGCCAACTGAGTGACCCAGGTACTCCTAGTCTTCAAGTTCTTTAGTCAAAGAATTATGACAACCATCTGGACTCTTAGAGACAGATTCTTTTCTCAAAGCAGCACAATTCTCTTTATAAAAACCAAATTTGCTTTGTTTTCAGGTTTTAGGCCAGAGTGCAACTATTTTTATCACAATTAAAAAGTGGTCCTCTTCTATCTGAGATTATCTTGTCTTTGGGAAAGATATATATGGAACAGGAACAGAGGGAAGGTACAATCACATGAGGTGATCAGGGGAGTTGCAGATGTCAAAGTCCAATCACACGACAAACCAGCAGTCTTTTCAATGTGAGATGGATAGAATGCTTCTGAGATTAAAGCAAAACATTAACCTGGATAGACTGCAGTAATAAGATCTCACTGTCTCAAAATAACAAATATAATTTCTTGCTGAGGTCCTTTTTTTTTTGTTTTTTTTTTTCCTGCTGTGGGCACTGTTCTCCTTACACAAAGACTCAGGCTGATGTAACTTCCACCATCTGGTACTTTGCATGTCACTGCGGCAGGAGGGAAGAGGCATAGCCAACCGTGCACTGACTTTTAAAGGCTTCCACTTGCAACAAACACAAGTCATTTCCACTCCTGTCCCATTGGTTAAAGCTATGGTTGACTTCAAGAGGGTGGAGAAATAGAATTCTGCCATATGCTTTCAAGGAGAAATATTGTACAACAGCACTACACAACATCACAAATCAACTCAACAACCCATTCAGCCCCTACTTCCCTCCAGGATTCTGAACGCAATCACCTAAATATAATAAAAAATATTTCTGTCAAGATAAAACATTACTCGCGTTGCCGTGTTAGGACAAGGGGGAGGAAGGAGAAGCACTTAAAGCGGCGGGGGCCGTGCGGGAGTGAGGTTGGACCCAGACCTGTGGCGTCCCTACCTCCCTCTCTCCTGGGAGCTGGGGGATCCTGAGTTGGGCGGCGGCGGCGGCGGCGGCGGGCGGCGCGAGGTGAGGGGCGGGGCGAGGTGAGGGGCGGGGTGAGGTGAGGGGCGGGGTGGGGCGGAGAAGTGACCGGGCGCTGCCGCCGCTGGACCGCGTGCTGCTTTCAGGTAAAACCTCAGGAATCACAGCAAACACAGGGACCACAGAGGCGCCGTGACATCACCTCTTAGCAGCCCCCAAAGAGACTGACTGCCAACTTACTCAGAAATTAATTGAGACTGTGAAGCCCTTTGGGGTTTTTGAAGAGGAAAAGGAACTGCAGCGCAGGATTTTAATTTGTGAAAATTAAATAATCTGGTAAAAGGGTGGATCCGAGGAATCAGTGAAAGCAAGAATCTTCCACAATCTGTAATTGAAAATGTTGGAGGAAAAATTGTTACATTGGGATCTCACAAGTTGAGTACATACAAAAGGCTGTTGAAGAAGCATCAAACTGTGTTTTGATGGAATAGAGATTTGTATTTGGTTTGCAGGTTTAGCACTGCAGGCTATTCCAGAAGACTTGGATTTATGAGACGACAATCTGCTTAAGAATTTAGATATAAGCTGCATAAGAAGCCTTAACAGTTGCAGGGTAACCAATGACATTTTACATCTAGTACCAAACATTGACAACTTCAGTTGTCTCTGAGAGCTATCAAACTGGGGGCCACAGCATCTATTCCAATATTTTAGGTTTCCTCGGAGATGTTTCCTGGACTATACTTATAGCAAGAATTTGTCAGCTTTATCCAAATGAAATAGCGTCAACTCTTGTACATAAATTTTTCTTGGTATTTCTAAATGGTATGTGTTTAGATTATATTAGAATAAAATTGATTGTAGATGTTGGAAAAAAATATTAAAAATTATTCAGTCATTAAATATTATAATGATGGTTCCAAAATACACATAGGGGGTGAATTTATACACACTGAAACTATAGGTGCTTTTTTCTTTTCTTCTAATTTTTACTTTTCTGACTTGTGAATTTCCTAGAGTGACCAAGTAGCATCTTTTATAATGGAAACCACCAATAAACTTAATTGTGTAAAGAATGTTTATGAGACTATAATAACTTAGAAAAGATGCTTATGATTTTTTAGTGAAAAAATTAATACATACAATTGCATCTATGTTGATACATATATCTGTGGTCAGGGACAAAAGAAATAGATAAAATGTTAGACTGTCTGGGGGTGCCTGGGTGGCTCAGTTGGTTGGGCATTTGACTTAAGCTCAGGTCATGATCTCATGGTTTGTGAGTTCGAGCCCCACATCGGGCTCTGTGCTGACAGCTCGGAGCCTGGAGCCTGGAGCCTGGAGCCTGGAGCCTGCTTCGGGTTCTGTGTCTCCCTCTCTCTCTGCCCCTCCCCCACTTGTGCTCTGTCTCTTTCTCTCTCAAGGATGAATAAATATTAAAAAAAAATTTTTTAATGTTAGACTGGCTATATTTTGATGAATTTTAAAACTCCACAGCTTTTATTTATTTATTTAAAAAAGTTTCACATGCTCCTCTGACTGAGCCAGCCAGGTGCCCCTTTTTTATTTTTAAATGTAAAATAAATAAGGGGTGCATGGGTTGCTCAGTCAGTTAAGCATCTGACTCTTGATCTCGGCTCAGGTCATGATCTCAGTTTGTGGGTTTTGAGCCCCGTGTTGGGTTCTGTGCTGGCTGTGCAGAGCCTGCTTAAGATTCTCTCTGCTCTTCTCTCACTTGTGTGCTCTGTCACTTTCTCTCTCTCTCTCTCTCCTTCTCTCTCTCAAAATAAATAAATAAACTTAAAAAAAAAAGAAAAGAATAGGGCAGAAAGTATGGAGGAAATGCTATTTTCAAGCTCTGGCTTTATTTCTGGAAAAGCATCCATCTATTATCCCCAGGGAGAGGACATCCTCTGTCAGGTATAGCAGGACAAACAGAGGGCCAAGAACAAGGAGACCTAGTTTGTAATTCTGACTCTACAGCTAACTGGTTTGGGATTTTGTTTTATTCATTTAACCTCCCTTGGCCTTGTGTAGTCATCTGAGAAGTGAAGATATTGATCAAGATGATCTTTTTCATTTCCTCTGAGTTCCAAAATTCTTTAGGCCACATGAGGTACAAGGGTCCTAAATCCCTGTACTGTGGAACATGAATTGCCTTATAAAATATTTGCTTCATTCTAGCCCCCAGTGGCCAGCATGATAATATTAGTACATAATAGGCATTTAATAAGTGCTTGATAATCAAAATTCAACCCACTGAATAGTCATGATCATCCTCCAGAGTAAGATGATCTTATAGAGGTTGAATTTACATGCTTAATAAGAGTACCAGGATCTGTCTGCTCCAAAGTTAAGGCATACTTTCTAATACATAAAGCAAACTAATTTCAACATAGAGAATCTGTTAAAATTCTTAGAGATGGGATCAACTTTAAAAACAAAACTAGAACATTGTTATGGTATTCTGAATTATGGAAAACATTTAGTCATTGACTGTTTTGTAAGATATAGTATTGGCATTGTGTTATTTATTGAATAGTTAGTACTTCGGCCTCCTGTTGGAAGGACTTACCTTTTAGCTGAGAAAAACGTTGTGTGTATGTTGCCTAATTTAAACTTGTCCAGGCACTCAATGTGCAGTAAGCCAATGGCTGAGACACTGGTTTTGAAGCCAAAGGAAGCTTTATTATCAGAAAGGCAGCCCAACAAGAAGACAGGGGATCGTTGCCAAAGCTGCTTTGCTTTGTTGTGCTTAAGGACAGCTTATCCACAAGAGAGGTCTTCTTGAAACCTTAGAAGGAGGGCCTCAAACAATCTGGAAGTATGCATTCTTCTGGACAATGAGGCAATTTGGGGCCTGATAAGATCAGATACTAGATAAGTTGGGAACAAAATGGTGTGTGGAGCTAAGTTAATAATGCAACTAATACAACTATAGTTCTGCTTATGTTTTCAAAGCAGGTCAAGAAAGCAGGTGTCTGGCCTCACATTTGTGAACCATGAAAAATGCATATAAAACATATTACAAAAATACGCAAGATTATAAGGCAAATGCTGATTATCTTTGAACTCCTCACCCTTTGCAGATGCCAGTGATTGGATCCATGATTGATCGCCTATTAAACTGCTTTCACAAAAAGAAAAAACAATATTTACTTTGTACTATATATTACCCTGTAATTACACTTACATCTTTCCTTTGAATCTTAGGCCCACCTTTGTTCCAGATACTGTGTCAGTCCCCTCTTTGTTCCAAATTTCTTTTTTTTTTTTTAATTTTTTTTTTAACGCTTATTTATTTTTGAGACAGAGAGAGACAGAGCATGAACGAGGGTGGGGCAGAGAGAGAGGGAGACACAGAACCGGAAGCAGGCTCCAGGCTCTGAGCTGTCAGCACAGAGCCCGACACGGGGCTCGAACTCACGGACCGCGAGATCGTGACCTGAGCCAAAGTCGGACGCTTAACCGACTGAGCCACCCAGGCGCCCCTGTTCCAAATTTCTTAAGGTAAGGGTTATTTCACCCCATCCCTATTCCAAGCAAAGAATTTAACTACCTGGGTAAGTTCTCGCCCAGGGTCAAGCCTTAGGGATCTGATTCCCTCTCATCAGGAAAATGCTTAAGATGGTGTCACAATTACTGGATTCTTTCTGTAGAGGGCCTAACTGTTCTCAAAACAGTAAATCCAAATAGCTTTGCTTAAACTGCTTGCAGTTTAACAACTAAATTATTGAAAAGAATATTTTGGGGCAAATTCCGCAAATTCCTCAGTCCTGAATATTTTCAATTAAAATACAAATGATGGTTTTCTTCCCTAAGCTAGATTTTAAATAAGAAGATTTCAAAAAAATCATCACACACACAGAATTCTAAATTCACTAAATTTTTTTCATAGCCGCTCACCTGTTCACATACACAGACCAATCACAGCATCTGCACATGGTTGGGAATTACCACAGGTTGGAGGACTTTTTCAGTGCTACAGTGGAGGCAAGGCAACTGTGACTATCATTTCAATGAAAAGCACTAAAGATCCATCTAAGTTTTCTTTTTTCCTTAGCCAAAATCTAAAACAATGCATCTAAGTTCCTCTGCTTACTCAAGGCCTTCTCCTTATCTCCCTGAATTGTGTCCTGACTTCAGGCTACATGTTCTGAATAAAATGTGACCAGTATGAACTCTGCTTCAAGGTGTACTTAGTCCTCTAAGTTTGGTATCCTCTTTTTTGGGGGGAGTATTTAATAAACTTGAATATAAATATTTCCTTTGTTCTTATGTTAGAATTTTATATTCTTTTTTTTCCCTAAGATTTTATTTTTTAAAGTAATCTCTACACCAACTGAGCCAGCCATGTGCCCCAGGATTTTATATCCTTTTATGAACTTCCCACATGGCACAAACCTGGCAAGAAGGTATATAGACCATCCCTGCCAATGTCAGTCCATTGGAGGAGAGCTAGCTTCTCACAGATCTACAATAAATGTAGATGCCTTTTTCCATAGTGGCAACTGAGACCAGCTCTCTATTCACTAGCTCTTGACCTTTGTAGAAGAGAGCAACTTCTCCCGGTCTGAAGACATTTGAAAGATCACACCTGAGGCAGGTTTTTCTCTAGATAATACTTTTCTTCCTCAGGCTGACTACTACAGTAAGACTTCATAGCCCCCAAGCAGAAATACCATTCTTGTGCCAAGAAGAAGGGCTTATGAGCCCCAAAATTGCAGGACCTAGTTAATAGGAATATTTTAGGAATCTGGGGGACACATGTGCAGGGATCTTGAGCATACTGGATTGAGGATGGTGGTGGGAGGCAGGAATAGAAAGCTGGGTGGAGTATAGCTTATTGATATTGGGAGTACTTCTCCATGACTTGGAGCTTGGTGTTCTGTCAAGGACACCAGTAATGTGTCCAACATGCTGCTGAGAAGTCTCTTTGAAGCTTGCACACTCTGATAGCCTAGGATAAATGAGATGGAGGTGCTGAAACTGACTTGGCATAGTGCTGCGGAAGGGGTCTGAAGATTGGGGGATATAAGAATATTAGAATGAGGTTATTATCTGTGATCAGAGAAACCGATACTTGACAGCGTTCCCCAGGAGGAACCAGAGGACACTTCTCTCACTAACGCGGTGAGGAACGCATTGCTAAGGGATACCAGTTAATTTGAGAAGCTCTGTGACAGCTGTCTTGTATACGCTGGGGTTGACAGAAGATGTTGCCATGAAACTGAGATTCCTACTATCGAGGAAATGGTAGGATTCTGGAATGGCAGACACCAATGGCAGTGTTTACCTGTTAGAATAAAGGGGGCATACGTCCTAATGGGCAGCAAGGCTATAGTAAGTAGTACGCAGTATGCTTTGACCCTCAGGAATTAGCCAACAAACCATGGTGTTCCTAGGGGTGAGCCACATGGAGAGCCAACCAGAATGTTACTTGACTTGTATAATAAAACAGAAAAATTGAGAGCTGGAGAACAGAAATCTTCACCAGCTCTTACTTCAGAGAAAAAGAGCCCTTTACCCAGTTTCTAAGTATGTCACTTCCCAGACCCAAAGCCCATTCATTGAGGAAGAGGTAGATCCCTTTGAGGAAAGACAATGCAATGCTACTGCAAATATATATGATAAACACTACCATGATCCTTTCCCAGAGGGATATAAGACTGTTCATCGGGTAAATATGCACTGGCAAAAAGGAATTGTCAGACTTTTTAAGAATTGTTGAATATAGGGACCAGGGCTATGTGTTCGTACTGAATCAAGAGACCTGAAGTACCTTTGTTATTCTCTGCTTAAAATGGGGTCATAGGGAGGCCAAGTGATAAATGGAGTCCTAGCTCAAATATGTCTCACTATGGGTTCAGTAGATCTGTTGGACCCACCTTGCGGTTATTTCTCTCATTTATGAGCGTATAGTTGGGACACATATAGTTAGTAGCTGACAGTGCCTTCACATTGGTCCCCCAACCTGTGAAGTAAGAATCTCTAGGTTTCTTCCTTCAGCCAAGTTAACAAATCAAAGTAATAATACATGCTGGCAGAATTGAGTACCAGTTACCCACAGTGATTGCCAAATCAATAATGCGTCATGGAATTTTAGGGTTATTTTTTTCCTTTCCCTGTCTTATTCCTCCAGACTCTCACTCCTACTACTTAGGATCCCTTCTTAAACAAACAACCTGCTTGCAAGACTGCTTTTTCAGAAACTCAGGCCAAGATGATTCTTCAGTGGCTGTATCTGTGTTACTCCACTTATTTAGAGGAACTGTACCTCTATCTTCTATGGCCACTTGATCCAAATGGAGCTGCATATTCTTAGGGAGCTTTCTTTCCTTGGCCACAGTGGTCGGTTATGGGATAAACAAAGTAGTTAGTTAAGACACACAAAATGAGCCAAGTAGAGTGCTTCTCCAAATTTTCTTTATGTGGAGCTATTGGAAAAAATAGCCTCCATGGCTGGGCACTACTGGTAGAACAGAGAGTCTGACCAGATCTGCAAAAACTCACATTTGCCCAAGCCATCGTATCTGCCTTTCTTTTGGGTGAATTCCCTCAACCTTCTCTACCGTTTCCAAATTATCTTGAGTGTATCTTATTGGCAGAATTTAAATTGCATCCAGAAATGTAGTTCCTAACCTCCAGTCCCTTTAATGCCAGGGAAAGCACAGAAGAGGGTGGAAATAGATGCTGTTTTGCTAATAAGCAATATCAAACACAGGGAATAATGCATACTTCATAGGATTGGCAATAATTAAATGAGATTCCATACAATGACTGGGTCAGAGTAAGGATTAAATATATGATAACAATATTCAACTCAAAAAATAGGTAAAGTGATACTGCCATGGTGAAAAACTGTGATCTATCTGGACTGTTTATTATTAACACCTCTATGGGGATAGGATAACCATTCATTTCTACACATGTATAACATAAAAGATAGACTGAGACTATCTTTTCTGCCATTATATTACTTTATCTGTATTACTTAATCTATAGAACAACCATGTGAGATAGATACTGTTGCCTCCATTTTACAGATGCAGAAACAGGCTTTGCAGAACTATGTCATCTGCTCCAGTTTACATGGTCAGTAAGTAGCAGAAACAGGCCTGGAACCTACTGTTTTTTGGCTATGAGGTTTGTAGTTTTTACTCTGTACCATAATGAATAAACAGAAGAGGAAATCCAGGAAGCATTTTGGAAGAAGCAAGATTTAGGTCTTTGAAGAATTCAACAGGTGACTATGGGGAAGGAAAAGACATTCCAGGTGGAGGACAAGCCTATAGAGAGGAAAGCCTAAAGCATACCTGGCTAGCGATGAGTGATTTGGGGCTACTGAATTCAGAGATGCAGGGGAACATATTCCCGAAGAAGCCCAGTGAGGCCAGCAATTATGTCTGGTGTTGCTCACCATTAGGGCCCAGCAGAGCACCTTGCACATAGTGGACTTAATATTTTTGAATAAATTGAAGATGAGTCTGAAAACATGGCTGAGGTCAAGATTTAAAGGGCTTTGAATACAAGGTTTGAACTTCATTCTATATGGGATAGGAAGTCTTATGAGGATTGCAAAGAGAACAACCATACTGTGGAATCTATGGAAACACTTTCCTAGGCACCATGTGTAGGAGAGGACCAAAGGTGAAAGATCTATGCATGAGGCCTGCGTGAGGGTAGTTGCTATAGTGGTTAAGAGTAGAAAGAAGGGAAAGAATTCAAAAGGCATTTTGGAGATGGAATCAACAAGTTGACAAGAAATTTTAGAGAAACCTGGAGATTACACAGATTTCAAGTTTGATTGACTGAGAGGATGGTAATTACTCAAGGTGATGGCCACAGGAGGCAGAGTAGAATAGGAACGCTAGGTGGGGGTGTGTGGGGTCAAAAGATGACTTCTGCTCTGGATGGTTTGGTTTGGAGATGCATGTACACCAAGGGAAGATGTTCAGCAGAAAGCCAGCAGATGCTGCCCTTAGGGGATAAATCAGAAATACCTACTTGTGCATGATTCAGGTGGAAGATATAATCAAAACTGTGGACTGGAATAAATAACCCCAGATCATCAAATGAGGAAATGTAGATTGTGTAAACACCTGAGATCAAATTCTTGCTCTGTACATGGACCGTACTTTCAAATAAACGTGGTGATGAGGTGCCTAAGTGGCTCAGTTGGTTAAGCATCTGCCTCTTGATTTTGGCTCAGGTCATGACCTCACAGTTCATGAGATCAAGTCCCATGTGAGCTGATAGCACGGAGCCTGCTGGGGATTCTCTCTGCCTCTCTCTGCCCCTCCCCCGTTAATGCTCCCACTCTCTCTCTCTCAAAATAAATAAATAAATCTTAAAAAACTATGACGAGCTGTAAGAGGGAAAGTTAAAGTCATTCCACACATTCTTTTTTCATAAAAATCTGAGGAAGATCTTGTAAAAAATATAATATGCCAACATATACTTCACAAATCAGTATTTTACTAAAAAATTCTTCCCTAAAAATTATTTTAAAATGCAAAACATCTTTAGAAACACTTAGCATACATCCAGAATAAATTGCTTACAAATTATTTTGCAGCCACCTTTGTATGAACATGGATTATCTACAAAAAGTGAATATCGCATACCTTTGACAATGTCCAGCTGACACCTTCATCCATGCAAAATACAAGTTGCTGTTTTCTCCTGTAACGTTTGATGAATACCTGATCCTATATTTGCATTGTGAATTGAGTATCTTAATTGGTAAGGCTTTGCAAAAGTAAACCAAAAACTGAGTTTGTGGAAAGGGTTCAAGAAATGGAATTGTTCTTCATAATAGTAAAGTTTGGAAATCTTCAGGGAACCCTGAAGGGAAGGGGTGGAGTGAAAGGGAGAGCTGGGAGGAGCAAGAATGCAAGAGAGACAAGATAAGAGCCTGGTGTCATGCTTGGTGGAACGGAGGCTCCAAGAACTTATAAGAACAGAAATGACTAACTTTCAGTGTCTTTTTTTTTTTTTTTTTTTTTGCAGACCACCTCTTCTAGTCTCTGGCAAACCAACAGTGAGTAGTAGATGACATACACTATCGCAACCACTCAAGGCCTATTGTTAAATAAAGGCTCAGAAAAATGAAGTAAGTGACCCATCCAAGGTGACAGTGGTAAGCGGTCGCATCAGTAGCATGCCCACACTGTCTTACCCAAGAGCTTGACAGACACATTTGGGAGGGCATCAGACTTTCCTTAAATTGTGAAATGGAGATTTAATCTTATCTTAACAGAATAAGTTTCACATAGAAAAAGGTTTTGGAATATAGAAGCAAAGGCAAATAATTTATCTGAGCACATCTACTGAGAAGAAAATGTTAGAGAATCAAAGAATGAGTTACACTTCTATAGCAGCTCAGAATAATCATTACAGACTGAGATGCTTAACTCTGAAAATTAAATCAAATGGAAATGTTACTCACTGAAAACCTTACTTGTTCCAGTGAATTTCTTTAATGGTTAAAGATTTGATTGGCTACTTAGAAAAACCCAAATAGTTATATTTATAATCTTATTCATGACTCCAAAGTATTAAATGTATAAAATATTATTATGGACATCCTACAGCACTTGACTGCCTTTGCTGAATTGACCATATTCCAAACTGTGATATTATTATTTGTGTACTTACATTTTCTCTTCGACTGGTTTGAAGTTCAGCTTTGCATTTCTTCAAACTGCCTCGTCTATAGTAAGTGATGAGTATGCGCTGAATTGAATCGACAGTCTTCCCAGGGCTAGTTACATATAATAGAAGAGAATAAAATCTAAGATATCTTAGTAATTTAACATTTGCTTTGAAAAGGATAAACCTGTGTTTATGAAACTTTTAGGCTTTTATTGTTTCTATTATCAAATTAAAATATAGTTTAGGATCTCTTGAATTGATATCGCACCTTTGTCCTGAGGAACTCATTGCTCACCATGGACTTCAAGGCCATCATTTAAGTCATAGATGGCCATCGCCAATCCCACAAAGATTTCTACCCAGGCTCTGGCCCACAGGGAGGTATTCTGCTTGGAAAGGGGAAGGACCTCCTGCAGAGAGAGGCAGGGGGAGGCCTGGGTGAGGGGAGAGAGATTGATTGTAAAAGTAACTTCTGCACTTCTAAAAATTCCTCAGTTTCTTAAAATTTGAAAACTACAGATATATATTAAATGTGAAGAGAAAATGAATATAGCTTCTGTCATTTTGGTGAATATCCTTCCAGTCCTTTTTTTCCTGAAATTTTTTTCTTTTTTTCTTTCTTCATTTTTTCTTTTTCTTCTTCTTTTTTTAAGTAGTCTCCACACCCGTCATGGAGCCCAACATGGGGTTTGAGTGCACAACCTGGACATCAAGACCTGAGCTGACATCAGGAGTTGGATGCTTAAACGACTGAGCCACCCAGGTGCCCCAGAACTTTTTTCTTAATTGTGATTATGCACTATAAATGCTATTGGAATCTGTGTGTGTGTGTGTGTGTGTGTGTGTGTGTGTATTTCCCCACTGTTTATGAAAATTTCCAGATAAATGCTTAGCAACATAGGTAAATGTCTCCTGAAGTTGGATTAGGGTGACATTTCTCAACTTGTGGGTAATGATTGCTCCAAGATTCATAACTTACACATAGGGGTGCTGAAATATAACGGTTTTGGAAGATTATTATAAATATTTTCCATGGCCAGGAAAATAGAATCCAGAATGCCTTTGTGCCATCAGGCACTTTTTTTGTTAAAACTTGCCACTTTAGTCATTTTTTTTTAATTTTTTTTTTCAATGTTTATTTATTTTTGGGACAGAGAGAGACAGAGCATGAACGGGGGAGGGGCAGAGAGAAAGGGAGACACAGAATCGGAAACAGGCTCCAGGCTCTGAGCAGTCAGCACAGAGCCTGACGCAGGGCTCGAACTCACGGACCACGAGATCGTGACCTGGCTGAAGTCGGACGCTTAACCGACTGCGCCACCCAGGCGCCCCCACTTTAGTCATTTTTAAGTGCACAGTTCAGTGGCATTAAGTACATTCACATTGCTATGCAGTCATCACCACTATCCATCTCCAGAACTTTCTCCTCATCCCAAACTGAAACTCTGTACCCCACAAAAAATAACCCCCTTTCTCTCCTTCCTCCAGCTCCTGGTAGCTACTATTCTACTTTCTGTCTCCATGTATTGGACTATTCTAGTTACCTCGTTTAAGTGGAATCACCCAGTATTTGTCCTTTTGTGTCTGGTTTCTTTCATTTAGCATAATGTCTCAAGGTTCATCCACATTGCAGCATGTGACAGAATTTTGTTCTTTTGAAGGGCTGAATAATATTCCTTTGTATGTATCTATGACATTCTGTTTGTCTATTCAGCTTTTGACGGGCGTTTGGTTGCTCAAGCACTTTCCTAGGAGTTAATTTAACCTGTGGGGTCTATCTCCATTTTCAGATGAAGAAACTGAGGCTGAGATAACTTACCCAGTAAGTGATGAACTTGAATCCAGAAGCCTAAGCAACAGCCTGAAGTCTTAACCGTTATGCTGTGCTCTTCCTATGTTTTTGAGTGAGGGTACAGGAAGTTCCATTCTGTACTACGGGGGAGGAAACCCCCACAGGCTGGAAACCCCCACAGGCTGGATTGGGATAGGAGGGCTTCGCGGCAGCTGTGGCTCTGGCTCTGACCCTCAAAGGAAATGAAAGATTTAAATAAACTGTGGGCTGCGAGAACTGAGGCGTAAAAGGGCAGGGACAGGATTTGCTTTGAGGGGAATGATTGTGTGAGGGCCTGTTGAACCAGACGTTTTCCAGGGAGGTCGTGTGCCAAGCAAAACACCTGTCGAGAAAGTTAAGGCGAACAGCGACCCAAGCAGTTCCCCATAGCCTGTGCCACAGGACACAGTCTTGTCAGGACTGGGCTTCCTTCAACTCGGCCATCGGATTAAAGGTTAAAACCGAATGTACGTTTCCCCCCAAAACCTGTAGCACGTTAAACTTGTTAAATCAAATGGTACCTTAAGTGACCGAGAAGGATCGGCTATTTAAAGAAACACGTCATTTCTTGTTAAAGCAATGTGGAGTACAGACTGTTTTCTCACGTTATACTCCACCAAGTCATTCATCAACACCGTGGAAAGACAATCCATCTCTTCACGGCTTTACCTCCTCTGCTGAGAGTGAACAGGTGAAGACAACAAGAAACGTGAGCAGTTAAGAATTAAACTACTGTTTAAATGGTAGCACTTGAGGCTTTAAGATCGTGAGGTGCTTGAGAGCAAAAACCCCTGTCTTGTTTTCCTCTATCCCCCTCGGAGCCTAGCACAAAGTAGCCACCCAGACTTTGCAAATACAGTCTCCTGAACAGCAGGGAACCAAACGGCAGGGACCGCTTGGAGTGAAGAGGAAACAGGCTCCTGGACTGGACCCAGTCACCTTGGTGGGGTGACCACTGGCAAATTATTAAATGTTCTGGGCATCAGTATCCTTATTTGAAAAATGGAAATCATAATGCCTAGTTGAGTTAAATAAATCAGTTCACATTTAAAAACTCATTTTTAAGAGCCCTTATTAAGAACCGTGGGGTTGACTCCATTTCAAGATAATCATAAGTGGCATTGGAGAATTTGGAGACTTCTATCCTGAGATTCATTTCAGAGATTTCAGTCAGAAAATAGCAATATCGAGAGGCATCTGGTAAGTGATGGTTTGTCCAGTGAAGTAAGAACTTGCCCTTTGTACCTTAAATGCTTGTCCTTCTCAGGTGCCTGCCATAGTCATATCGGCCTGTCACTCCATGGGACAAAGTTCATGTCCTTGTTTTAGCTAAGTCTTTCCTCACAGTCTGTGTATTAAAACAAACATATGTACCAATGTCAGTGCTCCAGAATATGTAAGAAAAAAATTGATAGAACTGCAAGGAGAAATAGACAGGTTTACAGTTACAGATGGAAATTTCAAGGTTCCTTTCTTTTTTTTTTTAATGTTTATTTTTGAGAGAGAGAGAGAGACAGAATATGAGTGAGGGAGGGGTAGAGAGAGGGAAGGAGACACAGAATCCAAAGCAGGCTCCAGGCTCTAAGCTGTCAGCACAGAGTCCAACGTGGGGCTCCAACTCATGAACCATGAGATCATGACGTAAGCCAAAGTCGGATGCTCAACCGACTGAGCCACCCAGGTGTCCCAAGGCCCCCTTCTTAACAATTGATAGAACAACTAGACAGAAAATTAGTAAGGATACAGAAGAACTCAACAAGAGCATCAGCCAATAAGATCTAAGAGACATTGATACGACACTCCACTCAACAAGAGTAGAACACATTTTTGACAAGTACTTGTGAAACATATGCCAAGATAGACTGTATCCTAGGCTATAAGACAAATCTAAACTGAAATTACACAAAGTGTCTCTCCAAAAACAATGGAGTCAAACTAGAAATCAATAAAGATGACAAGAAAATTTCCAAACACTTGAAAACCAAACAACACACTTAGGTAAGACACAAGTCAAAGAAGAAGTCGCAAGAGAAACAAACAAAAATACATTGATTGAACTGAATGAAAATGGAAACACAGCATATCAAAATTTGGGTACATAGCTCAAACAGTGCTGAGAAGGAAATATATAGCACCAAAAACATACATTAGAAAAAAGGAAAAGTCATATTAATAATCTAAGCTTCCACCTCGAGAACCTAGAGATGAAAGAGCAAAATAAACCCAAAGCAAGTAGAATAAAATAAATAATAAGGGTAAAAGCAGAAATCAATGAAATTGAAAATAGAAAAACAATAGAAAAAATAAATAAAACAAAGAGCTGGTTCTTTGAAAAGATCAGTAAAATTGACATACCTCAAGCAACACTGACAAGAAAGAAAGAAAGAAAGAAAGAAAGACATAAATTACCAATATCAAGAATGAAACGGGAGATATCATTAGAGACCCTACAGACATCAAAGGGATAATAAGAAAATATCATGAACAACTCTACATACATAAATTTGACAACTTAGATGAAATGGACCAATTCCTCCAAAAGCTCAAACAACCATAAATTAGTCAATATGAAATAGACCATTTGAATAGCTCATAGCTATTAAGGAAATTGGCTTTGTAATCTTGAAAACTTCCCAAATGAAATCTCTAAGTCTATATGGTTTCACTAGATAACTCTACCCAACATTTAAAGAACAATTAACACTCATTCTATATAATCACTTTCAGAAAATAGAAGAGGAGAGAGTATTTTCTAATTCATTTTATAAAGACAACATTGTCCTGATACCAAAACCAAATTAAAATGGTACAAAAAAGGAGAACCAAAGACTAACATCTCTCTTAAATATGGATACAAAAAGTTTAATAAAGTATCAGCGAATTGAATTCAGCAAAGAATTGCACAGCATGACCAATTGCAATAAGTGGGGTTTCTTTCAGGGATGCAAAGCTGATCCAACATTCAAAACTCAGTTAACATAACCCATTACATCAAGGAGTAAAGAAGAAAAAAAATCACATTATCTTGTCAATAGACACAAAGAAAGCATTTGACAAAACCCAACATCTATTCGTGATAAAAACTCTCACACACCAGGAAAAGAGAACTTTTTCAAGTTGATTTTTTTTAATCTACAAAAAACCTACAAGTAAAAACTAGAAACTTTCTTACTAAGATAAGGAATAAGGTAAAGATGTCCCCTCTCACCATTTCTTTTCAATTTCACACTTTAAGTCCTGGCTAATGCAATAGGACAAGAAGATAAAATAAAGGGTATACATATTGGAAAGGAAAAAATAAAAGTTTTTTTTTTCATTTATGACATGATTATCCATGCAGAAAATCTGAAAGGATCAATAAAAATCTCCTGGAACTAATAAATAATTACAGCAAGGTTACAGGATGCATAGTTAATATATAAAAGTCAGCTGCTTTCCTATACACCAACAACAAACAAATGGAATTTACAATTAAAAGCACAAAGATCATTTACATTAGAATAAAAAAAATTGTTAGGAGATATTTATATATTTCTTAAAATTTTTTTTTTAATTTTAGAGACAGAGAATGCAAGTGGGGGAGAGAGGCAGAGGGAGAGACAGAGAATCCTAAGCAGGCTCCACATTCAGCATGGAGCCCAATGCAGAGCTCAATCCCAAGACCCTGGGATCATGACCTGAGCTGAAATCAAGAGTCTGATGCTCAACTCACTGAGCCTCCCAGGCTCCCCAGAACCAATTTTTTAAATATTTAGGTATAAATATAACAAAATATGTACATGATCTATATGAAGTAAACTAAAAAACTCTCATGAAAGAAATTTTTAAAAAACTAAATAAACGGAGAGATATTCCATATTCATGGGTAAGAAGACTCGATATTGTCAAGATGTCAATTCTTCTCTACTTCATCTATAGATTTAATGAAATCCTAATGAAATTTCCAGCAAGTTATTTTGTGGATCTGAAACTGATTCTGAAATTTATATAAAGAGGTGAATGACCTAGAAGAGTCAATACAATATTAAAGGAGAATAACAAAATTATCCAACTTCTAGACTTACTATAAAGTAACAGTAATCAAGACAGGGTAGTGCTGGAGAAAAAAAAAAAGTAAGGTAAATGAAACAAAATAGAGAGTTCAGAAACAGACCCACATAAATATAGCCAATCAACTCTTGAAAAATGAGGCATGGCAATACAATGGGGATAAGATAGTTTTTCAGAATTAGCGCTGGAAAAACTGGACATCCACATACAAGCAACAAATGTATCTACACACAGACCTTATACCCAACAAAAAGTTAACTGAAAGTGGAGCACACACTTGAATATAAAATGCAACGCTATAAAACACCTAGAAGATAACATGGGAGAAAATCTAGGTGACTTTGAATTTGGCAATGACTATTTTAGACTAAAGTCCTGAATCATCAAATAAATAATTGATAAGCGGGACTTCACTAAGATTAAAAGCTTCTGTTCTGCAAAAGACACTGTCAAGAGAATGAGAAGACAAAGGCCTAGAGCAGGAGAAACTATTTGCAAAAGATATATCTGATGGGGACTGTTATCTAAAATATAGAAAGAACACTTAAAACTCAACAAAAAGAGAATGAACAATCCAGTTAAAAAAATGGGCAAAAGATCTGCACACCCTCCACCAAAGAAGATATACGGTTGGCAAATAAGGACATGAAAATATGTACAACATATCCTTAGGGAGCTGCAAATTCCAACAACGAGATACCTCTATACACCTATTAGAGTGGTCCAAATCCAAAAAACTGACATCAAATGTTGCCAGGATATGCAGCAACAGAAACTCCTCAGAATAGTTATGTACCTGGGCCCTGGAAGCAGGCAGCCTAGATCAAATCCTGACTCAAATCCTTAATCTTGACCAAGTCATCAGCCTCTCAGAACCACAGACTCCCCATGTGCAAATGGAAATGGTAATAACTATATTCTCATAGACTTGTTGCAATTTTGAAGCTACACTGAATTTTCACAAACTTAACACACCCATGTTAACCAGCCCCTCGGTTGTAAAACAGAACATTTCACTGACTATTGACATCCTCCTGGTGCTCCCTTTCTGTCATTATGTCCCAAAGTACTCACCATCCTGATGTCTAATGGCATAGATTAGCTTTCTCTGCTTTGTACTTCTTGTCAATGAGTCATGCAGAATGTACTATTTTGCATCTGGTATCTTTCCGAAACCCAATATCCTGAGATTGATCTATTGCACGTAATTGTAAATTGCTCACTCACATCATTATGTAGTATTTCATTGTGTGAGTATTCCGTAATGTATTCAGCATTCAGTTCTTGTTAAGCATTTAGGTTCATAGAGTTGTCTTAGGGGCTAAGTCTAATAGAATGCACAGCCTTTCATCCTTGTTCTCCGTCTTTTTTTCTGATACCTATGATCATTTCTCTCTCTCTGTCTCTCTCTCTCTCTGGTCTAGAGAAAAGAGTACTTGGATTTTTAAAATATAAAATAAATACTTTCTTCACACATTGAAAAATCCCAACCCTCTATTAGCATTCTCTTCTTCAACTATCCATGTGAAAAGGAGACCTCTCAAGATTCGGACCTTTATCTTCAAAGTCCAGTGTGAATTACAAAAGAGACTTTCCAGCTTTTTGAGCTCCAAATTCAGATCAGTTTGAACCATCTGCTTCATTTAAGATCTTTTTTAAAGGAGGCTTCGGATGTTTATAATACAAAAGCTTTTAGGGGAAAAAAGCCAAGTTCTCCACATGTAGCTCTAAGGAAATCTTGTAACATTTAAGAATCTCTCAAAGGTGAACTCTTCCTATCCCCATTTCCCTCAAGGGCACACCCCTTGTGGTTTAGAGAAAATGTGGAAATGAGTTACTCAACATTTCTATTGTAAAAATGTTAAGCAATAGAGCACTCCTGATTTAATCAAACAGATCCACCCACTGATACCCTCTGTCCCCAGCCTTAGAACACCTTTCACTTCTGCCCTCATTTCTCCAGTGATTTAAAAAAAAATTATTTTGGCAATTTATCTGAAACATTACCGATAATAGTGATGGAGAGAGGTTGGGCAGGGACAGTGGGCTGCAGAAGCGTCCAGTGCAAAGTCCAGATTTCCCCTTAATCACAGGCTGGGAAGAATGTGACCAGTAGCCAGAACAGTCAATGAGGAGAGGAGAAGGGACTTCCAAGACAAAAGGAAGGGGAGCAAAGGTAATTGCTATCTGGTAATTGCCCGATGTCATACATGGTGAGTAACTGTGCTGTGTGCATGTGTGTAGATATATGTGTGCGTGTGTGTGTGTGTGTATATATGTGTGTGTGTATATCCCTGAGACAGGCTTGAGAAGCTGCTTGTCTGTTTCCTCGACGGAAGTAGGGCAAATATAAGAGCTCCCAGTTACTGCCAGTCAGTAATTGGCATTATTTGGTCAATACCGCAGATGCCCTTTGAACACGTTGGTCATATCAAGGTGCTTAAAACTGCTAAATAAGGACTCATGTATTAACTTTGGACTGCCTTCCTAGGTGTTCAAATAAGAGATGAAGTTAGATATTAATGTTGAATCTCTTCTTCTGGGCAAGCAGTGGGCCCTGAAGGTGGACATGGGAGGATGAAACTGGCTTGCAGCCATGAGCTTGGAGGTCAAAGGGGTCCAAAGCCTAAGTGTCAGTTGAGGTAGCCTTGAGAAGCAAAGAACAGTTAGTATCAGTTGAAATGCTTTAGACCGCAAGTAACAGCATAGTGAGAAGTGCTAGATTAGTGGTTATATCTGTAGCTTCTGAGCCAGATCTGGGTTCAAATCCTAGCTTTGTCATTTAAGTAGCTGTGTGACCTGGGCTGGATATTTACGCTGTCTGTATCTAGGTTTCCTTGTCTTCCAAGTGAAGAAAATAATAAACACATAGGTTTGTTATAAGCCTTAACTACACACGTTCATTTAAGGTACTTAGAAGAGTGCCCAGAACTTAGTTCACTGTATGCTAACAAGTAATAGAATCTCATACTCAAGAAGACTTAAACATTTAGGAAATGCATTATCTCCCAGAGGAGAGTGGGATTCACAGTTGATTGAACATCACGACATTATGGTCGTCTCTCTGTTCTGCCATCCTGAATGGTGCCTTATTTGCAAGCTGGGATCAAATGGCTACAGAAGCTCCAAACCTCCCGACTGGAAATAGGATGTGCTTATTTCTGTGGCTATCTTTTAATAGAGAAAGGTAACTTTCTGAGAAGCTCTTCCTCAGATTTCCTCTAAGATCTCACTGGCCAGAATAGATCTCCTGGCAAAGAGAATGAATGTGTTGCTGTTACACCACTCAATTCCACGTCTGAAGCTGGGGACAGGGTTCGCTTCCCCTGGATGCTTTGAAATATGTCTGAATGGTATTGGGTTTCCACAGGAGCTCCAACTGAAAGGATGGGGGAATGATAGACAATGGATACTAGAGAGCCAACCAACAATGGCCACTATAACTAACATGGACAAAGAGAAGAAACAGGCTGCAGGGGTGAGATAGGATGGCACAAGAGAGAGCAAGAGGCAGAGCCTGGAGCGATCCATTGAGGTCATTTTACCCCTGGGAGAGGGCTGTTTAAAGAGCACGGGCAACCCACAAATGGGGAGAAAGCTGTGAAGGACACCAAACATCACCCTGGTCCTTCATTAGTTCTTCCTTTGTGGGTGGAGAGGAACAGGATTATCCTAGATTTACTTGATGGAAAGCTTTAATCCATTAGGTACAAAACAAATAGGACAGATTAATGTCGAAAACTGTGAAGAGTGGTATTTTACCCCACTCACAAGTTAAGAAGTTAGGCTGCTACAATTTCATGGATCCTGGCAGAAGACCTGAGACTCCAGGGTCAAAGGCTGAGGACTTTCTTACTCGCAAAGTAAATACCAAAGCATGAGTATTTGTGCTCCAATTCCCACAGGGTGACGCAGAAAGGGCCAGCTGACACATGTACATATAAAGGGAAGGAGCCCTGAGCTTAGAGAAACCAAATATTTCATAATAAAAAAAAGTTACCCTGCCGGCTCTTTGCTCTGAAAGTAAACTTTATCTTTATTATACTAAAAGATAAGCACATCTATCTACACTCTCTTATTCTCTGGAAACTTTTCTGATGAGTCTACCACTCCATTGGCTACTCTAATGAATCTGACCAAGAGAGGCTGAGACCAAATCTGTTCAATTTGTACAGTACAACATCTAATTAGTCTACTATCAGTAGGACTCAAACCAGTAGGCTGAAACCAACCTGTAGAATTCACCCCGACCATGCCTCCCAGGGTTCCAGATCCAGGCAGTTGAACAAATCCCATATATCATCAGGTTCTACCTTAGAAAGTCAGGGGATTTTCTCCTTATATTTCTGTATTGGTGTTTCCACTTGTCCTGAGACATTAATTCAGGTACTACAGGATGTATCTGTGATGGCACCGGCTCTGCTTGGCCCTCCAGGAGGAAGTTTAGGGCAATTCTCTCATCTGTAGCAACCTTACCTGCTGAGTTGAGGCCCATTTGAATGCTTCCCGGGGATGAGGCACTAGCACTGATCACCTCAACCACAGTCAGGGACTAATTTTTTGTACCACTTTTTCTAATCGGATGAGTCCTGATATAGGGATAGGTGTACACAGGGTGCACATAAATAACAAGTCAGTTATCTCTTGGGGAATCTCTCTTGAGAACCAAGGGTGGCATCTTTTGGGAGAGATCTCTTAGTTGTGAGGGCTTCGTCATTTACTAGTGTTGCTTCCCTAACCACTTGAAGATTTCTTATGACCATGGCAAAGCTGCAAATCATTGTGTTTTCAGAAGGCAGGGAGCTTAATGTCCTAGTTCCACAAAGCAAGTATAGTCCCGAGGGCATATGTACATCATGACCATGAAATGAAAGTGTTGTTTATAGTTGTGGGGGTTGCTAAGTAGGACCTATATCATTTAAAGGGAGACATTGACAGAACATCCAACATTACCTCTTGGCCAGCTGGTAAACCTTGAACTTCCCCGGCTGAGTTTAAATAATTGAGTTTAGTCTTTCTTTATAGAAGGACTGCCTGAGGGCAGTTGGGGGGCATTTATCTATAATAGATATCTATTATCTATTAGTGATGGTTGTAAGAATAGGGGTGAAGACATCTGGATGTGTTAACAGGTATTATTTTTGTGGGAGGTGCAGGAGCTGGGACCATCCTCTGCCTCTTCTGATTGACTCCCCTGTAAAGGTAAGGTGACTAGTGGTCAAATCACAATCAGAGTCATCAGGCAGATGATGACAAAATCAGGCAGTCAGTCAAATCAAAAGCCCTTGGGGGGGAAAAAAGTCCTTGCAATGGTTTGGGAGAATCTCACCAGAGGTTTTCCTTCATGAGGAAGACTCCAGAGGTGATTTGGAAAAACAAAGATCATTCAGATCTCTCTCTCTCTCTCTCTCTCTATCATGTGTCTCAGGGTCTGAGATGCTCCCATCCCAGGTGCTACTGCTGCCTGTCCTCCGTTGCCTCGAATTTCTGCATCCACTTTCGGCGTTGATCATTTCACCTTTGCTTCGATCATCCCCTAATCATACTCAGACCTTTTATTCAGAAAAAAAAAGTAACTTGGACATTTTAACAAAAGTTACACAGACCCATCGCGGCCTCCACATTGGCCTGTGATAGGGGATTGATGATGGTGTCCTCAACCAAATGGCAACTATCCTTATGATCTGGGACCGTGTCAGTCCAGCCAGAGAATCCAGGTGGCTGAACCAGAGTTAAGTCTGAATCTCCCAGGCCCCATTTTGACGGGGCTGCCATCTGGAGGATGGGCCAACCATGCTGGCCTGGAGTCGCTGTTAGGGGAGAGAAAGACATACCATGCCCAGGAATGGTCATGGAGAAATCTCAGATTTTCAAAATAAGTCCCTATCACCTCACCCCTTGTGTCCTGATCATTACCCAGAAAGCAGCTAGGAGGAAATGATCCCTTTCCGAGGACAGCTGTATTCGGTGACCAAACCTGATTTACTTATGTGCGTGGACTAGGATAAGGGGATGGGAGCAGAATCAGAAATTTTGAAGGTCGATGCCAGATGCCTGTGGACATTATGGATCCTGGAAGGTCCATAAAACATCCGTACTAACATCAGCTGAGGCAACGGTAGAGGGAAGAGGAAGGGTTCAGGGGGACACAGGACAAAAGAGCTTCTCCAGGCCAGTAAGGCTTTATATTTACTTTTACTTTCAAACAGTATGGTGTCTGCTCATGGCTCAACCAAATGAGCTTGCAGTGCTTTTGGCTGGTTCAACAATTTAAATTGGGTGAAAATCCTTATGGCTAATACCACCTGTTTCAGCCTTAGGAACCCCTTGACTCAGTAGCCATGCCACTTTATATTCTGGCTGGTGTTACTGGGTTTGCACCTTTTTGCTGACTTGGGCATGGCTCACATGGCAGCAACTTTTTTTTTTTTTTAAAGGAATCTACCTCAATCTGGGGCATTTGCTGCCCATTATCAAAATAACATCTCTTGAGACTTCATCTAGTTCCAATGTAAGTTTTGGCGGGGTGAGAACTGACCATAAGAGTTTATGTAGAATTCTTCGGGTCAGTTTCTCATTCTCCAGCAGATCTCCTGCAGCGGCATTGTAAATCCAATCCCAGGAACTCTTACGAGTTCAAATATTAGATTTCTTCTGTGGCTTCCCAAGGAAGCTGTCTCAGGGATATCTCCCCCAAAGAACCATGATAATGGCTGGGACCCACTGCAAAGCCGCTGAGACACTTTGCTCTTGTCTGAACAAATCTGAGGGTGGAATGATAGACCATAGGAGGGACTAATGATCCAGTTGTTGCCATTCTTCTAGAAAAAGGCCCGGGACGCCTGGGTGGCTCAGTCGGTTAAGCGTCTGACTTCGGCTCAGGTCATGATCTCACGGTCTGTGAGTTTGAGCCCCGTGTAGGGCCGTGTGCTGACAGCTCAGAGCCTGGAGTCTGCTTCAGATTCTGTGTCTCCCACTCTCTCTGCCCATCCCCCCACTCGCACTCTGTCTCCATCTCTCAAAAATGAATAAACGTTAAAAGAAATTTTTTTTAAAAAAGGCCCAAAACTCCTGCTCATCCAGGATTAATATTAGCACTAGTTGTTACAGCAGGGCAGACCTGAAGCTGCCTGCCAAACCAGTGAGGGTCTCCCTACACCAAGATGAATTAGCAATGCTCCAAGCCCCACTTCACACAGCTGACTTTGAACCTACCTTCTAGTCCTCAGCTTGCTTCAATTCCTCCTTATAATTGGCAAAAACATGGAGAACCGTGCCTCATTGATCAAAAACTTGGTCAACATGTTCACTGCCAATTCCCAGAGACTTCCCTCGAAAATCTGCTAATTAGCCTCTTTGTCTACATCCCCTCTTGGTACCAAGACTGTCAAGAACTGCGAAGAGTCTGAGATTTTACCATCCTATATTCTGAGTTAGCCTGCCACAGTTTCATGGATATTGGGAGAAAACAGAAGACTCTTGGATCATAGACAAAGGACCTCATTATAGCAGTAGGAGTAGCCAAATATCAGTACTTGTGTCAGTGTCCCAAGCCCCAGCTCCCACAGGGCAATGCGAAGAGAGGCAGATAACTCCTGGGGATGCGGTGGATTGTGTTCCAAGAGTCTAGGGAAGCCTCTGTCCAGCTAATTACCTCTTCATGAATCTGTTAGTCCAGCTCAGCCTACCAGCATCTAGCTTTGTGCAACACACACACAGACACACACAGACACACACACAGACACAGACACACACACACACACACACACACACACACTGATATTTTCTCCTTTCAACAATGTAACACAGCCTGTTTTACCTGTCTAACCCATACCCGGATCCCATCCCCCTTTCCTTTGGCATTCTTCCCTCATGAACAGTCAGCCAAGTCCAATTATGACTTTACATTTATATCCTTAAATAGTAAAGAACTGATTTAAAAGGTCAGGTAAAGAGAAAGACTTTGTGTTTGCTCTTAAAAGACAGGTAATCCTTTCTATGACATCCCATTAATCACATACTTCCCAGGACAGGGAGCTTCTGTGTTCCAAAGTGTCCCGTTCCATTGTTGTAGTAACAACTGTTAGAATCTGACTGTTGGGCCTGTCGTCCTTTAAGGAGACAGAGTGAAATGGACCTCTTTCTTTTGTCTCCCATCTGCCTTCCTCTCCCTAAGACATGTAGCCAAGACTTCCTCCCTCCTTTTCCCCCAAACTGAGGGTAAGCGTAGCCCCTGGTTAAAAATGAAACCCCATCTTTTCACAAAAGGTGCTTTCAAAGCTGCTGTGGCCCTTTGGCTAATGGCTAAAGGAGTGGCCCTTTATGGTCCATTTTTTACTCTGTGAAGCCTGAAGGGACACAATCGGAAAACAGGAGATCGAGAACCGAAATGAATACATTCGAGAATGGGAAAAATGCAAAAGGGTCTGCAGCTTCTGCAGGTCGAGCTTCTTCAAAAGGGACTAGACTCGGGCTGCCCATCCTAGACTCTTCCATGGGGTTTGGAGTACCTCCGCACACAGTTCTGGGGGACTTTTGCAAAGGCAATATTGTTCCATTGGTGTACTGCTGGAGCTCCTCTTTCACTTCACTCTGCTAAGGAAAGTTTAACACTAGAGGTAACAAAATAATTCTGGGGGCAAGACTGACCATGTGGACAGGGAACAACATTTCTCTGGGAGGTTCAGGAGAGGAATCCAGAGAGGAGGGGTTAGATGGTTAGAAGAAAGATACCAGGATAAGGAGTGATGTTAGTGACCAGGTGTGCCCACAAGGAACTCCCTATGAATAACCGAACCTCCTACATGTACTTTGGGAAAAATCGTATTAGACCCTCAGTGTAAGTCTCCTTCCTCCACCATCCCGTATTATAATAATTTCCACCTCAATTGCAATGCACCCTCTCTTTCCTCCCACCCCCAAAGCCAAAGTCTGATTAACCGTACAGGCTCATGTAACGGTATCTTAGAAAGTAAAGGGAGTATATGATAAACAAAGCGTGGCCTGCCCCACATTCACTCCTCCACCGGTACAAGTAGAGGAGCCCTTTTGGCAGGGGACCATGCCTAAGAATTCCAGGCAGGAAGCAGCCATGAGCAGAGGAGGAAGCACATGACATTGAGGAACAGCATCTAGTAGACAAGTCAGGTGGAGTACAGACAAAACCTTTCCATATACTTGAAGAGGAAAGTAAACTTTTAAGGAGGGCAAGATGATATTTGGGGCACAAATGGATTAGGATCCAGGCATTTCATCCCACCCCAAAGTGGAGAAGTGAGTTGCAATGGATTTGTCAAGGTCAAGGCCACATTCTCTAGGGTGGGGCCTTGGGTGAGGATATAAAAATATTTACACAGAAATCATCTTTTTGTTTAACGTTCATTTATTTTTGAGAGATAGAGAGAGTGCAAATGGGGAAGGGGCAGGGGGAGGGGACCAAGGATTTGAAGCAGGCTCTGCTTTGACAGCAGCAAGCCATATGTGGGGCTCAAACTCACGAACCTTGAGATCATGACCTGAGCCAAAGTCAGAAGCTCTACTGACTGAGCCATGCAGGCGCCCCTACACAGAAATCATCTTAAATAAAACTATTGCAACTGAATAAAGGAATCCTCATAAAATGGACCCAAGGCCAAAAGGAATTCTCAAGCCCCATCACTCATAGTCAATTGCAAACCCTAACAGGAAGAGATTTATACACTTTCCCAACAGGAAGGAGCCGATTTTACTACTCCAGCAGGAGTAGAAAGCAAAGGGAGTATTTCTTCTTGCCTGGTAGCAAACTCAGCCAATAAGAAAATGCCACAACTCAGCCAATGAGAAACCATCACCAGCCTGAACTCATGCTTTCCTTAATTGGACTCTGGCTCAAAGCAGCCCCTTCCAATGTTTACCTTTCCTCTATAAAGTAATGTTTCTCTCCTTTGATCTCTGCACTTTCCTATGGTTTGCCATGGCATACATGTCCTGAATTGAAATTCCTCTGCTATTCCCAAATAAACTCATTTTATTCATAAAGTAACTGACTATTTCACTGTTTTTTTTTAATGTTTATTTACTTTTGAGAGAGAGAAAGACAGAGTGTGGAGTGGGGGAGGAGCAGAAAGGGAAGGAGACAAAATCTGAAGGAGGCTCCAGGCTCTGAGCTGTCAGCATAGAGCCTGATGTGGAGCTCGAACTTATGAACCGCAGGATCATGACCTGAGCCAAAGTCGGGCGCCCAACTGACTGAGCCACCCCGGCACCCCACAGCTGTTTCACTTTTAAGAATGATACTAAAAAATAATAAACCAAGATAGATGCTTCCACATCAAGTGACAAAGAATTATGACCTCAACATACAGAATGCCTACAATTCAGTGAGAAAAGACAACATAATAGAAAATCTAAAATAATAGCACACTCAAGATAAAGCAAGGAGGCTTCATTTACAAAAGACTATTTGTATAGTTGTGTGTATAGGACAGCCACAGTTACCTGAGGCTATTGGCAGCCAATCAGGAATCATTGCTATGTGTGAAAATAGGAGAGAAAAATTACAGGAGCCTAGAAGAAGAGAGGGTCACCTGAAAAGAACAATGACCTTTTTTCAAAGCCAGTCAGACTAAATACTTGGAGTTTATTTTCTTCCCACCTCTAATCTCCTGCCAGGTTCTCCACTGGCTAAACCCAGCAGGGAGCCTTAGGGCACTGGGGCATTGCTAATGAAGGACAGAGAAGTCAAACTTCTAGGAGACAGCAGGGCAGAGTAGGAAGACTGTGAATCCTCAAGCAGCAGACAGAAGACACCCAGCACAGAAGGAGAAAATACGAATATGCAATTACAGGAAAAGAAATACTAAGAGTATAATGGCCATGTGAGACTAGGTCAAATTTCCCCAGCCATTTATTTTTTAAGTTTATTTATTTATTTTGAGAGAAAGAGGGAGAGTGCAAGAGCAGGGAAGGGGCAGAGAGAAGAGGAGACTGAGAAGCCCAAGCAGGCTCTGTACGGTGAGCTCAGAGCCCAACACCTGGCAGATCCCAGGAACCATGAGATGATGACCTGAGCTGAAATCAAGAGTTGGACGTTCAACCAACTGAGCCACCCAGGCTCCCTCACCAGCCATTTAAAGATCAGATTCCTAAGTGAGACTTCCTGAGAGTACCTGGTCTACTACTTAATTATGTACTCTTGATTAGGTCTTGTTCTCATCATTGGGGTAATAAATGGGGTCATAATAGCACATCATAGAGTTACCCTAAGGATCAAATGGGAAAAGGTATGTCAAGCACTGAGCCAGGGCTTGACATGGGGTAAGCAGTCAATACATGAAACCTTTTTTTCCCCCTTTCAAATTGGTAAATGATAAAGATCTATAATACTTGGTATTGGCGAGGTTATGGGGTAAAAAACATATTTTATTGGTAGTACAAATCTGTATATAACTTTTGGGAGGGTAACTTGACAGTATTATAACTTAAAATAAGAGTAAACAATTCTATGTGTAATAATTTATCATACACAACTTCTTTTAGTAACACGTAGGGACATATGTCTAAAGGTGTTCAGTGCCATACTGCAGTTGGGAAAGGTTGGAAACAACCTAAATTTACGCAATGAAACTCTATGTACCCATTTGTGTCAGTTTTCGATTGCTGTGTAACAAATTACCTTTGGAAACTTCAGAAACTTAGCCTCTTAAAAACAAGAATTTATTATCTCATAGGTCATGCAGGCAGGAATCCCTGCGTGGCCTAGCTGGATACCCCAGATCAAGATCTTATAAGGTTGTATTTCTACTGACCAAGGCTGTGATCTCATCTGGTGGCTCAGTAGAGGGAAGGAATGTAGAGATAGAGATATGCATCTTTTATTCCTGCATTGGATTCCCCATCTGGTTCAGACCGGCGTAGGTATCCTCTCTTCCCATTGGAGTGGTAAGACTCACAACAAGGGTTTGCACTTTGGGGTGGAAGCAAACAGGGGAGGCCTTCTGTTTGCCTTGATGCTAGCTCCTCCAGGACAGTCTGCCTTGGGTTAAGACCCCCTTTCTTTTGAGAGGAAGCACAGTGATCTAAAGCTGAAGTCTGAGCTAATCACAAGGTCTTGCCTTTCCTTGCTTTGTTCTCTGTGAATGTATTTCCCCCTGGTACCTTAGGAGAAGGGATTGGCACCTACAGCAGAATTAAGAATATCTTGTATTCCAGCAGGTGTTAGCCAAATCCATGTCTAAACACATCATCCTTTTCAAATATGAGGCCACATCTATCATGAAGTTGTTGTCTAAAAAGCCTTCTCTCGAGTCTGAACACTCCCTATCTCTTATCATTTTCCCTCAAATGAGGTGTTTTTTGTTTTTGTTTTTAAGTGTATTTATTCATTTTGAGAGAGACAGAAACAGTGTGAGTGGGGGAGGGGCAGAGAGAGAGGGAGACAGGGCATCCCAAGCAGGCTCCACACTGCTAGCACAGAGCCTGATGCACGGCTTGAACCTCTGAAACTGTGAGATCATGACCAGAGCTGAAACCAAGAGTCAGACGCTTAACCGACTGGGCCACCCAGGCGCCCCAACGTCGGTTTTATAGCCATGATCGTTTAGTTGACTTTAAAGTCATTGTATGGTGCTCCCTAAATATTTGACGAATGAATTTATTGATTCAATAATAAACATTCTAATTGATCAGTGTCCTTAAATCATCACTAGGGCACAATAGCATTTTAAGGGCAGTGTATCAGCTAGGATGCTTTGGATTGCACAAAAAAGAAAAACTGACATCAAGCTGACTTAAACAATAATGGGATTCATCAGTTCACGAAACAAGGAATCCAGAAGTTATAGAGATGCAATGGCTTCAGAAGGAGAGATTCACATGGTGGTGGAGGCCCTGGCTCTACTTGTCTATTATGCTCTCTGCGCGGCTTTCAGACTTGGTCCTCAGGCTGGAGTCTCTCCTGAGAGCAAAGTACCTACAGCTGTTGACTGTAAGGCAAGTCATGCCCACCCACAGAACAGAGCTTCCTTTTCCCTGACCACCAAGCCAAAGGAGTGTTACCTGTATCAGACCAACTTGGGCCACCTTCCCAGCCCTGAACCAACCACTGCTTGCGCTGTTTGACTTGGACTTGGGGAAGTGCCCCTTTAAGCCAATGACTGATGGCAAGAGGATGGGGCTTCTAGGCCAGTCAAATCCTCCCTCCACTCTATCCCGGTACGGAGAGGTGGGAAAACCTCACCCAGATCCCATGGCTGGGAAATATAGATACTGCTAGGGAAAGAAGAAATGGAACTTGACTCTTCCATTATGTATTCAGCTGGTGTTGACTCAGTCCTGACTAGACACTCTTCCACACCCAGGGAATACAACAGAGAACAAATGGACAAAGTCACTGCTGTCATGGAGGGGAGATGAAAAAGTAGCACAGAGGTAAGTCAGGGAGGGTAAGAATTCCCGGGATCACAGAGAGCTGCTGTTCTACAGAGGGTTGTTGGAGAGATGGGTCAGAAAAGGTGACATCTGAGATGTAATTTGGAGGAAATGAGGGAGAGTGAAGAATACAGGGAGCCACTAAGTCAGCACAAGGCCTGAGGTGGGAGAGCGCATGTCCTGTGTGATTCACAACCACGAGGGCTGTGTGGAGCCTGCTAAGCCATGGCAAGGACGGAGAGCATGGGGCTAGGGATGACATCAGCCAGGTCTGGTTGTTAACTGTGGTGGCCGCACTGTTGGTTGCTCTGACCCTGCCGTCTCTACTTATTCCCTACCACAGAGCTCATCTCCATGAAAGGCTGCAAATACCAGATGCCTGCCTTGCCTGCCTTTCAGTCAACGCATGAACGAGTCGTCCAAAAACCCCCACAACGGTTCCATAAGTTGTAGCTTATGGTCAAATAGATGGGAAAAGGGAGAGACCGCAAGTCACGAGCCAGTCAGGAGGCTTTCACCGGATTCTAGAACAGAGGTAAGGTATGTCTGAAGAGCAGTAATGGTCATAGGACAAGAGATATGGGTTGAGCGAGGCAGAGATGACAGACATGGAAGTGACAGGTTCTGGGAACTGGATGTGAGCAGAAAGGGAGAGAGGAGTCAGCTGAGGAGGTGGTGAGTGGGAGAGTGACAGAACCTTCTGGAGCAAGGGCCACAGTGTGGCTAGAAAAAAATGAATCTGGTGAGGTGGTGGCTGTGAGGTGGTGGCCATTAGTTCAACATGGAGTACATCAACATGCAAGGGAAGGGAAAAGATTCCCATCTTGAGAGACTATCTAAAAGGCAAGAATAGAAACTCACCAGACTTGTTCACAGATCTGGTCTATGTATAGGTTATTCATTCTACCCCCCCACTTCCTCCACCTCCCCCCCACCACCCCATGCTCTTTGCCTGGCAAACTCCTATTTATTCTTCTACACTCAGATTAATTCCCAACTCCTCAGTGAAGCCTCCTTATCCTACCCCGACGCAGAATTTGTTCCTTTCCTATGTTCCCAGAGCCTTTTGTGGACACCTGCATCCTATCATTTGCCACACACAATGCATTGTCATTTCCCTGCTCCCTCCCTCTTCAGTGTTAGACTGCAGGTGCCCTCCCTAGAGACCAGCTTAATGCTTTTTGTATTCCTGGCATTTAATACTGTGCCTAGAAGACATAATAGGTAATCACCAAATGAGTGATGAATGAACGAGTAAATAAATGAATGAAATATTGATCATAGAAAAAAGGTAGAAGTTAAAAGTGTTAGCAGAGAGTGATGAAATTTTGAAACATTTAAGTTAGGATATTTTGACATCCATGGAGAATGGTGGAGTAGATGAGGTTATCCTTGGAAACTCTTAGATTCTATATGTGGAAGGAGGAGATCTAAATTTGAGCTGACATCAGATATGAAGAGGGATTACAGTCATTACCTGAGAATAGCTCAAGAAGGGTGCTGAGAAGTGAGTGAAATATTTGATGAAGGTGAAAGCCAGAGCCCGCAGAGAACCTGAAGGTCAGGAAATCAGGAGAATAAGTCTTTAGGATTTTCTGGAAACATAGCAGTCACATTTTATGATGCAATCATGGCAATGCAATCATGGAAATCTTACATACTCAACGTTGGTTTTTCCATAGGACTCAATGTAAGGGGGGGGGGTGTTCATTCTCGGCTGTCAGGTGTATAAACGTGATAGTTTTGTGTCATTTTTCAGGGGGGGCTGATCTTGCAGCCAGGCCAATGGCATTTTTTTCATTGTTTCCATTCTTCTCCCCCTTTCTGAGGACAATTTGAGAAGATTAAAGTTATGCTGGCTATAATCCTTGTATTTTCTCATTTTATTGCAATGATTTCATAGTATATTCTATCATCTCAGTTGTTCTCAACCCAGAAGAATCTGAGTCTCTCTGCTGCTTCCACCACCACCAAAATGGAAACATTTTGATCGTCACAACTGGCATCTAATGGGTAGAGGAGACCAGGGATGCTGCTAAATATCCTACAATGCACAGGAGAGCTCTGTGTGTCAATAGTGCCCCAATGTCAATAGTGCCAAAGTCAAGAAACCCTTAGAGTCTCCCCTATATAAACAGCACAGACATTATGGCACTTGTTTGGCTGGCCAGCTTGAAAATTTTGTGGTTCTTCATAAATGCAGAAAAGGTAGAGGGATTTCCTTTATTTCCATTTTGGAGACTTTGTTGACAGCTAATATTGCACTTCAAATTTTATCACACCTTTAGTCCACGTTCACATCAAGGGCGGATTTTCAGTCACTTTTTTTCAAGACTAACACTAACATCACCAATTTAACAAGCACTTAGGTGACATTGCTGAAGGGCTATAACAACAGGAAAGGTTAACGCAGAATGACAATAGTCACTAAAATCATGCCCAGAGTCTTAGTAGAGTTAGAGGAGGTGTGAAGTAGCGGTTAGGGACACAGCCTCTGAGGGAATGATCTGGCCACATCTCAGCTCTGGCACTTTCTTGTCAGTCACTGGCCTCTGGCAATTGCCTTTCTGGGCTTCAGTTTTCTCAGTGGGGGATAAGATTATCACAGAGTCCTTCCTCTTAGAGTTGTGAAAATTAACTACTGACACACATAAAGGGATTAGAGAGCACAATAAGGTGCCCAGGATGGCAGGCGCTTCTCTCTACTAGTCAAAGTGGGCCTGCTGCATGACCATCGCATGAGGAGAGTTGATATTTTCTTGACTGATCAGCTTTAAAATTCTGTGGTTCTTGACAGATGTTAAAATGTGGGAGCAAGTCCCCTTTTATTTCCATCTTTGAGGTGAAAATGAGACGTGGTCGTTCTCATATTGTGCTTCAAAGTCACACAAAGAGATCAGTGAGTGTGGCTGCGCTGTAAGTCTTCAGGGAATAATAGTTATAATAGCAGCAGGAGCAAAAGCGTTCCCCATATGTGAGACAAGGGGCATTATTCGGTAACTGTTGTTTTCTTCAGTTCCACGATGCGCCACAAGAGAGTTCCAGAAGACCGTTTTAAAAAACTTAAAGAGGGCTGCTTTGGGTTCTGTTTAAATTGTACCATAAATGGTCACAAGACGGTGCCAAAAGATTCCTTTTGAAAACCTGATTGGTCAGTACCTTCTTTGGTTGTTTAAATTAGACCAAAAAAAATAGTACATGAGTATATTTAATTGAAACAAAAATACAACACATGGGGTTAAGTACAAACATTTCAATTCAACATACACCTTTTTTTTTTCTCTTTGTTCTAGATTCTAGTCATAGAAAAACTCCTGGAAAAATTTTCCGGTTTCCATTAATCTATTGAAGATTTTTAATGAAAAACTTTTCAAAAAACATTACACTTCACTGGTGATTTAGCACCCCCGTCGCATAGAAAAAAAATGGGGTTCCTGAGATCTGCTATAAAGAGCCCTAGTTCCCTGCTTTGACAGATTACTGTGAAGGCAGAGTTGCCTTGGTGACTCCGGGTTTCTCTTCCAAGTTCTTACCTGAGCAAATGAGAGACAGTGCGGGGAACATAGCAGCATGGCTTTCTGGGGTGCTGGGCTCTGTTAAAGGAAAGCTCCAAATAGGATTTTCAATCACAAAAATTATCAGCACACAAGGTCTTTTTTCCCAGTCCCTGTCTCCTCCCTGGAGGGAAGGTGTGGGGGGAGGGGTGTCAATCCCCTGAGGCTGTGGGGGGAGCCTGAGGAGCCTCTTACCTTAGCGCACCAAACCCCGCCCCCGTCCCGCCCCTGGTTGTCCCCAGGAGGTGGAAAGAACCTACTGAGAAACACACTTTCCAAATGGCGCATGTGCACAATTTTCGAGAGCATGACGTAATAGCCCCGGAGAACGGGCCCTTGAGGTCTTTCAGACGTCCCAATAGGACTATTCAAATAGCGATAATTCCTTGGAAATTGTTGTTTCACTTTCTCTCTTTCAAACTTCTGTAAAGTACAGACTTAAGAACAATAATGAAGTAAGAGCCCTGAAGTCTGGAGCCAAAGAGTCCCAGTTTTGGCAGCGAAGGGAAGAGTAGAAGAGGGAGGAGGAGAGAAGAAGGCAAGAGGGAAGAGGAGGTGAGGATGGAATGAGTGCTCAGTGCCGGTGCTGTGTGAGCACCTACCCTCCGTGCCCACTCATTTAATAATCAAAAGAATTCCACTGATTTGGTGCTTTTGGCTTCACTGACAGGCAAAGAAAGAATTTGAGAAGTGACTTTTACAAGGTCACACACCAGTAAGGGGTGAAATCAGAAGTCAAACCAGATAACTAAGAGATGCCAAATATGTGGGTTTTTAATAAAAGCCTACTATTAACCATCCACAACCTTTGGGGTTTACTCTGTGGTGGTGGTTGTCCGAGCAACATACAAAAAACAGGTTGTTTGCCCTCTGTTGCTTTGACTGAGGGGGCAATGACCACAGAGGATACCCATTTGACTCAGACGCTCTTGCTGGGAGGTCCCCAGTGTAGAGCAGAAGAAACTCCTTCATGCTCTGGGCCGTGGCCTGCCTGGTAAAAACTTCCTGGGTCCCTCCAAGGTGGTAGTTTCCCTTCTACTGTTTATTGATGCGCTACAAAAAGGAAAGTGCTTGTAAACAACTTGAGTGCATGAACAAGCTAATTAAAGTAATTAATAGCTTGTGAAAAAAGTAGTAAAACTAATTATTATAGATTAGCCCTGTGGGAAGAGGAAAATTGCTGACATTCTTCAGGTCTAAGCTGATCCATCTGAGACAGAAAAGCACAGTTTACCAGGTCCCTTCAGAGGATATGGTTCCTTCCCAGCCCAGATTCAAACTCTCCTGCTTCTCATCCCAACCTGTAATTTCCTTCTTGGCAGTTCCTCTATGCAAGTGACCCTCCAATGATCCTCACTCCAAACCATTCCCTCTAGGCAAGCATCTGACTTTTCTGTTTTTAACTTAAAGAATCATGAAAGTTTGACTCTGAGAAGCACAGCATTGAAGGACGCTGCAGACCTCTAGTAAAATGACCCATAGGATGCATGACTCCTTTTGCGAGTGTTTCCACTTTCCACTTTTCCACTTTCCAGTTTCCACTTGATGGCTAGCCAGTCTTTGCGTGAGCACCTTCCAGTGACAAGAAATGACAGCTGTGGCTGCTCTGACTGCTGTCAAATACCTCTTGCTTTTCTTTCGAGTTATACTCTGTCCCTTTAACGTCCCACTATAGCTCATTCTATCTCTTGGGGCCTTAGAGAATAAGAAAAATGCCTTTTCCAAGCATTTGAAGGCAGAACTGTGTCAGCTCATGCCTTCCCAGTGTCCAGTTCTACTTCCAAACTTGCTAGGTGTTCTGCCCCCAGGAGCGGAGCACCCGTTGAAACGTTCTCCAGTTTACCTAGGAGAGGTGTTTACCTGAAATGGCCAAAAGCAGCCCTGAGCAGGGGAGGATCAGAGTCTTCTCTGGGAGAAGCAACAGTCATAGCTGAGGGGAAGTGGAACACCAAGTCCAAAGTAGATCGGGGAACAGAGGAAGGACATCAAACAATAAATTTGTTAGCTCAGAGGGTCAGGAGTAGAGGAGAAACAGGAAGAAGAATAGGTCCAGAAAGGCAGTTCAGAACTAAGACCATGAATAGCAAATTTTTACAGGAGCTCCCCTTTCACATAGCTATGCACATGTGTCCCATGTCCATGCAGGGCCAGACACCTTCAGTTAAACCCTGGGAGTTCTTCAAGTATTTATTATACAATAGGTTATCGAAACTGCCTTTACAACACATTCGAGAATCTTGTTGAACATCCCATCAACTCACTGGTCATTAGTTGGTAGAATCACCTGACACATTGGGGTAACAGGGTATCTGAGAGGTGTTGAAAATGTACACCAGGGCATGGAGCAGTCTTTCTTTGCTCAGGAAAAGTCTCTTTAGTGGACTCTTTTAATTAGGTAAACATAGCTTGATAGAGTGCATGGGAAGCACTTAGTGTAGCCAGTAAGACCAGCTCTCTTCATCTCTCCTCTTAGACTGAGTGAGTCTCAGCGTTTTTGGACAATGGGAAGTAAGTGAGGCAGAGGTGGCCATGAGGCAGAGAGATACAGATCATCTTGCAGAATGAAGCAGTTATATTAAAAGTAATGTAAAAGTGATCATACCGTGTTCAGACTGTGAGTGACCAAAGCAGGTCATCTTGTTTGAAATGGCACAATGGCATTGTTCCATACCTAGTTCATAGCTGTTCCCCTCTTCCAAATTTCTTAGTGGTTACTAACTGGTGACATCATTCACAGTTCATGGAGGATCTAACGTCATTCACCCAGATCAGGAAATTTGTGTGCACTTAGAACAGCGAATTTTGTTCATTCAGCTAGCCTCTCCAGCTTCCTCTTTGCCAGGCCCTGCGGCGGGTGCTGTGGGTACAGCTGCAAGCTCTGTGAGTGCTCTCTCACCACCCTCCAGTTCCCTTGGAGCACATCATGAGCTTCTTGCTTTGTACCTGCTCACACACAGCAAGATGCCTGGAGACCCTGGAAAGTTCTCTAGCTACTAAGGTTAACTTATCCTTTAAGATTAAAATGAAATGGAAAGCCCAGCTTCCCTCTCCAAATCTCTAGATTATTCTTTTCCTAATCACTTGTGGGCTCAGCTTCCTGCTTCTGTTAATTCTCAATCCCCACTCAACCCTTCACCTCCTATGTGCATGGCCTCTTTTCCACACCATGTTACCCCACTGGGGAAAATGCTCCAATTCCTGCACCCCCACACCCTACTGTCAAGAAAAACAACACACTGTGTCAGTTCATTTCCTCTGAGATTTGGTCACCAGGACAGAATTAGAAATGCAAGAGATTTCTTGAGGAAATCTTGAGATTTCTTGAGGGAAGAGCGAGAGAGAGAACGCGCATGCGCACGCACACACACACACACACACACACACACACACACACACACAGGAGTGGGCGGGGAAACCTTAGAACATGATGCAGGTCTGACACCTGTGACGAGAGAAGGGGAAGGAAGAGGATTTGTAAGAAGAGCCTCAGAAGACAGTACAGTTCTGGGAAAATCCTGAGCAGGCAGATGGGAGATCTAGAGCAAAGATCGCCCAGTGGAAGAGTCCTGCGTTGGGCAGAAATGGCTGAGCTAGAGGTCTCCGCTGAGTTCAGTCAAGGCTGGAGCAGCCCAGGTAGATGGCGGCCTTGGTGTGAACATTGCAGTGGGTCCCCAAGGTGCACGAGCTGGAGGCCAACCTAATTGCATTGTTTGTAGCAGTTTCTCCCCAAGAGAGATCTGAGTGAATGACGCTCCACAGCTGGCTTGGAGCACCACGTAGCAGACTTTTATTGAGGTTCTAAAATACAGGAGAAAATGATGGGAGTCATGTGAAAGCACAGCACAGCCAATAAAGGAAAATAAATATTGGACCCCACTGGTTTTAAACTTACTAGGCCATTTCTAACCACTTGTGGCTCTCTTTGTGGTGGTCCCTCACATTACCCCCTCACCTCACTTCCCTTGGCTCCTCTTTCCCTTTGTTTCTTCTCTTTCCTCTGGCTATTAACCTTCAATTCTTGTTATTTTTCTCATACAAGGCAATTTATCCTTGGGGATTTCATCTTTCACGTGCCAGGTCTTTCACAAAACAAAGGATAGTCTTCTCTCTGAACAATTCTACTTCCATCTTTATAATTAATGTTTTTAGGCCCATTATGTATCTTTTTGTACAATTTCTACAGAGTTTCAGAATCTTAATTGTAGGTATTATTTGAAAACTGAGTGCATTTTTTGCCAGGGAATTAACAGATGCGTCTTCTAAGATCCTTATCGTAGCTGTCAATTGCTCTATGAGTGATATCAACTGAGTTTAATTCAACAGTATTTATGGAGTTGCCCTCAGTCCTAGAAACTAAACTAAGTCATTTTGCAAAGAGAAATAAAATCAGCTCCTACCCCTAAGAAATAAGCTTCCGGCTTCTTGAAAGAAAAGTAGGGATATGTAAAAGGATCCACTACCAACTCAGTGGCTGAGCAGATGGCTAGATGAGGAGGCTGAAAATGGCTTCTGAGCTTCTCGTTCAGGTGGAGTGATTAATGTAATTTATCCAGAGAAAGGACAGGACAAAACGCAGATGGGGGTGGAAATGGAGAAAAAGGTGATTTTAGAGATAGATGATGTTTCAGCGGTGCTCAAATATTTTCCTGAATGGATGAATAGATGAAATGAAAAGGCAATGGCATGAGCTTTTCAAAGGTAACTGGAAATTCCAACCCTAGGAGGGTGGTGAAGGAATGGCCTGCAGAGAAATGGTTAAGTGGTAGGTTTGATGAGGCTGCCCAGTGGAAATACTGTGGGACCCAAGGAATTTAACAAAACTCCCCTACCCCTGGACAAGCAGAGAAAGACTAACTCCATTTTGTGCTACACCCACCATCTCATGTATAACCCCCACATGACCTACTTATTGCCTAAGACACTCCCCCACCCTAGTCAAGCTGCTGAGCACACCCTTACTGGAAATTGGCTCGTATAGGAATACGGAACCCCTAACCGCCAAAGAATGTAAACCCTGCCTTTTGCCCGCCAAACTTGCGCGCCAATTCTGACCAGAATGATAGGCTAGTTCAAACAGTTACTATAGGGTAAATTGTAATTCAATTGGCCACCTGCATGTGGACTGACATGACTATGCAACTTTCTGTGTGTGTTACAATCTCATTGGCCACTGGCCCGTATAAAACTGCTACGCCTCTTAACCTAGGGGTCCAAGTCCCTGCTCTGCTGTGTCAGGTATACTTGGGCCCAAGCTCGAGCTTGCAAATAAACCCTCGTGCGTTTGCATCGGTATCGGCTCCTTGGTGGTCTCTCGGATTCGAAATCGGGGGCATTACAGTACATCAGAGACAGAACAGCATAAGACAGCATAAGAGACAGAACACACTAAGTCTAGAATCCTCAGAGATGTGTACAGAAGCAGACTGAGTAAAGAAAAGATTGTTCCAAGAGGAACAATCAGAACAGAGAGTAACAACCTGTCACTGAAGGTAAATGCAGAATCACAAGAAGCTAGACTAGAAGAGGAAGAAAAAACAGGTTAGATTCTTCTTTGGTGACCCTCAGAGCCACCGTCTCAACAGTGAGGGCTCAAAATGCAGAGAGGACTTTTGCTCTTGCTGGAAGAAGAGAAGTTAGCATTAGAATACTGAACATTGGAGGAAAAGAGGAGAAGCCAGAGAAGCCAGAGAAAAGCAGAGCGCGGCCAGAGCCTGAGGGAAAGGAGTCCAGAGAGGAGAGTGGGTGGGACTTAGTGATGAGACCGTCTTGCTGCCAGAGGCTTGAGGCAACCATTGATTGGGCTGGGTCAGAGGTAGCCTTGGAAAGGAGTGGGGCACTGTGTTCTCCTACACAGGAGGGCAGATCAACACAGAAGAAATGGACTGAGTGGAAAAAAGGGAAATTGAGGGTGAAGTGGGCCTTCCTCCGACCTCTTAGAGACAAAAGGCCAGGTGGGGCTCTGGTCTTTGGAGAGCATAACAGGTTGGAAAAGGCCATAGGAGTCAGCCAGAGATGACCTTGAGGAAGCTAGGAAGGTGTGTGTTCTCATCCTCACACTGATGACAATTCATTCACAGTGATAGCTATTGTTAGAGTTCTTATTTTTCACATATTATTGATGTGGAGAACAAAGGCAAAAGGAAATGTAGATAAAATTAAATTTCCTTATTGCCCATTGACAAATACTTGAGGCAGGCAGAATAAGACATTCCTCCGGGAACTCCCAACTGTCTGAATGTTAATGCCTGGCTAGAGGCAAAAACAACCTTAGCTTGAGGATAGTCAGGCCTCTAGGATCTGTAAATCTTGGTCACCAGACCAAGGATTCCAAAATCCTTTTGGAAACTTCCCTGTGCCTTTACCTTCCCCAATCCCAACTATGTGATCGGTCACCCCTCACACTTACAGCGCAGCTCTTTCTGCCCACAAGGGGTCCTGACCCCGTGTCTTAATAAAAACACCTTGTTGCACCAAAGAAGTCTGAAGAATTCTTTCTTGGCCCTCGGCTCCAAACCCCAACACTTCAAACTGCATCATTTTGGCACCCCAACGTGAGGCCTGCGTCTTCTCATCTGGACTCTGAGCCTCGGTGCAAACTTGGTTAAGTACTCCTCTCCTCTCCCTTTACTTTCATTTCAGGAGCTTTTCAGGGAGTATGGTCTTATTGGAACACTCTCATGTCAATTGCTCAGGCTGCAATCCTCTAACCCACGGCTCCTCTATGGGGAAGAGAAAGCCTGCCTTTTGGCTGGAAGTTAGTACCTTGGCCGGAATGCTAATAAAGACTCAGAAACTTGATGCCCTCTCTTTATTCCCATTCTTATACAAAAGTTGTCTGTGTTGGGCACAGGACAGCCACCTAACTCACCAGGACAGCTCAGTCTTAAGACTCCCGTGTGAGGTTTCCTCCTCATTGGTCTAATGTGACACCCTTCACATCTCTGGCCTAGCTGCTTCTGGCCTCGAGACCTCCACTTGGAGCACATCAAAACCAGTAACCGACTGAATTAAACCCAACCAGGATCTTTCCCTAGGGAAGCTGGTTGTAAAGACTACATGTATTGGAATGTCAGTTAGATCATGATGGATTTCTGTCTTTACTGTTTTCCATCAGTGTCCCTTACTGGCTACTTAAATTATAAAGTTGGGTAATTTCCCCTTGAGAAACTCTCCTAGTGCTTTCTATGGGTTAAAAAGGAAGGATTCTTCAAGGCAAAGCATGTATTTTGATCCATTCAGTGCTACCCATTTATAGTCTAGAAAGCAAATGGGGAAGGGGAAGGTGGTAGCTAGTATCCCTCCTACAGGTCTTTACAGTGGGAATGGTGACCAACAGCGGTTTCGTTCAAAGAATGCCTCAGATTGCTTTTGATACCAAGAAGCTCTGACATGTCCTGCGCCTGGGATGTCACCCAGGAGACAGGGGCAGGGGATGTTTGGCAGTGGACCTTTTCTACTTTTCTAGAAGCATGGGAGCTTCTTCAGCCCCCAAGGATTCTCCCTTGGGATGCCTTTTAACTCACGGAAATCAATTCAGATTGTAAAATCTAGGAAAGAAAAAACTGATCTTCTTCTGTAACATTGCATGGCCTCAGTACTCCTTAGGAGATGAGGGGAGATGGCCATTATTGGGACATTAAGCTTCTGTATGATCTATCAGATCTCTTCTGCAAGAAGCAGGGAAAATGGACTGAGGTACCTATATCCAGGCCTTCATGGCCCTAAGTCAGGATTCGGACGTGAGGGCCTATTGTAGAATGTGTTACCACCAACCAGGTTCATAAACCCCATCTGGATATACTGGATGATGACCGTCTAAATAGGCCCGTTCCTCCTAATAAGCCAGGGCTACTTCAGGAGTCACTGACCAGTCCAGACAAAGAGGACACTGGCTCTGTTGCTATCCCTCCTCCTTGTAGACCCCAAGACCTGTCTGCTCCCAGCCCAGCTGGACAAAGTAGGAGTGGGATTCCTTATCTTGCAGGAGTTCCAGCTAACTTTGGAATGCATCTTCTTAGGGAAGTTGCCAATGGAGAAATGGGCATGATTCAAGTCCATGTCCCCTTCTCCATGGCAGACCTGGCCCAGATAAAATAATAATTAGGACGGATCATGATGTGTGCGGGTGACTGATCCTTGCCATGTCTTCTCACAAGACTTTCGGGATCAAGCGATTTCTGGCCAGGAAACAAAAGCAGAATCATCCCATTCCCTAGTGAGTTCAGATGAAGACTGGTAATAAAATCAGGTACAACTCCAAGAGGCGGCATTGGAGAAGAACCAAGCTGGGTCTGTAAGAGATCGCTCGTGCGATGGCACGCATATTTATGCTGCATGAAGGTCACGTGTTCCTATCCCATCACTCTGTAAACCTCCCTACTACCTGAACAATAGATATGCTTTATCGGGGAAATGATTTTTCTCTGCTATTATGCTTCTGTACCAGTAGGTTAGTAATAAATATGTGAGAACTTTTGACTGAAAAGAAAAAAGCAATTAGGACAATATTGCGAAAACCCTTCTCAATTTATTGAATTAACAATTAACAAGTGTATATACTGTTTGATTTGACCTGGCAAGATATATACATCATATTAACTCGTTGCACCCATGAGGAAAGGAACTGTATCGGGGATGTATTTGGAATATCTCTGGCAACCAGAGATAGGGAACGTTATCGGGTAGGGGGCGCTGCTGTTCCAAATACCGAAGCACACTGAACTTATCAGGAGGACAGACAAGGAAGGGAAAGGTAAGATCATGTGATTACTTGTTTAACAGAAGGAATGAAAAAAGGATTCACTATACCTGTAAATTTTGATAACATTCAGGAAGTTATTCAAGGAGCTGGTGAGAATACAGCTCTATTTCAGGGTCATTTGATAGAAGCTATCCGTAGAAATGCAAATCTGGACCCAACCTCACCTGAGGGAACAACTATACTAAACCTGCATTTTATAAGTCAGCTGGCACCTGACAGCCACTAAAAACTGACTAAAATGTCCTTAGGTCCTCAAATCTTCCCTCTTCCCCCAGAACCTACTAGAGGTAGCAACTGGAGTCCTCAATAATACAGATGTGGCCTTAAAGCAAGGAAAGGACCGGAGAGCTGAATGCAGGGTAAAATATAGACTCAAATATTGGCTGCCACTATTGTGGATTCCCCACGACACCAGACTAACCAGGGGCCAAAGAAAAAGCTGGTATCAAAGAATCAGGTAAGACTCCATGCTAGCACTGTGGTCAGATCAGACAGTGGAAAAAAGAATGTCTAAACAAATGTTCTCCACCAGGGCCATGTCCTGTCTGTAAGAAAAAAACGACATTGGAAGAAAAACTGTCCTCATCTCCAGAGAGAGAGGGAGACAGGAACTCACTTCCCTGCCTGAGAGCAGGAACCAGAGGATCTGGCGTGATGGGGCCCTGAGGCTGGTCTGGCTCCCTTTGACATCAAGATGACTGAGCCCTGGATTACTCTGGATGTGGAAGGCAAGTTTATCAATTTTGTTATTGATATAGGAGCCACTTTCTCTGTTCCTATTCAGCACTCCGGTTCTGCTTGTTTTTCTAACCATAAAATTGTTGGCATAGAAGGGGAAACTACGTGCCATTGGACAATGCCTTTAACCTGTATATACAAAAGTCAATGGGTTACTCATGTTTTTCTACTTCTTCTGTCTTGTCCTACTCCATTACTTGGACAAGACTTAATGTGTAAACTGGGAAGCAGGTTTTCCCTTACTAAAGAGGCTTGTTCTCTTTAACACCTGGAGAGCTAAAACCTTATCCTGCTATCCCTACTACTAGCTGGAAGGAAATAAATCCACAAGTCTGGGATTGTGGATGTCCTAGGACATCCTAGGAAGCCCTAGGACGGCTCTTAAAGCCCAACCAGTTAAAGTGATTTTAAAGAACCCAACCAGGGGTGCCTGGGTGGCTCAGTCGCTTAAGCATCCAACATTGGCTCAGGTCATGATCTCATGGTTCCGAATTGGAGCCCCACTTTGGATCCTCTGTCTCCCTCTCGTTGTCCCTGCCCCCAACTCTAAAATAAATAAACATTTAAAAAAGATAAATAAATAAAGGACCCAATCACTACCCTTCATAGAAAACAATATCCCTTAAAACCTGAGGCAAAGGCTGGATTGCAACCACTTTATTGGTAAGTTTCTCAAACATAGTATTTTAAAGCCTTGTCAATCTCCTTATAACAATCCAATTTTACCAGTCAAAAAGCCAAGTGGGGACTATTGAATGGTACAAGACTTGAGAACTATAAATGAAGCTTTATGCCTGTTCATCCCATAGGCCCAAATCCCTATACTATTTTCACCCAGGTCCCTGGTGATGCCCACTGGTTTATAGTACTCATTTAAAAGACACCTTCTTTTGCAGCCCTCTAAGTGAGGAAATGCAGCCACTATTCGCCTTTGAATGGGCCTCACCTTTGAGCCCCCAGGCTATTCAGTTAACATGGATGGTCTCCCCAAGCCACCACTGGGATTTAGAGACAGTCCTCACCTTTTTTGAGACTGCATTTAGTAAAGACCTTCATGCTATCGCCTTGCCTCAAGGGACTACAGTTCAGTATGTGGATGATATTTGATTCCGTAGTCCCACGAGAGAAATGTCTGATGGCAATTCTGTAACTTTACTTGATTTCTTGGCAGACAGGAGAGGGTACTGCATCTTCCTTAAAAAGATGCAAATATCTAAACAGAAAGTACAATATTTGGGATATGAGCTAACGCCAGGTCACCATATCCTGTCTACTGACAGGAAAAAGACTATATTAGATCCTGGACCCCCAGCTATGAGAAAACAACTCCGTACTTCCCTAGGAATAGCAGGTTCTTCCCAGTTTACACTTTCCTAGGTATGGATTCCTGGATTTGGGCTCTTAGCCAAACCATTGTATGGTTCAGTTAAAAGCCCTGACGAGGAACCTTTATTCTGAACTAAAGCCCAGCAGACGGCCTTTCAAACATTAAAAGCTTTTGCCAGCCCCCGATTTGGCTTTACCAAATTTAGAAAAACCTTTCACTGTATATGAAGCAGAAAAACAGGTACAAGCTGTGGGAGTTCTTACCCAGAAATTAGGAAGTGAAACAAGACCGGTGGGCTATTTTCCGAAGTCACTCGATAATGTCGCTCAAGGTGGCGGCTTGTCTTCGAGGGGTGGCTGCAAGAGGCCTCCCAGTAGAAGAGGCCTCAAAACTTACTCTGACACAGTCTCTGCGAGTGATGACTCCACATCTGGTCCAGAGTGTCTTAGAAACCAAAGGCCACCAATGGATGACGGGAGGCCACTTAGCAAATACCAGGCTAGATACACCTGAAATAATACTTAAAACCTGTCAAAGCTTAAGCCTAGCTATCCTTATGCCTGGCCATTATACTTGTATGATAGACTGCGACTACTCAGAGATTATTGATCCTGTTTATTCTAGCAGACCAGATTTAAAGGAGTCCCCTATTGAAAATGCAGATGATAATTGGTTTACTGATGGCAGTAGCTTCCTGGATAAGGGAGAGAGAAAAGCTGGATGTGCTATAGTTAGTTTAATTAAGACCACTGAGGCAAAAGCCCTTCCAACAAATACTTCTGCTCAAAAGGCTGAATTAATAGCACTTATCCATACTCTTCAATTGCTACATACCCATGGAGGAAGGAAAGGGGATTATTATCAAGCCGTAATTCCCCAATCAAATATGGGCCTGAAACTATTTCTTTTCTTTTCTTTTCTTTTTTTTCTAATGTTTATTTATTTTTTGAGAAAAAGAGACAGAGCACAAGCAGGGGAGGGGCAGAGAGACAGGGAGACACAGAATCTGAAGCAGGCTCCAGACCCTGAGCTGTCAGCACAGAGCCCAAAACAGGGCTTGAATTCACAGAGTGCAAGATCATGACCTGAGCCGAAGTTGGATACTTAACTGACTGAGCCATCCAGGGGCCTCTGAAATTATTTCTCTTCTTGAGGCTGTATATCTATCTAAGGAGGTAGCTGCAGTTCACCTCAAAGGACCTCAGAAGGATATGATCTTAGGGGGACCTGGGTGGCTCAGTCGGTTAAGCATCTGACTCTTGATTTTGGCTCAGGTCATGATCTCACAGTTTGTGAGATTGAGCTCTGCACAGGGCTTTGTGCTGACAGTGCAGAGCCTGCTTGGGATTCTCTCTTTCTCCCTCTCTCTGTCCTTCCCCCACTTGCATGCAAACATTCTCTCATTCTCTCTCTCTCTCTCTCTTTCATAAATAAACTTAAAAAAAAAAAAAGGATATGATCTTAGAATCTAAAGGAAACAACTTGGCAAACCATGCAGCCAAACAGGCAGCGCAAAATAAATATTCAGTCTCATACCAATCTTAACTCCAATAAAGTCCATAATTCCAATCTATTCAGACCAAGAAATTCACAAAGTGCAGGAATGAGGATATTCAAAAAATGCATAGGACTGGCTTGTTAATAATAAGGGAAAAATCTTTATACCCAAAAATAACCAATGGAAGATAATACAGGGTTTACACCAGGCTACTCATTTGGGCAAAATACTTTAAAACATTGTATTAAAAACATATTTGATCGAATAAATTTAACAGCTACAATAAAACTGGTCTGCCGATCCTATGTTGTTTGTGCACAAGTAAATCTGGAAGACACAGTCTGCCCTCCCCCACTTTTAAAACCAATCCAAAGCCATAGGACATATCCATAAGAGGACTGGCAGCCTGATTTCACACAAATGCCTCCTTGCAAAGGCTATGAGTTCCTACTGGTGTTTGCTGATACTTTCACTGGGTGGATCGAGACTTTCCATGTAAAATGGAAAGAGCCACGGAAATAACCAAAGTTTTCTTGCTAGAAATTATCCCTAGATTTGGCCTCCATGAGCCCTTCAGAGTGACAATGGTCCTTCTTTTACTATGCAAATAAATAGCACAAGATTTTAAAATTAAATATTTTGGAGGTGCCTGGGTGGCTCAGTTGGTTAAGCATCAGACTTGATTTCAGCTCCTTGCTGGGCATGGAGCTTGCTTAAGATTCTCTCTCTTCCTCTCCCTCTCCCTCTGCCCCTTCCTTGCACCCCACCCCCCACCTCAGTTCTCTCTCTCTTTCTAAAAAAAAAAAAAATTAAATATTTTCTACATTCAGCTTGGCTTCCACAATCCTCTGGGAAGGTGGAAAAAGCTAATCATACTCTAAAATGATACCTTACTAAACTTAGCCCAGAGGCCCAGGAAAATTGGGTTACTCTCTTACCAATAGTACTTCTCAGAGTAAGAACAGCTCCAAAACAACCTCTAGGACTTAGCCCTTTTGAGTTATTATATGGAAAGCCATTTCTTACAGTAGACTTGTTATTAGATCAAGATTATAATACTCCATCAAATTTTTCACTTAAGGTTGGTTTAATGGTAAGTTACTTAATGAGTATACTGATCACATGCTCCCCAAACCTGATTTAACTACAACTGAAAGTCCGCCGCACGTAAGTCCTGGAGATATGATTTATTTAAAAGATTGGAAGTCAAATACAGCGGGGGATTTAAATCCAAAATAGAAAGGTCCATATGTACTCCCACTGCAGTAAAATTAGAGGGGCACTCTTCATGGGCTCATATCTAGAATAAAACCTGTACCTCCTTCACAGGAAACCAGTGAGCAAACTAACATGCCTTCTTACACCTGTGAACCTGTAGAAAATCTAAAATTCCTCTTCAAACAACAATGAAGGTTGTATATTTTCTCCTTGTTTTCTGTTCATCTATCTTAGCTGACAATTCCTTTCTATAACGGGCACAGTATTATACTGAACTGCGACCTCAAACAACTTGTTGGATATATGGAATTTGCTCAAGTCAAGTTCATCTGAATTCCCTGGTGGGTTTTCCCCTTTGCAAGGCACTGATTGGCACTCTCTGTATACTTATATTTCAGAAATAATATATAATGATACCACGTTTCATTGATAAATCTATCACTACTTAGAATGTTTCTTCCCAGCCCATGACCAATAGAACATGGAATTTACCAAGACATAACCAGACTTTTTCATACCCTCAAACTATTAAAATATTAACTGACTTTACAAACCCACGAATTGATGCCCTCTAATGAGTGCCTAACTTACAAAACCCCACTTATCACTATACTGAGGATGGCATATATCAAATTTGGGATGGATATTTATGGCTCACACCCACTACTGGACAGTTCAGTCCAACGGCAATTTTATGGGGGAGGCAAGAAATCATACATATGACACTTGGGCAAATAGCACATGGCATTTAGGATGGCTATCATTAGAACAGGTTCTCGGGGCGTCTGGGTGGCGCAGTCGGTTAAGCGTCCGACTTCAGCCAGGTCACGATCTCGCGGTCCGTGAGTTCGAGCCCCGCGTCAGGCTCCGGGCTGATGGCTCGGAGCCTGGAGCCTGTTTCCGATTCTGTGTCTCCCTCTCTCTCTGCCCCTCCCCCGTTCATGCTCTGTCTCTCTCTGTCCCAAAAATAAATAAAAAACGTTGAAAAAATAAATAAATAAATAAATAAATAAATAAAAGAACAGGTTCTCAAACCATTATGCTCCAGGCAGCCGATTGGCTTGCTACTGGTTGGATAAGGCGACCTGGAATCAGATGGCTGGCTCCAAATGAAATCCACTGGTTATGTGGAACTAACCACATATCCTCTAGGTCATCGTCGCACCTTAGGTTTTGCCTGGATTCACGGGTGCGTTATCCAACCATCACTTCCCCCAGGTGATCTTCCCAATTTAAAAATAAGATGGACACAGTCTAAAAAACAGATAATCACTTGGTGTCCATTTTTGCTCCATCTGTAGGATTAGAAAGTGTAATTTGGCGTATAGAAGCCCTTAATAAATGCACCGTGAAGGTCCTCAATGATTCACAGAACAGCATCTCCTTACTTAATACTTAAGTCGCACAGATAAGCAAGGCTGTTCTACAAAATACAATGGCTTTTGATGTCCTAACAGCACAAGGTGGTACATGTGACATTATTAACACAGGATGCTGTGTATACATCCCAGATGATCACAAAAATGTCACAAAGCTATTAAAAGATATGAATACCCAAATCAAGGCTCTACAAAATCTTTCCCTCCTTTTCAGTGATTGGTTACATTACTGGTTTGGAGGGGCATTATGGACAACTATTAAGGGTCTCTTTGTTGCACTTCTCATTCTTATAGCCGTATTCATCCTAACATATTGCCTTTTTCAGTGTCTCTCTGCTGAGACTCCATCACTACGATGACTTCACATCAACAGATGATCCTTTCCACAGAGATACTTCTTTACTGTCCACATTGGATTCAGCTGCCTCTGCCTTTCGTAACTCCCCTATACATTCCCAGACTGACCAATATTGACCCATAGGTAGGGACATCTCTCTGCCCCTCTTCAGCAGGAACAAGTTACAGAAGATAAGACCTTCCTCCCTCAGCAGCCTTAAAGATTTAGGGGTCAAAATTGTTGGGGGGGGGCAGAGGTGATGTGGAGAACAAAGGCCAAAGGAAATGGAGATAAAATTAAATTTCCTTATAACCTACAGCCCATTGACAAATACTTGAGGCAGGCAGGGTAAAACATTTCTCCTGAAACTCCCTACAGTCTTAATGCTAATGCCTGCTTAGAGGCAAAAAAAAAAAAAAAAAAAAAAAAAAAAAAAACCCACAAAAAACAAAAAACCTTAGCTTGAGGATAGTCAGGTGTTTAGGATCTGTAAGTCTTCTTTAACATATGAAAGCCCTTTCGGAAACTTCCCCTGGTCTTTATTTCCCCAACTCCCAAGTATACAGTCTGTCAGCCCTCACACTTAAAATGCAGCTCTTTCTGCCCATGGGTCCTGCCTCATGCTTTAATAAAAGCATCTTTTTGCACCGAAGGGGCTCCTGGCTGTCTTAGTCGGTGGAGCACACAACACTTGATCTCAGGGTTGTAAGTTCGAGCCCCAAACTGGGTGTAGAGGTTACTTAAAAATAAAATCTTTAGGGGCGCCTGGGTGGCTCAGTAGGTTGAGCATCTTACTTCAGCTCAGGTCATGGTCTCACGGTTTGTGGGTTCAAGCCCTGCATCGGGCTCTGTGCTGACAGCTCAGAACCTGGAGCTTGCTTTGGATTCTGTGTCTCCCTCTCTCTCTGCCCCTTCCCCACTTGTGCTCTGTATCTTTCAAAAATAAACATTCAAAAAAATAAAAGAAATAAAATATCTTAAAAAATAAAAAATAAAATAAAAACACCTTTTTGCATCAAAGACATCTCAAGAAAGAAACTTGGCCTTGGCTCTGAACCCTAACACTTCAAACCGCATGATTATCTCACTTAACTCTTGAAACAATCCGTAAGCTAAGTTCTGAGGGGTGGAAACCAAAGCACGGAGAGGTTTTAAAAAATGTTTACAGTGATGGAGCTGGACTTCCAACCTACTTCACCTCACCTTACAGCCCATGCCATAAAATGCCTTTTTCTAGAATACCTTACCTTTCCCATCATGACTTACAAAACGTGTGCTCTTACCAAGCTCTGCCCAGGAATTCTCAGTCTGATTTCCCAGTCTGGACTCTGGACCTTCTCAGAGGTTCCTCCTGTATCAGAAGTACCCTATGTCCCCTTCCCTCTCTGCCAAGCAAACTGTTTTCCCCACACCCTCTCTTCAAAGATTTCCTCATGGATACCTTCTCTGTGAGGTCCTCTCTTTGTGGGTGAATCTGAGATTGAGATTCTCTTGCTCTTGTGTTCACTGTAAAGCTTAGGTATTTTCCTATCATTGGATGGCCAAGCTTGTGGGAACTTTTGTGTCCACCTGGATGTCAGCTCCTTGAGAGTGTCCCAGTCTCAAAGCAGGGAGAACTTTCGTCCGCTTTCAATATGTCCTAACCAGTCTCTACTCTGAGATACTAGTTAACACATAACATTTGTAGAATATGATGATATTGCCAACAAATGTGTATTCACCTGCCTTCTCTATAAATGTAAGTGGCCAAAACCTCTATAAGGATTTTAATCAAGAGGTAACTTTTCTCAAAACTGGATTGCTTTATTTTCTGAACTTATACCTAGCTAGGGATTTGGTCATTTCATCCTTGTGTTTTATCTACCTTTACACTGTTCAGTTGCTTCTGAGTTAAAAGGGAAAGGCTAGCAATTTCCTGCTCCTTGCCTGGTCTGTTGCTAGAAACGTGTGAGATTTACTTGGCTCCGGTTTCCCTGAATATCTCTACCTTTCCAAGGAGGCATCCAAACGCTGCATTAAGGCAGCATTAATCTCTGCAGTGTTTCTTCCCGCTCAGGAGTTACCTCTTCCTGAATCCTCTTCGTTTATTGGAGGGAAATTCCTAATTGCCCTTAATTTATCACTCCTCTGACCCTGTTTCCATTGCTGATACATTTTATTGGCTTCATGAAGACAAGACCAAAGCACTAAACTAAAATAAATTAAAATGAAACCTACTTCAATAATTTAAGTTCCTGAATGTTCTCCCTTACCCACTATGGCTTTTAAGGTATTTAAAGAATATCTCATCGTGTGGCTTTTTCTAAAGCCATTCTTCCATCACTGTCTACTCCAGATTTTTCTCAGTTCACTTTTGTACCCTGTTAGTATTGTTTCAGTCCTCCTACCCCTTTCTAAAACCTCTTCTTTTTAAGCATGCTGGTTTTATAAATCAAGAGCCTTCTGTTTTTCCCATGGTCATTTTTGGTTATTCTCATGTGGTCCTTCCTCATTTAGTAGTTTTTCTGAGCAGTTAAGTCATTTCCTGGACACAGAGGGTTTCAAAGAAGCCTTACTTTGCCTTATTATCCACTTTGCCCTCAATCAACCCTTTGTAATAGTATCTGGTTCTTCCAATCCTATTTAACATCCTCATCTACTTTATAATCAACTCTCCATTCTCTTCAATGACCAGCTTCTGTGGTTCATCCTTCTATTTGCCTTTCTCCCGTGATATTACATCCGGGCTGATCAAAATTGAGCTTCCTTTAGCTTTCTGCCAATTGATTTTTAGGAGTGAGTCAAAAATAATTTTATTTTGGGCTCATGGTAACTCTTTTTCACTTGTGCCAATAATCATGTATGCTAAACACATTGATTTAAAAATAAGCACATGCTTATTGTCATAAAGCAACCGTATTTTTTCCCATGATCTACTACTAGTTATAAAAACATTTCATCTCCTTAGGTAATTATGATAGTCACAGAAATAACTTTTAAATACTGCTATGTGTCTTCTCTAAAAAACTATCTCATTTTCATGAAAACTGCCTTCTTGGTCTTAAACCATCTACACTTGTTAATACCTGTGGTATAGATGCTTCTTAGGTTTCTGATGGAAAGATTTTGCTGACTGATCCAAGCTTAGACTTTTGCCCTTTTTTTGGGGTGACAGACAGGTTTTTCTAAATTAATTATGAAGTCATTCTCATCTGGAATTCATAATATTCATGTAACAGTCTCAAAGAGCTTCATGAATAAAGATAGCTACTGTAGAGTTTGACACTCTGAGGTATAAAGGGGTTAAATTATGAGCCTCAGCAACCAAACAATAAGGCCCTGATGGAACCAAAGAGAGCCAGCCTGCCTAAATCATTTCTTCTGACTCCTCTCAAGCTCCCACCCGGTGTCCCACCTCCCGTCCCTTCTCCTTTGTTACTGGCTGTTTCCTCTGATTGTAATTCATTCTGTATTCCTTCCTGCTCCTCTGTCTTGGCTAATTGTTCTTTTCCCACACTACTTGGTTTTAATTTCCTCTAGTTATCACCTTATCACCAATGTCTACACTTCCTCTCTCTTTCTGACCTATCTCCAGTTCACTGCTGACCTGCAGGGTCCCTAGCACAACTGCTTAATTCCCACTGTACGCGGGTTTGCCGATCTCTGAAATGGGAGTGGTAACTCTCCCTTTCTTCCCAAAGCCGCTGGATCAAAATCCAGTCTTTCTGGGACAGTCTTACCAATAACAAACTATGGGCGTGCTGCATTCTGTGATTATTTTAATGAACATTCCAATCGGTTTCACTAGCAAAGCTGGAAGCTGAGAGGATATGTCATCCTTTTGGCTCTGTTTGCCCCTATTTTTAACTTTGCGAGGGAATCCAGCCACACGAGTTCTAATTTTCTCTGTGTGGCACATTCACTGACAGAGCAATTTTCTCTGTGCTGTAAAAATTTGAGTGACATCCTGAGTAAACCTATTATCTCTTTTCTGAGGAAAAAAAAATGTTCTTCTTACCCTTCCCCACAGGGTGGTGTCCTAGGAACTCCGTCAAAACACGTAGGCTCACTCACCAAGTTTCTTCACCAAGGGTTAAAATGGAAATCTTAATTTTTAAAAGCTGGTGTCATTATTGCATTAGAGAAGGAGGGGTATCCAATATTTAACGTAGGCTCATTGATCCCAGGGTGTCGGCGGGGGGGGGGGGGGTAGCACTCAAGGTCGCTATTGTTTTGTTTGGTTTTATTTTGCTCCAGCAGACTTGATCCTTCTTTTTCGTTTTAGGGTTTGGGGGATGGGGAAATGAACTGTCCCTTGACTGAGGAGGTGGAGTGGAGGCCTTTGTTTTAAGACCGCAGTTCTGATTACACCTGACAGGGCTGAAACTTGATTCCCACAGAGACTACTCACACCTTATCTTCTTCATTCGTGATGATTACAGCAGGAATGCGGCACAAGGTGTCACTTTGATTCAGTCTGTATACTGCCGAGTGTGATAATAAAAAGAAAAGTTCATTTTTTTGGTCCCAAGATTAGCTCCAGGGAGAGTTCTCTCCCTTCCATCAGTTTTTTTTTTTTTTTTTAAACTGGTCATCGAGGCTAAATCTTAATGTTCCTGGCTGAGAGTCTCATAGTTTGAGAATAATCATGTTTAATAAAAAGTCTGCCTAAGAAAAGGACTCCCATAACCTGAGCCATGGCAGTGATTTTGTGGTATTTGGATTCATGTCCGTAAAAATATTTGGACACCAGATGGTGGATTGTTAGGAGCATTCATCCCAAACCAGAAGTTTTAAAAAATTCACACACACACACACACACAGACACACAGCACGGTGGGAGGGAAAAATCATCATTAGTTTTTTTTCCAGTCATGCTGCATGAGTAATGGTAAAAGCAAGAGCTAAAACAATAAGATTACCGTGTTGAACTCTTAATGCGTTGTCAGGAATACAGACTTCAAGTAGTGCTGAAAATATGTTCTTCCTCTGAATAATGCATACTTTAAGTGCAACTCACTTTGACAGCTTACCAATTGTACATATTTTCTAAAAAACAAAATCATCCTGCTGGTAGAGGAAGCTATTGGCGGTGACCTATCTCCTATACAGGACCAGATTGAGAGGAAGCCAAATTAAACACTAAACCAACAGCCAAGGGCCCCGCTCATTAATCCAAAATGACATTTTCTCTGCAGGTTGATTTTGTTTTTAATAGTCTCAACTATCTACACTAATGGGTGGGGACACATAGGATAAATAAACCAAAACAGGATAACAGAAAATGGAATTGATATTTAACTGTGGAATGTATGTTTGTGGGAGGGTTGTTATTTATGTCACATGGTGGTCATGCTCCATGGAGCTTTGGCTGTCCCTTTGTTGTGCTAGAGCAAACGTGAACTGTGAACTGTTCTCTGAAGGAAAAATCTGGCCCTGGCCCATGGGTCCACCTTAGTTTGTGTCTTTACAGAGATAGGTCTATGCAGATACCCGGCCTGGTTCTTCACCTGTGGATGCCAAGCTCCTAGGTGTGCACCTGCATCTAATCAGAAACACAGAGTTTCGACACACGTTAGGTCCCCTGCCACACAATTTATCCTTGACTTCTCTGCTGTCTGATTGAAGAAGAGAACATCTCTGGAAGGATATATTCTGTCATTTCTTTCAGCTATTTTAAACTTAATCCCTGGATCAAGGCAGATAGTTAAAGAACTTCGTGTTTGAACTGTATCATTTTGTTCCCTCAGAGAACTGCGTTCTTGAGGACTTCACTTTGCTGTGAGGCCCTAACTTAAGTCCCCTTGGGTGATCCTGTGAGAAACAACTATGGGGAACTGAGTTGCTTTACATATTATTCATGACATCAGTATCCTTTCCGAAGATGCACCGGAGAAACTTCTTTCAGGTCTCCAGTATCCTGAGCCCCTGGTAGGTATCTTACAAAACAGGGAAAGTTTGGGGCACCTGGGTGGCTCAGTCGGTTAAGCGGCCAACTTTGGCTCAGGTCATGATCTCACACTCCGTGAGTTCGAGCCCCACGTTGGGCTCTGTGCTGACAGCTCAGAGCCTGGGGCCTGTTTCAGATTCTGTGCCTCCTTCTCTCTCTGACCCTCCCCTGTTCATGCTCTGTCTCTGTCTCAAAAATCAATCAACATTAAGAAAAATGTTTTTAAATAAAAAAAAAGAAAAAATAAAAAAAAACAGGGTGAGTTTTATGACTGATATGGTTTCTTTGTTGCTCAGAGCCAAATCTGTGGTCCCTCTGTAGTAACTGCTTGAATCCCTATGATTGGAATTGCTCTGCAGTGGCATTATTTCTTGTTTCACTTTACTGTCTTTTTCTCTTCTTCTTTTGTTTCAATTTTATTGCATGATTTTTTAAAAGTTTATTTATTATTTTGAGAGAGAGAGAGAGAGAGCATAAGCGAGTGGCAAAGGGGCAGAAAGAGAGGGAGATCGAGAATCTAAAGCAGGTTCCACACTGCAGGGCTCACACTCATGAACCATGAGATCATGACCTGAGCCTAAATCAAGAGTTGAATGTTTAAATGACTGAGCCACCCAGGCACCTCTTATTGCATGATTTTTATAAGTCACGTAAGGTACATTTTGAAATAAGTCAGGGTAGTTAAATGGATACATTTATCATTCTTATGGCATTTTCTGAGCAAACATCAACAAGAAAATAGCCCCTGGAGATACCCCCAAAAGTATGAATGATAATGGGGGAAAGTTTTTAAATATTTTATTACCCCAGGTAATTGAGAATTTGAGATACAGCAGCTATTTTTAATTAATTTGACTGAAACACAGAGGAAATTGAAGCACACGTTGATTTCAGACTGGAGGAAGAAGAAGCAAAAACTCTCTGCTGGGTAGGACACCACTACTGAGCAAACCAGGACTCACAGGAAAGGAGGAAGGTACCATCTGACCCTTTACTAGGTGGGAAATGGTCCTGAAAGGGCCCATCTGGGCCAAGGGCTGAAACCAAGGACAACCTCATCTGGAGGGAAGGGTTACTCTGCTGAAAGAATGAAGCAGGCAGGGAAATCATTCTCCAAACCCAATTCAATGCTTCATATTTCTTTTAAAATCTCATTTGTTTGTTTGTCTATTATTATGCTTAAATTTGAGCAAATCATAACCCGAGCCCTATTATCCATCCTTGATAATGACATTTATTTATGAAGGTAAAGTCCATCAACTACATGCAACAATGCGCCTGTCACTGAGGATAAATGAACAAGTCAGAAGTCCTGTTCTTAACGAGCTCACCCCTTTTTAGCCCTTTTTGTTTGTTCATTTATTCAAACACCTATTTATTATTTCATATTTATTTGTTTTATCCAATATCTCATTTAGTTATTGAGTATCTGAAGGGAGGGCTATAAGAATAATTGCGGGAGGGCACCTAAGCTATAATGCATTGGGGAACAAAGGAAGTCCACCTGAGGAGGTGGTCTTTAGACTGAGACCTGAAAGCAAGGAGCTGGGCCAGGGGCCAGGGATGGGAAGGGTGAATGCTGAGTGGATGGAACAGTGTCGGCAAAGTCCTGAGGTGGAAATGAGATGCCCGAGTTGGCTGGAGAACAGTGAGGGAGGGCCAGTGTGCATGTGATGAAGTGACAAGGTACCTGTGAGGTCGTGCTGTAGGAAAGCATTATTTCTTCTCTCAGATGCCCTCGTGGCCAACATCTTTCAGCTCCTTTAAGTCTTTGCTCAGCCACTCTTTCAATTTGTCCTAACATGACCATCTCATCTAAGTTGTAATAGCCTCCTCACTCCGATTAGTTTCCTTTGCATATATCACCTTCTAACGGTATAATACAGTATTTATTTATTACGTTTCTTGTTTGTCTCCCCCCTACCCTTTTCCATTAGCTTCAGGAAGGCACAGATTTTTATCTGTTCTGTTGACTGGCACAACCCCCAAATCTAGAACAGGGCCTGACATGTGGCAGGCACTCAATCAATAGCTGTTGAATGGAATTAAGTTGAAAGGCAATGAGCATTTTAAGCAAGGATGCAACCTGATCTTATTTATATTTTTGGAAGATAACTCCGGAAGCTGAGTGGGAAAAAAATACGTTTTAAATCCAAAAGACACTTCTCTACATGGTTCTCCATCAACTCCAGAATCTAAAACCAAGCCTTGGCCAGGAAGATGTTAAGCTTCTTTCTTTTTTAAATCACCCAGGTAGATAAAGAAATAACATGGGTATTATGGAGGCTTTACGCACATGGGGAGGAGCCACAGAAGGAAAGCCAACCACCCTATCAAGTCAGGTCAGATCAGAAGCACCCACTGCATGCATGCCTACCAACAAAGCCCCAAATAACTGGGATCAATGAAACAACAGGTTATGTTTGCGCTGATTCTCTTTGCTGTGGCTTGCTACCGCTTCGAGGAAGAAGCTATTTGCTTTTCATGTCAGAGTTAAAAAAATTTTTTTTCAGATTTCACTCAAAAGCAAAACAATTTGTACTGGTTAACTCTTTTTAAAGAAGTGTATTGAAAGAAATTGCCTCAGGATAGGGTGCTCATACTCCATTAAGAGGAGATTTATTGGTTACACAGACTTGGAAAGCCTAATCTAGGCTGATTCGTGCACTCAACAAATATTTATCAAACATTCTATATATGCATGTCCTTTCTGGGGAGTTAAAGAGATGATTCTTATACGGGTTCCTTATAAAGCTTACCTTCTAGTTGAGGAAATGACACACATGCACAAGAAGTTAAATTAGAAGAGACCAATGCAAACTGTGCCCTGAGGCAGCTTGTAAGTATTAAACAGGTGGTAAGACCAGGTGCTGTACAATCACTCCCGAGTGCTAGGCTGTGTAGTTTTCACTCCCTTAGACAGTCACATAATAAAAAAATATATAAGTGAATATAAATGAGTTTTTCTGAAGCTAAGGGTACAACATTGAAAGAACTGACCATTATTCTGAGACTGTGCCTTTTGGTCTTTTTGAGTGGTAAAATATCTTTTCTTTCATAAGATCATTGTGATGGTGGTCTTTTTAAAAAAGTCTTTATTTTGGCAGAATAAAAAAAGTTGACAACCCTATATTGGACTTTATTATGTTGAAGTCATACACTGATTCATAAATGCCCCAAACTAGAAACTGCTGCTATTAGAGCAAACAGGATGGACAGGAGGGGTTCATTGACCAAATGGAATAACCTGGGTAGGATTTTGATGGTCAGAGTGGACACAGATGGACATTATATATTGAGTCTCAGCACATTTTTGGTGAGGTGAATTTAACCATGCTTTGTGTGGAGGTTATATGAACAAAGCCACAAGATAACAATGCAGATGACCAGCTTGGAGCTGTCCTCTGTAGGGAGTGCATATAGGTGATTACTGGGAAATTAGTTTTTAGAGTAAAATTAGGGCAGATTATGGAGAGGCTTGAATGTCCAAATAAGGAGATAGACTTTAGAGAAATGGCAGCATGTTAATGGGTAGTTTTAAAGCAGAAAAGTAACATGAAGGAGTATTGTTTTTTTATTTTTATTTTTTTAATGTAATTTATTGTCAAGTTAGCCAACATACATTGTATATAGTATGCTCTTGGTTTCGGGGGGTAGATTCCCGTGATTCATCGCTTACATACAATACCCAGTGCTCATTCCAACAAGTGCCCTCCTTGAAGGAGTATTATTTTTAAAAGATTAACAAAGTCATCAAAGCACAAAGGAAGAGAATAAAACAAGAAAAAAAGGAACAGAGGGGAACTACAAAACAGCCCAAATAGCAATAAATACATGCCTACCAATAGTTATTTTAAATGTAAATGGACGGAATTCTCCAATCTAAGGACATAGAGTGGTTGAATGGATTAAAAAAGAAAAAAAAAAAAAAAGAAAAGAAAACCAAGACCCATCTATATGTTGTCTCATCTATATGCTGGCTCACTTCAGATGTAAGGACACACATAGACTAAAAGTGAAGGGATGGGAAAAGATAATCCATGCAAATGGAAACCAAAAGAAAGCTGGGGTAGTTGTGCTCATATCAGACACAATAGACTTGAAAACAAAGAGTGTAATAAGTGACAAAAATAGGCATTATATAATGATAAGGGGGTCAACCCAACAAGAGGATATAACATTTGTAAATATTTATGCAGTCAACAAAGGAACACCTAAATATATAAAGTAAATATTAACGGACCTAAGAAGAGAAACAGACAGCAATACAATAATGGTAGAAGATTTTAGTACCCAACTTACATCAACGGATAGATCATCTGGATAGAAAATCAATAAGGAAACATCAGCTTTAAGCAACATATTAGACCAGATGGGCTTAACAGATATATAGAGAATATTCTATTCAAAAATAACAGAACACACGTTCTTTTCAAGTATGCATGGAACATTTCCAAAATAGATCACATATTGGGTCACAAAGCAAGTCTTAGTAAAATTAATAGGATTGAAATCACATTAAGAATCTTTTCTGATCACAATGGTATTAAACTAGAAATTAATTACATGAAGAAAACTGGAAAATTCACAAATATGTGAATCAAGCAACATGTTACTGTAGTACCAATGGATCAAAGAATAGAGTAAAAGTGAAGTTAACAAATACACTGAGACAAATGAACATGGAAATGTAACATACCAAAATGTATGGGATGCAGCAAAAGGTGTTCTAAGAGAGCTTAAAATTCCAATGACGCTTTTCAAAAAAATAGAACAAATAATTATAACATTTGTATGGAACTACAAAGACATCAAAATAGCCAAAGAAATCTTGAGAAAAAAGAACAAAGCTGGAGACATCATTGTTCCCTCATTTCAAACTATATCGCAAAGCTGTAATAATTAAAACACTATGGTGTTGGCATAAAAACAGACACAGACCAATAGAACAAAATAGAGAACCCAGAAAATAAATCCACGTGTATACGGTTAATTAACTTATGACAAAGGAGCCAAGAATTGACAATGAGGAAAGGACAGTAAGATATGGGGTCAACTGTGAGGAAAATTTAAGTTTGATTACTGGCTCCTGGGCACTTGATTGCTTTATTTAATTGGCATGTGAGCAAAGGAAAGTGATAATTGAAGTATGTGTTCTAAAGGAACACAAACATAATGGTCACTTGTACACTGATGTTTACAGCAGCATTAGTCATAATAACTAAATCATGGAAGCAACCCAAAAGTCCACCGCTGGATGAACAGATAAGCCAAGTGTAGTATACACATACAATGGAATATTATTCGGCCTTAAAAAGGAAGGAAATTCTGACCTATGCTACAATATGGATGAACCTTGAGGACACGATGGTAACTGAAATAAGCCAGACACAAAAGGAGAAATACTGTATGACTCTACCTGTATGAAGTACTCTGTAAGTGGGTATTTACAAATCTAAAATACAAACCATCTTAGAGTATTTGACTACTCTGAGAAGTCAAAATCATAGAGATAGAAAATAAAATGGCAGTTTCCAAGGGCTCTGGGGAGGGGGAAATGGAGAGTTGGTGTTTAATGGGTATAGAGTTTCAGTTTTGCAAGATAAAACTAATTCTGGGAATGGATGCTGGTGATGGTTGCACAACAATATGGGTATATTCGATGCCCTGAACCGTACACTTAAAAATGCTCAAGACAGCAAATGTTACATTATGCATATTTTACCACAATTTTTTTTAAAGAAGGAAAAGATAAAAATGATGACCACAAATAGCTCATCGGGTTTATTGGTACAGTGTTTCTGTTAACGAGGTCTGCAAAGTGCTTTGCAACCATTTATTAGCTTTGGGATGTTTTGTCAAATCAAAGTACATTCTTTAGATAAGGAGTTTGGTTTGCTTTGATATTTAATGACCTTCCCTTTACCTAAGGCACAGCATTTCCAGATGTGCAACACCACCAACACCGAGCCCGGCACATAGTAAGTGCTCCGTAAACATTTTCAAATATATAATTACCGGCGAAGGCTAACATCTATTCTGAACATTTATTTAGAAGCAGGTTTATCTTGAAGCTGAGGAAGCTTAAGCTTCAAAATCTCAATTTAAGAAGCCCTTCCCAGACCCTGGGAGGGGCCTTAGCAACACGTTCATATAGTCCTATATTCATATAAAACTTGCAAAAGTGAGATTTATATTCTTTTTATGAAAGAGGGCCCCCAAAGTTATATCATCTTCAGGTCCCACAAAACCTGGATGGGCTGCTGTACTTACTGCCTTGGTAACGACTTGCTAACTCCTTTCTGTGGTTGCCTGGTAACCCTCCTGACAGCCGTGTGTTCTCTCCATTTCTCAGATGAGGAAACTGGGTAACTTGACCACAGTTACTCCACAAGGCAGTGATCCACAAGGATTTGTCCCCTGGCATGTGGGGCTAGCATGACAATTCCACCGAGGAGGGGAGGCCAAGCCTGACTCCAGTCAATGTTAAATTAGGTGTGTACTTGATAAATACTATAATTTCACTTGATGTAACTATAATAACGACAATGATGACTGGTCTTTTAAAATAACCTATGATTTGGGGAAAACATGTATCCTACAGGCTTCTCCAGCCCCCGTCTCCATTTAATATTCTTGTTTAGTAGATGGAAGGAAATTTAGGGAAGAGGGGGGAGGAAAAGAGCAAGCCTGAAGAGGGGAACAGAAGGGACAGAGATGCAATCCTGCATTAACAAAAATTCTCCACATGCTCTCCAGCATTTCTCCTTTTCTTATGAGGGATGTGCAAAGGCACTTTGTCTCCTAGGATGTTGCATTTCGGTTTTATCTAGCATTTGTATCTGCTCTGGCCCCCTAGGACTTCTACTCTGGAGGTGCTATTTCTAGTCTGAAAGCTCCATAAGTCAGAGGGCAGAAAGGAATCCTTCCTGTAAACATCCTCTGGGCCACTCCCGGAAAAGGTAACCAGCAACCACTGCTTCCTGTCTTTATTCTGATTCTTGGAGCAAATAGTACAATTTTTTACTTCTCTAAGATTTCTTGAGACCCATGAGAGAACAGAACTGAAAAGTCACAGGATTAAAAAATTTCCTCCTCTTGGGATGCCTGGGTGGCTCAGTCAGTTAAACATCCGACTCTTGATTTCAGCTCAGGTCATTATCTTACAGTTTGTGAGTTCAAACCCCATGTAGGATTCTGTGCTGATCGGTGCAGAGCCTGCTTGGGATTTCCTGTCTCCCTCTCTCTCTGCCCCTCCCCTGCTCACCATCTCTCTCTCTCTCTCTCTCTCTCTCTTTCAAAATAAACAAACAAACAAACAAACAAACAAACATCAAGAAACCTAAAAAATAAAAATAAATAACAATAAAAATATCCTCCTGTTGAGGATACCACTGTCTTCAGATTGAGAGTCTCTGGCTTAGAAACCTCCTTCACACTCGTGGCTTCCATCAAGACACTGGGCCTAGCACTGTGCCTGGCACTTGGGAAGTGTGCCAACTGACTCCCACCCCTCAGAGAGGTGCTGTCAATCAACCCAAAGGCAGCATTCACCCACCCACCCAGATTTCTGTCCCTTGCCAGTAATCAAACCTAAATTCTTCTTCATGGTTCACCCCGTATCTTACTGCCAAGGACAAGGGCAATGTGTCAATGGAGCCATGATCATGAAGTCAAGAGATCTGGGTCCTAGTCCAGCAGTGCAATGAGTGTTAGCCACTCAAGTGATACCGGGGCAAATCCTTTCATCTTGCTGGGCCTCAGCGTCCTCACCTGTCCCATGAGTGATTTGGACTCAGGTTTCTTTTCTAGGGTGATTGACTCAGCCCATGTCTTGGGAAATCCCCCCCTCCAGGGCAAACTGGGACAGGACAGCTGGTCACCCTGCCTTTAGCAAGTACTCAAATCTGACACCAGGTTTTTAACATGTGCTTGATTAAATGGAATAAAGCTCTTTGCCTCTACCCCACCCCTCAGGAAATATTAAAAGGGAATTCAGCAGCTGAGTCAGGCTGGGACAAAATTCCAAATGTGTAATTTTTAACAGGCCTTTTGGGAAAAGGTTGATTTCAGATTCTGTTAAGAAGTCATCCCTTACAAATGTTCTGGTAAGGGAGGTTTGTATGTTAACGATTAGACAAGAGCTGTTAAAATCTCAGTCGAACAGCTTAAACTATTTCCTACTTTTAATAAATAGCTTGGCTTCTCATGGAACCACCGTAGAACAGTAGGATTCCTTTCCCCCTAAAGTGTGCACTTCTAGGTCATGGGGAAAAAGCAAAATAAAACCCAGCAACAACAAACAAGCAAAATTAAACTAAGGTCGGCTCCTTGTCTGATCTGCAGCTAAAAGGAAAGCTCAGTCTGGAATATGTTTCAACTTCCCCTCTCTTATGTAGGAATGTGCTGACGTGCCTGCTTGAAACCCCAAATGAGCCCCCTTTACTGGGGAGGATGATTCAGCCAGATTCCAGCTACCATCAGCAAATAGGCAGGGCTGGTGGGAGCAAAGTCAATGAAGATTCTAGGATTGTTAACTTCTAGGGGCCAAATGGAGTCCTGGTTGATTTGGGCAAAAGAGGCATTTCAGCTCAGTCTGTCAGTTGCCTATTTTTAGATTATTTGAGGATTTGACCCTGGGTCCGTGGGCAGTTACAGAGCATTATTGATTTGACTGGTCTTGACAAAGGACCTAAAAGTCAATCTTGGTCCTACATGTACAGCCTCTTCCCCACGAGTACATAGAAATGAAAAAAGGGGTGTCTGGCTGGCTCAGTCAGTAGAGGGTGCATCTTGGGGTTGTAAGTTTGAGCCCCACATTGAGTGTAGAGATTACTTAAAAAATAAAATCTTAAAAAAAAAGAAATGAAAAGACAATTCCCTATATCAAATATTATTCCCTATAGACAATGGTTTAGTGACCCCTTTCTATGGTCTGTCATGATAGAATCTAAGCCTACAGATCAAGTTATATTTTACAAAACTTTTCTACACATACATCATTCAAACTTCATTGAGATAATGTATGTAAAGTAAGACATTATTATCCCCATTTTATAAACACAGAAATGGAAGCCCAGAGAAATTAGGAGTCTCGCCCACAGACACAAACCTGGTAAGTGGCAGAGCTGGGCTCAATCTTAGGTCTTCCTAATTGAAATCAGAACTGTCATTAAAATGCAAACCAAAGTGCATTTTGCTTATTAAAGTATTCCTTCTAGCATTTTTGCTACTCTTTCTCATACTATTGATACCATCTAAAGGTAATGATTAACAGGAGTTTAGAGAGAGTGTTAAAAAGGAAGAAATTCAGAAACAGTGTTGCATACCACTTACTTTTAAAGGAGCCACAGGAAGAAGAGAAGCCAGCAAAGGGGTCAGAGAAGGGGTGGAGGACTTAACCAGCTCAAGGCTGTCTCCTAAGCCAGGGAGGATAGAGGAGACTTCATCTGTAAGGACTGATGATTAACAATGACCACTCCGGGGTCTGGTGTTCAGGGAACAAGAGCAAGGGCTTTGGATGGGGGGAGGGGAAGAGATCCAGGGCACAGGTGAGGGCTGGCCTTGGAGAGGAACGTGGGCAGTTGCAGATGGAGGCTTGCAAGAACAGAATAAAAAGATACAGAGGCAGACATTTGATAGCCTTAATGATACCTCTGTAGAAACTCTCTTACTATGTTTTTATTTTCTCAGCAAGCGAGTAGTTTTGAGGAGAGAGGAGAATCAGTGAAATCCTCTCTTTAGAAGGGGAGAGTAAGTCATCTGAGGAAACCGGTTAGGATCTCCAGGCAGCACTAAGGGTTTGAGGTCACTTAAGATTCGATGTCGTTGTTGGGTCATAAAGATTGAACCACCAATTCCCAGGCCTCCCTTTGTCCCCACCCCTCAAGTGTGCTCTGCTTTAAAACATATAGCATCTATTATTTTATTCAATCTACAAACATTTGTGTCACAATTAACCTAGTTCCTGGTGCATAGATGCAGTGAGGGCATGTTCTCTGCAGGGTCAGGCTTGGAGGTGGGGAGGGAGGCGTGAGAAGGGGTTGGAAAGGTTGATTCCTTTGGGGCTTTGGCATCCATCCCCCATGTACAGAGGGAAACGGATGCTTCTTGCAGGCAGCAAGCTCCTTCGGGATTGAGGGGAGAGGCAACTGGAGAACATGGCTTTAATTTGAGAACTGAGTGAACTTTGACACATTGAACCCCAGAATTAGACATTACTATTTAGGCATACTCACCCAGGCCCAAGCTTCAGTGGACCTCCATAGCATGGAGGAGAAAGGGCTGAAAACAAGTGACCTAATGTGGGCATATCACTGCCAGGAGGAGAAAGGCAAGGAAGGTGTTCCCATCTGATGCAGGTCCCAGTTTCTCCTTCCAAAGTCACCAGTCAGGTACATCATTTTATCTGGAGGGGGTTGGTGGGGGAGGGCAAGTGGGAGAGAAGGAGGCCAGGAATGGGACATAATTTATGTGTCATGGAAGGAAGTAGCAGGTATGGGGATGGAAGTTTCCCTCCGAATAGTCATGAATTGAAAGAAAGGTCTTGGGGACCATGAAAGGCTACCCAGTCCCCTTACCCCTGCTTTAGCCCTGAAGCAAGCACCAGATAGGTAAAAGGGAGTGGGAACTTTGAGGATATAAACAGGAAATTGATTACCATGTTGACCTATGTAATCTGAGCTAACCCAACATGGAAGTGAGATAGTGAAAAGGAGGTAGGACCAATCAATTGGGACCCAAGTGAGGTCAAAGAATGGTTGGCTTTGAAGTTTCAGGGAGAATGTTCTGGAAAGGTCACATAGCCTTCCACATATTTGAAAATCACCATTCTGGTCCTCTTGAGTCTTTTTGCTGCAATGAAACATACCCAGTTTCTTCACTGGTCCTCATATGAGAATATTTCAAGTATATTTTTTAAAAGCCTGGTTGCTTTCTACTGAGCATGCTCAATCTTGTTCCTGTGAAAAGATGGCACAGGGAGACCATAACAAAGACTCTGTCCTACAGAAGTAGGCAGGGATCCCTTCTTCCCCTGGTCAGAGACACCCTCCCTCAACAGGTACTGGAAGCCATGGATCTCGTTCCCCTTTCAGTGGTTCCCTCCCCCTGATAACTCACCCTGGGCCCTCTGGCTACCACAACCCCTGGGTCTTTTTTGTGCAAGTACTGCTGCCAGATGAGGGCTCTGCCGTGGCATACCTGAGTAGTTGGGTTTTTTGGACCTCATGTGTGTATTTACCCATATTAAATAGCAAAGTTTGGAGGAATGATTTCTTTGCGGGTCATTTCAACTTTTACTAAAATTCTTTTTTTTTTTTTTCAACGTTTTTATTTATTTTTGGGACAGAGAGAGACAGAGCATGAACGGGGGAGGGGCAGAGAGAGAGGGAGACACAGAATCGGAAACAGGCTCCAGGCTCTGAGCCATCAGCCCGGAGCCTGACGCGGGGCTCGAACTCACGGACCGCGAGATCGTGACCTGGCTGAAGTCGGACGCTTAACCGACTGCGCCATCCAGGCGCCCCCAACTTTTACTAAAATTCTTAATGACATTTTTATCAATCTCTTCATCATTTACTATTAGTCTCAGAGTTTTTGGTAGTGAGGGAAGTGTATACTTGGTTTATGCGTATTTTTTTTTTTGAGAGAGAGACAGAGTGTGTGTGTGCGTGCACAAGTGGAGATGGTGGGGGGGGGGGGGAGAGAGAGAGAGAGAGAGGGAGAAACTTAAGCAGACTCCATGCTCAGCACAGAGCCCAACATGTGGCTCGTCCCCCATGATCCTGGGATCATGACCTGAGCCAAATTCGAGAGTTGGACTCTTAGCCAACTGAGCCACCCAGGCACCACATTGATTTATATCTACTGATTTAGCAATCACATACATTTATTGAGAACTTTCCAAAAGGTTGGTACTAGAATACAGCAGTAGCAGACAAACCAGACATGGCCCTGCTTTCACAGAATGTGCAGGGCAGGATCAGAAGGAGCTTGTGGTTTGTGTTTTTGCTTAGGCAAGATTTTAACTTACCGAGAGACCTGAACTTATTTGTTGGAGTTTCTTCTTTTTTTCCTCTCGTTGTAACAGAGGACTTAACTCTTACCCCTTTGAAAGCCAGGCTCCGTACTTGACTTTGGTACTCATCTCCTCTTACCTACTCTCTCTCTTTTCTGGGGGATTCCCTTCAGCTCATGCACCTGCTCACCTTCAAAACTCCTTTCCTTGATCCACATTGCCCTCTCCAGCCACTGCACTATTCCTCGTACTCCCTCACAACAAAACTTCTTGGAAAAGAAAAGAAAAGAAGAGAAAAGAAAAGAAAAGAAAAGAAAACCTTCCACGTGTGGTGTATTTGAGGCTGGAAAAAGCATGGATGTGTTTGGAACAGCTGTGAGTGCTGTGGCAGAGAGCTGATAAACGAGGAAGAGCACTTTCCAGAGGGGGAGGCCCGGAGATCAAAGCCCTCTGCAAATATTCTGATAGAAGGCAGCTGTGTCATAGCAAAGCAGGCTCTGATTTTTCCTCCAAGAATTTTGCAGAGTCCTGGTCCTACCATTCTTTAGCTGATGTGACCCCGGTCAAGTTACTCAACTTCTTTGAGCCTCTGTGGTCCTCATCTATCAAGTGGAGGCAGAGACATCTCCCCCATAAGTTTTTTTGTGATAATGAAATAGAATTCCTGAAAGTGTGAAACAAATATATTTGTAAGTATTATTGTACAGAAATATTTCTTCACTCCATTTAAAGGAAGGGGTCCACCCCAGTCCGAGTCTGGGCTCCTCCAAAATGAAAGTGTGAGCCAAAGGCTCGCACACACAGCCCCCATGTTGTACATTTGGGAATGTGATCCTGAGGAGCAGGACTGGGAAGAGGAGGAGTAAACAGGGAAGGAGGGAGGGAAGGGCTGTTCAAGGATGTGTTACTAAATTGGTCAGGGCTATAGGAACTGCAGGTGACTGGTGCTCAATCCCAGATGAGCTTCTGAGGAGTCTTATGACGAGCGTTTCAGAACCCCCCCTCAGAGGACTTAAAGGGGAGAATTTATCCAAGGATTTGTCCAATGATCAAGGGTGGCCTGGTGGGCATTGACTGGGCGGTACATGCCCGAGTTGCAAGTGGAAGGCCATGTCACATACCTTTGCAATTTACTCAGAATGGGTGCCTGGAGCAGTGGCTGGAGTAAGAGGTGGGGTCAGGAGGACTTAAAATGCTGCACAAGATATAGCCCATCCAACACAAATGGAAACGAAGAAGATGGTGACATGACTTGGCTTTCGCATTTATAGCAGGGATCATAAGCCACTTCCTTGGAGAAAAAGAGAGTAGCCATTAGTTATCTATCCTGTGTTTTTCCAGACACTGTGTGTTTCTGTGCAATCAAGAAATACAATCCCCAAATGCCCTGCCTGGCTTTGTGTACCCAACTATAAGTAGAGAAAGTAGGACCTAACTGAAAGAGATTCAGACGGAGGCCTTGAGTAGGCTGCTTAATTTCTCCCGTGAAGCAAGGGCAGGCTTATGGGGTAAATTGCTACTACTGCTAGTATTATCTTTCCTCCCTATATTATAGAGGTTTGGGGGGAGAGTGGCAGGGAGAAGGGAAATTCATGTGAACATGTTTTGTAAACTAGTTAAAATTATTCCCATTTGGGTATCATTAAACATTGATCACTAAAGTTTGTTTTTCTAAGATATTCTTTTTTTAAAGTTTATTTATCTGTTTTTAGAAAGATAGATGGGGAGGGGGTAGGAAGGGGGAGAGAGAGAGAGAGAGAGAGAGAGAGAGAGAGAGGAGAGAGAATCCCAAGCAGGCTCCGAGTTGTTAGCATGCAGCCCAATGTGGGGCTCAACCTCAGGAATCGTGAGACCACAACCTGAGCCAAAATCAAGAGTCAGACCCTTAACCAACTGAGCCACCCATGTGCACCCTAAGATATTCTATCATAATCAGAATAATTCAAGTTCAATCAACTCAAAACAATAGACCTAACTACCTACTTTGTGCCAGGCCCTATGTAATCCACTAAGGATTCAAAGATGCATAAAGAGGAATGACATAAACGGTTATGCTCATTCTTGAGTACTATTATTACAGGAATGAAAAGTAGCAGCATCAGGGGGCGCCTGGGTGGCTCAGTCCTTTGAGTGTCCGACTTTGGCTCAGGTCATGATCTCACGGTTTGCGGGTTTGAGCCCCGCCTCGGGCTCTGTGCTGACAGCTCCTGCTTCAGATTCTGTCTCTCTCTCTCTGTCTCTGTCTCTGCACCACCCGCCCCCACCCCCTGCTGCTTACACACACTCTCTCTCTCTCTCTCTCAGAAATAAACATTGAAAAAAAAAAAAGTAGCAGCATTGAAGCTTTGCTAGATGGAGCTGTTCAGAAACAAACATCTTACAGGTGTTGAAAATGTGGATATGTTTTCCAGCAGTCAAAACCATTGAAATAATTAGACTTCTTGTAACTTTCTCTAATTTCCCAAATGTAGCATTTGTTTAATAGGGAGTAAAGTATAGCGTTGCTCTTGTCTAGGGTGTTTATCTAAAATTACCCTCCTAAATTCAGGAGTACTTTTCGAAATGTTTTCCTTTTTCTTTTTCTTTTTCTTTTCTTTTCTTTTCTTTTTTTTTTTTTTTTTTTGAGAGAGAGGGACAGAGAGAGAGAGAGAGAGAGAGAGAGAGAAAATGCAAACATGTGCGCATGTGTCCATGTGAGTGGGGGAGGGACAGAGGAAGAGGGAGAAGAGAACCTTAAGAGAGTCTCCAAGCCCAGGGCAGAGCCTGACCCAGGGGTTCTATCTCACAATGGTGAGGTCATGACCTGAACCAAAATCAAGAGTCGGGTGTTCAACCGACTGAGCCACCCAGGCACCCCTTAACATGATTTTTTTTTTTTAATTTATTTTTGAGACAGAGAGAACATGAGCTGGAGAGGGGCAGAGAGAGGGAGACACAATCTGAATCAGGCTCCAGGCTCTGAGCTGTCAGCACAAAGTCTGATGCAGGGCTTGAACCCACAAACCATGAGATCATGACCTGGGCTGAAGTCAGACACCCAACCGACGGAGCCACCCAGGCGCCCCCAAAATAATTTTTAAACAATTAAATACACATGTACAGGATTCTATGGCAGCAAAAATCAATGAATAGGATGAATAGTCAGGAGATCCTTGGTCATTTATTATGCACTCAAATGCAACTAACTCCTGGAAAGAAATCTATTTTGCACTGATTCAGCATGTACTCTAGCACATACAATTGAAACAAATTGTACTCTACACACATACAATCAAAACAAATGTTTCAGAAAACAATAGTTAAATGAAACAATGTTTGCCTTTGCTATGTGCAACGGATTCTGATAATTTCTATTTTCTTCTTTTTAATTTTTAATTCCATTATAGGAGTATACTAGAATATATGTTCAATGTAATAAATTCAAACAGGGCAGAGGTAGGTGTAGTAAAAGCTAAAATACTTTCCATCTTTCCAAATCGAATTTGCCAACTCACCAGAGTACTAGGAATTAACAGTTTGATGTATATCCTTTGACAGTGTTTTCTACACATTTACATATGTATGCACACACACATACAACTGTTTTTGATATTGTTTTTTGTAAATGTGAACATACATATTCTATTGTCCTGAAATTTGATTTTTTTCTTCTCTCTCTCTCTGAAGGTATTTTTATGTCAATCCATTATTATCCACCTCATTTTTAAGAAAAGTTTGTAGCTTTCTATTGCATGAGTGTATATGATTTATTCAAAGTATTACTCTACTATAGGGCAGTGAGATCATGTCTAATTTTTTTTTTTACTATTTTTGTTTATTATTTTTTTTTTAGGTTTTATTTATTTTTGAGACAGAGAGAGTCAGAGAATGAACAGGGGAGGGGCAGAGAGAGAGGGAGACACAGAATCAGAAGCAGGCTCCAGGCTCTGAGCCATCAGCCCAGAGCCCGACGCGGGGCTCGAACTCACGGACCGCGATATCGTGACCTGAGCTGAAGTCGGTGCTTAACCGACTGAGCCACCCAGGCGCCCGCCCCTGTTTGTTTATTTTTGAGAGACAGACCACGAGTGGGGGAGGGGCAGAGAGAGAGGGAGTCACAGAATCTGAAACAGGCTCCAGGCTCTGAGTTGTCAACATAGAGCCCGACGAGGGGCTCGAACTCACGGACCGTGAGATCATGACCTGAGCCCAAGTCGGATGCTTAGCCACCCAGGTGCCCCTCATCTCTAATTTTTAATGGTTTCAAAGAGTGCTACAAGGAACGTCTTTATGCATATGTGAACATTTTCGAGAAAGGATCTTGGAAATAAATAGATGGGAACATTTTGATAGATGTTACCACGGTGACTTCCTTAAAGGCCAGGTCAGGGTGTACACTGGATGGATGATAATCAGTTTGTCGGATTTTCGGGTTATTTATTTCTTGGTTTTAAGTCTGGCTCTTTGAGGCCTTTCCCGTCAGGAAAATTATAAACGCTCTCCCATATTTCCAGTTCGTACTTTTATAATTTTGTTTTGTATTTTAACACACAGCTTTTAAAATCTATCCATTTTTATTGGATTTCTGAGAAGCAGAGATAAAACTTTATCTTTTCCAAATGGACAGCCAATTTTTCCAACAACATTTGTTAATATTCTATCATTATCCTCTGTTTTGAAATGTTACCTTTATCTTATCTTATATTCTAAAGATGTGGTCTCCGGCCTGTGCCATTTGAGGCATTATCTATTTCAGCAACCCCACGTTATTTAATTATGGAATCTTTATAGTTTGTTTGATAATTGGGAGGGCAATATTGCCCCTGTCATTTTTGTTTTTGCCATTTTCCCGGCTATCCTTGTGTATTTACTTTTTGGACAATCTTTATAACCACTTGATGTTCCTTGATAAAATCCTTTCATGGTTTCGGTCAAGATTGCTTATTATTTTCTGTAATGAAATGTTATCCGAAGCCATTCATTTACAATAAGGCGTGGAGGAAGAGGAAAAGATCAGATGTTTGAGGAGAGTGAAGTATGAAACAATTGTTATGGATAATAGAGAGCTAGCTTATTAGATTGTCCTGCAGATGAGGAGGCAGCCAAGAATTTATAACAGCATCTATTTCCAGTTTGGGTGATGCTTTCCATCAGTGCTTAGCCGCTAAGTAGAAGGCCAAAGAATGGGTTTCTGGGATTGGGTGTGGCTAAGATAAGCATAACAGAGGGAGGGAGGGAGAAAAGAAATTAAGATATTTTTATTTCTTGGGGTGCCTGGGCGGCTCAGCGTCCGACTTCAGCTCAGGTCATGATCTCAAGAACCCCTCACAGGGCTCCCTGCTGTCAACCCAGAGCCCACTTGGGATCCTCTGCTTCCCTCTCCCTCTGCCCCTCCCCTGCTTGCACCCTCTCTCAAAAATAAACATAAAAAAAAAAAATATGTATGTTTTCTATTCACCAAATAAATGAAGAGGCATTTAACTTTCCTGTTGTGTTGTTTCAAATATCTTTTTTTAAAAAAAATTTCAATACAGTTAACATGCAGTTTAATATTAGTTTCAGGTGTACATATAGTGATTCAGCACTTCCATACATCACCCGGTACTCATCATGACAAGTGCACTCCTTAATTCCCATCACCTATTTGACCCATCCCCCACCACCTCCCCTCTGGGAACCATCAGTTCTCTGTCGTTAAGGATCCGTTTCTTGGTTCGTCTCTCTCTCTCTTTTTTTCTTTACTGGTTTGTTTCTTTAAACATGTTACTAAAATAAAAATGTTAACCTGTTGGCAAGAAGGTTAAGTGACACTGCTCTCTGTATTGTATAAATAATTTATCTTATATGTATTACCATGTTATATTTGAGATACTTTCCTTGTGTTGACAGGAGAACACTTTTGGTGTAAACCCCTATTTCTTGAGTGTGTATATATTTCCCTAACATTTTCTTCGGTACTAAGCATTCTCAAATGTGCTCCCAAGGGGATCTAGAAATGTTGGTGCGTATCCATTTGACTGTTTAGGGATTTGTTAGAGTGTGGGAAAATTCTGAGGCATTTTCAGGTTACGACATCTGAATACTTCTTTGCAGGTCCAAAGGACAGTTTATTTTTAAAATTATAAAGATACTATAGTCTTGGTCCTCACTGAGAGGAGAAATTGCTGCTATTTGGAAGAAATCCCATTCAAAATAAAATCCTGAGTTATAAAATCGAAGAGCCGAGATCTAGATGAAATGTAAAAGTCTACTAATGTTTCAAATTGTTTGTGGTTTATTATGTTTTCCTTTACTTAGACAAGCAAAGTTAAAGAACTATTCAAGAAGGCAGTCATAAGGGATTCGATGATGGATATCATAAAATCAATCATTTTACATTTTATCTCCCTTGCAAACCCAGGTGATTCTCTGTTCCACCTTGGGGACATAACTCAGAGTCTCTCCCCTGGGGCTCTCCAGACTTGTGGCATGCTCCCCATTCCCATCCCAACTGCTCTGTAGATGAGGAAAGCCCCAAAGTATTTGTAGCAGTCCCGATGATACCCAGGGCTCAACTACTGCAAAGAGGAAACGATGTCCTGTGAGAAGGTTTGGAAATGGCCTCATCCAAAGGCTTCTGCCTGCTGCTTTCATAGTTGCCATAAGCCTTCAGAATGTTCTCCATATCTGCTTCAGTCATGGCAAGCTGAACTCATGCAATTTCAAATAAGCAGTTCCTGTGCAGTCACTGAACCAAAATGTGGTCAAATCAGGTGACTGCAGTTTTTAAGAGTGGCCAGCAGCCTCATGGTCATCTGCTCTGCTCATGTATTTTGTATGATCCACCACAACTTATTCCCTGAACTTCGAGGTAAGAGGGAAAATAAACACGAAACATCAATGTATTCTTTGCAATACAACCAATTGGAAAATTCACATTTCAGATTCTGACTCCTCCTGACACTTCTTCTCCCACTACCTCTAATCAATCATAAATCTAGTCAATTTTACCTAAAAAGATACCTTTTACATCTATCCCCTCCTATCCATTGGCACGGCCAAGTTTTTTTTTCCCCCAATATAATTTATTGTCAAATTGGTTTCCATACAACACCCAGGCACTTGGTTTGAGTTTCCATCTTGGTTTGAGTTTTCATCATCTCTCACCCAGTACATTATAAAAACCTATTAGCTGGTATCTCTCATCTTTTGAAAATGTGCTGAATAGTCATTTTCTCCTTAACAGTTTTTTTTGTGGATTATCTGCCCAAATGGTTGATTTGATTCCTTCAAGTTCTGGTCCTTACCTTTGCCCCGCCTCATCTGTCATTCTCCAATTGGTGTTCTGTGCTCCAGTCAAATGGAACTACCTGCACTTCCAGCGCTGGTCCCTTTGCTCAGAGAGGATGCTCAAAATATTTAAAGAATGGGAACTGGCCAATCAGGACAAACCTGATAACCACTCAGAACTACTGCAAGAGGGCTTTCTGCTGAATATCATCTCTGCACTGTTTCCAGCACCTTGACCTTGATTCTCCTCCTGGAGAACGTCTGCAGATCTTCTACATGGTTCACAGAGGACTAGCATTTGAGCAGGGGCTGGAGGTAAGGACAGTGTCATTAGCAAGGTTTATGGACTTGAAGACATTATGATAACATTTCCAGGACCTCTGTAGAGACTACAGTATTTGCACAGTAGACACTAGTTGCAGAACCTGAAACGACCTTTTATATTTTGGGGGATGTGCTCAAAACAAAACAAAACAACACTGCTTTGTCTCTGGTGGCTTTGTAAATAGTTTTGCCTGCTTCTGTTTCTCAGAATTTAATCAGTAGGAGACATCTACCTCTCACACAGGCCTACCAGCAGATCAGCTTTTTAACCAGACTCAATCTTTTCATTTCCAAGCTGACTAGGAACATTATGTCCTGAATTGGCCTAAAAGTACAAGGAAAAGTTCCAGCACCTTCTCTAACAAGAAAGGGAATAATACATGTTTTTCCTCAGTCCAAATCATGGTTGAGTGAACTAGTCATCATTTGTCATGTTTCCTGAATCAGCATCATTAAGACATTGTTATTAAGTTGCTGTGCAAAGCAAAACACTAAGGCAGCATTGTGGGAAATGTAAAGAAGAACCAACACGATCCTTGCTCTCCCTGAGCAGGTGGCCTGCTGTGGAGATAAGACATAAACAACTGAAGGAATAACTTTTTAAAAAATGTTTATTCATTTTTGACAGACACAGCATGAGTGGGGGTGGGGAGAGGGGGACAACGAGAGAAGGAGACACAGAATCCGAAGCAGGCTCCAGGCTCTGAGCTGTCAGCACAGAGCCCAATGTGGGACTCGAACCCACGAACTATGAGATCATGACCTGAGCCGAAGTTGGACGCTTGACTGAGCCACCCAGGCACCCCTGAAGTAATAACTTCTATTAAAGCACATTATGCATCACTATCAAATAATACATACTGTGGCAGGGAAGGGAAAGCAATAACAATGTCTTTCTTTCAGTTAGGTGGAGCTTTCTGGAGGAGTTGGGCCTTGAGCCGAGCACTGAAAGGTGGGGAGAATTTCAACAATGTCCCAGCAGGAGAACCAGTATATGCTATGGACATAGATAACACAGTGTATGGTAAAGCAGGTCCTTGACCTTGAGGTGAAACTAGAAAAGTAACGGGTCAGATGGCAAGGAGAGTTGCCATTGGGGAGGCATTTGGGCTTTAGACCAGGGGTAGATCCCTTAAGTTTTTGTTAAGCAGGAGCTTGATGTAATCAAAGTAGCATTTTAAAATATTAATCAGGCAACAGTAGCTAGTCAGCAGTGTGTTGGGAAGAAATGTGGTATAATGGAAAACAGCAGGGCTCAGGGGTCAAGTACTGGGTTTGAATCTGGCTCTGCCACTTTGTAGCTGGGTAGCCTTGAATCAGTTGCTTAACCTCCAAGTCTCCATCTAATGAGAAAGCTAGAGATCACAATACCTCATTCTAAGGATTATTATGAGAATTAATAGTATTTCACATTTATGCCTCGTGTCTCATTTGATCCTTACATCACCATTTTATTTTATTTTTGTAAAATATACATAACACAAAATTGACCATTTTAGCTCTTTTAAGCGTACAGTTCAGTGGGGTTACGAACACGCAATTGTTGCACAATTGCCATCACCATCCATCCCCAGAACTTTTTTCATCTTCCCAAGGTGAAAGTCCATGCCCATTAAAAAGTAACTCCCGGTTGCCAGCCCCAGCCCTTTGCTTTCCACTTTCTGTGTCTATGTTTTCGACTACTCTAGGCACTTCATATAAGTGGACTCATACAGCATCCGTCCTTCTGGGCAGGCTCATTTCTCTTAGCATAATGTCTTCAAAGTTCATCTGTGTTATAGCATGTGTCAGAATTTCCCTCCCTTTCAAGGCTGGCTAGTAGTCTATTGAACGTCTTATATCACTGGTTCATCATGAGAAAATTGGACCTAGAGAGGTTAATCTGCCCAAAATAACATAACTAGTAAGAGGAAGAGGTAGGATTTAGACTGAAGCAATCCTATTCCATAGTGCATCCCTATCTCCCCTGTACATTCTGCCTCATGTAGGTTAAAGACCTACCGCTGCACCTGGCACAGGGTGTCTATTGCAGGAAGGCATTCTATTGTTCTTGATTATTTAGCACCCTTTCCTCAGGTCATCCTAGTTACACAATCTGTCTTTTCCTTGAGGAACTCCTTCTGTGATTCTACTACCGTGCCCCACCCCCAGCCTCATACAAGAACCACAAGAGTGAGCATGTTACCCAAGCCAGGACACTCAGAGTCTTGCCCCTTCTCCCCAAAAAGGGATTGATTCAGGAGTGCTCTCATGGGGGCACTCAGAGTCCTCTCTGGTGCTACGAGGAGGTTGTGAGCCAGGGGTCATAGCTGCCCTTTTTAAGGTAAGCAAAGAGATGGCGGAATCCTGAGCAATCGTCTGACCCCTAGATTTAAACACATCTAAAGCCAACTGTCCCCATCAACTTCCTGGATGCATGATCCAATACATTCCTGGTTTTAAGCTAGTGGGAGTTGAATTTCTATAACTTGCAAGGGAAAGAAACCTGACTTGTCCACTGGATCCACTGGATCAAGTGGTCCTCAATGGAATGGGAAGGATGAAACTAACAAGAAGTATTATGGAGCTGTGTGGTATGAGGAAAAAAGAGTCCTTCTGAGGTTTGGATACCCGGTGACCAAAATACCCTCCTCTGTTACTGAAAAGGTGGAAGAAGTTGCTATGTTGGGTACGAAAAAGAAAATTACCGGTACTCCCAGGAACTCTGAGTGATAGCTAGCTTCCAAAGGTAAATGAACAACATTATTTATGTCTGTTAACCACTCTGTCCTCTTCCAGAATCTCAAACTCGTGAAGTGTCCAAGGTCTGACTGGAATAGAACTTTTGGACTCTGACCTTTATCCTCTACCTCCACTCAGTAACCTACGAATTCTCCTCTCAGGTATAATCCATTCCCTAATTGGCTCATTCATTCATGTAACATACTTGCTGAGTGCTTATATGTCAGGTATTGTGCTATAGTGATGAGAAAATAGATATGGTTCCCTGTCTTTAAGGAGTGTGTAATCTAGTGGAGAAAACAGACATGGCATGGATTGTCACACAAATGAATATGATTAGACATTGTCTTAAGTGCTATGAAGAAAACAGTTTCATAAGAAGTTTCTCAGGGGCCTCTAATTTAGATGGAGGAGAGGGAGGGCATGAAGGGATAGCTTCTTTGGGGAAGTAACATTTAAGTTAAGGCCAGACCAGGGTGAGAGGTTCACAATGAAATACAAAGGAAAGGTAGAAACCAAAAAAGTTCGACCCAGCTGCCCAGAAGAAACAAGTGACTCACCCATTAGGAATGTGAGGCAGGGAGGTTTGAAAATGGTTGCTTTGAAGTGGAGCTACAGCTACTACCCAAGGCCCTTGGAGCAGGGACTGGAGAATAGATTAGGTATTGTATGACCTGCTGTCTGTTGCCCAGTCACCTCTTGGTGACTGCTCATTCATTCATTCATTTATTTACTCATTTACGAAATACTTATGAGTCCCTGTGAGTGGGGAGCATTATACTAAATGCTGAGGATTCAGGAGAAGGAAGGCAGTCTCTAGTCTTGTGCCCAGCAAGAGGGCAGAGGCACAGGTGGGTCCTGCCTCAAATGGCTCCAAGAGACACCCAGATCTTTCCCTTGGGAACCCATTAGACACAGGCATATGTGTCTGTTTGCGAAGCCTTCTTTGTCTAGGCACTCACCCCTCACAAACTTGTACACTTTTTTGTTTTCTCAGAGATTTTAATCTAGTCCCTCCAGCAGGAGCAAAGCTCCTTTACCCACTTGAAGCTAAGAAAGAGGTCACATGCAGCCAACATGGCAGACTGACATCGAACCCAGCGTAGCTGCCCAGTCCTGCCAGATAAACATAAGGAAAGGTCATCCAAACACAGGAAGACAGCCGGCCCCTTGCCTTTTCCTTTACCCCCTCCCCTTCCTCCCTCTGGCTCCCTTATCCCCAGAGGGTGGACCCAGCCTTTCCCAAAGTTTATTCTCAGAGTTCCAGGCTCCCACAGTGGAACGTGCTGCGGACATGGGAATACAACAGCCTGGCCAACAGGGAAAACCAAAAATATAAACGGAGAGATTTAAGAGATTCCTCTCCCCACTCCCAAAGTTGTAGCCGAAATATCTGCTTTTATTGTTATTGCTGCTTTTACTATCCTTGATATAAGTCAGCCCATTCTGGAAGGAGGCCTTCTCAAGTTTATTGCATTTGTCCGTAAACACTTTGCACAGAAAAAAATTGAGCTCTTTCTTAGGACCTCAGTCCACTGACTGGATCCACTAAACAAATACAATAAAATGTTAGGAAACAAAGTCCCAAAAGTCTTGCATCTCAAACACTGGCAGTGAGATTAACAGGAATACAAATAACACTAAAACTCCGGCGGGGGGGGGGGGGGTGGGGGGGTGGGGGGGTGATGGAATGTATAAGGCTACATTTTCTTTGAATCCACTACTGGAATTTTGTAAATAGCCAGGAACCCTGAGCCCATAAATTGGAAGTCATTCTATCTTTTACTGACATATTCCGATCAAAACAGTGGTGAGAACATAAGCTTTGGTTCTTATTCTCCACTTAGGAGGAAAAAGTTAATATTACCCGGTTGTGTACTTCCATGATTATAAATCAACATTTATGATGAAATGTTTGGTACTAATTTCAAAACAGGCACAGTGTTTGAAAGCAAAGCATAATGGTGACCTTTCTCATTAGCTGTTGCTCAAACAAAGATATGTTCCAGCAATATCCGATGCTTCCTTCCTGCCAGGGCCTCCACCCAGTGCAATTGAAAACACTTGTGTTACATCCAAACCAGAACTGAGGATGTGGTGGAGCTGAGTTTCGGCAGCATTGTGTTTATTATTACTTTCTAAGGTTTTTAATGTTTTTTTGTTTTTGTTTTGTTTTCATAAATGTGCTGTCATGAGTTGGGTTTGCAAGATTAAATATGTGGAACTATATAAATGAACTCATTGTATACTTATTTAGTCTTCTATGTCTCCATCTATTTCTTAAACTTTTAAAATTTTTATTTTATTTTTATTTGTTCTTGAGAGACAGAGAGAGAGAGAAAGAGAGCAAGCAGGGGAGGGGCAGAGACAGAGGGAGACACAGAATCCGAAGCAGGCTCCAGGCTCTGATGTCAGCACAGAGCCTGATGCGGGGCTCGAACTCATGAACCGTGAGATCATGACCTGAGCCGAAGTTGGACGCTCAACTGACTGAGCCACCCAGGTGCCCCCTCCATGTCTCCATCTACTTTTGTGGCAAATAGTTTCATAGATTCTTGACCATAAGGACACGTTTATTTCATCGCTCTTTAGTACATGTTTTTCATTAATACATTGTAGGCTAAACAAAAACAATTTTTAAGGACTGTGCTGAACTTGTCTTATGTAAAATCCTATAAATATAAATAAACACAAATCTAAAGAGAATGTGAGAAAGAAAAAGAGAGAATGAGAGACTTCTTCAGTATAGGTGATCTTCATTTTCGTCATGACTGGTGTTTCTAAATTAGGTAATATAAGTTGAAAATGATCAAAGTCAAGGTGATTTTTCTATGGAATGATAAATAAGGAAGGTTGGGTTTTTTGTTTTGTTTTGTTTTCTCCTGGTCAAAGACCCAATGCTCAATCTTTGTAGAAATAGCCATAAACTCTCAGTTTCACTATAAATGACATACTACTTTTATTTTCTACAATGAACATAATTTTATAATAGAAAATACATGTTATTTTTAAAGTAAGTTTACTTCTTTATACTTATGCAGTATAAAGCTTTCTAAAGTATATGTACATGAGTTAAAAAGAGCTGCTAATAAATCTTCATGAAAGACCAGTTGGGTGGGTGCCTCTGGCTCAGTTTAACCAGTCAGAGACAATCACTGGATCTGAGAGTGGAATCTGTCATTCTTTAAGAATTTTGCAAAGAATGGGGGGTCTCCTATATCCCCAAAGAAAATCTGGGCACTACTAGGAAAAGGGAAGGGGAAACGGACAGTAAAGAGGCAACCAGTGACCATCCAGTTCAGTATTTCACAGAGGTTGTCACGAAGATTAAATAACCTTATGGGTAAAAGACTTTGTATAGTGCCCGGTGCATATAAGTGCCCAAAGGATGGGCTGAGACTCAAGCAGCAGAGTTTCTCTTCCTAAAGTATCATGAAATGCCAGGAGGTGAGTTTGCAGCGGCCAGTAGCCATATTTCCATATGGAGTCATATGGAGAAAGTCTGTCTGTTGCCGGAGAGAGTAAAGAATAGAAACCTTTTAATAAACTTAGAAATGGGGAAAAAAAAAAAAGAACCCAGATAGCTAATGGTAATAGTATCCTCCAAATCTATGGATCCAGATATGTCTGAAACCCCCTCTGCAGACCAATACAAACCTCAAAGTCATGAGTTCAAGCATCATACTCTTTTCTACACCTTTCATCTTTCCTGCTAGTTTGCTCAATGATGCCTTCTCAGGACGCCAGGTTTTCTACCAACTCCTCCCCTCTTTCCATTTGCATTAGTCCCCTCCTGCCTTCACTATCCTCCCTTTGTAACTTAGATTTACGGTTCAACATTTCAAAAACTCCCTGGTCTCCATTTGGCAAAAATTCAATCTGTGGAGTCTAACTACCTGCTTTCTCCATCCTGAACATGAGCAATTAAACAGCAGTCGAGAAAAAAATCACACAAAGGCAGGTTGATTTCACCCCAAGTTCATGACTAGACCTCATAGAGGTTCTCAGGATGGTCAGCAATCCTCTACAATTCTCTGGTTGGTTTTCTTTTATGTTCCCTAATGAGAACATCATCTCTTCCCCACTCCATCTCTATTGATGACTTTGCTTCACAAAATGGAACTCATCCTCTATTAATTCTCTTTGCACAATAAAAGAGTTATCTTTCCTATTTAAGCCCCATTCATCTATCTGAGACTTGGATCTCATCCCCTCCCACCTTGTCAAGAATCCGCAGTATCAATTTGCCCTTCTCTAGCCTGTATCTCTAACCTCACTCGTCTAGATAGCTCTGTTTGCCTCTCCAGAGCCACTTTTTATCCTTCTCTACCCTGCCTTTGCTGGGGGAGGTGAAGTCTGTATGAACTATATCAGCAGGCTTCCTTGTCCTCTGTCCTCTGGGGGGTTGGCCAATGGGAAGCCCCAACAGGAGGTCTGAGAGAGAGAGAGGAGCCTGAGATAGGAGCATGTATTTCTCTGACTTCTTCACCTGAAAGTCTTTTGGGGATGGCTATTTCTTTGAGCAAAGTCATTGTTTTCTCAAGACAGCCTTTTCCTTCTGGCTTCTGATAATTTCTCCCTTCCCTCATTCCTTTCAATCTGAGTTACTTGTTCCACTATTTCTTGCCCCAGGGTACTCTACAATCCCTTGTAGGTTCCCTATATTGTAACTACACCATTGTAAACACTCCCTTCCTCAAATGATCCTGATGTATTTATGTTTCCTGCTGACTAATACACTCTCCCTCTCTAATGAATTCTCATCGACTTATAAATGTACTCAAGTAGCTTAGCTTCACAGATCCTTAATCTTTACCCATTATCTACTTTTTCTATTATATGCTTTTTTTTTTTTTTTAAGTAGGCTTCATGCCCAGCATCCAGCATGGAGCCCAACATGGGGCTTGAACCCACAGCCCTAAGATCAAGGTCTGACCTAAAAGCAAGAGCCAGATGTTTAACTGACTGAGCCACCCAGGTGCTCCTATCCTATACTCTTGCTCACATCCCAGATCTTGTCATCAACTGGAATTATTCCATCTCTGAAATCTTAAACTCCAGTATCTGGGCACAGTCTCCTAAACTTGTCAATACATATTTCATAATTGCATCAAAAGCACTAAAACTCTTGACTCCTACACCCCACCTCCAATTTCTTAGTCTCAGCTTGTCCTTATTCCTTCTCCAGGCAGTTTAAAAACAAAGATATTTTCCCCTCAATCTCTTTCTTGCTTAATACTCTCAATTGCATGTCCCCTCATTCTGCTACATGTCCACCTGGAAAAATCCCATTCCTGAGTCAATCCAACTATCCACCTTCTCCACTCTCTACCTAGCACTGATGGAGAGGAACATGCATTTGTACATATGGGTGGCGCTATTCTTTTACGATCTCCAAATCACCTCCAAGCCTTCTAGGCGTCCCTAGACAACATTTTCTTTCTCCTGAAAAGTAGAATTCAAACCTGCTTGAATTGAAAGGAGCATCTACACTGCCATTTTACCCTTCTCACCTCTTTCTCACTTTAACTCCAATACATTTCAGTCTCACACTGCCCACTGACGTTGTTTTTCCATTGTCAGCAACACATTCTTAATTTCTCAACGCAGTTGAATTTTCAGGCTTTGTCTTATATGGCCTCTTGAAGACATTGACCATGTTGTCAATTTCCTTCTTGAAACCCTCTGCTGCCTTGCCTTTCAGTTCAACATTATCTCCTGTCACCAGAGGTTCCACTCCTTTCTCTGTTCTCATCCTCCTCTCATTGAATGCTCTTCTCCTCTCTCCAGGTGGTCTTATCCACTGCTAATGGTCACCAGCATGAACAACATATAAGCAGATGGTTCCTAAGTCTAGGGGCCAAATTTTGCTCCTAAGCTCTAAATCAGAATATGTAATTGCTGAGACTTTTAATTTTATGTCTGACCACTACCCAGAACTCAATAGGTTACAAATTAAATGATTGATATTTCTCTTCACAGTCGGCCCAAGTCTTCCCCCTTTACCAAATGGCTCTGTTTTCCATTTCCCCAGTCACTGAGATCCATCTTTCTGCCACCATCTTTAACTCATAATGCATTGATTCTTATTCATTCATTTGGTCATCAAGCCTTTGTTGGTTCTAATTATTTCTCAACAGTTTTGAAATCCATTCATCCTCTCTTTTCCTACTGACCTCATTAGTTCTTGCTTAGAATGTTATAACAACCTTCTAACCAATCTCTATAATTCTAATCTACCCATCTTTTATACCACAAGAAGTGTAACGTTCCAAAACAAAAGTCTTACGTGTTACTTCCCTTCTCAGAACCCTTCAGTGAGTCTATTGTCTTGAGGGTAAAATCCAGACACACTAGCATGATATGATAATCTCTAATAGTGTAAATTCCATTGGCTGCAAGGAACAAACACCAGCTTCTGTCTAACTCAAGAAAAAAAGAGTATAGTTATTGGAAAGATATTGGAGAGGCTTATGGAATTGGAGGAATTGAACAACCAACCACCAGGAAGAACCTGAACCAAGACAGTTCTGAGGATTTCAGTAGCAAAAGCAAAAAAAAAAACCTTACTTAACCAGGGGGCACCTGGCTAGGTTAGTCTGTAGAGCATGCAACTCTTTATCTCAGGGTTGTGAGTTTAAGCCCCACATTGGGCATAGTGCTCACTTAAAAAACAAAAAAGAAAAAACGCTTAACCGGGGCTACCACTCATCATTGCGCTGATTGTGCACTATTTATGGTGGCCCTTCTCTCTATAGGGTTGTCGTTAATGTGACTCAATTTAAAGACTTTCAGGCTCTGTGTCCCTTGCTTCTAGGTTCAAAATTCCTAGAAATAATATTCTGAGTGGCCTGGCTTGGATGAATCAATTCATTTCTAGATTCACGGAAGGAGCACATGGCACGGATTCCCTCTTGTATACAGGACAGTCTCAAAGACCTGGGAATCACTGTGAATTGAGAGTATATCTAAATGGGTGTCTACCGCACCTTGTACGTCTTACCTCTTCATTTTTTTTTCCTCCACTGTTCCTCAAATTTTATCATATTTTCCACCATGGCTTATGTTATGGATTGAAGGTTTATGTATCCTCAAGATTCATATGCTGAAGCTCTAACCTCCACTGTGACTCTATGAGAAAATACATGACTCTTTAAGCCACCTAGCCTATGCTAGTTTGTTACGGTAGCCCGAGCTAAGACAGTGTGCCACTTGCTGTCTCTTAGAGCAAGTCATGCTCTTTCATACCATCTTGCCTTTGCAACCCGCCTGGCTTTTGTTACCTACTGTCCACTGGGACTTGAATCAATTTCTTCTCCTCACCAGTACAACCTTCCTTTCTTCATCTTGCAAAACCTCACTCATCTGTTAATAATCAACTCAAGGAATACTTCCTCCATAAGGCGTTCTTTGGCTCTTCCAGACCGATTTCATATTCCTCCTCTATAGATCGTAGCTTCCTGAGCTTGACCTTATCACAGCTCTTCCCTATTAATGAATCTGTCTCTCCTACTGGCTTGTGAGATTTTTGAGATCAAGGGGCTGGTATTTTTTTAAAATCTGTATCTGCAGAGGCAAACATAGCACCCAAATCATTCTTTGATACTCAACATATATTTGTAGAATTAATGACTGAAATTCATGGCTGTCTGGGTCCATTCTCAGTCTGCATTCAATAATACAGTCTCTCCAACTCCTTATGCATTGTTTTGTGACACAGTAGGTTATGAATGTGTGACTCTCACTCATGAGATTATTAATATCTAAAAGACAATTATTTTTACCTTTAATTTTGTATCAGCCATGACCTCTCACTCTGTACTTGTACATGTTAGATAGATAATACATTTTTGTTAAATAAGTAAAAATATTTGACAAAAAAACTAATGCACTCTAAACCTTATTAATAGATGTTCAGTGCAAAAAAAAATGTGTGTACTCCTAATGGCTCTTATGTGGCTCAGATCACATCTGAAGTATTATGTTTGATTCTGGGCAATAGCTATGTATTCCTTCCTTTAGCAAATATTTATGGAGTGCCTACTTTGTGCCAAGCACTTTTCTTCTATGCCCAGGACTTGGAAATTAAACAGACTTGGGTTTGAATCCTGGTTTTGCCATTTATTACGTATATTGGTCAGGATAGACTAGATTTTGCTGCAGAACAATCAATCCAAAAATACCAGTGGCTTAGCACATCCCAGTTTCGTTTCTCATTTATGCCGCATGTCCACCATGGACTGACTATGGCTCTACTCTGGTGGTGTTCACTCCAGGACCTGGGCTGCCTCCATCTGGGTTTCGTGGCAAAGAGAGAAAGCATGGCGAACCATACACCGGTCCTTAAAGCTTCTGCCCGAAGTGACCCACATCAAGTCTGCTCACATTGTATTATTGGTTGAAGCATCATATGAGCACATCTGCATTCACACAGAGAGGGACAAATAAGGGTGAACAGTAATATGATCTACCATAGTATGTGTCCTGACCTGTTCAAGTCTCCACTCTCTCATTTGTAAAATAATTATAACAATCTCTACATTGAAGACAAGGTGAGGGTGTAAAATGTTTGATACATGGAAGTCTCTCAGGAAATGGTAGTTATTTTGGTTTAAAAGTTTACAAATCCTAATATTCAGCTTAAGAAATTACTGAAGGGAAGCTCTTCAAGCACTTCAGAATAGAGTAAATTAGTTCTCTCTTCTTTTGACTTTTTTCTTTGAAGACTACACTTAAACTATCTGAACTATGTTTCCAGATCTAGGATGTTTTGTCCCTCAAATGATTCTTGCCAGGATCAAAATGATCTGTGAAGAAATCATTTTGATGAAAATTCTGTGATTTCTCCTTCCTCCTCCTCCTCATCTTCTTCTTCTTCTTCTTCTTCTTCTTCTTCTTCTTCTTCTTCTTCCTCTTTTTCATGTTCAAAGTCTGTTTTCCAAACAGGATTGTAAGCAACTGGGACAGAGCCATGTCTCATACCTTTTTGCATGACTAGAAACTAGTACAACTCCCCACCCGGGGATTTTCTGGTGCCAATAAAGATGTTTGGAAATGGAATTAGAACTTTAGGTTGTTGGGATGCCTGGGTGTCTCAGTTAAGTGACTCTTGATTTCTACTCAGGTCATGATCTCACGGTTCATGAGATCGAGCCCCAAGTCAGGATCTGTGCTGACATTGTGGAGCCTGCTTGGGATTCTCTCTCACCCTCTCTCTCTGCCCCTTCCTCCCTCATGCTATCTCTTTCTCTCTCTCCAAATAAATAAATATTTAAAAATATACATATATAAAATAACTTTATGTTGTCATTTCACAGTATCCACTGATTTTCTAAGTTTATAGTTACATTTTGAGATAATTACTTAAAAATTTTTTTTAATGTTTATTTATTTTGAGAGAGAGAGAGAGAGAGAGAGAGTGCGCGTGCACAAGTGGGGGAGGGGCAGAGAAGGGAAGAATCCCAAGCAGGCTCCACACAGTCAGTGCAGAGCCTCACATAGGGTTCGATCCTACAAACTGTGAGATTGTGACCTGAGCCAAAATCAGGATTCGGATGCTTAACTGCCTGAGCCACCCAAGTGCCCTGAAATATTTACTTTTAAAAAAATCTTACTTATTTATTAAATTTACACATCATTTTCTACCAAGATGTCAGAGCAAAGAGCATGGTTGTCCAATTTGGCACATAGTTCAAGTTACATGAATGCTGGTAGGATTGCTTTCTGGACTCACCCACTGAAAAACAAATAGAATAACAATTTACCGCTTTTTCATTACTCTTCCTAGCATGACTAAAAGAAATTCTATGTTCTTCTAGAAATTTGGTAACCATGTGAACTATCAAATGTGATTTAAGAAATAACATGCAGTTGGAGGCATTCCAAAGTGTGACTTTGAAATATACTATGTATCTTCCTATTTAACCTCTTAAGAAATCTCTTTTGATGTGAGGGACAGGTGTGATGCTCAGAAGTCACATGGGTGGTACCTTTTAAGAATTGTCTAAAGCACTCAACCCTGGGGCACCTGGATGGCTCAGTCGGTTGAATGTCTGACTTTGGCTCAGGTCACAATCTCACAGTTTGTGAGTTCAAGCCCCACGTCGGGCTCTGTGCTGACAGCTCGGAGCCTGGAGCCTGCTTCGGATTCTGTGTCTCCTTCTCTCTCTGCCTCTCTCCTGCTCACGTTCTGTCTCTCTCTCTCTCTGTCAAAAATAAGTAAACATTAAAAAAAATTAAAAAAATAATAAAGCACTCGACCCTGTGAACTGTGTGTGCATGGCCACCAGACTGTCCCTCAGCAATGTCACCTTGTGCAGAATATCTTTGTGATTATGCAGTGCTTTGAAGATAAGGGCAGTGGTACCTAGGCTGCCATTCAAACTAGTGGCCACCTTTTTGGTAAGAGAACAGACTGCCATGTTTGTAATCTCATTAAAATATGCTCAGTAACAGTAGGAATTTTATAGAGTTGGCACGGGGGATTAGAACAATGCTTTACGCATTTTTTCATAAGCTTAAAAAAAGGTTGCTGACAGCTGGTCTGTGTCTTTGCTAAACTTTTTTACTGGGTATTTCTAAAGTTCTAAATACCAGGGCCTAGACTGTCAAGGGAGAGAAAAGCGAGGAACCATGTACATAAACAGGGGACAAATACATCCTTTCTTACTCACAAGGGAGAAATACTGATTTGAACTAGATGTGAGTAATTTAGATTCACTCAGATGTTCCGTCTTAATTGTTGCCTGGGGACAAAACACACAGAGAGGGAAATCATCCTAACCAGCTTACACCTGACCCTTTCTTAGTTCTTCGGCATGAAGCAGTTCAGAGCTCTCTGAGTTGCGAGGCTTCCTCTCTCATCAGCTACTAAAAACCCTCAGGGCTGTGGGTTTCTGCAGAAAAGGGCACCGATGACCCTGAGAGATGGTAAGGAGCTCTCAGATCCCGTTCCATCATCTTTCTTGTTCTCGTCTCTTTAATTTTTTTCTTACCAAGCATTACCGAAAATGCACTGCCACTTAAACCAGTGGTTCCCAAACCTGTCAGACCTCAAGACCACCTGTCAAACTTCTTTAAAAGGCAGGATTCTGGGCTCTAGCACAGATCTTCTGAATCAGGCTCTTTGGGTTGTAGAGCCTAGGAATTTGTATTTTTTTAAAGAATTCCTTGGTGATTCTGGTTATCTGCCAACTTTGGGAGGTATTGAGAGGATTGCCAGGCTGTGGGCTACCTTGGTCTCTACCTTAGGTAAAAGAGGTTTACCTGGAGCTAGGATCATTTTGGCAATTAGATAGATCTGGTTAGAGCTATAGCTCTCCTCCACATACACCATGCTGTTGTAGATGCTGGGAATCTCAACCCTATGGAATATTCCATGCAGGGCCTCAGTGACTGCATGTCCATCAACATGGCAGCCTTAACTCATCACGTCCCCTGGGGGAAAATTCCCCCAACAGTGCTGCCAAGGCTGTGCTTATCACTCCGAGTTGATTTCCACCCACTCTAGCTGCTTCTCATCCTACTGCTCACACTGTATAGCGTTTGCTCACCCGTGGGCAGCTGGTTCCTTGTTGATTTTATCCAGAATCCCCTTTCCCTTGAGTGCTTATAACAGTACCTGCTAGAGGAACTCATTTAAAAGGAGAAGCCTATGTGCACATAATCCAAATTCTGCAGTTCCCAATGATAACGCGATTATGTGTGATTGCAATTCTCCAAATTCTTTCAGCCTATTTCCTGCCATCAGAGTGACGAATGCTTTGATATGCTCCCGAATTTCTGTGATGCCCTGCCACGAGGTCCTGTAGCTTGTCTCACTGATGGTGCTGAACTCAGGGTTAGCTTTAAGTGCTGGGCTGTTTTCAGAAAAAGCAGCCTCTAGCACACCTCCCACCTTGTGCTTGCCCAGAGAGATATGATGGCACAAGGGCTCCATTCCCTTCCCTATCATGCTGTCCTGCTTGGCAAACCCAAGGATTTAGTGTCATTTTAGAAAATCACAGACACTTGCTTTAGAAAGTGAGTTTAGATGTGTGTACACACCTATCTGTGTGAAGATTTTGTAAGTGCAGAGGTATGGATATGTGTGTAGATATGTGTGATATTAAGATGCACGTGTACACCAATATATTATATGACACAAATTTTTTCTAGTGTTTTTTGTATCTCAAAGAGCAATATTATGGCCATTTTGGTATCTGATGTTCATAACAGACCACAGTTGTTACCTGTGGAGATAAAATTTTTTTAACTAAGCTCTACACCCAACGTGGGACTTGAAACTCACGACCCCAAGATCAAGAGTCACATGCTCTAAGGACTGAGCCAGCCAGGCATCCCATATAATTAAACCTCAAAATGGATACCCTTCTATGTGACTGGAAGTCATTATTCAAAGTTGGGAAGCTATGCCCAGAAAGTAAGGACTGATGGAGGATGTGGCCCAGGAGAGTGGAATAGAAACACCGGTCTTCTCTGCTTCTCCCACCATCATTCCATCTGTAAGATAATTTGACAAATCCATCCCCCGCTCCCAGTTATGGAAGAGGAATGCGATAGTGGATCAGACTGCAGTTTGCAGAAAGGCATCAGGATAAGCTATAGACATTCTTTCTTTCATTCCCAAAACAACTCCCCTTCCTGATAGTGCTCCTAAGTTATTTGTCTTATTTTTTTTTTTAATTTTCCTAACTCAGGGCAAACATTTCTTTCTTTTAAATTAGGGTAACATATAAATAAATAATATAATATTTATCATTTTAACCATCTGTAAGTATACAATCCAGTAGCATTAGATTTCTGTACCTAATGGTGAATTCCTTGAGCTCACCATGCTGACTGTAGCTGGCTTATGCTGCTTCTGGGAGAGATTAGTAAGAGTGTACAAGTAAGAACCCTGGAAGCTTCCAACCTTTCCATGTCCCTCTACAGGTTTCTTAACAGTTTACTTACTTCTCAATTCAAGGGACTTCTCCTGTGGGAAATTTCCCTGTAAAAGGTTCTGCCGGGTTGGATAGGAGACACAGCCCAGCAGACCATCTCCTGTCCTCCAAGCACTCTTCATCTGCTGGGGAAGAAAGCCAGACCAAAAGAAATGAATCAAACAAAACGCAACACAAACACAAAATAAAACAAAACAACCAAATGCTAAATGGTGGAAGAAGAAGGAAGAATCAGGACTAACTAGAGGAGACTAGGAGATGAGTAAAATTTCTAAAGGAAGACAAGGGTGGTCCTGGAAGAACACAGGAAAGAACAGTGCTTGGCATATAGTAAGTGCTCAAAAATTATTGAATAAATGAGTGAAATGCAAGTGTGAATGAATAAATCAATGAGAGCCAAATCTGAGCAAAGTCTGGGGACTATGAAAGTAGAAGGAAACTTTGATGAATGGTGTGTAATAGCTCGACGTGGTCAAGATGTGTGGTGGGGAGTAGCATCAAGATGATAGGAGACAGAGGCACCAACTGGCTCAGTAGGTAGAGAACAAGACTCTTGATCTCGGGTTGCAATTCAAGCCCCACATTGGGTATAGAGATTACTTAAAAAATAAAATCTTGGGGTGCCCGGGTGGCTCAGGAAGTTAAGCACCTAACTTAGGTTCAGGTCATGATCTTGCAGTTCACAAGTTCACATCCCTCATCGGGCTCTGTGCTGACAGCTCGGAGCTTGGAACCTGCTTCAGATTCTGTGTCTCCCTCTCTCTCTGCCCTTCCCTGACTCGTGGTCTGTCTCCGTCTCTCTCTCTCTCTCAAAAGTAAATAAACATTTAAAACATAATAAAATAAAATCTTGGGGTGGCTCAGTCGGTTAAGTGTCCGATTCTTGACTGACTTCTTGATGATCTTGGCTCAGGTCATGATCTTGTGTTCCGGAGTTCAAGCCCCATATTGAGCTATGCACTGACAGTACAGAGTCTGCTTAGGATTCTCTCTCCCTCTCTCTGCCTCTCTCTCTCTCAAAGAGATAATAAATGGAAATAATTTATTTCAGAATAAATGGAAAGAAAGACCCTAAGGGAAAGATTATAGCTATAGTGAAAGCCCAGGTTAACCCCACTCTTAAGTGAGGGCCCTTAGGACAGTGGGTGGGAATGGGGGTAGAGGTGGGGTCCTAGAATTAAGACAAAATTTAGATCAGAGAGGAGATCCTATGAAGACACTCATGGAGTGAGTCATAAAATAGTAAAACAACAGCACACATTTGACAAACATGAATTAAAGGCCACTCAGGTCATCCCTGTAGCCACAGAACTGGATAAAAGTCACTGCCATCATGGCCTCCTTTGAAAGACAGAAAGGTAAATGAAGCGATTTTGACATGCTCTGAAAGTGTCGTCATAGAGGTCATGTGGTAAGTGAAATGGCACACAAAGGAGAGATTAGTGCCACCCATCTGGGGTCAGGGAAAAACCTCATAGATGACGTTTGAACCTTCTCTTTGAAGCATAACGTAGACAGTTGTCAGTCAGAGAAGAGAGGCGGGGCAATCCAGGCAGAGGGTAGGACACAGACAAAAAGAGGCATGAAATCACATGGCACGTGAAGTATTGCTTCATACCATAAGCAGCTGCTCCCTAATCTACGCAGAAATATTAAGACTGCTAGAGATTAACCATCTGGAGGACCCTCACAGCTGCTCTTTGAGAACCACTGCATTAAGGGACAAAAGGAAACCATGAGAAATAGCAAACCTGGCCAAATGGTCAGAGAAGCAGGAAAGTAGGACACTGGTGTCCAACGCTCATATGAATACTAGCTGGATTAACAAGTTGCTAGTAAACTTGATGCTTTACAAATGTACGTGGTAATTAGACTACCTTGATTCCTTACAAATGCAAATTGACCAATATTATTACCGGTTCATCTCCTGCACATCAGAAGGTAGTATCTTTCCTAATGGTCACATGTGTGCCTTTACCCATTAGCTTAAATACAGTCCTCCTCACCCCACTCGTTCTCAGTCCTGTGACAGAGAAAGGCAGCAGTTCTACCAGACGAGCAGCCTAATGCTGTGAAGCATTTGCTCGTATTTATTGACTGTCGGGTTGGTCCAAAACCCATCTTTCCAGGCTAGCACGCCTACTTAGTAATTAAAGTGAGGTTTTTATATGGCTTAAAATATTTTAATGTGACAGTTCCCTGAGGGTCCAGAGCAAAGTTTGGTTTAATAAATTTAATAACTAATTAAGACACCCTCAATTTCAACCTCCATTAGGTTAATTTTTTAATGAGTTTCACAATGTCTCTCAGAACATTCCTCCCTGGTGGTGAGAAACACACACATGCATGCATATACCTTAACGATGGATTTTAGGCTTTGAAATGCCAGGTACTAGCTGTGTAACTTTGGGAAAAATCACTGAACCTCTCTGGGCTGCTTTTTCCTGATTTATTAAAGGAAGAGATTTGGACAAGGTTGTCAAAGTCCTTTCCAGTTCTTACCTTTTATTAAGGCAACGTGGAATGACTGTTCTCAGTACATCCCCTTTAAGGGAAGCAGAGGACCCTAAACTGTACAAAATACACTGTGTGTGTGTGTGTGTGTGTGTGTGTGTGTGTAAATGAATCTCAATCTCATGGCTTTGTGCAAATAGTAGAATTAGGAATGGGTATGTTATCGGTGTACAGAAAATTCCTTGCAAGTTTTAATCAACTGGTCAATAAACAGATAAAATTTGGAGTTACCAAGATGTGTTTATTTTCCCCAGATGACTTAACCCCTCTGCTCCTGAGGGCTTGAGTTGTTTTCCCTTCAGGTGTTACATCTTGGAGAATCCCCTAGCCATTGATGGAGAAGAATAGCTCTCACCAACCTGCCTTCCTCCAGTAGGTATTTTAGGGAAAAGCAAATCACCAGCTTGCTCTTTTGTCTTCCTTCTCCTCTCTCCCTGACGGGCAGATCACACTTTGGGATATTTACCTTGATGGGGGAAGGAGGAGAGAATTTCAAAGAAAGGGAAAGAGGAAAATTAAAAGGTTAATTATTTCATTGCTACAGTGGAATGGTCCTTCCTCCCCAGCAGACTTGGGGAGTACCATCTTATTCACAAACGGGCACACACTCATGCAAGCACACACGTGGTAGAACAAAATCCCGTCTACTTAGCACCTAAAAAAAATAAATGGTACTTTAAATATACCTATTGTATAATTTGTTTAAAATCCTAGTCAAAACAGAGCATTTGCTTGCACCTTGAGCAGTAATTTAGAGGAACATGATCTGTGGAAAAACAAGGTCTGAACTGTCTCATTCAGCACAGCCAAATGTTGATTATCCAAATCCATGACAAATCTGCCTTTCAGTTTCTTTGTGACATTACTCCCTCCCCCTGCATACTTAACTCATCTTTAAGAATGAGAAGTTGGCTTGCTCTCCAATTTCTTCAGAGCTGGATCTTCCCCGAATAGCAACATGATTTTATTTAAAGTCCATTGAATTCCCAGAATTCGAGAAACATCCATATTCAAATGTTAGAATAAAAACACATTCCAAAGTAAGATGAAAAAGTGCACTCTGCTCTAAAGCATGGAAAGTTAAGAGCTGGCTGTTTGGGAAAGTTCCTGCTGTGTCAAAACCAGTTGAAAGCATTGCCTGTCTTCATTTTTAGTATTCGTAAAGGCCACGGTAACAATTTGGGGGCGTCACAGCTATGGGAGTTAAACCTATGGGCTGGTTAGTGCTAAGACTCTAAAGTCATAATATTCACTAAAGTTAGCTGGCCATTTACAATACTCAGAAATAGGGTGGAAAATACTACAAAAAGAAAACGAGAAACCTACAGAGTATTTTTTTTTCAACATACCAATAATAGGAACTACAGTGGCAAAAGAAAACAGGGACTCGGGAATTTCTAATACCTATATTATATCTTTTAAAAATCTCTAAAAATCAGCTCTATGCACGAACAGTTACAGCTTAATGTGATCATTGATGCCTTTATAAGATTGTGCCTATGAGATCATCTTAGTCATATTTCTATAGCCTAATAAGACACTCCTTTCCCTATACTCTCTGAAGAGACAAATGAAATAATTTAATATCCAGAATGGCGTCCAGAACTTTTTTTTTAGGTTGAAAATCCTCCTGCTGGGCTCATGGCTATGCTTCTACCCAAGTGCCCTAATTTGGAATAAAAGATGAAAATCCCAGGTCTTTGGAGAGCCAGAGAACTGAAAAGCCAATAATTGGACTAATTTGTACAGCTGAATCAGGAATTTAGAAACCTTCTGCCACCCCAACATTTCTTTCTCATTGCCTGCTAAAACTCCTTCTCTTCTCTGTTCCCTCTCCTTTACTCTTTTGCTTTTCCAGTTTATAAGTTTTGCCAGCTGGCACTCAGTGACCCTACTGACATTAGTTTATTTTTTGTTAATGTTTATTTATTTATTTTTGAGAGAGAGAGAGAGAGAGAGAGAGAGAGCGCAAGCTGGAGAGAGGCAAACAGAGAGAGGGAGACAGAGAATCAAAGCAGGCTCCAGGCTCCGAGCTGTCAGTGCAGAGCCTGATGCGGGGCTCACACTCATGAATGGAACTGTGAGATCATGACCTGAGCCAAAGTGCAACACTCAACCGATTGAGCCACCCAGGCGCCCCACCTACTGAACATTAGTTTAATCCAACACAGGAGCTAAGAAGACCGCCAACCTCTGTCTGTCCAGAGCCTGGAGGCAGGAAGAATCTTGCTTGAGCCTTGCTAGACCTGATTTATACACAGGTGCTGCTCTTTTGCTGTGTGTACTTTTTTGCTGAAGTAAGCATGCAGGCATGATCTATCCAAGATTCTCATTTTTATTCTGTTGCCTAACAAGGAGGAACTCCTAACCATCCTTCAGCATATTAGGGCAACAAAGTTGACTTCCACACAACAGCCTATCAAACAAATCATTGTCCCTACATGGTAGCGATGGGAAGGTAGTAACCATGGTAAACATCCCTAAAACCAGTCAGATTTTTCCTTCCTTCTTGGTAGGATGTTTGTAAGTGTAGTCATGGCAATAAACACAGAATAGCTGCCTGGAAAGGTTAAAAGCAACTTTAGAAATCCTCCTGACCAGCAGTTTCTAAACATAGTTCATGCACATCAAAATCACTTGTGGTGCTTATTAAAAAGTTGGATTCTCAGACATTTAACCAAGACATTCTAAATCACGATCTGTAGGATCAGGGCCCTAAAATGCTATTTCCACCAAGTATCTCATAGACAGCTTGGTTTCAGAACTACTGGTAGACCAATCCACAGCTAGCCACTTACTCGCTGTTGTTTGGGGGAGTGGATAGCAGCTGAGAGTGAGCACAGTGCTTCTCAGGGTAAGAGTTCAAAGCAAAGTCGGAGAAACTAAGATCCCTAAAAATAAACTGCTAATTTTTTTGAACAGACCTCCAGGTGACATCGTCAAGCCCTTGCTGTGAAAAATCTACACTGTAAAGAGGTGGAGTTTCAAACGAATGAAGACTGCACCGCAAGGTGAAGCCATGCTCCCTCTGTTACCCAGATAGCCTTTGCTCCTGAAGAATGAGCTAAGGGGAGTTGACTCTGGATCATTGGCCCATTCTGCCAATGGTAGACTCCTCAGGTCAGATAGTTGCCCTGCCTCTACATCCCCTTGCTACCCAATCACTGCCCTTATCATATAGCACTTACACAGTAAATTTACACAAAAATTGTCTATTTACATGATTTTTTTTCCACTGTGAACTCCATCTAAGGTACCTGTTATCACCATATTGTCAGTATCCTGGCATCAAGCACCCACCCAGTGTTTGCTGAATGAATGAGTTTATTTTACATGGTTCCAACTTGGTTAGAATTTTCTCTGCAGGATTCCAAATGCATTTATTTTGAAAAGCAACCCATGTGCTTCACAATTTAAAACACTGTCCCACCGGAGAACAGCAAACAACATTCACAGAGGTTAGGCCCACCTGCAAACCCAGCTGGCCTGATCTTGTAAATAAAGTCCCGTTGGAACACAGTCACGCCCATTCATCTACCTTATTGTTTATAGCTGCTTTCATGCTGCAAAGGCAGGGTTGAGTAGTTGCAACAGAGAGACAGGGACCGTATGGCCCACAAAAAGCCCAAAATATTTATGATCTGGCCCTTTACAGAAGAGTTTGCCAGCTCCTGTCCTAGAGTTGTACAGACCTGTGTGACATTGGACATGTCGCTCAATTTTTTGTAATTTTGGTTTGCTCCTCTGGATAATGGGGTAATAATGGTCTTCTATCTAAAAGGGTTTTTGCTTAGAATAAATGGGTTAATCCTTGCAAACCTGAACATACTGCGTGTTCAGCATATGGTAGCTGTTATTTTTATCACTTAAAAACTTGCCTAAATTCCTTCTTGTCTTTTTTCTGCTATTCCTCATTGCTTTAAATTTTTTAATAATAATAATAATAATAATAATTAAAAAAAACCCAGAGCATTCTCTAGCTTTAGAGCACTGCCATTTGAAAGAACTTTGGGTTCAACTACTTTTTGATGGTAAAATGCTCAGTTCCTCAGAACAGAGACTCTAAAACAAGTCTTTATTTCTATAAAAAAAAAATCTAAGACAAGATCTTTTAATAAACATGCTTTGATATGAGAAGTTTGCTTTTGCACAAGCTTCAATCGTAAGAGACAGAAGAGGGGCTTGACCTCACATACTTGGTATTGGTCTTAGATATTACTTTATCCCTGAGCTTGGCATCAGTCTTACATATTACTCCCTTGCTTCTAAAACCAAACACCCACAGCACTTCTATTAAATGTCTTGAGAAAAATGCAGGGGGGGAGGGAAGAGCACAAAATATATCAGTTTTTTTTTTTTTATTATTTGTAGCAAGAAAGGTCTGAGTGATAAATAGGAAACCAAGCCAAGAATCTCCAAAGGCATCTTTTACTTAACTTGTAACTCTTATTTCTGGAAAGCCTGCTGACCACTCCTGTTAAATTGCTTAAGTCCTTTCATCAGACAGATGTCCTGCAGAGTGGATTGTAGCTCACGTAAAGGAGGACAGCTCTCTGACTCACCTCACATCTTATTTATTCGTTTCCTTTTCTGATCATGGAACTTAAGTAGGATTTTAGTTTTTCCCTTAGCATTCAAGATTTCACCAAAGTCTTGGCATTGACCAAGGTTCTGCCTTGCAGGAATTTGCAGCAGCAGGCAACTCCTACCTTGACTTCTTTCAGTACTCATCTACCCATCTGAGGGTTTATCTGCTTGGGCACTGTGGCTAACTGCCCAGAGCATCAGGAATTTATAGTTTTTGTTAATGGACAAATCTATGCTCCATAAGTGGGACTGTAGGGTGAATGTGTGTAGTTGGGATACCTATGTGTTGAGTTAGAATCTATCTAGATATAAGAAATTTCTTTCGGAATTTCACCCTGAACTTCAAGGGGTAAGTTCACTCTGCTCTTGTGTCAGTTCGGGTCCTCCGAGAAACAGTCACCAAGAAGGAATTAGGTGTGCCCAAATTTACTGGGGGCAAGGCCCCCAAAGGATATTAAGGGGCTAGAGAGAGAGTGGCAGCAGGCAGGAAGAGTCTTCTGATTGTGATGCAGGGCTAACACATGTGAAGAGGGAAGAGGAGGGAGAACTGTGCTGTAGCTCTACTCTGAGCTGAGATAGTCTACTAGAGAGGTCTTGTGTTAGGCAGAAATGGCCTAGCTCTACAATAGCCGTCCCCCCGCCCCCATCTCAGGCATTGGCTGGGGCCAGCCTAGGATGACTGTGGCCTCAAAGGTGCAACAACTGGCCTTACATCTGGTTTTCTTGAAGGGAGATCTGAACCACACACTTCCATGGTCACCATAGTCTACACCTAGCGCCTCACAAGGCACTCACTTCATACAAGTTCAAAGAGCAGCTCATCCACGGTTCCCATAGTCCCTTCGTCTTAAGGAGAATCTTAGAAAAAGGAGGTTAGTAGAATAAGCTATTGTCCCATGTCTGCACTTAGTTTTAGAGTCAACACTGGTACTCGCCCTCTCCCTCCTCTACTCTCCATTCTAAATCTCCCTCATGCTCTACCTTCACTTCAACAAGTTTTGGTGGCCCTCCTGGGGGTTGAATCCAAACCCTCATTCCTGAGGGCTGTTCGTATCCTTTGGGCACCAGGGTTGCTATATTACCAGGAGGTACCCAAGTACATGTGTTCATCCATGCCTCCATTGTATAAAAGCAGCCCATCTCTCTTGCTGATTAGGGTTAATTGTTCTGATTTTATTCTTTGTTAGCTGGTCTCTGAATACAAGGGTTTCAAAGTATCTGGGTGGGAGCTAAACCTTGTAATTCAATGGCACTCCTTGCTCTGTTTGATGGCAAGGGGGCACTTCCTTTGAGAACCAGGACTTCTTTAAAAAAAATTTTTTTTAAATGTTTATTTTTGAGAGAGAGAGAAAAAGTGGGTTGGGAGGTGGGGTGGACAGAGAGAGAGGGAGACACAGAATCTGAAGCAGGTTCTAGGCTCTGAGCTGTCAGCACAAAGCCTGTTGCAGGGCTCCAACTCACAAAGCGAGAGATCATGACCTGAGCCGAAGTTGGCTGCTTAACCGGCTGAGCCACCCAGGTGCCCCAAGGCGGACAAGGACTTCTAACCGTGCAGATCCCAGAATAACTAGGATGAGTCATTGGGAATAATGGTGAGACTGCTTCCATCCTTAATATTATTCTTAGAGGGGATACAGTCTCATAAAAAAGTCTCTAAAAGAGACTGTATCCTGAAGGATGGCACTCCATCCTGTAAGTATTACAACCAAATGGGTGCCTCAGCTCTACCTTCACTAGGCCATTCACATGCTTTAACGGCCATTGCCTGGGAATCTGTACTGTGAAAGGCAGTTTCTAAGATAACTCCTAATGACCCCCACCTAGTGGTGTCCATACCCTTATGTAATTCCCTCCCCCTTGATTGCAGGCCAGACCTAGTGACTTACTTCCCACAAATCAATCACAGTAAAAGCAAAGGGATATCACTTCAGAGATTACTTACAAAAAGACTAGCTTCCATCATGCTCACCTTCTCTTACTCTCTTACTTGCCCACTCCCATGGAAGCCAGCTGCCATGTTGTAAGTTATTTTACAGAGGCCTATGTGGCAAGGAACAGAGGAACTCTGGCTAACAGGCAGCAAGGAGCAGAGGCCCTCTGCATAGCATCCTGTAAGAAACTGCATCCCGAGAACAACTACGTGAGTGAGCTTGATTCCAGATCTTCCCTCAGTGGAGCCTAGAGATGACCCCAGTTTGGCTGACATCTTAGTTGCAGCCTTGAGAGAAACTCTGAGCCAGAGGACCCAGCCAAACCACACCCAGCTTTCTAATCCACAGAAACTATGAGATATGTGTTGTTTTAAACTGGTAAGATCATTTGTAATACAGCAGTAGATAAGAAATATACTTTCCTATCTTGGGATACTTCTCTTTCTTCACAAAGAGGAAGGCATGCTGCCGGCAGCTGTCCATTAGGAAGATTTTCTTTCTTTGCTTTCTCTCAAGCCCACCCTGAGGGTGGCTGTAATGTAGCTGCTGTCCAATTTTGGCTTGCTCTCATATGTGATGTCAACCCATTCATAATTTAGACTCAGGCTTTGTCCTTCTGTTTGAGGTGTTCATCCAGGGACCCCCTGTATAGCATACATAGGTGTAGGTTGAAGGAAAAGTGCTTTTGTTGGTTTCTTTTTAAATATTTTATTTATTTTGAGAGAGAGAGAGAGAAAGAGAGAGAGAGAAATCTAGTGAGGGAGGGAGGGAGGGAGAGAGAAAGAGAGGGAATCCCAGGCAGGCTTTGCTGTCAGCACACAGCCCAACATGGGGCTTGATCCCATGAACCATGAGATCATGACCTGAGCTGAAATCAAGAGTCAGACACTCAACCAACTGAGCCACCCAGGTGCCCCAGGGAGAAATACTTTTTTTTTTTAATGTTTATTTATTTTTGAGAGAGAGAGAGAGAGAGAGAATGAGGAGGAGGAAGGGCAGAGAGAGGGAGACACAGAATCTGAAGCAGTCTCGAGGTTCTGAGCTGTCAGCATAGAGCCCAACGCGGAGCTCGAACTCACGAACTGTGAGATCAGGACCTGAGCTAAGTCAGACACTTAAATGACTGAGCCACCCAGATGCCCCAGGAGAAATGCTTTTATAACTGTTGTGTGTGACATGGGGATTTTGGCCACCTGCTCACGAAGCTTACTTGTGCCTCTTGGTGCTGCTTAGGCTCAATCCTGGCTGTACTAGTTCCATCTTTTAATGGACTACTGCTGGATCTGTCTGACTTTAAAACTTGGTGGCACCCAAATGACCCGACTCATCACGGGTAGGTGTAGGCACTAGGTACTTGGTATTCCATTGCCAAATAGTTCACATCTACTAGGGCTCAGTAGCACATCAAGAACTCTTTCTCAAAAGGTGTATAATGTTTACATACAGATGGCATGACCATGCTCCAAAACTCCAGAAGCCTACATTGTGACTCTCCCACTGAGACTTACCATGAACTCCACTTTTCCACTGCTAACGACTTGATCATTATAGATCTGCTGGAACCTAGAGCCCGAGCAGCTCAGGTGTTTATATTGGACCTGGTGTAAAGCTGTTTTCTCCTCTGGGCCCCACTCAGAGCTGGTAGTCTTCCAAGACACCAGTATATGGACTGGCACAATTTTTAGGTGTAGAACGTGTTGCTTCTAGAACCCAAAAGTGTTATCAGGCGTGGTGTTTTGTTCCTTGTGGCAGACGATGTAAGCTGCAGTCACATGTGTCTTACTTTGGAGGCTTATCCTGCACACCCCTGACCACTGGACCCTGAAAACTTTATTGAAGTGGCAGATCCCTGAATCTCCATAGGGTTTATTTCCCACCCTCTGGAGTGCACATATCTTACCGAGGTCTCCAGGATGCTAACCACCTCTTGTTTTGTGTTTTGTTTTTTGGTTTTTTGTGTTTTTGTTGTTTTTTTTGTTGTTGTTTTTTTGCCTGATCAGCATGATGTTATCAATGTAATAATGTCCTGAGAGAAATCCAGCTCTCTTTTTCAGACTATATTGGGATAAGTGGGGTCATTAGCATAACTCTGGAGCAAAACTATAATATTGTTTTTTTATCCCTTGGCTGTCTCCATCTCCAACTTTCAGGTCTGTTAGTCTCAATTACACACTTGAGAACAAGGGACGTGACCCCCATTTAGATCCATGGGCCCAGTGGACCCACTGCAACGGGGCTTTAGCCAGGACTCTAATTATATGATTAAGCACCTACATATTACTTACTCATTTGTTTATTTTATGTCTCTCCAACTAGAATATAAGCTCTTTGAAAGCCACAACTTCATAGGTTTCAGTCTCTGCTATATCTCCTGCACCTTCCATACTGCCTGGCACATACCAGGTGCCCAATAATTTAAAAAATCGATTGCATTATTATTTTAATTTGCATTGCTTTAATTATAAGTATGATTGTATTCCTTGTTCTGTAAACTGCCTTTTCTTCATTAAAAATATGATGATAATAATAATGGTAATAATAATAAAATTTGCTCCTTCTGTTCCTGGCCATGAGCAATTGCCACTTCAGAGCAGTCAGAAGGGCTGATCCAGTCTCAAAAATCTGGTTATTTAAGGGTGAAGTTGGCAGTGGTTTGCATTACTGAGAGACCACAAATATATCCTAGCCCCTTGTGTTCCTTTAGCATCCTGTCAGCTGTAAAGAGGCACTCATATTGTATTATAATTGCCTTTTTTACTTGTCTATTACTAGTCCTAGATTAGATTCCTTAAAAAGAGGAACTTTGTCCTTTCATTGTATATAACCAGGACCTAGCATAATGCCTGACAAAGAATGAGAAATAAATTAATGAAACGAATGTTCATGAACAAATGAATCAAGTCAGCCTGCCAGGGCTAAACAGCAAATAACAACTATACTTTAGATAAAAACAGATTCCTTCTGAGCTTCCCTCTAAAATGATGCTCCATATTCAAGCACCAACATGGAGAATGATCCAGTTGCCTAAGTGGATCAGGGCCAAACCTGAACTCATCTCTGGGAGTTTTGAAAAGGAACCTTTTCTGGACTTTCACCCCAGGGCATTCGCCCCAGGGATATGTGATGAAATATCCATGTCTTTAAAAATAAACATTATTATCTCAAAATAGAAAAAAGGAAAAAAGTGTTACACTCTGTTGACAGGTTTAAAAGTTATTGCAGTATGAAACAAAATTTTATCTTCTTACACATGTGTATGTATGTGCATTTCTATGCATATTATATATGTACTTATAAATACACATAGATACACATGTAGGTATATATAAACAGTCATTATTAAGGTCTAGTTTAGCTTAGCAGGAAAATAAGAAAAGAGAAATAATGGCCCAGAGATTTGCCTATATTTTTACTGTGGAGGATAATCATTTGGTAGTTCTAAGTGGACCTGCTTTAATTAAATACACCAGTGTAGTCATTTAACAAATATTAATATATACCATAGTCACTGAATATCTGTGTCCCAGGTACTTGTCTAGGACTTGAGATATATTGAGAAAAAGAGAGAGAAGAAGACAGAGGGAAAGAAAGAGAGAGAGAGAGAGAGAGAGAGAGAGAGAGAGAGAGAAACTTCTGTCCATGTGGAAACACACATTAGACATAACAAAATTGCATAGTATGTTTGATGGTGATAAGTGTATAGAAAAAAAATTGAGCAAGATAAAATGATTCAAGAGTGCCGGTGGTAGTGGTGGGGGTTGTGGCAGGAGTGTGGGAAGGTGAAAGCTTGCAGAATTAAATGGGATGACCAGAGTAAACCCTATTAATGAGGTGAGATTTGAACAAAAACTTATATATGAAGGAGAGGGAATTAGTAAAGTGAACATCTTTGAAATTAACATATCAAATATCATCTATAGGTCTTGCCATATAATACAAATGTTTTAATTAAGCTAAGAGTCTCAGTGGCTATATTTAAAATGAGTATCTGAATTAAGACAGACATAATTAATTTTAAAAATCAAAGTATGAAACAGAACTATAATTAATGAAATTTACTCATCATTCTTTTCTGTTTGTCAAAGGAAGCCTATGTTTAACTAAAGCTTACACAGGGTAAAAATAACTAAAATAGCTAGAGAAACAGGGAAAAGGTAACAGAACAAATATTAACACTGCCAGTATGCCAAAGAAATGCAGTTATATCATCTAGTAGTTTGAATATCAAGGTCTCCTGTTATATAGTGAAGACTGAGGTAGTTCAAAGGAATGCGATAATCATAACAAGGTCAGGATATGATCTTAGATTTGTTTGATGTCAGAATCCACCATGTCACTCTTGACAGTGCACACTCCACTACATCTTACTATTATATTTGTGTCTATTGTGGGAGATAAAATGTAAGCGAGTTAAATCTTCACAGGAACAGAAGAGAAATGTAAACAGGATTTGATAATCATATTGCACTGTTACTTGCTCCCAGAACTTTAGAAACAGTGACTTAAGGACATTATGGCCATCATCCACATTCTTGTGACACTATTGCCTTTGGAAACCAAGGCTGTAGCCCTGCATCTTAAGTGAGAACATACCAATAAGCACTTTCCAGGATTGGAGATTACTGGCACAGCTGTTGAGGATCTAAGATACTCCCATGATGCCCCAATTCTATACCTTAGCAGGTCTATACCTTAGCAGCTTTGAAGCTCCATTGTAGAAAGCCAAAAAGAAAATGCTGCAGAGGCAACTGGCCTATTTCTTAGCTATAGAAGTAATTTCGACTCAAGAGACAGTGTTGCAAAAGCCAAAGTGAACCAAGCACTGAGGATGGCATGATAGGATGATGGAAAGGTTCCTGGATTGAAGACAGAAGATCTGAGTTCTGTCCTGCCTCTACTATTGACTCATGTGACCTGGGACAAGTCACTTCACCTCTGTGAGCCTTGGTTTCCTCATGCATACAAGGCCCAATGCTGTAAAGATTAAAGAATGGCAATAGGTGTATTTCCTTTAGGAATTAATGATAGGTTGTCACAAATAATTTATTTGTATATGTGTCTTTGGAACCAGAAAGTTTGACTCAGAAAGCTGAGAATGGGAATGCTGGGCAGTGGCGGGGGTGGGGGGGGGAGGAGGGGGGGAGGGGGGTATGAATACTGAGAAGTAAGCTATCATGAATTTAGTAAGGATTGGCTAACAGGAAATCTACTGACCTCAAAGAGTCCTTTTTAGAACCAGGGGAATAAGTTGGTTCTCCCAGCATCACTATGTGTTCTACACCCCAAACGCCACCACAGAGCAAAAGAAAAGAAGCAAAGGCCATAGCACTAAGGGGGCCAGTTCATGAAATGGGGAGGAGAAGAAAGTAGAAGGGCGAAGATAGTATTAGGTTTTAGATCTATACAGTAAGCACAGGAAAAGTTAGATCCTGTCTAAGGAGAGAGATTCAGAATCCCATTCAAAGCTCTGATAATTCCTGAACATACTCTGGAGGGGAGAGAGTATTCATTCTGTGGAGAGCTGTTTCTGGAGTAGCATGGGCTTCAGGACTTCCCAGTCCTTGTTGAAGCAGGAGGGAGCCTGGGAATAAGCATTACAAAAGGAGGGCAATGACAGTGACCAGTGTTTATTTAGTGCCTGGCATTTGACCCTTGGACCACCCACTGCTCTGGCCACGCCAATGAGCCTGTCACCCCTACTTCCCTACTAGCTTTAACTGGGCCAGCCCTTCCTTTCATTCCATTTGCCTGAACTCTGAGTAGGTTTTGGGCTCTTGCTTGACTAGAAAGAATTGACTAGAAAGCTTGACTAGAAAGAATACCATCATGTGCCTTGCCTGCTGGTTCATAAAATAGACCAGAAACAAGAAGAGTGCTTCTTCCCACTCTTCCTACCTCTGCTTTCCTGGTGCTGTGCCAAGTCTGTAACAGCTGCCAGAGTAGAAAGGCACCAGACTCTTTTGGATTTTTGGACTTTGAATTCACACACTGAGAGACATCTCTTCAATCTCTTGGTTTTGGTGTCCTCTGTTACTTTTGGTGAGATAGCCCCTGGCCGTGTAGCATTCACTAAGGGAAACCAGCTACCCCAACCTTGAAGCAGGGTGATTTAGACAGTCAGTAGCTGGTCTAAGGAAAAAGTTATGAGGGCTTGAGTAACAGGAGCAACAGCAAGGAGAAGAGATCCCATTTGTGTGATGAAAGCACTGTGGTAGCTCCCAATCAACTGACAATCTGGAATTGGGGAAGGACATTCCATAGGGAGATGATCAGGGCATTCTAGGCAACAGCTGATGGTTTGTTTCTTAGCGTTTCTTCAGATCCAAGTGGCTGCCCCTATTCTCCACATTTCTTCCTAAGGTATGTCCCTGGAAAGGATTTGCTGGAAAGGGATGGTCTGAGCTTGAGCTGCCCATGTTCAAGTATTATGCTTTATCTTCTCAGAAGAAAACTGAGACTGGAGGGGTTAAAATATCCCATCTGTGTAGCTTCTGGAACAGGGCCAAGCCCAGGAGGAGGCAGTGCCCTTAGGAATGCCAGGGCATCCCTGCTAGGACAGCTTATGGATACAGCTCAGAGGGAAGCCAGGCCAGGCCAGTAATGCCAAGGTAGGAGGGAAGAGCCAAGTGGGGAAAAGGAATAACATATGGTGGGCCAGAGGCCAGAGGGAAGGTCAATCAAGGTACTGATGCCAGAGATGGAGCTTAAATAAACGGGAGGTAGGAAGGACCAAATGGATGTGGAGCAAGGAGAGGATAAGTCTGGGGAGTGGAACACAGTTTACTGAGATGAAACTGGCAATCTGCCACAGCCCGTCAGTGCTCATTTAGTACACTCCCTTAATATCCTGAAACAAGGCCTTGAGCTGTCAGCTTCTCACTGGCCTTGTAGCACACGGGCCAGGGTGTGCTGGGAACAGAGAAAAAACTCTGAGCCAAAGTGAGAGCACTCGCCAAAGTCAAGGGCAAAGCTAGGGCAAATCTAGGGCAGAGGTGGCTTCCCAGAGGAGAGGATGGTAATAAGAGACCCAGACCAAGCAAAAATATTGAAAAAACTGGCCCATTTTATAGATGTCAGGGTCAGAGGGATAACTAACACGGGGCAACAGTTAAAGAGAATGGCCTCAATGGCCTCTGGCAGAGACCAGGAGTAGGTGGGATGGAAGATTGTTGGGATGTAGGATTATGAAATATAAAGCTAAATCTTTCAAGGAAAGCCATCCAAAACGAGGTAGGGAAGAGCAAGAGATAGCCCAGTCCCAGGAAATGGGGCAGGCAAAGTGATGCAGGGAAAGCAGATACCAGCTTGATTGTGGAGTACAAGTTGGGACTCCCCTGAGTGAACTCAAAAGCCCAAAGAGGAAGAGGGCTATAGAGGGACACCCAGCGGCATCCAGGGAGAAACATTGCCCAAAGATATCAAAGCACCTAGATCTTATTTCAGCCTGAGAGCCAAAGACCATTTCCAGACTTGTACTGACTAGCAGGGCAAAGGCTATTGATGTTCTTGCTGACCAAAGCCTTCCCACTCTTGGGATGGAAGAGGCAGGCTTTGAATGTCTGGATGCCAATTATGAACAGTGGAGATGAGATGAGGATCAGTATGGAACCTAACAAAGAAAGACTCAGAGAGGAGCCAGCAATAACTCCTTGGTCCAGTGGGACTTACACTAACTCATGGGAGAAAGAAATCAAATGCCACTATGGTGACATGGCCATTCTGATATGCCACTGCAAACACTGCGAATAGGTATATTCTTTCTGGGGACCAATTTGGCATTATGTTGAAAGATCTGTGAAAATATGCCTAGCCCAAAACTTCCATTCCTTTCCTTTCCTTTCCTTGCCTTGCCTTTTTTCTTTTTTGAGAGAGAGAGAGAGAGAGAGAGAGAGAGAGAGAGAGAATGAGAATCTCAAGCAGGCTCCATGCCCAGCTCAGAGCCTGATGCAGAGCTCTATCCCATGACCCTGTGATCATGACCTGAGCCAAAATCAAGAGTCTAACGCTCGACCAACTGAGCCACCCAGGCACCCCCAAAACGTACATTTCTAGGGATCTAATCTAAGAAAGTAAGGATTGATACAGGGGCGTCTGGGTGGCTCAGTCAGTTGAGTGTCTAACTTCAGCTCAGGTCATGACCTCACGGTTTGTGGGTTTGTGAAAAAATTTAGATATATCTACAAATGCACAAAGAATAAATTGAGGAATACTAAGACATTAATAATTACTATCTTGGGTAGGGATGTTATAGATCATGTTAACATTCTCACCAATGTTCTAAAATGAATATGTGTTATTATAGACAAAAAGCAGAAACATACTGTGTAATACCTAAGGGGAATTAGGGCATGGGGTGAAATTCATTACATTGAGGAGTTCTGTCTCCTTGTTTGACACTTCATAATCACACCTCAAAATTCACACATGGGCACATGCCTCAAAAATCACACATGTGCATATGGTCTGCAAGCCTTCTAACATCTTTAGAGCACTGCTGTTTTGTTTTAATGTTTATTTATTTTTGAGAGAGAGAACATGAGAGGGGAAGGGTAGAGAGAGAAGGGGACAGAGGATCCAAAGCAGGCTCTGTGCTGCTGACAGCAGCAAACCCGATGTGGGGCTCAAACTCACGAACCATGAGTTCATGACCTGAGCTGAAGTCAGACGCTTAACCAACTGAGCCACCTAGGCGCCCCAAAGAGCACTGCTGTTTCTGATTGCAGATAAACCAGACATGTGATGCCCCAAACTTTTTACTTCTAAATTGCTGAAATCTTTAATTCTGTTGAGATGTAGCAATACTTGACCCATATTTATAACACAGTAAAGATAAATGAGACTCTGCCTTGTTGAAATAAACACAAATGTTTATTACTTCATCACCGAATGGAATCAGTATTATAACCCATGTGTCTTGATTTATGAGGCACCCCAGAACTTCTGCAGAAAGTAAATTGGGAAAGGGGAAACAGCAGAGTGGAGATAGGAAGGATTAGCCAAGCTATGGTAATGAGCAGTCTTAGTGTCAATGTCCAACAGGGGACTGCCTACTCAGGATCACTGTGAGGGTATCCAAGAATTCTAATCTGATGCAACTTGGCAGAGGCACATGGTGATTTCATGGCCTTGTTTTTTGTTTTGTTTTGTTTTGTTTTTACACTGTTCATCTTTTATTTTCCTTAGGACTTGTAGAACCATCATTTTGTATCTTTTTTTTTAATACGAAATTTATTGTCAAATTGGTTTCAATAAAACACCCAGTGCTCATCCCAACAGGTGCCCTCCTCGATGCCCATCACCCACTTTCTCTTCCCTCCCACCTCCCATCAACCCTCAGTTTATTCTCAGTTTTTAAGAGTCTCTTAAAACTGCCTCCCTCCGTGTCTAACTTTTTTTTCCCCTCCCCGCCACCCATGGTCTTCTGTTAAGTTTCTCGGGATCCACATAAGAGTGAAAACATATGGTATCTTTCTCTGTATGACTTTTTCTCACTTAGCATAACACTCCAGTTCCATCCACGTTGTTACAAAAGGCCATATTTCATTCTTTCTTATTGCCAAGTAGTATTCCATTGTGTATATAAACCACAATTTCTTTATCCATTCATCAGTCACCAGTAATGGTCTTTATTTTTACTATTCCTGCCATTTGCTGCCAACTTCATGTTTTCTTTTTGTTTCATGGCTTCTGCTCACTAACAGCATCTGTCACCTTCATGGCTTCTACTTTCTGTGTATGTTTTTTCTATATAGGTTTTTTTCTTTCCAACTTCTGTCCCTGCTACCAACAGTAGGGATTCTCCAGAGATTTAAACTCTCCAACATAGAAGGTCTGATTAGTGCTGTTGCTTACCTTTTTCCTCATTGGGTAGAGTTCTCTTGTCTGATTACTTCATAGAATACTACATATGGGCTGCTCTTGGATGAGACATGCAAATGTGGTAGAATTTGCGTCCTGGTAGCTGAGTCCAGGATATGGAAGCTGTGGCTAGCTTTCCTCAGAATGGAGGCATTCTAGTAATTGAGAGTATAAGGGATTCCTCCCTGTTGCACAGAGTCCATCCAATTTGGGACAGACCCTAGCCAGAAGGATCTGCCCTTAGAGAAATGAAAGCTGGTGAGATTGTGGGAATTATAGTCCCACAAAGGAAACTGAATCACATGCCAGTCAGACAGGGCACACATGGCAGAGAATGGGAAAAGACTACCACACATATTCAAATGTCTATGGTTCATCCTAGCCATATTGGATTTCAGACTTGGGATAATACTCCAAATGATAGTATATTAATTAGATGGACTTCCTATCACAAGTCTTGGTCAAGATTAGCTCACAGTCAGCCATATCCACCTAATGCACTGGATGCCTAAGGTCCTCTGCTGAAATTCCACAGATGGTTTCACATTATCTAGGGAGGGAATTTTGCCTCTCTGAGGAATATATTCTTTAGCTAACAGTGTGTTAGGAAATACTTCCTGAACGTTTAACTTGGAAACTCTGAATTTAAACAGTCAACACAGATTCCTCCATTCTATTCTGAATGGGCATTACAGTATTAAATTTTTTTTCTTTTCTTTTTCTCTTTCTTTTTATTTTTCTTTTTAATTAATTAACTAATTAATTTTTAAATTTACTTGCAAGTTAGTTAGCATATAGTGCAACAATGGTTTCAGGAGTAGATTCCTTAATGCCCCTTATCCATTTAGCCCACTCCCCCTCCCACAACCCCTCCAGCAACACTCTGTTTGTTTCTCTATATTTAAGAGTCTCTTAAATTTTGTCTCCCTCTCTGTTTTTATTTTCTTTTTGCTTCCCTTCCCTTATGTTCATCTGTTTTATATCTTAAATTCCTCATATGAGTGCAGTCATATGATATTTGTCTTTTTCTGACTAATTTTGCTTACCATAATACCCTCCAGTTCCATCCACGTAGTTGTAAATGGCAAGATTTCATTCTTTTTGATTGTCAAGTAATACTCCAGTGTGTGTGTGTGTGTGTGTGTGTGTATACATGTATATGCCACATCTTCTTTATCCATTCATCTGTCAATGGACATTTGGGCTCTTTCCATACTTAGGCTATTGTCGATAGTGCTGCTATAAACATTGGGGTACATGTGCCCCTTCAAAACAACATACATGTATCCCTTGGATAAATACCTAGTAGTGCAATTGCTGGGTCATAGGGTGGTTCTATTTTTAATTTTTTGAGGAACCTCCATACTGTTTTCCAGAGTGGCTGCACCAGTTTGCATTCCCTCCAGCAGTGCAAGAGGGTTCCTCTTTGCATCTTTGCCAACATCTGTTCTTGCTTGAGTTGTTAATATTAGCCATTCTGACAGGTGTAAAGTGGCATCTTATTGTGGTTTTGTTTTGTATTTCCCTGATAATGAGTGATGTTGAGCATTTTTTTTATGTGTCTGTCAGCCATCTGGATGTCTTCTTTCGAGAAGTGTCTATTCATGTCTTTTGCCCATTTCTTCACTGGATTATTTGGTTTTGGGGTGTTGAATTTGATAAGTTCTTTATAGATTTTGGATACTAACCCTTTATTGCTACATCACTTGCAAATATCTTCTCCCATTCTGTCAGTTGCCTTTTAGTTTTGCTGAGTGTTTCCGTCACTGTGCAGAAGCTTTTTATTTTGAAGAGGTCCCAATAGTGCATTTTTGCTTTGGTTTCCCTTGTCTCTGGAGACGTGTTGAATAAGAAGTTGCTGTGGCTGAGGTCAAAGAGGTTTTTGCCTACTTTCTCCTCTAGGATTTTGATTGCTTCTTGTCTTACATTTAGGTCTTTCATCCATTTTGAGTTTATTTTTGTGTATGGTATAAGAAAGTGGTCCAGGTTCATTTTTCTGCGTGTTGTCCAGTTTTCCCAGTACCATTTGCTGAAGAGACTATCTTTATTCCATTCGATATGCTTTCCTGCTTTGTCAAAGATTAGCTGGCCATATGTTTGTGGGTCCATTTCTGGCTTCTCTATTCTGTTCCATTGATCTGAGTGTCTTTTCTTTTGTGCCAATACCATGCTGTCTTGATGATTACATCTTTGTAATACATCTTGAAGTCTGGGATTGTGATGCTTCCAGCTTTGGTTTTCTTTTGCAAGCTTGCTTAGGCTATTCAGGGTCTTTTCTTGTTCCATACAAATTTTAGGATTGTTTGTTCTAACTCAGTGAAGAATGCTGGTGTTATTTTGATAGAAATTGCAAACATTTTTTCTTTAACATATGTATTAGTTTCCTGTGGCTGCTGTAATACATTACCACATATTTGGATGTTAAAACCAAGAGAAATGTATTCTCCTACAGTCCTGGAAACTTGAAGTCCCAAATCAAGGTATTGGCAGGACCATGCTCCCTCTGAAGGCTTTAGAGGGGAATCTTGCCTCTTCCTAGCTTCTGATAGTTACCAGCAGCTCTTGGTGTTCCTTGGTTTTAAAATTAAGGCTGCATTGCTTTAATTTCTACTCATCTTTGCATAGCCATTTTGCCTCTATGTAGGTCTCTGTGTCTCTTTCTCTTCTTATAAGGATTCCAGTCATCAGATTAGGGTTCACCCTAATCTGGTGTGACCTCATTTTAATAAATTATATAAGCAAAGATCTTTTTTCCCAAATAAAGCCACATTCTGAAGTTCCAGGCAGACATGAGTTTTAGGGGGACATATTGCAGCCCAGTATAACATGTTAAACATTCTCCAATCTTTGGTAATGTAAAGGAAATCCTATGCTTTTCTTACTCTCCATTGGATGAGGTCTAATTCTTACTTACATTTCTAAAATGGATAGAGGATACAGAGATGTCTAAGATTATGAAACCTTAAATTTTTGACCAACTGTGTAGCATCATCATAGATTCTCAAGTGATCTGAGCAGAAGGGACACCTGGCAAGTGAGCACTGTTATAACTAACTGGGACTTTGGCTCTAAACTTCCAAGGTGTCCCCCATTCCAGGATTTGGGCTGACCACTGGTCCTCTGGTCTAAAGCCCTAAATAAAAGCAAGAAAATATCTTCTTATAGACCCATAGTCAAGATTGTAATTTTCCATAGTGACAAGAGGTCAAAAAGGATTCACTCAAATGAAAAAAATGTCCCAAGGTGAAGGTGGTAGAAAGTTGATCTCACTATGTTGGGAAGCAGAAGACACAGAGGATAAAGGTGTGGGCTTTGGAGTCAAGTTTTGTGTTTTTTTAAATTTTGTTTCAATTTATTATTTTTGAGAGAGAGCAGGTTAGCCTGTGAGCAGGGAAGGGATGGGGGGTGGGGGGCGGATAGAGGATCCGAAGCAGGCTCTGTGCTGACACCAGAGAGCTTGATGCAGGGCTTGAACTCATGACCCATGAGATCATGACTTGGGACAAAGCCAGATGCTTAACCGACTGAGCCACCCAGGCATCCCTGGAGTCAAGTTTGACATGAGTTCAGATCCCGATTTCACCACCTACTAGCGGGGTGACCTTGTTCAAACTAATTAGTCTTTTTAAGTCTCAGTTTCCTCTTTAGAACAATGGAAATAGTAGTATCTTCCCCACAGAACTATTGTGAAGGGTAAATGAGATCATCTATGTGATGAACTTAGTACATGTGAAGTGCTAGCTATAATCATTACTAAGGCAAACAACTGGCCCAAGCTGCTCATATAAGGCCTTTATTCTCGTACAGCCTGCACCGATTTCCACTGGAACTTCCTAGAGAAAGAAGGCCTTCCCATATAGGGATGACCCAAAGAACTTTTCTCACCAGCCAAATAAGAGACAAATTCTCCTGAGACAAACCAGAGAGCACTCTCATATCATCCAGATGTTTTAACCTAGAGCTCGCAAACTGGCAGCTTTCACGGCAGTTTCTGCCCCACATGAGTTTTCCCCTTCGCCTGGACAAAGTTTTTACAAATTTGGAATTTGTTGCCCATATTAAAGATCCAAAGGTGTTCTTTATTAAAAGCCCAAATTTCTGAGTTGAAAAATCAGAAGACCAGGCAATATTATGCCTAAATTTTCCTATGACTAGAGTGCCATGTGCTAGATTTTACAAACTGGCACATTTTTGAGAGCCAGAGGAGGTTCTATTAATAATTATGCCCGAACAACAGGCATGAAGTGAAACTGACTGAGGCAAGTAGGGATATGTGTTTGGTCACCCTACCCATGATCCCAGTGGTCTGGAGCTAAGTAGGGAAAAATGCCTATTTCTTGGCGCTCTCAGCCCCTACTCTACCTCTAGCGTTTTGAATTTTCAACCTCTATTTTAACATGTTTGTATATTATGCCTAATAATTGGCCCTTTGTTGCCACAGTCAAACATCTCTGACATGGGCTTCTGTCATCTTCCTTCTCTAAGAAGGAAAGAGTGTGAGGTGAGTCGTCAGTCAGTGCATTTGCTGGACTTCATTCAGGTGCTATCAGGGATTCTTACAGAATTTCCAACATCATAGTAACACCTATGTAATTTCATTAATGCTTTGTCATTATCCAGTGTCTTCTTAATTAGACCTTCTCTGCATCTTTAGGGCATACATCACTGGGTTATGTCACATATGTCACAATAATCTAGAGACATTGTAAGATTCTTGAAGAGCCCCTGACTCATAAAATAATTGGTTTAAGAGTAACATAAACTAGTTCTTTGACAATTCTGAACTTTTAAGGAGTCCCCATCCATGAATGGATTGTGTTCCAAAAGTTTACTTGTAAGTCTAGAATAAAGAATCAAAAGACATATCCTTATAAAACAATGTTGTCGCCTCTCCACCCCACACACATATATACAGCCAAAATAAAATAAATCATATATATTATAAAATAAATACACCATAGTATATCTAAAGATTAGTACCTGGTAGTAATCTATCCCTTGGTATTAGTAGTTTGAATTCTGTACGTAAGAGAAAGTATCTCCTAAGTATTATTATTATTTTTTTTTTTGAGTACTCACTCTTTAGGAATTCTGAACCAAGGCCAGTAGTGGGAGAAGTAATTTACCGAGGGGGTTTGTAGACATTCTCTTCTTCTGCTAATTTGTATGTGCAAAATGTTTATTCATGTAGTATTTGTAAAATAGGCACAATATATATAATTAATGTCAAAGCTCTTTATTATCCAGAATATTTGACATACATAAATGTACGTAATACAGAAATATAGAGGAAAGGCCATTCTTTGATTAAAGTAGATTATTTGAAACTTACAGTGTGCAACAAGACTATTTAGAGATGGTGGGTGAGTTGTAAAGAGGCCTGCTTGAGGACACAGGTGAACTTGCTTTGAGTTCAATCTCTGCTATTAACTGATTGTGCAACTTTGGGCAAATAGCTTACCCTCATTGAGATACGACTTTCTTATCAGAAATCTGAATAAGAATGATAACAATAATTCATATTTCACAGACTTGTTTTGAAGATAAATTGAGATAACATATGTGATACAGCTTTGTACACTATGAAATGCTGTGAAACAATAACCAAAAAGTAAATTAATATTTATTAAGCTCTTATTATGAACCAAGAATTGCAATGGAATTACTATTATTAACTAGCTACCAATACTAATTGCAGTGGCAGCTATGGTATCCTTGAAATTGCCAATCTAAATCTTTCTCTGTTAGATACAAATAAAGAGACCAGAGCATCCCTTCTACAATGAGCAGAAACCAGTCCCCTCCCACTGAAAATACTCACAGAATACCAGACTTATAAACATCCTGCCTTCTGATTTTAATGACAATATTACAATGGAGATGATGCTGCATCCTGGCCTACACCCTAGAGTGGGAGTGATAGTGACTCATTGCGACTTGTGAATATTATGAAGAAGACATGCCTTAATGGCAACATTCAGCCAGACTTGGACTTAATATTTCAAGGGGCAGGAGAAGGGAATGGTCTTAGGTCGAACTAGAACCCATTAATGGTATTGTTATTGGATTCCTAGAACTTAAATGGTGTTATCTTGTGTGTTAGTTTGCTACAGATGCCATAACAAAGTCCCAAAGGTTGGGTGGCTTAACAGAAATTTAGTTTTTCACAATTCTGGAAGCTAAAAGTCTAAGATCAAGAGTTTGGTGTGACTGGTTTATTCTGAGGCTTCTTTCAGCTTGTAGATGGCTATCTTCTCTCTGTTTCTTCACATGGTCTCCCTGTGTGTGTCTGTGTTCTAATCTTCTCTTCTTATAAGAACACCTGTCATCTTGGATTAGGACCCACACTAATGGCCTCATTTTAGTACCTCTTTGGAGACCCTATCTCCAAATATAGTCCCATTCTGACATATGAGGGGTTAGGACTTCAACATATGAATTTTAAGGGAACAAAATTCAGCGCATAACACTTTGTAAGATAAATTAGTGATCTACTTTGTTCTCAAGAAATTTTCCCTGTGCTTTCTATCTCCTTTATCTTTTCCTCCTCCCCATGGTCCTTCCTTGTCCCCACTACAAAAACCATCTAGCCCCTTCAGTTTCATAGCAGTTCAAACACTAATTCATGAATACAACATTGCTGTTGGAATTGGCAGCTCCATTTCACTGACTCGGTGTTCAAGAAAAACTTGTGTAAAGTATCAGTTGTCTGTGAGACATCTTCATAGAGTCCTTTTGAGAAGCCACTGTTCTTTGACCCACATCCTATGTTTCTACTTATTTTAGCAGCTAAGTAACTCCAAGGTCTATATCAAGACCTCTTCTCTACCGGTCTACTCATTTCCTTAGATTCTGGTTTCTTGGTAAGTTTGTTTTATCTTTTAGTCATTTTTCCAGAATGGAACTCTTTTTTTTTTCCCTCTTGATCCTTAGTCATTACCCAGAAGGAAGTCATTAGAAGTTGGCTTGATCTTGTCCATTCCAACTAAGAGTATTTGTCTTTATCTATTCACAGGAGAGATCTAAAGCATGTTTCACCCTGCAGTGCAACTCAGGCTAACTCCTAAGCAAGGCAACTTACTGTCTTGATGCCTTGTTTGCCACTCCATTTGTTCTCCACCCTGAATATTCTAAGCTGATGGTTTCAGTGATGTTACATAACAGGTATTTCATCAGCTTTCTGGCTAGTAGCATATATGGTTATATTTGTGACCTCATATACTTTAGGGCCATGTAGCTCCCAGACAAAATTTAATTACACTGATGAGCATCCTAAACTGAATTTGTCATCAAGCATAATAAGAATGTCAAATCTGTCACTGGCACACAATATCAGTCCATCAATGATAATCAATGAATATTTTCTAAGGTCTTTGAAACAGAAGTGTTTACAGACATTTCCAGAGACCAATAGGAGTAAATAGGATTATTAACTCATAGTACTGTTTTTCCCTATATTTTCTTCCTTCTAATTTAAGCCCTAGCTATTGAGATCGTTTCAGAGTAAAATCATTTAAATCCAGGCATCTAAATGACTAGATAATAATAGTTCTTCTGATGCTATGGAATGCAACCTCCTCTTGAATAAACTTAAAAGGAGACTTTGCTGAAACAGGTTTGTAAAACTAAATATTTTTCAACTTTTACAAGCAGCCACTTCCCAATCCTCTGGCAAGCATGCCACAGGCAGCCACCCCTATATAAATATGCAGTTAGAAAGATAAACACTCATTAAAGTCCCTAGTGGTAGCATTGTTTCTCAGGGTTCAGCAATATTTGTTCAGTGGGTAGATAAAGAAAGAGATTAGCAATGTTTCCATTGGGCTTTACTCCTTCCTAAAGCCAGCCAGTCTTCTCCCTAGGAGAAAGGCAGTAATCTGTGCATGTGTTCCAGAATGTCTCAGGACAGCTTTCTACTTCAAGAGCAAACCAAACTCCTCCTTGGGTCCATGCTAAGCCATCCATTTTTTTGAAGACCATTAATTTTAGTTACTTAATAGGTCAGACCTCCAAAATAATAGGAGTAAATATGTAGAACAAATTTCCTATTTAAACATGTTAGTATAGCTTAAATATTTACACATGAAGCAAAGAATGAGTTGCGTAGGTGCTCCAATATCATTTCATAGACTGACAGATTGTCTAAAAAGGTAGTCTATCAGTTAGTATAGAAAGAGCTCTGGTCTCGGTTCCAGTCTAATCAGGCCAATTACTAACCGTGTGATCCCTGGGAATGCTGAGCTGGGTTTTCCTTATAAAGTAAAGGAGAAATGGAGTACTTGAACTCTAATATCCCTCTGACTCTGAAAATTTATGATATGCTCTTGGGAAAAACAGATCTCATCTTCCTCTCTCATAAGGTTTTTGTGAGGATCAAATAACAAGATGCACTCCAAAATGTAGTGTCAACCGTGGAATAGAATGTACAGGTGAGGGGTAGCCATATTTGCTTTCTTATCTAGTCAGCATTTGGCAGAACAAATGTAAGAAAAACAATAGTAGAAAATGTTTGCCCCTCCACTTTAAAGAAGGAAGGAAATGATTTTAGATTTTAGAGTTATTTATGGTTCTTTCAGATACAGATTGGGTGAAGTAATTAAACTTGTCATGTGTTAATATGTTGGTTTTAAGCAGCTAATGTAAAGTTTTTGTGGAACAAAGCATTATGGTTCTCCTTTCAGATTAACATTTTCAAAATGTTAACGAACTAATCTTTTCAAAAGAGAAATCTAGTATTTAGGCACATGTTATTTTCTTTAAACTTTTTCATTTGTTTATTAATTTCAAGTACTTTTCCAGGGGCTGAGGATGCAATAGTGAATAAAACAAGCAGAATCCCTTCATCAGGGAGTTTGCCTTCCCACACCAGTGAGGGGAAATTAAAATTTGTACAAATAAACTAATAACTGTACTAAATCTGTAGAGGGGTGAGTGTCATTGCAACTTTTTTTTTTAAGTTTATTTATCTTGAGAGAGAGAGAGAGAGCAAGAGCAGGAGAGGAGCAGAGAGAGAGAGAGAGAGAGAGAGAGAGAGAGAATCCCAAGCAGGCTCTGCACTGCCAGTGCAGAGCCCAACACAAGGCTTGAACTCACATACTGTAATCATGACCTGAGCTGAAACCAAGAGTTGGATGCTTAATTGACGCTTAACCAACTGAGCCACCCAGGTGTCCACGGCCGTGGCAATATTTAAAACAGGTTAAGAAAGATGGGGAGTATCAAAAAGGAGACATGTTGTTTTCTATGGAGTGGCCAGGGAATATGTCAATGATATGGAACAACAGTAGAGACTAGGAGGGAACAGAGAGGAAGTCATGGAGATACAGTCCACATAGAGGGAACAGCAAAGGCAAAAGCTCTGTGTAAGAGGGACCTTGGGGTATCTGGGAAACAGCAAGAAGGCCAGAGTGGTAGAGGAAGAATGAGAGGAATGATTGTCCATTATCTCTTCCAAGGAAAGAATGATCAAACTTATCTTCATCTTAATCATGGGAATCTACTCCCAAAGCCAAGAGCACACTGTATGTTAGCTAACTTGACAACAAATGATATTTAAAAAAAAAAAAAGCTTATCTTCATCTTAACATCTACTTTCATTAAGTCCAGCAGAAACTCTTCATTGCACTTCTTTGGTTCTGTGCCTCAGTTTTTCATTTGTAAGGTGAGGATGATAATAGTACCTCATAAGGTTGTTGTGAGAAGGAAAGGACTTACCAAATATAAAGAATAGTTAAGACAGTGTCTACCACAGAGTAGATCATGGAGGGCTAGTTTTATTACTATCATCATCATTATCATCATCTCTTTATTTACAATAATGTAAATAATTCAATTTTTGAGACCAATAGTATTATTTTGTGCCAACATGAATTATTGGGAGTTTCTTTATACATGTTCTTAGGACATTAGCTAGGGTCATGGTATGTGGTGACTCCAGCACAGAGGTTCATGTCATCATATGTCTTACAGAGAACTTAACATGAAAAAGAACTGGGGTTTGAAATTTAATATGTTAATTTAGACATAAAATGAATATGATATATCTGTATACTCACTTGAGTTTTTCTTTCTTTCTTTCTTTCTTTTTTCGGTCAATCTTAGTTTCCTCTCCTTGTGACAACACAGAATTCTTGGATGTTTGCAATCTCTTTCACATTCATTTCCAGCATGTGGTCTGAATTGATTCCTTGTTTCTCAATTACAACCATCATGGAATCAAGATTAATAACCTGCTTGGTGAGTTTTGTACACTTTGGAATCTGGAGCCTTTGTACTCATTATGTCTTGTCAGGCTCTCTGTGGTTCTTTCTAAATGCTCCTGCAGAGAGGGTCAAGGACAATAGCAAAGAAGGGGAATATACCTGCCTTTGGGCCACCGCTACCAGCTTCCATGATTTCTTTTCTTCTTCCAGGCATTTAATCATGGCTGAGGGGAGTCTGGAAGTGGATTTAAAGTTCATTAATATAATCCCTGTGCTTAGAACAATGCCTGGCATATCGGACGTACTAAGTATTTGTGGAATAAATAAACATGGGAGAGGTCTGGTGGACCATGTTACACTCTCCTAAACAGACCATCACTGAAGCATGACCAAGAAGTATAGCACCTATTTATTGTACTCTTCTGTGGGAGCTGGACTCTCATCTCCACTGGCCACATGGACTATCCACCTTCATTATCAGGCCCTTCAAGTCAGGGCAAAGGGTACCTGGAATAGCTTTTGTGTTTAGTGGCCATTGCACTCGGTTTCACTAGTTCCAACAGGTTGAGCAGAGCTTATGGGGAAAAAAAAAGGCAAAAGCATCCTGGAAGGATTTTCATTCCTGGGCTAACTGGTCATTCGACATAGGCCAAGTAACATAGTACTGTAGGCCTTCATACGCTAATAACTACAAATAAACAATCACATAGTTCATGAGAATCATAAGTGGCACAAAAATAGGATTCTATGTATCATGTAATGTCAAATTGGATGATTGATTTTCAGGGAGAACAGGAAAGTTTGCGAACAGAAGTGGTATTCTCTTTATCATGGAAAGAACGAAGAACATTTTAATGGACAGAGTGGTTATGTGTTATTAACAAATATTATAATTATGAAATAGAAATACTACATCTGTGAAAAAGCTTCATTATTAATTCAGCATCCAATATGTCTCTGACTTTTTGTTTGTCTGTGATTCCTCATGCTCCAAAGCTGTGATTCTGTACCACTTCTTTAACCAAGAAACATTTATAGGTAAAAAACAACTCAGCTTACAAGGCCATGTACTGGGACACTGCTATAGGATTTGGTGGAGGGCTTGCCCTTTATTCCTTCTTTTATTTACCAAACCCATAGCTGTCTGTCCCAGGGCACAGATTTTTGATGCTCATTCTTTCTTAGTTAAAAATTGTACTTATTGCCGAAATGAATTACCATCTTTCTCTGAGAATGCTTTCAAATATCCTATTTCTCCAGACGAATGAGGAAAAGTGGAGACTATGGCAGGTATTTAATATATTTTGAGAAAGATTTAAGGTAGTATGAGATTGAGGGATTTTTTTTCAAAGTCCCTTCCTATAATTTTGCCCACTTACTTAGCTAGTATTCATCAGGTGCCTGTTATGTCTCAGCATAGATGATAGGAAGGATATTCCCTGTAAGATGTTAAGTGTTACTCATTTATACTCTATTAAATAGAAACTCTGTACTTTTTTTCATATATGATGTGTGATCCAACATCATGATAAAGGCTTTAATTTTGGTTGTTCGTTTCCCTTACGGCATTGATGAGTCCCATCATTCAGGGCGCATCTAATGGTAAGAAGCAAGGAACATAATCAGGGGGATATGCACTCAACTAGTATTTATTGAGCAACTTCTATATATATAGAAGTACTATATACTTCTATATATAGAGAGGTACTATATATAAATTTTCAAGTTTTGAGTAGTTTGTTTTCTGACAATGACAATCAGTCGAAGATAGAAAAGCGTGGGGGCAGTTTTAAAATTGAGCACAAAATGTATTTTTGTTCAGAAGGAAAGAAGGAGGGTGTGGGAAGAAGGCGGACAAAGCAAGTTAAGACCAGATTCCCGACTGGGAGAAATTCAGTGCCCACCAAAGGAATGTCCACTTAAACAAGAACAGAGGACCAGCTACCTGCGGGAGGATGCAAAAGGTGACTTGTGCCTAAGGTTCGCCTGTTGTGCCACAAACCGCACAGGGTAGCTAACACGACCTGCCATGTTGGGGACAGCCTGCCGGCTGGGGCGCAGCTGACAGCCCGCGCCCCGCGCGCCTGAGCCGGCAGCCGCCCCAACCTGCGGCTGGGCGCCGGAGCCCCGCCTCCCCGGGCGCGCGGGCCAATGGGCTGGGCCTCAGGGGGCGGGCCGCGGCCGGGCGGGAGGCGCGAGGCGCGAGGCCTGGGGGCGGGGCGGCCCGAGCGGCGCGGTGGTGGCCGTAGCTCCTGGGGCGGCTGCGGCGGCGGCGGCGGCGGCTTGGCCGGGCGTCCGCGGGCCGTGGGGGATGGGGGCGGCGAGCTCCAGCCCTCGGCGGAGGCGGCGGCGGCCGTGAGTGTTGGGCGGGCGTCCGCGTCCAGGACGCGGGATGGAGCGCCGCGGTAAGTGTGGGGCGGCGGCGCTCGCTCCGGCCGCGGCGGCCAGGGCTCCGGGCTGGGATCGTCGGCGGTGATCCGGCCAGTTGCGGTCCAGGGTGTGAGCGGCCCACGCGGCGGCCCCCGAGCCGAGGCGGCTGAGGGCTGCGCGGGAGGCCGGGCGCGTGTCCTCCGTGCTCCTGTCCTCCCGGAGGGGTCCGACGGGGCGAGCGGGGCGCGGCGGGAGCGGAGGAACCGGGAAGGGCGCGAGCAGTCGTTGCGCGGGCACTCCGTACCCCGGATGGGTATCTTGAATTAGGCGACGCCGCACGGCTGCGGGGGAGAGGCTCGCCGGGCTTCCATCCCATTTCTGGTGCCGCTGAGCGTCCTGCAGCCCCTCTCCCTTTCTGGCCACACGCCCTCATCGCTTCCGTGCGCAATTCAGGAGTTCCTTCACCCTTACTCCGTTGGGACTTCACTGGGACTTCACGGTCGTCTTCGACACTTGGGATCTTTTTGGCAGTTTGATGGCATTTGCTGAAATTTCAGTCTGACAAATGGAAACGATGAGATAAAATAACAGACATCTCGTATTCTATATCCGCCGTTTCTTATCACACTTCACCTAACCTAGGCCCAGGCTGTTTATTATTTGGAGAGGCAGAGAAAGAACGGAATGTAGAAAAACACTGTCCCTTTCTGAGTGCCCCTACTTGTGCGTATCTGTCACTGTCTTCACACCACTCCCCTCCACTCTCCCTTCTCCCCACTCATCTCTTTTCCCTGAGTAACTGTCCCTTCACCATCACCTCCATCCACCTTTTCCCAAGCCTTGGCTCTAGGACAAGTCCTGTGCTTTGCAAAATGGAATTGACAGGCGGGGGCTTGCAGCTACCTAATAGGAGAACGTATCCCTGTGAGTTTGTTTCCCTGGATGTCCCAGGACCCTGTGATCAAAACTTGGTGCTTGGGGGCGGCCTTCCTTTGACCTGAAGAGTAGCCAGGGACCTTCCTTGTCTTTGAAACCCTCTGACATGTCCAGGGTCTATCTCGCCTTTTCACCACCGCTCCTCTTTCCAGACAAGGGTGAGGTGTTTTTTATTTGTTTTTGTTTTTTGTTTTGATCACTGTTTTCACTACCACCCCTCCACACATTGGGATTTTTGAATTTTTTGACGTTCCTCTGTCTTCTAATGTTGGATCTTCCCAGAGTGTGTGTGATTTTGTTTTTTTTTTTGTTTGTTTGTTTTTATTTTTTTACCTTTTGGGAGTGTGAAGAAGTGTTTTGTGAAAGTTTCAAGACTGTGATAGAGCCAAAATTGCCAAGGAGCTTTTTGTTCCTCATTTCTTTTTTCCTTTTCTCATCTTTGATTGGGAATTAGCTTTGCCCCTTTATTCAGTTTGGGAAAGGGATAGCTTCTTCAAGAAAAAGAATTCACCAGTAAAGAAGTCAGAACAAATTATGAGAGTCCTGGAGATTTAGATTCCTTTCTTCAGAGGTTTCTTTAGGCAGTTTGCCAGAAATGCGTAATTAGAAATGCTTCCTGATTGTAGGAAGGGTGCAAGTGAGGAGCATTGAGCTAAACTTCTGCTAGCTTTATAGTACAAATAGCTCTGGTCTCCGGATTCTGAGAATGGTTTGAGAGTGAACTTGAAGGAAAGTAAGGTAGGCCTGGGTAGAAAATGTTTTAGTCCCCAAATTGGTAGGAAGTAGAACTTTGGCTGAGATGAAGAAAGCACTGTTCAGCAAATCTGTGGTGGCTGGTCAATTCCCACTCTGCCCACCTGCCTAAAATAGAACATCCTCCTAAATTATCCAGCCTTGGCTTCCCAGCTGCAGAAGCCCTTGACCTAGGAATGTGAGCTTCTACAACCACTGCTGTTGGTCTCAGGAGTGAGCACTATGTTGAACAAAGCTCACACCCAGAAGGCCCCCCTGGAAGGATTTGTAATCCTGTGCCATTGATGATTCATTCAGTATTCACCCAGAAACTTTAGTTTCATCCCACTCTATGTTAGACAGAGTCCTGTGGATCCTTTCAGTCTATTGGGTAGAAGTAGGTAATTTCAAATAAACAGGGCCCAACGCATAATATATTGGGTTACCCAAGAAAGTATATTGAATGTCCCATAGGAAAATAGAAGAATGATTTGTTTTCAGTGGCTTCTTGGAAGAAACAATGTTTTGTGTGAGATTGAAATTAAGAGAATTATTTTAATAAGCACAGGCAGAAAGGCCCTTCTGAAGAGAATTGTTGGTAATCTCTATGCTTACCAGGATGCCACTGATTCTGCTATTTATTTATTTATTTTAGAGACAGCATGAGCAGGGGAGAGGGGCAGAGGGGGAGGGGGGGGGAGAGAGAGAGAGAGAGAGAGAGAGAGAGAGAGAGAGAAAGAATCTCAAGCAAGACCCATGCTCAGCACAGAGCCTGACATGGGGCTCAATCCCACAACCCTGGGATCATGACCTGAGCTGAAATCAAGAGCCGGATGCTCAGCCACTGAAGTGCCCCCAATATGTAAGGACACATTCATGTGTAAAGAGACAAGGAAGGTTTAAAACGAAAGTCAGGAACTAGGATTTTTATGGAGCGTTTGCCCTTTCTTTATTATTACTCTGATTAAGCAAAAGAGCCATTTGATTATACTGCCTCCCTAGATAAGAATTTTTCTTAGAAAATGTTTCATACTTGCATTGAGAAAGTTTTCGAATACCATAGTCTTCCCTTTTAAGGAAGAAGATGGAAAACATATTGAAAAGTGCTAAGAAAGGGGAGTAAGTTGAGTTTGAGGGACTATTCAAATGTAACATTCTATAATTTTATAATTTATTTACCTAATATTTCCATTAAGCACTAGCATGCTGTTAGGTTTTTATACACTTTGAGTTTTGACAAATGCGTACATTATGTGTTCACCTCCATAATCGAGATATTAGAATATTTCAATCACTCCAAAAAGTGATGAGTGCCCTCATGCTCATTTGGAACTCCCCTCCATCCCCCACCATACCACAACCTCTGTCCCCAGGCATCAGATGATTAGGTTCATCTTTCCTAGACTTCATGCAAATGGAATTATATCGTATATATTCTTTTGTGCCTGACTTCTTTCATTTAGTATGCTTTTGAGCTTCATCCATGGTTTTTGTTGTATCATGGATAACTATGGTTAAGTAGTATTCCCTTGTAAGGCTGTAACACAATTTGTTTATTCATTCATCTGTTGATGGACATTTGATTTTTCTCCAGTTTTTGACTATCTTGAAAAAAGTTGCTATGTACTGTGTACAGGTTGTTGGATGAATGTATGTTTTCATTTCTGCTGAGTTGTATGCTAAACGTATGTGTAACTGCATAAGAAACTGCCACCCTGTTTTCCAAAGTGGTACCTGATATAGCAGCAATGTGTGAGAGTTTTAGTTGTTCCACATCCTACCCCAAATTTTGTATTTCAACCTAACTAAAATGAAGAATTCTAGTAGATATTTAGTGGTATCTCATTGCGGTTTAAATTTGCATTTCCCTGATACTAATGATGTTGAACACTATTTCATGTGCTTATTGCCCATTTGTGTGCCACTTTTTGCAGTTTCTGTTCAAATATTTCACTCATTAATTTATTGGGTTGTTTCTTATTGAGTTGTAACAGTTCTTGATATGATTTGGATATAATTCTTTTGTCAGATATTTTTTCCCAGTTTTTGGCTGTCTTTCATTTCGTAAGTTGCTTTTCAAAGACCAGAAGTTTTAAATTTTCATGAAGTCCAATTTACCAGTGTTTTCTTTTGTGGTTCTTGCTTTTTGTGTCTGTTTGAGAAATTGTTCCCTAGGTTTTCTCTCATGTTTTCTTTAAAAGAGGGATCCTCAATTGTTTTCTGAAAAGACTAGATTATAAATATTTTAGGCTTATAGACTATAGCACCTCAACTATTCAACTGTTGTTTTAGTTCAAAAGCATTTATTGACAATATGTAAACAATTAGGAATGGCTGTCTTCCCCCAAAACTTTTATTTATAAAAACAGGCAGCTGCCTGCCCTCTCTGAATCCTGAATTTAAAAGGCTGATAGATTTAGGTTATACATTTAGGTCTATGATACATGTTGAGTTTAATTTCAGGTGTGCTGTAAAGTAAGGGTCCAGGATCATTTGTTTTTCATGTGAAGATCAAGTTATTTCAGCACCATTTATTGAAAAGACCATCTTTTCCTCCAGTGAATTCCTTTGACACCTCTTGAAAATCATTTGACTATATATATATGGTTCTATTTCTGGACTCTATTGGTCTATGTCTTATTGTGTCGTGCTGTCTTGACTACTGTAGGTCCATAGTTAAGTCTTGAAATCAGGCAGTATAAGTCTTCCAACTTGTTCTTTTTCAAAATTGTTTTGGCTGTTGCAGTTTTTTTATTCTTATACATTTTAGACCCAGTCTGTCAATTTCTACAAAAAAGCCCCAGGGAGAATATTGTTTGGGATTGCTTGAAACTGTAGATCAATTTGAGAGATAGTAAAGTCTTAACAGTAGAGAGCCTTCCAATCCATGAACATGGTATACTTGTTCATTTAATTTCTTGTTAAGTAAATTTATTTTAATTTAACTTGTTTCTTTAATGTCTTGCATTACTGTTGGGTAGTTTTAAATTTAGGATCCTGCATGCATTTCGTTAAATTTATTCCTTAAAAATCTTGTTTTTTGATGCTATTGTAAATGGTATGAGTTTCTAAAATTTTATTGTCCAATTGTTTGTTTCTAGTATATAGAAGTCAAATTGATTAAAGTATATTGACTTTATATTCTGTGACCTTATAATATTCATTTATTAGGTGTAGTGGTTTTTTTTTTATAGGTTCCTTAGGATTTTCTAGGTACACAAACATGTCAACTTAGAATAAAGTGTTTTACTTTTTCCTTTTCAATCTCAGTGTGTTTTCTGTTTTTCCCCCCTTTTTTTAATGTTTATTTTTCAGAGAGAAAGAGAGATAGCACAAGCAGGGGAGGGGCAGAGAGAGAGAGGTGGGGGCAGAGGATCCAAAGTGGGCTCTGGTGCTGACAGTAGAGAGCCCGAAGGGGGACTTGAACTCACAAACCAGGAGATCATGAACTGAGCCACCCAGGTGCCCCTCAATGTGTTTTGTTTGTCTTGTTCTATTGTACTGGCTAACACCTTCAGTAACAATATTAATTCTTATCTTAAGCGGAAAACATGATCCCCTTCATCATTAACTATGATGTTAGCTATAGATTTTTTGTAGATGCCTTTTATCAGGTTGAAAAAATCATTTTCTATTCTTTGCTGACTGCTTTAATCATGAATAGATGTGGAATTTTGTCAGATGGTTTTTCTCTATTGAATATTAAAATAAACTTGCATTCCTGGGACAAACCCTTCTTGATCATAACGTATTATCCTTTTTCATATATTATTGGATTTGACTTGCTAATCCTGTGTTCAGAAATTTGGCCTAAAGTGTTCTTGTAATGTCTTTGATTTTGTTATCAGGGTAATGTTGATCTCATAAAATGAGTTAAGAAGTGCTCCTGCCTTCTCTATTTTCTGAGGGTTTTTGTAGGATTATTTTATCTGGTTCAACAGACTTCATCATGAGGCCATCTGGGTCTGCAGTTTTCTTTGTGAGACATTTCAAATTATGAATTCAATTTCTTTAATATATATAACACTATTCACATTTTCTATTTCTTGTGTTAGGTTTGGTCATTTGTGTCTTTCTAGGAATTTTCCCATTTCATCTGAGTTGTTGAACTGACAACTTGTTTGTAACATTCCTGTTACTCTTTAAATATTTGTAGGGTCTATACTGATGTTTCTTCTTAATTCATGATATTAATAATTTGCATTTTCTCCCTTTATTTTTTAACTAGTCTAGCTAGACATTTATCTGTTTAATAGATCTTTTCAAAGAAGTAGTTTTCAGTTACATTGTTACAATGCTTTATTCTGTCTCCATCTAAAAATTAAAAATAACAATGCTGACTTTTTTGTCTGTTTTCTATATCATTGATTTCCACTCTTTGCATTATTTCTCTTCTCTTACTTAGTGTTTAATTTGCTCTTCATTTTCTAGCTTCTTAAAGTAGAACATTGATTTTAAGTGGATCATTGATTTTTAGAACTTTCTTTTTAAAAGCATCTAGAACTATATATTTATCTAACTGCTGCTTTCACTGTGTAACTTACACATTTTGAAATGCTATGTTTCATTTTCATTCAGTTCAGAATACTATTATTTAAAGATGTATTTTATAATTTCCAAGTATTGGGGGATTTTCCAATTATTTTACTGTTACTCCAGATTTAATTTTGTTTGGGTCAGAGAACATACACTATGTTTTCTTTTTCTTTTTAAGTTTACTTATTTATTTTTGAAAGAGAGAGAAAGCAGGGGAAGGGCAAAGAGAGAGGGAGACCGAGAATCAATCTCAGGCAGGCAAACTTACAAACTGTGAGATCATGACCTGAGCCAAAACCAGGAGTTGGATGCTTAACCGACTGAGCCATCTGGGTGCCCCTACACTATATGTTTTCATTTTCTCTTAAATGTATTGGAACTTGTTGAATGGCCCATATATGGTCTATCTTCGTGAATATTTCATGTACATTTGATTAGAACGTGTACTCTGCTGTTGTTGGGTGGAGTTTTATATAAATATCTATCAGGTCAAGTTGGTAGATAGTATTGTTCAAATTTTCTATATCCTTACAGATTTTCTGTTGTTTATCGATTAATGAGAAGGGATTTAAATCTTAACTATCATTGGGATTTGTCTATTTTTCCTTACATTTCTGCCAGTTTTTGTCTCATATATTCTGGAGGGTTTTTTAGATGCATGTATTTGTAGGATTGTCTTTATGATGAATTGACTCATTTATCATTATGATACTCTATCCCTGGAAAACCTCCTTGTCTGATGTAATTGAGTTACTTCTGCTTTCTTATGATTTGTATTTTAATGGTATATCTATTTCTTTTGTTTTGCTTTCAATCTATCTCAGTCTTTATATTTCAAGTCTGTTTCTTATAGACAGTATGTAGTTGAGTTTTACTTTTCAATTTGATAATTTCTGCCTTTTTGTGGGGGTGTTTAGAGTATTTATATCTAGTGTAATTATTGATATGATTGGGTTTAGGTCTGTCATCTTGCTATTTGTTTTTAATTTGTCTCATCTGCTTTTTTTTTCTCTCTCATTTTATTCTTGTTCTGCCTTCTTTTGGATTAATTCCTTAAAATTCCATTTATGTCTTCTATTGGCTTCCTAAATATATCTCTGAAGATTTTAATAAACATTTTTTTCCGGTTACGGTTTTTCTAATTATTATTATTATATACCTTTAAATGATATTATGCTACTTTACATATAATGTAAGAACCTTATTGTATAGTTTCATTTCCCTCCTTTCTTACTTTGTGTTATTGTTGTACGTTTTACTTCTGTATGTTGTGAATGCCACGACACATTGTTATTACTTTTGTTTTAAGTATTAATTTTTTTAATTTACCAAATGAGGCTTGTTTTGAAGCTTTTTTGGGGGTTAATCTAGAATACCATTTTTGTTAGGTCTGGGTTAGATACACTACTAACACGTGCCATTCAGTGTTCATCAGGTCTCTCAGCACTGGCGGGTGAATACTCAGAGGTCTTCCAACCCAGTGGAAACCCTGGGAATTGTTCAGTTACAGCTCCCTGGAAATTGTTTGTCTATCCTTGTGGGGTTTCACCCATACATGTGCAACTTTGTATTCAGCAAGAGACTTCAGCAAGAATTGCCTGTGCAAATTTCTGGAGCTCTTCCTTTGCCTACCTCCTTCCTCTTTGGTACTCTATCCTAAAGATTCCAGCTGCCCCAGTTTGCTCTGCTTGTCTTTCCATTTCCTGTGCCATGGTCTAGAATGTGTCTCCAGGCAGAAAGTTGCAGCAGTTGAAGGCCTACGTCATTTGTTTGGGACCCCATATCTCAAGGATCACAGTTCTATGCTGTCTATAGTCCAGTTCTGAAAAGGATATAAGTGAAAGGATAAGTCTTGTCTCATTTATTCCTGTACTTGATATATATAAAATTTTAAGTCTTTTTTAATGTAGAGATTTTCTTTCCATCTTTTTCCTTGCAATTTGCTTTTTAAGAAATTGTGTTATTTGCTTTATAAAATGACCCACAGTCTAGATTTTGCTGGGTGCATCCTGTGATACAATTTAACATGTTCCTCTGTTTTCTATATTGCTTATAAAGTAGTAATTAGGCCTGTGCAAAGTTTTTCAACCTTGACATTATTTCTCAAACTTGATACTATTTGTACCTGACAATTCTGTTAGGAGTGGGGGGGGGTATAAGAATTGGGGGGTGCTCTTCTGTGCAAGTAGGCTGTTTAGCAGCATCCTTGTCTTCTACCCACTAGATGTCAGTACAACCTCCTCCCCAGTTGTGACAACCAAAAGTGTCTCCAGACATTGTAAAATGTTTTTAGACCCATGTTCTGGTATGAAAAGTTGGCTACCTAAACCACAGAAATAACTTCAGGAATATGAAGACACATACCTAGCAAAAATAACAATGCTGACTATGTTAACACTGCAGAGGGCACATGAAAAAGATTTTAATAATATGCAAGTTGAGGCTTTATAGAATGGCTGACTCAAGAGCAGCATTATAGAGGATGCGAGTTTCTCTTTCAGAGGGAAAAAATACTAGAGACAATAATAATGTAAACTGGTAAAAACACAAGTAGTTTATTCCCAATTATGTATCTTCCATGTTTTTTCTGCAACTTGTTATACATTTTAAGATGTTGGACTTCTACAATAGATATACAGGTGGCTTTACTTTTTCTTTCTTTTTTAGCACTTTAGAATTTAATTATTAAATCAAGAATTTTGAACTTACAGAAAGATATTATTTGTGTGATATAAAATTACTTAAAATGCAAGTTGGGGGAATTAATAAAATAACCCTTTTAATTTTAAGGTGAACTAACATTTTTACAAATGTTTCCAAATGTTATCATCCTTACTAAAGAATAGGGTGAAGAAGATGACAGATAATGTATTTTTAAAAAATTGTAAAAGGAGGATTAGGATTGAGAGACTTCTTAAAATTTCCCTTAGATAACCTTACTTATAATTTAACTGTCTAATATTCTTTTTTAAAATGTTTAGTTATTTTTGAGAGAGAGAGAGAGTGAGTAGGGGAGGGGCAGAGAGAGAGAGGGAGACACAGATCTGAAACAGGCTCCAGGCTCTGAGCGTCAGCACAGAGCCCGAGGTGGGACCCGAACTCACAAACAGTGAGATCATGACCTGAGACGAAGTCAGACACTAACCTACTGAGCCACCCAGGCACCCCAACTGTCTAATATTCATTGAAGACTCAACTCTTCACCCTGGGTTCTTATATTTATCTTTTTCATGTAACAACATAGAGGCCTGCTTGGCTTCTCTTCCCTAGAACTATGAGAGGTATCCCTCTTCCCTTTCTCTATCAGGGGGTAGTTTGTCAATCTCTTTCTCTCTATCACCTCTTTTTCTCTCTCTTCTCTTCTTTATTCTGTCTCCATTTAAATTCTTCCTTTCCTTCCACTTGTCTCTGCATCTTTCTCTGTCTTCTTTTCCCCTCTGCCTTTCTCTCCTCTTCACAGTTGTTTTTCACCTCCTCACATCTTTGTCTCTCTTCACGTTTTCCTCTTCCTCCCTTCTCTGTGCTCCTTACTGTTTCTGTCATACCACCACCTCCTCCCCACACATCTTTTCTCCCCAACAGGACCTTATTCATGACATTGGCAGTGACATTGCAAATTCCACTTTAGTAAGGAACACATTCCTCCTTATTAAGGGTAATGGTGGATAAGATAGCACTCAGTAATTAATACAGTTTAAAATAGATGTAAGGGGATGTTTGAGGTTGCTGGAGTACCTCAGATTTCTTCCCCCAAGTCTTATGATTTAATCAGCATTGCACTGCTCCAGTCCCCTTTTGGCCTGGGGACTCCTGACCTCTCCTCCTACTAGTTGTTTCTTTTCACGGCATCATCAGTTTCTGTGGTGAGAGTCCATGGTGCAGTTTTCTTTTTAAGTGTTTTTATAAGGACAGTTTGGTTTTGACGAAACTCAGTATCCCTGGCATGTTTAGTACTGCTGTGTTTGGGGTCTTAAGGGGTAAATTTGTATAGGTTGAGTCTGAAAATCCAGTGTACAGCTGAAATAACCATGGAACTGAGCATTTTCATATTTATCTTTTCCAGGTAGCATCTGAGGGGCCACATTTATTTCCCCAACATTGTTTTTTCCTGTAAAAGTTCAAAGATGCATCTCTTTGTTAATGAGTCTTACTACTCCATGTGTTGGCTCTGTCATGCTCACTTCTTTTTTCTAAGTAGGTAGTCTCTCTTCCGTCTCTCTTTTATTTATCATTCTTATTTTCTCTGTCACGACCTTTTTCTGCCTTCCTTGGTTTCATCTCCCTATGTCTGTACCCCCATTTTCTTTCTACTTTTCCTCCTCACACCCTCCTTGTGTCCTTTTCTCCTTTCTCCCATGGTGATAATTTTTCTGTCTCCAGCACTACCCACAGTCACCTGCCCCACATGCCCTGTGTTTCTCCATCAGTTCTTTCTAAATGTCCCAGTACTGAGACAAAGGACATTGCTTGTTTCAGTGTGTAGTAGGATATGGAAGCTTACCTGCTTTGGGCCCCTAATGCTTTCTGTAATTATTTTATCTTCCTCAGACATTTTTTCTCATTCCGAGTGAACTTTGAGATTGTAGTTTAAGAAAGTAATATAAGTCTAAGTGGAAAATATTTTTCCTCTATAGAGGGGATTTGGATCAGGCCTGCATTACACTTTACCTGTGTGGAGTCCTGTTTTTGTTTTCTTAAATGGTTTGGAGAGGGAGGAAGACGTACCTTAAAAGAAATGTAGATTGATCATCTGATAAGCTCCTTTTAACCAGATCTACTCTTCAGGTGACTTGTGCCTGAGGTTCGCCTGTTGTGCCACAAACCGCACAGGGTGGCTAACACGACCTGCCATGTTGGGGACAGCCTGCCGGCTGGGGCGCAGCTGACAGCCCGCGCCCCGCGCGCCTGAGCCGGCAGCCGCCCCAACCTGCGGCTGGGCGCCGGAGCCCCGCCTCCCCGGGCGCGCGGGCCAATGGGCTGGGCCTCAGGGGGCGGGCCGCGGCCGGGCGGGAGGTGCGAGGAGCGAGGCCTGGGGGCGGGGCGGCCCGAGCGGCGCGGTGGTGGCCGTAGCTCCTGGGGCGGCTGCGGCGGCGGCGGCGGCGGCGGCGGCGGCGGCTTGGCCGGGCGTCCGCGGGCCGTGGGGGATGGGGGCGGCGAGCTCCAGCCCTCGGCGGAGGCGGCGGCGGCCGTGAGTGTTGGGCGGGCGTCCGCGTCCAGGACGCGGGATGGGGCGCCGCGGTGAGTGTGGGGCGGCGGCGCTCGCTCCGGCCGCGGCGGCCAGGGCTCCGGGCTGGGGTCGTCGGCGGTGCTGCCGGCCAGTAGCGGTCCAGGGTGTGAGCGGCCCACGCGGCGGCCCCCGAGCTGAGGCGGCTGAGGGCTGCGCGGGAGGCCGGGCGCGTGTCCTCCGTGCTCCTGTCCTCCCGGAGGGGTCCGACGGGGCGAGCGGAGCGCGGCGGGAGCGGTAGCCCAGAGCAGATGACGATTAAAATTAAAGCAGGCACATAGCACGTCACACCGTGCACGTACTGTTAAGAATGCTCCACATTTTAACTTCTTTAAGCTCTGCGACAGCTCCATGATTGTTTTAACTCATTTTTTACGCGGAGAAAATGAGGTTAACCTGCCGGAGCACACAGGCTAGTAATTGTCAGAGTGTAAGTTTAAAGTATATGCTTTTGACCGCTAAGAGCCTGGTCTTGGCTCTGACCCGTCTCGCTCCCACCTGTCCTGACAGCAGCCCTCACTTCAGCTGGGTTCCATTCCTCAGACATTTCAGGATTTCCGTGGTGCATTGTTCTCGTCTCGGTCTTTTGGGCTGAGGAGGGCTCTGTCGTTCTAAGGCCTCAGTGTCAATTGTTTTTCCCAATTCCGTTGTTTCGGGCTTGACTGTTGTTTTATTCTTGGTGGGTGAGCTCAGGAGCCCTAGCGACTGATGAGCCTGTGTCTCCATGTTAATCTTTTCCTACTCTCCTTCTCAAGAAGGAATTGGCCTCACCTCATTTGGGAGGGCAGAACTGTTAGCTGCTAAGGTCAGGAGCTGAGCACCCCTTCCCCTTTCTCCAGCTGTCTCTGTGATGGCATCTCTTGTCCGTCTCTATCCATGTCCACTGCCCTTTTCGGTTGCTCCATTTCCCCACTCTGTATTTAAATATGGGGATGGGGAGCGGGCTCTTTGGCATTGAGTAGTTTTGGCTGGTCAAGAGAGAGCCGTGCCTGCCAGGAATGCTAGACATTCTGGAGGCGTGGGAGGTTGGGCAGCTTCCTCTTTTTTAAACGTGCTAGGTTCTAACTGCACAGGAATGAAGTGTATGTGCATTGCATGCCTTTCTTTAGAAATTAGTTATTTGCATATTATTGATGAAACCTTTTGACATGGCCGTATGCTGTTTTTGTGGGGAGTACTGTACAAAAGTATAATAAAAAACCTCCAGAATGAATTTTTCTGATTTTTTTAAAAGCGTTTTTAAGTAGATTCTTACCAAATCAGAAATTGTGCTGAAATGGCAGATTTCTGAAATATCTGGCAATTTTTCCTGACGTAGGAATAGTAAAATGGGAGCTATTAAGTAGATATTTGGGGGCAGTTTTATACTTCTGTTAAACAGCCCAGTGCCTAAAATGAAAACACTTCTGTAATGATGTGTTCTTGGGAGGATGTACATGGGGCATAGGACATTTGATTAATAGAGGCTACTCAAGTCTTGGGAAAGTCACATTCCAGGGTACTGGGAAGTTAATGTTCACATTTCTAATGTATATATTACTTAGAATTTACAACATACAGAGAAAGTAGTTTTGCATAGTAATATTTTGTTTGCTACAAAGTTCTTTGCTAAGTGATTAAAACACGTTGTAAATGTTGATGGTTTGAAGTTGGAAGAGATGCATGAGAATTAGAGTTTAACAAATATTTTGCTCAACAGTCTGTTTGCATAGTTCAAACTTCACTTGGAAGCCATTTAGTAGGTTTCCACGAAGTCAGTTAAGTGTCTGGAAGTGTTTCCAGTGCTATATTTCTTGCTCACAATCTACAGATATATTGTGGTAAAGCCCACATTTTGTTCATTACTTAAGTATGTTAAAAAAAAAACCCACAATCTCCCACAATAAAGCACAGCTAGTCATAATGGCTAACAGTTTTTGAGTGTTCATGATGAATCAGGCACAGCATTAAGTGTTTTTTATATTATTACCTCATTTAATTAAATTGCCTCTTGCAGTATGTTATGTTAGTAACTACGTTTTATGTTACCACCAACTAGAGGGTATTCATTTTGGGACATAGGAAAGTAGTATGATCTCGGAAAGTGTATATCCTCCAAATGTTTTCACTGTCATAGTTCAATTTTATAAAAACTTGGATAGGGGCGCCTGGGTGGCGCAGTCGGTTAAGCGTCCGACTTCAGCCAGGTCACGATCTCGCGGTCCGTGAGTTCGAGCCCCGCGTCAGGCTCTGGGCTGATGGCTCGGAGCCTGGAGCCTGTTTCCGATTCTGTGTCTCCCTCTCTCTCTGCCCCTCCCCCGTTCATGCTCTGTCTCTCTCTGTCCCAAAATAAATAAAAAAACGTTGAAAAAAAAATTAAAAAAAAAAAACTTGGATAAACTTTGTTCATCTTTCCTTTTTTTTTTCAGTTTGAAGTATGAAAAATAGTAAAGTATATATAAGATAGTTAGTACATTACTCACTATAATGCTGAATAGAGGTAAAGTATAACTCTTTTTAGTTCCTTTGTCCCCCCCCCCCCCCATTTTGTTTGCTTATAGATTTTCTTAGTCTTGAGTATTGAAACACTTTTTACAACTTTGGGTTACTAACTTGACATAAGGGAAGGTGGTGAAATAGGTAAATTGCTTAGATAGGTGAGTTGTTTTATTTGAAATTTATGATATATGTCTTTAATAACTATCTTTTTACTAAACTAAAAGCTGTCAGAATTAATCAGAGTGACTTTAATAAGTAAGCTGCAAAAGTGATGTTAGGAGTTGTCTTCTCAATTAGTGATTTGTGAAAGCTTCCCACACAAGGTACTGTCCTGTTTTTAGTGTTGGTGGGAAGACATATATAATAATTGTACTAAAAAATTGTTCTAGGCTCATTTTAGAATTATCTACACATTTAAGGATTAATGTTAGGTAAGTTGGAACTAGCTTAAATGTAGAAATCACATTCTCAGAAATAATTTGAGATTAACAAAAATATTTAATAAAAGAACTTTAAAAGCTAAGAGAAGTAGGGAAACCTTATATAACCTTATATAAACCTCAACAGTAGAGAAAGAAGAGTAGAAGTCCAACTTTGATTCCAGTTTTGTGTGATCTTGCCTTTATTGGCTTTACATACTTGTTTTTTTCTTTTTTGAAATATACTGTTTTAGAGACAGATTTTTACAGATTTTACTGCAATAATCCAAAGTTAACCTTTTTTGTTTCTGTAAAAATTAATTGCAACTTTACAAATTTATAAGCCCAGTATTCATTCTGCAAAATCATTTATTCTGCAAATAGTTTTGAGTAGATCATCCCTCCTATGCCAGGCACTGTGCTGTGAGCTGAGAACACATGGTTAGCAAACTGAATCCTTGATCCCTTGAGATTATAGTCTAGAGAGGAAAATATGAATAGTCTATTTGAACTTTGATAAGTGCAGTGATGAAAAGTGTAAGATGGTAGAATGCATTTAAGAGGAGATTCCATTCTGCTTTGGTGGTGGTATTTACAGGGGTATTGGTGGTCCAGGAAGATTTCTTTGAGGAAATGATCTTTGAGCTGAGGTCAGAATGAGTAAACAAAGGGGAAGGAGTACCCCAGGCAAATGGAAATGTATATAGACAGGATCCTCAGTCAAATAGTCAGTGTTTTTCAGGTTGTAGGGTCATGACCCATTATGAGTATAAAACCAATTTGGTGGGCTGTAGCCACCATTTTAAAAAATGAAATGCGATAGCATAGAAAACATCTGAGTATATCACCTGGTTCCTTAGAATCTGTTTTATGTTTTATGCATTCCAACACACATACCGCACAGAAACATTCACAAAATTTACCTAGTATGATAGTATAGATAGAAGTAGATAGATTAAAGATACTGTAGGTGAGGAAGGAAAAAATTTAGAGAATTGGGTGAGGTATAGGAAAGAATAAGTGATTCAATAATAAATCTTACACGTGACCTGGAAGTGAATATTACATAAAACTTCCCACTGTAAGTTTCACAGAGTCCTTAGTAATTCTACCATTCTGAAAGTAATAAAATATTGAAGACAAAATATTTGTAAAATGCCTTAGTGATATGCTTGAACTAACATAATTTCTCCAGTAATTTCCTTTTTGATTGTAAGAAATGCAAACAAAATTAGGACTTTCAGTTCTGGAAAGGTAAAATGTGAGGATGAAGCAGAAACAAGCTAAGATTTTCTTGAGTTCCAACTATGTGCCAGGATTGTGTTTTAACATATGAGATCTTTTAATTTTGTGGTCACTTTTAATTCTCACACAGCCTGTAAGCAAATTGTATAGGTTGTATGTTTAGAAAGGATTCAGCCAGAAGTCAAGTCTAAATCTCATTTCAAAAGACTGTGTTTTTACTATACCATCCTGAAATTAACAAAAATATTGCTCTGATATTCATACATTTATTTGTTCAATCAATTAGGGTGTATCAGATTAGTAGACACCCTTAGAACTTGTTTTCAACAAAAAAATCTTCTTGCTGAAAATTGATAACCTCGAATCTGTGTGTGTGTGTGTGTGTGTGTGTGTGTGTGTGTGTGTGTGTCTGTGTGTATGTAAGCGTTATTACTGAAAAATAACTATGATTGAACTTCTTTTATGTGTCGTACACTTCTATACCATTGTATCTTTTAATGCTTACCATAATCTCACAATGTAGGTGTTGTTAGAATGTTATTCCCATTTTATTAATGAGCATACCAAAGTTAAGAGAGGATTAACAGTTTATCACGATACACATAGTAAGTGATGGGGAGGGGGTTTTGAAAACAGGTCTTTTCTTTTTTCAGAACTCATACTGCATCTTTACTTTTGAAGCTGATGTCATGGTGGTAGAATATATTCTTCTACTAAATGACATTTCAGAATAACTTTTACAATTTAAAAAATTCTGTACCCTAGGAGTTAAGAGGAAGTTATTAAGAGAATGGATTTTGGCAACAAGACAAATCTGGGTTTTAAGTACCAGTTCATGATTTTTTAGCTGAGAACTGAGACAAATTATTTCACCTACAAAGCTCAGGTTGCTTATTTGTGAAATGAAGAGAACAGTAGTTTGCACATCATAGAGTTGTCAAGATCAATGGCACTTAATAAATGGAAGCTGCTGCCATCAGTAGTACAGTGTTTGTTGTTGTTAATAGAATACTACTAATAGAATACTAGGTGGGCTATGGGCTATTTGTGAAAACCTAGTATAATGTTTCCCCTGGTTGATGTAGTTTTTGTGTTTCTCTCTTCTTTTTTTTCCCTTCTGCTTAAGGATTTCAGTTTTTCTGACTGTTCCGTGAAAGGATGATTGCTCACAAACAGAAAAAGACAAAGAAAAAACGTGTTTTGTCATCAGGCCAACTCTCTACCGATGTTACAGCTCCTGAAATGGGGCTCAAGTCCATAAGTTCCAATTCCATTTTTGATCCGGATTACATCAAGGAGTTGGTGAATGATATCAGGAAGTTCTCGCATATGTTACTATATTTGAAAGAAGCTATTCTTTCAGGTTTGTCAATTATTTTCTCTTAGCATTCTTACTGGATAGTTGGTAAAATTTTAAATGCCAGCCTAGTTTCAGATAAATGCTTACACAGTGGTAGGAACAGGGTATTCTGCTTTAGTTAATTAACAGCTTCTTCCCCAACAGATGTTTGGTGTTTGGTGTTACGATGTAAACTATTTTATTATTAGATATAGTATAATACATAATAGAAGCATTGGTAGATGTGAGGAAATAATAATACAAAAACCAAAACTCAGTCTTTGCTTCTTAGCAGTTGGGCCCATTTGAACATGGAAAAATTTTAGATCATTGAAATTGTAACCTTCTTGTTAATGGTACCACGGTGCATTGATTGGTCTATAAAAAGCAAACTAATGTTTATAATTTACATTTTTGATACTTATACCTAGATTTAGTTTTCTATATTGTTCCTAAAACTTAATCTAGAATCTCTGCATTTGAGTGAATTTTGTTCCTCAAAAATCACAATTCTGTTTTGCTGTTCTACATAACCTATTAAAAAATTTTTTTTTAATGTTTATTTATTTTTGAGAGAGAGAGACAGGGTGCAAGCAAGGGAGGGGCAGAGAGAGAGGGACACACAGAATCTGAAGCAGGTTCCAGGCTCTGAGCTGTCAGCACAGAGTCTGACACGGGGCTTGAACTCACGAACGGTGAGATCATGACCTGAGCCGAAGTCAGAGGCTTAACGGACTAAGCCACCCAGGTGCTCCTCCCATATATAACCTATTATAGAATTAGGGATAGTCACAGAATTTATTCTCTGTCTAGTTAGAAATGGACAATGAAGCCCAAGACTTGATTCTTCTAAAGAGTTACACACATCTGCATTCCCCAACTTGATCTTAGTCTCTAAGTCTTTTAACTTTTGATGCCTGTTTTATATTCATATTTGATGGCAGTGATAAAAAAGATACAGCCCCTATTCTTTTGTGATAAATAGTAGTTCATTTCCATATTCATAATGGTAGATCTGGATGTAGAGAATGAAGATACTAGTTTTATTTATATGAGACCTCCTTGGGCTTCATAGACATAAATGTTTAATAAATATTTTTTGTATATATGTTAAATATTCATTTTCTGATACATGTTCTAGAAATATCATAAAATCACATCTTGTACTAAGATGCTTTTAGTACAAATATGCTGCTTTTAAGAGTTTATTTCTAACCTAATTTTTCAATTTGAAATGCCCAAAATAACTGGACTTGAATTGTAGCCTCAAAATTTTAGTATTTGAATTTTCCTTAAAACAGTCACATAAATCATGTTTTTGAGACTATATATAAATATATATATAAATAAATAAGTTGCCTATATTCTTGTTCATTTTAATAGCTTGATTTTCAAGTCTAGTTATAGTTGATTCAATGGTAATAAAGTTTTAATTTATTGTGAAAAGGTATTTTAAATACTTTAAGCATTATACTGGGAACAAATTTCTGCCAAATGACACTATCTGCCATTTATTTTAAAAAGCCTAGCTTTAAATAAAGGCTTGTTCTTAATTGGGTTAATTGTTTTAAATTAGTTTTGAAAATTTTACAGTAAGAGTCATTCTTTTTGATGTAAGTTCATTAACTGGGTTAGTTTTGAAAGTGAAATTTAAAATGATGTCTTGGTTGACAAATCATTTACCTCAATTTAGGGTAAAGTATGGTTTTCTTTAATGTATCAATTTAAGTAAATGTTCATTAATATAAATAAGATTCTTAGGTCTGATTTTTGTTTTTATTTGTGTTCTCAGGGGATTGATATCATTTAAAAATCCTGATCTTGCATATTTATCTCTTCTCTCACAGATTTAAAATGATAGTAATTTAAAACAAGTTGGACAACTCTTTAACTTCAGTTTTTTTAATGTGAGTTTTAATTTGTGAATAGACAATTCAGAGACTAGGAAGGAAGAGGATTGAAAGTTGATTCTAAGTGAAAAAGGAGAAAAATTTATAATATGGCAAAAGGAGGCTAACCCCTGAGATGAAAGGAGGCATATGGAAACAAAGTTTTTATGGACATTTAGTATTAACATTTTGTAAAGATACTATCTATTTAATAAGAAAGCCAGTACTTCAAAATTTAAATACTTGATTTTATTGCTAATAATAAAAATGCTTGCCATTTATGGCTGGTAAATTAATTTTTAAAATGTAAAAACCATCTTTTGGATAACCAGCGCTGTCATTAGTGAGCTGTGGCCAGAGAATTTTCATTATTTACCTTGGATTGATTTTAATGTTTGGTTCTTCAGTCAGAGTTAAAAGGATATGTGTATGCTATCTCAAAATAAACCTTGGATTTAACAAGAATTTATTTTCTGTCTTTGGATCCTTGTTATCAAGATCCAGAAATATACTAGTTTTGAGTCGATAGAAACTTTTTTTGTTTGTTTTTCTTAAACAAGGGACTATATATAAATATATAAATTCACCTCATTATATATAATAAGAATGCTACATAATAATATGTTTGTGTCTAATCTTGGTTATGATTTCTAGCTTGTTAGAGTATCAGACTATTCCTTAACAGAATTATTATAAGAATCACACAAGATATAATCTTCAGGAAAGCAGATAAAAAGTTTAAAATTCTGTAATTATTTAATATGGTGTTATTATATACCTTTACCCTAGACATGGGCCATACTTTTGTCTTCTGGGTATTGACTTCTGCTATTCTTTATTCCACCACAGTTGTAAACTGGTCAGACAGAGAGCTGTTTCACTGTTTTCCTTTTGGAGTGACAGAGCCTTGTCAGTGGCCTTGTCAATATTTTGTCTTTTGCCTCCTTAAGAGGAAGGATGCCAAATTATTGGCATTGTTACCCTTTAATTCATATCAATTGGCTGTTAAAATTGCTGAAAAGTTAGCTTTTAAGAATACAGAATGTAGGTATACAGTTAAATCACTTTTTGGTTTAATCTGAATACCATTTTCTTTATATACGTTACCTGTCATGAGGCAATGATATACAAAATCAGTTGACTGTTGCTTCCGGTGTTCATATTTTTGAGGCTAGGCTTGGATTAACAGCTTTGTGATTGGTTTACAGCCACGTTTTCCTTTTTCTCAAACTAGTTCTAGAAATGGTACTTAATTATATATGGTGCTTTACATTTTACAGGGAAACAGCATTTAATCACAGAGTTCCACAAAGGCAGGTACCTTTTTTTTTTTTTAAACATAGTGATTTCCATTTTATTTCCATATTTACTAAGTCACAGGAAATTTTATTTTTATTATTTTTTAAATGTTTATTTTTGAGAGAGAGAGAGAGCGAACGCATGCATGAGTGGAGGAGGGGCAAAGAGAGAGGGAAAAAGAATCCCAAGCAAGCTTTGTACTATGAGAGCAGAGCCCGATGTGGTGCTCAATCCTATGAACCATGAGATCATGACAAGAGCTAAAATCAAGAGTGATGCTCAACAGACTGAGCAACCCAGGTGCCCCCAAAGACAGGTACTTTTAGCCCCATTTCACAGATGAGTTGTATGTATAACGTAGGTTGTGTGATTTCATCAACCTCTCATTGCTGATATATAGTGATTTCGTTTGGAATCTGGAGGTTATAAATGCAGAATGGTGTTTCTTTCCTTGGTGTCTCAACTGCTTCACATGGCAAGTACTTTAAAAATACCACTCAGTCTTCATTATTTCATCAACCAGTTCTGTTTTTAGTGGGGATTATCTAGACCTGCACTGTCCAATATGGTAATCTCTAGAAATGTGGCTGTTTAATTAACATAAATTCAGCTCCTCAGTTGCAGTACCCACATTTCAAGTGCTTATTAGCCACATGTGGCTAGTGGCTATCATCTTGGACAGTGGAAGATATAAATATTTACACTATTGCAGAAATTTCTATTGGATGGTGCTGGCATAGACATTTGATCTTTATCAATCTCAAGAACATTCAGATGAATTCTTGAACTGTAAATATTTTTTAATTCTATAGCATTAAAAGAAACCTAGAAAAAGTTATCAGAGCAAATTTAAGAAAATTTTACCTAGAAGTAGGAACTCTTAGTCTATTTGGAATCCTGTTAAGTTGCTTTTGAAGTATATAGCTTTCATGCCCTTCTTTGATTTGAACTAGCAGATCAGTTTCCAGCCCAATTATACAAATTGATAAAAATTGTCAGTAATTGATGGCAGAAGAGCTCCGGAAAGAGAATCACATTTTCTAGGTTCTAGGCCTTGTTCTGCTACTGACTAGTTTTAGAATATGGTTTAAGTCATTTAATGATTTAAGAATGAGGTGCTATTCCAGATGCTATCAGTTTTATAATTCTGTGATTCCCAAAATTTGATTGGAGTTGGAGATTCTACATTGTTCTGTATATTGAAGAATTCAGAGCTAGAGAAGACAGTTAAGTATATGTCTTTAAACTATATAATGCATTTTAGAGGACATCTGCCTCCCACCAGTCTATAGAATTTTTTAATTTTTATTTTTAAAAAAGTTTTTAAGTTTATTTATTTTGAGAGAGAGAGAGACACAGTGGGAGTGGGGGAGGGGCAGGGAGAGAGGGAGAGAGAGAATCCCACGCAGGCTTCATGCTGTCAGCACAGAGCCCAGTGCAAGGCTTGAACTCATGAACCGTGAGATCATGACCTGAGCCAAAACCAAGAGTCGGATGTTTAACCGACTGAGCTGCCAGGTGCCCCTATAGGATTTTTTAAAGGTGAATTTTATGATAACTATCTTAAGTGTGGTATTTGTGAAAATTTCCCAAGTGAGAATGTGAAACTCATATTGCTATAGTTGTTGAGGAACTGATGACAGAAATAAGCATCTACCAAAGAGCTCTGTGGTAATATGAAAGATAGGTATGCAGTTTGTTTTTGTTCTTTTTATTTACAAATAAAAATGGAGAGTTTAATGTGCGACATCAGAGGACTTTGAAAACACATACTTAGATAGGATGACTGATAGAGTTTGCTGCTTCTCTGACCACTGTTTATTTCCAGGAGGAGGTTATCCTCTTATATAAGTAGCACATGTGGAATTTGAAGTTTTAGATTTCTATCCAGTGCTATTAAGGTGCAGTATGAATAATTACAAGGCCAAATTTTACATTTTATATTAAAATGCTGAATGCACTCTGTTATACATATACTGTCTGTGTTTATATTTAACACTGCAGATTAACATGTGCTGTATAAACTACTTCAAGTTCACAGCTGTCCTCCTGAGGAATAATGTGTTCTGAATTCCAAAGAACAGATTCATAAGTGTTGTTCTAGTTCATAGAATAATCGTAAATTCTGTGGCATACCTCCTCATTTCCAGGTAAAACACCATTCAAGGAGGTTCAACAGTGATTTTGAAAGGTGCAAGGCTTTTTAATTAGATTAGAAAGAATAGTGCAAATTACTTAATTTTTCTGCACTCAGCACTTAGAAGGGTCCATTGCCACTGTAAAATATATTTTAAGGAAAATCAGTAGTTAGTCTAATACTTCTTACATCTTCTTTATTATGTAACATTATTTTAAGAATGGATTTTAATAAGTTTACTGTTGTGACAATGGTGCCTTATTTTGTTGTGTCCTTTATTTTTTCAAATGTTTGTTTATTTTTGAGAGAGAGAGAGAGAGAGAGAGCAGGGGAGGGGCAGAGAGGGAGAGAGAGAATCACAAGCAGGCTCCCCTCTGTCAGTGCAGAGCCCAATGCAGGTCTTGAACTCACAAACTGTGAGATCTTGACCTGAGCCGAGATCAAGAGTCAGATGCTTAACTGAGCCACCCAGGCGCCCCTGTTTTGTTCTTTAAATAGGCTAGAAAGGAAGATAAAACTTTATCATCTGTTTCAAATAAAGTTCTCTAATTAAAAAAGAACTTTCTAATTTAAGGGTGTATCACTTTTGTTTTATAAAAATATAACTGAATCTTATAAGTGATAACTTCTGATGAATTCTGTGTAGGTCCTGAATTTGGCAGAACTTTAGTCAGAAGAGTTATGTTAACTTTGTAAAGCAAATTTTTTTGAATAGGAGAAGTTAGATAAAAAGTTTAATGCTTGGGCACCTGGGTGGCTCAGGCTCAGTGGGTTAAGCGTCTGACTCTTGCTTTTGGCTCAGGTCATGATCTCACAGTTCGTGAGTTCAAGCCCTGCGTTGGGCTCTTTGCTGACAGCATGGAGCATGCTTGGGATTTTCTCCCTCTCTCTCTGCCCCTCCCCTGCTCGCTCACGCGCGCTCTCTCTCTCTCTCAAACTTAAAAAAAAAAATTAATGCCATTAACTAATACATTCAGTCGTGACAGGGAAGTTCTGCATAAATTTTCAGAGTTTCAATTGAAATCCTGTCTTGTTGATTAATTAAGATTTCCTCAGGTGAATATATAGGAGAATGTGTAAATTTATTTCAACAAATATCAATGAGTGTTAATTTTACCATTGATGAATATTTATATTTAACTTAATATTTATATTAATATTTAACTTTCATCCTCTATATTGTGCCAGAAATTTTGTGAAATATTGAAAGCATTAGGTTGCTAGTCTTAGATATGTCCTCCTACTGTGTTCTTTTAGAAGGAAACCTCTCCAGAAGTGATTTCTAATGGATAGCACTTAGGAGAAGTTCAGGTAAATGTTGATAGGTTATGACTTAGAAGTGAACATTTGAGGAATGAAGTGTGAAATATAGGTAGCTCATTCATGACACATGTACCAGCTCTTAGGAGACTGTTTTTTGCACTTGCCTAGAATGGTTTATATAATTTAACACCGTTTATAATAGTAACTGGCATATTTGATTAGAAGTTACAGACTGCAGATCACCTGTCATTAAGCTATAACTTCTTTAATCGTGTTAATGTATCCTAGTGATCAAGAGCACAATTCTAGAGGTGGAACACTGAGGTGGAATCCTCATTCTGACACTTGCTGGTTGTATATAGCCTTGAGCAAGTTACTTACCTTCTCAGTGCCTCAGTTTCTACATCTGTTGAAAGGAAATAATAGTACCTATATCAGTGAGATGTTGTGAACATTAGAGTTCATATTTGTAAAGCTCTTAGAATGAGTGTTTTTGAACGTCAGCTATTTATTTTATAATCCCCAAGTGGCTGGATAAAGAAAGCTGCTGTTCAGGCTTTGCTTTTATCATGTAAATTCAGAAGTCATTACAGCAAAAAAGGGGAGTTTCCTAGTGATATGTTCTGAAACTTATTTTCCTCCTTGTTTTCATTGCTTTCCCACAGAGGTTAAGCTTAATTAACAAGACTGGTTTTAAAAATTATTGTCAGTTTTTTTAAATCAAGGAAAACACCATGGTTTTTTCATTTATTTACTTAAGCATTTCCATGAAGTGTTTGCAATATAAACACTGTGGTATTGTGTTAATATATGAGAACCAAAAAATGGAGCTAGCTAATCTGTTTTCACTTGATAAGCTGAGTGAAGCCGAAAATAAGTGGCACAAATGAGTGAAACGATAAATTAAAATTCAAATTACCATATTACAGGGATGGTAGATAAACAAGCAAACATTGGGATACAGGAGTTTTACTCTTCTAGATAACTAGTATTAGGATTTTGGCTGAATGTTATAATACTGCATATTGAATATCTTTGTAGTATAAATTTCATTGCATTTACAATGTGGGCACTATAAAACTTAAAAATGGTCTTGTATTTAGTTATAGGACTAAATTAAATACTATAACGTGATAAAAATAGAAATATTATAAAATATATCTTTAATAATAACTTTATTTCTAGTTAATTCATTAATTTAGAATTTACATGTAAAATGAAATTGAAACTTAAAGGTCTCTTTTCCATTAGCCAAAATATTGTAGGACCTTGCTGTAAGTGTATTTGTTGAATGTAGTTCTATGTGAGACAAATCTATTGTCAAAGGTATTTAGTTTGGCTTACAGGTTTAACAGAAATAATAGCTATTTATGTGTATTAAGTCAGTAAAACAGTTTTGTTTTTGTTCATTTATTTGACATTCACAGTAACAAAGTAGCTAGAACAGTGTTCTTACTAATTCTGTTCTATGGATGATAAATCAGGGATTAGAGAAACTAAGAGTTAGTTGCATATGGTTATTTCAAGGAAGTGGAAGATCAAGCATTGGAACCCAGGTTTCTTGATCTAAATCTATTCTTTTTTTTTTTTTTGAGTAGGCTCCACACCTGATGTGAAAAACCCTGAGATCAAGAGTTGCCTGCTCTATTGACTGAGCCAGCCAGCCCCCCCCTCCCCCCCCCCCCCCCCCCCCGAATCCATTATTTTCTATCACACCAATTAGCCACTTACAGCTTTCTTTTGTATTGGGGAAGAACAGTTACTAACCTCATTTGCTTTGCTCATTACTGCGACTGCTTTTGGGGGGCGGTGGGGCGGGTTGTGGAGTGGGAAGAGTACTGTTGGTGAAAGAGCTGCTTAAATTCCTTAAGCCCTTTTTACAAAGTTGTATTTTCAGTTTAAGAGGCTTTTTGCTTCATAAAAATAACATGAGATAGCTTTAGTCTATTAAAAGGGGAAAGAACGTTTGGTAAAAATGGAACTTTTTTTTTTACCACTTACAATACATAATTAAGAGCTTGCTAAATTATTAAGTCCCATTTGAAGTATTATCAGGACATACTGATGTTCTAGTAGTTGACTCATCTACTCAGGAAAGTTTATGAATCCTTGTAATTAACATTTCTAAAAAGTAGCTATCATGTTTATTTCTGTTGATTTATAGGCTTCAGAAAAGTGTTCAGTTACAGGAAATTGGAATTACAGGGTAATTTGAGACACTTCTGAAATTTATTACTAAAGAACTCAGTTACTGTTTTTTATTGTTTGATTTGAAACAACTTCAATATCTATTTATAAAGGCTTCCTTATAGGAAAAAAAGAATTTCAAGTTGATAAAACATTTATGTTAACAGTTATTGGAATGTTTTGCGGTGATTTTTAAGAAAAACCATGGTAGGGATTCTTAAGACCTCTTAATACTGTTAAAAATTATTGAGGATCCTAAAGATTTTTGTTTGTGTGGGCTGTATCTGTTACTATTTATTGTGTTAGAAATTAAAACTAAGAAAATTGAAAAACATAATAGTTTTGAAATATATTTAATTCCACATATTTAATTTCCTTGGCTCTGAAAAGTCCAGAATTTATTACCTTGGTTTATTTAGGCACTGAAGCCATTAGTATCTTGTAGTTCTTGCTTAATACCCAACACTAATTTTGAATATTGATGGTTGTTGACACTCCACAATCAAGCTCTTTTGACCTGAGATCTTAAAATAAGTATTTTTACAGCATTCCCCAAGTGTACTAATATCTGTAGATTTTGTTGTGAAACATCAAGAATACAGGACAGAGATAACTGGCTTTCCATTCTCTTTTTTAGGACTAACATAGGTTAGGTTTTATGATATTAGATAATCATTCAACCTTGATTTTGATAAGTAGGCAGCAGTATTACCATTAACTAGCTTTATTTTGTTTTTTATATGTTATTTTTTAAAGCTATTCAAATTGTATTATTTTCCAGAAGTTTGTTTTATTTCAAAGCTATGAGGTTCCATTTCAGACCTAATCTATGTATTTAACCTGTTTCTACTATTGCATACACTAATAAAAATAGCTATAAACATTTATGGAGGGCTTACTATGTTCTGGCCACTGTTCCAAGTACATTATGTGTTTTAACTCATTTAATCCAATAATCCTATAAAGTAGCTACCATTATCTTCCTTTTATGGATGAGGAAACTGAGGCACCGAGAGGTTAAGTAACTCACCCAAGGTTTATGAACCATGGAACTGAAGTTCAAATTCAAGCAATCTGGTTCTAGAGATAATGTTTTTAACCAACCACTAAGCTGTATTGTTTCAACCAAGTAAACCTACTGAATGAGCTAACATACACAATTATAAAACAGACCATATAGTGATCATTTAAGATAATTCTTTAAATTGCATACCACATTTTCCCTAGGAATTAAAACAAATGTTTAATTATAAAGTAACATATATTTATGGGGAAAATTCCAACAGTACATAAAATTCCTAATATTTCTTGCCCATTTGTATGTCATTTTTTAAATAGACCTTTTTTTTTATTATATGTATATTTTTAATTAATTAATTTATTTTTAATTTACATCCAAGTTAGCATATAGTGCAATCATGTTTTCAGGAGTAGATTCTAGTGATTCATCCCCTGTGTATAACACCCAGTGCTCATCCCCAGTGTCTTCCTTAATGCCCCTTACCTATTTAGCCCATCCCCCCCCACCCACAGCCCCTTCAGCAACCCTCAGTTTGTTCTCTGTATTTGAGTCTCTTGTGTTTTGTCCTCCTCCTTGTTTTTATATTCTTTTTGCTTCCCTTCCCTTATGTTCATCTCTTTTGTATCTTAAATTCCTCATATGAGTGAAGTCATATGATATTTGTCTTTCTCTGACTTATTTCGTTTAGCATAATACCTTCTAGTTCCATTCTCGTTGTTGCAAATGGCAAGATTTCATGCTTTTTGATTGCCAGCTGATACTCCATTGTATATATATATATATACCACATCTCTATCCATTCATCTGTCAATGGACATTTGGGCTCTTTCCATACTTTGGCTTAAATAGACTTATTTTTAGAACAGTTTTTGATTTACAGAAAAACTGAGAAGATCGTATAGAGAATTCCCATATATTCTTATACCCAGTTTTCCTTATTTATTAATATCTTACATTAGTAGAGTACATCTGTTAATGAACCAATATTTGATACTAATGATGCATTCTTATTGATTAAAGCCCATAGTTTATTCATATTGCCATAAATTGTTCCTAATGTTGTTTTTCTCTTCTAGGATCCTATCCTATTACATTTAATTCTCATGTCTCCTTAGGCTGTTCGTGATTGTGACAGTTTCTCAGACTTTCTTCACTTTGGATGCCCTTGACAGTTATTTTATTTTATTATTTATTTATTTAAATTTTATTTTTTATTTTTAAAAATTTACATCCAAATTAGCATATAGTGCAACAGTGATTTCAGGAGTAGATTCCTTAGTGCCCCTTACCCATTTAGCCCATCCCCCCTCCCACAACCTCTCCAGTAGCCCTCAGTTTGTTCTCCATATTTATGAGTCTCTTCTGTTTTGCCCCCCCCGTTTTTATATTATTTTTGTTTCCCTTCCCTTATGTTCATCTGTTTTGTCTCTTAAAGTTCTCATATGAGTGAAGTCATATGATTTTTGTCTTTTTCTAATTTCACTTAGCGTAATAACCTCCAGTTCCATCCACGTAGTTGGAAATGGCAAGATTTCATTCTTTTTGATTGCTGAGTAATACTCCATTGTGTGTGTGTGTGTGTGTGTGTGTGTGTGTGTGTATACCACATCTTCTTTATCCATTCATCCATCGATGGACATTTGGGGTCTTTCCATACTTTGGCTATTATTGATAGTGCTGCTATAAACATGGGGGTGCATGTGTCCCTTCGAAACAGCACACCTGTATCCCATGGGTAAATGGCTAGTAGTTCAATTGCTGGGTTGTAGGGCAGTTCTATGTTTTGTTTTTTGAGGAACCTCCATACTGCTTTCCAGAGTGTGTGCACCAGCTTGCATTCCCATATTTATTTATTTTTTTAATGTCTATTTTATTTTTGAGAGAGAGACAGACCGTGAGCTGGGGAGGGGCAGAAAGAGAGGGAAACAAAGAATCTGAAGCAGGCTCCAGGCGCTGAGCTGTCAGCACAAGGCCGGACATGCGGCCCCAACCCACAAACCATGAGATCATGACCTGAGCTGAAGTTGGATGCGTAACTGACTGAGCCACCCAGGCGCCCTGATGACCTTTACGATTTTAGGGAGTACTAGTTTTTTTGTAGGATGTACCTTGATTAGAATTTGATGTTTTTCTCATGATTAGATTGGGATATTGAGGAGGAAGATAACATATGTGAAGTGCCATTTTCATCATGGATCATGTCAAGAATAATTACTATAAACGTGGTATATCACTGTTAATGTTGACCTTGATCACCTGTCTTTAATAGTAAAGTTTCTCTAAAGTTACTCATTTTGTTCACCTTTCTCTACTGTATTCTTTGGAAGGAAGTCACTATGTGCATGCTCCACCTCCTTGAGGACAAAAGATCTACATAAATTATTTGGCATTCTTCTATACAAGAGATTTGTCTCTTCTCTTTCACATGTTAATTTATTCATTTGTGTCAGTATGTGCTCATTTATATTTATTTTATATTTTGGGTTATAATCCAGTACTACTTTATTTGTTGCTCAAATTTTTCTAGCTTTGGCCATTAGGAGCTCTCTCAGTTGGCTCCTTTGTGCTCTTGGCATACCTTATTCAGTGTGAGGGTTAGTTTTTCTAAGCTCTTACTTTCTGGTTCTACTGGATCCTTCTAACTCATCTTGCATGTTTCCTTCCCCAGTCCTAGGGTCATCCCTTTCTCTAAGAAGCCCTGGTTCCTTTTCCTTTTATTAGAGAACAGTATTAGAAACCAAGCTCACAGTGATAGGTTTCATTTCCTTTAGGCCCTTTCAGTGGACAGATCAAAGAAATATATGTGTGTATACTAACCTGTGTAAATACACATATCTATAAGCATTTCTATATTAGATACAGCCACCTGTGTCTGTATTAAGCTAAACATGAATTCGTTTTTTAAAGCTTTTACTTTTAAATAATCTCTATACCCAACGTGGGGCTTGAACTCACAACCCCAAGATGAAGAGTTGCATGCCCTACTGACTGAGCCAGCCAGGTGCTCCATAAACATAGGTTTATGAAGCATCCAACTGTAATCTACCACAGTATGGATCCTTATAGCCTCCTTCTCCTGTTTATTTGTGAATTTCTGTGCCAACAGTGAGATTCCTGGTTCCCACCATCCACCATCCATTTACCCAGTTGTTCAATTCCAGTACATATGTATAACAACATCAGAATCATTAACCAAAGCCTCATTGGAAGCACTTTGTCAATACAATAGAATATAATACTTTTGTGCATTTTGTTTTCTTTTAGTCTTATAGACTCACTCATTCTAAGGCTACTTAGGCCAGCACCTTTAAAATTAAAATTTATTGGATGAATGAGTCATGTTTTCTCCTGAAGGTACTCTGTTCTCTCTGCTTCCATCTCTTCCTGAACTGTTGTTTGCCTCTTCCTGGAATTACTCTTTGCCGTGATAGATCTACCTCCCTACCTTGCCTACACCTCTTATACATATTTTTTTTCTCTTGATAATGTAGTTAATGAATGGAATATTTGGTAGATGGTGGTAGAATTTTTCATTTTTGTTTTTTAATCTAAAGACAGTTTTTCTTTCTGATGGTTATCTTTTTAACATTTCTGAAAAATTTGTATAAGATGACATTGTGTTTAAAAAATGGGTTTTGTTTGCTTTTTAAGCTATTTCAGTAGGGAAGCAGTGTAACATTAAGAGCATGGCTTCTGTAATTATACTCTCTGGGTTCAAATTCTGGCCCCACAGTTTAGTAACTTGGTGAACTTAGGTGTACCTCAATATTCTCAACTGTACAATAGGTATTTTAAAGTTATCTACCTAATTAGATTGATATGAAAGTTAAATGAGATAATACCTTTTTAAGTGCTTTTAACAGTGCCTGGCACCTAGGAACCCCTTAATAAATGTTAACTATTATTAAACTAGCGCTATATGTAAGGCTACAGAAAGGAATATTACATCAGAGTATTGCATTTAAGGTGGTTGTCCTTTTAGATGTTTGAGGATTACTTGAGGGATTTCAAAGTTTAGGGTGATTATACGTTCTTATTTGCCTGGGATGACAGTCCAGGAATATGCCTATTGTGCTGACACGATTATGGGTAGCATTACCCTTTTTACTTGCTTAGAGTGTTTTGGTTTGAATGATAATTCATATGGCCACCTTATTTCCAGGGATTATAAAATCCTGCCTGCCTCCATCTGCCCAGAGTTGGTATAAATGAGCAGAGCAGGCTTGGGGTAGACAGGTAGAGACTGGGAAGAAGGGGGTACCCAAGAGAGCAGTGCTGCTTTGTTACAGCTGCTTATGGCCAAGGAGGATGTGAGCCTGCTATAACCAGATTTTGAGTTTTCAAGAGTAAATTGCAGAAATCTGGAATTTTTGGAATGATGTCTCAATTTTTCATCATTGGCAACAAATTCGATTTTCCTAAAAGCACACAAATTCATTGAACCATATAAAGATCTGTGTATTTTATCATATGTAAATTATATCACAGGTTTTTAAAATGGGCAGGTCAAATGGTAGTTCTTATATGACTTTTAATCTAATAATTACCTAATGCAAAGAATCAATTCTAATGTGGAAACTTGACATGTAAGTGTTCTTTAGTATTAGTTTATATACCAGGCATTGTTGAGCTTTAATTCTGTTACCATATATATTCTAAAGCATGTTATGGTTGAAACTATAAAACAGGAAAAACTGACCTCGAAGTTGCCTCAAAGGAAATCTGGAGACATATTTAGACTGGGAAAACTGAAAAAGGTAGTACTAACTTGACTGTAACTGAAATCTTTACTGACTTAAAACGATTATGAATTTTTGAAGGCTGTATAAACTATATATAGTAACTGCAATGGTGAAAACACAAGTGAACGTATAGTGGGCAAAAATTGTGGGGCCACTGCTTCTACTTAAAGTGTGTTTCAAAATGATCTGTCATAGTTTGCATTCCTGAAACCTGGTGGGAAACAAACCTTTTTTTTTTTTCTTTAAGATTGCTTTAAAGAAGTCATTCATATACGTCTGGATGAACTCCTCCGTGTTTTAAAATCTGTAATGAATAAACATCAGAACCTCAATTCTGTTGATCTTCAAAATGCTGCAGAAATGCTTACTGCAAAAGTAAAAGGTAAGAAAGATCTATTAAATGTGGGTGGTGTGGGCAAAAGGCATCCAAGTGATACATTTTGGTCTATAATGACTATAGTGCCATCTCCCCATGTGGTATTGGTATCACGTGTCAGTAGGAGTTATGTATACTTTGATATGTGGATATTCCCACGGAGTCACACCTAAAACTCTTTTCCTTTCGAAAATTAAAACTTATTTGGCAGGAAGCAGCCTAAAAATACTACCTGAAATAAATTAAACAAATGATATTTAAAATTTTTGAGTTTTTTGAAAGAGGGCATGCTCTTTTGAAGTAGGTCATTAGTGTACAAAAGTCTTTGTTTTGTGAGGACAATTGGTGCTGGAAAATGGTAATTTGTAGCAACTCCACTTAAAGGAGGGAGCTGAATAGAGAAAAAGACTTTTTTTTAATGTAAAAAAAGTGAAACTAATTATATGTATGGATAAACACACACACACACGTGTATTACATATAATAAAGAATCCAGAATTAGGATTATATCCTCTAATGAAAGGACTTGCCACCCAAAGTGTTAGAATCTGTTTTTCTGGACTACAGTACATAAGAAGGATTGAAAGTGAAGGGAGTATTTGAGAAGAATGAGACGGAATTCAGTTAGGAGATTAGTAGAAATAAGGGACTGGATGTGGATTGGCAGTCTGATCTAAGGCAGAAGCTTGAGTGTGGTGGAGGTGGAATGTGGTTGTTCTAGAGGAGGGGATGGATACTGATTTGATGAAATGCAGGATGTTGATGATTAATGTGAGTTGAAGAGGCAGACTTGAAAGGTGTGGTGTCTAGGTGGTAATGGAAGAAGGTGACCAACTCAGACTGTGCAGAGTAAATATAGGCTGAGTAAGAGATCCCAGGGACAGAGAGAGGATGGAGAAACCTGATGAACACCTAAGAAGTAAGGAGATGGTCTGGAGAAAGATGTCATGGAATTTTAAATTAGAGTACAAGAAGTGATTGTCAGTGTTATATGTCACTTACAAGTAATATGAATTCAAGTAATGTAATTGTAGAAAGTGATTACCTGCAGGTTGAGTAAGGAAAGGAAAGGATTCTTTGGGGCAGGGAAATTACTGTACTGAGTCTCAGAGGTTGAGTGGGCATTTTTGAGTTGGGGTGGTGGAGGTTGGGACTGTGATTTAGGGCACTTGCACGAGAAATCTGGATGTGAAGAACATGGTGCAATTGGTGAACACACTCCTATCTAGAGAAGGCAAAGGGCAAGTGTCAAGGGATGAGTGAGGCATGAGGACAAAATAAAAAACTTCTCAATAAAATATGGTCCATATACCTGAGGAACACTTCCTCTGTTTTTTGACATAGATGTATTGTGTTTGTGTGGTTCTTTTTTTTTCCCCCGTATTTCAAACATTGAGAAACATATAGATGGCTTTAAATGAGAAAAATGGGTAGTTTCTGTTGCGACTTTTAAAAATGTGCTTGGTAACCAAATTTGTTTTTAAATAGATTGTTTATAAGTGTCATTTAACTTAGATAGGGAAATTTGCGTCTATAGATAGTAAAATTTCCATGCTTGGAAATAGCGACCACAGTTCATTCAATTGTTGTCAGTAGCTATTGTGTGCAGTCAGGATGTCCTGGGGAAAGAGTGTGCCTGTGTATAGTTGGTGTCCACATTCCAGAAACAGACTTGAAGAAAGTGGCCTCTCAGCTGCCTTGGAGATCTTTTTTCCTTTGAGGTAAAGCAATCTTTTGAATATTATCTCCCACTATGAGTGTTTTTAGCCTTGGGATTATTGTTACAATTTTACTTTTGTGTTGGGTGAAATTTAAAAGATTACTTTTTTGTTCCTAAACTTCTGTTTCAATATGCCCCATGAGATTAGAAAATTTTTTAAATTGTGTTTTCCTTGGTATAAATTTATGTGTTTAAATAAAACCTTTCCAGCTCACTCTTATTGTTGAGGCCATCTAAGAACATCACTGATACCTCAAATGAAAAATATTCAGTGACCCGAAAAATTGAGGTCAAATTCAAACATACTTAATTTTTTCTTCTAATGATAATTTATTTTTAAAACCCTGGAAAGGCAAGGGGGAGGTAGAAACTATTTTTGAATCTCTGTTCTCTGGCAATCTAGATATTTTGCATATGCTATTTTAATATTTAAAAAAAAACCTATAAAAGCGTGTTTTTATTTCTATTTTAAAGGGGGAGAATTTAAAGAAAAAAGCTGTCATACATTAGGATCAGAAAGCTGACAGGAACGTGAAGATCATTTTGTTTTAAACCCATGATTACATTTAAAAAAACAAAGGTGACATGACTTGTTCTGAATGTCTTCACTGTCGATGCATTTGACAAATATACCAAAACATTAAAAGATGACATACACAGAATGACTAGAATCATGGAGGTCTAATCTTGTTTGTGCTACTACAGGTGTTAATGCATAAAGTCTGTCTGCTTCCTCTGCATACTAAATGCATTGGAATGAAATTGGAATCTTTAACTCCTTTTACTTTTTATTTTAACTTTGGAATTTACCTTTTTAATAACTTTAAAAGAACATTTTAAAACTTTAAATTAAAAACTTTAAAAGATAAGGTTTTCCTCATTCATTCTAATAGTGATTTGTATTTCCTGTGTCTCCTCCTGTTTCCAAGCAGGAAGTTCAGTCTGACAAAATATTTGCAATATGGTAAGAGAGATACAGCTTATTTTTGAAGTAGATAAAAGACATCTTCAGCGCTCAGTAATTTGTTAGGTACTTAAGTATTTGTGTTTTCATGATTTGTAGTTATTTTGGTCAGTCTTGTAATATAAATTAATAGGACTAGGACCATTTATTTAGGTTTTTCATGATCTGTATTTTGCCCTAGATTTAAAAATTGACAAAAAATTGACAAAAAAAGCTTTTAATTACATATCTAAAATTGTAGAAGCCCCGTGTCTTCTTTCTGTTTTGAAAACTTAATTTTCTAATAGGCAGTACATTCAAATGGTTCATAATGCAAATGGCATAAAAGAGTATTCAACAGTGAAGTGTCTATTTTATCTCACTTAGCTACCCTTTCCTTTACCTGGATAAGCGACAACTATTATTGATTTTTTTGTGTATCTTTCCAGAGACATGTTATGCATATATAAATGATACAATATGTTCTCTTCTTTACCCTCCTTTTTACACAAATGGTAGCCTTTTTGCTCCTTGCTCATTGTTCTGAGTTATGTTCTGTACATAAAGCATTTCCTAATTCTTTTGTTGTGATTTGTTCTGTTTTTTTCAAAGCTGCATGGTAATCTGTTATATTTATGTGCTATATAATTTATTTAACCGGTTCACTAATAGATGTTTGGATTGTTTCCAATTTTTTTCTGTTACAAATAATGCTTTGATGAATAGCCTTATTCATTTGTATTTGTATTTCTGATATTGCTAAACACCCTTTGCAGTGGTTCTGCCTTTCTGATAGCAGTGCTGAAAATGCTGATTTACTGCACCTTTGCCAACACAGTTGGTTACCACACTTTGTTATCCAGTCTAATAGTAAAAATTGGCATCTCGGTGTAGATTTGATTTGCATTTCCCTTATTTTGAGTGCAGTTGTCTTTTCATATGCTTTGGAGGCATTTATACATCCTTCTATGTGAGTTGACCCGTTTTTTTGATGGTTGGTCTTTTTTTTTCTATTTTGATTTGTAGAAACTCTGTGTTAAGTGAAATTAGTCCTTAAACTTTGATGTAAGTTGCAGACTTCCTTTATCTTTTGATGTGCTTATGGTATTTTATTTTATTTTTGCATTTAAATTTATCAGTCTTGGGAACCTGGGTGGCTCAGTTGGTTAAGTGTCTGACTCTGGCCCAGGTCATGATCTCACAGTTCATGAGTTCAGACCCCACATCGGGCTCTGTGCTGTCAGTGCGGAGCCTGCTTCACATCCTCTGTCTCCCTCTCTCTCTGCCTCTCCCCAGCCCTCTTTCTCTCAAAAATAAATAAACATTAAAAAAAAGAATAAATTTATCAATCTTTTGTATGGTTCTTGGGTTTTAAGTAATAGGAAGGACTTCCCTGCTCTGAGATTATAATAGCATTCTCCAGTGTTTTTTCATTGAATGTTGTCATGGTGTCATTTACTAAATTTAAGTCCTTGATACATTCTAGAGTATCTACATGTCTGGCTTACTTATCACATAATTCATCTTTTCCTGACTGATTTGAGATGCCATTTTTATCATAAGTACACTAAACTGTCATATGTGTTTATATCCATGTTTGGACCGTATTATGTCCCACTGATTTGTTTAGTCATGTGCCAATACACACCATCTTTATTGTAGTTGTAAAGTATGTTTTAGTGTCTGAAAGGAGTAACTCCTCTTTCTATTACTCTTTTTGTTCAGGATTTTATTTTTCCATCAGGACTTTTGAATTGGCTTATGTAGTTCCCAAAAATATCTATTGGTATTTTTGAGGGGATGAGTAAGGTTTATAAATTCATAAAGTCATAATTAAAGTTATGAATTAAGGAGAAGTTATATACTTAGCATTTCTGAAAACATAAGTATGCATTTCATTTCTTCAAGTTGTCTTTTATGTTTCTCAGAAGCAACTTAAGGTTTTCATTTTGTAAGTCTTACTGTTTTTGGTTTGTTTTTTCCCCTAAACATTTTTTCCCATGCATAAGGTGAAAATTTGCTTCATTATATCTTTTAATTCAGTGGTTTTCACCTGTGGTCCCTAATTTATGACATCAGGTTAGTGGATTGTGACCAACATTTTTAAAATACAAAAGAGAATAGAAAAGAAAAACCAGAATACAACAGTATTGTATCAGATGTAAGGATGTGGGGTTTCTGGGTGACTCAGTCGGTTAAGCATCCTACTCTTGATTTCAGCTCAGGTCATGATCTCACGGTTCATGAGATGGACCCTCACATCAGGCTCTGTGCTGAGAGCACAGAGCCTGCTTGGAATTCTTTCTCTTTCTCTCTGCCCCTCCCCTGCTCACTCTTTGTCTCTCAAAATAAATAAATAAACTTAAAAAAAAAAAAAAGGCCTAAGAATGTTTCAGAAACTTTATAGGTATTATATAACTTATAACTATTATGTGTGTATGGTATACTTGGTCATGATATAATATGTATTTCTTACGCAAGGTTGTGGTCAAAAAAGTTTGAAAGTCACTAATAGATGATATGTATGAAAGCTATTCATGTGATTTCTTAAAGAGATACTAAATGTGCCTTAGTGCTTAGTGACTTAATAAGGAACCCAAGGGAGACAATTATTTAAACCTTGAGCAAAATTTTGATGGAATTTTGAAGAATGTCTAATAGGAAGAAGAGAGTGGAGACAGAGAAACCAGTTAGCAGGTTGTTAAATAGTCCAGACTAGAAGTAAAATGTGGCCTTTTGAACTAAGTGGCAGTGGGAATGGAAAGGAAGAAAATATTTTAGAGTCATCTTGAAAGTAAAGATAATGAGCTAAGAAATGTATGGAAAAGAGTTGGCTTAAAGGGCAGACTAGAAGAGAGGGTAGAGTTCAATTAGGACATGTTGAGATTATAATGCGGGTAAAGCCTGGGAAGCAGAAGGAATATATCAAACAGACCATTGGAAGTGTGGATCTGGAGCTCAGAGGTTAAAACTAGACAGGTAGTTTTTAAGGATCCATTTACCTCAAAGATATGAAAGAGGATGTGATTCTGTGGGCATAATGTATAGAGAAGAGAGCCAAAGTGAGAACTGCAGGCTGAGTGGAATGACTATTAAGTAAAATTGTCAATAGATAGATATAGAATGTGAGGGCACCATGTTCACTATCAAGCAGGGTACTCTAAGCGCTTGACATTTCTTTGAATAATACACCATTTTACAGACGAAGAAATTGCAGTGAGGTGATGTATCCAGAATAACTCCAGAAGTGGTAATGGTTAGATTTGAACTCTGGTCTGAAACTCTGAAGCCCTCTCCTTCTAGTTACTATCTATAACAAACTGCTTCTAACAGTGCAGAAGACTTCAAGATGGAAGCAAGTGGTTAATATTTGTAGTAGTAATAGCAGACATTATTGACGATACACTTCCTGTATGCTAGACACTGTTAAATTTTGCTTGGATTATGCTGTTAATCTGCACAGCAAATTTTTCAGGTCAATACTATATTGTTCTGTCAACTCTTACTTTGCAGATAAGGAAGCTGGGACATAGAGAGGTTTGCCCAAGGTTGCACACAAATTAGGTGGTAGAGTTGTTGAGAGTTGCAGAGTAGTCAGGTAGGATGAAAACTTGGAAGAAAAAAGGCCTCCAAGTTTGACCAATAGGTTTTTGTTGCCAGTGTTCAAAGTGGTTTTGAGTGAAAATAATAACTAACATTTATTGAGCATTTTCTGTGTAGCAGGCTCTGTTCTGAGTTCATTCAGTTTTTATAACAGTTCTCAAAATACATACTATCGTCCATATTTTATAAATAAGGAAACTGAGGCACAGAGCAGTTGTGTTACTTAACTTAGTAGGAGACATAGTTAGATTTAACCTAGGCAGACTGGCTTCGGGACCCATCCTCTTAACCAGGCTCAGCAAACTACTTCTGGTGGGCCAAATCTGGCCTGCCTATTTTTGTAAATAAAGTCTTACCAGAGCACAGCCATTCTTACTCATTTATATATCACCATATCTCATTCATTTATGTATGGCTCCTTTAGACCAAGTTGAATAGTTACAACCTACCGTATGGTCTGAAAAGTCTAAACTATTTGCTCTCAAGCCCTTTACAGACAAAGTTTTTCAGCCTCTGATAACGATTAAACTGGATGAAAAGCCAAATCCTGGTGAATTTAGTTATGACCTATTTATAGAGGTTTGGCAGTAAAAAAAAAAAAAAATAATAATAATAAATAAATAAATATTAAGTTGGATGTTAGATTTAAGAGGAAATATGGTAAAATTAAAGTTTTTTCACATAGGAAAGATTTGAGTATGTTAGTAGCATAAGAAAAAATGTCAGTTAAAATTTTTTTTAATCTTTATTTATTTTTGATAGACAAGAGTGTGAGCAGGGGAGGAGCAAAGAGGGAGACACAGAATTCAAAGCAGGCTCCAGGCCCTGAGCTGTCAGCACAGAGCCCGATGTGGGGCTCAAACTCATGACCTGAGCCAAAGTCAGACGCTCAACCGACTGAGCCACCCAGGCGCCCCAGAAAAAATGTCAGTTGAGTGAGAGATAATAAAACTATGGAGGAAGGTGGCCCAGAGTTTTGGAGAATGCAGGAGAGAGTGGGAAGATTTATTACTGGAAAGGAGCCAAAGACTTTTCTTTGAAACACTGAGCAGAATAAAAAGAAAAAAAGAAAAAAAGAGAAAGGATATTAGAAATATAGGGCTGTTTTGAATTGGAGGCAAGGGCAATAATAGGAATTTTCATTGGATGGTTGTAATCTCATTCAAGTAAGGAGGAAGGCAAAGAAAGAAGATGTTCAAGTAAGTGTCTTTTCACTATTCACAATTACTTCTTAAATCTCCCAGTCATGTTTAGTGCTATGAAAACCATTTAGGAAAGAAACAATAATTGTAGAATTTGGTGTGGTGTTATAAGGTATTTTTTTTTCTTTAAAGTCTAACAGGTTAAGGTTAGGAAATATAAGTAGGCTTTACATTTTTGCTGGTTATAAGTTATTTTAAATATACATTATAAGTTACTATTTAAAGTTTACTTTCCAAGGGGAAAAAAAAAAAGAGGTTAGAGTGGGAGAGAGCCAAAGCATAAGAGACTCTTAAAAACTGAGAACAAACTGAGGGTTGATGGGGGGTGGGAGGGAGGGGAGGGTGGGTGATGGGTATTGAGGAAGGCACCTTTTGGGATGAGCACTGGGTATTGTATGGAAACCAATTTGACAATAAATTTCATATGTTGAAAAATAAATAAAAAATAAAAAATGAAATCTTCAAAAAAAAAACCACCTCAATATAAAATCCAAATAAAAAAAATAATAAAGTTTACTTTCCAATGAGATGTTTAAAGCAGGGTATAACTGATAATGCAATAAAGTACATGTATTTAAAGGACACAATTTGATCAATTTTGACATGCATACCCTGTGAAACTGTCACAGTTCAGATGATGTGTACCCCTTTGTAAACCCTCCTTTCTACACCTGCCTGCCTTTCATTAAAACTTTCTTCCTTCCTTCCTTCCTCCCTCCCTCCCTCCCTCCCTCCCTCCCTCCCTCCCTTCCTTCCTTCCTTCCTTCCCTTTCCTGTCTGTCTTGAGAAAGGCATGGGGGGAAGGGCAGAGAGAATCCCAAGCAGATTCCACACTCTCAGCACAGTGCCTGACGCTGAACTCCATCCCATGAACTATGAGATCTGAGCCAAACTATCTGAGCCAAAATCAAGAGTCAGATGCTTAACCTACTGAGCCACCTAGGCGCCACCCCTTCTTCATCAATTTTGATATGTTGTGTTTTCATCTTCCTTGTGTTCAAAACATTTTCTAATTTCCTTTTTTCTTCTTCAAGCTATGGGTTATTTAGAAGTATGTTATTTAGTTTCCTGGTATCTGGGATTTTCCAGAGGTCTTTCCGTTATTTCTAATTTAATTCCATCTAGTCACAGAACATTTTTTGCCTGATTTGAATCCTTTTAAACACATTTTAACTTGTTTTATGGCCCATTATGTAGTCTATCTTGGCAAATATTTAGTGTGTATTTGAAAAGACATGTGTTCTGCTGTTACTGGATGGAACGTTCTATAAATGTCTGTCTAGGAGAGGTGGCTGATAGTATCGTTGAAGTCTTCCATATCCTTACTGATTTTCCATCTACCTGTTCTGTCAATTATTGAGACAGGGCTATTGAAATCTCTGGCTGTAACTGTAAATAAATTTGTCTATTTGCAATTCTACTAGGTTTTGCTTCATGCATTTTGAGTTGTTTATCAGGGGCATAACTGTATAGAATTATGTCCTTGATAAATTGACTCCATTATTATAAAGTGACCTTTATCCATAGTAGTTTCCTTTGCTGGGAAATGTAATTTGTGTGATGTTAGGCAGTAAGCTGGGGCTCTTGTTGAGCTTTCCATGTTTCTTGTTTCCCATGTTTCTTGTCTGTCAAGATACTTGTCCTTCGTTGCCTGATAGCCAATGTCTTGAAAATTTTTGTTTCATGTATTTGGTATGAGTTTCTTCTAGTTGTTTCAGACAGAAGTATAAACCTGATTTTCCATCTTGGCCAGAGCAGAAGTCCAAAAATAGTTTTTAAATTATTTATTGTGGTTCTTAAGTTTTTCTTTTTGTTTGTATTGGGGATACTTTAGAAGAGTCTAATAAAAGATATAGACCTGAGCCCCTCATGTCTACAGAGGCTTATCCATGTAAAAGCTTGGTTGTAATTTCATAAGGTTTAGAGGCTTGAGGTTTTGTTCATCCTTGCTTAGGAATTCTTGCTTTCCAGCAAGCATTTTCAACCCCAGTTGCACATTAGAATCACCTGGGAGAGCTTTTGAATAAATACGTATGCTCCATCAGACCTTTGAAATCTGAATTTTTGGTGGTAGGACCAGATTTTTGGTTTTTAAACTTCCTAGATTTTTGAACAAATACCAATGCTTCATCAGACCTTTGAAATCTGAATTTTTGGCGGTAGGACCCAGATTTTTGGTTTTAAGCAATGATTGTATTGTGCAGCCAAGCTTTAAAACATCTTGTTTTAAGCAAAGGATGGCTTCCTCTTCACTTGGTCTCTTTACCTTTCCTTTACTGGCTAGGATCCTAGGGAGGACGGGACACAGGGAGCCTGTTGCTCATTAAACTCAACTTAAGTAGAAGGGGTTACTTTAAAAAAAAATTGCCAATTCCACCTTCAGATTTTGTCTTGGTAAATTATATCTGGGCTTTTAACAAAGGTGCCTAGAGAAGTTATAATAAGAAACCTTTTTCAGTTATGTTTCACAATTTGCTTTTCACAAAATGCAAAATGGTTGGACTGTCTCTTTGGCAAACAAGAGACAGCTATATATATCAAATTAGCCTGAACCTCAGAGCCCAAGAGCCTGAAAGAAATAAAGCTATAAATAACTAGGAATTTCAATTTTCTAAAGCATTGGGTGTTTATGTGATATGCTTTGTATGTAGGATTTATGCTGTGTCAAATGTATATATGGTGTCAATTAGTGGTAATTCTTAGTGAAAAATATAGTTCATTTGACTAAAGTGGGCCCACAGTGCATTTATCTATTTTTTTAAATGCCGTAAAGCAATAAACATAGAGAAAATAGGGTGCTCTTAATGAGAGGTCTGATGTAATATGGACTCTGTGACTTCAAGATGGATTGATTGCACATTGCATCACTTTTTAGATGTGTCAAATTATGTAATGCATGGAGTAGGAAGTTTGGAATGCCAGCTACTTTTATGCAAGCTGATTCTTTTCTATGATTTTTTTTAATGAAGAAGTTGAACATCATATTCATTTTATGTATTAGGCTTCTCAGTTCCCAAATCTTCTAGTGCTTCTAGAAGTAATGGTGAATTTTTAAGAGATTAAATGACTTTGTGTGAATCTAGTTTAAAATGTTTTCTCCCTCAGGGCACCTGGATGGCTCAGTCAGTTAAGCATCCAACTCTTCATTTTGGCTCAGGTCATGATCTCACAGTTAGTGAGTTTGAGCCCTGTGTCAGGCTCCAGGCTGGCAGCGCGGAGCCTGCTTGGGATTCTGTCTCCTCTCTTTCTGCCCCTCCCTGATCATGTACATGCTCACATGTGCTCTCTTTCTCTCTCAAAAATAAACATTAAAAAAATAATTAAAAAATAAAATGTTTTCTCTCTCATTTATTGTGACCAACCTTTCCCCATAGCTGTGAACTTCACAGAAGTTAATGAAGAAAATAAAAACGATCTCTTCAAAGAAGTATTTTCTTCCATTGAAACCTTGGCCTTTACCTTTGGGAATATGTAAGTAGAGACTGTCATTTAAAGAATTTGGGCCTGGGTATCTCAGAGTATGTCACATAATTCAGTAGAGACTTGGAAAGTAAATATTAACCAATATAAAATATTGTCACAATACTGGAAAAGCTATATTCATTATTGTTTTATTACTGTATTTGCCAGTGTCTTTAGAGCTGTTCAGAAGCAACATCCATTTGCAAGTGACTGAATAAGTTCCTAGGAGTTTATTTTTAAGGTTCTTACTTAAAAAAAAATTTATTCTAGATTACATGTTGAATGTAAAGCCTGTGACAGAGCAATGTAATGACTTGTCTTTTTATTTCTGTTTCTTATTCTTACTTCCCTGGATAGCCTGACAAACTTCCTTATGGGAGATGTAGGCAATGATTCATTATTGCGGCTGCCTGTTTCTCGGGAAAGCAAGGTAAGTCAGGTTTGTGTGAAAGCAGAGAGTTTAATATTTTTAACATAATATTTCAGTAATTTCCTGATTTTAATCTCAGCAGTAGTCTTTGATAGTTTTTGAGTTGAGCAAGAAAAACAGATCAGTTCATTTTAAATATAATTATGGTAGGGTCACCTGGGTGGCTGAGTTGGTTGAGTGTCTGACTTCAACTCAGGTCATGATCTCGCAGTCTGTGAGTTCGAGCCTCGCATCCGGCTCTGTGCTGACAGCTCAGAGCCTGGAGCCTGCTTCCGATTCTGTGTCTCCTCCTCTCTCTGCCCCTCCCTTCCTCATGCTCTGTCTCTCTGTCAAAAATAAATAAACATTAAAAAAAAATTTTTTTTTTTTAATTTTTTTTTTTAACGTTTATTTTTGAGACAGAGAGAGACAGAGCATGAATGGGGGAGGGTCAGAGAGAGGGAGACACAGAATCGGAAACAGGCTCCAGGCTCTGAGCTGTCAGCACAGAGCCCGACGCGGGGCTGGAACTCACGGACCACGAGATCATGACCTGAGCCGAAGTCGGACGCTGAACCGACTGAGCCACCTAGGCGCCCCTAAAAAAATTTTTTTTAATATAATTATGGTCAGTTTCTGGAGCAAAAATTTAATTATACTTTCTAAGTGGAGCTATCATTTTAAAAGACTATCTCTGATAGTTTTATGGTGTTTTATGTAATGAATCTATATGTCATACGGTCCAAAATTTGAGTAAGTAATTCTTAACCATTTTTTTCTTCCTGACATTGTCACAGATCTTAAAGATTGGTGGAAACAGAAAAATAATGCAAGAAGTAGAGAGGGTGTTAATCTTTTTACACAGCCTATAGTTTGTTACCATGAAACACTTATTAGTAGACCTGAAGGTCTTAATTCTGCCTAAGAGCATTATGTCAGAGGATTCCAGTTCTGGTTCCCAATTTGAAGAAAAATTGCTGTGGAATAATAGAACATGAAGAATATTTGTAGAATATTGCTTTAAAGATTTATAATAGTAATATTTTTGTTTGACTAAAAATTGTTCTCTAAATGCAAGAAGCTATTTTTCAAAACTGTGATAAGGGGGTACTGGGTGGCTCAGTTAAGTGTCAACTCTTGATTTGAGTTCAGGTCCTGATCTCATGGTTATGGGATTGAGCCCTGTGTCAGGCTCTGGGTTGACAACTGGGAGACTGCTCTTGAGATTCTGTCTTCTCCCTCCCTCTCTCTGCCCCTCCCTCACTTGCTCTCAAAATAAATAAATAAATAAACAAACAAACAAACAAACAAATAATCATTTTTAAAAAACTGCAATAAGGATATATGTTGATCATTTCTTGTTAAGAATGTTCAAATCCAAAAAGATTTCAGCAAATACTTGGAACTGTGCCAGGTATTTGTATTATATCAAAGTAGTATAAAAACTGCAGATCTTAAAACGATACAAAATATGAACGACTAATTGAAGTATTTGTTATATGTACAGTAACACCGAGAAAACAATAATGATTATTTCTGAAGTCATCCATTGATTAGTCAGGGAGGGTAATGTATAAACCATATCACACTAGTGATCTTTAATTATTTTGCTATTATTTATAATTTTCCTTTAATTTTATCTTTTAAACATAACTACTAATTCAGAAGATATAATAACATTATATCAGTGTGACAGCTCTGGACAATTAAAATTTTTGGTGTGACTCGTATCTCTTGTTTTTGTGCCTCTATTGTGCACACTTATTATAATAATTCTTAATAGGAAAATACTTTTTCCTTTTTTCTTTTGCACCTTGTTTTCCTTTTTGCAGTTTTTAATTAAACCGAGATTGAGCTTTAAAGGTCCATGATGATAGAATTCTAATCGTAAAGTAAAGTTACTTTGGTGAAGAGTTTTGAAAAATATCTTTACTAGTTGCCATTTACTTAATGCTGTTTATTATGTAGTATGCACTGTGCTCAGCCTCCACCATCTTAATCCTTAAAGTAGCCTTAGGGAAGTAGTGTTCTTATCCCCATTTTACAGAGGGCAAACCAAAGTTACGTGAGCTTAAATATTGAGCCCGGTGTCCTACAGCTACTAAGTGAGTGCTGGACTTCAAACCCAGTCTCTTTAATCCCTTTTGCATTGAATCCCTGCATGGTCTGTATTGCCCAACCAAAGAGATCAAATTTGTTTAAGATCTCACAATTTTGGTAGATATGTTTTCCTACACTGTCCAGTAAGGTAGCCACTTGCCATATGTAACTCCTTAAATTTAAATTAAGTAAAATTAAAAATATACTTCTGATTTACATTAGCCACTTTTCATATGCTCAAATAACCACATGTAACTAGTATCTACCTTATTGTACAGTGCAGATACAGAACATTTCCATCATCATAGAACATTCTGCACTAAGCTGTTCACTAGACCTTCAGAGAAATGCTTATTATATGATAAAATGGTAAAAGATGGCTGGAAGAAGCAGGTCTTTGTGTTCTGTTTAAGTGACAATATAAATATTTATATTGCTTCTATAACTTCCTGACTAATATTTTTAAAATTTGCAGAATTGTATGTTTTGAATGGATTTATTAATGTTAATTAATGCTGTTAGCAAACAATGAGGTTATTTATTCTTAGATCTTAAGAACTGCAGTTGTAAATAGGTATACAATTCTTGTAAGATGTCATAGCATTTAAACAGATTTCTTAAGCCCTTTGAGTTCTAAATACTTGACATTCTTTAACAGGAATTATGTCACATAACAAATCAGAATGAAAAGTTTCTGAAGCAAAAATCTGTTAGCTTCTGCTCTAATCTTAAGTTTGTTTTCTTCCATGTTGTAAGTCTTTTGAAAATGTTTCTGTGGAATCGGTGGACTCATCTAATGAAAAAGGTAATGCTTGAGGTACTTAAAATGTTAGTCAAATTTTTTTTGCAATTACTTTTCATAAGTGTTTTTGGATTACTTAATGTCTTGCTTGGTAACCTAAAGTGTTCATTTTTAACACAAACTGATGTGTCAGACTTTACATAAATACTTAAGGGAAAAAAACCTGCTACAGTAGATAGATAATGGAGAGACTGGTCAAGAATTCTAAAGGGCTTGGGGCCCCTGGGTGGCTTAGTTGGTTAAGCGTCCGACTTTGGTTCAGGTCACAATCTCAGATTTGAGCCCCTCATCTGGCTCTGCACTGACAGTGTGGAGTTGCTTAGGAGTCTCTCTCTGTCCCTGTCTCTCTGCCCCCACCCCCCGCTCTCTTTCACTCTCTCAAAATAAATAAACTTAAAAAAATTCTATAGGGCTTGTAACTTGATGAATAATAGGAATATATATTAAGAATAAAACATACATTATAATTTAAAACCATTTTAAATTTAAACTGTGACCTTTATGTCTAAATTTGCCACTTGAAATTTTTTAAAACAGTTTTCATTGAAGAACATCTTAGGATTTGAATGCTTCTTTGTTTAGAGTTATGTGCTGATATTTAATATATACTTGGTATTTTTATTTTCAGGAAATTTTTCTCCCATAGAGCTAGACAGCGTGCTATTAAAGAACACTGATTCTGTAGAATTGGCTTTGTCTTATGCTAAAACGTGGTCAAAATATACCAAGAACATAGTTTCATGGGTTGAGAAGAAGCTTAACTTGGGTGAGTTGCCCTTTAGGGCATCTGATTAACTTTGGAGTGTAAGAACTAAATTGTTCACAATTCATTTTCTACAGACGATGACTAATATGATTCCAAATTAGTAGCTGTTTCATTGTAGTGAATAAAATCATTGTCCATTTTCTCTTCTTGAAATAGGAAAGACTTTTCTTACAATAAATGTACTTACTGAACTTTACTGTGGGCCAACCACTCGATCTGGGAACACAAAGACAAATAGTATACTGTCTTTGACTTTAAGGAAGTCATACTTCAGTGGGTGAAAAGAATTGCAATCAGATAATATGGTTAAAAGAAATAAAAGCAACAATAGGTGTATGAGCACAGGCGATGGAAACATCTTAATAGTTAGGTTTTTTCCCCAGTGTTTTCAGTTGACAAAATACTTTCACATCCTGTACTTCATTTAATCCTTACCAAAACCCTGGAAAGAAGGCAAGAAAAGAATTCTTCCCATTTTACAGCTCAGGCAAACAAGACAGGTGATTTGCCTAAGGTCAGATAGCATATTTATCTAGGATTATATAAGTAACTGGAAGAATATGGGATTTACCCAAAGCCTGTGCTCTTTCTACCACATTATTTGCCCTTTATAGGGAATGCCCATCAGAATCACCTGAATAGCCTTATAAAAGGGCAATACACAGGCCTAGGTCACATCTCCTAAGAATTGAGGCCAAGCAACTATATTTTGAAAGTTTCCTAGTGGGTTTCATGAGCATTTCTGGTTAAGAGTCACAGTATCATATGATGCAGACTACTATGTGTGCTCACTCTTTAAATTGGGAATTACAAATAATTTTAGAGTAGAAGGGAAAAATAAGTTAATTTACCTTCTGATACTTTCTTTGACCTTTTCAGAATTGGAGTCCACTAGAAATATTGTCAAGTTGGCAGAGGCAACTAGAAGTAACATTGGAATGCAGGTAAGTGTTCAGTGAACTCCTAGGGTTTTGTACCAAGAGGTTACCCAGATGAGCTACTGATAGTGCCTCTCAAAATCAGAAAATTGTGTAGTTAATATAGGAAAGAAATGAAATGCTCAACTTAAAATCCTTTTATTTAAAAAACATTTTTTTTTAACATTTATTTAATTTTGAGAGACAGAGATAGAGCACAGGCTGGGGGGGGGGGGAGTGCTGGGGGGTGGCAGGTGTGGGCAGAGAAAGAGTGAGACACAGAATCGAAGTGGGATCCAGGCTCTGAGCTGTCAGCACAGAGCCTGATGCGGGGCTTGAACTCATGAACCATGAGATCATGACCTGAGCCGAAGTTGGACACTAAACTGACTGAGCCACCCAGGCACCCCTAGACTTAAAATCCTTTTAAACTTACATGGATACCCATTATGGAAAAAAATGAGGAAATTCACAATTTTATGCAAATATTGATTGTCTTGTTAGCCACTAGTTTTGCTACCTAGTTTTATAATTAATATTCTTCAGTATTTTTTTCATATAGTCGTATTTATGACTAGTTTTTCTGCAAAAAAAGTCTAAACTTAAAATTTCTCCTTCTGAAGAAGAGTAATGGGAGATCTAGAACTTTAGTGCTATTTCTATTGGAAAATTTACTTTTCAATTTTGAATTCTAGGAGTTTATGCCATTGCAGTCTCTATTTACCAGTGCTCTTCTTAGTGATATCAAAAACAGTCACCTTTTGCAACAAACAATCGCAGCACTCCAAGCCAACAAATTTGTGCAGGTAAAAATATATATGTGTAATACACATTTCTTTAACAACAGCATACCTTTAGATAACAGCTTTTTTTCCTTTTTTTAAAATGCTCTTGACAGCCTCTACTTGGGAGGAAAAATGAAATGGAAAAACAAAGGAAAGAAATAAAAGAACTTTGGAAACAGGAACAAAATAAAATGGTTAGTATTATAATGGATTTCATCTAGAATGGATAAAGAAGATGTGGTATATATATACAATGGAGTATTACTCGGCAATTGAAAAGAATGAAATCTTGCCATTTGCAGCTACGTGGATGGAACTGGAGGGTATTATGCTAAGTGAAATTAGAGAAAGACAAAAATCATATGACTTCACTCATATGAAGACTTTAAGACACAAAACAGATGAACATAAGGGAAGGGAAACAAAAATAATAGAAAAACAGGGAGGGGGACAAAACAGAAGAGACTCATAAATATGGAGAACAAACTGAGGGTTACTGGAGGGGTTGTGGGAGGGGGGATGGGCTAAATGGGTAAGGGGCACTAAGGAATCCACTCCTGAAATCATTGTTGCACTATATGCTAACTAATTTGGATGTAAATTTAAAAAACAAAAACAAAAAAATAAGTTATGATGGAGTTTCATCTACCTATTTGTGAATATCTAAAATCATCTGCAGTATATAAGCATCTACCGTAGAAGATGCATCTTACTCTGTAGTTTTTCTAAAATGCTGTCTTAATTAGCTTGTTGAATATGCTAAAGAAGCTTATACATTAGGGTTTCTTATTCTGCATTTAATAGTCTTTTTTTTTTTCTGCGTAGCTTGAAACAGAGACTGCTCTTAAAAAGGCAAAACTGTTATGCATGCAACGTCAGGATGAGTACGAAAAAGCAAAATCTTCCATGTTTCGTGCAGAAGAGGAGCATCTGTGCTCAAGTGGTGGAGTAGTCAAAAATCTCAACAAGCAGCTAGAAAAAAAGCGAAGGTTGGAAGAGGAGGCTCTTCAAAAAGTAATCATCTTTTTTGTTTGCAAGTTGAATTAGCAATAATCTGCTAAGGCTCAGGATTGCCTGGAAGGCTTGTTAAAACAGGCTACTGCCCTCTCCTCCCCCCATCCAGAGTTTCTGATTGAGTAGCTCTAGGATTGGCCCCAGGCAACTTGCACTTCCAACAGGTCCCCAGGTGATGCTGCTGCTGCTGGTGGTGGGATCCACATGCTGAGAATCCGTATGCTAAGAGGTTTTTGCCTACCTTCTAAATCTTTGGGTTTGTTTATGAAAAAGTATCTTAGGGAAAGCAGGAGTTTAATATTTTGACTTGATTATTCAGGAAGTTCAACTTTTAGGCAACTGTGTGTATATGTATACTGATTCCAGTACCTGATAGCAAAGCTAGGCTGGAACTTTATATTGTTTATAAGAAGATTATAAAGAAAATGGTGACTGTAAATAGAAAAGGCTGTTAAATAGAAGTACACATGTATTTCGTACATAGTATACTAATTGTAAGTCCTACTTGACTGTCCGTTAAAGTCAGGTGCCCATGAATCACTGACCAGAACAGATTGTTATCTTTAGAAATATTCTCTTTGAAACAGATTATTTCATAATTTTTGTATAAAAAGATTTTTCAATTATTTAAATTGAGTTTTATTATATATGTATTTGTTTTAAAATGTAAATTCTAGTGGTCAGTGTTATTTTTTTTTTCTGTGATATTCCTGAAGGTAGAAGAAGCAAATGAACTCTACAAAGTTTGTGTGACAAATGTTGAAGAGAGACGAAATGATCTAGAAAATACCAAAAGAGAAATTTTAACACAACTCCAGAAACTTGTTTTTCAGTGTGATCTTACCCTTAAAGCTGTAAGTTTTTTTTCTTTCAGTATTTTGAAGGCCAGGGGCAAAAAAGAGTAAATATCTGCAGAAGGGAGTGCGATGCTTGATGGGTCATGATTCTTAAGGGATTTAATTTCTGAGATTAATGAAACATTTAGAGTTTGAAAATTGACTTTCAGTTTTTCATAGCAGTATATGATTTGAGTTACATTTTTTATCTGGACAGCCACCCCATGGATTGATGGTTTGTCCAATTAAAATTAAAGTCTGAGAGTTTGAACATGCCTCTAAGCCACTGTCTTTCTTAACTTGGTTGACGAAATGGATTTGACCATTGAAACTTCTATCAGTACTATAAGATCTATTCTTCAAAATTTGTATAAACTAAATATTAAAATTGAACCCAGTGATTTATTTGGGAAAAAAGTATCCTTCCCTCAAATATTTTCATTTGCCTCTTTAAAATGACTTTTATTAAAAGTTTATATACAAAATACCTTTTTTGGGTATACATTTCACAAGCTGTAACCCATGTATAAATTTGTGTAACCACCACCATCACAATCAGGATTCAGAACAATTCGATCACTCCAAAAAATTTTGCTCATGGTGCCCCTTTGTAGTCAGACTGTCTACCCAACCCTGACCCCTGGCAAATATTGACCTGTGCTCTGTGTTTATAGGTGGGTCTTTTCCAGAGTGTCATATAAATGGAATCCTATAGCATGTAACTTGGAGACTGGCTTCTTTTCCTCAGCATAATGTCTTTGAGATTCAGCAGTGCTATGCATGGATCAATAGTTCATTTCTTTTTATTGCTGAATAGTATTCCGTTACATGAGTGTACCACAGTGTTTATGCATTTATCAGTTGGACATTTGTGTTGTTTCGAGTTTTGGGTGATTGTGAATATAGAGCTGCTATGAATATTTGTTTACAGGTTTTTGTGTGAACATAAGTTTTCATATTTCTAGGGTAAGTACCTAGGAGCGAGATTACTGGATGGTATGGTAAATGTCTGTTTAACGTTACAAGAAATTGCCAAATTGTTTTCCAGAATGACCATAACATTTTTCATTCTAACCAGTAATATACGAGAGTTCCGGTAGTTCTGCATCCTTCACAACACTTGTCAGTTGTTGTTTTTATATCTTAACTGTTCTAATACGTGTGTAGTGGTAATTGTTTTAATTTGTATTTCTGGAGTGACTAATGATACTGAGCGTCTTTTCAAGGACTTATTTGCAATCTCTATTTTGCCAGTTTTTAAAACTTGAGTTTGTTTTCTTATTGTTGAGTTTGCATATTTTGTCTTCCAGTCTGAAACTTTATTCATATATCAGTTTCTTTCAGGGAACAAAGGGTTTTAATTTTGATGGAGTCTAACTTAGGAATTTCTTTTATGGGTCATGCTTTTGGCATTATATCTAAGAGTGTTTCACCCAACTAAAGGTCACAAAAACTTCTCTCCTATGTTTTCTCCTAAAAATTTTATAGTTCGACATTGACATATGATCTATTTTGACTTAATTTTTATATAAGGCATGAAGTATAGATCGAGGTGTATTTTTTTGCATATAGATGTATTAAAATTATACCCGTGGGGTTTTAATTTATGGAAATGACTGAATGCTGACATGGAGAGGTCAATGTTATTGAAAGATGAACTGCTTACTTCCATTTCCCGAGAGAAGGGAACATGCTGTGCCACACAGGGTCACAGAAGTGCCAGGTTTGGTGAAGCAGAGGCAGGAGTGAGGGGAAAGCTGAGTACATAGCCTTTATTGGGTTTTCAAGGGAAAAGCAAGGTACATCAGGATAAGCAGTATAGGATTGGTTAGCTTGAATAAGTCCAGTGTGCTTTGGGATATAGGGGTGGTCTGTAGTTGCTTGTACCTAGCCCTGGGATGATTCAGAGCAGGAGAAAATATCGACTTGGTGTGTGAGAGTTAGTTAATGAGGTTGTTCAGGTTGTATTTGAAAGATGTGCCCCCTCCACCCTCTACCCCTGGGCTAAGAATTGGTTAGCCCTGGGAGGAGCAGACTCTCCCCAGCCAGCAAGCTTTTTAAGATATCAAAACATTATAAAATATGGAAAATGAAAAGCATTAATACAGGTGTCCACTTGTTTCAGTACCATTTGTTGAAAACATTGAGCCATCTCCAATGATTTGCCTTTGCGTCTTTGTGAAAAATCAATTGACCGAATTTTTATAGGTCAGTTTCTAGACTCCCTATTTTGTTCCATGGATATATGTACCTTTCCTTTGGCCCAAATTCTACTATGTTGATTACTGTTTTATATCAAGTCTTAAAATCAGGTAGCGTGAGTCTTCAACTTTATTCTTTTTTAGAATTGTTGTGAGTATTTAAGATTCTTTGCCCATAAAAATGTTGGAATCAGCTTGTCTGTATCTATAAACAAAGCCTGCTAGTATTTTAATTGGAATTGTGTTAAACCTTAGATTAGATAGGAAGAATTGACTGTATATGTAGCATCTTAAATATATATAGAGTTGTTCAATCCATGAAGAGAGTATGTCTCTCCACTTATTTAGAAACATGGTATTTTTTTAATCAGAATTTTATAGTTTTCAGCATAAAGGTTTTCCACATGTTTTGTTAGATTTAAACCTAGGTATGTATGTATGTATTTGGGCGGCTATTGTGAATGTGATTGGTACAAATAAATAAATCGATTAAATACATACCACATATAATTTATGTGTATGTATCTATGCATACACATTTCTTTAATTTCAGATTTCAATTGTTCATTGTTAGTATTCAGAAATACAAGTGATTTTTGTGTATTGATCTTGAATCTTGCAACCTTGCTGAAATTAGTCCTAGAACTTTTTTTGTAGAAACATTGGGCTTTTCTACATAGAAAATCATATGATCTACTAATAGGGACAGTTTTATTTCTTCATTTCCAGTCTGTATTCCTTTTATTTCTTTTTCTTTTTTGCACTGACTGTGGCTGTGACAGAAGATATCTTTGTCCTATTCTGGATTTTAAGGGCAAAACATTTAGTCTTTCACCATTACATATAATAGCTTATAGGTCTTTTGATGATGCCCTTTATCAGGGTAAGGAATTTCCCTTTTTCTAATTTGCAGAGAGTTTTATCATGAAGAGAGAATTTTTTTTAACTGTTGAGAATTTTGGGATTGTTTTTTATTACAGCATAAACTAGCAAATCTGTCTGCTATAGTATGTATTTAATATATGTGTATATATTTTCTAAATTCTTTTATAGGTACCTTTATATACTATTTCATGTACACCTAAATATGGGAGAGGAACATATTTAGAACAAATAATGTATAAATACAATTTACAAAACTTAAATATGCAATGTTTGCTAATTAAATTATTATAAACATTTATAATTGTGTCTTTGTTTTTTAAAAAAAGAGATGATTTTATCAAATGATTTTTTTGCATCATTTGATGTGATAACACAGTTTTTCTTTTGTAGTCTGTTAATATGGTGGATTATATTAATAGTTGAGTGTTGATTTCTAGTCTTTTATTCCTGGATAAGCTGCTTTTGGTTGTTATACATTGTTCTTTTTATATGTTGTTGGATTCAATTTGGTTAGTATTTTGTTGAGTATTTTTTTCTTTTTCTTCTCTGTTAATGAAAGACATTGGTATCTTGCTATTGTTTTTTTTTAATCTGGTTTTATATCAGGGTAATTCTGGTCTTATAAAATGAATGGGGAAGTGTTCCTTCTTATCAGTTTTCTGGAAGAGAAACTGGTGTTATTTCTTCAATTGTTTGGTGGCATTCTCTGGTGAAAGCAAATGGGCTTAGGGTTTTCATTTTTGGAAGGTTTTTCTTTTCTTTCTTTCTTTCTTTTTTTTTTTTTTTAAGTTTATTTATTTTAAGAGAGAGACAGAGAGTGAGCAGGGGAGGGGCAGAGACAAAGGGAGAGAAAGAATTCCAAGCAGGCTCTGTGCTGTCAGCGCTAAGCCCAATGTGGGGCTCAAACTCACAAACTGTGAGATCATGACCTGAGCCGAAACCAAGATTCAGATGCCATCTGACTGAGCCATCTAGGTGCCCCGTTTTTTTGGAATTATGTATTCAATTTATTTTGATATAGGCCTATTTGAGTTAATTATTTCTTTTGGGGTGATTTTTGGTAGTTTGTGACTTTCATGTAATCAGTCCCTTTTACCTCAGTTGTGTAATTTATGTGCAAAAAGTTGTTCATAGGTTTTCTATAAACCTTCAGTGTCTCAATAGGCTGTAGTGATATCCTTTGATTCCTGATATTGGTAATTGTGCTTTCTTTCTTTCCCTCTGGTTAGTCTGGCTAGAGGTTTATCATTTTGATTGACCTTTTCAGAAAACTAGCTTTTATTTATTTGTTTTTAATTTATTTTAAAATGTTTATTAATTTTTGAGAGAAAGTACAGCACATGGGAGTGCACAGGGGCACATGGGGGAGGGGGCGGAGAGAGAGAATCCCAAGTGTTCTCTGTCAGCACAGAGCTTGATGTGGGGCTTGAACCATGAGATAATGACCTGAGCTGAAATCGAGTCTGATGATTAATTGACTGAGCCACCCAGGCGTCCCAGAGCTAGCTTTTAATTTCATTGGTTTCTCTATTGTTCTTTTTAAAATTTCATTTATTTTTGCTTGCTTTGGGTTTATTTTGCTCTTCATCTTAGTTTCTTCTAGCTCTTCTTTTTTAGAGGTGGAAGCTTAGATTGTTCTTTGAAACCTCTGTACTTTTTTAATACAAATATTTAAGTATTTAGATTTCTAAGTAATGCTTACATCCCACAAATTTTGAATTTTATGGCTCTATTTTTGTACATTACAAAATATTTCCTAATTTCCCTTGAGACTTCATTTTTGACCTATGGGTAATGTAGAAGTTGATTGTTTAATTTCCAAGTGTTTAAGGATTTTCTGGGTATATTCCTGATACTGATTTCTAGTTTAATTGTGTTATAATGAGAGAAATTTTTTGTATAATTTCAATTTTCTTAGATTTATTGTGGTTTGTTTTATGATTCAGGATATGGTCTGTCTTGGTGAATGTTCCATGCATATATTTTTAAAAATGTGTATGTATTCTGCTTTTGTTGCCTCGGGTATTTTATGTCAATTGGTTGTTGTTGGTTTATGGTGCTATTTATTCTATAGGGATAAGAATATAGGGTAGGGAAGGGACAGAGAGGGAGAGAGAGAGAACCCCAAGTGCAGAGCCCTACCCAGGGCTCAAACCCACAAACTGTGAGATTATGACCTGAGCTGAAATTAAGAGTCAGATGCTTAACCCAGGAGCCCCTAAATTTTTATTTAAATTCACTAGTTAACATACAGTGTAATATTAGGTTCGGGTGTATAATGTAGTGATTCAACACTTCCATACAATAAGTATACTCATCACAACAAGTGCCCTCCTTAATCCCCATCATCTATTTAACCCAACCCTCACTCACCTCCCTTTTGGTAACCATCAGTTTGTTCAGAGAAAGGAGTTTTGAAGTCTTCAACATATTGTATATTTTTAGTTGTATCAGTTTATGCTTTATGTATTTTGAAACTCAGTTGCTTGTGCATTAATGATTGTTACATATTCTTGGTAAATTAATCCTTTTATCCTTACAAAATGTTTCTTTTTATCCTGGTAATTTTTATTTTATTTTTTAGTCTACTTTATTTAATACTGATATAAGTATTTCAATTTTCTTTTAGTAATTTTTATCATGGTATATCTTTTTACATTCTTCTAGTTTTAGTTTTATCATTTTATTTATCTATTTATTTAAATTCAAGTTCATTAACATGCAGTGTAGTCTTGACCTCAGGAGCAGAACCTAGTGATTCATCTCTTACATATGATACCCAGCACTCATTCTGTAAAGTGCCCTTCTTAATGTCCATCACCCATTTAACCCATCCCACCACCCACCTCCCCTCCAGCAACCCTTGGTTTGTTATCTGTATTTAAGGGTCTCTTATCATTTGCCTCCCTGTTTTTATCTTATGTTTCATTATATTTAAAGTGAATTTCTTATATAACATATAGTTCAGTCTTGTTTTTTTTTTTTTTTAATCTGTTGATAATCTGTGTCTTTTAAGTGAAATATTTAGGCCATTCTATTTAATGCAACTGTATGTTCAAATTTAGGCCTACTCTTTTTTTCTGTTTATACCTTAATGTTTCCCTTTGTTTCCATTTTGTTGCCTTATATTGGATAAATTGATAATTTTTTAGAATTACAGCTAATCTATATTACAGATTTAATCTATTTTTATTTAGGTATTACAATTATATATATTTTTAAATGTTTATTTAATTTTGAGAGAGAGAGAGCAAGGAGGGGAGGGGCAAAGGGAGGGAGACAGAGGATCTGAAGCAGGCTCCATGCTGACATCAGAGAGCCCAATGTGGGGCTTGAACTCATGAACCTTCAGATCATTACCTGAGCCAAAATCAGACACTTAACTGACTGAGCCACACACGTGCCCCTAGAGTTATATTTTAATTTACCTAAAATGCTCATTTACATTTTAATTAATTTGTTATCCACATTTAGATTTATTGGGTTTTTGACTATATTGCTTTATACAATTTTTTTTTTAATGGTTGCTGTAGGGACATGTTTATAAAAACTTTCTTCTGCGTAGAACTAATATTTTTACCATTTCAAGTGGAATGTAGAAAGCACGTAGTCCCACTGTAAGTCCCTTTTACTTGCTTTGGGTTGTAGTTGATACATGTATGCTACATCTATATACTTTGAGAAATCCATAGTCATTTGAATTATTGCTCCCTCTATATGGAATGTTTTTGGGGGGGTTGTTTTGTTTTTTGCTTGCAAGGTTTTGTCTTTGTCTTTGGTTTTCAGCATTTTGAAACAACACTCATTTGAGTGTGAATTTTGTTGAAGTTGTTCTCTTTTAGGTTCCCTGAACTTTTTGAATCTACAAGTTTGACTCTTGGAATATTTGGGAGGTTGTCAGCTATTGTTTCTTCAAATTTTTTTTTTTGTAGCCGTTTCTCCTCTTCTCTGAGACTTCAGTGACTCAAATTTTAGACCTTTGTTATTATCCTAAGGGGCTGGAGGATCTTTTTTTTTTTTTTCCTAATCTTTTTTCTTTCTCTTTTTTTTAACATTTATTATCCAGAGACAGAGAGAGACAGAGCAGGAGTGGGGGAGGGACAGAGAGAGGGAAACACAGAATCTGAAGCAGGCTCCAGGCTGTAAGCTGTCAGCGCAGAGCCCAATGTTGGACTCGAACCCACAAACCTTGAGATCATGACCTGAGCCAAAGTTGGATGCTTAACCAACTTAGCCACCCCGGGCACCCCTCTTTTTTATCTTGATTGTTGTTCTATTGGATCTGTCATTGAGTTCACGCACTCTTCCCTTTGTTATCTCCATTTTCCTATACAGGCAAAATAGTAAATTTTTTTGTTTGGGATACTATATTTTTCAGTAGTAAATTTTTATTTTTTAATATCTTCCATTTCTCTGCTGAGACTTCAGTCTTACCATATTTCAAGATTGTTTGCCTGTACTTAAACTGTCATAATAGTTGCTTTAACGTCTTTATCTAATAATCCAATACCTGAGTCATCTCAGGGTTAGTGTCTGTTTATTGTCTTTTCTCTTGTCAATTGAGATTTCCTGGTTCTTCTAACAAGTAATTTTGGATAATATCCTGCACTTTCCAGTATTACCTTATGTGACTTTATAACCTATACTGAATGTTTATTGTTAAAAAATTTCAGCAAGCATTTGATCTACCAAGTTAGGTTCACTTCACAGCTCCTAAGGAATCCCTTCCAGGTTTTCTAGCTCTGAAACCTAGTAGGCCTACTCTGCTGCTGTGAGGGTCAAGTAGGAAAAGGATAAAGACAAAAAACAACAGGTATTTCAGACCCCTCCCTCTTCAGATCACAGTTTATCTGATCATAGAGAATTCCTCTCCAAGTTTTAGATGTCTGCTCAGCTGCTACTGCCACCACTGCTACAGCACTGCGTCTTTGTGCTTGGAACTTGCTTTGGGGCTGGGGGACAAGAGAAAACAAACATACAAAAGAAACCAGAAGGTTTCCCCCCACTCTTTCAGTCACATGTCTTTGAATAGGAGTTCAGTATTGGCTGGGAAACAAGTAGCAAAAGAAATACAGGAAGCATAGCACTGGACTGCTCATACCTTGGTTAGTAGTTTTCTTCTCTTAATGTTTATTTCTTTATTTTGAGAGAGACAGAGATAACGTGAGCAGGAAAGGGGCAGAAGGGGGAGATAGCGAGGGAGAGAGGCGGGGGTGGGGGGATGGAGAGAGAATGAGAATCTCAAGCAGGCTCCATGCTCAGCACAGAGCCAGATACCGGGCTCAATCCCACAACTGTGAGATCACGACCTGAGTCGAAATCAGGAGTTGGGCACTCAACCGACCTAGCCACCCACGCACACCTGTGGTTCCTTTCTACAATCTGCCTGCTACTGTTTACTTTTCAGCATTTTCAGATAGTTGAGAATTCGGTGGGAGACTGGGAGCATTGAGCCTATTCCATTTGAATCAGAAACTCTCCATAAAATGTTCCTGAGTATTTAAAATTGTATCTCATTCATTTACCAAATTCCAATTAATATGTGATTAACTTATAGAGTCAATTTTAACAAAATGATGTAAAAGAATTATAAAATCCCAGGAATCAAAATTACCTTATGAGTCACTTAGGCCAACCCTTTACATTTAAAGAGTCCTTTTCACCTCAGATAATAGCTAATGATAGCTAAAATTGAGTATGCACCTGCCAGTGTATTAAGTTCCTGGCCTACATTAACTCATTTAATTCTCACACAATTCCATTAAGTAAATATAACTGTTTTTTAGCTCCGTCTCACTGGGAAAGAAACTAAAGTTTAGAAAACCTTTCTTCTCAAAATGCAGTCCTTGGTCCAGTCCCATTCTCATGACGTTGGGAACCTGTGAGGAATGCAGAATTTTAGGTTTCAATTCAGACTTTTGGAATCTGAATCTGCATTTTGAACAGAATCCCCCATATGATTCATTTGCACATTAACTTTTTTTTTTTTTTTGAAGCATTTGCTTAGAGAGGTTACAAATAACTTGATCAAGGTCACCCAGCATGTAAGTTGTAAAGCTAGGATAGAACTTGGTTGAATGACTTCAGAACCTGTGCTCTTAAATACCGTGCTGTCTTGCTGAATGATTATTTAGCCTGGGTGTGACAGCTCCAAACTAATATAATGTTTCTACTGAGTGAAAAAAATGTTTTCTTGTGGCCTTTTCAGGTCATACTATACTGTGATATACTCCCTCTTCTACAGAATAACACTTTAAATATTTAAAGATAATTGTTATCTTCCTTTCCTGGATGGTTTTTTTTTTTTTTTCAGACTAAACACCCGCAAATCAGATTTTTTTCGTACAGCATGGTTTTAAGCTCTTTCACAAACTATAATCTTATTTGTCTACATACCTCTTAAAAAATGATGCTATTTGGTGATCCAACAATTATGATTTCCTTTAATTTGATGTAAATAAGAGGTTACTTAATTTTGTATATAGCATGTATGTATTTATTAATGCCCACTATGTATATAAAAGAAATTTAAGTCAGTTATATGCTCTCAAAGAGTGTAGCATATATTTAGGAAGAGAGAATTAACCCATCTGAAAAATTGGAGAGCAATACCTATCAGTGTATGAAGTAGACTTTGAGGTTAAAGTCTCTCAAATTTGGACAAATCCCCAAACTTACAAAAATCTCTACAGCATGTAATGTATAGAGACAGTTATAATAAAGGTGTTCTGTGTATATATTTGTGAAAAAAATTTCTTATTGACTAGAGTTCTTTGGAACCAATTTAGTTGATCAATTTTAGTTGTTCTGACTAGCATTTATTCACATGCAGATCCAAACATATACCAAATCCAACATTCAGTTCTTGAATATAGATATTATTTTCTAGGAAGAACCATGACTTTCTCATATTTCTTTATGTTCTCTTCTCCTCCATCAAAAGCAGAACTTGGGAACTTGGGTGACTTATTTTTCAACACCATCTCTCAAATTGTTTTTTAAAAAATTTTATTTTCACCCTAGGACATACCGCATTTTTTAGAGATTGCAAGAAAAGACAAATTATTTGAGATACAAAGATGCTAGACAGGTTCTCTCACTATCTTAGAGAAGATACAGAAATGACATTATATCCCAGAAAAATTGTAAGTTATATCATGGACATCAAGGATTACTTCTGAATATCTAAAATTGTCTTGAATTATGAAGTGTTGAAGGTTATGGGATAAAGACCATAATTACATGACTGAGAGGAAGGAGAAATGACCAGGTCAGTCATTAAAGACCTAAGCAAATCAATGGGCTTTGAAGAGTGAAAAGAATTAGAACAAGAATTGTTTTGTTTTGCTTTGCTTTGTTTTTTGTTTTGTTTTAAAGTACATTTAAGAAAAATTTATCTTTAAAAAGATACAGGGTAGAAAATTACACTGAACTAAATTTATTTTAGATTTATTACTAATTTATATGAGAGAAACTTTTTCCCTTATTTGAAATTAAGGTAAATTCTAGTTGAATAGCTGTCATAAACATTTGCTCTAATCCATGTACCCTGGAATAACTAAAAATTTGATGTAGGTGATGAAAGCTGGGCATGGAGTTGGAAGTCGTATATGTTTGAGTGAGCAATACCAGAAAATGTGCAGAATTACAGGATGACTTTGGCTAATGACACTTTCTATTACTGTTCATTTGGTCATTTCCCCTTTACAAAGCACTTAGGACACTGTGCTACCATAGAGGATCCAGAAGAAAAGGACTTAAGTTCCTGACTCAGGGAGCAGACTGGGGGACAAAAAAGATTTGAACTTTTCAGTTTAAAGACAGTTTTGCGGCAATGATTACTTCTAGATGTTGGATTAAATCTGTTTGTTTGTTTTTTCTAGACCTTGCCCAAAGTCAGGCAACATAATATGCTCACGATGATGTTCAGTGTTGTATGCTTCCCAGTGTGGCCTTTTTCTTGGTGCTGGCACTTGAAATAAATGTATATTTACAAGGCATTCTGGATAGCATAAGTTATTTTGCCTTTTGTCTCTGTGACCATAGGTAACAGTTAACCTCTTCCAGATGCAACACCTACAGGCAGCCTCCCTTGCAAGCAATTTACAGTCTCTCTGTGATAGCGCCAAACTCTATGACCCAGGCCAGGAGTACAGTGAGTTTGTCAAGGCCACAAATTCAACTGAAGAAGAAAAAGTTGATGGGTGAGAATTAATGTATAGATGAAATTATTTCAAAAGATAAAATAAGTTTCTATCTGGTATAAGTTGGTGTCTTTTCTAACAGCAGAATTTCTGAATTTTTTTAATATCCCGATGTAACTCATGTAAGACTGAAGCTTTTCAGTTTGACACAAGGCTCAGTTCTTTGAGATTTAGACATCCTCTGAGAGTGGCAAACCATGTCAATTTTGAATGCCCACACATTTAACAACCTCCATTTTCTGCAGTGGTTATACTAGAAACGTTTAACCATGACACGAATTATTAACCATACTTTTGCTCCTCTTTTCCATGTTTCAGCTGTAACAAGTTCAAGTGATTAATAAATTTTTTTCACATCTCCTTTAAGAAGCTGAACCCTTATAATGTTTATTCTTGATATTCACTTAGTTTAATTACTCTTCATTAAATCAACAGATTTTTCTGAAAATAGAATAAAATACGCTGTTAATTAGTTATTCTCCTAAATGATGAATTTTATTTGGGTTTTTCTTAGGAATGTAAATAAGCAGTTAACAAATAGTCCTCACACTTCTGGATATGGACCCAGTGACTCGTTAGAAGATGTAGTGCGCCTTGCTGACCCCTCTAGTAAGATTGAAGAGGACAGATGCTCCAATAGTGCTGATGTAACAGGTAGCGTTTAACATTAAAGGGAGCTCTAATTTATGAAAGATCAAATTATTTAAATGTGATTATTAAATGAGTTGCAGCTCTGAAGTTTAAAAATCAGGCCTTGAATTATAACTCTGTGAGACCTTAGTCAAAGTTGTAAGCACTGTGGCTCTTTTTTTTTTTTTTTTTTAATCTTTATTTTTGAAAGAGAGAGTGTGTGAGTGAGGGAGAAGCAGAGAGAGAGGGAGACAGAGGATCCAAAGTGGGTTCTGCACTGACAGCAGAGAGCCAGATCCAGGGCTCGAACTCATGAACTGTGACATCATCACCTCAGATGAAGTTGGATGCTTAAACACACTGCAACTATCTTAAAGTCAATGGTTGATCACTGCTAAAGGAATTTGACTTGTCTCATTTCTGTAATGTCAGTATTTTGCCTGATGAAATCCTTCTGTAGCCAAGTTTGACTTTAAATATTCTTTTCTTGAAGGTCCTTCTTTTATAAGGTCATGGACATTTGGGATGTTTAGTGACTCTGAGAGCACTGGTGGAAGCAGTGAATCTAGATCTCTGGATTCTGAATCTATAAGTCCAGGTACGTAAGTATTTAAGTCTAGCAGAGAAAATTCAATGAAATACTCCTTTTGGGGGGATATATTTTAACTACACTATTTTTATAAGGAACTGTGTCCTAGAGGAGTGTGTATATATACACACACAGTTTAAAGAAAAATAAACAGATCCTCATGTGTTCACCACCCAGCCTATAAGAAATAAAATATTATCAGTATATGAGAAGGGCCCTGTGGACACCTCCTTGAAAACCTTGTCCTGTTGCCCACCAGAATAAGCCATCATCCTGAATTTTGTTAATAATTCTGTAGCTATTTTAAATGTGTTAGTGCCTGTATCTACTTGAGCTTTTCCCTCTTTGGAATGTTATACAGATGGAATTATATACTATTTTTTGTGTGTGACTTCTTTCATCTTTTTTTTTAAGATTCTTGTTGATGTAAATAGCTGTATTTATTTCATACCATATCTTCTATAGTATACTATTCTGTGAACATAACTGTATTTTTTAGATTGCTTTGTAGTTAATTGCTAAGAAGAACAATATAGTTAACACCACTTTTTGTGCCTATAGTTACTTAATTTTTATAAATGCACCTTAAAAGGTACTTTGATAAAGAGAATTCCATGCTCCTTAGAGAGGCAGGATAGATATTCTGAACTCTGCTTGAGTGGCTTTAACGAAGATAAGCCATAGGTAATACAGCTAACAGGAAAAGAAGGTGGCGTTTGAACCCATGAGATTTTTACTTCAAACCCATGAGATTCTTACTTTGGCATTCTTTCTCCTCCACTCTTTTACCAAAGACTGCTCTAGTCCTATTCTTCCTGGCCCTTCTCCTAGGATCCTTGGCACTGTGGGAGATATATTACAAGATTTAGCCTACCTCAAAAGTCCAAGATATTTTTTATAGTGTTCTACATATTACAGAAATTTTATTCATATAAATACATCTCTTGAGTTTAAATTTAGAAATAACTTCTATGCAGCATTGGGGTTTGTAGGCTTACTTTGTGTCTTCCTTTAAAACTAGCTCCATTCAGGCGGCACCCCGGAGATAAGAGCCTAAATACTTAACTAGATATTTCTAATTAGCTTTGTAAACACAAGATGGTTGTAGCTATCCCCAGAAATTAAGACCCAAACTAGGGCACACCCTAAATTATTTGGAATCCTATAAGATTTCATGTGATAAAGACAAAAATTTGTAAACTAGTCACAAGATAAATGGTAAAGACCTAGGGATGCCTGACCTGGGAATGAGGAAACCTGGGGACATGACAGCTGTCCTCACATATTGGAGTGTGAAGAGATTACAGGGACAGGGCTTGTCTGCTCCTTTAGGGAGAAGTGTGACCAGAGGCTGGGTTTCATAAGCGGGCAGACTGCTGCTCAAAAATGTAAGGAAACCATTTTACAGTTGGAATCGTTCTGAATAGAACATGTGACCCCATGATTTCTCAGTCGGTAAGAACACATTCAAAACAAAAACTAGATGACCACGTATCTCTTAAACATATTTTGAAAGGAATCTTTTGGAGGGAAAGATGTTGGTTTAAGTCCTCTCTCAGCCCTAAGATCGTTAAGGCCTTGAGGTGAGTGAAATCTTCCACTTAGATATCGCCCTCTTTATAATATCAGCAGGGAGCAGATAAACCTCGTTACCTAGTCCAGCTGCTCTGATACCTGCACAGTGTCCTTTGCTGACGTGGCTTGTGTCCTGTGTTCTTACCTCCCTGCCAGGGATCTTTATTCCTGCTTCCCATTCTCCCATCTTCCTGGGCAACATTAATGTGATCTTACTGTTGTGTTGCTGTAATCATAGATGTTTGTATGTTTTAGACAGCTTTAGGTTACACTGTATACATTTCTTTGTAACTCAATTCAACGAGTATTTAGTGACAATTTACCATTGTGCCAGTATTCCTTGCCCTTGTAAAGCATACAGTGTCTAACACTTACTATCAGAAGTTGGCAGTAAGGTCTTACTGGAATGTATGATTCCTCAATTTTAAATTTATTTGGAAAAGTCAGGTTTGGTTGAATTTTCTGTTGTTCCTAGTAATAAATATCATAATTCCCTATATCCAAAGTCTGCGAATGGAAGCAGCTTTTTCTATTTCTGTTTGTTCTCTTGAGCAGAATAGTATGATTGTGTTATTCCAAAAATATTGTCATTACCCATTTCTTAAATTCTACATTGGTCAGGTGATTGTATTCACAATTTTCTTTTAGGAGACTTTCATCGAAAACTTCCACGAACTCCATCCAGTGGAACCATGTCTTCTGCCGATGATTTAGATGAGAGAGAGCCACCTTCCCCTTCAGAAGCTGGTATTGCTTTAATGTGAATCAAGTATCCACTAAACCCTTTGAGTCAGCAGCACTGCATGATATTAGGAAAATAGTATAAAGAATTACTTTGCTGTGTGTTAAGAGACATTATAATGACTTAAATATATCCCCCAAAATTATGTAAAGTATGGGTTAATAATGTACTAGTGAAATGTTACAAATAAAAATAAAAGAATAAGCAACAAAACTAACTCTAAAATGTATTTGATGCCAAAATAGGCTAGTTATTTTGATCTTTTAAAAAACAAATACAGTGACTGAACTGTTAAAAGGTTGCAATGCATGAGAAACTCAGAAAAAGTCTCTTTAAAAGAAATAGTGGAAGAAGCTAGGCAGAAAAAGTAAATACATTCTTGAGGACAAGGAAAGTTATAGAGGTTGACAGATACAAAAGATATCAGTTACCTTAATGACTTGAATTAGACTCATATAAATAAGTTTTGCACATTTGAAAACTTGATATACCTTTTTGGGCATCATTAACTAAAATAATATGGAACATCTGACCTCTGGTAGGGTATTGATACAGAACTAGCTAGTATTATCTGTAATTTTATAATGAATTAAGAATAAGTAGCTTGGGGTGCCTGGGTGGCTCATTCGGTTAAGCGTCCGACTTCAGCTCAGGTCATGATCTCGCAGTCCATGAGTTCGAGCCCTGCGTTGGGTTCTGTGCTGACAGCTCAGAGCCTGGAGCCTGCTTTGAATTCTGTGTCTCCCTCTCTCTCTGCCCCTCCCCTGCTCATGCTCTGTCTCTCTCTGTCTCAAAAATAAATAAAAACATTAAAAAAAGAAAAGAAGAGTAGCTTTATCTTCAATGCAAATAATACTGACAAACTGGTTTCATACAGCTAGTTTTCTTTCTTTCAAGCTTTTATAGGGGCATTTTCTAAGAATGTAATGCCACCTCCATAACACCCTTCCAGGTGCTATAAAGAGTATATTAATAACAGTGTAGATTTACTGATTCTGAAAACATTATGCCATGCTATATTAGAAGTATCTTACTGGTTTGGTCATGATTTTTACCCATTGCTCAAATATTTAATAAATGTTTACCTTGAAGAGATCTATAAATTGAATGTTTATTTTGATGTTACAGACTCAAATTAACAGCTTTTTGTAATGCATGAATTATTACAAGGTCTAAAGATTTTTTAAAACTTAGTATCATGTGTTTTTTATGCCATTTTATAATTCTTATACTAATTTATCTCTGTTTCAAGGACCCAACTCCCTTGGAACATTTAAGAAAACATTGATGTCAAAGGCAGCTCTCACTCACAAGTTTCGAAAATTAAGGTCCCCCACAAAATGTAGGGATTGTGAAGGCATTGTAGTATTCCAAGGTGTTGAATGTGAAGAGGTAAGACATTTCTGGAATTACATTAGCTCCTTTATGCTCTTTTCTCTATACTTTTTTGTTGCTAATTTTATTGATTGAGATCTCTTGCAGGTATATTTTTAAGAAATTAAACTATAGTGTACTTTCTGTAATTTTATATTTCATTCAGATATTGAGTGTATTTCAAACACCAGTACCTTTTAAACTCGTTTTTGTTATGTTACCACTCTACCTAGTTTGCTCTGTTGTTCACAGCTTTAAAGTGAGTGAACCATGTTTTTTAACTGTTATTTTCTTGTAGTGTCTCCTTGTTTGTCACCGAAAGTGTTTGGAAAATTTAGTCATCATTTGTGGTCATCAGAAACTTCCAGGGAAAATACACTTATTTGGAGCAGAATTCACACAAGTTGCAAAAAAGGAATCAGATGGCATCCCATTTATACTCAAAATATGTGCTTCAGAGATTGAACACAGAGCCTTGTGTCTACAGGTACATTGTAACTCTTAAAATTAAGTTTAAAAACACAAATCCCTATGTGATTTGTTCTAATGGTGAGACTTTAAAGGAAAACAGTGCTGTCAATTTTTAATAAGGAACTGAATTTGTTCAGATTTATTTGGAAAATACCTCACTTGGCCCTAGTTTTTTTCCTTAATTATTAAGAAAAATTGAAATAGACACATCAGATACATTTATATGTCTTCATTTAACCATTGATACTAAAGGAGAATTTTGCCCAATTTTTCCATTTTCTTAAGGGAATTTATCGTGTATGTGGAAACAAAATAAAAACTGAAAAACTGTGTCAAGCCTTGGAAAATGGAATGCACTTGGTAGACATTTCAGAATTTAGTTCACATGACATCTGTGACGTCTTGAAATTATACCTTCGACAGGTAACGTTTTCATCCTTGAAAAGTACCATTAAACAGAGAAAAAATATGACTTGTGTTTTGCTGATAACATTTACTACACATATATTTTCATTGACATAGACTATATTGATGTGTCTCTAATTGTACAGATCAAAGAGCATATAAAATACATATATAGTTTAAAGACCAATAATAATCAAAACATTCATTTCCCATCACCTCACTTAAGGAAATAGAACATCACCCTGTAGAAGGCTCCTGTGTGCCCTTCTCCAGTTGTGGTGCTCAACTCGGCCCCTGGGCTCTTTTCTAACCTTGTTAATACCTCCTTCTCTTTTCTTAATAGTTTTAATACCTGTTGTATGTTCCTACACAGTGTGTCGTTAATGTGTCATTGAGGACTGAGAGGTAATGAGTTTAGGTAACTGAGAGGAAAGCATAAATCTAGCTATGTAAGCAAAGGCCATAGTCCAACTTTACCTTCATTGATATTCTCACATAGCTAATGTGGGAGGCCAGTGGGCAAGATCATGAGTGCATCCTGGGAACATGAAGTTCAGTGTATCTGGGGCATCTGCAGGGCTTTCAAATAAGCTGAGTACTGGAGATTTAGCAGGAATATGGTCAGGGGTGGGCTGCTCTGTATTTTTTCTTTTTATGCTCACTGTTGAATCTGGGGCTTTTAGGAGTAGATCCAAAGAAAACACTCCTGTGGGGTAAAGTAATAATTGGCCTTAGTGGCTTCAGGCAGCAGTTCATGGAGCAGTTGTAGAAACAATCAGCACATTGTTATGATGAGCCAAATACAAAAAAGATACGGGTCAAGTATGGCTGCATTCTGTCCTTGGGTGAAAATGAAGAGAGAGTCACAGAGAACAGAGCACTGATGGTCTTGGCCATGTCCATCTCTGGAGTTCTGTTCTGTATCTAGATCCTTTTTAATTATTGTGAATATCTGTCATCCTAGGATCTCCCTTCACCTTCTCCCCTCTGAGGGGGACACCTGTCTTCTGTGTCTTGTCTTCCTATTCATGGTTTATGTTCCTGTTTTGGTCATGCCATCCTTGAGCAAGGTGGAATAAGAGTAGATTCTTGAAATCTTATTTATCTGTAAATGTCTTTATTCTGCTTTCTTAAATGGGATGAAAGAGTATGGATAGTATGGAAGGTTATAGTATCTTATTCTAGAAATTCTTTTCCTTCACAATTTTGAAGACTTTTTTTTTTTTTTGACATTTTTTATTCTCCTTGAAGCCTGAAATCTTTCTCATTTCTGATTTTTTGTATGAAGGCTGTTGTTTTCTCTTTGAAAGCTTGTCAAATCTTCTTTTCTCCCCATTGTTTTAAAATTTCACAACCTTGATGCCTTGATGCATGTGTCTTCTCCTCTGTCCTTCCAGGAACCCCACAAGCTCTGTCCTCCTTGGCCTTTTGTTCTTGGGACTAATTTTGTTGCTCATTTCCTCCTCTCTGTTTTCTCTGTATTTTCTTTCTGGAACTTAAATGTGTATACCTGACACCTTATACTGGTTCTCTAGTTCCCTCATCTTCTCTCTGTTTTGTTTTTGTTTTAACACTTTCTAAAAAGATTTCCTCAGTTTTATTTTCCACATCTACTTTGATCTATTTCATTTCTGAGATCATGGTTTAATTTCCAAGAACTTGGCTGTCTGTTCCTTTTACAGCATCCTTTTTTAATGAATGTAATATTTTATTTATCTGAGATATTCACAGCTTTTTTCTAAAAAGGATTCTTTGCTTAGCCTTCAGCACTATTCAGTAGGAATATGTGAGCCCTGTATATAATAGTAAAATTTCTAGGAGCCACATAAAAAGGTGAAGTTAATTTTCATACTTAACATACTGAAATATCATCTGAACATCTAATCAGTATTTTTAAATTATTAGAAGGAAAGGTTACTGAGTCTTTGAATTCTGGTGTGTATTTTTCATATAGAGTACATGTCGTTTAACCACATTTCCAGTGCTCAGTAGCCCTGTGTGGCTAGTGATTGCAATATTGCCAGTTCTAGACCTTCATTTGGTTTTTTTGAAACTTATTTTGATTCTGTCTTCTGTGGTTGTCTACTTGAAATGGAAGAATTGGAAATTGAAGTCTCTTTGAAAATTTTTGAATACGTGAAGGCTTTAAAGATTCTGAGCTTTAGTGTCATCTAGAAGGGCTATTTGGGAAACACCTGATGTCTGTATCTCTAGGTCTGTGCTCTCAGGCTGGCTTCATACCCCAGAGAAGGGTCTTTCCCTGCCTATAGGTGTGGTGCCAGAATTCTGTGAGCCAATTTGGGTAAGAAGACCCCATGGTCTCTGCCTCAGCATGCATACAATCACTAAATCCCTATTTTTAGAAGTTGACCACCTGTTGTTTGTGCTTGACTTTGCCCATCCAGAAGCCCTCTCTTCTACACTGCCCAGAGAAAAAAAATTCTCACACTTCTGGGGAAGAGGTTGGTCAGAAGCATGTTGCTGAGACAAGGATCTGGATATCTAATACTTCTTAAATAGTTCACCGTTCTCCAGGATCAGAGTACCTAGTGCTGACAGTTCCTGAGTCTCCTATAAATTGTGTTGTTTCTCATTTCACCTTTCTCAGGACTGCTGTCATTACTTATTTATCTGCTCTTCAGTGGTGAAATGTTGCTTTTATCTACATTCCTTTTCTGCTAGTCTTGTGGGCTTAACTGTGTTTTAGTGGGGTTGCAGAGGGAAAGAAACTAGGTACAAATGTTGGATCCGTCATGTTAGCCCACAAAACTATTTATATTTCTTTTTACAGGATGTTCACATTTGCAGAATTCAGCTGAGAAATGGAGACAGAGTACCTCTGAATGACTTTTAATCTCACAATGAATCATCCTTTATCTCTCCTAGCCAGTCAGGGAGAGGAAATAAACGGAGTCCAGTACTATTCCGTCTCAGGAATACTGTGGGACCAACACTTTAGTGTGGGGAAACTATTCAATTCTTACAGTATTAGAAAGCAGTCTTCATTTTACTTATATATGGGAAATTTGAAACCTCAAGAGGCTAAGTGACCTCCTTTAGATCCCAGAGTAGTAGGGGTAAAAATTAATGTCAAGGCTTCTCCTCCAGCAGGGGAGATCGGAGAGGTGGGTGCCAACCTCACCACAGATAGTGTAGGACACCAGCTAGCCAGAGATATGCTGTTTCCATTGCTGAGCAGTGTAAATGTTGGAATCAGTTATGCCGGTAGGGAGATCATGCCCCTTGATAGTTTGAGAGAGGAACTTTTCTTCAACCCACTTAGGGCAATTCAAGTTGTGCTTAAAAATTAGATAAAATGTTGACAGTGTCTTTCTTGTAAGCCATATTGTCTTATGCTGGTCTTCAGTCTGGCCAAAGTAAAACACAAGGACCCTGTATTATTTTGTTCTCTGTCTACCCCATACCAATAAAATTCAGAATATAAACTTTTTCTAGTTAATGTTATTAATATGACTTTTAATATGGTTTTAATAAAATAGCTCTAGATCTTGCTTGGGGCAGTCATGAATGTAATTGGTATAGGGTACAGCAGAGTTTTAAATTCCCATCATGCAGCTTTAGGTTTTAAAAAAAGTTTTACTGATTATCAATTAACTCATATTTAATATAGGTATAATTTTTGGCAATGTCAGATTCACCTTATAGATCGCATCGGTAACAAACGTGTACATTTATAATGAGGATTAACCTTAAATCTTGTGAATCGTAATGGACATGCTAAATCACTCAGTAGCTAGTCAGTAAATTATTAACGGGGGAAAAATGGACAGATTGATATTCCTAATGTAATCTTATTTCTTTAGCTCCCAGAACCATTCATTTTATTCAGATTGTACAAAGAATTTATAGACCTTGCAAAAGAGATCCAACATGTAAATGAAGAACAGGAGTCAAAAAAGGATAACTCCGAGGACAAAAAATGGCCGAGTATGTGTATAGAAATAAACCGAATTCTTATAAAAAGCAAGGACCTCCTAAGACAACTGCCAGTGTCAAATTTTAACAGTCTTCATTACCTCATAGTTCATCTTAAGCGGTAAGAATTTTGTATAAGACAAGCATTCATTAGTGGGTGGAAATCAGTGTTTTTGTTTTGCTTTTTTTGGTTTTTTAAAAATTGTAGCAAAATACACATAAATTGACCGTCTTAACCACTTTTAAGTGTATGGTTCAGTAGTATTAAGTGCATTCATATTGTTGTGATGTTTTTAAAAGGAACATTTTCTTTCTAATATGTGTTAGGGAAAGGGAGACATTGAATATATGTTCTTACAGCTAACATCCTTCCTTCAGTTGCCTCCTATGTGCCAGGCTCTTGCTGGGAAAATAAGGATGAGAATGTAAGGTTTCTGTCACCTGTTGTGCTTGTCAGCCTCGGGGCAGACCTGCAGACAAGTGCAGTTGCAGCACGGTTCTTGTTCTAAGGGAGCCGTGCACAGCATGCAAAGGAACATGGGGGATTGGAAGGTCGTGAATCAGAGAAGGTAGCCCTTAGCCAGATGTGAAGAACTGGGTGGTGGTTTGGTGACGAAGAATCTGAAAAGGCATTCCGGGTAGGAGGTAACAGACACAGAGACACGAGATAAGTTTGCATTTGGGAAGTATGGGTAATTCAGTTAGGCTAGGACAAAGCAAGCAGTAGCTTGAAGTGAGTTAGGTAGAGGCCTGATAAAGTCATACATACCTGCCAGATGAGTTGACTGTCTTCCTTCTGTACCTACTGAAGAATTTTGATCCAGGAATTTAACATGTTCGGATTTGCTCGTTAGGTCTTTCTGGCAGCCATATGGAGAATGAGTTGGAGGGGGTCCTCTACTGCAGTTCAGAACTTCTTGGGTAGTCTAGAAGTGAAAGGTGTGGAGAGTTTGAAACAAGGCAGTAGAGCAGAGAGATCTTTAGGAGGCAGAATCAGAAGACTAGCTGTGGCAGTGAGAGAGAAATCGACAATGTTTAACTTTCCAGCATAAACACCTGGAGGATGTGGTATATACTAAGATGGGAGCAGCTCTTAGGGTTTTTTTGCCTCTGCTTTTCTGCTGGTAAAACTTTAGTAGTTCTGTCTACTTAATTAAATTTGATCCAATACTGTGAAACCCAATTTTCTGTGTGGTCAATATCTAATCAAATAAATATATCCTTTTTCTAGACTTGTACCACCCATTTTTCCTCCACCCTTCCCAACCCATAGTAAACTACCATCAAGGAAATCTAATAGGTGAATCTTATACAATTTTCTGTGTTCTATTTCACAGAGTCGTGGATCATGCAGAAGAAAACAAAATGAACTCCAAAAATTTGGGGGTGATATTTGGCCCAAGTCTCATTAGGCCAAGGCCCACAACAGCACCTGTCACCATCTCCTCTCTTGCTGAATACTCAAATCAAGCACGGTTGGTAGAGTTCCTCATTACTTACTCACAGAAGATCTTCGATGGGTCCCTGCAGCCACAAGATGTAGTTGTGTGTAGTATAGGTGGTGTTGCATCTCATGTTGATCAAGGCTGTCTTCCAAAGCCTCTATTGTCACCAGAAGAAAGAGACCCAGAACATTCTACGAAGTCACTGTTTTTCTCTTCAAAGGAAGTGAGTTTTGACCTTTATGGAATTGTGTTGGAAATTTGTAATGTTTGTATTAGTAAGTTAAAAAATCTTTGAATTGTTTTAAGGTGTGTTTTACTTCTTACATTTAAAATTCTTCTCCATCAACAGGATATGCATACTGTGGGTAGTGAAACCAAAAGTTTTGAGCCAGCTACATCATTTGAGGAATCAGAACGAAAGCAAAACGCATTAGAAAAATGTGATGCATGTCTCACCGGTGAGTGGCCATGTAAAATACATGTCTGCTGACTTAAAACTGTGCCAGTTAAATGTCTAAAAGCCAAAATGAGTGAAGTCAAAAGAAATCAGAGAAAGAAATTTCATTAGTAAATGGATCTTTACTGGCCATTAAAAAGTTGCTCTATACTATACCTTACATTTGAATGAATGTCATTCTTTTTTTTTTTTTTTTTTTTTCAACATTTTTTATTTATTTTTGGGACAGAGAGAGACAGAGCATGAATGGGGGAGGGGCAGAGAGAGAGAGGGAGACACAGAATCGGAAACAGACTCCAGGCTCCGAGCCATCAGCCCAGAGCCTGACGCGGGGCTCGAACTCACGGACCGCGAGATCGTGACCTGGCTGAAGTCGGACGCTTAACCGACTGCGCCACCCAGGCGCCCCGAATGTCATTCTTTACAATAAGACATCTTGGAATTCATAGTCGTTTTTGTTCCCTTTCCAAAAAGTTCTTTTTCATTTTTGCCTTCAAGTAAAGTCAAGGCAGAAATGTGTTGAACAGTATGAATTATCATACAATCTGTTAGTATATAGAGTATTGTATTGACCTAACTGCTCATACCAAGTCAACTAGAATCCTAAAATTAAAAATAGACTCTTAAAACTCCTAAAACTTTTTTCAAGTGCTTTTTACCTGTCACCTTTCATGTATTAAGCATAAATATGTGTATATCTTTTTTTATTTACTTGACTACAGTCAATTTATTCACTGTATGATAAGTTTAGTTGCAGGGGTTAGCTGTCAAGCTGGTGAAAGGCTTCCATTTGTTACTATAATTCAATGTATCACCAGAGCTAACTTCCAGTTTTTAAAAATGTAGTGATACACATTAAATTTGATGTGTAATCCTGTATCAATGATCATAGTCTGACAGGATCTAAAAGGTAAGGAAGGTAACATTCATTAAGTATTTGCCTGCTCTGTGCTAAGCACTGTGATTATTGTTCGATTCCGTATATCTGAGTTGATCTTCATAACAATTCTGTGCTGTAAGGTAGGTAGTACCAGCCTAGCCTAATAGTCTGAGGGTGGTTAAATAAAGTCAAAGGTCATGCCCCCAATAAATTGTTGAGTCAGTATTTGAACTTATATCTGTGCTTATTTCACTCTTGTGATCTAGGGCTCCCAATTAGGAACAGCAGTTTTCATAAATGTCCTTTTTTTGAAAGCATATTACATATCAGAAAATTGTGAACACTTTTCATGATTACATCATTTAGGCCACACATCATCATAGATACAATTATGATTTTTTTTTCTTGGTAGATGAAGACAGGGACAGTGACATTGCCTTGCCCAGTGCAAAAGCAGTAGAGCTGAGCTAAACCCAGCACGTGGGCCTCAGAGTATGCACTCTTACCCATTACACGATAAGTTTGTCCCTCGGAACTTAAGGAACATATTTTAGTTGGTGCCCATAGCCCGACCACAACCGCTCAGTTCCCTTAGAGTGGTCCTTAAATGTGGGGAAGGACCTGGGAAAGAAACACGAGACAGCATTGCCCTGGAAGCCCAGGGGAGACAGGTCAGTGGTGTCAGGTAAGGAGGAAGGTCAGCTGAGATGAAGACTGACCAGTGATTCTGATGGCCTCCTGTCTGCAAAGCTCTGCCTAAGAGATGTGGGGGGAGGGCCCGGCAACGGGAAAGCACTGCCTGCTGTGCTCAGGGCAGCTGAAGTTCAAAGCCAGAATGGTGCCGAGGCACAGACTTGTTTGATGTTTTCCAGCAGTAAAGAGGAGCCATGAGCAGAGGGCTGGAATTTTCCAGGAATGGGAATTTTTCGGGGGAGACACTGCAAAAAAGGACAAGGTTTGAAGGAGCGGAGCATTCTAGTTTGAGAAAACGTGGGCCACGGGTCCAGACTGTAGGAGAGAGAAGAAAGTAAGCCTGGGGGTAAACAGTAAATGGGGAGAATGGTGTTGTCTTTACCAAAAACAGAACAATTCAACCTTAATGGGACAGGACGAATGTTATACTGCATTTATTAGTTGATCAGAGAAGAAGGGGCATCTAAGGCATCTAATAGGATATGTTCTCACTGTGGGTTGAATGTAACTGAAAATAGCAGATTGAGCTCTGCATAGATAATTGAGAATAACTTGGAAAAATACATAAGACTTTTGCTGTTTTGATTGGCTCTTCATCTATAAATCATTCAGACTCTCTTGTTAACCACATGCCATGAAATTTGATTTTTAAATAAATCTTTTCCTTTTTTAGACAACAAAGTGGGTTTGCTTATAGACCTAGAGCTTGAATCAGCATCACAGAAGATGGACGATGTTTGTAAAACCTCCAAGCCACTTAATCTGAAATCAGATAGGGAAGCAAACAGTGTTGAAAGGCATGCTCCAAGGACCAAGATGAGACCTGTAAGTTTGCCTGTAGATAGACTACTTCTTCTGGCAAGCCCTCCAAATGAGAGAAATGGCAGAAATATGGGGACTGTAAATTCCGACAAGTTTTGCAAGAATCCTACCTTTGAAGGAGTTAGTAAGAAAGATACTCCTTCTGTTGGTTGTTCCAAATTGGATGGCTCTGAGCAGTCAACTCTACAAAGCCCTTGGGAGCAACAATGGGAACAAAATGGCCTAACTGTAAAGACTGCAGTGACTGTGCCCAGTGCACTCCAGGACAGAGGACTGACAACGAGCCCCAGGATCACTGGGGGCCACCCAGTCAGTGCCACCCAGCCCAGTAAGCCATACTCAGAACCAGTGAGGCCAGCGAGACAGGTGTCTGGGAGACGGTCCTCTGATTCCTGTCCTCCTGCTCCTGTCCGAGCGCCCAGAACACTGCAGCCGCAGCATTGGACAACGTTTTATAAACCACGTGCTCCCATGGGTGGTGTGAAAGGGGATGAGGAGAAAGCACCCTCCCCAGCACCGCCTCCCAGCACAACTCCCACCCCCCAGGGGCACACGCTAAGAACAGTGCCAGACTCTGAAAACGCTCCAGCTGCCCCCCCACAGCCCACCAGGAAGCCTAAAGAGAGCCCTGAGGAGCGGGACTTGCCTGATGTGCCGCCAGCGTGTCAGAGACCAAGGCTAAAACGAATGCAACAATTCGAAGACCTTGAAGATGAAATCCCACAGTTTGTGTAGGGTTGTCAGAGTTCAGCTTTTCTCTTTTTGTTGTTTTGTTTTGTGGTATTATGTTTTGTGAAAGAAACTTTTGACAGGGCCCCTTTTGTATAGTATGCCAAATCGGATTTTGCTATTTGTCGTCGTATTACATTATACTGTGTTGGTTATGTTGAATGGTAGATTGTTTTGATAGGGCCCCATCTGTGCCTCACTGGAATTATATGTATTTTTAAAGTTGTGAATAAATAGGTGGACTCATGTTTTTTAAAGTTCAGTTGATTTTTCCCATAAAATGGTTCATTTAAATGCATCCCTAATATATGATATAGTTCTCAACTAACAGGTGCAATTGGGGAAAATCAGCTTTATTTTTTGAAGTGAAACTACGTTGCTTATTTATAAAAGAAATATTTCTGAATGCAAGTGCCTGAAAGATCTTTGTTTGGTAGGATTGTTTTGTTCACACAATTTTATAGTGTGTCTTCGACCATTTGTATGGTATATATGTAACCTTTTATTTTTCAGTTGGCAGTTCACTTTTTAATATTTACATAATGGCCAAAAGGCTTGCAAATCTCTATTTAATTGCATTTTGGTTAATTGTCAGATTTTCCATGTGGTAGTCAATTGAATTGTACAAAAAGTGCACTTAAGCTTGTTTCTAAATTACATAGTTCAGCTATGCCTTATTTGGCTTTAGATGGTTTTAATACATTTAATATTTTTGTTACCTCTTGGCTTTGTTCTGCATAAACTTTTGTTGTTCAACAGTTCTGAACCTTTTGGTATTTTATATAATGGTCCAAAAATGTTTTAAAATTCAATGCATTTCCTCTTCATATTGTCTGTTTTTTTTTTTTTTTTTTTAAACCACTCCTTTGGTATGAAATGTTTTCGCTTTTAAGTAATTGTACGTACTTTTTCTACCAGGACTTTTAACCATTGACGATGTATGTTTCATCCAAATCATGCAGAGATTTATTTAAGTTGATTCTAAGAGTATAGTTCGATAAGGATCATTGTTTGGAACTTGAGAGAAGGTGTAGATGATTGGACAGATGTATTTCATTTATCAAATTCTCAGTTTTTAGAACTAGTACAGTCCTGTTATTTTCTGGGTTTCATTATTTTGCCTAAAATAGGGTATAAAAGGGACTAAAAAAGTAAAATACCCTCTCTTCCTATGTGTGAATTATATTTGTAGAAAATGCTTTTATATGACCCTGTTATAGCTGATAAAAAATATGTGTGTGTGTGTGTGTGTATACATGGCTTCTCATGTATAAATTAAGTTCTCATGGCTTCTCTGAAATTGTTGCCTCTTAGGGCATGAGACTTTAAGATTTATTAACTGTTGGCTTAATGGTCAACACTTGGGCTCATACATCCCTTACTATATAACATGGAATGCATTTATGGGACATTGCTGTTATAGCTCTATATGACATTAGAGACTAGGGAGAAATGAGTAACTCACTCCTTTGTTCTGGAGCCTTGTTGTTAGTCTTTATTGTACAGAATATAAAAGAATCGTATTGCTTCAAAAACCTAAAAAGTAAATAAGAGCCAACATTTATTGAGCCCTCTCTTTGTGCCATGAACTCTGCTAAATCCCTACATAAATGATTTCAGGTTCACTGCAACCTATAATATGTAGGTAAGTACTTTACTATTCCTGTCTTACAGATAAGGAAACTGAGGCTTAGTTATGATGTGCTCTAGGTTCCACTGGTATCACAGTTGGAGTCAAGTCTCAAACTGGTTATCAGACTCTTGGTGGTTACTACTCTTACTGTGTTATTACTAAGTATTATCAGGTAGTATTTAACAATATAAAATGCACCTCAAAAATTTTTTCATTGTGGTAAAATATGTGTAACATAAAATTAGCCATTTTAACCATTTTTAGGTATACAATAACATTAACTACATTCATATTATTCTGCAACCGTTACCACTATCCCATCTCCAGAACGTTCTCATCATCCCATAATGAAACTTAGAAAATATACCTTTAAGTTCCTTCAGTTTTCTTTTAATGTATTGAGACAACAGAGTCAAAACATATGTCATAGAATCAACTGGCGTCTCTGTTTCCCCTTACTGTTAAAGCTCACATGTGAGAGTTCCACTTGGGCCTTTCTGTCTTTAGGGCCCTCTGGCGTCTCATCCAACTTAAACCGTCAGTCTATGGGTGCTTCTAGTTTCCTGAGACATTAAGCAAGTATCTCCCAGAAGATGTTGCTGTTTCTAGAGTACTCACTGTGCCCTACTCTACTCAGTAACATGGCAGCAATTCCTCATAGGAAATTGTTTTATGACACATGGAAAGAATGTGAGTCAAGGGAAAGAGCAATAGTGGGGAGTCCTTTTAGAGCTGCCACGCCACTAGAAAGGTTTGTGGAAAGCATCTCATTCAAGTTTGCAAGAAGTCATTTGTGAAGGGTTGATCCAGACTTTCTTAGATAGGCTTATTTTACATAGTGAGAAGTTAATTCGCATCTATGAATATTTAAAGTCACTTTTAGTGCACTTCAGGCAATGTATTTCTTTTGATGTAGAGATGAAGAAGAGATGATCCCTGTGAAGGACTTGTCCAGAGATCTCAGAAGCAAATGAAATCACACCTCCCTTCCTTGAGTGATTAAAATTAATTTAAACATGATACTAAAGCGACACTACTTCCAGCTAACATTGTGTTGCTTACAGCATTTGTACAGCTATAAAAGTCTCTTTCAATGGCAACCATTGTATATTTTATGATAAGTTATCATCAATGTAATCTCTGGGTTTTTCTTTCCTAGGGGCAAGAAATTGTTTTGATGTGCTGATATGATTATATATGTAGATAATTCAGTAACATCTGGAGTTTAGCAAAGTTGCTACATTCATAATATGCAGATGTCCGTTATATTCCTACATATCAGTAACTAATAGGCAATAAAATTTTTTGGAAAGATCTCTTAAAATAAGTTTGAAATACCTAAGAATAAATCTAACAAAATATATACAAGATCTTCATGGAGACAATCTAAACTCCATCAAGAAGCATTTAAAGAGATCTTGGAAAAAATGGAGTGCTCTGTGATGTGCATGGAATGGAAGCCTCAAAATTGTAAAGGTGTTCATTTACCTATCACTTATCAATTCAAATGTAGGGTCATCCAATGTAATTTTGAAAGTAAGCTGCAGACATGATTCCCCATCCCGCCTAAATACTTTAACGATATTTTCTTGAAACAAGAACACTCCTATTGGACCATAGTATGACAATCAAAATCAGGAAATTAACATTGATGTAGGATATCCAATCCATAGACCACATTCAAATGTGCTGATTGTCCCAATGTTCTTTGCTCCAGCATCCCTAGGCAAGATCAAATGGTGCATTTCGTTGTCCTGTCTTACTACCTCCTTTGACCGGGAACAGTTTTTCAGTCTTTTCTTTCATGACCTTGATTTTTTGAAGAGTATAAGCCAGGTACTTTGTAGCATGTCCCTACATGGGTTTATCCAGTTTGGGTTTATCCAGTTTTTCCTCAGGATATACATTTTTGTCAAAAATGATATTCTTCTCATATCCTACCAGGAGATACACAATGTCAAATTGTCCCATTGCTGGTCATGTTAACTTCGATCACTTGGTTTAGGATAGTATCTATCAGTTTTGTCTATTTTAAAATTAATGAAAAGAACTTTGTGAGGAGAGTTTTTGAGACTGTGAAGGTCCTGTTTCCCATCAAATTGTCACCAGTTTGAGTCTATTAACACCTGTTGCCTGAATCAATTATTACTCTTCTGGTTGCCAAATGGTGAATTCATCATTGCTTATGCTTTGATTGATGTGAGGAAAAGCAGTCCCTTCTCCATTCATTTATTGTTTATTCATTTATATCAATGTGGACTTATGGATTCCTCCTTTATTCAGTAAATTCCTATATATGACTATCATTTATTTTGATACTGAACTTTTTCCAGATTTGGTCTATGGGAGCCTATTACACCTTCTATGTCCTTTTGATTTAAAAAAAAAATTTTTTTTTAATGTTTATTTATTTTTGAGAGAGGCTGAAGCATGAGCAGGGGAGGGGCAGAGTGACGGAGACAGAATCTGAAGCAGGCTCCAGGCTCTGAACTGTCAGCACAGAGCCCGACGCAAGGCTCAAACTCCTGAACCGTGAGATCATGGCCCAAGCCAAAGTAGGACGCTAAACCGACTTGAGCCACCCAGGCTCCCCTGTCCTTTTGATTTTTTTTAGCTCTTCCTTATTTTTTGGCACATGAAGGTATCCCAAGCTTATCTTGTACTTCTTCCTGAGGAACATTGGTTCCTTTAAATGGAAAATAGTATATGGAAACCAAGACCTGAGAAGTGCTCGTTGCTTTTGGAGAGTCATTGGTTTTAAGCCCTATTGGCAGACAGATCAAAGAAATACATGTGTGTACACACAGACATATGCTATATGTGTATCTATATATACATATATATTGAAAAACCTTGAGTTCACATTAGTACCTTCAATTCTAATTCAATAGTTTAGAGTTTAGTATTTCCCTTTCCATATTTGTAACTCCTTTCTCTCATAGTGAGGAATCTGGCTCCCATAAACCTAAATATATTATTTGCTTACTTTTTATGTACCAGCCTCCTGACAATGCTAGCTGCTGCATTGGGCCACCTAGCTCCAAATATGTCAAATATGTCAGCCACCACTGCACTGCCCTGACCAAACGACTCCCTAATAACACCAGTTGAAACCCTAGTCTCAACCACAAGGACCAGGCAAGCTGAGCCTTGACCCTAATGATGTCAATACTAACCATTCGATCCTCAGCCCTGGTCATCTGGCTGAATCTTCCACCCCAATCAGAAGGAAGGGAAAGGACAAATTCATGATCTTTTGATAATAAGCAAGTATTAAGTATTTGTTTACTAAATTCACTAGGACAAGTCTGCAAATGAAAGGTTATACATATATATCAGCAATGTTTAAACATACATTGGTATATTTGTGAAATTCATAGAATGTTTTAAATTATTTTAATATCCCTTTTGTTCCCACTCTAATACTTGCAAGTAAATTTTAAATATTAATACTTCCTGAATAACTAAGCCATATTACATTTGCTGTTTTTTAATGTCTTTACAACTAAAGTTTATTACCCTATATACATAAAATTAACATACTTTTCAGAAAATAGGGTGAAAAAGACTACTTTCCCATGTTTCTGAGTTACAAATGTGAATAGACCAATGAGCTTTTCATTGTCTAGAGAGTGATAATTGGTAAATGAATGTGGCCCTGAAATAAAATCAGGGCACAGACCAAGTATGGTAAGATCTTATTTACAATTGTAGGCACAAAGCCTGACACATGGTTGCTCTCCACTAAATTAGTTATCTGTATCTCATTTCATTTTACACCAGAAATTTGCTTTTTGAGATCTACTTCCAATGAATTAAAAACTTTCCTGCATCCAGCTATTTTCTTCAAAGTTGTGAGAGTTCATCTAGCCGGGTGCCAGTGAAATCAGTCCATGGTGGTGGTGTTCAGCACAGGAGAAAGCTGTGAACCTATGAATTTCCCGTCGACAAGTGCAGATACATATTTAACTCAGATTCACTGGGAGATTTAAATGACTTTTTGTTTTAACTTGAGTCACAAATGCAGAAGTGTATAATATATGTGTATCGTTTAAAGAATAAAATGAACTCTCAATATCCCCTTCAGAGAATGTTAGGGAGACACCAGAGCAGCCTCCCTGATCACATGACTGTCTCTTCCCCCTCCTCCGACACACACCCTCTCTGGTGTAACCTCTGTCTTGAATTCTATGTTCACCATTTCCTGGCTTTTAAAAAAATTTGCTACCTATATATTATTTAATTTGGACTGTTTTAACCTTTTACCAGAGCATTATTGAATCTTTTGTGGCTTCTTACATTCATATTTTTGAGATTAATCCATGTAAATGTTTGTAGCTGCAAGCATATTTTTCCTTTTTTTAACTACTGTAAAGTATCCCTGTGGTAAATTTACCAAGGCAAGAATTCTTAACTGCCTTTTTCAGATGAGCAAATAGACTTCAAAGAGATTAAATAACTTAACTTTATGTTATATAGCTAATAAGAAAGGGTGCTGAGACTTGGACCCAGGTGTCTTTATTATAAATGCTGTCATTTCTAAATTCATCTTCAATTTTTAAGCCAGAGGCTGTCATAAATAATATACTTTCAGGCTAAAGTTTTTCCTACTAGTTGCTAGGATACTAAAATTTAGGGTTATATTCCAACTCCAAGGTCATTTTTAGTGTACATGCGTATTAAAGTTTATTCATTTCTTAAAACCACTGCATCTAAAATTGGTGAAGTTTTTCTGGATTGCAGCAAATTTTGTAGGTTAAACTTTGCTAATAATGAGAGAAAAACAGAGCAGTGATGGAATAAACAAACAATTCTACCTCTCCACACTCAGTTCCAAAAGAATAGTTTGGAAAACAGTGCTGTAATGGAGAGCTATTAAGGAATTTAAGTATATAGAGAATAGTGTTTGCATGAGATCTCCTAGCTTCTGTTTATAATCAGGAAAAGAGTCAGCAATCCAGGTGAGAAATAGGTCCTAAATTAAGCCACTGACCTAATTTCCAGTTTATTTTTAGGAACATAATTGACAGGGATTAGTGACCCATTGTGAATGTGGAGTTAGTGAAGGTTGAGGGTGGAGTTGGCAGGGTAGAGAAAGTGATGCTTACCCTGGAAGCCAGGGACAGAGTAGTTCTTTTTACATGCTAGAAGTGAAAACAAAGGATTGAAGTTAAACATCTTAACTTGCTCCTTTAGGCAAAATGAGATCCCATGACTGGTAGTAAAACAGAGGCAGATTTTGTTTCAGTGCTCTCTAAGGAATCCATTTATGATTAGAACTGTTTATAAATAGAATGCATTATCTTGTGATTTGGTGAATTCCTCAAAACCGGAAAAGTATTCAAGGCAAACACTAACCTCCTATAAGGATTATTACTAGGGAGGAAGTTGGGCTAGATCTGTAAAGTCTTCAAGCTCTGATCATAATTTTATGACCTTGAATTTAAAGTGAAGGAGATGTTTCTAAAATCACTGCATTAAGCAATTTTAGTTTTTTCATTATGCCCCTCTTATTAATGTAGGCAAGGAAACATTATACCTCATTAGAGACATCATTAAAGACTTTTTAAAGTGCTGGGGGGCAAAAGTCAACCCAAAATTCTATGTAGAATAAAAATATTCTCTATAAATGTGAAATGTAGAAGTTTAAAAAAAAAAAGTTACTAGCAGGGCTGCATTAACTAAAGTCTGTAGAGAGGTCTTTAGGCAGAAGGAAAGTGATCCTAAGTAGAAATACAGAAATGGAAAGAAGATTTTTACAAAAAGTGAATGCGAGTGAATTTTGACTGTTACAAAACAATACTGGCAATGTGAAGTTTAAAAATTTTGTAGAGTTAGAATACATGGTAACAATAATATGGAAAAGGTGGAAAACATGGAAGAATAAAGTTCTGGTATCATCAAGGAAGTGGTAAATACAATAATTTGTATTAAATTTAACCCAAATGTGTATCATAACATCAAAAAGAGTAATCCAAAAGTAGACAAGACAGAAAAAAAAAAGTAAATGAAACAGTGGGTCAGATAGAAAACAAGTAGTTGGATAGTAGGTATAAAATCACCTAAATCAGTAATTACATTAAATGAAAATGGATCAAATACTTCAAGTAATAAGCTAATGTCAGATTGGGGAAGAAAACAAAGCCTACGTATGTATTTCTGATTTACAAGACACACATATTAAGTAAAGGTGCATAGAAAGTACAAGGATGGCAGAAAATCAACCATATAACAGCTAATGAAAAAACAGGTGTAGCTACAGTAATGTTAGATAAAACAGATTGAAGTCGGGAAGCATTACTGGAGAGGAAGAGGGATATTCTGAAATGGTAAGCCAGTTTACCAGGAAGATTTCACAATTGTAAATAACATTTCAGATTTATAAGGCAAAAAATAGACAACTAAAAAGAAAAATGGACAATCCACAATCATAAAGTATGTTACTTTAACATACCTCTAAACAAACAGACAAACAAGTAGGAAAAATAATAGATCTGAAGAACAGTTAACAAACTTGATGTGATTGATATATAGAAAATACTGCCAACAATGACAATGTTTTACTTAAAACCATATTTAAAATTTATCAAAACTGACAATAAGCAGGCCATAAAGGAAGCCCCAAAACATTTCAGAGGATCAAAATAATTGAAAATATGCTCTGACTTCAGGGAAATGATGCTCGAAATCAGTAACAAAAGATCACTAGAAAATTCTCAGGTGCCTGGAAATTAAACAGAACACACTTCTAAATAATCCATGGAACGAAGAAGAAATAACAGGCTTTAGAAAATATTTTAAGCTGAATGATAAAGAAGATGTGCCATATCAAAAGTTGTGGGCTACAGCTAACACAATGCTTGGAGAGAAATGTATAGCCTTAACTATATTTACTAGAAAAGTTGAAAGACTAAACTCATTTACACTTCATCTCAAGAAGCAAGAAGAGTAAAACAATGCAGAAAGAAGAAAACAAAAATCAGAAATCGGTGAAATAGAAAACGAAGCTAAGGGCACTTGGGTGGCTCAGTCAGTTAAGTGTCTAATTCTTGGCTTCAGTTCAGGTCATGATCTCACAGTTCCTGAGATGGAGCCCCACATTGGGCTCTGCACTGATTGAATGGAGACTGGGATTCTCTCTCTCCCTCTCTCTGCCCCTCCCCCATTCTCTGCCCCACCCCCCCCCCACTGTCCCTCAAAATAAATAAACTTTTTTTTAAAAAAGTTAAACAAAAACAAGCTAAAAGCTTGTTCTTTGAAAAGTTTAAGAGAACTGACATACCCCCATTAAGACATCAATAAAAAAAAAGAGAAAAAGTAACATCAGGAATGAAAAATACATTATCATTGGAGACTACACCAACAATGAAAAGATGTGATGATAAAATGAACATTTAACATCAAATTTAAAATGTGAATAAGGACAAATACCTCAAAAAATTAAACTGACAACACAAATGGAAAATCTAGAGAGTGTCTTCTGTTAGTGGAAGTTGAATCAGTTATTCAAAAGTCTTTCCACAAAGACAATATAAAGCCTTTTCAGTGAGCTCTTTCAAACATTTAAGGAAGAAATTACCTTAATTTTAAACAAATTCTTCCAATAAATAGAAAAATGGAATATTTCCCAACTAAGTCCATCCTAATCATGATACCAAAACATAACAAAGGCATCATGATGTATAATAAGGGAACCTGAAATAGATACAAAAGATAATATCTCACTACCAAGTGACATTAATTCTCAATGTATGCAAATGTGGCTTAACACTTGAGAAACCAATGTACTCTGCCACGTTAATTTTTATAAAGGGAGAAAAATAGTTATCTCAACTGATACAAATTGGAAAAAGGATTTGATGAAATTTAACAACCATTTATAAAAAATTCTTAGCAAACTATGAATAGAACTTCTGTAAACTGCTATACAGTCTACTAGCAGACATATCTGGTGGTAAAATACTGAAAGTTTTGCCCTTGAGAGCAGGAATGACACAAGGATTCCCATAATCACTTCTTCTATTCAACATTGTACTAAGGTTCTTGCCATATATAATAAGGCAAGAAAAGAAAATGAATGGCATAAAGACTAAAAAGGAAGAAATAAAATAGTCATTTGTTTGCAGATACTATGTACATAGAAAATCCAAATGAATTTACCGACTATTAGAATTAGTAGGTGAATTTAACAAACTTCTTACAAGTACAGTACTCAAAAGTCACTTATATTTATAAATCAATACCAGATAGAAAATGGACTTTATGAAGTGATATCATGTAAAATAACACTCAAAACATCCAAGAGCTAAGAAGTCTAAGGGGAGATGTGTAGAGATATTTATTTCTATACTGAAATACACAAACTATTTTTTATATGAAGAACCAAACAAATAGAAAGATATTCCATTTTTGTGGGTTGGAAGATTCAAAAATATGGAGATAGTAGTTCTCACCAAACTGGTGTAGACAGTCAACCCAGTCTTACTGGTTCTTGTTAATTTTTACAGATGTGCTTTAAGGTACGTTAACATAGGCGGTCTTATGATCCTCAGAGGCAGAATAGGTGTTCTGAACTTTCCTTTAGTGGCCTCAAAGAAGATAACTGCCCAGAGGTAATATGGCTAGCAAGAGAAGAAGGTAGAAGAACCCACAAGCTTCTTTTTTTGACCGTTTTCTTTCTCCTCCACTCTCCCACCAGACTGCTCCAGTCTTGTTCTTCCTGGCTGTGTTCCCTCCTCCTAGGACCCCAGGCTGCATAAGGTACAGTCTAGGATTTAACCTACCTCAAAGTCCACAGCTGAGTTTGTGTGTGCATGCACGCTATATATTACAGAAATGTTATTCATTTAAATAAATCCCTTGAATTTAAACTTAGAAAAACCTCTCCACGCAGCACTGGGGCTTATAGGCTGACTGTTAGCAACTACTTTGGGTCCCACTCTAAACCAAGTGCTATTTGAGGGACCCCCTGGAGATGTGGGCCCTAAACATTTAACTGAATATTTATAATTAGCTTTGTAGAAAACAAAGTGTTTCTAGCTATCACCAGAAATTAAGACCCATTCTAGAACAAGCCCTAAATTATTTAGGATCCTGTAAAGACTTCATGTAATAAAGACAAAAATCTCCTAACATGACAGAGTTGAGTGGGTTATGTTAGTTGCAAATTCTTTTGGTTAGCCATTGAATAAGTCTTTTCTTTCCTCACTACTTCCCTTTGTTTAAACTAAAGCTAATTTCAAAGGGAATTCTTTAAAGCCTATAATCTTATTTGGGCTAAGCTATTATCTGAAAACGTTCCTCGTAAAATAATGTTCCCAGAGCTGTTCAGGGTTTCCCCGATGTTAGCCAACTCCATTGAAATCACATAGAAGTCGTGACTGGCCAAATATTTGAGGTATGATATGTGATCATTAAATGTATAGTTTTAAAACATTTTAGACATAACACTTGTTGGTAGTGGGGATGGACCACTGGGGACGCACTGGCCTGGGAATGAGGAAACCCGGGGACATGACAGCTGTCCTCACATACTGGAGTGTGAAGAGATTACAGGGACACGGCTTGTCTGCTCCTTTAGGGAGAAGTGTGACCAGAGGCTGGGATTCATAGGTGGACAGACTGCTGCTCAAAAATGTCAGGAAGCCATTTTACAGTTAGAATAGTTCTAAATGGAACATGTGACCCCATGATTTCTCAGTCGGTGAGAACACATTCAAAACAAAGACTAGATGACCACATATCTCTTAAACATATTTCGAAAGGAATCTTTTGGAGGGGAAGATGTTGGTTTAAATCATCTCTCAGCCCTAAGATCGTTAAGGCCTTGAGGTGAGTGAAATCTTCCTCTTAGATATCGCCCTCTTTGTAATATCAGCAGGGAGCAGATAAACCTCGTTACCTAGTCCACACAGCATCCTTTGCTGACTGACATGGCTTGTGTCCTGTGCTCTCACCTCCCTGCCAGAGATCTTTATTCCTGTTTCCTGTTCTCCCATTCCTGGGCAACATGAATGTGATCTCACTGTTGCTGTATTCATAGATATTTGTTTATTTTATTTTTAGAATTGTATTTATTTATTTTTTAATGTTTATTTTTGAGAGAGAGACAGAGACAGAGTGAGAGTGGGAGAGGAACAGAGAGAGAGGAAGACACAGAATCTGAAGCAGGCTCCAGGCTCTGAGCTGATAGCATAGAGCCCCATGCAGGGCTCGAACTCACAGACCATGAGATCATGACCTGAGCTGAAGTCGGGAGCTCAACCAATTGAGCCACCCAGGCACCCCTAGAATTTTATAATATACATTAGATATTTCTGTAAAAGATATTCCATTTTTCAAAGGAGTTTCTCCTATTTCCCTGTTCTATTTTCCTTAGAGCAATAAGCAATAATTACTACTCTCGTAAGTAAGCTGCTCGGTTGTATTGGACAGTAATTATATCTTTATGTTTTAAGGCTTATCACCCCAACCCCCCTTTCCTTTCACTGCACAGTTTCACTGCACCATTTCATAGTAAAATTGTACTCTGCTCAAATTCAAAGAGCCTGAACAAAAGCTAGAGGCCCAAGGATTTGGGGGTACTGATTTAGGAGCAGGGTCTACTGGCACAAACCTTCTAATTATTCATAACTACAAAAATAGCAATGAAAGCTACTTTAATGAAAAAGGAACTCGGGAATGAGATCATTAAATATAACTAAACACATTTTAAATATAAATGTCATGTATTTCCTGATTAGTGTCAGGTACATATCTAAGCTATCTATCCCGAATTCTGGTCTCAGAGAAAAAGGTCAGAGACCATAATAAGCAAGGTGCTTCACCTTGGCAGGTCCATTGAAAACAATGAGATCTTTTGGAACAATCATTTCAGTCTTTTTTTTTTTTTTACCAGAGATTTCCATTGGTCCTTTTCTTGGTAATCCATTTATGTCTGCACCCTTATAGTCTACTTTGCCTTTGTTTTTATCACGGGACTCTCAAAGAACTTTTTTAGGCCACATAGGACTAACAAAAGGGGACATCAGAGGATATGTGTATTGCTCCAGGAATTTTTTGTAGATTCAGAGAAGAAATGGAATGACAAGGCTACCGATGCACATTATCCTCCCAGGCTTGAGGTCCTGATCAGTGACCACCAGGCACAAGTGGAAATGTCAGCACCTCCGGAGAGAGGAAGATTTTTGTGTATTTTAGACAGCTTTAGGTCACATTGTATACATTTCTTTGTAATTAAATTCAACAAGCATTTAATGACAATTTACCATGTGCCATCCACTATACCAGATAATGCAGACAAAAAAGAAGTTAAAAAATACTCCCTGTCTTTGTGAAGCTGACAACCTATTACTGTCAGAAGCTGGCCCTCAGGGAGTTCTAGTTTACATTTAGAAAAGTCCGGTTTGGCTAAATACCTTTTTTTTTTTCCAGGAATGATAGCAGAATTTTCCTGTATACAAAGTTTGAGGATACAAGCAAATGTTTATATTGAAACTAAAATAGTGTGACTCGTATTTTTCCAAAAAGCAGATAATTTGAAAAATAGCCATTTATTGTATCTAGATACAAAAGGCATCAGAATTAATTATAGCCCTGGTTTGTACAAATATGGGTTGATAATGTGTCAATCAAATGTTACAAGTACAGGTATTAAAATGGCCAGTAAAACTAATTTATCTAATATGTACTGGCATAGTACTAAAATTACAGACTGGAAATTCTGCCATGAATCAATGACAACTAAGGTATGTGTTGTGTAAAGTGAGAATTCTTTACAACTTCTGGTCCCACAGTTAAGTATATTAGTCTAACTGCTCAAAAGGGGTCAAACTAGACTTCTGAAATTTATAGAGTTTTTATGTTGTTCCTAAATGGTTTTGGCTATGGTCTGTCTAACTCATTATGCACATACATATATATGTATATTTTTTATTTCTTTAAAATATACCACTTTATTCACTGTTTTTCTCTGTATGACAATTTTTTTAGTTGCAGGACTTCATAGCCGCGATGGCAAAGTCTCCACTGTTAACTGCTAGTTTATACTAGCACTGTTTATACACTAGTAGAGCTAAATTCCAATATATATTTGAAAGTAGAACCCTACATGTTAAATTTGGTCTGCTTACTATCTGCTTGCTGATAGTATCAATAATCACAGGGTCTAAAAAGCATGGCAATAAAAAACAGAAAATTTCTGCTGGCTTTATTCTGGGTACTGCACTAGATACTTAATTCTATTTATTTTACCTCATATAAGAATGCCGTGATATAAAAAAGATAGAATTAGCTTCATTAAACACATAGTCCAGCAGGCCAAGATCAGTGTCACAGCATACCCCATATCATACTCCTAGTGAATTGTTCAGTCAGGATTTGAAGCCAGTCTGATGCCTGTATCTGTGCTTATTTCATTATCCTATTATTTAGGGCTCCCAATTATGAATAGTAATTTTTTTTTCTTTTTTTTTTTTTTTTTGCTTAGAAAACACATTTATTTTTCATTGTGACTGGGAACTCCAAGATCAAGGTGTCGGCAGATTAAATGTCTGATGAGAATCCTCTTCCTGGTCTCCAGTCTGCCATTTTATTACTGTACCTTCAGATGGTAGAAAGAGAAATGTCATTTTTCAAGTGCTTATTATATACCAGAAAATTGTGAACACTTTTCATGATTACATCATCTAGGCCACACATCATCATAGATACAATTATGATTTTTTTTTCTTGGTAGATGAAGACAGGGACAGTGACATTGCCTTGCCCAGTGCAAAAGCAGTAGAGCTGAGCTAAACCCAGCACGTGGGCCTCAGAGTATGCACTCTTACCCATTACACGATAAGTTTGTCCCTCGGAACTTAAGGAACATATTTTAGTTGGTGCCCATAGCCCGACCACAACCGCTCAGTTCCCTTAGAGTGGTCCTTAAATGTGGGGAAGGACCTGGGAAAGAAACACGAGACAGCATTGCCCTGGAAGCCCAGGGGAGACAGGTCAGTGGTGTCAGGTAAGGAGGAAGGTCAGCTGAGATGAAGACTGACCAGTGATTCTGATGGCCTCCTGTCTGCAAAGCTCTGCCTAAGAGATGTGGGGGGAGGGCCCGGCAACGGGAAAGCACTGCCTGCTGTGCTCAGGGCAGCTGAAGTTCAAAGCCAGAATGGTGCCGAGGCACAGACTTGTTTGATGTTTTCCAGCAGTAAAGAGGAGCCATGAGCAGAGGGCTGGAATTTTCCAGGAATGGGAATTTTTCGGGGGAGACACTGCAAAAAAGGACAAGGTTTGAAGGAGCGGAGCATTCTAGTTTGAGAAAACGTGGGCCACGGGTCCAGACTGTAGGAGAGAGAAGAAAGTAAGCCTGGGGGTAAACAGTAAATGGGGAGAATGGTGTTGTCTTTACCAAAAACAGAACAATTCAACCTTAATGGGACAGGACGAATGTTATACTGCATTTATTAGTTGATCAGAGAAGAAGGGGCATCTAAGGCATCTAATAGGATATGTTCTCACTGTGGGTTAAATGTAACTGAAAACAGCAAATTGAGTGAGTTGGCAAAAGCCTTGGGATTCAGGGCACACCTGCGTTTGGTTGTTGTGTAAATTGGTGTAGCTTTTCTGAGGTTTATTTATCAATATATGCCTGTTAAAATCATGACAACTCTTTGATCCAACAATTTCACTCCTATGAATTTGTCTTGTGGAAATATTTGCTGAAATTTTCATAAAAGTAATTTCATAGAACCGTTTTTTTTAACTAAGTGTGTTTAAAAAAAACAAAACAAAAACTGTGTTTTGTAGTTGTTTATTACATTAACTTAAATACACATTAAAAATAAATAAATACACACTCATATATAACTTTACTATTTCATTCAAAGTATAGCTTTGATCTTTTAATATAATTTTGGGGATAGGTATTTCTAGTGAGTAGCTAACAGTTTTTCTCTAAAGCAGAAAAGAATATTCACTAATACCTATGCATCTTGTAGACTGAGAATAACTTGTTTAAAAAAATTATATAATTTCTCTATTATTCTGAGAGTGAGTCCATCTGTCAATTGGGCTTTTTTATCAAGGGATACCCAAGTTTGATTTAGATATATGAAGTGACAACCCTTTTCCTTTCTTTTCTCTTCCTTTTTTTTTTTCTTTAGGACATTATATACCTGTTTGCAGACAAGAACTCAAAATGAAAAATGCCTGAAAAACCCCTAATCAGCTTCCTCTTCTTTTTAAAGTTTATTTCTTTATTTTGAGAGAGAGAGAGAGACAGAGAGCGCTGAAGCATGAGAGGGGCAGAGAGAGAGAGAGGGAAACAGAGAATCTTAAGTAGGCTCTATGCCATCAACACAGAGCCCCAAGCGGGGATTGATCCCACAAACCATGAGATCATGACCTGAGCCAAAATCAAGAGTTAGTTGCTTGTTTAGTTATTTATTTTAAGAGAGAGAGAGAAGAAATAAGAAATGTAAATTAAGAACAGTTTTTCAGGTCTTCTATAGAATCTGGAATATCACCATTTTGCCCCTGGTGAAAACATCCAATGAGGTTAAGTAATTTAGTTTTATCAGGATGTGAACCCAAGCAAATCTGATTTCTAAGACTGTGGTAGTTCTATCCCATAATGAAGTATATATTACAAGAAATGTTGATCATAATAAATAGCTAAAATAAACAGATTTTATTAGGTCAGGTACTGTTTTACGTACTTTGCCTCTACCTCTCAACAAACTCTAGTGAGCTCTTTATTGATTTATGAGGTTATACATCTGTGAATTCAGTCAAACTTGGCTATTAATTAAATGCCCTTCAAGTTGGGTTTGTAAAAAATTAATTGACATTCATTCCTTTTTAAAGAAAACAACAGGTTTTTGGCCTGGGACCAAGATGTTCTTTAAAAAAAAACAGTAAATATCTAGATCTTGCTCAACTTCAAGTTCTTTCCGAATTTGTGCTTTCAGAGCACTGAGAACATTGCAGCCAAAACAAGCAGTGACATTCTGTACACCTCTTGAGTGACATCATTACATTTTATGTTTTGAAGCTTATAAATACAAAATGCCGATTTAGAATTTTTTAAATTCCATTGATTATTTTGTTTCCATAAAATGCCCTCTTTTAATCTATTTTCAATAAGGCACAGCTGTCAAACTAATAAGTACAATCAGTAAGAAGCAATTTTACCCTCTAGAATGGAACTAAGTGCTGATTTATAGAAATAATGTTTCTGACTACAGTGGTTTAAAAAAAAAAGTCTCCAATATAAATTGTGTACTTGTAAAAAGAGATGACAGGATTTTTTTTAATAGTTGTCTCCTGGTAAACATAAGCTTCTGTCCTCCAAATGACAATTGACAGCTTCATTTTCAAATATTTTATGTAATAGCCATGGGCTAACAACTGTGTTTATATATATATATATATATATATATATATATATATATATATGTGTGTGTGTGTGTGTGTATATATATACATATATATATATGTATATATATATATATATATATATATATATATATATATATATGTTTATTTATTTTAAGAGAAAAAGAGCATAAGCAGTGGAGGGACAGAGAGAGGGGGAGAGAGAGAATCACACATGGGGCTCAGTCCCATGAACTGTGAGATCATGACCTGAGGTGAAATCAAGAGTTAGATGCTTAACTGAGTGAGCCACCCAGGCATCCCTATATATTTTTATACCAGAATCATAGTATTTATCAGTGATGGTCATCTGGATTGCATAAAGAAGATGCACCTAAGCCTGTTTCTGAATCATGTGGTTTAGTTAAATCTCATTAGTTGGATTTTAAAATATGTTGATAGTTTCTTTCAGCACTTAGTCTTTGACATATATAAATTTTAAATTTCCAGTCAAATTCAGTGCTGACAACATAAATATTTTATGTAATGGTGGAAAAAATCCAGAACTGGATTACAGATTTAAAAAATCAAAGTGTATACACAACAAAGCAGAAATATTGGGAGAGGGATGGACTCCTAGTGTTTCAAAGCCATCAAACCTTATTCTGAATAGTATGACTTCTGTGAATCTCACATTCACAAATGAGATTAACTGTATTTTTTTATTGTAAAGGGACACATAATTGTGAACAACTGAAATATTGGCCTAAAACAAATACAATACAGTTTTAAGCTTTTTCACAATTAAATAAAACATTTAAACTTTGTTACATATTTATAATACATCAATTATATATAGTATATATAATAAATAATTATAGATCTTTATGTGTGAACGATGCACAAATTGTCAACCAGTACAGAGATCAGATTAAGTTTGTTTCTGAATAGTTGAGTATGTCACGTTAGAGTATGATATATGATTTAAATCAGAATGAAAAAGCTATGGCCCACAGAGCACATCTGGTCTGCCACCTGTTTTCATAAATAAAGTTTTATTAGAACATAGCCATGCCATCCATTTACCTAGTGTCTGTAGCTGCAAAGTCAGAGTTGAGTAGTTAGGACAGAGACCCTATGGTCTGCAAAGCCTAAAATATTTCCTATCTGTCCCTTTACAGAAAAAAGTTTGCTGATCCCTGAATTTGATGAATGAGTCCGACTATGAGTTGACTATTTCACCTGCTATTCTAGTAAGTGTTGTTTGTGCCTATAGGAATTCCCTCTTCCGGCTTTTGACTAATGTGTTTAAAAGATAGCCAAGATAGTCTAAATGTCCACATTAGTCCATTCATATCATATTTACTTGTTGATTTTTTTATGACCTTCTTAGAGCTAATATATATATATATATAGTATATATATAGTATAGTATATATAGTATAGTATATATAGTATACATATATACACTCATTTTCAAAACCTATTTCAAAGACTCGTGTCTCCTCTGAAATCATGGCCTCAGATATTTTTCAAGACGGTGAGCCATACATTTGGTTTTCAACATTTTGAATCACACTTCCTTTGGTTATGAAATGAAATACATTTCATGGGAAGTTATATTATGGTTCTAAATGGCACTAAGAACTAGAGGGAAATGAATAACCCACCCTCTTTGCCCTGGAGTTTTGCCTTTAGTCCTTACTATATGAAATATAAATCACATTACTTAAGGAAGCCTAAATAGAAAATCTTGGTACCTAACAATTATTGAGACTCCATTATGTGCCAGGTACTGCTAGGTACTCTATATACATTCTCTCATTATATCCACATAAGCAGAAGAAACAGGTTGGTGAGTTTCTCCATTTTACAAATGAGGAAACTAAGTCTTAATTAAGACACTTGCCCAAAATCACAGAACCCGTAATCAACAGAACCAAGACTCACACATAGAATGGCCAGATTACTAAATCAGGGCCCTTAATCTCACTATTAAATAATAGGTGTGAGTATTTTTGCACTTTAATATACTTTCACATGTCCTTTAACATGTTAATATAACCAACCCAGAGAATATAATGGAATTACTCAGTAAATTGACATCTTTGTTTCCTCTCACTAGCAAATGTCAATGGGAGAACTGTTCCTTGCTGTCATTCCTTCTTTCTTGCCTCATTTTCCTGTCCATTCCCAACACCCTACCTGTATAATCTGAGACAAGCAAGGAAATCCTGCCTTCAGGGTCCCTGGAGTCTCATCCTATTTTTAATCCTCAGCCTGTTGACACTCACCAGCTTCTGAAGGCCATTAAACAAGAAGAGTTGCTACTTTTTCTATTGTGGAAATCACTAACTGGAAGGTGACATTACAAATGGGCAGGGGAATTTGCCTGAGGGAAAAGAGCAGTAGTATTGAGCTAAAAGGCCTACTGACTACCAGAAGTCCTCATGGTTAGTGAACTGTGTAGGTGCATGAAAATGGTACCTGAGGAGTTGGGGAATTCTAGGTAATCTGGCTTCATAACTTCAAGTGTTAATTACAAAGATGAAAGGGCATTTGAAGATGGTTCTTACCATGCACATTTGGGCAATAAATATTTAGGAATGCGGAGATGAACAAAGTGTGTTTCCTGTGGTGAATTTTTGATCTAGAGACCTCAAAAGCAAACAGAATAAGACCCTCTCTTCCTTAAATCATTTACTTGAAAAATGGTACGATGGCTTCCTTAGGCCCAGCCAGTATAATGCCTGTTACATTTGTAAACTCTGGAGGGTCCTGTAACATAAAATCTATTCTTGTAATTGTATTTGGGGATGGAGTGGAGTAGTAACCCAATGTCTGCATCATACTTAATGGATGAACAACACCAGAGGCAAACTGATCTAGAGAAACATAGAATGCTGTTCACTACTGCTATTTAACTACTATTGAACATTGTACTGGAAATATCAGCTAATATAATTAAGCAAGAGAAAGAATGTAGAGGTAAAAAACTTGGAAAGGACAAGATAAAATGATCACTATTTGTAGATGAAATATAATTGTAAGCCTACAACCTCAAAGAGAATCACCAACAAAGTACAAAGAGTAGGAGAATCCAGCAAGTTGATCGGGTACAGGGAAAGGATTCTAAGTTAATGAGTAGCACCTAACAGCTATCTTGAACGAGTATCACTGACCCACCTGTTGATAATTGCCGCTGGTAAGGGGTAACCACACGATTGATTGTTTTATTTAGATTTTCTGATTGAAAAACAAAATGTGTTACCCTCCCAACTGTGAAAATTCTTTTCAAGTCCATGTCCACAAATTACCCAACAGAATCTTCCTGAGCCAATACAGAGAATAAGGTAAGCTAATTAAACATTTTTCCTAAGCAGCCTATTAAACAAAAATCTCAATGGAAGTTTTGGCATGTTTATCATCTGAGGGCCACCTCCATTTGTTCCTTCCCCTGCAATAGTGGTGGTCCCACCAGAGATTTGTCCACTTATGTGAATTGGGTTTTTGAGCATTTTTCCAAGAAAAGGTAACTTTCCAGGCAGGTTTGTTGTAGCTATTTCAATAATCATTGTGCATATGTCTCCTGTAATAATACTTAAAATCAGATGATGCTGACCCAGTTAGAGCTAAGGATTAAAGAAATCTGCTTAGAAGTGAATTGAGTCCACTAGAGCAACTGCCAAGAGAAATGCATTCCGCAGAATGCCCTTCAGAGAACCTCTCATTAGCCAGACTGCAAAGCTTTGATTTCTTTTCATTTGCTATACGACTGCCTGGGTTTCATTTAAACATGGGTGTAATATGTGTTCATATGTGTTCACAGAACATTCGGTTTAGTCTTTCATTTTTCCTGGACACCATATTCAGTCTTATGCAGAACTCAGTTAAATTATCACTCTACCCTAAAATAAAAATTAAAGACCATACAATCTTAATACAAATTGTATATACTCTAGGTATTTTCTTCATATGATTTTTATATAACTTCCAATACATCAGAATTATGAAAAAGTTAAAGCAATGCCTTTTAAACTAGAACCAGTTTTGACCCTAAGCCTTTAATCTGAAATACCAAAACCAAGAGCAAAGTCTGTTGCTCCTCCCATCAACCAGAGGCCATAGAATCTGCACAGAAATACATCTGTGCTTTCGTGAACTACTGCCAATTTTGCATTTATCCTTCCTTCTATGCATTTGTTTCTATGTTGAATTTGATGTTATCTGTGGCTGTTGTGTTTTGTCTATAATGTGTTCTCTCTCTTTTTTTTTTAATGTTTTATTTATTTTTGAGAGAGAAAGACAGAATGGCAAGTGGAGGAGGGGCAGAGAGAGAGGGAGACACACAGTCCAAAGCAGGCTCCAGGCTCTGAGCTGTCAGCACAGAGCCCAATGTGGGGCTCAAACTCACGAACCGTGAGATCATGACCTGAGCCATAGTCGGATGCTTAACCGACTGAGCCACTCAGGGGCCCCGTCTGTAATGTGTTCTTAATACACATCCTATGTCAGATGCATTTGTATCAGTGTTATCTATTATAGGCTAAAAAATCTCAGGTGCCCTTCAGAAGGGAGGAGTTTTAATAGCCAATGTCTTGAGCCTTGGGTCTGCATTACACCCACCTGGGGTGATTTGTTTATTCAAACATGGATGTTGCCCCTGAAGGTTCCTGTTCAATAGATGTGGGGTGGGTCTGGGGTGTGTGGGTGGCTCAGTCAGTGAAGCGTCCGACTTGGACAGAGGTCATGATCTCATGGTTTGTGAGTTCGATCGCCATGTCAGGCTCAGAACCTGGAGCCTGCTTTGGATTCTGTGTCTCCCTCTCTCTCTCTCTGCCCCTCCCCTGCTTGTGCTCTGTCTCTCTCTCTCTCAAAAGTAAATAAACATTAAAAAATTAAAAAAAAAAAAAAAAAGATGTGACGTGGGCCTTACCACTAATTCTGATGCACAAGTAAGAGTTGAGAGGCACTCTTTTTAATATTATGTCAAGTCCTGTCCATAGTACCCAGCATACTGACCCTCAAAAACTCTTTCTGTAACTGGTGAACTGGTTTGAGATGGAGCCTCACTAGAGGGGTCACAGGCAGTCCTTGCACAAGTAAGTCTAGTGATTCTAAGGAAATACAATGCTGACAAATCCACAGATGCACTTGACCTGTGTCCCTTGAGCCCACCAGATTATTGATTTAACCAGGACAGGCCCAACCTCTTTTATAACTAAAAAAACTTTTGTGGGACACCTGGCTGGCTCAGTGGGTGGAGCATGCAACTCTTGATCTCAGGGTTGTAAGTTCGAGTCCCATTTTAGGTATGGAGATTACTTTAAAAGAAATAAAATAAAATCTTAAAAAAAAAATTTTGCATGTAAAGATTCTAGTTGCCAACAATCTAAGAAAGAATATGCCTCTGTTGTCATAAAACACTCTTTATATTTATGGAGTTCTTTTCCTTGACTTAAAAGTGGGGAAATAACCATCTATTCCAATAAGCGCTTCACATATAAGATCCCAGAGCTGAGTTTTATGATGCAGTAAGTTAAAATTCCTGAAGATTTGTGGGTAATGTAATGGAAGTCAGTGTTATATTTTCTTGGTATAAACCATTTCCACGCTTGGTAGCCCCAACAACGGCGATTAGTTTGCGGCAATCCTAAAGCTGCAAGAATTAACTGGATTTAGACGATGGGGCCTGAAGGCCAGCCCTGGTACCCTAGAGGAAGAAGGACCTGTCTTCCTGATCTCCATGGTGCTTCACAAATGCTAGGTGTGTCAGAATCGCCTGGAAAGCTTGTTAAACACGTAGATTCCTAGACCTCACCTCCAGAGATTTTGATCGAGTAGCTCAGCCACAAAGCCTAGGAATCAGCAGGTTTAACAGCCACGCCAGGTTGACTCTGATACAGGGGAGGTGATACCTACAGAAATATCATGCTGGGTTGTGCTTTATTTATTTTTTTTTTTTCACTTCCAGTGTCTGAAGGAAACTAATGAAAGAGCTTAACAACCTCAGCTATCATGGGGTTTTCCCATGCTAGGCATGTAGTAAACTGTTTTTATGACCTGTTTTCTAACAAGTGTATTTATACGTCAAAAAACCTCTTCTGCCCCTTGGAGACATTTATTCCTGGTTGAAATTCAGTCTTGGAGCCAATGTTTTCAAACCCAATGAATTAAACTGTCTCACCAAAGTTACTGGGAGTGTTTTTACAAGTGCTACCCTTTAATCTGAATGAAAATAAAATAGAGACTCCACGAAAACAACTTCAAATACAATGCATGATCTAACCAAGAGAGGATACTGCTAAGTAATCTGACAACATGACTAGTTCTCTGTAGTGGGAAGTAGATGGTAAGCAGTGTTGCAAAAGGGCTCGACTGAAATGGTGGTTCAGGCTGTGAGGCCATTGTGGGAGGAGAGGAGAGATGAGAAGGACCTTTCTCACTGCTTTAGTACCACTGAGATCTTCCCTAGTTTGGACTGAGGTAGTGGGAGAAGGACCTGAGGTGAGTCCCTTCCCCCGTCTGCTCTTTTCTCACCATTTTCCTCTTCTGTCCCTTGCTCTCCCATTTTGGTTTCCCTTACTTTTTCTCAGAGGTATAGTGAAGTTGGGGACCCAAGTAGAGCCCTTTGAAGGGGGCCACTTGACCTTTGAAAAACATGGCGATGATACATTTTCCTGCAGACTGTCAGTCAGAGGTCTCATCCTCACAATTGAAAGGGCGCAACAGTTGGTAAAACCAATCCATCTTTTCCTCCTTTTCGATGCTCACGGTAGTAAAGTCTATCGTGAGGATTTCTGAAATGGGGAGGAAATAGGAAATTAGTATCCTGAAAGTGATTTGGAGCCTCAGACAAGCCGCCATTGTGCGGATGAGTCATCAAAAGGTCTGGGAGCTGTTTGCCATCTATCAACGCAGAAGGAGGTTAGAATGGAAATCAGCGAAAAACAAATGACTCAGTTTTCCTTTTTAGAAAATGCTCAGTTCCAGTGGCCTGATTTCCCCATTTAAATAAAAAGGATGAAACCATGGCCAGCCAATGGCAGTCCAGGCTGGACAGTTAGGGACAGCTTCCTGCATTGGTGTCAGTCAAAAAAGTGAGGTTTCCCACTCACTAGTGCTCTAGGAAACTTTTTGCAGAAGCTAATGACATTATGTACCAGGAAGAGGAGATGTAAGTCAAAGGAAGATTCAACCATGTATTTATTTCCTGCTTTGTCAGAGACTCATGTGATTGGAAAGAATGAGAAGGCCTGTGTTTCCGTCCCAACTTTTCTATTTACACGCTATGTGACTTTGGCAGGTCGTACAACCTTTTTGACAGTGTTTTCTCTTCTGTGAAGTGAGAATAATATCTGCATCACAGGGCAGTTGTGAAGGGCAAGTGAGATAGTATACCTGAGTTAGTGCACATTTTTAAGCCCTAAAAAATGTAAAGTATCTTTGCTGCTGTGAAGGTATTTGGAGGGATGGCAATGGCCTTGGGTCACAGAAATGAGGCGAGAGAGAGGGAGTGCACTATTACTGCTTTGAGGGGAAATGGTAAATGTTTGAATGGACATCCCTATTATCATATTTCATATATCTGAAGATGGGCCTTCCTTATAAAAACTCAATCATGACCATCATTGATTTCAAAATGTTAGGTAACAAATGTGTCAACAGTAGACATTTCTGATTAAAGAATAATAGCCATCATTTAATGCTCCCTTTAGACTCAGCATAGTAATACGCTCTTTTTCAGATGATCTCATTTAATCATAGCCCTGTGATGCGGAAGTTCTCAACAGCCACTATCAACAACCCCGTGCATTGAGTATTATATAGTATTTATCATATAGTATATATCATATAGTATTATTATTCCCACTTTAAACATGATGAAACTCATCAAAATTAAACTGTTAAAAACTTTCCCAGAGTCATACACCTACTAGGCAGTGGAGCAGAGTTTCAAACCCAAGTGTGTCTGACTCAGAAACATGTGTCCTTAACCACCAAAATCTTGAAGAGAATAGAAGCCACATTGTTTTCCACTGAATTGGAACAAAAGTCCTGTCTCTGTGACAAGCTGACCTTTACTTAAGTTCCTGTTTTTGAAATAGGTGAATGGTGATGAGAGTAGTGTAAACACACACACACACACACACACACACACACACACATGCACACTCCCCTGCCTCACACCCGGCCCCTGTCAACCATGATTTGCTGAGAAGTTGCTATAACTGATGAAATCAGAAAGCTTAGGCTTTTACTACTCCTGCCTTAGTACTGACAGCTATGTGTCTTTGAGTAAGGAATTTAAATTCTGAGCCTTGATTTCTTCTATGAGCGGAAGTCCAAATGTTTATCCAGCCCACCTCACTGGGTGAGGTTCAAATGACATGGTGCACACGAAAGTGTTTATAGATACTAAAGAAAAGGGAGGGCTTTATTAAGAATCTCTTCCAGGGATGGGGCATCTCGGTGGCTCAGTTGGTTGAGTGTCTGACTTTGGCTCAGGTCATGATCCTGTGGTTCATGAGTTCGAGCCCCACATTGGGCTCTCTGCTGTTAGTGTGGAGCCCACTTCAGATCCTCTGTCCCCCTGTCTCTCTCTGCTCTCCCCTGCTCGCTCTCTCTCAAAAATAAATAAACATTAAAAAAAATGTCTTCCAGGGCATGTGAGTGGCTCAGTCAATTAAGCATCTGACTCCTTGATTTCTGCTCAGTTCATGATCTCCCAATTTGTGAGACCAGGGATCGAGCCCCATGTCGGGCTCTGCTTGGGATTCTCTTTCTCCTTTCTGGCCCTATCCACCCACTTGTACTCTCTTTCTCTCTCTCAAAATAAAGAAATAAACATTTAAAAAGAAAGAAAGGAAGAAAGAATCTCTTCCACCAGAAAGAGGTTGGGAGGTGGTTTGGCAAGTAGTACGGAAAAATAAAAATAACCATTAACCCCCTGCTCAGGTCATGATAGTCACTCTTCTCATGATGTATTTGCTCATCTAAAGAAGTGTCTTCAAATCCTGGTGTACCTACTGGTGGCACACGACATTATTTAAAGGGGTATGTGAAAAATTATTTTCAGAGTTTTATGCTCTAAAGTACTATAGGAAAATATACAAAACCTGTGATTTCCCTGATGATTGTTGAGGATTCGGCTAAGCATAAAAATTGAGTCAATTTAAAGTTGACTAAGTATTATCAAGTACAGGTGTCCCATGGATCTGGCAAGCATAGTAAAAGTAGAAGGCAAGTGCCTTTAGGAAACACTGAGAAACACTTGCTCCGTTTGGAAACAGACTAATCTTGGAGGAGTTGGTCAGGGTTCTCTCGGCTTGATCTCTGTTGATCTCCTCACGTCTTCAACAGCAGTCATCATGACAGTGAAGAGGCCTGTGGACACTCCTCAAAGTTCATCCCATGCCCAGCTCCCCTGCTCCAGCTGAACGCACTCCACAAGAAAGGCAATTGAAGCCAAAGGGCTCCTTTTTTCCTTCTCTAAGAAACATGCTCTTCACCCTGTGTATTACCCAGAGGATTCAAACCCCGGATGTGCCTTCTACACAGAGCCTGAGTCTAGTTTAAAAACTTACTTTTGATATCTCAAAAGTCCTGATCCAGCATCTTTCAGAGAGAAAGTCTAAGTGTTCCGGAAAAGGATTAGAACAGTCCTGCTGTGATTAATTCCTCAGTTTAGGCCCTGAGCGTCTGCCATTCTCTAGCTGCAGTTAAGCTACTAAAGGTTGAAAGCCAGTGATAACTATTTTACTGCAAGGTTTTTGTCTTTGATGACAGGACTTTCACTTAAGATGGCTTCTCCAGGCCTTTTTGAGAAACCAGTATTGACCTGATGTGGCCTCTTAAAAAGCAACGCAGTTTTCTGTATTAAGGGACTTCAGTGGACCATATCCAATCTTTCTCCAAATATAATCTAACTACTCAGACAGTGGTTGAAAGAAAAATAAAGAAGCATCATTTATTAAGAAAAAGAAACCTTCCTGTATTTTCTCAAGGAGCCCCTGGGTTAATGCAGATATTTTCTCTCATCATTTTAATGCTTTTTAAATTTTATTTATTTATTTTGAAAGAGAGATCATGTGCAGGGTAGGGGCAGAGAGAGAGAATCCCAAGCAGGCTCCACACTGTCAGTGCAGAGCCCGACGTGGGGCTCGAACTCATGAACCAGATGATCATGACCTGAGCTGAAATCAAGAGTCGGATGCTTAACCAACTGAGCCACCCAGGTGGCACCCCTCTCATCATTTAACAGCAACATCTGGATTTTTAAAACATAGAGAAGGAGGTTTAGAGATTCACCAGCAGTCCACAGCTAAGGGGCAGATCTGTGATCTGAGCCCAGTTCTGTGTGGCTGCAGAGACTATGACTTTCCACCATACCACAGTACTCACACTCAAATCTTTATTAAGCGACATCGAGGACTAGCACTTTTTTAAATAATTTAATTTCATTAGGGAGTGAAGAGAATCAGAATTTGAAAACTATGTGTACGGAAACCGCCTGCACACCCCATTCATGGGGGCTTCCAGGCTGGTTGCTAAGGGGGACCGCTTGGACCCCAGCGCTGTCGTGGCTCTCGATGTTGGCGAAAATGCTGGAGGAGCATCCCCACTGGGGCTGAGCCGGAGAGGAGTCCAGGGCAGGAACAAAGGCTGATGCACCTCTTCCCCGTTCCTCCTTACCCTGCCCACAGGTGTAAGCAGAGAAGGAAGCCAAGGGCCGGGGCGGCTATGAATCATTAAGGAGGGGAGTGCTAGGGCACTGTCTCAAGGGAGAGATTTCCCTCACCCAGCAGAGGTTTTCTTCCCCCGCTTTGACGAATTTAGCTGGAGGAATCTGACAACAAACCACGAGATTTCTTTGTTGGGCTGAGCAGGCAGGACCCATGCGAAGTATTTTCCCACGCCACTTCTACCACCTCACAGAAAACTGCCTGAGTGGTTTCTATTTTCCTTCTGTGTCCCCCCAGCCCGAGGTCAAACAGTAACCGAAAAACGTCATTGCTCTCGGTCACTGTTTGGTTCTGCCACTTAGCGGGAGGATTGAAGTGAGCTCCTCCTGATCAGTCGCCTGTTGGCAAGGTTGCACAGGAGGCAGGCTCTGTACCCACTGTTGAAAGTTAGGCAGACACATGTGGTCCAGTTTGCCTGCCAACCTCCTGATGGAAAGTTCCTGACGGTTTCCTTAACATTGTGAGGAGGCACGCACCTTCCACACTGCCCGCCGCACCCCCCCCCCCACCGCTATTGCCATTATTTATCATATGAAATGGATCGCCACAAAGAACTTGTTTTGAATTAGCCCAGGTCCCTGATTTTCAAAAATTATTTTGGCACTGAAATGTCTCTTTCCCTCTCTTTACGTTTGTCATTGGTTGTGTTGCTTGCCTCTAGCCAGAGCCCTTTGGAATGCCTTACTCTTGAAGCTGAGTGCACGATGCCCTGAGATTGCCGAGTGGCAGGCCTGGCCCCCGGGAGTGAGGTTACTCAGGTGTTATCAGACTGTGCACCGCCAGCCGCTCAAAACCCCACTCCAGCTCAGTGTGATAACAGCCCAGACTAATGGTCTGCTATGAAACACTCCCCGGCATCCCCCAAAAGTCTGTTATCTGGCAAGTATTTTGCACTTAATGCCCAGAAAATGTAAAATCTCTGGGCTCTGGTGGGTTCTCTGAATCTCAAGTCAGCAAAATGCTAAGCAGCTTTTGAAGCAAGTGTATAAAACGTGCTTGGACCCGCAGTTTGCCTCCTCACTTTTGTAACAGCTTGACTTTTGTCTTCTGCGAGAGCAATGTTCTTCATGCTGGGGTGTGTGGACCACATACCCTACCTTCTACCTCCCAGAGTCCACAAACACTTCCCAAAGGTACCAGGCAAGAGAGTCGACACAAAGACATTTCTAGACCTTTAATTTCTGTATGAATAATTTCCCCAAAGTCATCTGCCTTTGGAGGTGGGGGTGCCACTAGATGCTTCGTGCATTCTAAAGAATGAGGAAAAAGCTGAACCAGCTCCAGAGATCTGAGCGGGCTGGGTCTCCAGGAAAAAGAGAAACACAGGGAAGCCCCAGGGGGACCTGTGGGGGAGGCAGCATAGATGGAGAAGGAGAATGAGATCCAGAAACTAGGACCTTGTCTTCCAAGGGACAGCAGACCTTTAAAAGGGACCAGTTCTCTTGGAGCAGAATTAACTGTAACTGGAAAAAGAATCTCCAGAAAACATTTCCGTTGGTGTTGATTATTGGTTTAAACTGCTAAGCTGAACTGAATAACAAGATTGTACCTGTGATTTGCCAGCTAATTAGATAAATATAATAGCCAGTGTGTGTTGGGGGCAGGAGGGGCGTTGTCTATGGTGGGAGAAGGATTGTCTATGAATAATTTGGCTCCTGAGATCTCTACACATTGTCTATTAAATCGCTCTCCTGTAACATACCCTCCCTGTAAATTTGTGTGTTTGTTATGATTTGTAATTCACAAAGTGTTTTCACATTATCCCACTTAATCTCCCTATTCTTCTTATGCCACAGTGAAGACAAGAGCCACTAGGATGAGCTCCCTCAACTCTCCGTCTGGGCTTCCTGAATGAATTCTGCACCTGCACCTCCCTGGCCTCCTTCCCTGCGGTGTCCATGGAATGCAAAGTGCCCCTTCCCCTGCCCAAGGCTAATTCCACCTCCTCCCCTTCCTGGGGACCCCATCAATCATCCACCACTAACTTTAGCATCTTTCTTTCAACTGGCTCTTTCCCACACACTAACATGGCCAAATCTCCCCTGTCTTCAGGGAAACGAAGACCCGGTTGACCTAATGTTGCCTCTAGCTACTGTCTCCATCATCTGCCTGCACAGTCTAGCTACGTGACAGCAGCTGCACTCTCCTGTCTCAGTCTTCAGCCCGCTGCTTCTGGTTTCTGCCATTCTTACAGAATGGCTTTGAAGTCATCAAATCCAGTGACCTTTATGCTACCCACTCTCCTTGAGCCATTTGGTACTGTGGAACAATTCCTCCTTCTTGAAACATCCCCTTTCCGTGACTTCAAGGTTACCCCTCTTTCCAGACTTTTCCCCATCATCTCTAGCTCTTCCGGCTCAGGCTCCTTCACTGCGTTCTCTTCCTTCACCTGCTCTTTAAAAAACTACGATTATTAAAGTCTGACATACATACAGAGAAGTGTACAAATCCTGACTTTACAGACCAATTTTTACCAGCTGAACATACCCAAGTAACTGACACATAGATCAAAAAAAAAAAAACTCTTTCCAGCACCCCCAGAAATAACCCTTGCACCCTCTTACAGCCGCCCCGCCCACCTAAAGAGTGACCACCATCTAGACTTTGAATGTCAGAGATGTGTTTTGCCTGTGTTTGAACTTTATATAAATGTGGACTAACATGTTTTGTGTCAGGCTTTTTTTGCTCAGCATTGGGATGGAAGAACTGTCCATATATTTTTTTTTTTTTGTAGGTGCACTTTGTTCATGCTTACTGCTGTAGGAGCTTTGACAGAGAGAATACTCCACAGTTCATGTATCTGTTCTTCTGTGATGGGCATTTGGTGAGTATCCACACGTTCCTGTTAGAAGGTGTGCCGTGATAAAACCCTCAGTGCCTGCTTTTTGAACAGTGAGCTCTCTAGATTTCCATTCAAGACCTCTCTTTTTATGTGGTGTCCAGAGTGGCTCTGGAATATTTGGGGAGGCAGAGATTGCTTAAACATGAGAGCTGTGCCTCCTCTCACTGAGTAAGATAGAAGCTTGTGGACATGTTTCAGGTGAATATGTTTTCAAATAGTACTATTCTTACACACTAAAATGTAATATCTATATGCCAGTTGAACAATAATAACAACGTGAAGTCCAAAATTCTTACAGGAAAGACTAAATTAGTGCCAGTTATGTGCAAGATTCTCATAGTAGAGATTAAATTAGTAAAATATAATTTATTTCTCAGTGTATAGAGCCTATGATTCCATAATACCACTGAATGCTTAAGTTCTATTAGTTTGGTATTAATTTCTACTCCACAATAATTAGTGACGGGACCTGGTTCTCTTTTATGACACTATGTAAATGTCCCTAGCAAGGCAAAGTAGAAAATGGGCATACCATTCTTGCTGCAGTGAGCGGCCACCTCAAAACGATAGCTCCAAGCCCCAAAATTCATTAATGAGACCATATCAAGTAAGAGTCAAGACTGATTAATACATAAAATCAAGGTGTAGATATTTTAGGTAAAAGCAAAGTTCTGGGATTATACTCATATCAAGTCTATAAAGACATTTTTTTTAATGCTTATTTATTTTTGAGAGAGAAAGACAGAGCAAGAGTGGGGGAGGGGCAGAGAGAGAGGGAGACACAGAATCGGAAGCAGGTTCCAGGCTCTCAGCTGTCAGCACAGAGCCTGACACGGGGCTTGAACTCGTGAACTGCGAGATCACGACCTGAGCCGAAGTCGGACGCTCAACTGACTAAGCCACCCAGGTGCCCCTAAAGACATTTTTTATGTATTTTGCTATTAATAATTAAGAAACTATTTTTATTTTTAATCATTCTCAAAAAAAATGTAAATCCAAATCTAGAAATTAGTTAGTACTGGCATGTAATAGATATTCATTTTATGCTATCCTGAGGACTCAGGGAAACATGCACTACCTCCATTCTCATGATTTCTAACTTTTTCTCCTCCAAAGATATTTTTAAATATGGAACTTTTAGAGATTATTTTTCTAGAGAAATTCCTCTACTCTGTGCCAAATGGTTTTGAAATATTCATCATTTCTCTCTGACGATGAACTACGTGGTATTGCTTCTGCTTTGAAAAACAAAGGAAAAATGTGTTTACAGTTTCACTTTGAGACTCTCTAGAGAGAATTCTTGTAACGGTGAATGGTAAATACATTTTAAACAAAAAGTTGGTTCAAAACTAGAAACAAATAGCAATACCCCACTTGATTCATGGGCCACCAAAGTGTTTGGAAAATCAGTTGATAGAATTTTCAGTGTTTTGATCAACTATGAAAGTGGGTTAGTCCCAGCTGATAATGTATCATGACTGGTGTGTTTTGAACCTGCCACACATCTTCCCACTTGTGAAGCCTTCACGTTGCTCAGCAGGTTTTGAAAAATTGTCAGCCTTTTCCTAATAGATACAGGAACTGACAATATTGATTATTTTGGAGTTCTTTGGCTTCCTTAAAAGATACTCATGAAGTCTAGTTCTTCTCTTTTAAACGACTGCAACTCTATTGAGTTTTCTATTTGCGTTGCTGTTGCAATCATGTGCCTACCCAGGAATTGTATTCAGATACATTCCAATGGGCTGCGGATAAATTCTTTGACCCATTGTCAGTCTGTCCAGGTCAGATCCCCTGTTGATTAAGGTAACTCACAATAAATAAATAAGCAGGAACCTTTCTGGCTGCAATTGATAGGAGCCAAATGAGCTAATTTAGGCAAAAGGGGATTTTACTGGAGGGATTGGGGTGTCTTACAGCTAAATAGCCTGAAAGAGAAGCTAGGGAGCAGCTGTGTCCCAAGGACAACTGGAAACAGCGACACAGCTGGGACTCATGCCCTCCGCCTTGCCTTTCTATGCGCTCCCTTCATTCCCTTTTGCTGCAGATCGAATTTCTCCAGCCATGGGGTACACAGCCTCTGGGCTCTGCCGACCCATATGGCTCACGTCTCTGGTGAGCTGAAGGCCCCTTCGTGAAAAGAAAAAGACACTCCTTTTCCCTGAATGCAGCCCTCTACCAGGGCCCAAGGCTCGGTCAGCACAAACAAGTGAGATTTCAGCCCAAACTCAGCTCTTGGCCTGGGCGCCGTTGCCTGGGGTACAAAATGAATCTAGTTCCCCAGCACGGATCTAATTTCTCATAGCCTCTATATTTTTGTGATGTGTTTATGCTTTCCTTGAAGTCCCCCACCTCCTTTTGCTCAGTGCCCAGCCATTCCTATCTTTAGGTGTCTCTTCCCTTCCTAAGATGGGGGCAACAGAGTGGCAGCCTGCTTTCCTCAACAAAGGGCTTACGTGAATTAAAAGGGATTATGCTTTGAAGGGGGAAACTAGCCTCTAATCACCCAGAGAAGGACACAGTGGCCCGAGACAGAGGTGCTCTGAGCGGTGTTGTATGTCCGTTGCTGTCCCTCCATAAACCGAGGGCTTGGAGTGATCTCCTGTTCGTGTGGCCACCACCATGGGCTTTGTGAGACAGATCCAGCTTTTGCTCTGGAAGAACTGGACCCTGAGGAAAAGGCAAAAGGTAAGAAGGGCAGTCTGTGGTCTCAAAGTGAGGTGGAGAGCAAAGAAACGGTGGAGAGGGTGAGGTGGGGGTGGGGTGGGGAAGGTGAGAGGTCGGTGGGCTCCTTGCCATTTAGCACGGAAGTAACAGCTGGCTGCTCTGTGAACCTCTCTGACAAGCGTCTTTCATAGGAAGACATGTTTCTTTGTCCAGAGATGGGCCCTTTCCTCCTGCAGCCCAGCACAGCCAATTGTAGTCTTCTTTTGCCCTCCCTGCATGTGAATCCTCGGCCTGCCCATCCCTTCCCCCACCCCCTGGTGTTGAAACCTGCCATTCCAGTCCACAAGCCCTTTGAGCATCCATACTCTGCTGTGTGGGAAGATCCTAAGCCCTGAAGAACAGGCTCAAAGGAAAACAACACTCCAAGAGCTTTCCAGACCAATGATACTGTATTTCATTGATTCTATGAGTTACATTGGCTTTTCACACTTTCACATTTCTGACATTGGGTGCAGCGTATGGTCAACCGGCACCTTAACTGGATACATTTGTTTCTTAGTGTGCAAGAAGTAACATTGCGCCTTACAATTGATGGTGTCTTAGATTCAATGAGATACAACTGCTTATCACCCAGCCCGGATTTTCACTGAGCCCTTTCAGTGAAAGGGGCTGATACGGGGCTGGGCTGGACCAGGGATGTAAAAGAAAAAGACACAGATTATACCCTGGACTCACTTCCAGTCTGGCTGGGGAAACCTGAAGGGTGTTTTGAGACCAAGAGCAATAAAAGGTAGGACAGGCCAGATATCCCCTGAGAAGTGTAGGCAAGAGCCACAGGGGATCAGAGGACCCCAAGGGTATATATGCAAATGCCAACTGGCTTCTAATTTTTTTTCTGGAAAGGGGTGAAGTAAATAGGTAACTATAAAGAAATATGCACTTTGCTATAGCCTTGCAGTCTTGGAAATGTCAAATGACTAAAGATGCTGGAGGAGGAAGGAAGAAGGAAGGACCCAGGGGTGGATAGAGCTGAGATTAGACAGACTGGAGACAGGCAAGGCAGGCAGACTTTGGAAGGAGGACGGGGAGGAAGAAGAGAATGGATTTGTTCCAAGCCTCGATTTGAGATGGGTATATGCAGGCGGGACAGGGTTTTCCTGGGTGTTGGAAAAAATGTTAGGGAAGAAGGGGGCCATCTGGTAGAACATCTGAAGGCCTGTGATTGTCTCGGTCAGGGTTCAGTCAGAGAAAATCTGGAATGTAAAAAGGTGTTAGCTAAGTACAGAGCTGCTACCCACGTGGGTAGAAGAGAGCAAGGTATCATAGAGGCAGCAATTGCAGGACACAGCTCCCACCCCCAGTGCTGAGGGAACCAAAGGAAGGATGTGGAATTGGTAGCACTTGGAAACACTGAGAAGATGCTGGTGGAGCTGTAACTCAGACCTGTGAGGAAAGGGCACAATGAGGCTGCCCCTGGGGTCCCCTGCCCAGAGGAACCCTGGCTGGTGGGTGGGTTTGGAGCAGAGGGACAATAGCTTAATAACTAGCCCAAAGGGAGCAAGCAGCAAAGGAGACAGTCCAACCATGTGCACAGGTGGTCGGTCCTTTCTGCCATGTGTGGCTTGGATAGGACTTAGGGAGGCTGCAGAGGAAAGCCAAGTTAGGATCCCCTCATATTTGGGAAACACCACTCTCCTCAGGCTGCTTTCCTTTGTCAAAGCAACTCTGATTTTCCAAAGTGTTGAAGTCAGTTGTTGCCCTCAGGAGCCAAGTGCTAACAGTAATCAGAGACTCAGTCCCTGGCTTCCAAGAACTTCCCTCCCAGAATGAAAATAGACAAAAGTTAAGCAAGATTCACATTTTTAAAAAAATTTTTTAACCTTTATTTATTATTGAGAGACAGAGAGACAGACCGTGAACAGGGGAGGGGCAGAGAGAGAGGGAGACATAGAATCTGAAGCACGCTCCAGGCTCTGAGCTGTCAGCACAGAGCCTGACATGGGGCTTGAACTCATGAACCTCGAGATCATGACCTGAGCCAAAGTTGGATGCTTAACCGGCTGAACCACCCAGGCGCCCCAAGACTCACTATTTTTTTAAGTTTATTTATTTTTTGAGAGAGAGTGCACACTAGTGAGGGAGGGGCAGAGAGAGAGAGGGAGACAAAGAATCACAAGCAGGCTCCTCACTGCCAGTGCAGAGCCTGATACAGGGCTCGAACACATGAAACATGAGATCATGATCTGAGCTGAAATGGAGAGTCGGACGCTTAACTGACTGAGCCACCCAGGTGCCCCAAACAAGATTCACTATTAAATCCATTTATTTATTAATGTGTTCCTTGAATCAACCAGTACTTATTAATCAGTAGGCACTGTGCCAGGTGCTGGGTACACAATGGCAAACAAGACAAGCATGGTCTTTGTCCACAAGATGTTCACCATCTGTGGAATGCCAAGGAAAACCCAATCAGCAACTGTTTTCTTTATCTCGTTTCCTGAAGAAATTAAGAATATCACTTAATTCTACTCGCAATGTGCTCTTTGTGGCCTTCAGACAATATGCTTGAGGACTTTACCTGCTGAAATGATTCTATTTCTGTGTCAGGCATGCTGCTATTACAGAGAATGACCCTATTTTTAAAGACGGGATTTGGCTCAGAGTCCCTCACAACCTCCGCTCCCTTTCCCTGATGTTGGTGGGTGTCCCCTGTTCGGGGACTCTGTCTTTCTCATGGTATTCTCCGCAGAGGAACACCTGGCCAGCCTCTCTGTGGTGAGATAGGACCAGCTGGGCTGAGAACCTCGGCTGGGGGAATCTCCTAAGACTAGACCCAGTCTGAGCTGACATTCATTTGGTGTAATCCCGATGGCCTGGAATTTGAGATCTCTGCCTGGTATGCCTCCAGCCGACTTCCCAATGCTACCATATTCCAGGAATTTCCAGGATGTCTGAGGAAGATGGGGGCATCTTCCACAGCCCCCTGCAGCCCTGACAGGGGTCTGTGGCTCCTTCCCTAAGCTTTTGGTTCTTCTGGAAGCTTTTGCCTCTACAAATAGTGACTGTAAGGAAAGTACAACACACCTAGCCCTCAACTCAGCTCCCAGGTTTTTACTTGCTCAAACGTCCGTGGTCTTTGGGTGTTTACTATTGTGAGCAACAGCAAAACAGATATCAAATGTCCCCATTCCTCTTCTCCCAATGCTTGAGGGAAGAAGATGAAAATCTTTAGATCCGGGCATTCCTCCCACCCCTTTTTAAAAATTTTCTTCCTCTGTTAACATGTATCAAGTATTACCAAGTGCCTGGCACTGTAGTGTCACCTCAGCTCCATGGGAGAGATACCACTGGTATCTCCACAGGTACTGATGAGGTCAATGAGGCTTCAGAGGTTAGTGACGGGTGGGACTGGGCCTGGGACTTCAGGACAGGCAGATATGGCCGTGACCCCACACTGTGGTCATGGAGACCACAAAGATAGGGTGGCCATCTAATTTATTATCCAAACTGGGGCAGTTCTGAAAGTGAAAGGAGGTACTAGGAGCAACGGCACCAGGGCAATAAATGGAAACTAACACTTAACCTGGCAAACTGGGCTGTATGATCACCCTATACATCCAGCACAGCCCAGTGAGTCAGACACAGCCCCTGCTCTCATGGAATTTGGAGCCCGGTGGGAGCTCACACGTGCACAAAATTACCGACAGAATAGTGCACGCAACAGTGGAGTAGAAGGAAGCGTGGGGTGGGAGGTGAGGATGAGCTCTGGGTGCTCAGAAGAGAAATGGGGTTTGGAGAGCGTGAGAGAAGACTTCTCAAGGCTGGCCCTAGAACATGCACTTCCAATGACGAGAGCTCTCCCCACTGCCCCGGACAAATAAACACCCGCCCGTATCTGCTACGGGCCAGGCACTGTGCCAGGTTTATAAAGATCACTGGGTGTGTCTCCTGCCCCTGAGAGCTCCCGGTGCAAGGCCTCCTTGGTGTCCTCCCTTTGTCCCAGCTTCCATGTCAGAGCAGGATGTTTGGGGAGGCCTGAGGACTCATGAGAGTAGGGGGGTTATTATGACCTGGGCACCTGCTAGGCCTGTGGCCTTTGGTTCCAGGCCCAGCAATAGGCAAGGAGAACCTGGCAGGTGCAGGGAGGGTGGGCAGCCCGCTGCAAGCCTGCCCAGGTCCCAGGGTGGATTCATCCAGGCTAAGAATCCTGGCTGGGTTGTTGGTGCAGAAGGGAGAATCAAGCAGTTCATTTCAAGCCTTGGCTACCCACCTTTAAATTGGAAACAGACTAGGAGGGAAGGAAATCTAGCTGGCGGAGATTTAAAACAACAAGCACAATTCTGCCCTTCCTTGCAACCCCTCCTCCCCCATGTAGACTGAGCTATAAAGAGAGGGGGAGGGGAAGAAAAAAAAAAAAAAGGAGAGAGAGAGAGAGAGAGAGAGAACAAGGAAATACCAGTTAGGGAAAAAAAAAAATTTCCACCGGCCCCTTCTGAGCCTTGGCTGGGCTTAATTAAAGTTACAGACATGTTTAAAGGGAAAGGGTGGGGGGAGTCAGAGCCGCCTTCAAAACATGTTTTTAATTACGCTGTGGAATTTCTCCCTGGGGTATGCCTGCGCACAGTTGAGCATCAAGGACAAGGATGCCGCTTTGGGGTGGGGATGCTGAGCATGACTGGGGCGGGGACCATGGGGAGAGGTTGTTGTGAGGACCTGCCCGTCTGGAAAAGAATTGCCAGTGGTCTTTGTGCAGGAGGGAGTGTGAAATGCGGCCCCTCCAAGACAAACGTCGCAGAGTTAGAACAATAGCACTGACCTCTCAACAGACGTTTTTCATTTACCAAGCACTACCTGTGCTGGTGGTTCTCAGACCCAGCTGCACAATCGGAATTACCTGAGAAGTGTTAAAAACAAACAAACAAAAACCAACCTGATGTCCGGTGTAATTGATGTGGGGCACAGCCTGAGCTCCCCACCTGATTCCAGCTGGCAGCCACCTGGGACCTGCCTTGAAAGAAGGTGGTCAAGAGGGGGTGGGGGGCAGACAACAGCAGCCCTAACTCAGAGATACGGTAGAGAGGAACACCTGCAGAGCCACACTAGTCCTAGGCCAGGCAAAGAATGAAGGAGGAAAAGGAGAATTCTGATCTGGTCTCCCACTTGGGGTGGGGGTGGGGGGATGGGGGACTTCAAATCACAATGTCCTGCAAAGACAAAATACTTCAAAAATACAAGGAGTGAGTGAGGAGAGGAGAGAATGTGTGTGACAAACACTGGAAGGGATGTGTGTGTGTGCTAGCTTGGGTTTGGGAATTTTATCCACGGACGGGTAGGCCAGGCTGCCCCATCCCTCCCCTGGTGCAAGCCCCTCTAAGAGATGGAGCAGGGGACAGTGGGTGGTCAGTAACTCAAGAAGCCCATGTTTCCAAACCAGCAAATGAACAGTTCTGAATCCAGAAAGGGAGAAAGAGAGGGAACCTGAATGTGAGTGGAGGGCAGACCTAAGACCTCACAGGTAAAAAGTAAATGAGATCTCTTTGCTCTTTAGCCTTTACAATGTGCTGTGACCTACAGCGTCCCTGTGATCTCTGTGAAAGTGAGGGTCAATAATAAATGATATGTGTCTATCGAATGTTACCTTATACCCGATTCTGCTCTAGGTGTTTCACATTCACTTCCTCCTCTCATCTACTCTGGGCAGGGGGGTGGGGAGGTCCTGGTATCAGCCCCCATTTTACAGATGAAGTCCTGAGACATGGAGAGATTGAATGGGTTACCCAAAGTCATACAGCTAATAGGGAGCAGAGCTGGATAAAAACCTCAGTACTGACACTCTCAACTCTTAGTGTATGCTGAAGGACGAAACGGTCTCATTTCACAGATGAGAAAACTGAGATTCAGTGATGAAACAAGCCCCAAAGTGATTCTTATCCCAGATCTTCCCATTCCCAAATGTCTCACATACCAGACTACTCCGGATAGACATTGTTACATGGAAGGAAGCTGACTGACTTGGAAGAAAGCCAAGGTTGCAAGCAATTGTCTTAAGGGGAAGAGTCTGATGTGTGGAATCTGGGCTAGTTGTCACGCTTCCTTGGTGAAGACACCAGGAACAACTTCCGGTTTCATTGCTTGTACTTGTCACTCACATGGTTATCTTGCCAGACTTGCTTCCTGATCTTACTCATTGACAGAAGGACCTAGGATAGAAGGCATGGAGCCAGTGTACAGAACATGCCTCGGGGGGTGCAGTTTGTTAAATCTGCAAAGTGTTGGTGACTTGAGCCTCTGTGTCACCTCCACCTCCTCCAGGAACCTCCTAGACCAGTCTCAGCAAAGGTTCGTTCATTCCATACTTATGGGGCACCTATTATGAAGCTGGCCCTGTGTCGGGTGTGGAATCATAGTGACAAGGATAGACACGGCCCCTGCCCTTAGGAAGCTCATAACCAGTGAGGGTTCCATTTCCATGAAGGAGTAAGGACTCTGATTTACAATGAGTGATAAGGGGAGTGCAGGGTGCTGTGGGAACAGCTGTGCTGGGGAGGGTGTTAACAGTGAGATAGGGTCCCTGGGGAAGAGGCTCAATCCCCTCCTCCTTTGGTTTGCTTGCCCTAGGGGAACTGCCAACATTCCAGTTGTTATCCAATGGGGTCAGTCTTTGTAACACTGGATGGGAATTGGCCGATTTCGATGCTTTGCCATCTTATAGAAAAATGTGTACGGGGAGCCCTGAAAAGTGAGTGTCTTAAGGAAAATTTATATCATATATAATAATATTTTAGTGTGTTTCCTCTAACATATCTTCCCTAGACATATTTTGAATAAAACATTGAGTAAAAAGTTACAACCTTGAGGCACCTGGGTGGCTCAATTGGTTGAGCATCTGACTCTTGATTTCGGTTCAGGTCATGATCTCAGGGTTCATGAGACAGAACTCCAAGTCAGGCTCTGGGCTCTGCACAAACCACAGAACCTGCTTGGGATTCTCCCTCTCCCTCTCTCTCTGCCCCCCACCACTTGTGGGCCCATGCACACCCAAGTGCACTCTCTCTCTCAAAATAAACTTTAAAAAATAAGTTCCAATTGCAACCACCTGCCCTATGCATGTTTTGTTTTTTCTTCAATGCATTATCCTTTCCCCTGCACTGATTTATGTTACAATTTGCAATAGTTCCATAGCCAGCATACTCTACTAGCAGGAAAGGAACAAATATTCACTGAGTACCTGCTGTGGTGTCTATCACTTTGCTGAGCACTTATGTACATTTCTTTGAAAGGAACGGCAAACGGTCCGGGCACCTGGGTGGCTCAGTTGGTTAAGTGTCCAATTCTTGGTTTCAGCTCAGGTCATGATGTCATGGTTTATGAGTTTGAGCCCTGAGTTGGGCTCCACACGCTGCCAGTGTGGAACCTGCTTGGGACTATCTCTCTCTCTCTCTCTCTCTCTCTCTCTGCCCCTCCCTTGGTCGTTCTTGCTCTCTCATTCTCTCTCTCAAAATAAATAAACTTAAAAAAAGAAGAAGAAGAAGAAAGGAATGACAAAGGGTCAAAGACCATGCAAATGACCCCTAGCTGATCTATATATATTTAAGTCTCTATTCTTAGCCATCAGCAAAAGTTCTCCTTCAGATCTTAGGAGTTTCCTTCCTAAGGTCTCTGGAGTGGGGGTTGGGTAGAATTGCTATTCCATTTCCCCAATTCACATGCCCCCTCCTCTTCTTCCCTCCCACAATCCCACACCTGCAACAGAATATGACTGTGCAATGCCACAGAATATGGCTGAAACAACCAATTGCTTCTTCCTTTGGAGTCAAGTCCTTAAACTCTAATTGAACCTATATTTTAGTAATGGCTTTCAACCGTGTGTTGTTAGCAGCAGCCAGAATTGTAAAAACTCACAATAGTATGCCCTGCTTTCTTCCTTTAAGCAACAAGAAATTGTGGAAGGAAAGATGTCAGTAAACACAGATTTTTATTGACCTTGCTATGGATCACAGTACTTCGGAGTCATTTGCTCAATCATTCAGTGACCTCATATGCAAGGTCATTCATTGGCGATACACATGAGGTCTAGTGTGCACTAGAAGAAGGCAGGGCAGTGGAGAGATGCAGAAAGAGCACTGGTTCTGGAGACAGGAGGCTGGATTCTGGTTCAGATGTTGTCACTGCTATTCTGACACTACACAGGTCACCTGCCCTCTCTGGGCCTCATCTGCAGAATGAGAGGTTATAATGAAATCTTTGCTACCCGAAGCATTATCATTACCTGGGAGCTTGTTAGACATGTGAGATCCCGGTAGGCCTCTACAGAACAGAGTCTGTATTCACATGCACAGTGACATCTGAAAAGTACTGAAGCACCCATCTTGGTCCTTGCTGAAAATCTTTGTTAATGCAGTTTCCTAAAATAGAGGCAGAGCAGAACCCAAATGGACAAAAAGTCTTACTGGTCTAATATGTCAGGATAGAGGTAATGAGGGAGAGGCGACAAAAGGAGGAAGTCCTTTAGGAAATAGACCACAACCAAACCCTATTGCACATATAGGTGCTGATTTGTGTGTCTTATCTGGGTGTGTTTCCAGTAATGTCTTAGCATCACTCTTCCTTCTTTTTGTTTTGTTTTTCCAGATTCGCTTTGTGGTGGAACTTGTATGGCCTTTATCTTTATTTCTGCTCTTGATCTGGTTAAGGAATGTCAACCCACTCTACAGCCAACATGAATGTAAGCATAATGGAGGGGGGTAGCCCTGGCCAGCCTGGAGGTCCAATCCTTTCGTTTAGGAAAGCCTTGGGGGCTAAGGGTGCCAGATTGGATCTACTTATCATTTCATGCCTACAGTGCAAAAAACAGAGATTCATTAGCATCATACAAACTAATATTTTAATCCTACATCTTTGCAAATACTTGTATGTAGTTACTGAAGAATTGTGAAATTAGTTTTTGTTTCTGCCGGTTCTTTTCTTTTTTTCCCTATACCTAAACTCTTACTGGTTTTAAAAGCAGATTATAAATGAGTTTATTTTGGAGACCAGTCTAGGGATATGTTATATACGGTGCTAGAGAAAAATGAGAAGGGATGCTGTACAGCCACATGTAGTCATATATTATTTCTTGGATCCCAGAGGTACCTTGGGACATGGAATGAGCCTGTGAGTGCCTCTTTTATACTATGTCATGGTTTCCAGCCAGGATGACATCTTCTCCCTCTGAGCAGCTGACGTGCAGACCTCAGGAGTAATACAAAGCTTCTCAGTCCTCTATTCTTGTTTTTTACTGTATTGTTCATGAGTTTTAAGCCTCAAGTTCTGGGTCAGTTTCCTGTTCATCAAACTCTTGCTTACACCCCAAGGAGCCCATAACCTGCAACTTTCTTGCATGCTTGGGGTAGGTGCTCATAAGAACATAAGGAATAGATGAACCTCCTTTCCTCCTAAAGTGTCAGCAACACTGTGGAGCCATCTCGAGCTAACATCCCTCCACCATCCCTCCTCTGTTCCCCTCCACACTTCCCTCCGTACCTCTACTAGAACATTTGTCTGTCTCTCCACTACACTGGGAGCTTGAGAGGAGAGAGCCTGTCTCTGGTACTCAGCATAGGGCCTGACATCTATTAGAGGCTCCTGCTTCTTAAATGTTGATGAATGAAGGAAAACACCAGAGGGGCCAGGATCCTTCCTGCAGAGGCCCCAGCAACTAGAACCAGCATCCCATGTGATTCCCAAGACTAACTCCTTGTCTTCATTTCCTATCCTCAAGGCCATTTTCCCAACAAGGCGATGCCCTCAGCAGGAATGTTGCCATGGCTTCAGGGGATGTTCTGCAATGTGAACAATCCTTGTTTTCAAAGTCCCACCCCGGGAGAATCTCCTGGAATTGTGTCAAACTATAACGACTCCATGTAAGTGTTGAGATTCCCCCGAATCTTGAGAGCACTGGTTCTTAACCTGAGGAGCTAACAACCCTTCTGAGAAACAGATGAAAACCCCTATGCCCCCAAAATGGACACACACATAAAATATTACATTGTGCATATGATTTGGGGGGAGTCGTGGACTCCAGGCTAATGACCTCTCATCTGGGGTCTAATTTCAAGTCAAATCGCATAGAAAGAGAATCTGCCTTTGGAATTCCCTTTCAGAGCAGGAGGTGGGAGAACATAATGTGAGCATGTCCTATGGACAGAGGCTCAGGAATGCTCACAGGGTTGTCCTTTACCCACTGAGCTGATCTTCAACTTACATCTGAAGGACACCAACAAGGGGTTGTTGGGAAGTGGGCTTCACTATACTTGTATAACAACACAGGTCAGATGGAAAAGGATATTTGGTTACTCCAGTTCTTTTCCTTAGAGGAGCTCTGGATATAATTCCTCTAGGACAAACCTGTATTTTGACTCAAGAAAAGGAGCACTTGGCAAGTCAGCCCAATGCTCAGAGGTAGCCTTCCCCATTGGGAACAAACGATGGCTGTTTTTGCCCTACAATGGCAGAGTAGAGTAGTTGCAACAGAGACTTATGGCCTGTTAGCCTATAATATGTATCTGTTCGCTAATCCCTGGAATATAGGAAGATAGAAGAAGGAACATCTGTTTTCCTAAGAATGTCAGGGAGGTGACATTTTAGTTGGGCTCACGTGGTTGCAAACACCACCTGGAGATTTTAACTTGCAATCTACAACTTCAGCTTGAGTCTCCCTGAGGTACGTGAGAGGAAACACCCACCCATCCATAAAGATCCCATGGGGTTATATGGTGGGATCAGGAGAGTTTTGGAGATGCCTCAGTGGAGGCTAGATGGAGCTTTGGTGGACTGGAACTAGAGGTGTCTATAACCTGAGGGAGTTGGGGAAGAAGGGCTTCAGACTCCAGCTGTACTTGGCATTTGAACCAGGAAATATAGGTTTCATATTTCACACACTTGTTGCAGGTGAAATATTGACTTATTCAAGGTTCTTTTGCTTGCAAGGCACAGAAACCCATTCAAGCAAGCTGAGGTTCTAGAGACAAATATATGATTTGGACACTAGACCTTCTTGCAAAGTCAAGGGAAGCCAAGCAGGCCTCAGGACAAGAACTGGACAGCTGGGGACCAGCTCTCTTCTGTCTGGACCTACAGGGTTCAGCCCTCTGGCCCTCTCTGGGCATCTACTACATTCACCTCTCTCCATGGACCAATGTCCCTGCTTCTCAAAGCCCAGGCTGGCTCTGGTTGTCTAGTTCAGAGCACCTTGCCCTGGCCAATCATAAGAGCATCCTTGACTACCATTCAAATTCCTGGGAACATAGCTGATTGGTTCAGCTTCATTTTGCTTGTCCAGTTAGCCATGGGAGAGGGTGTGTGTGTGTGTGTGTGTGTGTGTGTGTGTGTGTGCATGTACACATGCAGGGAGGAACTGGAGATTTAGCATGGCTGTCCCTGCCTATGAATGGCTGGAAAGGCAGGTGTCAGAGAAGTGGCAATGGTTGGAAAGAACTTCCAGTAATATCTTCTAATGTCATCCTGCTTAAGGCTTCTCTGGACAGAAGACACACAGAGCATGGGGTTGAGAGGTGACCCAGCCCTGCCAAAACTAGAAAATGAAACAAATTGCTCACCAGCTCTGTCTATTAGCCTATATGTACAACAAAGTTCAAATGTCCTTTTCTCCTTTGGCCTTCACAGTATGATAAGGATACATAATGTAGTAGCTGGGTCAAACATGTGGTATCTTAAAGAACAGCAAGAAGTGTTATTATTATTATGAAAGTGACAACTATATCTTTCCTGATGAGGCTTTGTCTTTCTTACAGCTTGGCAAGAGTGTTTCGAGATTTTCAAGAACTCCTTATGGATGCACCAGAGAGCCGGCACCTTGGCCATGTTTGGAAAGAACTTCAAACTTTTTCCCAACTCATGGACACCCTCCGGACTCACCCTGAGAGAGTTGCAGGTGTGCTGCTCTTGCGTGATCTCAACCATCACTTGCCTCATCCATCAGAGAGACAGAAGGCACAGGAAAGAACAGGGAGATTTGATGGGAAAAGGTACTAGAGGAGGCAGGAAGGAATGGATATAGAGGTGGCATGAAGTTCACCTTGGGGAGGACTCCTCTTTCCATCAGCTTCGAAGTTAGGAAATTGAAGAGGGCAGGAAAGTTCTCATTCCAGGTAAGTCTAGAGACAGAAAGGAAAATGCCGAGAGAGGTTGTACTCTGGGAAGTATGGAGCTAGATTAGGTGTGGAAGCAGGAAGAAAGAGGTAAAAGGAAAGGTGTGGAACTGTTTTCATAGAGCACTAGAGAGCAAGCTAGCCAAAGATGTGTGGAAGCAATGTCAAGTAAGGGGCCAGGGAGGTCAGAGTGCATATGTGTATTGTGGCATAAATATATACGATCATTCCATTTCTTCCAGGGATATTCAGCATCCCAGACCCTGAGGCAGAGCAGGTGCATAGGTGGGTGATACAGGCCTGGGGGGATACAGGGAGGTGCTGCGGAAAGTCCAGGAGGCAAGCGGTTGAGGGCAGTGACTGGAAGACATGCATCAGGTCCAGGCTGTATAAGGATGGATGATGGGATGCCAGAAGTGATGAAATGGCTGGGAGGAAATGGGGGTACAAAGGAATAGAGGTCTCCTGAAGTTCCATGATCCTGTTTAAGGACTGGGGAACTGAGCAGGATGGAAGCCTTGGTGACTTCAGAGAGTGAGCTATGTGGATTCGGGATTTCCACAGCAGGCAGGAGCAATGAGAACGAGCCCCTGGGGGTGGCCACGGTGGCCAAAGTAGAGCAGAGGCGAAGGTAGGCGATGGGGAGGTTGAGGGAAAGAGAAGCCAGGCCATTGGGTCACTGAGTTTGTGCGGGCGAATAGAGGAGCCGGGCATCAGGGTAGGAGAGCCACCTGGGCTCAGAAACAGTGAGAGCTGGATATGGCAGAGGCCTGGGCACCAGCTGGAACCCTATCCCCCTTCCCACCTGCCCCCAGGAGAGCAAATGAGCATCAGGGAGGGAGCAAGCCTTGACAGAAATCCAAGCTTTACAGTCCTGCAGGCAGAGAAAAGGCTGCCAGTGCGGGAACTGTTAAGGGATGTGGCTCAGAGGCTGGGAAGGAAGAGGTTTGGAGATGCTGGATCATCCTATGTTCCTGGGATAGGGATGGGGGTCAGTGACTCTTGGGATGACCTTAGAGGATGACAGGGACGAGCAAGGGGTCTACCAAGGGGATAGGAGGGGCTAGATAGAACAACTCCTGCTCAGGGTTCAAAACAAGACGAGCGGGAGAATGGCACACATCAGCCCTCTGGGGCTCCTCACCCATGCAGCTCGACACACAGGTCAGCGTGGGTGGTCACCCCGAGGGCTCCCAGGACTGAGAGAACAGTGACCATACCCTGGGGAGGGCGGTGGAGGGAAGTAGGCGGGCTTCCAGAGCTCAGGACAGTCAGGAGGGGAAAGTTCTTTTAGGAGAATTCCCACTGGGCCACCTTCTCCTTCCTCTGCCTATTGGAGCAATGAAGGACAGGGGCATGTTCAGATGCATGTTAAGATTACTTCATTACATTTTAATTCTTTCAAAAATAGTGACACATGTTCTTTGTGCAGTAACTTTCTACAAACCAGATTATAAACACTACCTTCTTTGCTGCTCTGGATAGAAGAGTTTACTTAGCTCAAGCTAAGTAAGGTGTGAGTAAAATCAACATTTTAATGGTAAGAAAAAAAGGGGGAGAGGCAGCAACCAGAGAACACTTTTGCCCAGGATTAAAGAAGCAGATGAGAACATGGGCTGTCCAACCGCTGGAGTGATTGTCCACCCCATTCATCCAGTGGGATCTGGAAGGAGGCAGACATTTCATTTCAGTATCTGATTGTCAGATGGAGTCCAGCTGGGAGGAAATGTAAAGGAAGTCATTTCAAACCACAATTTCTCTGTGGTCTTTACAGTGTGTATATGAGAACCAAAGTCACTACTTGCTAACCCCAACACGGGCCTACTTTTGAGTTGGCATACAGGTGGTTCCTTCTGCAGGCCTCCAGGCTGTGAGGGAAATTCTCTAATTGAGAGCAGTTTTGGAGGTCTGGGGAGACAGGGTCAGCCAAGGCTGCCCAAAGGAATTTGGGGGCTGGAAGCAAAGATTTCGCGGAACCCCTGACCTTGGTGGCCGTGAGAGGGGACCATCCCCAAAGTCTCTGAAGGAATTCTAGGCCAGGGACTGGGGTCCACCATCAGCATGGCAGACTACTTTAGGGTCCATTCTAGGGTCACTTGAGGACCTTGCTCACTGTGAACATTTGTCCTCAACCCAAAGCTCCATTGGAGGGTAAAGCCTTTGAGAGCGAGGTGGGCGGCTGTTGTTGGTATGTGCTTTTGCCTGTCAGTTCCGTCACCTGGGAAAGTATGCCGATGGTTGACCCAGGCGGCCTTTTCTTTTCCTAGCAAACCTGTAGTGCAGCATTCTCAGCAGGGGAGGATTAATGGTAAAACACCAGACATGAAGCCCCCTCCCCTCTCACCCCCAAGCAAGCTCTGTGGTCTCTCAATCATCTTCAAACACCTTCTTCCCATGAGCCCTACACATTCTCCTTGCTTCTCTCCCACCCCAACCCTCAGCTCCCCTCAGCTCCATGGGCCTCAGCATCCCCCTCCCCCAGCCTCTTCCCAGGGAAGAGAACAAGAAGAACCACATTTTAAACAAAATTTATTTTTCTTTCCTCAGGCCCCCAGTTCACATTTCTCCCTCAGGAGTCTGGTAGAGCTTCTGTCTGGTATCAGCCACCTCTTACATTTTGGGCCCCACACTCTCCCTACAGGGTGGCCCCCACCCCTCTGCAGGTGTGTGGAACCAGCACACTCCTGCCCCTTCTCCCTGGGGCCACAGCAACCCAGTCACCTGGGGTGGGGGGGAATGGCTACCCTCTCCAAGCAAGATATTTGTATGTAAGTTCAGGTGAGTTAGTTAAAGAATAACGAATTGATCAACAGTCAGATGGGGTCCCTAATCTCAGGTCCCGACAATAGGTATTTATTGGGTGCCTCCTGTCACTCCACAGGCATTTATCGAGGCCCTAATTCCATGTCAGGCTCTCATGCTGGGTGTCAGAGAGAGGTGACTTCAAGGGCTTACAGCTGTGTGCCCAGCACTGCTAGGTATGACGAGGGGTATCATGAAAGCAGGGTCTATAGTCCTCTACTCTCCAGAGATGTGTGTGTGTGTGTGTGTGTGTGTGTGTGTGTGTGTGTTGGGGTGTCACTGAAGCCAGTCTATGACATAATGCTATAGGTGAAGAAGTGATTGGGAGAAAGAACAACTGAGGTGGGGTTCAGGGGAAGGAAGAAAGGAAGCAGAGTTTGGAAGACGACATGACTCACGTTAGCAGGGAAAGGGGAAGGCAAGAATAAAATAGAGCAGCACCTTTCAGACCCCTCCTGCTCCCGGAAGGGTTCCCTCTTGTATTCCAGTTCCCCTGAAGCCTTTGGGCTTTCCCTATGGGGAAGGTGGGGAGACTGGACTCCCTGGTGGCACAATGTCTGAGAGGCTGCTGTGGAGGGGAGTCTCGGGGCCGGGTGCCCCTGACCCAGTTGCATGGGCAGGCCCGTGGCGTTGTCCCACCCTCTTTTAAGAGGCAATCAGCAGCAACCTCAATCTGGACGAGCCCCGCAGGGAGAGGACCGACCTGAAAAACGGAAGTGAAGGCTGTCAAGCACTCAGCGGGGCAGGCCTCTAGGTCGCCTGGTGAGGAGAGAATGTGGGGGGGTGGGAGAGGATGGGGTGCTGTGGTGTTAGGACCAGGAAGGAGCAGGGGCATTTGATAATTAAAGTTAGTTAAAGAAGCACTAAGAGATAAGTTGTCAACCAGGCTCCCAGGGGAGCTGGGATATAGACAGAGGCATTTTCATGTAACACAGATGCTTTCCCTTGATGTTGAAATGATTTCATAAAGATCTGGGCCTATAGCCTTCTTTGGTGGCCAGGGCCTCACGAACTGTGGCAGTGGCCTGCTTGAAGCTGAGTGTTGACCCTGGAAGCAGGCAGTGGAGGTGGGTACCCTGGGTGTGAATCCCCCGGGAGGTGTCAGAATAATAACAACACATTCAGAACAAGCACTTATCCAGAGTTAGCTGTTTTCAGGCCTGGGAGTTAGCCTCACAGTCCTTACCCCAAGTCACCCTCACAATAACCCTGTGAGTTGTGGCAAGTAGAGACGCAAGGGTTCAATCACTTGCTGCAGGGTCACCTTAACTGTTAGGAGTCCTTTATGCCTTCTGATAAAACATTTCTGCTTCTGGAGAGCCTGGGTAACTCAGTTGGTTAAGCATCTGCCCAGTTGCACAGGCAGGCCCTTAGGGTTGACCCACCCTCAGGTCATAATCTCGTAGTTTGTGAGTTCAAGCCCCATGTTGGGCTCTGTGCTGACAGCTCAGAGCCTGGAGCCAGCTTCTTTTTTTTTTTTTTTATAATTTTTTTTAATGCTTATTTATTCTTGAAGGATCGAGAGACAGAGAGTGAGCGGGGAAGGGGCAGAGAGAGAGGGAGACACAGAATCCGAATCTGTCAGCACAGAGCCTGATGCGGGGCTTGAACTCCCGAACCGTGAGATCACGACCTGAGCTGAAGTGGTGGCTTAGCCCACCGAGCCACCCAAGCGCCCCCTGGAGCCAACTTCTGATTCTGTGTCTCCCTCTCTCTGCCCCTCCACTGTTCATGCTGTCTCTCTCTCTCAAAAATAAATAAACATTAAAAAAAAATTTGTTTTTAATTTCTGCTTCTAGTATGTTTTGAGTGAAGTCAGAGAGAATGTGACTGGGGCCGATCAGAGCATGAAATTACAAGTCCAGGCTATCGGCCATCTCCTCTTTCCCACTTGAAGTTTTTCTTGCCTCACACAACCCCACCTCTCCTTGCCCATGTCAACACCCTGAGCTGAGAGCCTTAGCTGAGATGGCAGAAATGCCAGGAAGGGTCCTCTACCCTGTGACAACACAGTGTGGACACAGCATATATGTCCTCTGACCCTAGATTAGGTTTTTTTCAACCTTAACACTAATGACATTTTGGACCAGATGGTTCCTCAGTTTGTAGTGAGGAGGGAAGTTATCCTGTCTACTGTGGAATGTGACCAGCATCCCTGGCCTTTACCCAATAGCACCTCCCCAGACAAAAATGTCTCCAGACGTTGCCAAATATTTCCAGGGGCGACAAAATTGCCCCACTTTAGCTCCTCACCCCCATCCGGTTGAGAGTCACTATTACAGACCAATTCCACCAGGCATCTGATGACCCCTCCCCTGCCCTGAGCTAACTTTTTCCACCTTCTGTGCCTTCTCACTAAGTTTTGCCAGGCTGCGTCAGCAGTAAATGCTGTGACTGTGTTGGTAACAGCCTACTGGCAGAAGCCCTGACCTCCAAGCTCCGAGGGAACCCAAGAACAGAGTCTTCTGCTGAGAGCCAATTAGAAATGTTTCCAATCAGTTTTTACATGTTTTTCCTTTTTTGACTCCTTCCCCATTTGTCACCCTGTTCTTTCATTCATATGCAGGAAGAGGGATACGAATTCGGGATGTCCTAAAAGATGAAGAAACACTGACGCTATTTCTCATGAAAAATATTGGCCTGTCTGACTCAGTCGTCTACCTTCTGGTCAACTCCCAAGTTCGTCCTGAGCAGGTGGGTGGATGTCACTGGTCCCTGGAGTGGAAAGGTGAGCCCTGAGCCTGAGAAAAACAGGGGAGACCTTGCATTATTTTTCCTTCTTGCTTTCACATTCAGAATCCATGCTTTGTTCCAAATATTCAGAAAAATACCTGGGGGTCACTTGAGATAATGGGCCTTCCTATCATAGGATTCTGAAGCAGGCCAAATCCTGGAAACACTTCAAACTGCTCAGATTTTTATAGCTGGAAAGAACCTTAGAGATCACGTAGCTCAGACTCCTCTTATATTTGAGGAAACTGGGGTTTCTTCATGTATTCATCAAATACTTAGGGACGTTTTAGGTACCAGACTACAGTGTGAACAATACAGGCAAGCCCCTGCCTCTGGGAGCTTACATTCCAGTGGGAACAACAAGTAATAATCAAATAAGTGCTTCCAGGTTAAGATAGGTGCTGGGAAGAAAACGTGATAGAGTTGGGAGTTAGGGAGGAGCTGGGAGGCATGGGGTGGGGGCCTACTGAAATGAGACAGTCAGGGAGAGCCTTTCTGCCGAGGTGGTATCTGAGTAGACCTGCCTGAACAGAAGGCAGCCATGGAAATAACTGGAAGAGGAGAGTTCGGTGTGAAAACAGGCCACGCATGCGGTGTCTGAGTGTGCTGAGCTAACCTGCCCGGGTGGCAGACCTCTGATTTCCTGCATGTTTTCTTCTCGGTGCCAGGCAATCCACGTTGCACATTCTGACCTAATCCCCCTAGAATCTATTTCATGCACCTTCATAATCTCCTATAGGCATTCACAGTGTGTTCACCACTAACACAAGACTTTCTCATCTGTGAAAGTCTGGGCCTCACAGGCTCCTGCCCAGCCTCCTGGGCCTGTGGGTTCCTGGCGTGATGAACACGGTGAGAATGTAAGATAAGCAGTGGCCCCATAGTGCAGACGCCCCTCCTGCCTTTCCTGGCCAGGTCTGCACCTCCTCCAGACCCCAGGGAAGACTGAGACATAAACAGAGAATTTCAGAGCCGGTGTCAGTCCTGAGATAAAGTCTGAGCCCAGAGGAGGGAGGGGGATCCCACCCGCCTGGGCAGGGCTGGCTCTGTGGAAAGGGGTTTTCAAGCTGGTTCCCTGCACAGCAGTAAAGAAGCCCATACGTGCTTTTCTGACTTCTCAAACCCTGGGGTTTTCCCTGAAACTACCTGAGGGGAACAGAGGGTCAGCCTTGAGGTGGTCCATCAGGGCCCTTGGGACTCAGTGCCCACAGCACCCAGGCCTTGGCCCTTGAAGTCAGGCCTGGTGGCCCTGCTCTGCTCTCCCTCCCACCCCCACCTGAGGGGGTGGTGGCTGCAGCTTTGATGGCTCATTCTCCCCTTTGCTTTCTCTTAGCTCATAAAACTTAAGTCCTGGAAATGCCTGTGATGACTTCCAGTTGGTAATAAAAGGGAGATGGAGATAAGGGCAGGAATTTAGGGGAAATTTCTTTCCAGTTCCTCTCTGGCGTGACATTTGGATCTCTAGTTGCTGTGCTGCTGGCATCAGAGCTGAGCCTCTCATGTGGGGAGAAGGGGCCAGAGTCACTGGCTATTATTTAGGCTGCTTGCTCTGATTAGCTGGTCCTTCCCTGATCAGCAACCATGAGAGCTTGAGTCGGGAACCCCAAATTCCTGCTGCTTGCAGATGCCAATGCTGTTGTCCCAGCTCTCTCTGGGCCCCCCCCCCCGCCCCCGCATGCCCTCCCTGCTTCTCAGCCTGGTTGCAGGCTACACCTGCCTCCTGATCTCTAACTCAGTCTCCATCCAGCTGTGCAACTCCTTCCCAGCACCGTGCACCAGAGCTTTCCCCTATGGCAGCAGTGTTCTCTCTCTGTGCTGTCCAATATGGTAGCCACTAGCCGGATGCGGCTGGTAGCACTCAAGACAGGGCTAGTGCAGCTGAGGAAATGAATTTTAAATGTGATTTAATGTTGATTACTTTAAACTCATTATTATTATTTTCTCAATGTTTATTTTTGGGAGAGTGAGAGAGAGGGACAGAGTGAAAGCGGGGGGAGGGGCAGAGAGAGAGGGAGACATAGAATCCGAAGCAGGTTCCAGGCTCTGAACTGTCAGCACAGAGTCCGACGCGGGATTCGAACTCAAGAACCGTGAGATCATGACCTGAGCCAAAAATCAGAGGCTTAACTGACTGAGCCACCAGGTGCCCCGTGATTACTTTAAATTTAGAAAATCGTGTGTGGCTTACAGCTCTCTGATCGGTCATTCTCAGCAAACATGGGATTTTGTTCTTCACCATCAGGACTGGATGCCCCTCCTCGTCCTCTCTGCCTGGCATCTGAGCAGGTCTCCCTCCATCTAGGAAATTGTTAGACGATGAGAGTGGAATAGTTGTCTGGCTTGTCCCTCACCCCGCTCCCACACCCAGCTCTGTAAACTCCTGGACTTGCTTCAAGGTCCAGCTCAAGTGTTGCCTCCCCAATGAAATCATTCATAATCCCTCCTTTCTTTGTCTTGCCCCCTCCCTCTTCCCTACTCAACAAGGAGCAAAGAGGTAGTGATAAAGCACAAGCTCTCGGTTCAAATCTCAGCATGGCGACACAGTTAACTATGTGACCTCAGGCAAGTTAAATAACCACTCTGTGCTTCTGTGTCCTCATTTGTAAAATGGAGACAGTAAAAGTGCCTACCATATTTGACTGTTATGGGGGTCAAAAAATTAATATATGTAAAGCACTTAGAACAGTGCCTGGCACACAGTAAACGCTCAGTAAACCCTGGCTATTCTTAACACTTCCCTCTTCTGTGCTCTGGTTTCACTGCATTCACTTTAGCACTAACCTGCTCTTTAAATGCCTGCATTTCCAGCTAACCAATAAACTCCTTGGAGAGCAGAAAACTCACCTTATTTTCTGTATCCCCAGTAACTGTTTTAGTCCCTGCAGAAAGGGACTCAGTGAAAGGGCATTGAATGGATGAGTCACTGAATGAAAGAATGAGCTGGAACCTCTGTGGTATCCCAGCTTTCCCACTAGCCTGCTGTGTAATTTTCTCAAGTCACCTAACCCCTCCTCCATCGCTTTTTTCCCCTAGAATATTAGAGGTTTGGGCAAAGTGAGCCCATTGATTCCCTCCACCTCAGAATGTTTTAGATGCTGGGATTAGGGTTGGGGTGGGATTTTGCCTGGGGATAAGAAGCAGAGTGTGGGCAAAACAGAAAGTCTCTGTTGGAACATGCACCCAGTTACAGTTCCCTGAGTTTGATGGAGTCCACATCAACCCAATGTCAGCCATGACCTGTGCCTCATTTAGCGGGTGATGGGGTGGGGTGTAGGGATGTAAGTAGTAGAGCCTAAACCTGCCCTGCTCTCCTGCCCTGAGAACTGTGTAATCTGAAGGTTTGAGGAGACTACAGAGACTAGGGAAGCTCAGGAACCTGTTCACAATACCTAGGTGTTGGGAGTCCAAGACTCCAGGAGGCCAGTTAGTATCCTAGGTGGCCAAGGCTCCCTGGGCAGGGTTGAGGTCTCCTTGGTTCTGAGGCCACCATGGGGACTGTGATTCAGGGTCCAATAGTCACTGCCCATGAGCTCCACAGGAGCTGTAGGCTGTGGGCTATCCAGCAGTTAGGGTCACCAGATCAAATACAGGATATCCAAGTTAGTTTGAATTTCAGATAAACAAATGATTTTTTTAGCATAAGTATGTCCCATTTGGACTCTATTTGGAACATACTCATACTAAAAGGTGCTCATGGCTTATCTGAAATCTAAATTTAACTGAGCATCCAGTATTTTTATTTGCTAAATCTATTGAGAAAGGAGAGAGGGGGTTGGTCTCTTGCCATCACTCCGAATGCATCCTAGCCACTCCCACTCCTCAGCTTCAGGGGAGTAGGTCCTGATGGTACCTTAGCATCATGCTAAGAACAGATCTCTCACATTTTAAGTGGCTCTCTGATAAAATGAGGCCTGGGAGCATATAGTTTCCTGTGGTTGCTGTAACAAACCACCACAAACTTAGTGGCTTAAGACAACACAAATTTATTATGTTTTTGTTCTACAGGTCAGAAGTCTGAAAGCCAAGGTGTTGGCACGGCTTCATTTCTTACTGGGGAATCTAGAGGGAAATCCATTTCCAGTTTCCAACATTCCTTGGCTGGTGGGCTCCCCAGCAGTGACTAGTCAAGTCTTTCTCATATCACATTATTTTGACATTGTGTCTTCTACCTCCTTCTTCCACTAGGTTTAAAACAAAAACAAAAACAAAACAAAACAAAGCAAAAAACCCTTGTGATTCCATTGGGTCCACCCAGATAATCCAAAATAATCTCCTGGTCTTAAAGTCAGCTAATCAGCAAGCCTTAATTCCACCTGCAATTCTAATTCCCCTTACCCTACAACACAATGTATATACAGGTTCTGTCTGTTAGGACATGGACACCATTGGGGTGGCTAGTATTTTCCTACAGGGAAGTTTCCAATTTTGCTTCTCTTGCCTGCAGTTTGCTCATGGAGTCCCAGACCTGACACTGAAGGACATTGCCTGCAGCGAGTCCCTCCTGGAGCGCTTCTTAATCTTTAGCCAGCGCCGTGGGGCACAGACTGTGCGTGATGCCATGTGCTCCCTCTCCCAGGGCACCCTCCAGTGGGTGGAAGACACTCTGTATGCCAACGTGGACTTCTTCAAGCTCTTCCGTGTGGTAAGGGAGGCATTTAGCGGCTTACCTCGTGGAAGGTAATTCCTGGGTGCAGTGGAGCCTGTCACAGGTCATCAGGGACTCACAGATTGACAGTCAGGAGGGCTTGAGCCTGGCGTTCACAGTTCTTAAGGAAACTCCAGGCTCCAAAGACGTAAGGAATCTTGACTGATAATATATCTAGAGCAGTTGCCCAGGCACCCAGGAGTCACTGTTGGGTTCACCATTAGTTTTGTGGTTATGAGAGAACCATGGGGGATGGGTGGGTGGGGGAAGAGTTACAGAGAGGGAGGGAGGCAAACCATAAGAGACTCCTAGATACTGAGAACAAGCTGGGGGTTGATGGGGGGTGGGGGAGAGGGGAAAGTGGGTGATGGGCATTGAGGAGGGCACCTGTTGGGATGAGCACTGGGTGTTGTATGGAAACCAATCTGACAATAAATTATATTTAATAAAAAAATAAAAAAAATAAAAAAAGTTATGTGGTTATGTAGTTACGTGGCTAGGTTCACCCTTAGTTATGGGGCAGGTCTGAGTCCACTCCAAATGTGGGACAAATCCTCTCTACCACCTCTAGCAGTGGTGGAAAGGAGAAGGCCTGGTTTGACTCCCTGCCCTACCATTTCATAGGATAGCTGACCTTTACTGGCCCCATTACTCATGTATAAAACAAATATAATACTGTATAGAATGTTAAGAAGGGAGACATGGAAAAATAAATGTAAAGCATTTAATAAATTTCAACAAATGAGAGCTTCACACTCTGGGTCTGCTCTTGACCACAAAGGTTGCCTTTTCTGGGTAGAAAAGAGTAACAGAAAACTTCATAGTCTCAAAAATTTGGAAAGCCCTCAATTAGCTCAAACCTGTGTTCTAGAACTGCATCCCAGACACACTTCTTGGGACTTGATAATGCCTCCTCTTTTGCTAGGAGGATGAGAGGGAATTATAAAAAGGAGGTGAAGAGCAGCAGTTCTCACACTTCAGAGTGTATGAAAATCATCAGGGCAGCTGGTAAAAGATGCAAGTTCCAAATTGCCATCCCCAGAGACTGATGCAGGAGATCTGGGCTGGGCCCAGAACCTGCCCTGTTACCTTAAGGGATTCCAGTGGACATCATTGTAGGCCATGCTTTAAGAAACACTCAAAATTAGAATCCTTCAGAGAAGATGACATATATAATAATATAATAACTATATACAGTTATACATATAATTATATATAGTTATATATATAACTTAATATAACTTAATAATTATATATAGTTATATATAATAACTATATATATAGCTCATATATATAAATGTTTCTAGGATCCAATTGTGTTTTTTCTTGTGCCTGCATTTAAAAAAATTTTTTTTCAATTTTTGTTTATTTTTGAGAGGCAGAGAGAGACAGAGCATGAGCAGGGGAGGGGCAGAGAGAGAGGGAGACACAGAATCTGAAGCAAGCTCCAGGCTCTGAGCCATCAGCACAGAGCCTGATGTGGGACTCAAACTCGTGAACGGTGAGATCATGACCTGAGCCAAAGTCAGACACTTAACGGACTGAGCCACCCAGGTGCCCCTCTTGTGCCTGCATTTTAATTTCTGAAACTGTGTTGTAGGAATACGTCAATCATGAGAACTTCGTTGAGGAATTTGCGTTTTGCCTTTTTATGGTTGCTCTCTCAAGTCTGAGAAAATCCACTCTCAGCTTGTCTTAAAAAGCAAGCTGAAAGCTTTTAAAAATAAAACAAAATAAAACAAGACCCCTCCATTTCTGGCAGAGTTTATACTTCATTCCTTTCGAAGTGTGATTCTCCCTTAGAATGTTACTCTACAATGTTCCCAGCTCATCTCATTGGGTGGGTCTCCAGAGTGGTAAGAGGGGTCGGTACTTATGGATGCCATCACCACTGAGAGCCCAGGACCCCAGAAAGCTCTCTTGGCTCCCCATGGTGCAGGGAGAATTAAAGGCATGTGGTTCAAACTTCTCTGTCCAAAATTCCAAAGGGAGTCAATTTTAGACTCATTCCTTGGTTTGCTTTTAGAATCAGAAGAGGAAGTAAGGTGATAAAGATCCCTTATTCTGGACAGCTGAACACCAGCACAGCTAGGGACTAGTACCTGTGTTTGCAGAGGTGTTAAAGGGCCCTGGGCACCCAGGATCATGCAATCCTCTGGTCACTAGAAAAAAGACAGGCTTATGCATCTCTTTTTGAAGTACCTTGGCTTCTGGAATAGGCAAATGTACCTTTAGGGCATGACCACCAATACTGGGAAAACAGCTTGTAGCAGGATAAAGGGGGACCTAGGCAAAAATTTCCATTAGGGACTGGAACCAAACTCAGGTCACTGGCTTCAGAACGACCAGAAAGTCTTTCCTTCCAGGTTCCCAGCCTGGCTGCACATTGAACCACCTGGGGAACTTTTAAAAATTACCAATGCCTGGCTCCCACTCCCAGTGGGCCTTCGTGTGTTTAAAAGCTTCCCAGATCATTTCAATATCCAGCTGGGTTGAGAATCACTGACCTAGAACATAGGAGTTTGATTCCCAGGTTGAGAATCACTGACCTAGAACATAGGAGTTTGATTTACAGTCTCAGTTTCTGTAGATGAAGCATAATAATAGTATCCCAAATGCCACTAAGGCTTCAAAGCACTTTCATTTGATCACCCATAAGACTAGGGTGCTGTGGACCCCATCCTCCCTGCCATTCTTTTAACAAAGACAGCTCATAGCCCCAGAGACCCCCTGGAGGAAAAAAAAAACTCAGCAGGAAGTGGGTCCCCAAGACGACCCCCTACCAGCATTCTTCTTGCTCCTGCTCCTCTCTGTGGGGAAAGACGAGACCAAGACAGGACGCATGGAGTGCAAGCAAAGAAGACAAACACCCTGTCTGGTGCCCTTGAAATGTGCTTCTTCATTTGAAAAATGGATAGAGTGGCTAAACATTAAAAAATAATAATAACTAATAAGGAAACCCAAAAGAGATTGCAGGCATGAACACCAGAGTTTTGCTTTTACTGCTCCTGTACCTATCCTCTCAGTGTTTTCAGAAAAACAACCCTGAGGCAGCAGAGAAAGGCTCAGGGAAGACCCTCAGACCCTCTGAGACGGCCATCAGGGAAGCAGGGGCTGCTCCGAGGCCAAGGGTGGGGGCCCCTCCGGGACTAGGCTGTTGTTGCAGCTGGTTGGCGGGCAGCCACGCTTAGCTGCAGCACGGGGGAATGCTGCACCTTCTGTTCTCCTGGGCTGTCTCTCATACGCATGTCCGCCAGTGTGCAAATAAGGTTTTATTAAATGCCAAGTTAGTGCTCATTAACAAAGAAAGAGGGGCACTGTCAGCAAGCCGGTGTGACAATCCCCGCCCCCGTGGTGTAAGGTGCAGGGGCGTGCTTTGGTGGGTGGGCGTGCAACCTCCAGACCCGGAGGTTCAGCTGAGGGAATCCAGGAGGAGGGTTTGGCCGTTAGCACCAACTGGGGCCAGCTGTGTTTTCCCTCGGCCCCTTGGAGATCAGAAGCCAGTGTTCTCATCCTCAAATAATCCCAACACGGTATCCGCGGCCTGACTCCCACCCCGCCCGTCCCTATACGTACAGTCACGCACACCAAGCGCACGTGCCTGCCGGGGCGTGCGCACAGGCAGGCACGCGCACGCGCGCCGCACGCCCAGGGTCCTGGGTGGACTGTCAGGTGGCGGGATTTTTCTCTGAGGAGATTTAGGCCCTCCTGGTTTCAGCGGGGCGGAGATAGCTTGAAAGAGCTTGGCTTCACCTGTGGTCTTCTCGGGCTTGATGCCCCTAGCTGGAAAACCAGCAGTTCAGGCCTGGGCCCACGGTATCTGTATCAAGTAGCGTGCACGCCAACGCTACCTGAAACGTTGCACACCTCGTAAAAATGGTATGTCAGTTTCGGGTGAGGGGTTGGGACGTTTCCCATCAGATTTGGCCCAAGGCTTGCATGCCCCTCCTCCTCCTCCTCCCTCTAAGGTCCTTCCTGTTTTCTCTCCGACTCTGCTGCACAGCTTTGAAATCTTGCTGAGAAGCAAATCTGTCCCTTCTGCTTTGAATGTTTATTTGTGGAAGTTCGGCAGGGGAACGGAGGCTGTGCCAAGACCTGCCACACTGCTGGGAAATCTGAATTTCCCTCCCTTCCCCCTTCTCAATGGATGTTGATGGAGGAAATTTGGCCTCACAGGCATTTTGGCCCCCGGTTTTCCCCTTTGCAATCGCTTTCAGTGTGGCACAGTTCAGTTTTCCTTACTTGCCCTCAGCCACTATTCTGTCACAGTTTTTACTTTTCTGACTTCATTTCACCTATATCTCTTTCACTGTGGGGTGGCTGAACACTGATTGAACCGGTCTTGGGGGGCTGACCGTATGCGCCTTTCAATGTCCTGCTTTGTTCTTGGCTCTGCTCCCTAACTTGCTGAATCGTGGGGAATAAATGTGGGTGGACTGCCCCATGTGAGGTGGCCATGGTTTCTGTTCTCTGGGATCTTTCATTGCAGTTTGTTAAATTCAACTTAGCGCATTTCAATTTTCAGATAATGGTGCTGTGTCACAATTCTCTGGAAAAGCCCCAGTCTCCAGGAATTTATAATGAGGTTCCGTTAATGACTTAACCTCATGATTTCCTCTCCCTCCCGATTCTGAATCTTTGGACTGACAACTTTCTCCCACTTCTGTGTGAGTTTTGGGAGGGAGGGAGAGAAAGGAGTGATACCCAGTGCCAGCAGCATGGGCGAGGGGCAGCAGCTGTTGGATGAAAATAAAATGATGTCAGAAATTAGGGTTTTTGCTTTTTTGAAAATTATAAAGCTCACAGCAAGTATATTTGGTTTATAGCATTAGTATTTGTTCTGCCTGCATCTGTAAAACCATGTATCTATTACAATCAAAATCTCTACTGGGTGAATGGATTTCAGTAAAGAAATAAAGAGGAAATAGGAAAGAGAAACATTAATGTACATTAAATGTGCATCTGGCCAATGGGCTTGATTGTTACTAGTCTACTTAGATTTCTTGTGGGCCCCAGGCATACAGGAGGCCAGAGTGTGTTTTCATGATACATGAGATGTTATTTTCATCAATTTAAAAGGAAAAAAATACTGAGAGGTCAAAATGAAAATCAGACACAAGAGGACCCCTGCGAAAGTTGCTCTTCTGATAACAGGTCCTGGGTCCTGGCCTTTGCTTAGCAGATACAGATTGAGCACCAATGTATTAGGGATCAGGTTCTCTCCAGGGTAAACTGGTTTTGAGAAGGATTTTGGCCTCTGATAGTTCTTAACCTTTTTATGAATTAGGACTACCTTTGAGAATCTGATAACAGCTCTAAACCTTTTCCCTAAAGAAATAGAAGTTCACGTAGACACACAGGGTAGGAGTTCATGGAGTCTGTGAAGCCAGGCCCTAGGTTAAGAACTTTTGCATTAAAATTTCTTTCTTACCTATTGTTAGTATATGTCCTTCCCTCAAGTGTCTCATAGTCACAGCTTCTTCCTTAACTCTCCTTATGAAGTAATCGGCTTCTCCCCTGAGCATGGGACGCAGTAGTGAGAGGACCAGAGGCTGGGCAGCCTGCTGGAGCACACACAGATCTGGGGGTCAGGACACTGGGTCTTGGCTCTGGGTTGGCCCCTAACTTGCTGTCATTTAAGTGACAGTTGGCTTACTTGCTACACTTGCTCCCCATTTGTAGAATCAAGATAATAAGACCTATGCTAGTTGTCTAATGTGATAGTGAAATTCACATTAGAGAAGAGATGGAAAAGCACTTTGAAACAAAGCATTTTTGCTCTTACCAAAGCAAGAATGCAGCCACTTTGCAGAGGCCCCGTTGCTCCCTTGTCATTGCTATACTCCCAGAAATGTTCTGCTCAAACACTTAGGTAGGACATTCTCCTTTCTCAGACCCCTCAGACTAGCAAGAGTCTGTCTCACACATTGACCTTTCAACTGCCCTTAGATTCCAAACTCAGTTTTGCTTTCATCAGCCACAAATATCGGGACTGAAGTCACAGCAGAGGAAAAAAGGCCTAGTTTCTTTGGAGCCAAGCAAAGTCCCATCACTTGTCTGTTCACATACTCCAGAGCCCACCCTCTCATTCAGATGCTCTGTCCCTTCCAGTCTTGGGAGACAGCATGTCTCTGTGACCTCTCCTGGTAGAGACAGTTTGGCATTTCCCCCAACCCTGAGTGATTTAGTCTGAATTCTCCACTCATGACGCATTTCCTGGTACTCAGGGTGTCCCCTCCTGGTTGCCCCCTCACCACTGAAGCCTGCTTCCTCTCTTTTCATCTGATGCTTAACAACTGTCAGGTTGCAACAAACATACTTCAAATCCACATTCTCCCAGTTGCCCAGCAACAACTTCCCTCCTGGATAAATCTGGATTTCCTGTAGCAGCAGCCCAGGACTGAACACAGCAAGCCTGTACTGTCTATCCACAGCTTTGTCTGCTTTTCACCTCTGTCTGGGTGCTTTCAAAACAGCAGTTCATCCTTCACTCCAGAACCTTCCACCAGCTCCCAAAGGCCATGTCATCCCTGTAAATACACTTTTAACCTGAGGCTACCTATTTACCCTTGTGTTAGATAGATTCTCAGCTTAGAAATAATACTGTTTTCCAGATGGTCTTTTTTGAATCGGAGAAAGTAAAACAAACAAAAATCTCAACTCACAAAAACATTCTTTTGTGTGTCAGCAGAGTGGTATCTGTTTGATTAATCTATTGGGTCTAAAGCATCAGCAAATATTGCTCAAACAAGATTTTTTTTTTTAGTAGCTAATCTGCTTTATTCTTCCTTAGCAAAAAATAATATGTAGTCCCAAAGGACAGACATATTTCTTATCCCTTGAGAACCCAAACAGAAACCTAGTATAGAGTCTTTTTGGCTGCCAGCTAGGTCCTTCTATCCATTTCTTGAATACAGATCAAGGCCCAGGGATCCCCTCCCCCCACTCCCAGACCAACCACACATGATGGGAAATGATAGGGACATACCCTTTCCATAGCCCTGTTTATATATCCAGTCTTTCTAAGGAGGCCTAATCAGACCTTGAACTTGGGTTGACAGTGTTGAGCCCGGTTGTGACATGGAAGGGTTACTTGTTATTTGGGAAATTAAGAGAATGTGTTGGCATAGGAAGCAGTGGGGTGCGTGTGTGATTGAGAGACAGAGAGGGAGGATACTTGCCATTTTGGTCTCTGACCTTTCTTCCAGAAATGTTTTTACATTTCCATTCAAATAAACTTATAGTCTCTTCCGGTTCTTTTGGCAGGAACAATCCATGTGAATTTGAATAGATAATGGGGGAGGAAACCAAAGGAAGAGGAGATCCCTGGGAAAGTTATTTTATAATTTATGGCAACATCAGTCAGACAGTTGGTGACTAGATATGCATGGAGAGTTCTCTAGAGGGGGCAGGCACCGTTCTGAGATGTAAATGGTAAAAGATGTGAATACGAGACCCCCATCATTTACCATCTCCACTGGAAAGAGCTAGGACAAGAATTGCAGATATGGTATAAGCACATTACTGGAACTTAGTAAATCTATGAATAATGAATATTACTATTAGTAAGATCGAAAAAGAGAATATTAACTAGGTATGAAAATGCATCTCAAGCTGTGTTCCTCCTGTCTCCTCTCCCCCAAATTCCTGGTCTTGTTCTTATCTGGCTATGTCTCTAGTCACTCTCTTCACATTCCTCCCTCCACCTGGAATTCCTGGCCCTCCCTTTCCATCCACAAACACTGTCCTCACCCTCAGGATCATCACCTTGTCTTCTTTCGAACAGTAACCTTTCCCGTCCCCAGGTGGAACTGACCACTCCTTTCCTGTAAGTCACCATTATATCTGTAGAGACATACCTCATGGAACCTAAAACCTCAATATACTGTCTTTTCCCCACTAGATTATAGTTAATTTACTCATTAATTACTATAAAATATTTGTTGAGCATCTGTTGTGCACCATGCCCTGAAGATACAAAATTAAAGCCTATCTTTATGCTTACTATGCTTTATGTTTACAGTATAGTGGAGAAACAGACACATTACAAATAATAGTAAACCAATATAAAAATGATAAATGAATGCCCTGAGAATTCTACTAGCAGCTAGGAGGAGCACCTAATTCATGGGGAAGGAAGGCTGAAAGAGCATGGTAGTGAGGGAAGGAAGACTTTCTGGAGAAGTCAAGGTGGTTTCAGATGAGTTGACAGTGGCCACTAGGAGTGGTGGTGAGAATGGGGTGGAATGGGATGGATTGGCCATTTTATTTATTAGGCTCTGAAGTGATAGGTGTAGCTTTGCAGAGGCCTACAAGAATGTTTGAGACTTGAAAATAAAAAAAATTATGGCTCTGAAATACAAAGAAAAAGCTTTAAAACTGAAATTAATAAGCATTACATTGAATGTTTAAGGAAGATAATATTATTCAAGTTTAGTTAAATTTAGTATTCATAAAATTTAAAATTCAAAAGCTTGTTTGTAGTCCAACTTTACAAACATTCCTAAGTATTTGCAATGATTGCTAAGAAATCATATTGGATCATTCATTAAGTGAGCTACCCAAAGCTAAATAATTTCAAAAGCAAAATTAAGGGCCTTCAAAAGTGTATATGTAGAAATCTATCTATATTGATATGTAGATATGACAGAGACACAGGTGCTTTTCACCTGTGTGTTGGTTGAATTTGACGCAGGATGGAGTTTTAAGAGCAGACTATGCCTAGAACCTATGGAGGTAAAAGAGAGGGGATGGAGAAAAGATGTCCACTTATGTAAAACACAGCCTCCGATCATCCTCAGCCCACAGTCAAATGAGGAAAATAGACAACAAACTCACAAAGAAGGGGAAGTAATTAAAAACAGTTGGAGCTGGTGACTTACTGATGTCCAATCTCTTCGGACACATGAATGTGACAGTTCTTTATTTTCCACGCTTTGGGTTCCTAGCCCCTTTTGGGTTCCTTCTCATTACCTAGGACCTGGTTGCTTTATTTCTCTGCACTTAGGACTCTAGTCCTTGACTCCAGCTTCCTCCCATACCAGTTTTTCATATGTCCCTTGGCTACCCTCTTTGCAATCTGAGGGCTTATCCTGCCCCACACTCAGACTGAATACCAGTTCCTAGGTCTCTAGGCTGAGGATTTTGACAATGGAATGGGAATGGGTATGGATCAGTGATGACTTTTAGGCTTTTAGCTTTGGTAACAGGGCAGAAGTTGGTGCCACCAGCTGAAGAAGTGTGCACAAGAGCAGAAACTGGTCTGGGGATGGTGATGTGATTAGTTTAGGATGAGTTGGATCTGGGCAAAGGTCCCGCAGATGGTTGGGGGTAGAGGTTGGGAGTAGAAGTCATCAACAAAAAGGTAGCAGATTAAATGATGAGGGGAATGAAACTATCCAGAGAGAGTATGCAAAGTGGGAGGAGTGAGGCCACAGAGGCCCTCAGGAACCTCAGCACTGAAGAGAAGGTGGAGGCAGAAGAGCTCATGGGAAAAATCAGAGAAAAATCAGAGCAAACCAGAGAAGAGCAGTGTCACAGACATTGAGGAATGAAAAGGACATGATTAAAAGTGTTGAGAGAAGCAGAGAGGTCTGAAAACACAAGAATCAAAACTATCTATTAGACATAAAAACTAGAAAGAAACTGGGGATTTAGCTAGAATGTTATAGCATCTTGGTTGGATGGTGAGGATGGAGGACAGAAGTATTGGTGATGAATTGATGTCACTGAACATGGACTACTTTTCCAAGAAATTTGGGAATAGAGAGTGGAGGAAGGCAGTTAGACTGTAGCTACCAGGGAATAAGGCATCAGAGGAAGTTCTCTCACATGTGAGGATCTTGAGCACATATATGTGAGAATAGTGAAAGGAAAGCTGAAGATACATCAGTGAGATTCTTGAAGGTAAACTTAATTAAAGGGAGAACTTTGTTTTGATCATTGCAATACCCGCCCCCCGCCCCCCCAGCACCTGGCACATAGCAGACAGTCTATTCCTATTTGTCAAATGTGTAGTTATGTCACTTAGAAACTGTAACAGAATGCTGAAAAAAACAGTGGGTTTCATATTCTTTCCAAAGCAGGGTCCTGCAGTAGGTCATTCAGGAGTGATGTGGAGGCTCCACAAATTTTCCCAAGAACCCAGGCTCCTCTTCCATCTGCCACTCATCCCTAGCATGTGCTTGTCATCTGGTGATCTTGAGATGTCTGCTCTACCTCTCTCAGCACATCAGTGTTCCAAGCAGTGTTCCAGTGTTCCTCCTTCAAATGGTGTTCCCCAGAAGCCCCACTTCGTGACTTTTCCTGACACCATATTGGTCCAGTTTTGTCACATGATCACCCCATATACAAGGGAGGCTGGGCAATGTAGTTTTTTTAAGCTAGGCATTATCACCATTAGCAAAATCAGATAGACCTACATATTAGGAAATGTAGAAAGAAGTCCAGCTCTATGGAAGAGAAGCAAGAGAGAAGGCTAGAGGGGGAGCCATGTACCAGTTCATGAGAGGCCATGTGTGTATAGCACTGATACTGACTCTTTCTCCTGGAGGCAGTAGGGAGCTATATAAGATCTTTGAGCAGGAGAGGTGACATGGTTGGATTGGCCTGTTAAGTAACTCAGGTTACAGTTTGGGGAATGCATTGGAAGGAAGGAATCTAGAAGTTAGGGTCCATCAGGAAGGCTATTCTGATGAAGTGTTCTGGGAGAGAGGCATGGAGAACATGGGCAAAGGCAGTCCTAGTGAGGAAGAGAAAAAGGATAGGAGGGAGTATTTATTTAGTATTCATTTATTCAGCTTTTTACTTATTTTTGCTTGTAAATAGCCTCTATTTTTAAAACTTTCTATTACAGAAATAAGCACAAAAGTTGACTAATATCATGAACTCCCATTTATCTGTCACAGCTTCAGCTATTTTCAACATTTGGCTGTTATTATAATCTGTTCCTCACTTTTTTTTCCCCGATATCTTTTTTTTTTTATTCTGAGAGAGAGAGAGAGAGAGAGAGAGAGAGAGAGAGAGAGAGAGAGAGAGAGAAGGCGCAGAAGGGGCAGAGAGAGAGAGAGAGAGAGAGAGAGAGAATCCCAAGCAGGTTTCACACCAACAGCACAGAGCCCCATGCAGGGCTTGAACCCATGAACCATGAGATGATGACCTGAGCCGAAATCAAGAGTTGGACACTCAACCACCTGAAGCACCCAGGAGCCCCTCCCTGAAATCTTTTAAAGCAAATCACAGGCAACATATCATTTCACCCTTAGATACTTCCATATGTATCTCTAACAGATGAAAACTTACTTGTTTTAACAAAACCACAATTCTGTGATCATACCCAACAAAACAATAATTCCTTAATATTATCTAATACCCAATCATGTTCACTTTCCCTCTGATTGTTGCAGTTGGTTTATTAGGTTCAGAATCAAAATAAGGTGCACACATGACATTTTATTGCTGTATATCTTAGAGATCTCCTTTCATCTCTAATAGATCTTATTGGATGTACTTAGGAGGTGAATCAACAGGAGTTGGTGATAACTTGCCACTGGCATACATTTTTACCTGCTGGTTTCCTCACTGCCTACTGTTCTCAGCCCCACCCTCCCATGGAATGAAAACAGGAATTAAAGTGCTTTGCCCAGCGTATGCTGAAACTATTTTCAAGGAGTTTGAAAGAAGTCCTGGCAAGACCAATAGCTAGGCTCAGTGTGAAGGTTAAGGAGAGAAGATGCTTCTCAGTGGTGTAGTTTCAGTGGTAGCTTTGCTGCTACTTCCTCTGGTAAATTGTTCTCCTGTCTGCTTTGTAGCTCTCAGAACAAAACCTTTCATTTTCCAGCTAGAAAATGAGCTAGAAATGCTGGTGTTCCATGAGTGTGCCTATATTTATTCTCCAGTATCCAGGTCAGAGAGAATGCGAGGGCCCCTGCACCTACAGCAGGGAGAAGGGAGGGCAGGACCACTGCTTGAAATGGGAGGCTAGACTGCTCACACCCTAATTCCACCTGCTTCTCAGCTATGCCGTGGCTGAATCAGCCCACCCATCATTTAGGAGAACCACTTTGGCACATAAAAAGCTGAGGCTTGTGGCTTGTGGTCCACAGATATTTGAGTCAGATATTACACATTGATTTTGTTAAAAATGCAAAGCCCCTGCAGACCTACTTAAGATGCACTTTGAAAACCACCATCTTAAAACTTAGAATTCATTCCTAAAAGACACAGGATCAGTGGTTCAATCAGTTCTGAAACTATAAAGAATGAAGCCATTCACTCAGGACTAGAACTTGGTTCCAGGAAAATGAATTTTTCAAATTGGGCTCAGGTTTGGAGCCAGCAAACTTGTGGGCGTCCACATTCCCCATATAGATGGAAAGTGGTGAATAGTTTTGTGTTGTCACATGGGCCTGGGATCACCAGAACACCGCCATCAACTAGATAATCTGCAAGGAAACTTTTCAAAGCTACAGCAGCAGCTTTAAAAGCAGGATGACATAACTAGCCAAATCTTCCATATAAGAAAATAGTGTTGAACAGAGGAAGAGTCACAGCCTACTCGAAAGGCCACAAAGGGAGCAGAGACGTGAACAGTGCGGAAGCCTGAGAGTATCTGCAGAGCCCAAGGTACACAGATGGGCACCTCTGCGCACAGCCTTCCCTTACGGTCCGGCAGCTGTGCTGTTTTCCTTCCTCCAGGAGGCCTGTTTGATGTTGCTAAACCAGCCATCAGAATCGCTTTGGCATATTTAATGTCACGGTGAAACTATTTGTGATTGGCTAGCTCAGCGGCATCACTCGGAATTGATTTTTCTCAATTAGATAAAACAAGTTTGCTTTTGAAAGTAATTTAGCAGAAGAGGTCCTGTGATGAAAAAAAGGGAGGAAATGTTTTTCAAGCATACAGGAGATCGGATAGCACCCATGTGGATACGTATAACCTATACATCTATATGTATACACACCTACTATAAACTTTTTATATTTTTTTTTCCTATCAATCCTAGCTTCCCACACTCCTGGACAGCAGTTCTCCAGGTATCAATCTGAGATCCTGGGGAAGAATATTATCTGTTATGTCATCAAGAATTCAAGAGGTAAGTAGCCTGATGATACTAATGATAATTTTATTATATCTTTCCACCATTTTACCACACTTACTATATCAGACAACTTAATTTTACCTTAGATCTGTTCAAGGAGAAGTACTGTTTGAACTTTCCATCTAGTAATTTCAAAGCACCTGTTCATATCCTAAATTATCTGTGCTCCTAGGTTGGAGGTAAAAAGAAGGGAACCATGGTTCTGATTTCACACCTAGGAAGAAATGGCACCTTGTTTTGTGTGGCAGATTATCAGTGGATTTGCATTGAATCTAATTCCTTCCAGTATTGATGTGGTTCATCCTCTTATGCTTTTACAATTCACCTAAAATCTATACTGCTAAGAGCAACAACATATACTTACAGAGTGCTTACAGGCACTATTTTAAAGTGTCTTAAATATATTGGCTCGTTCCATCATAAAATAATTGACATTTTTGTGAAAGAAGTGCATGTTTTAATTAACATCTGTTTGCCCAAGCATTTTCCATATAGGAATTGATTCTCCACTCAATAGATGAAAACTACTGGGGGCATAATAATGAAGAGACAAGTATGATCACTACCCTGTGAAACATGCAATCTAATGGGGAAGAGCAACGTAAAATAAACGGTTACCTTCAAGTGTGATTATGAAAGGGAGGCAAAAGCTGAAGTATGATTTTCGCCAAACATTTCTGCCTTCCAGTATTTCTCAGCTGACTTGGGCTTAGCCAACCTGGAAAATTGCATTGCGGAATCTGTCTGCATAAAACTAAGTTCATCCTGAGCAGGGTGTGAGTGCTGCTATGAGGGAAAGTTAGAGAAAGGTCCATTGTACTGATGGCCACCTGTTCTAGTGGGAGTCTCTGACATTCTTTTCTTCATAAGCATTTAAAAAATTCTTAGCAGTATAACAGGGTAGAAAATGGTAAAGAATGTGAAAAAAGTTCCCAAAACATATCAACACTCCTCATTCCGTGTGGGAGTCCCAGAAGTCTTCTTGCCTGTCTAGATAGCAAGTGTAAGCATTTTTGAACTGGGTTGCAGCAGATGGCTCAGTTTATATTAACTGATACTAGACCATTTGACCCCAGAACAGCCCCTTCATCTCCAAGTGCTTTGATTAAATGAGCAACATAATAATGATAATAACCTCTTTCAAGACTTATCATAAGACTTACTGTTGTCGAAGCAATTTGAGATTCCAACTTTATTATTGAAGCCTAGACTGTGATTATAGGCATGACTCACAGTGTGGATTCTACACAGCACTCAACAGTTTCAGAGGGCAAGTGTTGGCATGTGGACAAAGACAGGGATGGCAGGTAAACATCACTTACTGAAGTAGGGGGAACTGTTTTAAGTCTCCTGTGATTTGAATCCTAATGTTTTCTTTTTTTTTTTTAATTCCCAAGTGCCTTTGGAAATTAGTAGTAAGTGTGTTTGGGGAATAAAAGCAGCATTGTTTTTATTTTGTATTTTCCCCTAAACCAAAGCCAGGTGGCATATGGAACCTGAGACTCTGACCACTCTGGCAACCCTCAACTTAGTTCTTAGCATTACAGATCTACCTTCAGAGGATGAGTCCAGCAAGGACCACAGGTACCCACAAGGAGAGGAGAAGACCACCAGCCTGTTCTTAGTCTGGTGCAGAATTTACAACGTGTTTTTCCAAGAATGGAGACTTTGTTCTATATTTGCTTGCATCTTAAGTCACACACACACACACACAGAAACTACAAACTACACATTTCAGGGAAATAGAAGAATTCACCTTTGATAAAATTAAGCTAATAAGAAGGTAATTTTCCAAATATAAGAAACTAAATTCTAAACTACTTAGCCAAAGAAATTTGCTGTGATCTTGCTTTTTTAGGACGGAACCATTCCTTTATCATTTCATTTCCATTTTTTTCCAGTATCCCCATCTTGAGGGGTAACAGAATCCAAGAACTGGCTTGTAAAGAAATATTCTCTACATTTATCCAAGGACATATTACCAAGGAATTCAGATAAAGGGTACTGGAAAAAAGAAGTGATAGGAAAATACATTGGAATTCACTCTTTGATTTTCTTTGAGCCTCATCCTAGTTTCCTTTTAGGCCCTGAGTAGATGGAAGAAGGTTTTTATTTCACAGCTAGAGTAAGAATTGCTGAGAATATGTATGTTTTCTTTTCAATATGAAAGTTAAACGCATATGTGGAGGTCTCCCCAAACTTTGCAGGTCTGGCATCACAGTGATGATGATTCTAACTGCCTTAAAATAACCCGAAGCATTTGCCTTGCCTTAGTTCGTTCATCAACCGAGTGTTCAAGACTTGCTGTGGGTGACCAGGCCTCTCATGCAGGCTGGGGGTCCAGAGACCTTCACACAGCTGATGAGCATCCTGTCTGACCTCTTGTGTGGCTATCCAGAGGGAGGAGGCTCTCGAGTGTTCTCCTTCAACTGGTATGAAGACAATAACTATAAGGCTTTCCTAGGGATTGACTCCACAAGGAAAGATCCTGTCTATTCTTATGACAAAAGAACAAGTAAGTTTTCTGAGTCATGTGTATGTAAAATGGCATCTGATGTTGGTTAAGCTGATGGTTTAACACTTCCAGGGAACCCCAGTCCTGGGGTTAAGTTGGTTTTGTTAAGGGGCCCCAGGCAAAGAATCTTCTTCCAGAAAGTCCATTTCCCCTTGGAGGAAAGGGGCAATGCTCATAAAAACATTTTGGATATGAGCCATGGAAAAAACTGAGACCCACTTGGAAGGGGAACAGAGGGGACATTTTCCACTGATCTGACTGAACTAGGGTTAAGTTCTGAAGAAGGGAAGAAAGATAAATGAGGAGGCAACCCAGAGTTACAAGCAAAGCTCGGGTCAGAAGGGCCCTGGCAAGTAAACACGGCTGCAGGGTGTTTTTACAAACACAGTGCAGTGAAATTCTGTGTGTGCAGTACTGAGTTACGTTTCAAATGGCAGGTCCCTGGCAAGCCATCTTTCCCGTCTTTTATTATTTTGGGTGGGGGAGGCTTCTGTGGGGTACGGGAGGGTGGAGTGGGGAAGAAATACAACCGGGTGACCTTTTAGTTAAAAATTGAAAAGAGGCAGCAAGGCACGCACCAGAAGTAGCTGTGCCCTAAGATAGCCCACACGACAAATTAAGCAGCTATGTGGAGGGAAATTATTGAGACTAGAGCTGAGATTCCAAGGGGAGGCTTTGTTTGGCTTCTTGTCCCTTGCATGTGAGAATGGCATCTGTTCCTTGCTATAATCCCAGGCAGGCTTCTCAGCCTCCTTCTAAAGCAGAATAAACCACAGGGCAAACCCCATCCTTTGTTTCTCTGATGAGGCCCTTATTGAGATGCACTGTGGCATTTTGTTACTTACTAATGATGAGCTTGTTATTGGTGGGGTACAGCCTATTAATTTAGGTTATTTGTCAAATCCTCCAGCATAGAGTTGAATGAGACATGTGATTTGAACACACTAATGACTATGTTTAGCTCTGAGCAACTGGAGTTTTTTTTAAATCTGTCCCTTCTCTCCTGGCAGCGACCTTTTGTAATGCATTGATCCAGAGCCTGGAGTCAAACCCTCTCACCAAAATAGCCTGGAGGGCAGCAAAACCTTTGCTGATGGGAAAAATCCTCTTTACTCCAGATTCTCCTGCAGCTCGCAGAATACTGCAGAATGTAAGGTCCCAGCTGGTCTTGCCCTTTCTACCTTGGACCTCCCAGAAGAATGAGAGAGTGAGGAAGAGCATGCGCGCCTGTGTACGTGCACACAGGCAAATGCACACAGGCACTCAAGTACTCATATTCCTCTGGTAGCTAGCCTTATGTTTGTTTTTTGCTTAGTGGAGTCTTGGGTTCCTCCCCCATCCACAGTCATCATTGGAATGCTTTGTGCCAGAGTCACTGGCTGGGTCCTCCCTTTTCTACAAAACCTACAATGAGGTTTTCTTCCCCAGAGCCTGAATTTTATCTAATGGAAGGGCTCACTGTTCTCTGAACCCTGGCTACCCAGGAACAAAGGGAAGAAGGGAGGAAGAACATATCCTCTGAGGGAGTCCAAATCTAGCTTTAATGAGGTTCTGAGACAATAGCATCATCAATATTACATGTATCTCTGAGGTATTAAGAAACAGATTCTGTCATTGTGGAGGCTGGGAAGTAGCATATTTTTTCTGGGAAATATCAGTAGACTGAGAAAATAAAGACGCTTCCTTGAAATCCTTTCTCAAAGACTGAGGGTTTGTGACAGGAGCAGGGAAAGTAGAATAAAAAGTTCTCTCTCACTTTTTTCCTCTCTGTTCTTGTCTCTGGTTTTAGGCCAACTCAACTTTTGAGGAGCTGGAGCGCCTTAGGAAGTTGGTCAAAGCTTGGGAAGAAGTAGGCCCCCAGATCTGGTACTTCTTTGACAAGAGCACACAGATGACCATGATTAGAGTACGTGTGGCAGGGGGAGGGGAGGAGAAGGGCCAAGAAAGTTCCATAAATTTCCTTTTCTCAGTAAGGGTTGATCTACTGGAGTTGGATCGAAATATAACAAGCATGGGCCAAAGGCACTAGTTCTGGAGTCACTGACTTTGGGTGGGAAATGTTTCTTAAAATCTGAGGGAAATGGTGCAGACTGCCACAATATCAGTGGCTTCCTGAAGTTTCTTGCTTTTATAGATTCACTTGAGGGCCTCAGATTCAAAGGATCATCTCCCCAAGGGCCCAGCTCTGTAACTGCAAAGGTGGTTGTGTATGTCTGTCTGCTGTCGTTACCAACTTTGCAAAGCCAGGAGACCAGAGTCTTCTATAGCAGGGATAATTAAAAGAGAACAACAGCAACAAAAACAACAAAAACAACAACAACAACAACAAAAAGAAAGCTTCCAATATACCATTTTCCCTGTCATTCTTCCCAACCCCCAACATACACATTTTTCTTCTATACAGACCTGTGTATTTAAGGGAAATTGGATATAGATAGGTATGCCTTATCGTGGAATGAAACCCACTAGCTTTTTAGGGAGGTTTAAAGTCTATCCCTATTCATTAAAAATTGGAAATGGCCTGAAACAAGGCCAGAGATCCTATGGAATCTTTAAGTAATATAATAATAATGTAATAACATTGCTTCCTCCCAAGGACACCCTGCAGAACCCAACAGTGAAAGACTTCTTGAATAGTCAGCTTGATGAGGAAGGTATTACTGTAGAAACTGTGCTGAACTTCCTGTATAAGGGTCCTCAAGAGAATCAGGCTGATGACGTGGCCAACTTTGACTGGAGGGATGTATTTAACATCACTGATCGCACCCTACGCCAGGCTAGTAGATATCTGGAGGTAAGGCATTTCATTTTCCCCATTGATGAACCAGGAATTCTCACAGTTCCCAAACAGAGATGGATCCTGTTCTCTAATAGCTTATGCACACTTGAAACAGTTCCCTTTTTACATCTCCTACCTCCTGATGGCTCCCTGACTCCACCCTGGCTGCTCCTCCTCCCTTGTAGCCTATACCATAGTTGTGCTTGTCCTCAGCCCTCTCTTGTCTGCCATAGCTTTGGTCATCATTGGCCTCAAGTTCTGAGGTCCCACTGCTTTGTAGAAACTCTCACCCCCAGGTTCTACAGGCACATCAGACTCAATATATCCCAAAACAGATTTTCCTCCTTTAAAATCTGTCCTCCTCTAGCATTTCCTACCCTGATCCCTGTCCTCAGCGTTATTCCTTTTTTTTTCTTACAATAGGAATGATTTTCATTTTTTTCCTTCTATAATTAATTAGTTTATTTTTTTTTAATTTACATCCAAGGTAGTTAACATATAGCGTAATAATGATTTCAGGAGTAGAATTTAGTGACTCATCACTTACATGTAACACCCAGTGCTTCTCCCAACAAGTGCCTTCCTTTATGCCCCTTGCCCATTTAGCCCATCCCCCCACCCAACACCCCTCCAGCAACCCTCAGTTTGTTCTCTGTATTTAAAAGTCTCTTATGGTTTGTCCCCTTCACTGTTTTTATCTTATTTTTGCTTCCCTTCCCTTATATTCATCTGTTTTGTATCTTAAATTCCACATATGATTGAAGTCGTATGATATTTGTCTTTCTGTGACTAATTTCACTTAGCATAATACACTCTAGTTCCATCCATGTTGTTGCAAATGGCAAGATTTCATTCTTTTTAATCACTGAGTAATACTCCATTGTATATATATACACCACATCTTCTTTATCCATTCATCCGTCAGTGGACATTTGGGCTCTTTTCATACTTTGGTTATTGTCAATAGTGCTGCTATAAACATTGGGGTTCATGTGCCCTTCGAAACAGCACTCCTATATTCTTTGGGTAAATACCTAGTACTGCAATTGCTGGGTTGTAAGGTATTTCTATTTTTAATTTTTTGAGGAACCTCCATACTGTTTTCCGGAGTGGCTGCACCAGTTTGCATTCCCACCAGCAGTGCAAGAGGGTTCCCTCTTTTCTCCGCATCTTTGCCAACCTCTGTCATTGCCTGAGTTGTTAAGTGTAGCCATTCTGACAGGTGTGAGGTGGTATCTCATTGTGGTTTTGATCTGTATTTCTCTTGATGATGAGTGATATTGAGCATCTTTTCATGTGTCTGTTAGCCATATGGATGTCTTCTTGGAGCTCAGCACTGTTCCTAATTCTCAAGCCAGAGATTTTAGGGTCATCCTTTTTACCTTCTTCACATTTGACCCAACAGCTATTATTTACTGGGTGTTTCTTTGTGCCAAGCACGTGCTTTTATACATATTAGCTCATTTAGTCCTCACAAGAGCTCCACAAAGTGTGCACTATAATCATTCTTATTTTACAGATGCAGAAGCTGAGGCTTAAAGAGGCTAAATAAGATCTCCTCCTGTAGCTGTTATGTATAGCAGATAAGATCCAGATCTGGGTGTGTCTGAATTCAGAGCCTGCCCTACTGACCCCTCCACTGCCTCTGTCATGTCCAGTCACCGAGGATAATTGCGCACCCAATTCTAACACATGATGCGTTTTCCCATACCACCAAGAAATTCCTCAACACCAGCTGGATGTCCTGCATTTCAACTCAATTCTGACACTGCCTGGAGTTAGCATCAGATCCCACAGGTTAAGGGCTCAGTCCCATGACACTGGCCCCCACCCCTATTTCAGACACCACCCTCACTTCTGCCCACAAGTTTAGATCACAGGTTCCCATGAATCCTTCTTGGATTCAGTTAATTTGTTAGAGCAGCCCACAGAATTCAGAAACATTTTACTCATTAGATCACTGGTTTATTATAAAAGAATATAACTCAGGAACAGCCAAGTGGAAGAGATACATAGGGCAAGGGAAAGGGTGTGGAGCTTAAGTGTCCTCTCTGGGCACACCATTCTCTCCAAATCTCCACATGTTCACCAATTCAGAAGTTCACCAAACCCCATCCTTTTAAGTTTTTATGGAGGTTTTATTACTTAGGCATGATTGATTAAACCATGGCCATTAGTGATTGAATTCCGTTTCCAGCCCACTTCTCTCCCTCCCCTCCTACCCTCTGATCACATGATTAGCTCCTCTGGAAACCAGTCCTCATCCTTAGGTGAGGTATAAAAGTCACCTTATGAACGTAACAAAACACACCTTAATGGTGCTCTTCACTTAGGAAATTCTAAGGGTTTTAGGAGCTCTGTACCAGAAACAGACAAAGACCAAATACATATATCTTATTATATGTCATGGCATCACACTGAGCTTTATCTATCTCCTAAATATCTCTCAACTTCACCTCTTGCTTTTTAGGCTCTGAGTTCTGGAGGCATTATCATCTCTCTACCAGCCTGTTCCAGTAGCTTCTTCCCTGGGTTCCAGGGTCCAGTCTCTGTTGGATCAGGCATTTCTCCAGAGTTACATCCCAAACACACATCTGCCGGCATCACTCTCATGCTTAAAATTTCACTGACTCAGTCCCCAGGGAACAGAAATCCCTTCCACACCTGCCACAGCCCACCTTCCCAGTCATTGCTTGCTCACACATCTTCTGCTCTTCTCCACTGGCCCTTTTGCCACCCTCAGACATACGCTGAATACTCAGGATTTACTGTGTGCAAATGCTGCCATTTATTAGAGCTTTTTTGCCTAAACAGAAAAAGATAATTTTTTGGACATAACCTGGAAGTTCAGGGGCTCTAGGGATTGAATGACGCCATGGGATCCTTATGTCTTTCCATCTCACATTGTGCTTGCTTCTCCTCAGCTTCAATCTCAGCTCAGCCCTCTCCATTTGGTGCTGCATCAGCTGCTCACAGCCCTCAGTGATTTTCTTCACCCCCAAAATTCTGCAAAAACAGGGAGTGGCTTTCCTATACCATAAGCATACTCCTGGATAGTTCTCTGATTGGCCTGGCTCTACCTATCCCTGAGTCTCTTGGGGGATTGTGTACTATGATGGGGAGGTCTAGGTCATATGTCCACCATGGAGTAAGGAAAGCAGAGTTAGCTTAATCTGAGTCTCAGGGACTGAGCAGGATTACTGGAAAGTGGAGGAGGCTGTTTCCTCCAAAAGAAGAAACATAAGGCAGAAAAGCCTGAAGTGACTTTTCCTTCCCCATCTGTTGAGCTTCCATTCAGTCATTCTTTGAGAGTCAGCTCTCAGATGTCCCTTCTGCTTCAACATAAATTTTAGCCATTCAGTCCTCTGAGCTTCCTCTACCACCTGTATCCCCATCCCTGCCCACGTCACTACCATCCACCTGCTGTGGTTATAACACAGGCAGGACTCTGGGGGGGGGGGGCAGAGATGGAAGAGAAGAGCTCTATTCTTTTATTCTTGCAGAATGGAGTTCATTGGTTCTCACAGTGTTTTTGTTAGGTACATCAGTAGTAAAGAATACTTCTTTTGTTTGACTTGACATTTGCATGGTGACACAGAGGTCTTAAAGGATTATTTTTTCCATGTAGCTTATGCTTAATGTAGCACCAGGCAACCCAACAGGTACTTAATATATACCAACTGTTTAGATGGATAAAAATTCAGTTTCTAGAACCATATTGCTTGGGTTCAAATCTCTGTTACTTGTGCCTCAGTTTCTGAATCTGTAAAATGGGGATATTAATAGCACTTACCTAATAGGCTTGATATGAGAATTAACTGAGTTAATTCATGCAAAGCACTTGGAACAATTCCTGGAATATAGTAAGCACTTTAATACTAACTTTTTAACAATATACAAACCAACCAAAAATAAGGCTTAGGAAGAGGACTGGTATTAGTGAAATCAGACCCAGCCGCTGAGCTGTTCCTGGTGCCCTTGTAGGGATTTTTGAAGGAGCTGATCACATCCTGTCTCAGCCACCAAGACTTCCAAGAGCCTTGCAGTCCCATTAACCAAGCTAAGTGCTCCTAAGCAAAGGCCATAGTGGCCACAGGCCAGTGGCCTCCCCCAAGTGTTCCTAAGAGTGGTTTTGGTGGAGTCACAAGCCCAGCAGGTGATTATGATGAGGTGTCTGGTCTTCCTGCTGTTGCAGAGGTAGGAGAGAGACGGAAAGCAAGGGGGCGATGAACTGAAAGCGGAAATGTGCAGTGAGGAAGAAACCAATCATTGCAATGGGTCCTGGGATTTTCTGCTTTTGTTCTTGTGCTTCGGGAAGTCTGGAAGAGACTTGGAGAGCCTCCATCTCCCATCCTGATGACTGCTTAAGAGCAGATGGGGATGAGACCTCCCCCCCGGTGGCTCTAAGAGTCTCTTCAGGACAGGAGAGCAAGTATGTTTCTTTACAGGCTATTTAAGACTCAAATGAAGCTCTCCTTTTCAGGAATATGACTTGCACTAAAGAGGTTTAAGAACTTCCTCTTGGGCCACGCTTGTTGTCTACTTCCCTGCATGTTCCAAGAAAGAAAAAAACCATTTCAGGACAATTAAGCAAAAACAGATTTTAAGTGAAAATTATGTTGATCTAGGTCAATGTGGTACTCAGATGTGATATTGAACAATAACACAAGCTGTCAGAACTAGGAGTAAAGACCTTTAAGCCTTTTGTCTTTATAGGAAAAGGGAATGATTTAATTGGTTTTCTCTTCAACTGATAGAAAAGTTGAATCTGCTTCCTTTCTACTTGGAATGAGGCTTTAGTTACTGGAAATTCCATTAAGTAGCCTGGAGAGTTCTCAATCCCCTGGAGCCGCCTTGCCGGGTCACTTCTATGCAATTTTAGGCTACTGCTTGTAGAAACTTCTCAGCTGTCCAGTGAGGACAAATGGGCCTGAATCTCTGCTTCTTATGAGCTAAGTCACTGTGAGAAATTCACTTTACCTGCTAAGGCTCGATTGGCTTATATGTAAAATCCAGATAACACAACAGACTTCAAAGAGTTGATGTCAGGACAAAATGAGAGAAGTGTGCAGAGCAGTCTGTACGTTCATGCCATTGATAGTTTGGCATGTGTATAAATTCTCAACCTTGGGTTCTGGCTGTTAGGTGGGTGTGGTAATGCCCTCCTTTTCAGGCGGCTATGAGGGTGAATGGGAGAGGGCTGGATGCATAATAGAGACGTTCCATGCATGGCAACTCTTCCCCTGAACCACAGACCAGGTAAAGTCTTTCTCAGATTGAAAAACTTTGTGTAAACTTTAATGAGACACTATGAAGCTACTATTTACATTAACCTTAGTGAAATGGCTTAGAATCAAGACGGCCAGATCATTCCTGAAGGCCCAGAAGGATGGCTCTGCCCTGGGCTCCATTTTGTAACTTCTGTGGACAGTGGTCCAGTGGCTCTAGAACTTCTCCTGTCCTCAGAGTACCTGCTCAACAAGACGCTTCTAAAATCTCATTCATTCCATAATCCTCTGATCCCCTGCCCTTAGCAGGGAAAAAGAAAGAAATGAACATAAAGGCAGCCTTCCTAGTGAGAACATGGGCAATGGGCTAGGGAAAGGGGTGAGGGTAGTGTTTGGGGAGCCTCACATCTCAAACATATGGAGAGATTCATTTCTGCAGGCCTTCTGATCACCATCTTCCTCACATTTAAGGAGACTGAAGGCAAATGAGTCTTCACATAGGTAAATCTCTTAAACTGGTATATGTATACTTTATGGTCATAATTTATATGTGTCTTACATATATTTTTTTCTTGAGAAAAACACAATGGAAAAATTAACAAATTATTCCTCTGATTACCCTTTAGTTAAAACAAACATACATACCCCTACCCTTTGATTTCTTTGTTTAGTGAAAGATTAGGCCTGGCACAAATGAGATACTGTTTAGAGTTCACAGTGTATTTAATTTACATAGTATATTTGAATTTCAGGTCTTGAATTTCGCATCAGGAAGCTGAATTCAGCCAAATTTCAATATGAAAATACCTCCAATCAAGGCATAAAATTGTATTTGAACCAGTCAAAGCTACCTTTCCCTAAGTCTTGAGAAAACATGCCCTCATTAACTGGTTTTGCCTCAGATGTCATCACAGTCAGTATATGTGTATAGCTAATATTTGTTTTCTTCATGGTGATTATCTTGCTGATAAATTAGCCATAGTGGGATTTTCTGGACTGCTTTTCCTCTGTACCTTGCATGCTCCTGGCCACATGCCACCACCACCCAACCAGAATGTGCTCAGGGAGTATAGTTTTCAGGCTAGCCTAAGAAAAAATAGGATTAGAAAGATAAAGCCACAGATCACATAATATCTTTAGAGTTAGATATGTAGATATTTGTGGGATATTTCTCCTACTGCTTTCTTCTGTTGATGCGTTGGCTCTAGATATGCACTGGGAAGCTAGAGAGAAATCAGGGGAGAGGTAGAAAGTGCAGAAGTCTATACCATCAGAGCAGTGCTATTTAGAGGGCCATGAACTAGATCATAAGCAGTGACCTTATTCTCTGCCTCTTCAATCTCTCAGAAGCGTAGAATGGGACTGAGGAAGGAGAACGCAGGTGAGAGGTGAGCTGGGGTCATGGGTGAAGGGAAGGGACTTGAATTTGAGGCACTTTTATATGCCATCTCATGTAAGCCTCCTAACTGCCTGCCAGTAGGCACGATTGTTTTCATTTTATATAATTAAAAATGGAGGCTCAAAGAAGTTGACTGACTTGCCTAACAGCGCAGCAGATAAGTGGGGGATCCAGAATTCAAGTCCAGACCTGTCTGGCTCTAATGAGGAAGTTCTTTCTTTTATACTGTGAGGGGCACATTGGTGGGGGGCTCAGTATGTATTGTCTGGATAAATTATATAATGAGTTGAATGAAGACAGCAATTATTTTGTAATACTCTGAATGATAGACATTATTTTGATTGGGACTTTTCTGCTTGGAAATAACTAGATTTAGAGTGGGAAACCAAAATGATTTTAGCTGATTTGGTCATTCATATATTCGCATGCACTGAACTACCTACATCTGAATACAAATGATCCCTGACCCCTAATAGCTCACACTTTATTGGGAGAGATAAAAATGATATTAAATAATGCTATATTAATAGTCTCTCAGAGGACTCCTAGAACAATAATTCAGTCTGATAGAGTAGAAACAAATTGCACAAATCCAAATTCACATGTCACCTATCCTCCAAGAACTGTCAGTTCTTCTCCAAATCATCTCTGAAATCCCTGCTTCCTCTCCTTCTCCACGTATGGCCTCTGTTCAGAGTCTGTATTATCTCTCCTAGCTGGTCCCTGGATCTCCATTCTCTTCTACTGCTTCTACTCAGCTCCCACACTGCCTCCAGTGAGGTCTTTGTTAAAACCAATTTCACCATGACATTCCTGCTGAAAGCTCCTTAGTGACACCTGGTTGCTGTAAAGGTGAAGACATTCCCAGTCTAGCTCCTCCAGGAGTCTTCCGCATTGTATGAGATGGCATGCTGCCCCAGGCCTCCCACCTGGACAGCCAGACTCCTCCCCTCCTTCACCTGCTGGCTCCCCTTCAGGACTCAGCGCCTCTTTTTCAGGCCTTCCTCTACACATGCTATTCCTCCATCGTAGCCCTTGATAATTATTTGTTCATAAGCCTCCCCATCCCCATAGACCTGAGCCCCTTAAGGGCTGAAACTCTGTCTTATTTATCTTTTGATTTCCCACTTTATCTTAGTGGAGCTGCAGTGACATGAAGTAAATGCCCATACATGCCAAATTAAGACTGAAAATACATATATGCTCGGTCTAAAAGATTGAACTTGCTGGCTAAGCAAGGCAGAAAGATACTTTCAGGCAACAGGAAGAGCATAATCACAGCGCAGGGGTGTGGCTGTAGCATCAGGGGAGTAGGTGGGGGTAGGGAGGAGCAGCAGTGTCTGGAGATGAGACTGGAAAGGTCAGCTGGCCTGGCTTCTGAGAGCTTTTACTCTGTAGGTTACAGGATGCTATCTCCAGCACTTATTCACGGCTTCTGTGATTTGGGGCAACAATACTATTCCACCGCCTGAAAAATGAGGGTGATAACCTGAGCTGCAGTTTGGGAAGTGTTTACCAGAGTGGCTGAACTGGCTACTTGTAATCAGAATGTGCTCTGACTGGACAGTGCCTGACTCTGGTGGTTATGAAACACTTTGAATACAGTAACCTCCCGGAGTTGTTGGAATGATTAAACTTGAAAGCTTTGAGAGCTCCAGTCTTCTGCAATTATTATCCAGGTTATTATGTCTTTCCTTGGACCAATCAGGAAGCATTATCTGGTGGCTTTGCCCAGTGTATATCTTTGTGCTCCAACTTGCCTTTTTTGTTTCATTATTTATTTGTTTTAGAAACATTTTTTTTAGCAGCTGTGCATTTCCTGTCCCTTTGTTTTCCAGTCCTAGTGCATTTCCTCACTCTTTGTGGTAGAAGGTTTCAGATGTCTGTCCACAGTGCCCAGTGTGTTAGATAAAATTTATTGTAGTGCCTTTGGCCTCTCTGTCTCACCATCCCAACCAACTTGAGCAGCCCAAAGCTATTTTATTTGGTGGCTTTTTCCACGTGGTGGGAAATGAATGTTAAGTGTTAGAGTCTAGAGCTGCCAGGAAAGTCATTCTGGGATGTTTGCCCACATCCATTGGCACTTTTCAAAAGGAACCCCAGGTGTCCACATTAACACCAGCAGGACCACCTCAGGCCTCCATTGGCATTCATCAGCTGCTTTGTTCTCAGCCTTAGTACGGAAGTTAAAGATGTAAGAGGCAGGACCACAGAGCCTACATCTCTAAGGGTGCAGCCTCTCCCTTATCCCTGGACACATCCTGGGTGTATTAGTCAGAATATGTCCACACAGGGTGCCATTCCCCTGTGATTATCAAGTTCAAACAAAAAGAGAGATTCTTTCTTTGCCTCCACTGGGCCACGCTTCCACTTGGTATATAATTTAATTCATCTATTACTTAATGTGTTTGAATTTGGCGTCTGGCAGGTCAGAGTTGAAGAAGGAAGCCTGCTGCTACTGCAGCTTCTCCTCCCAAGATGGTGTTTGATTTAGCAGAGTAAACAAATGACTGCATTCTCTAGGGCTCTTGAGCACAGCTGCCTGCCGTGGAGAGAGCTTGGACCTCTTCCGCTAGGGTGAACTCTGCTTCCTGGGGAGTATCAGCAAAACAACCAACGAGGAAATGTAGGGCTTGTGCGGACTTCAAGTGCTGGTCACCTTGCCACCGGGGTCTGGCTACAGCAGTTGGGAAATGAAAGGAACGAGGAAGCCTTTTCTCTCGTCCTACTGCCCTTGGCTGTCACAGGGCATTGTAATGGTTCTCTTTCAGATTCTGAACTCTGGTTGCAAAATTTGCCTGGAATCATCAGCCTCTGAGGCCATAAGACACAGACTTTTTATTCACAGAAGATGTCCTTTGAATTTTTTTCCCATTAGCGATTCTATCTTTATGTTGAGACCCTTAAACTGGCCAATTCTTACCTACCTACAGTATTCTTCCCTAATGTCCATGACCATACAGTTTCTCTCTGTGTAGAATCAGATAGCTTTTCTAGATAGACTCCAGGGCCTCAGCCTTGTTAGAGCCTACTATGCTTTCACTTATAAGCTAATCAGACCAGACCAAATATGCCAAAATCCATGACCCTAGCTATGAGTTTAGTCATTCATCTTTGCCTCCCAAACACACTCATGCACACACTCACATAAGTGTACATGCCCATTATCCGAGATTTTAACTTCAGGGACAAGAGCAAGTACCAAGAGATAATGAGGCCACTTGCTCTAAGGCAGGTGACCTCCCCATGAGAATACAAGGGTACATCATGAGTCATATCTCAGAGGATGACCCAGGAACTTCTGACTTACGTCCAAAACAGCTTCCACAATTACTGTGCCTTTACTTGAGGGAGATTTGGGGAGGATGACGTTCTGGATTATCTTCATAAGACCTTCCTCTGGGTGGAGTTGTCTGACTTTCATTGAATGGCCAATGAGCAGCTAGTGAACACTAGTGATTTAGGACACACCCCCACCCATATCCCCATTGCCCAGGAGGGACACAGGCTTTGGCTTCAGTCTATAGTATTGTTCCAACCAGATACAATGCTGTAGATCAGCTTGGGTTGGGTTGTGTTCCCAGCCATATTATTGAAAGAAAATAGCTGCCCTCCTTCCTGGACAGACATCTGTCACAAATGAAGGGCAACTTGGCAGGGGCTTAAAAGCTGTTAGACTTTGTTGACTTTTAAAATATTTTGCAAAAACAGTAATAAAAGTGGTATTTATCAAATTCTCCTTATTTGTGAGACCATTTAGTGTCCTCCGTGGTTAAAATATAGGCTCATTCCATGTACGTCAATCATTTGCCAATAAAGTGGTTTAAAAAAAAAATAGGCTCACTCCAGAGCAATTTTGCCTCGTTATGCCTCATATATGAGCTTGGAATGATAATTGTAACTGACCTCATGATGTGGTTGTAAGGATTCAAGGGTTAATATGAGTAAAGCCGTTGGGCCAGCTTGGGTATGTAGTAAGCCTTCAGTAAGCATCAGCTTTTATTCTTGCCAGGAGGCACTGGCTGGCCCTTCCCAAACACTGTCATGTGACCCTTAAAACACACCTATGAGGGGTAGGGTGTATCTCAATTTTGCCAATAGGGAAACACAGACCATACAATCAGAAAACAGCAGAATGGGGATGGCATTCAAGGCTGTTTGTCTCTTAAACACTATGCCATATCACTTTCCAAGATGGGGAAAATAGCTGTGAAAATGGGTCAGATGTTTCAGGATAGAAATGAGTGTTTGAGAACCTATTAAGTTTTGTTTTTCCACAGAGTATCAGGGTACCAATCTAGGGGGAGGCAGCAGGAAACATGACTGTGAATCAGCTGCCTGATAAAACAGCCAGGATGGAGCCCACGTCATTGTGGGTCTCAACAATGTCACTGAAAACATCAGCTGCTTATTCCAGTATGGATTTCCCTTTAAGACATGAAAGGAGAGTTCAAAGAGAATGAGCTAGATGGCTCAGAAAATCACATTATTAAAATATATTTGTTTTTATTAGCTTTTTTGCTTCAGTGAGAGTTACACTCTCATTAACATTATACCAAAAACTCACTTTTCACTAATTACTCCTAGTTTATCCTCTGAATCCAGGGTGCACAGGATTATGTTCAAAATACAGTAGTAAAGCTATATTTCTTACAGCATTCAAGATGTCTAAATTTAAATCAATTCAATTCAGTAAACACTTACTGCGTCCTTTTCACGAGAAAACACTCTTCCAGAGACCACAGTGAACAAGAATGGCCCTTGACCTCTGATAACTTACTGTCTCTAGAGCTTTGATGACCAAAGCAATAACCTGTGGCAACATGTGGCTAAATTTTAATTAAAGAAAAAATTCAGTGCCTCAGATGCGCTAGACATTTTCAAGTGCTCAATAGCTTTTTTTGGTTACTGGCCACCATATTGGATAGGGCAGATATAGAACATTTCCACCATGTGGCAAGTTCTGCTGTACAGTGCTGCTCTGCTGGACAGGGGCAAGAGATCCTCCTGTTTGGGAATTCTCTTGCCCTGACTTTGTAGAGTAAGTGTGGCTTACTCTTAGAGGAACGTGTGGAAACAGCACTACCCTTCAGGCTTGATGTTTGAAGACACGGATTCAGATTCTGCTCCTGACCTGTATTGATCTTGGGCAAGGCCCTTTGCCCTTCTGGTGCCAGTTTCCTCTTCAGTAAAGCAAGGACATCAGACCACAAAACCTCTATGACTCCTTCTGTCCAAATGCCCTGTGATACTGTGAGTGAATTTGTAGAATAGTCTGTGTGTCACAGTGTACCACAGCTAAACTATGATGAATTCCATCTCCCAAAATAATTTTTTCATCTTAGAAATTTAATTTCAAATTCACCTTAATTGTCAATACTAAAATTCTATATACGCAGACCTAAACTTGCTAAACTGATTTATTTATTAATTTATTTTTATTGTTTTTTTAAAGATTTTTTTAAGTCATCTCTATACCCAACATGGGGCTCAAACTTATGACCCCAAGATCAAATAGTTGTATGCTCTACCAACTGAGCCAGCCAGATGCCACCCAAACTGATTTTTTTTAATAAGATTATTTTATTACATTTTTATTGGACAGGGTCTCCCCAGAGGAAACTTAAATGTGTTTCTTTTTCTTTCCTTTTTTAATGTACTCTAGCAGTTTAGTTTTGATGCTCCTTGCCCAAGCAGGTTGTCAGTTCTCTGTCCCCGTAGGGTGCTTTTAAGTACTGACCAGGGCTAGGAGTCACACCCTTGGTCTTAGACTGTGGTGAAAATCTATATTCCCCACCCCCCCCCCAAAAAAAAAGAAAATCATAAAATACCAAACCCTGTGTTAGTTCCATCCAGAAAAAATAAACACATGTTTAGGACTTTCAGTGTCATGAGGTACTAAGTCCTTTAGGGCTATGCTGGGCAATGCCTGTTTGCAAAAGAATAGCTGGGTCAAGAAAATTTCCTATTTTTTTAATTCTGTGATATATGACTATACTTGTGTGTGTGTTTTTTTTTTTAACGTGTTACTTGTTTTTGAGAGAGAGTGCATAAGCAGGGGAGGGGCAGAGAGAGAGGGGGGAGCAGAGGATCCGAAGCAGGCTCCAGGCTCTGTGCTGACAGCAGTGAGCCCATGTGGGGCTCAAACTCACGAACCATGAGATCATGACCTGAACCGAAGTTGGACGCTCAATTGACTGAGTCACCCAGGCACCCCACTTGTATTTTAAAAAGAAATTCCACTTCCATTTAAGATAACTTAGTATGGTGTCACTTAAGCCTTGGCCCTCTATATTTTCTCATTACCGGTGTTCCTCTTTCCCATATCATCTGGAAAGCTAACAGTTTCTTTTGTTTCCTTTCTTTTTATCTAGAAGGCTGAGAACATTACATGGGACCTGCTCCCAGGATGTGGAGCCTGAGGTGGGACAGTTTAGTTCAGAAGGCCCAAAGAGGGTGGGTTTGCAGTACTTTGTTGCTCCGATTCAGTTCCTTGGCCACAGTGAGGCTTCTGGTTGACCCTCTGAGGTTTCCTAAAGGAGACTTAGCAGTGAGGGGTTGGGTGAAGAGTTGGGCTTGCCTACTTCTTACCAGGTCAGCGGGAGCTCAGGTGTCTGATCAGTTCCTTTATGACCTGTCCACCATCCTTGCTTCTCTACTTCAGATATTAGTTGTGGGATCAAGTGAGCTAGAGTTTGATACCTACTCCACCACTTTGGGGAAGTTACTCAACTTCTTGGGACCTAAGTTCCCTGGACTGCAAAGTGAGGATAAATAATAACTGTGCTCTCCTGCTTTACGAGACAGTTGGAAGCGCACAGTTGGGGCAGTGGACCAGGCTATATCCGAGGCTCCTGACATGAGGGGAGGAAGTCTGGGCCTCCTAGACAGTGGGGAGGGAATCCACGGCCAGCCACTTGCTAGCTGTGTGACCTCTGTCAGATCTCCTCCAGTTCTGTTTCTTCTTCAGTAAACTGAGGATTCCAGGTAACTCACAGACTCTGTGTAAGTTTATGTGTTCCTTTAAGCCTCTGTCACAACTGCCTCCTAACCAGTCTTCCTGCTTCCCTTCTTGCCTCACCAGTGACTGAAACACAGTCGGACCCCACACATCATACCCTTGCTTAAAACTTTCCACTGGTTTCTTAACGCCTTTTTAGAGTTTGTCTTGAAGGCCTCTGGTTAGCATGGGAAGCTGCATGTCCTAGGAAACCCTTTGCTGGTTGGTCACACTGCAAGTGCAGTAGGGCAACTGATGTCCCCATCCACTTCCTAGTGCTCACCTGTCACCACTCACCTCTGGCCACTGCCACTTGTCTGCACATTGGAAAGAGCATTCAGCACAATGCTGATGCCCTGGCCCTCCCTTTTGAGGGTGAGTGTCATTGTTTGGAGTGGTGTCTGAGAGTAGGTGTCTATGTAAAGCTCTCCAGTGGTTCTAAACACAGCCAAAGATGGAAACCACTGCTCTGTTCTTGTAGGTCTCCGGACACCCCACATGCTGTTCCCTATGCTGGAACTGACCTTCCCCTTGATTTTTTCTCTTGGCTAATTCCTTATCCTCATCCTACTCAGGAGTTCCTTCCTCCAGGCAGCCCTCCTATACCCCTCCAGGTAGACTTAGCTACTGATGGACTCTCAGACTACCCTGGGCTTGCTTTCATCAGAACCCAGTAATTCTGTATTATGGTTGGTGTACTCCAACCCTCTCTTTATTAGGTCTAGAGCTTCAGAAGAAAGTTTATCTTTCCTCCTTGTATCCCTGGAGCCAGCAGGCTCTGGCACATTACAGGCTCTCGGTAAGTATTCGGTGAACAAATTAATCAAGACAAGGCCATTTGACCTCTCGTGAGTTATATTCTAAGAAACAAACATTGACACAATAACCCTAGTGTATTATAGGAACAAGAAGTTAAGGAAAAATCAGATCCCAGTGTAGTCTAATACCTTAACAAATCTATAAAAGTGAACAAGTCCCAGTGTTCAAATTAAAAGAAATTCTTAGTGCTTTTTTGTGGGTAATGAGTTTTGTCTCTTCCGGGGGAGAAAAAAGACCTATTAGGAAATTCTCCCCCACCCACATTACCTGTCAAAACTGTAACTGGAAATGATTTTCCTGACTAAATCATTTTGGCTCTTTCTTTTCTTTCTTCCTCCTTGTTCTAATCCTTCAGCTGGCCATCATTGTGTGCTTGCAGAGAGGCAGGAAGGTTTGCCACTAGGACTATTTCTCTCTCTCTTTAAAACTCTTTTATCGGCTTGCTTTCTGATCTTCAAAGCAGCCTGTATCCAATGTGACCCCACTCCCTTGCCTCCCCGTGCTGAGGAGTGAGAGCTGTGAGTATTTTTGTCATTTTAAAGGCTTGCATATTTGGACAGCCTTGGACAGCCGAGTAGTGCAGCCCTCACTAAATCTGGAGGGATGAGAGCAAGTCAGCGTTTGTAGGCCCTCTTTACCCACAAATCTAGACACAGTGAAAAATTGACACCAGACCTCACAGTTAAGCAGACAGTAAGTTCATAGATCTCCTTGCGTTTGACCCATCCCTTGGGGCAGCAGCCCTTACCCTCTGCCCTTTTTTGCAGTTGAGACTTTTCTGTTGGTGTTCTTCAAATGCTCTCAACTTTTGTGATTATCTGCAGTGCTTGATCCTGGATAAGTTTGAAAGCTATGATGATGAAATTCAGCTCACTCAACGAGCCCTGTCTCTGCTGGAGGAAAACAGGTTCTGGGCTGGTGTCGTGTTCCCTGACATGTATCCCTGGACCAGTGCCTTGCCACCCCACGTGAAGTACAAGATCCGGATGGACATAGATGTGGTGGAGAAAACCAATAAGATCAAGGACAGGTGATGTTTCAGGCAACCTTGAAGGCCCTACATATCCGCAGGAATGTAAGGGCAAGGAGCATCTCCTCCTAGGGACAGGAGGGTTACTTGGATAGGCACAGAAACACTTTGGCACCAGAGAACTAAGCTAACTAACTAGTTGGCCCTGTTAGTTGGTGGGACCAGGAGAGCTCAGTTACCCTGTCATCACCAACACCCCCCCCCACACCCCACCAACTCAGCACTTGTCCCCAGCTGGCCTTTGTGCAATGTGGAGATGGAAACCTCTAGGGATTGAATTATCTTCACATAGAGATTCTACAAATAAGGTTTCTCCAAAGTCACTGGGAAATTACATTTGAATACAGAGTGAGGGATTGAGACTGGACTGAGGCTAAAAATAAAATTAAGAGGAGATAAGATATTTCATAAAGCACAATGTAGTGTCCTTGAATGAAAGCAATTACAAGTCTTTTTGTGGCTGATATTTGTAACAGATTTAAACTGTGAATTAGAGAATAGAGTCAGATAGTTTGGAAATTTTTATGGGTGAGATTTCAAGAGAATGAGTTCCAAGTCCCCTTGTGCTTATGAAGCGTCAGTGAGCTGTCCATTTCCATTTACGTCCTTTGTCCCTCCCGTTGGTTTCTTTGTAGGTACTGGGATTCTGGTCCCAGAGCCGATCCTGTGGAAGATTTCCGATACATCTGGGGAGGGTTTGCCTATCTGCAGGACATGATCGAACAGGGGATCACAAGGAGTCAGGCGCAGGTTGACGTTCCAGTTGGAATCTATCTCCAGCAGATGCCTTATCCCTGCTTTGTAGATGACTCGTGAGTCACGGGCTCCCAATCTCCCTCCCAGACACACTAATCAGGTTGCTGGGGTGGGATGGGAGTACTCCTCAGGCTTCAGTCTGTTTGGAAAGAAACCCAGAGAGTGGGGCCGGCTTGAAGAGAATAGAGCTCTAACTGAGGAGCTGGGTTCTCCTAGACTCCAGGCAGGGCCAGATGGTCAAATGAAGTGGCAGGGAGAAAAGAGTTGGTGTTGTGGGTGGAAAAGGGAAGGTGAAAATAAAAGCAAGGGAAGTGAGGTTGAGGAAGGGGACAAAGGCTTTTTAAATTTCCACTACGTAGTATGTTTGGTATGTGGAAGAGTTCTGGTCAGAGTGTTTCCCCAATGATTGCCAAATCAGCAAATTGGGACTCTGCATTGCAAGTAGGTCTGGTTCCTAGGAGCCTCAGAATAATGCAGCTCCTTCCTTAATTAACATTCCCATGCTGCATGCTTAATGAGAATGTAGAGGAATGTGTTGGATGAGCTGGAACCCTCCCTTCCTGCCCACCCCTATCCCCACCCCCAGGACTCTACATTTGTTGGCCAATAGCAAGCTAAGCAAGTAGCCTATTATTTACTGAAGGTGTATTTGGGGGATGATAGAGGGACAAAGAGGAAGAGGACACTAGGAGGCCTCATTTACCATGGTGGATGGGGGCAGAAATGCTTCCAGGACAGCAGCAGAGACCTACAATTAGCTTAGGATTCAACTCCTAGAAAAGAAAAAAAAAACTAGCAAGTTCACCATAGTGCACATTGTGTCTGTGGGGTTCAGAGAGGAGACGAACACACACAGCCTGAAAAAAGGAACAGTCAAATTGCTACCTGACAAGACAGTAAGATAAAGCCCAGTATGGGCACAGGAAATGCTCTCTCAGCACCCTAGTCCAATTGGTTCTCCTTCCTCAGCTCAACACAAGACTAAAGAGATAATGATGTCTGTTCTGTAGTCACTATGGTTTCAAATAATAGACGGAGATGGGATGTGGAGCCACGGGCAAAAGCGGGGTTCCACTTTTAGGATCAGAATGGGAGTGGCTGGCAGGGTAGTGGGGTACACAATGAGGAGGCAGTAGGGATTCTGGCCATTTAGAGTGGGAAAGCCCTCTGGTGGCAGGTCCCCAAAGTGCAGGCTTCATGAATTTCTGGTTCTGTCCTTAGGGCCATCTTGAGAAAGAACCCTCCCATACTGGAATTGGGCCCTTCCTTTGACAACCAACAGTTTTCAACAGATAATAGTCTTAAGGGCTTTCCTAGCACATCAAGCGCAGGCAAAATATGTGTAAAGTTCACAATAAAATAATTCCAGAATATCAAATCTATCCTGCTTGCTAGAATGAATATCCATGGAATTATTCCACTGGTACATGGCTGGTGGAGTTAGTGGCTATTGGATTACTGATTGATTTATTGATGGGTCATTTGCCTTCTGAAAGTGTCACACTGGTGGTACTGGTTTTTTTGTGCCTCTTCCTGCTTAATTGGGGTTTGATCCTCTGGGATATATAGTGCTAAGCTGCCTGACCTGTTTGGGGGGCCCAGTTATGGATCTCACCACCAACACCAAGTCCCTTTGTTTGTGGTTAACCTTCTTGGACTTCAGTGTCAGCATGTATCTATTCCAGTCACAACTGCATCAACAGGTTTGTAGTTTTTTCCCACAAGAATTTACAAGGTCTGTACTGTGTAACATACATAGTACAATTTTATTTACACATATTACTTGTAGAGCATTCATCTGGGCTAACCAAAAAGCTACCATCTTGCTCTAAGGAAAAAGTAATTCTTTCGGGGCAAAGTGCAATGCAGTAAAAGATTCATGCCTTTTGAATGCCCAGTGGGGATTTTCTGCCTTTCCCTACATCTGGGCTTTGTTCTCAACACATTCATTTGACAAACATTTAGTCCACCTCTACCAGGTATAGGGCATTCTACTATTCTGCTTCTCTCCTCTTGCTTCAGTTTTATGATCATCCTGAACCGCTGTTTCCCTATCTTCATGGTGCTGGCCTGGATCTACTCTGTCTCCATGACTGTAAAGAGCATCGTCTTGGAGAAGGAGTTGCGACTGAAGGAGACCTTGAAAAATCAGGGTGTCTCCAATGCAGTGATTTGGTCTACCTGGTTCCTGGACAGCTTCTCTATCATGTCAATGAGCATCTTCCTTCTGACCACATTCATCATGGTAAGCCAGATGGAGAAGGTCCAGGAAATCTTGAATAGTTTTGTACTTCCCACCTTTCCTCCTATTAATGAACTCATGCCTACATCAGTCATCTGGCCAGCAAGGATAGCCTGATATGTAGCTGCCCGCCCATTTTAGCCGAAGTGGCCATATGCAGCTGCCTGGTGATTTCAGCCAAGGTGGAAAATACTCAGATAAAATGTCCCCCCAAGGAACCTCTGTATCATACTGTGTTCCCTGCTCCCACTTTCTGCCCAGTGTGCTACAGTCTGCAGAGACTATCTAACCCCATTCCATGGACTATCTGGAGAAGCTGCCATTAGGAGAGCCCAGCACAGAGTGATTGTATGTGCAAAGGGTTCTATCTTTGCAGACACAGAAGAAATGAGTACAAAGAATGTTTTCCTGGGATTACTGCCCTAGCCAGCAGCTGGAGTTGGAATGTGAAGAGCCTTTTCAGTGTATTAGGAGAGAAGGCCTGGACTGTTTAATTACCATCATGGTGACACCATTCATGGCTTGGTCAGAGGACATTCTGCTGCCTGAACAGTCTCCAAGACCACTCTGTTTCGAAGGATGGAATTTAGAGTCTGTCCTTTCTCCATGGTAGGAGTATTTATAGCTGCAGACAGCACACATAGGTCCATCCTCTGCAAGTTTGCAGCTCCCTCACAGGCCAGACTTGGAAATAAAACAGTATTTCATAATATATTCTTATCCTTCATTTGCAGTTCCTCTACAGCAGATGATCTTCTGTACTTGTTAGATGATAACCTCATAAATTTGGGTAGTTTTTTAAAATGTTTATTAGATGGGATTTGGTATAAACTTCAAGCTTGGTGTTATCAAGCTTGTTCTGCCTCCCTAGCATTGTCATATTAAGCGCCCCTCTGCAGTAGGCAACATGTATGCTGAACCATAGATTCTGGCTGTGTCCCATCCCGTGCTGGATCATACTGGTGTCAACCTGATCCAGGAATATTCCATCATATATCCTGTCCATCCAGCAGATATTCAGTTAAACCAAATCCTATCCCTTCTCTTTGCAGTAAAATGTACTAATTCTGAAGGGTTTTGTTTTCAGTGTTGCACTGAGATTCAGTGTGCTCTGTGACCTTAGTCAAACCCAGTGCTAGAGCCCTGTCAAAATTCTGATGTAGAGGTCATTCTGCTCAGGCAACCTCGCTTTAAATTGGTGGCTTTAAATGTGCAGAGTCCTGGAGCTCCACAAAGAGGAGGGGAGAAGCTAAGCTCCTTATCTTCCTCTAGTGGTCCCTTGTTCCTTCCCATCCTTCAGTCTGCTCCTTTTCCCATTTCCAAGGCATTTTGTGTCCTCAGAATTAAAGGAGTCAAAATGCATAAGCGTCAGACTTAGGCAAAATGGATAAACGTGTGTGTTTTCTTGCAATGTCTGAGAAGTGACATTGAGATCTGCCTTCCTAAGAATGGGCATTAAGACTTCAAAGCTTTTAGGACGTGAGGTGAAGAATGTTCACTAAGAGTTTCTTGCACAAAGAGGTTTCTCCTTGTGGGAACCAGAACATTGTTCCAGTGATGACGGAAACAGAGCTTTCCACACCAGAATAGGATTCCTTAGGATGACGCTCCCATCTTTGCCTTGTTCTTCCTTCCCACCTCAACTCTGCAGGAAAGAATCTGGAAGCTGGACAATGGGGCGGGTTCCACTGTTATTCAGGCTATTAGGAACAAAGAAGAACAGTGGTCATTAGAGGAAGCTAAGGCCTGTAAGTCTGTTGGGTCAGCCAAGTAGCTGTCCCCTCTGCCTTGTCAGTGAGAGACTACACAGGTCTGGAAGTTTCTAGGACTTTGCTTTGAGCTGGGGTAAGAAACTGATTTTATTCTTCTGAAAATACCAGCAACCATCTTAAAGTTCTTCCAGCCACAGCCACATGTTCAGCCATGGACTTGCTTTTCCTGAGTTGTGTGATTAAGGAAAAGGACTGCGCTTTCCAGGTGATGTGGGGAGCTCTTTGACACACAAAATCAGGAGCTCTGAGTCCTAATTTTGACTTTCATTTAGAGTTCCTCAGAGTTTTGTTCTAGTTAGGCATAGCCCTCTTCCACCCTCCTTTGCCATTTGTTTTATTCTATTTTTTAATCTGTTCCGTTGTGCCTGGCAGGCACAAGTGTGTGAATGAGGGAGAATCGGTAGCAATAGCAGCTAAGTGGCGCATCTGTGTTCCACTCAACTTCCACACACTCACACATTGCTCATTTTCTCTCTTTCCTATGAGGAATCTGGTGCTTCAGGGCACCACTACCACTTGATCAGAACCCATTCAAGAGATGAACCTATTTGTGCCTTTATGCTCCCGAGAAAAGAACAAGACAATCTATATGTATTTGGAGTTATGTGCAAAGCGTAAAATTCCTCATAGGAGGTCTATAGTAAAGGAGAACTAAGAAAGCCTAATAAGCGTGAACATCTCAGTTTTTCCTATAATGTGGTTGGGCAACAGCTCACTTACTGAAAATTGCTGATTTGGTCCTGATTTCTACATAGCCATTAGTTAATGTTAAAGATACTGAGTATTTGCCCACGGGTTCTATGAAATGTATTTGGATGATATTGTTGGAGGAGGACAATTAATCCACTTCCAAGTGATGTGGATTAATTACTGATATTTTTACCAGTGTGAGTAGTAAATCTCAGAATACACATGATTGAGTCAGCAGGTTAGGCCCCAAGCAAAACATTACAGCTTGTTGGGGGCTCTCCTATCTCCCTTTCTTGTCCCTCATCTCCTCAGTGTATCTTGGAGCTCTTGATGTTCTAAGATCTTCCTCCCCTAGACTTCCTCCTCTAGACTTATTTCTCCCTTCCCATCAAAGATTTGCTTACTTAACATATAATAATTACTCATACTGATAGGCAGCCTGGTGTGTTACCCTCCCAGGGAGAATGACACTCACAGGATTAAAGGAATTCAACACACTGAGTCTCAAATGTGGAAATTTAGGCACCAGTCAAAGATGGTGGAGAGACCACTCTGGAGCAGAGGGCTTCTGAAGGCCCAGAATCGCTGCACAGAGGTTGCCCCCTGAGAGGGATGGTGCCGTGGACATGGGTGGAAATTACTGACTCAGATGGCCTCTTTGGTTTCAGCATGGAAGGATCCTACATTACAGCAATCCATTCATCCTCTTCCTGTTCCTGTTGGCCTTCTCCACTGCTACGATCATGCAGTGCTTCCTGCTCAGCACCTTCTTCTCCAGGGCCAGCCTGGCAGCAGCCTGTAGTGGTGTCATCTACTTCACCCTCTACCTGCCACACATTCTCTGCTTCGCCTGGCAGGACCGAATGACGGCTGATCTGAAGATGGCTGTGGTGAGGGACCTTGGGCTTACTCCTAATATATGATACATTTTCTTTGAGGGGTCTGTAGTGGTCCTGGAAAATGGGCCTGCCCTTTGAGGGGATCCGCTTTGCCTTTTGGCTCAAAGGGAAGTAAGGTTTAAAGACACAGGGGCAAAAGTTGGAGCAGTCTTCACCCTGAACTACCTAACTGTCCCTCTTTACCAAACCCGCCTGATGAGTCTGCCCTGGGAAGCAATCAAAAACCAGTTCAACTCATTGGTCCCTTTATGTGTCCACAAGAGAAGAATGTGGACCATTTCACTCAGTTTTATTTTCAAATCATGTGAAAAGATCCAGAAGGGATGGAGCTAGCCCCCTAACTGTTAGGCCCAGAAAGATGTTTCCATTCTTTAAAAACTTTCGTTTTTCTCCGTAAAAACTTGAATCCGGGTAGCTTACAAGGGTCTTCATCATGGTATACCACTGTGCAGAAAGGGTACAGAAATGAGCCAGTTAAGGGCCAAGCCTTCTTGCCAGTAGAGGATTTTCTTGAAAGATAGACTTCTTAGTTCACAATTCCCAAACTAACGGTACTGCCTTTTTCTCTATCATTTTCAAATGGGCCATTTCCACCCTCTCATTAACCAGGCTCAAACAGTTTTCATGCTCTCTTGGGTGCACTGTTTTGTCTTTGAGAACTTCCCTCCATAGTTCTCTGTGCAGTGGAGGAAAGAAAGGACTACCACCTGCTTCTTATTGAGGAAAGATCCAAGGTGTAAGTTGTCCTAATCAAACTCAAACTTACCTGGCTGTAGAGCTGCCAGGGCATCTGCCTTTTACTTCTCATGTTAAACAAGAAATTAATTGCTGCTATTTATAGTATCCAATTTTCTAAAATCATAATGGGCTAGTAGCAAGAAGTCCTTCTGACTCAGCCTGTGGGCAGAGCTGGGCTCTCTTGATATACTGAGTAGACATCAGTACTTTGAGGCCACCACTAGCTTCATGGGTGTATGGATCCACCAAGAAGCTATAGTTCTGGCAGCTGTGTGGACCAGGGCTGAGCTGATATTTTTACAATGGTTTTTGTGAACCTACAGCTGGAGAATCTCTTCTTTCAATAGACAGACAATTTGAACCCTGCCCTGGGTCCTGCAAGCTACAGAGAGGCCTCTGAGCAGAGGAAATGAGAAGAGCCCATCCCTCTGTATGTGCTTGTGTGCTTTATGCCATGCAAGGGACCACCTGTGGGGATTTGGCTGTGGACCTTCCTCTTCAGCTTCCTTTTGGACACCACCTATTTAGTTGACTTGTTCTCTCTACAGAGGACCTAAGAAAATGATTGTCCCCAGTCTGGAGATGAGAAAAGGTGACATCAGTGTAATCTGAGGCTTTTCTGGCCTCACTGATAGACCTCAGGAAGTCATGGGACCATCCTTTGCCTGGCCCCTAGACTGCCCTAGGACACCGATGACTTTGTGGACCCTTCTAATGGGATTCACACAGAGAAGCTCAAGTTATTCCCATTGTTCTGTCAAGAACTGTGTGATGTTAAGAAAGAGGTAGGAAGAAGGGGGGAAAGGTAGGAAGGTGAACATGAGGACCTCTGGTCCTTTGGTGTGTTGTGCTTTTGTGGTATTTGTCTTTCCCATGACACAACTGTATTCCGTTGAACAGGTGAGAGATGGCCCAGTGAGTATTGGGCAGGGGTCCCCAAGTCCTGAGAGGCATTTTCAGAATTTTCTTCCTGTGGAAAGACTGCCTTAACCCCTCCCTGGGGTATCCTTACACCTGGACACAACCTAGACACTCTTTTGGCCCTCCTTCCTAGCCTGAGGGCATCTAGCTGCTATTGTGTTGAATAAAAGACCTCTGCTGATCTCCTGTGCCCTCTGCCTCACTGCAGAGCCTGCTGTCTCCTGTGGCATTTGGGTTTGGCACTGAGTACCTGGTACGCTTTGAGGAGCAAGGCCTGGGGCTGCAGTGGGGCAATATCGGGAATAGCCCCATGGAAGGGGATGAATTCAGCTTCCTGATGTCTATGAAGATGATGCTCCTTGATGCTGCTCTGTATGGACTGCTTGCCTGGTACCTCGACCAGGTTTTTCCAGGTAAGTGTCAACCTCTTGAGGGTAAAGGTACTGGTACTGGGTTCTTCAGATTCCCAGCCCTCTCCCATCTTTTCATCTGGTTTAAATCTCATCCTTCCTAAGTTCTTTCAATTTGGACTTTCATAGCCAGCATTTGAAACTTAAACTTAGGTCAAAAATCCATCAGTGAATGTTGGTGGCCCTACTTTAGAAATAGATCCAGAATCTGATCCCTTGTCACCACCTCTACCACTACCTTACCAGTCCAAGCCTCCTTCCATAGTCATCGCCTACCAGTCTGTTCTCCATGCTGTATTCAGAGATCCTTTCAGAATCAGATAGTGTCAGCCTTCTGTTCAGATCCCTCCAGTGGTTTTTCCTCTTGCCCAGAGTAAAATCCAGTGTCCCAGCCCTGGCCTAGAAAGTGCTTCATTATCAGCCTCTAACTGTTTGCCCCATTTCGTGTCCTTCCCTTCTACCTCATGTTCTCTGTTCCAGCCACATCTGCCTCCTCACTGACTGTTCTTCAATACACTAAGTACATTTCCTCCTCAGGACCATTGCGCCTGCTGTTCTCACTGCGTGGAGCATGTTTCTACGTCACCCTCCCTACATACCTGCAGGCTTGCTTCCTCACTTTTGTTCAGTCTTATGTTCAGATGTCACCTCATCACTGGAGTCTTTCCAGATTGAAAATATCTAAATATCTATCCCTATATAAATAACATTCCTTTAGTGCTCCTGAATATCCCGCTTTATTTTTGAGACATCACTATCTGCCGTGATGTATCTTTATGTGTTTGTTTCTTGACTCTCTACCCTTAGTAGAATATGGGCCGATGAGAGTGGGCCCACAGTCTGTTTTGTTCAGTGTTTCAGGCTCAGTGCCACAAATAGTGCCTGACTTTTGGTGGACATTGAATGAATACCTGATTAATCTGCAGCAAGGAAGAGCAACTCCTGAATCAAAACTGGGTGTTTGCACAGTTTTGCTTTGCTGTGTAGAAATCAGATTTTCCTTCAAATCAGCATTTCCCGGTAGCTAAGAGAAGTCCAGCCTCCATTTGAGTGGGTTCCAAGTCAACCAACTGCCACCTAACACTGTGGCAGCCATGACCAGGCTTTCAGTGCTCTGGCCAAGAGCAGGCAGGGTGAGTGAGGCTGGGCCCAGTCCCTGGGGAGGGATGAACTCACATTGTCTTGGGGCAGCCATTGTTGGCAGAAATACATAGGCAGCAACCCTGGAATAGGAGAAGGATTACTAGGCTAAGCCAGAAGGCCTGGGTTTGGATCCTAGCCGTGTTACTCTCTTAGTTTCCTAAGGCTGCCATAACAAAACATCACAAACTGGGTAGCTTAAAACAATTTTTTTCTTTTTGTCTCACAGTTCTGGAGACTAGAAGTAGAAAATAACGGTGTTGGCAGGGCCATGCTCCCCCTGAAATCTGCAGGGGAAGGAGCCTCCCCTGCCTCTTCCCCCTTCTGGTGGTTTTTCAACAATCTCTGTCTTCACGTGGCGTTCTCCCTCTGTGTGTCTGTCTTCACAGGGCCATCTTCTTATAAGGATACCAGTCATATTGGATTAGGGTTCTATCTAGTCCAATGTGACTTAATCTCAACTAAGCACATTAGCAGTTACTATTTCCAAACAGGGCCAGAGGTTAAGACTCTGGGGTCTTTTTTTTTCTGATACCAAATGTGTCATTTTTTCCCAGCATCAGCTATTTCTCTAATGCAACCAGGTGTCCAACAATACAATTCAATTCTAGTAGTAACTACCCAGAATTAGCACAGACCCCACAAACAGATTCAGTCCTACAAGATTGTTCCCACTTCAGATACCAGCAGCAAATACAGTGCCCAAGCTACCATACTTTTGTCCAACTGAACACAAATTCAGGTGTTCTCACAACCACCTCCCCAGTTCAATAATTCACTAGAACAACTCACAGAATTCAGGAAAGTTGTTTATTTACAATTACAGCTTTATAATAAAGAATACAACTCAGGAACAGCCAAACAGGAGAGGTGCTTAAGTGGAGGTACGGGAGGGGTGGTGCATGGAGCCTCCATACCCTCTCCAGGTGCACTACCTTGAGAGCACCTTGATGTGCTCACCAACCCGGAAGCTCCCTGAATCTCCTTCAAAAGTTTCTATAACTCCATCTCCAGCCCCCTTCTCTACCAGGATGGAGGGTACGGCTGAAAGTTTCTATCCTCTTTTCCCAGGCCTGGTCTTTCTGGCGACCAGCCCCCATCCTGAAGCTATCTAGGGCCCCTACCCTGAGTCACCTCATTAACATAAACACAGATATGGTTGAGAAAGGGGCTTGTTATGAACAACAAAAGACATTCCTATGACTCAGGAAATTCTAAGGGGTTTACAAGCTCTGTGCTGGGAACTGGGGACAAAACCAACTATTTTGTATTCTACCATGGACCTCAACGTATCTTTGGGGGTTGGGAGGGGGTGCAATTCAACCCATAATGGTGACTTTGAGAAATACACTTGACCTGCTTTGCCTCAGCTTTTCTATATCACTGGGCCACTAGGAGATATAATCATTGAAAATTAGTTGGATTGAAAATGAAATTTGTCCATAATCCAAGGGCTTTATTTTAGCGGAGCTGAAACTTTAATTTGTCCAACAACTATTTACTGAGCAGCACCTATATGTTTGGCTTAACACTAGCATTTGGGCAAAGAGGGGTGGAAAAGACAAACCCAGACCTACGCTTGAAGGGCTGACGTTCTAGTGGTCATGGAACATGGGATAATATTAAATAAGCAAAGTATTCTTACAAAATTAACATTTTAAAGGGAGCAAAGCCTGCTAAGAGAAGTGGAGAATTTGGGAGTCTTTTCCTTGAAATCCAGATGGATCCAATAGCATAGGATAGTTTAGATCAGTGGTATTAGAACCAGATTACCCATATTGGAATTCCTATACCTCTGTTTAATTATCTGTGACCTTGGGCAGAAGAATCAAACTCAGTGTGCCTCAGTTTCCTTATTCACAAGAATACCATTGCCTATCTCCTAGGATTGTTTCCAGGATTAAATTACTTAATGCAGGGGCACCTGGATGGCTCAGTCAGTTAACCTGATTTTGGTTCAGGTCATGACCTCAGGGTTTGTGACTTTGAGCCCCACATCAGGCTTTGAATTGACAGCACAGAACTTGCTTAAGATTCTCTCTCTCCCTCTCTCTCTCTGCCCCCATCCGCTCTCTATCTCAAAATAAATAAATAAACTTAAAAAAATATATTTAATGCATGAAAAGTGCTTACAATAATGCCTGACATGGAAAGAGCATCCAATAAATGTTAGTGACTATCATCATTACTATCATCTGGTGATTGTTGAGAAAGGGCATGATTAAATTCTTTAATAAAATGTTTTCTTGGAAAACTAATGTCAACCAAGATCATCAGTCTTAGTGTTGCTGGGTCCACCCAAAAAAGTGACCTTTTGAATTCAAACATGTTGGAAGGAGTAGTCTTTGTGGGAGCCCCTGGGTAGCTGTGTAATGCTTATGAACTATAAATATCTATAGTTCTACTTTGAGATTCAGAGAAATAAATTCCAGATTTTATAGAACTGTGGTAATGCAGGACTCCTTTGGCTTTTTCCCTGTCATTTCAAATGATTTACCTGTCATTTTTAGGGAACTATGGAACCCCACTTCCTTGGTACTTCCTTCTGCAAGAGTCCTATTGGCTTGGTGGTGAAGGTGAGTTGTTTAAAATTTTTAATAAAAATCTTAATGTTTGAAACTAACTCCTTTGGCTATGTCATGGATACACATAGGCTATAGAGGTGGCTCCTTCTGTCAAGTGTGTGATTCCTGATTAGTTAGCTACCTCCTGAGGGCTCTGCCACTGTGGTGCAGCATCATAGCCTCTAGGAACCCACCTTTGGGATTGCTGGGCCAGGGTGAATGGCTGAGCATTGCTAAACCCTTGTGTCCTATACAGCTTGTGCCCAGCGGATTAAATTGCCTAGTAAAAAAAGGCCAAACCACTTTAGGGTGCAAATGACTTTTGCAACTCCTCAATTTAAAGCAGGGAGATCCATAGAATCATGAAGAAACCTTTGTACTGGTTATCTTTTGCCTCCCCTCCTGCTTTTTTATTCCTTTCCAAAATATAAATTAATGCATTCTCCCAAGGTAAAGGTACATCCAGAGGTTGGGGTGAAGCTATGATCTTCAAGACAAACACTCCCAGACTCTTCTCTAATACTCATCTTACTTATGGTTGGGAAAGAGGGGTAAGGGAGTATTTGCCCAGAATGCATCTTAGCTAAAATGTACCTCTCCTACTAAACAGGACAGGAAGCCCAGGGAGAGTTCTAGAAGTTCCATAGACTCTTTTGTGAGGTATGAGAAGGCAAGAAATTCCTGCCATGATTACTGGGGACTTCCTTGGAGCTGGTAGTTTCTGGAAGCAAAAGAAATACTTTCCAATCTGTTCCTCACCTACCTGCACTTTATTTTATATTATTGGGTCTAGGCCAGGATTTATTCTTTAAGCACTAAGATAGATGTTTGTTTTCTGTAGGTGATTAGCCTGGGGCCTTTAAAAAAGGCTTGGGTGGTTTATTTTGTTTTGTTTTGTTTTTATGGTTCAAACAAATAGCACTTCAACGCTCAGTATTTTTCTGTTATGTTGGTTTGTCTATCTTGTCTATAACTTTTAAATTTCAACCATAATAAAGTTATCCATTGTAAATGGGGTTTTTCAACACAGGAGCATATTCCTGAACATTTCTAATTTCAGTCAATATCAAAACTTGTGGGCATTTTTTCCCTCTACAATTTCAGCAGATAATCTGTCTCTCAAAAAAAAAAAATTCTTAAGACAAATGTGCTCTTTCAAAAATGAATCACATGTATTTTTGCTAACAGCAGCCAAATATTTTTCACCTGCCTCACAGGCTAGACTGAAATAGATTCCTAACTGTCTCTAAAATCAGAAAAGAGCTGAGTTTTCCCACCTAATCCCCTCCTCTCACAGACAAAGAAATGGAGCTCAAGAGGACCAGTGTCTTGTCTAAGTCACTTTTGTCACTTGGGACAAAATCTGGAACTGGGACACACATTTCCTGGCAAGGAACTCACCCGCTGACTAAACTATGTAGAAGATCTCTCCCTGCTATGTTGTTGCATGTTAGTGCAGTAGGATAGCTAGTGAAGTGATCAAAGGAATTGTGGGTAGTCGATTTGAAAATCCCCCAGGAAGCAGAAATAGAAGTGCCAAAGGTGGCAGGTCCCTGACCACCAGGCCCATTACTTGCTCCTCCACCCACAGCTGCAGATCGAAGAGGGCGACCAGGAATGACAGAGGCCCTGGTTGGCTGCTGCATTAAAAAAACTCGCCCTGCCCACATCTGTGCTCCTGAGACCAGAGCCTTTAGATTCTTGGCGACAGTGGTTTCCTCCTGCCCCTGCTTACCTACCTCTCTGGCTGGCTTGCTCTTCAGCTTGCTTCTCTTCCCCTTCCAGGATGTCCTGATGTCCTTTTAAATCAAATGCCAAATTTACAAAAAAAAAAAAAAAAAGAAAGCCTCTGTGTGTGTTTACACCACCTTCACAGTTTGTTATTGTTGTTGTTTTTAATGTTTATTCATTTTTGAGAGACAGAGACAGTGCAAGCAGGGGAGGGGCAGAGAGAGAAGGAGACACAGAATCTGAAGCAGGCTCTAGCCTCCGAGCTGTCAGCACAGAGTCTGACATGGGACTCGAACCCACGATCCACAAGATCATGACCTGAACCAAAGTCGGACGCTTAACCAACTGAGCCACCCAAGTGCCCCAACGATTTGTATAAGCCTATACCTCAACCAGTCCTAACTCTGGTGTTAGTTCCAAAAGACTTGAATGCCCATAAAAATGCTTAGGTAAATTATTTTTCAAACTGTAATTTAAGCTGGCTACCCATCATATCACCTTGAATCGTCTTCTCTCAAGATTCATCATGACTTTAACATGTTTTTGATTGGAGCAGGAACTACTGTTGGTGAGGTAAAGAAAATTACCCCATTGCAAACTTGGTCCTGGTTTTGTGAATTTTTCTTAATTACAATTTCTGACATTGTGGGCCCCTGCTGGCATGTTAAGAGGATGAAGTGAAACACCTGTTACAAAATACACTCTGAGCTCAGCAAAGATTGACAGTCCAGCCAGCCAGCAATACCAGCCATTTTGAGAACTTTATAGGCCCACAGGCCCCTGGGAATGCTGACTTGGCCTTCTGAGGGAACTGTTTTCCAGTTATGGTAGGAAACTCTGCAACTACTTCCTTCTCCCCTCCTTTTCCTGCCTTTACTGATTGTTAGCTCTCACCAGGAATAACAGTGGCTTCTGGTTGGTGCAGGCTGTTCAACCAGAGAAGAAAGGGCCCTGGAAAAGACGGAACCCATAACAGAGGAAATGGAGGATCCAGAACACCCAGAAGGGACCCATGGTAAAAACCTCCATTAGGGGCAGAGAACAGAAGCAAGGGAAAGGCTCAGACTACTGTAAAAAGCTAGAGCAAAACCCTTCATGCCTGGCGTGAAGTAAAACCCAGGATACTGACTCTGTGGTGACAAGGGTTAAAACCTGATAGCTCCTCAAGGGCCAAGCTGCACGTGTGTGGGATGAATGGTCCAGCCAGACATTAACACATATTTCCTAGAGAAAGCAAATCCCAAGTATGTGGTGTGTTTGTGCCCTTGTTAGGCAATTCCCAAGTGAGTTGCACAAATGTGCTGACTTCCGAGGATTTAGCAAGAACAATAACTTGGGTCACTGGGACTTAAAGCGGATATGAGCTATAAGGAAAGACAAAAATAAATGCTTCTGTGCACAGGAGGAAGGAGTCTAGTGGAGCTGACTACACTTCATTCGTAGTTTACAAATCTAGAGGTCCATTCATTCAAACCATCAAAAGCCTTTCCTGACCGTGGAAGTTACCTAACAATTCCTGAGCTGATGAATTAGGTTTGCAACTATTCCCTGGCTTTGCCTTCTTTACCTTCTCTCTTAAACCAGTTCTGTACTTCTCCCCATGTTCTCCATTCCCTCAGCATGTACACTTCTCTGTTATGCTAAAATGCTCTTGCCATCCTCACCTTGGGGTCAGAGAAGCAACATGGCCTCTGGACTTTGCCTGCCACCGTCTGAGAGGGTCTGGCCTCTGGCCCTCTGGCCTACCCCAGGTGCTATTTCACAAAGCTGAAGTCAATGATGCACGGCTCATCAGAGAGCTGGTCTGCAGTCAATAGTGCCTCTGGGAAGGCCCTCCTCCCAGAGTGGAATTCTAAGGCCAAAATTGGGGGGCTGGGGCCTGGTCCACCTTATTTTTAGGAGACACCAGGAGGCACACATAGGAAAAGCATTGGGATGTTGTTTTGTAGGGGAGTCAATGCTCAGAACTACGATGTTAACAAATTAGGGGGTGCTATATAGGGTGAACTAAAGCAGAGAGTGACTGGAGGTTGGGAGAAGTGGACACCACATTAATGAGGGTCTGCACCGGGAGGGTGTCAGAGTGGATGAGTGGAGGGGCAGAGTTGGAGGGGTGGTGATGAAGAAGAGTGGACTATACCCTGGGGCACCTGGTTGGCTCAGGTGGTTAAGCATCTGACTTTGGCTCAGGTCATGATCTCACAGTTTGTGAGTTCAGGCTCTGCATCAGGCTCTGTGCTGACATCTCACAGCCTGGAGCCTGCTTCAGATTCTGTGTCTCCCTCTCTGTCTGCCCCTCCCCAGCTCACACTCTCTGTCAAAAATAAACATAAAAAAAAAAAGAGTGGAGTTTACCCAGTAACTGAGGATCTATGAAGTATGAGGAGCAAAAAAGCTGCTCTATACAAAGTTAATGCAAAGGCCTGAGCCAAGATGACTAGGAGAGGGGCATTACAGGACCAGACATGGGAGAGTCTGAAGGAAAGTTATGTTTTGGGAGGAAGATAAGGAGCCTGAGCTGCTACCAGAAGCCCATGAGGAAATGTCGTTACAGACTTGGAAATGGCAGCCTGGCCTGAAGATTGAGCTTAGGGACTAACTCTCCAAATAGACAGTGCGCTCTGGGTTCGAATCTCAGCTCTGCTGTTCATGAACTATGTGACCTTGATTGGATATTTGATGTCTCTGTGTCTTAGGTTTCCTCATCTATAAAAATGGGCACAATAACATCTACGCCCACAGAGCTGTTACAAGGGTAAAATGAGGTAATACATATAAAGTATTTGAAACAATGCCTGGCACATAGTAACTGCTCAATAAGTGTTAGGTACTATTATTACCATTGTTATTCTCTAGTAATCCGTACAAAGGCTATAACTAAGGCCATGGGGGGAAAAGACAGTGGCCTGAAGAAAGAACCTTGGGGAATGAATACATTAAGGCATTACACTAATATCATGTTCATTTTTTTCCTCCAAGACTCCTTCTTTGAACGAGAGCTTCCAGGCTTGGTTCCTGGGGTATGTGTGAAAAATCTGGTAAAGATTTTTGAGCCCTACAGCAGGCCAGCCGTGGACCGTCTTAACATTACCTTCTATGAGAACCAGATCACTGCATTGCTTGGTCACAATGGAGCAGGGAAAACCACCACCTTGTAAGTTTTATGGGCAAAGAGCCTGGATTGCCATTCTATCCTGTCATTTCTGGCTCTCTTCTGCCTCATTAGCTACAGTTTACTCTTTCCCATTGTGTATTAGTGACAAAAATATACTACGTATTTGTGTCCCAAGTGCGTATAAAGCACACTGCAATATTGAAAGCTCACTCACATACGTTGTTTTATTTGATCCTCACAAGAAGTGGGAGAGGGAGGTAAAGTAAGTTTATTGCCCCTTATGTGTGCTGGGGAAGTGGACATCCAGAGAGTCAAAGTGACTTTCTAGGGTCACCAACTTGCAATGCTTCAGTGAGAGCAAGAGCTAGATCTTGTCAGTTGTCTCATCTATGACACTGTAAGCCTGTCCTCCCACCCCCAACCTCTCCCGTGTCACTACCATCAATGATGGTGATAAAACTATGACCATCACCACCACATACCCCTGGTCTACAGAGAGTACTACTTATTTTCAAAGAGGATTCCTTTAGCTCTTCCCATAAGCGGCCTGAGGTGATCTCTGAAAATGGTTCGCTATTCACTTGACCTGGAAAACCCCACAAAATCATGCAAATCAAGAGGTTCAAATCTTCATGTTCACTTTAAGAACACAGGTGAAACTGCCCAGGCCATCAAGGGTATGCATATCTGAAAAGCCACCAAGTATCTGAAAATGTCACTTCACAGAAGCAATGTGTGCCGTTCTGATGCTACAATGGTGGAGTTGGTAGGTGTGCTAAACAGTGGGGCAGGACACAGGGTCCGTGGCCCAAAAAGAAGTGCTGAATTTTTACTGCACATGCTTAAAAATGCAGAGAGTAATGCTGAACTTAAGGGTTTAGATGTAGATTCTCTGGTCATTGAGCACATCCAGGTGAACAAAGCCCCCCAAGATACAGCATAGAACTTACAGGGCTCGTGGATGAACTCTCCCTGACACATTGAGATGATCCTCACTGAAAAAGAGCAGTGTTCCTAAACCTTAAGAGGAAGTTCACAGAAGAAAAAGATACCATAGAAGAAACTGAAGAAACAAAAACTTATGGCCCAGGAGTAAATTCTACATAAAATAAACACAAATAAAAGTAAAAACAGAGAAATAAAAAACAAAAACAAAACAAAGAGGATTCCTTTTCCTACCTGTAAGGGTTGGTGGTAGTTCTGGAGAAAATAAAAAGGGTGTAGTCTCTAGAGGGGCCTGTGGGGTAACCAGCTGGCAATTGAAGGTAAAGTTCAGGAAGATGCAAGCTCTGCATAGAAAAGTCAAGAAGTTCCCTTCACTTTTCTAAGGGACCAGAGCACCATCTGCTGAGAAGGAGACCATGGCTAGCTAAGGTTTCCCAAGGAGCGTCAGAGGCGGCCCTCGCAGGGGGCAGGGAAGCCACGTGACACACAGTCTTCAAGTCCTTTGACCTCTTACAGAGCCCCAGGAAGGAACAATGTAGTGTACACCCTACATTGGAATGTTCTCTGAGGGCGGTTCAGGGTGAATGGAATGTGGGGCTGATGCCATTATATTTGGTTCTGTTTCCCTCTAGTGGTTGATCAACAGAGATTTCAGCTTGTAAGTACAGGTCCAGATAACCTGAGATTGTATCTGAACTCGGGGACAGAGCTGGACCAGGCAGCCCTAAATCCAACTGATTTTTCTCCTTGTTAACTAATACGGGCAGAGAGCCCAGAGCGCCATCCAGGACCCCAAGGGTTCTCAAAGGCAAACACATGACTGCATCAACTACTGAAATGCAACTTCCCCTGGGGGTTGAAACACAATGTTTAATAAAAATAGTAATAATACTTTCGAGTTTTGCTTTACGCTGGCATAGTTCTAAGTGTTTACAAGTATTAGCTCATTTAATCTTCATAACAAACCCATGAGGCAGGCATCATTATTTCTCATTTTACCAAAAAAGGGCCAATGTTGATATTGGGCTTCTTGTTTTGTATCCAGAAATAGTATTGTTGGTGGTAATTCCCCTGTCTTCCTTCAATCATTCAATCAGCAAATACATATTGAATGCCTGGGCTCTCATTAAGACCCTGCCCTATGCTTTTGTGATAATAATATGAGGCACAGCATTGATCACACACTGCACACTTTAATTAAGCCTCCACATCACCAGGAGCGGTGATGGCTGAGCTGGGGAGGGATCTTTAGCTGTAAGTGAAGGCTCTGCAGCTGGGAACGCCAGGAACCTATCAGTGCCTGCCTGGGGCACTAGGAAATAAGTAGAAGCAAAGATGACAGATGTGGTCATCCGCAGTAGGGCTGGATATACACACTGGTTCTAAAGCCTGTATGGGAAACTGTTGGTCCCCACAGCTAATAATGGTTTGGGTTCAATTGAGAGCCAGTGCAGGAATCAGTGTGAGAGTCATCACTGACCCTAGAGTGGGGGGCTGCCATCCCAAAGCAGTCCTAATGGCCATCTTTTCTGCCACTGACTCCTGTATTTGGCAGGTCCATCCTGACGGGTCTGTTGCCACCAACATCAGGGACTGTGCTCATTGGGGGAAAGGACATTGAAACCAGCCTGGATGCAGTCCGACAGAGTCTTGGCATGTGTCCACAGCACAACATCCTGTTCCACCAGTAAGTAGAACAGGAATTGAGATCGTCCCCATGCCTTGCTCTCCCCTGCCCCCCAACACACATGTTCTCTAGAGCTGAGCCCAAGGATGCCTGTTCTGGGGGCAGCAGGCAGCGTGTTCTTGTTTGGTTTCCCCATGTTCAAGGTCCTTTGTCCTATAAGAGGTATCCCTCAGAAAGTCAGGCTATGCCTCTGGCATTGGGAGCTGAGGTCTACCCCCTAAGAAAAGTACTTCCCCCTGCTCTCTGACAGAGTGGTCCATCCTGGGGCCCCTTGTTCAGTCCTGAAATATTCCCTCTCAGGGACCAAGAGAGGAGACCATTGTTCCTGTTTCTCTCTTAAGCCAGGCACTAAAAACTGACTTTTCAGGAGGCTTTTCACTTGCTTTCCCCCGAAACTTTTACTTATTATTTTAAAAGCTATATTGTATTTAGAGAAAGGAAGGAAAGAAATATAAATAGAATGGGGCACCTGGGTGGCTTAGTCAGTTAAGCACCTGACTTCAGCTCAGGTCATGATCTCACAGCTTGTGGGTTTGAACCCCGCGTTGGGCTCTGTGCTGACAGCTCAGAGCCTGGAGCCTGCCTCAGATTCTGTTTCCCTCTCTTCTTTGCACCTTCCCCGCTTGTGCTCTGTCTCTGTCTCTCTCAAAAATAAACATTTTAAAAAAGTTAAAAACAGAAAAGAAGAAAATGGAAGTCACCTGTAATTTCACCATCCATAACACCTTGGTGTATGATTTTTCAGAACTTCTCCTATGCAGGTGTGTGTGTGTGTGTGTGTGTGTGTGTGTGTGTGTGTTTTAATTATAAAGGAGAGTAAAACTCTGCATACAATTTTGTAACCTGCCATTTTTTAATGCAGTTAGGGTTTTTTTTGACTCAGGATGTCATGAACATCTTTTCATGTCATTATATATTCCTCTATAAAATAATTTTTTGTTTATATACTACACTATTATATAAATGTACCATCCTTTCTTATTAGATACTTAGCATGGTCTGTTTTTTGTTTTGGTTTTTTTTTGTGTTATAAACAGCACCACAGTGATCATCTTGATTGCTAAAACTTTGTGCTCACCCTTAATTCTTTCTATAAGGTGAATCATTAGAGGTAGAATTGCTGAGCCCATTGCCTTTCTCATTGCCCTGTCCCCATAGCCTCACAGTGGCAGAACACATCCTGTTCTACGCCCAGCTGAAAGGAAAGTCCTGGGAGGAGGCCCAGCTGGAGATGGAAGCCATGTTGGAGGACACAGGCCTCCACCACAAGAGGAATGAAGAAGCTCAGGATCTGTCAGGTGCTCGGTATTGGAAAAAGACAGGACTACAGATGGCAAATGAATTGTCTTCCAGGACACAGGGCCCTGAGAGGGGGAGGCTTATTACAGACCTCGTAAGAGGTGGAACACTTCTATAACGTTATTCTGTGCACCTAAGAGCACCCCACCTCTGGATCATTTCCACATGGAACCCTATGTTAGAGCAGCCTGAGCTGTATTGATTCTGGTGTTTATGTGTTTGGACTAAAATGTGAGAACAACCTTCAGATGGTCTTATCCATTTCTGCATTTCTTGCCTTTGCTGCATTTAAAGAGTACCCCACTAGGTTTGAACACTATATAAACATCTAAGGAGGCAGCGTCAAGCTGCTGCTGGTCTTAAGGTAACCCCCCTTATACCACAGTCCTGGGCCTTTCTCTTCCGATCCTCTACAGCTGTCATGAACCTGTTGCCTTGTGCGTACCTCTAGGTGGCATGCAGAGGAAGCTGTCTGTTGCCATTGCCTTCGTGGGAGGTGCCAAGGTGGTTATTCTGGATGAGCCTACCTCTGGGGTGGACCCCTATTCGAGACGCTCAATTTGGGACCTGCTTCTGAAGTATCGCTCAGGTAATAGCCACTGCTCGGTGCCCTTTGTTCTCATTGAAGCTCTATCTGTGATCTCCACTCTCATTCCTGGCGCTCTGTAACTGAGTATAGTTAACAGCCATAACTACACTCTGATGGGACTTCAGCAGTCACTCGAGTAAATCTAAGTTCCCATGGAAGCCTCCTGAAGTTTTTACACAAATATAAACAGGAATCACTGATGGAGCAGACTACTTCCCAAAATATTCTAAAAGGTTCTCTCAACCTGTGGCCCTTCTGTCTGGAACAATGTGTGCAGCTCTATGCGAAATTCCTTTTTGACTAAGAAAACCCAGGTCACATGCAGACATCCCAAGGAACTCCATAACTGTCAGATGGTCACTCAAGACCAGGTGTGAGGGTGACACACAGGTGTCCAGTGCTCCAGAGGACTACTGCAGATAGCAGGGCAGTGTCTCAAAATGGGACCTTCTTTCCTCTATCCCAGCACCTTCCAACCAGACAGTGCAGATCCAGAAAGACAGCAGGCAGAGCTCAGACTGCCCATGAACAAGATGGCATGGCTGAATCCCGTGGTCAGTTTGCCATCCTGGAATCCTCATTACTGTTTTCTTTTAGTGACATCTCCTATTGGTTTCAAAGGGTGTGTGTGTTCTTTGCAAAGATTATAAGTGCAATGCTTAATGCTCCAGAGAATATGCATATGGAACTCAATAGATGCCAATTACTATAATAAATATGTCCCATACATGGTGATTTATTTGAATCAGGTCCAATGCCAGATGAAGAGATACTGTGTGTGACAGTGTTTTACAACATGCAGGATGCTGTCAAATGTTAATTGTTGTCACTATTATTCCAGTTTTCTGGACTTTGCCACAGAATACCTGTTTTTATTTATCAACTTCAAATTTTTATGCCCGTGTAACAGGGAGGTTACTCTACATCCTCTCCCATCCAGCCTTGCCCAGGCCTGCCTGGTGATCCCTCTGACCTCTGCCCTTGCAGGCAGAACCATCATCATGTCCACTCATCACATGGATGAGGCTGACCTCCTCGGGGACCGCATCGCCATCATTTCCCAGGGAAGGCTCTATTGCTCAGGCACCCCACTCTTCCTGAAGAACTGCTTTGGCACAGGCTTCTACTTAACTTTGGTGCGCAAGATGAAAAACATCCAGAGCCAAAAAACAGGCTATGAGGTATGTGTCTGCCCAAGGAAAGAGTCCGTTTTGGGTGAACAGAAATGTACAGTGTGGTGCTGCCATTCCAGACCTCTCTACCCAAATCGGGCTCTCGCTGTCACAATCAACCTCTTTGTTTCTGAGACTGTTTGCAGATTTTGATAAATGGACATTTCGAACCCTCCTACAGAGATGCTTTACCCTAAATGAAACAAGTAGTTTTAAACCTGAGATTATTGTAGTCCAGAATCCTAAACTACACACACGGTGTGCTGCAATGTAGAAGTGTCTCAGTCTACAAGGTTACACAGTTTTAAGGAGAGTGGTTATTTAAGCTTCCTGTTTTTCATTCTAACATTTATATTCCCTAATTATTATTTTTTAAAAATTTTTTTTAATGTTTATTTATTTTTGAGACAGAGAGAGACAGAGCATGAGCGGAGGAGGGGTGGAGAGAGAGGGAGACACAGAATCCCAAGCAGGCTCCAGGCTCTGAGCTGTCAGCACAGAGTCTGACGTGGGGCCTGAACTCACGGACCGTGAGATCATGACCTGAGCCAAAGTCGGATGCCCAACCGATTGAGCCATCCAGGTGCTCCTTATGTTCCCTAATTAAACCCAAAGTCCACTAGTAAATGAAAGCCCAGAAAAGGCTTTCTTGGGGACTATACCCTAAAAATGGTGAAGCCAAACAATACCAATTAGCAGAGACCCCCTCAACATGTCAGGAGACGAAGTTCAGGTCTGGGTAGCAAGGTGGACAACCTGTGTCATCCTGGGTAAATTCCTTAATTCTTCATCATCGTTGGTTTCCTTGCACGCAGAAAATGAAACTGGTTATCTCTGCTTCTGCTTATCAGGGATGTGGTGAAGATAAACCAGGTAAAGCATTATGAATGTGCTCTGGACTCCCAATTATTATTTTGTAGCATTACCTATGCCTCTGGCCACTGTGGTGTAAGTGTTCCTGCCTCTAGGCTTTCTAGGTGGATTTCCACAGCCCAGTGTGCATCCATGGGGAAGGAGGACCACAGTGTCTCGCATAGGCAGACCCACAGCTGTCATATTATAATGGCAAGCCAAAGGTATCCTTTGAGGTTCTACTACTCTCTGTGCCTGACTCACACACTGGCCAGGATAAAATCAAATAACCACACCCTCAGAATGCTCACATGAAGCAATACATTCAAATGGTGACAGAAAATCTGTTGACCACTTTTGGTGGCCAGAAACAAATGAAGCTTGGTGGTGATAGCAGTCAGCATCAGGGAGATGTTATCATTCAAGTGACTGAACCCTGTCTGTTTCAGGGGACCTGCAGCTGTGCATCTCAGGGTTTCTCTACCAGGTGTCCAGCCCACATAGACGAGATAAGTCCGGAACAAGTCTTAGATGGTAAGGAGTGGGGCAGGCTGTATCTTGGTTCTTGTCTGGTGATCATCTCTCGGTGTTGTCGGGTGTGTCCTGTTGTCATAGGCTTTAATGGGAGCAAAGAGAACACTCTGTGTACTTCTCAAGCCCGTGCTCATGCAGTTGCTCATCTTTTTCTTTGGCCTTCCTTCTCCTCCATTTCCAGAGGAATTTGAAAAGTCCTTGGCCTAAGGGCCTCTTCTCTTAAATGAGGAATACAGTCTATGTTCACTCCTTGCCCTGCCCACTCCCCTCCTGGGTCCTTCTGCCCTGGCTGCAGGTGGCATTAGTGTCTAAGAAGGGCTTCTCTAGGTGCCAGGTGGGGCCTTCTGGTGAAGCCATGGTGACATACAGTCTCATAGTGAACTATTCCAGAGAGATTTCATGGACTGGATGCCGAGTTACACATCCCTCTTACACTCCTGACCTTCCCCTCAGCGTCCCAACTTCCTAGTAGTTCTCCCTTGAGTTAGGGTGCATTAAAACTCCTCAGGAGAGCCTCCACCTCCAGGGAGAGGCAGAAGAGAGGCTCTCACCATAGGCACTCACCTCACAGGATCTGACCTCAGGGACCCCGAGCGTTTGCCAACATCTCTCACTGTTCTCCATGAAGGCCCACTTCCATCCATCTTCTGGGATATCTTTCCAAATGGAATACCACATACCCCATATCCCTCAGAGGGGGCAAAATTCAACCCATGTACTGACTCAGGTTGATGACAGGTGGGGTTAGGGGAATCTGCTTATCAAAAACAAACAAACAAATAAGTTTTCTTTTTAGCACAATTTTTTTTTCTAAGTCTGAGGAATTTACTGATTAAAATCTGATAAAACAAGAAAACTGGACACTATATTCTGTGCTTGAAAGTTGAGGGAAATGTCAAGGTTTGCCTCACGTTTCCTCTCTCGCCCACTCTGCACTGACAGAACCTGCAGTGAACATGAACACATCCTTTCAGGATGACAGCTTTATGTCTTTCCCTAGCCTGCCTTGCTGTGGGTCTCTCCCTGCTTTCTGAAGGTTCCTCCCAGGAGGAATCTTGGTCAAGACACTGATAGTTTTTAACAAACCAATGCAGTGGTGCACCACAATCAAGTTGGAAACAGGGACTCCTGGCTGGAGTAATTTTTTTTTTTGTATTCCTTTATTTCTAAATAAATGTTTATTTTCTTTGACTAGAAGAGGGATGCTGTGAATGGTGGGAAGCGCAGTAAGTTGTTATGCCCCAAGTAAGCGGAGGAAGATCATTCTGTTCCCTAGTTAGCTCCTTGAAGGAGGACCCACAACTGAGCACCACACACTCACTGACCTCTCTCTGCCAGGCGCTGTGAGCCCTGCTGCCCTCCAGGACTACCTCTGGAAGGCTGACACACATGACTAAGACACAATTCCTGGGAATCCAGCAGCTTCGGGCTTGATTTCCTTCCTCAGAGAACAATGAACATGACCCCTGGAGAGCTGTTAGGGCAAAGCTGCTTCCTCACGCAGGGAGCCCTCCAGCCCCTGTGTGAAGTCATCCCAGAGCTAAAGACAATTGAGTCCACTTTACAAACTTGACATAAATCAAGCCTTCCACTCCAGGTAGCCAGAAGGACATGGGTTTGAAGCCATGTAATCCCTCCACGTGGGTAATTTTTAGAACAAAGAAAGCAAAGAACCCACTGGGTGACCCTCACTGAGAGGATTGTCTTCAGAAGTGCATGAGAGCTGGGTTCTGAGTCCCTACAATCTCTCTCCCTTTGACCTCCCTCTCAAGATAATAGGGAACCGCTTTTCGTATATATGCTTTAAAATTTTAAATTAGATTCTGGATGTTAAAGTAATACATGCTTATGCATAAAATTAAATTCCGACTGTACAAGGGTGTCAGGGAAATACTTGTCACTGGACACTTCCTCATGCCCCATGTTGTGCATGCCACACTCCCTCCCCTCAGCCCCAGTCTGACTCCACAGCTTCTCAATCCCCTTCTGCATTTCCTGAGATCAGGGTGTTATAGTTTGTTTGTTTGTTTGTTTGTTCATTTGAGGAGGCAGGTACAGTCCCAAGGGAAATGGCGCATTTCTTCAAAAAGTTAGACCAGGCACGGCTGTGTGATTTGGGAAGGAGAGTTTTCACCCAGCTTGGTCATCAGTTCCAGGTGTACGTCTTACACAAGTCACCTGTAGCTTGGGCCAGACCAGGAAAGTGAAAGCAGCTTTGACTTAACCTTCAGGCTTGTGGTGAATAAGAATGAATAATAACAATGATAAAAGCTTTCTTACTAGACAGGATGTTCATGATAACAATAGCAGCTAATGCTTACCTAGGCAGCAGGTACATCATTCTAAGTGTTTTATGTATATGAACTCATCCAGTCCTCATAAATAACAGTAAAGTGCCTGGCTGCCATTATTTTCCCCTTTGCACAGATGAAAAAACTAGGGTGTGACCTGCTTCCTGTTACATAGCTTGTAAGGGACAGACCATTTGATTGAAAAAAGGAGAAAACTGGGAGGGGGGTGTTATATGACCTCCCCAAGTTTGTCCAGCTAGTTAGTGGGGAGTGCTTTTGCTTACATCTTCCTCTCCTCAGTGCCCTTCACTGGGCCAACTGGGCTAAAACCGGATGGGCTGGAGCATCGGTCCTCTTCGAGGGTTGTGACTGAGGAATGAAATGCCCCTTGCCCAGATGGGAAGAAAGGGGATGTAAGGAAGTTCACAGTCTCCCAGGTTCTAGTAAACAGAGTTGCTAGCAGTCTCTTTTTGTGTCCTAGGGGATGTGAATGAACTGATGGATATGGTACAGCACCATGTTCCAGAGGCAAAGCTGGTGGAATGCATTGGTCAAGAACTTATCTTCCTTCTTCCAAATAAGAATTTCAAGCAGAGAGCATACGCCAGCCTTTTCAGAGAGCTCGAGGAAACACTGGCCGAACTGGGGCTCAGCAGTTTTGGAATTTCTGACACTCCCCTGGAAGAGGTAAGGCAGAGATTCTAGCTGGTTCCTGTCAGGTAGCAGAAAAGGTGGCTCTTTGCAAATGTCTAACACTAGGGGAAGTTTTATATAAGGCAGAAAGCCATAATTCCCCACCCAAGCGTAGCAACTATCTTCACTTTTGGCTCACTTCCTCATACCTTTGTCCATACAGAAACGTGTTTTACGTAGTTGTGGTCACTGTGTGCATACACTTTTATATTTATAGAAGACTGTGTTCTTAGATAAATCGTAATGTATTTTCCCTCCATTAGGAAGCAGTACCCAACAAAACTGAGCTTGGGTCAGACTTTTTTCTGAGAATGGAATGCCTAAACCACATGTTCTCTTTTTTCCTTCTTGACAGATTTTTCTGAAGGTCACGGAAGATTCTGATTCAGGACTCTTGTTTGCTGGTATGGTTCCAGAGTGTGTAGCTTGTTCCCTCCCCACACTCCCCAAGCTCTATATTGAAAATCTAAGGAAAATCTCATGAAACAACAAAGCAGGCAAATACTCCTCCACGGTATTTATCTGACCCGTCAAACAATGCATGTTTTGCATTCTTGGCTCCTTTAAATGACAAAGGAATGACAAACGGAATTATGTCTGGGGTGGAAGGACTCTAGATGAATCAGGATCCTTAAGGAGTTCAGCCTGGGAGCTTCACCACCCCCAGGCTTCTCATCCCACTTTCTGGTCTCCTGTACCTGCCACATCACCATCCTCATCTGCTCCTCTTATCTCCACCAGGCCTCTGATTCACCCCTGTCTGCATGAGTGACAGCCCACAGAGTCCCTAGAGATAATGGTGACAGTATGCCATCTGGGATCTTCTGTCTTGTTTGAGACAGATAAAATTATTGTGAGCCTTCATTTAGTGCCCTCTGGAACTTTGAAACTGTGAGGACCATAATTTCTGTGAATTTAGGGGTCTGTCTGCTACATGTGTGAGCCTGGACACCAACCAGCTCCTCCTGTGATTTCTAAACCCCAGAGCCACCCAAAGCGTTCATGAGTGCACTTTACTGTGGAGGGTGGAGGACAGAGAAATGGACATGTAGGAGGGATTACATGCCACAGCACAGGCCGCTCCTGATAGAACAATAGGGGTCCGTCCACACTGATAAAATCCTTGATCTGGCTCCTCTCTCTCCGTTCTGTTTTCCTCTCTCGCACTCACAGGCAAAGCTGAATGGTCATCTTCCTTTGCTGCCTTGGGCTCCTGTGGTTGGTTACCTCTTTCTACCCAGTGTAGCATATCACAGTATTTTCCTGGGCAAAGACCATTTCCTCCCTGTAAAGTTTCTGATGCCAACTGTTAAGATAATGTGGTTTTCATCTTGCTTCATAAGTGGTCCCAAAAGTCTGTTTATCAGTTATGCTTAGAACTACCAGTGGGCAAATATGCCAGCCCAAATGTGCTCCCTGACCCAGGTAGCTCATGTGGCAGCTAGAAGAGGTGGGCATCCTGGCAGAGTGGGGAGGGAAGGCAGTCCTCTGGAGAGAGTGGTAGCAGCTCACCACAGGGCCCAGCTTTTCTTTCCAGCTTTGCAGACACAGAAATTGAATTCTCTCCCAGGTCACCCAAAGGCAAAGACTTACGTTAATCAAGACCAGAATGAAAATAAGCGAATTTATATCAGAAACTATGATGGAATCAAGAGTTGGGGCCTTTTATCTGCACAGAATACTCTTTAATAATTGGGTCTTCTCAGGAGAATATCAGAAGACTGGTCAACCTGAGCATAGAATAGGATGTTCCAATGAGACATGCGGGGGTAGAGGTTAAGAGTATAGCTGTTAGAATAAGGCAGATGTGCATAATTTGCTAATTGAGTGGCTTTGGGTAAATACTTAGCCTCTTTGTACCTCAGTTTCCTTATCTGCAAAATGAGATTAATAACAGTGTCCACCTTTTAGGATTGTTGAGAGAATTAAATGAGTTAATACACGCCAAGTTTTAACACAGTGTGTGAAATCTGATTAAGATTTAGCAACCCTTATCTCAACGTTTACAAATCTTTTACTTAGGGGCGCCAGGGTGGCTCAGTCGGTTAAGCATCCGACTTTGGCTCAGGTCATGATCTCACAGTTTTTGAGTTTGAGCCCTGCATCAGGCTCTGTGCTGACAGCTTAGAGCCTGGAGCCTGCTTCGAATTCTGTGTCTCCCTCTCTCTCTGCTCCTCCCCCACTCATGCTCTGTCTCTCTCTCTTCTTCAAAAATAAATAAAAACATTAAGAAATTAAAAAAAAATAAGTCATCTTTTCCCTCAAACTAGTTTAGCCCTTTATACTTCAGGGAGCACTTAACATCCATTGTTTCGATTGTCATTATAATCTTGTGAGGATGCCAAGGCACGGATTAGCCCCACTTGGGGGAAACTGAGCTCGCACAGATTAGATGACTTGCCTTAAAGTCACACAGGCTTCTGAGTCTTACCCCTGGTTTTAGCTCTCAGATCTAGGAATCTCAATTCTATATTCTCACTGCCTCCCATTTTTCAAATGGCTAAATACATTGTTTTTAATTGGCTCAGTTTTGGAGGATGATGTTTTCTGATCATGTTTCCAAAGTCTGAAGGAACTTGTAGCTGTCCATTGGGTCACAAGTTGCATGGTACCAGAAGGGTCGGTGCTACTTCTGAAGGTGTGGCTCACAGCCAGTGACCGCTAGAGGGCAGTGGAAAGCCAGGGACAAACGTGATTCTGACCACCCTCAGCTGGCGCACTCAGCTCTGGCCTGAACAGTGGGCTCCAGTCTGGATGGGGCATCAGAGAGAGAGCAGAGCTCATGGGGTAGACATGAGGAGAGGCAGCACGAATCCCGCCAGACGAGGACCAACCACAGCAGACATCAAACCTGAGCCCTGATCAGGGAAAGGAGGCGGAGAGCTGGGGCTCTGGCACCTGGTCGTCAGAGAGCCTAGAGAAGCCAGGATAGTGCATTGCAGGTGCAATAAGTGTTCGCTGAAAGGATGACTGGGCTGGCCCAACTCCCTTTGCAGCTGCCCTTGTCCTGGGGGACTTCAGGAGGGTTAAGAAAGCAGCTGAAACCAACCAATGTTTCTATAAGCTCTCCCTTTATGTCCAACAACACATTCTGTAAATGAACCTTAATCATTGGTGATCTCTATCACCAATGGGTGCCTATCTCTATCACGCCTGGGTGCCTCAGTTGGTTAAATGTCCGACTTTGGCTCAGGTCATGATCTCACTGTTCATGAGTTCAAGCCCCGCGTTAGGCTCTGTGCTGACAGCTTGTAACCTGGAGCCTGCTTCAGTTTCTGTGTCTCCCTCTCTCTGCCCCTCTCCCCCTCAAAAATAAACATTGGGAAAATTTTTTTAAAAATCAGTGATGATGAACTATATAGCTTCAACATAACTAGTGACTTGCAGTGAGTAGTTTTTAAAGCACATTCTCATGTGTTAACTCATTTAATCTTCATAACGACCCTGTAAAATATTTTCATTTTCATTTTACAGGTGAGAAAGCCCAGATTCAGATAGGATGAGTCACTTAGCCCAATTTGTGCATCTACTAAGAGTCAGGATTCAAACCCAGGTCTCCTAACCCTAGTTCATTAGTCTTTCCACCACTTCACAGTGGCCTCCAAGAATTTAGAAAGAACCAATTCAACTCTTAAATCCACAGGTTACACATGAATATATTTTGCTGTTTAAAGATTCAAATAATAAAAAAAGGCTACTATCACTCTTCACCCTCACCCGTCCCCACCCCCCCATCCCCGCCCTTTATCCAGCTCCACCTCTGGAGCGGTAACTGCTTTAACAGTTGGTGGGTAGTCTGTCACAGCCTTGCAGTTACAGATGTGCGTATGTGTATGTATGTATAAGATGCATTTTGTTGTATATGATAAACGTGCTACGTAACATAAATATGATCTTATTACACATATCGTTCTGCAACTTCAATTTTTTTTTTACTAGTTATACATTTTAGACCTCTCTGTCAATGCATTTATATCTATCCTCTTCTCTTTAGCTACTGTAGAGAATTTTTAAAGGATTTCAGGTGATTCTGTTGACAGATGATTTACACCAAAAAATGACAATTTTTTTTAAGTTTATTTATTTTGAGAGAGGGGGAGGAGAAGAGAGAGGGAGAGCGAGAATCCCAAGCAGGCTCAACGCTCAGCACAGAGCCTGACACAAGGCTTGACCTCACAACTGTGAGATCACAATCTAAGCCAATACCAAGAGTTGGATGTTCAACTGACTGAGTCACCCATGCACCCAAAAATAGAATTTTATTTTATTTTAAGTAGGCTCCATACCCAATGTGGGTCTTAAACTCATGACCCTGAGTATAACAGTCACATGCTCTACTGAGGAAGCCAGCTAGGTGCCCCCCAAAATAGAATTTGTAAAAATTTATTGACATGCCTGAATTGATATTTTGTTGCTGATTTAAAAAAAAATTTAATGTTTTATTTATTTTTGAGAAAGAGACGGAGTGTGAGCAGGGGAGGGGCAGAGACAGAGGGAGACACAGAATCTGAAGCAGGCTCCAGGCTGTGAGCTGTCAGCACAGAGCCCCATGGGGGGCTTGAACTCACGAACTGCGAAATCATGACCCAAGACAAAGTCAGACACTTAACTGACTGAGCCACCCAGGTGCCCCTCTTGCTGATTTCAATGAAGAGAAAATGAGTTCAGTGAGAAAAAAAACAAAATGGCATATGGGAGCCAGACCCTGTGAGTATTTTTCTAAATTACTAATTCAGTCTTTCAAATCAGGTGGCGCTCCACAGAAAAGAGAAAACGCCAGTCTCCGACACCCTATGGAGAAGGCCAGACAGATTCCCCTGGGCTCCAATGGCTGCTCTGCAGAGCCAGCTCCTCACCCAGAGGACCACTCTTTCTCGAAGTCAGAGGAACGCAGCCGGTTCAACACAGGAGCACAGCTCATCATCCAACATATGCAGGCATTGCTGGTCAAGCGATTCCACCACACTGCTCGCAGCCACAAGGACTTCCTGGCCCAGGTACTACTTTGGGCCCTTGCCTGTGCTTGGTTGCCGGTGGCCAAGGCCTGCCTGCCCTCTGCCGGCCTTTCCATCCTCTCCTTGGCTTTCTCCTGCACAGGAGTTCAAACACAGCAATGAGCACCCTCTTTAGGTTCTATTGGCTTTCTTTGCTCCTTGCCAAACTTTATTTTGGTTCTTAGTAACATGAAGATCCTTTGTAAGCTTTTAACCTCACATAGCAGAGAAAATAAAATAATAGTGATTGTTTTTATTTTTGTTTTTAAGATTTTTGTTTTTAAGATTGTTTTTATTTTTACAGCGAAGGGTGAAGTCATATTTTCATTCATTTTTGCATTGGCCCTACATATCAAGGTCATTGGCCTCTTTTTTCTTTTTATTACTTTTTTATTAACTTTTAAATTTTAATTCCAGTGTTATTAACCTACAGTGTTCTATTTGGATCAGGTATATCATATAGAGATTCAGCAATTTTATATGTTACTCAGTGCTCATCATGACAAGTGCCCTCCTCAATCCCCGTCACCTGTTTCACCCACCTTCCACCACCTATCCCGCCTTTGGTAATCATCAGTTTGTAATCTGTAGTTAAGAGTCTGTTTCTTGGTTTGTCTCTCTTTTTTTTACCCCTGTGCTCGTTAATTTTGCCTCTTTAATTCCACATATGAGTGAAATCATATGGTATTTGTCTTTCTCAGACTGACTGATTTTACTTAGCATAATACTCTCTAGCTCCATCCATGTCATTGCAAATGGCAAGATTTCATTGTTTCTGATGGCTGAGTAATAATGCGTTGTCTACATATACCACATCTTCTTTATCCGTTCATGTAACGATGGATACTTGAGCCGCTTCCATTGTTTGGCTATTGTAAATAATGCTGCAATACACATAGGGGTGCATGGATCCTTTGAATTAGTGTTTTTGTATGGTTTGGATAAATACTCAGTAGTGTGATTACTGGATCATAAGGTAGTTCTATTTTTAACTTTTGAGGAACCTCCATACTGTTTTTCACAGTGGCTGCACCAGTTTGCATTTCCACCAGCAGTGCATAAGGATTCCTTTTTCTCCACATCCTCGCCAACACTTTTGTTTCTTGTGTTTTTTAATTATAGTCATTCTGACTATATGACTGGTATGGGTGGTATCGCGTTGTAGTTTTGATTTGCACTTCCCTGATGATGAGTGATGTTGAACATCTTTTCATGTGTCTGTTGGCCATCTGGATGTCTTCCTTGGAGAAATGTCTGTTCATGTCTTCTGCCCATTTTTTAATTGGATTATTTGGTTTTTGTGTGTTGAGTTATATCAATTCTTTATAAATTTTGAATGCCAGCCCTTTATAGGATCTGTCCTTTGCAAATATCTTCTCCCACTCCATAGGTTACCTTTTAGTTTTGTTGATTGTTTCCTTTGCTGTGCAGAAGCTTTTTATTCTGATGTAGTTTCAACAGTTTATTTTTGTTTTTATCTCCTGTGCCTCAGGAGACATATCTAGAAAAACGTTGCTATTTCTGATGTCAGAGAAATTAGTGCCTGTGCTCTCTTCTAGGATTTTTATGGTTTTGGGTATCACATTTAGGTCTCTTCTCCATTTTGAGATTATTTTTGTGTATGGTATAAGAAAGTGGTCCAGTTTTCCCAACACCATTTGTTGAAGAGACTGTCTTTTTTCCATTGCTTCTTCTTTTATTCTTTGTCAAAGATTAATTGACCATATAATTGTGGGTTTATTTCTGTGTTTTCTTTTGTGTTCCATTGATCTATGTGTCTGTTTTTGTGCTGGTACCATATCGTTTCGATTACTACAGCTTTGTAATATAACTTGCAGTCTGGAATTGTGATGCCTCTAGTTCTGTTTTTCTTTTTCAAAATATCTTTGGCCACTCAGGGTTTTTTGTGGTTCCCTGCAGATTTTTGGATTGTTCGTTCTAGTTCTGTGGAAAATGCTGTTGGTATTTTGATAGGGATTGCATTCAATCTATAGATTGGGCACTCCTTTTTTTCTTTTTATTTGTTATTCAGATATGGAAACTCTGGTTCACCTCTGGTTGAACATTGGCCTGCTTCAGTGCTCAGGATTGGCCTACTTCAGCCATTCTTCAGTGGCTACCAGAACATTCTGCTTACTGTTACACAGCTTGCCTTTGCACATCTTCCCTTGTAATGTTCCCCAGAAGCCTGACCTTCTTTGCCAGGGGCCTAGTTATGAGGCTACGGGATGTTTAGAACAATGAGTGGGTGTGTGTGTGTGTGTGTGTGTGTGTGTGTGTGTGTGTGTGTGTGTGTTGGTGTGGGAGTGTGTCTTTAACATACCACAGCCCACATTGCCATGTTTATTTTCTAACAGATTGTGCTCCCGGCCACTTTTGTGTTTTTGGCTCTGATGCTTTCCATCATCGTCCCTCCCTTTGGTGAATATCCTGCTTTGATCCTTCACCCCTGGATGTATGGGCAGCAGTACACTTTCTTCAGGTGCATAGTCTCTCTCATCCCTAAAGGTCATCATTCGCTCCCATGGGTTGTGGGGCTCCCAGGTCAGACTGCGTGGTGGACCTTCACCTTTTGACTCCCTGGGACAGCAGCTAATGTGGTAGGGGTCCTTGGGCTGCCCTCCAAAAGGAAGTTAGTGTACCTGCCACTTGGAAATGGTGATTCCAAGTGGACAATCAGGACTGCCAAGAGTAAGGAAAGAGAAAGTAAAGGTTGGGTGAGTGGGTTGAACTCCACCTTTTTGAGGCACAGACATGATATGGCATCAGATCGCTGGGCATGTTTGAGTAGCACACTCCCTTCTCGGAAGACCTATGACCACTCCTAGGCAGCATTCTGTGGCTTGTGTATGTGCCCGGTATGTAGCAGCCATTCAATAAACACTTGTCAAGTTGCATGTTGGCTGCTTTGTCCCTATGTCCCAGTCACGTGTCTGTCAGCTCAGCCCCTGTCACTCTGTCTAGTTTGGACCAGCCAGGCAGTGAGCAGCTTGCAGCACTTGCAGACGTCCTCCTGAACAAGCCGGGCTTTGGCAACCGCTGCCTGAAGGAAGAGTGGCTTCCGTAAGTCTTTGTGCACCCCCGTCCTACCATCACCAGCTGCCCCTCCCGGGGAGGGGGACCCTGATGGTGGGGTTCTGGGATGGCAGGTTGAGAGAGGCTCCACCTCAGTGCAGCTCTCTATTACATGGGTGCTTCCATATCCCTCACTGTCCCCCAGCCTCTCTTTCAACACCCATGTGCAAGGGTGTCACCACTTCTTAGGAAGCCCCTGCATCACCGGCAGCTCTGTATTTCTATAATTCTCAATATAGAAAGTTCCATACTGAACTGACATAAGCTTCCCACTTATTTGAAAGGAATCTGAACAGAGAAAGGAAGGAGGTGGGGGATGTGCTGTTGTTTAATTGGACCAAGAGTGGCATTAATTACATAAATGGCTAACTTTCAATTATTGCTGTAAGTATAGAGAAGGGAGTTATAGAAAGCAGTTGAAACCCACCAAAAATCCAACAATTTAAATATAATTGTAACTGCTCTCATTCAGTATTTTTCAGATATAGATAAGGGCCAAAATAGACTAATTTCAAACTCTTCTTTTATTTGTTCTGTTTCTCAACAGCTAGAGGTGGCAGAAGGAAGAAAGCAGATAAAACAGTCCACAAAGTAGATAATTATTGCCCAGCCCCACACCTAGTCAATCAACAAAATTCTAGTCTTGATTTTTTTTTTTTTTGAGCAGAAACTAACCTCCCAAGAATAGAAGAAGAAAATGCATGCATGCATGGGTCTGAAGAGAAAGAGGAAAGGCTAAGGAGAGGGTTGGGCATTATCTCTCATTTTTAGGGATTTTTTTATCAGCTGGAGCTGCTTGTGAAATATTTTTTTGCCTTCCATGAGGGAGTACCCCTGTGGCAATTCAACCCCCTGGAAGACTCCGTCTGTGTCCCCAAACATCACCCACCTGTTCCAGAAGCAGAAATGGACACCAGACGACCCCTCGCCTTCCTGCAGGTGCAGCACCAGAGAGAAGCTCACCATGCTCCCTGAGTGCCCAGAGGGCGCAGGGGGGCTCCCACCCCCTCAGGTACCTTGACCCTCCATGGGAAACCAGGGGCCCTGAATCTGCCTATGACAGCAGGGATTAGGGAAAGTAATACACTGTGCCTCCTGAGTTTCTAGCCAACTAACATTTCAAACTGACAGCTGAGTGAAGAGCCAGGTGAGTCCTGGGGTCCTCTCAGAAAGGTGCCAAAAGGCTCTATCACAGCCAATTAGAGAAGTATCCAATAGCTTCATTTTCCACCAAGCACTGTCTCTTCATTCTAGTCAAAAAAACTTTAAACATTGAAAAAAATATACAAGTCATGTATGCTTGTTACAAAAAGATTAGAAAATACCATTAAGTCAGAAGAAAAAAATAATTGGAGATAGCCAATAACCTTTGCTTTTTATCCATCCAAACAGGATGATATTCAAAATGCTGTCTCAAAACCTGCCATTTTCACTTAAAAGATATGTTCATGTCAATAAGTATCCATTTACATCATTGTTTTTCATGCCTGCATACTATCCCTCTGTTTTGATTTATTTTAATTTATTTAACCTCTCGTTGAACATGTGAGTTTTCAGTTTTTTCCATTATAAGCAGTGTCATATTGTCCATTCAAATGCATATGTATTTGCACTCTTGTTAACAACCTAATTAAGAAGTTTGCCATGTGCCACGTAACTAACATGCATACACATGCATGCATATGCACACACAGACACACACAGCCACCTATGCTTTTCTCTGAGCAGCATCCTCTCTTGGGAGTTCTGAATCCCTTAATGTATCACAGTGAGTCTTTCCCAGGGGTTTTAGAGACAGTGAAAGGGGCCAGAGGAGTCTCACCCTATGTTTAGTTGCTAATAAGCCCCACAGCTGACTTGCACAGAATTGGGCCTTGTGTGGCCCTCTCTAATGATTTACCAGTGACTGATGATTCCCCGACAATCATAGTGTAACACAGTGGGACGAGCACTGGCGTTGGCATCAGAGAGCCCTGGGTTGGTTACTTGGCCTTTCTGAGCCTTAATTTCCTCACTTTTAATTAAAGGTAGCTACCTATTTGATAGCATTATGTTGAGAACTCAATGAAATAATGTAACTAAAGAAACTGTAAACTCAATTGATGACAACCTCAAGCTAACAGTGAGTAAAATAAGAGGCAGTTTGTTTCTCTCTCATGCGAAAGTTTCTGCAGGCAGTCCATGACCTTGTGTTTTGTTGCTCCTCTATGGTAAACACTCCTCAGCCTCACTGCCCAAGATGGCAGAATCTACTTCTCTGGCAGCAGAATAGAAGAAGGGATGAAGAAGAGAGGACAGTGTGCAAATACACCATCTTTTAAGAAAGATTTCCAGAAGCTACCACACTGCACTTTCTCTTGTACATGATTAACCACAAATGAACATCAAGGCAGACTAGGAACTATAGCCTTTATTCTGGGTGGCCTTGTACCCAAGATAAAAGTATGTTACTATGGCCTACAGCAGAAAGTTAGAGCACATAATGGGGGACAACTGAATTTTACCATAGTGTCAGTCACAGTTGCTGGCCTATAAATGATTCTGTGTTTGTGAGCATCCTCCTTTCTCTTTTTTTATGCTAAAAGCATATGGCTTTATACTTCTCAAGCAATATGTTTTCCCTTTGAATCACAACTCAGCCACTGTAGGATCATAGAGATTCCATAGTAGGGAATCAGGGAACTTGCCCCAATTCTCTGTACCCCAAGAGAAAGCTTTGCTTCTGTTGGGATTACTGAGGGGCCCTGTGACCGTGTCCACTCAGGTATATCCAGCATCAGGACACTGAGGGTGAGACACTGGATGTCAAGTCCTTGGCTGGGAAGACAGGGAAAGAGGGCTAAGCATAGCTGCGTGAGGTTTCATTTCATCTGTGAATCCTACCTTCAAGCTGCCTGCCTAGCTTAGGAACTTTTTTTCAGTAGTTAGTCCTTGATCCCTGGGCGGGGTGGGATTTAACAGACCACCATAGCCGAGTCTTGGGAAAAGACGAGCCAGTTCCTGTGATTTTTTTTTTTTTTTTTTGGTCACTTCTGCATTTCCTCACTATCATTAATGCTTCTCTTGGAAACAAAATTGAATCTCAGGCATCTGCACAGGAGGTGCCGTGTGTGTGTGTGTGTGTGTGTGTGTGTGTGTGTGTGTGTCACATACTCATATTTATACCCACTCACCCTGTTCACTCAGACACACTCTCCTATTCAGCCTGAAATAAGGCCAAAGGGTATGGGCTTCACTCAGAGGTAGTAAATTGTACACATCAGGAAAACGGGGATGGTGATGCAGTCTTCTCTAGGTCCCTTGCTGCCCTAACATTCTTTGAATGATGGTAGGCCCTGAGGTAGAAGTGCTCCATCCCTAACTTCTAGAATGCACAGAGATCAAGTTGTAGGAGTATTTTATTTGACAGAATTAAAAAAAAATTTTCTCACAAATTACCAGGCACCAGCAATTGTTCCAGCCTAGGTTCTACCAGGGTAGCTTGGTCCCCTGGGTACCGTTCTCAGCTTGGTGAGAATACAGGGTGATAGAGTGAAAATAGCTGGGCTGTGGAAACAGACAGCTAGAGATTGAAATCCTAGACCAATCACCTACAAGTTCTGTAACCTGGTGCAAGTTAGCTGAGCTTTCTGGACCTCAATTTCTCTGGCTGTAAATTAAAGCAACAGTTCCTCTTTCATAAGAGTATAAGGATGAAGGGAGACAACATATATGGAGAATTTAATACAATGTCTGGCTCACAGTAAGCGGTCAGTAGATGGTAGTTCTCCTAGCATTTGAGGAACCAAGTGAAGAAAATGAATTAAAAGGAGTAAAATGGGAATGGGGAAGGGTGACAGAAAGTATATAAAAATACAAGGAATGGTATGTGATGGTATATGTGATGTGTTTTTAATGCCACCAAAAATCCCCTCAGCTACATCTGGGTGGTGCCCCTGACACCCCAGGCTCCTGATTGACCAGAAACTGAACAGTGTAGACCCAAATTTAAAGTAGTATTGCCACCTGGTGGCCAAACTCATGGCCAAACTTTTTGAATCCTCTAAAATCGAAATAAGCTTCCAGTTCTAGATATATTTTGAAGTGTATTATTACAATCTGTAAATTATAAGGCACTGCTTGACTTCTTTCATTCATGTCACAAATTTATTGTTTAAGCTACATTCCAGCTACTATTCTGAGTGCTGGGGACACCACAGAGAAAGTCCCTGCTCTCACAGAATTCATGTCCTATGGGGCGGTAACAGAGAAACAAGCAGATCAACTGGAGAGAAAATTTCAGGCAGAGATGCAGATGTGAAGATAATACAGCAGTAGGTTATGATCGAGAATGACTAAAATATAAAATACTTCTCTGAGGAGAAAAATGTGAAGAGCTAGCCGTGTGAGGTTGTCCGGGCAGAGCAAAGAAGGCAGAAGGCACTGCCAAGTGCAAAGCGACCTCAGGAATGAGGAGTGTGCACTGGAGATGCAGGGAAGATAGGTGGGGATGGTGAGGAGAGTGGCGGCAGAGGGCCTCAGAGAGCAGGGCAGGGCCAGATCATGAGGCCGTGGCAGCCGTGGTGATGATCCTCAGAGGATCCCAGGGGTTATTTGAGTATGGAAAGCATGGAGTGGGGTATTCTGATTTATATTTTTAGAGCTCGGTCTGGCTTCTAGGGAGAAAATGGATTTTGGAAGGCCAGGGTTGAATGAGGGATACCAGTCTGGAAGTCTGTGTCGAGGTCCAGGTGAGATCTGAGTGGAGGCTTGGACTAGGGTGGCAGTCTGGAACCGGAGGAATGAGGATATTTGTTTTGGAGTTGGCTCTATCCTACCTTGAAAATGGATTGGAGAAAAGAGAGGGGCCAAAGACGACTCCCACTTTTTAGTGTGGGAATTAGGCACATGCCAGTGCTTTAGTTAGTATTTTCCCAGCAGCTGAGTCCATAAATAATTTTTGGAGAAGAACAAGCATCAGATTCCAAGGTGATTAACACAGATGTCTCATTGCCTCAGAGAATACAGCACAGCTCTGAAATTCTACAAGATCTTACAAACAGGAACATCTCCGACTTCTTGGTAAAAACATATCCTGCTCTTATACGAAGCAGGTAAGAAGAGATTCTTTCATACTTTTAATCCTGGCTTCCTGTAGAAAATATTAACTAGAGACAGAAGATAGTTTATTCTCACAATGTATCAACTATCAGGGCAGTGGAAAATTTTCTTTTCCCTGATTTGAGGGCCTCATCCAACCAAAAAAAAACAATTGAGGCATATACAAGTAAAATGTAATTTAAGATTAATTTTTTTTGTTTTTTTTTTTGTTTTATTTAAGCCAACCCGTCTTAAAGTTTAACCCATGCAGCATTAAAAGTAACATAAGAAAGCATAGAGTTTATCCAGTAATGCAGCCTCATGTTTTAACTGGTTAAGAAACAGAGACCACATTTAGAGGGAGAGTAAAGGAGAAAAGGTAGAAGAAAAGGAGAGAAGCAAGAGGGAAAGTAAGAAGCAAAGAAGAGAAAGGAAAAAATCAGACCAACATAGGAAAAAGGCAGTGGGATGGCAGTGTGTGAGTGAGCCCACAGGTTGGCCAGGTTAACTGCACATTGCTGTAAATTATCACCTCCATTGCCTTAGTATGCCAGTGAGCTCTTCCGTAAGTGCTCGCTTCTCTCAGCTCTGCAGCTGTTCTTATCAGGCTCCACCCCGGGGTGAGTGGTTTCAGCAGCCCCTATCAGAGATCCACAACAGCATGCTCTAAAAAGAGGGTCAAAGGAAACCCTAATCCAGTCCCCATGTGCTCTGAGGCCTTAAAACATACTAATTTTAGTAGTGCATTCAGTTGCTTCCTCTATCAAACTCTGAACAAGGGATAAATGGACTCAGAACACACTGCTGGTGGTGAGAGCCTCTGCTGAGAGGGCAGTGCCAAGCCAGCAGTTAGCAAAATGAAAAATGCCATCCAAGCACAAAAATTAAGAGCAGAGTGCATAGAATTTATTCAATACTATAATAAACAGCAACCACCCAAACTTTGTTCTCAGCAACAAATTTTTGCAATATGGAATTTGGGATTTTGTGCTTGATGACCGTGATAGTTTCTGGGCCTAAACTATGAGGTCTAGAATTGGCATCTGCTCATTTCTTGTCTTATACTTTTACCCCTGATTGGCTGGAATTCAGTCCTTAACTTTGGGCTTAGACTAAGTCAGAACTTTTCCCAAGTGTGCAGGTAATTATTAGAGTCTTATTTATGCAGGATGGAAGATGGGAGGGCTGCAGTCTTCACTCTGAACTGGTATAGTGGTCCATATTTTCTGGGTCCAGATGGTCTGACAAATGACCTGACCACAGGGCCACCCAGAGAGGGCCCAGCATGCGGGATGTGACTTGGAGAGCCAATGGTGGAGTATGGTCCTTCCTCTGCATGTGTATTTGGGTTCAGCCCTTGGGCCTGGAGGCTTCCACACTGTTTGGATATCAGGAAATGCAAAACTGCCCTGGAGGACTGAGCTGCCCCAATGAGTGTTTAGGAAGGAAAGTTAACACTACTGCCTTACTTATGGTATTCATCGTATGATTTGTTTTGGCTTTCAGCTTAAAGAGCAAATTCTGGGTCAATGAACAGAGGTAAGAAACTATTTTTGTAAGAAAGTAAAATCTCATATCCCTCTAAAATAATTGCACATAAAAAAAAGCCACACCTCAAAGCCACGTGGGCTGCTCTGTATGTACTCAGGAATTCACAAGACATGTCCTGAAGGATATGTAGCTCTGACAGAAGGTGCTCAGCACTTGATCTCAGAGGATCTATATGGGAGGTGGTATTTCCTGAGGAGGAGTTCCAGAGCATTCTCACTTGGAGAGGGTTCTAAAACTTTACAAGGATAACAGTGTAGAAGGCTGCAGTGAGAGGACTCATAACCTAAGCCCTGCCACTCTGGCACATCCCTTTCGAGCCTCAGGGAGTCTGGCCCAGGCCCAGACTCACCCTGTTCCTGGGACATTCTGGAGGCTCAAATGGTTTCAGAGGTTTGGAGGATCATCCAGGGATATTCTAAGAATGAGCTGTCCTCCCGGGGTCCCTCAGGAATAGAACCTCTACAATGAAAGCAGAGCTGATGTTGACTTGATTTCCTGGGTAGAGTCTGGACCACGAAAGGGAAATCCCCCTAGAGGGAAGTGTGGGGCCTCAGTTGAAGCAGAAATATGGGGGGGGGGGGTGCAGTTTAAATCCCTGAGAAATAAAGTTCCCCTCTTCTGCCTTGCCTAAGCAGCACATTAATTTTATCCTGTTTGGGAGTTTGGCTTTTATCCTGCCACTGAAGGGCTTTAAACCAGAGAGTGACAGGCTCAGATCAGTGTTTGAGGATGATCACTTGAGACTTCCAAGCACTGTGGAAGATCGGTTAGAGCAGGAGAGCCAATGCTAGGACCCCAATTATGGGGCTAAAGGCAGAGAGGATGGTGAGGGGCTGCCGGAGGCAGGCTGGGGTTGAGAGGCACGGACAGAGGCCCAGCGGGACTGATCCTGACCAGATGAAGGTGAGCCCACTGCTGCCAGAAGTGCCTGCAAAGCACAGAAGTGGACCCATAAAGGAATCATTGGTTGGAGTGTAAGGAGAGTCAGGGAAGACTTCAAAGAGAAGATGACGTATAACAGATGAGTTGGAGTTGGCCAGTTGCTCAAAAGAGGGAAAGGTACTCCCAGGAAGCTAGCAGCCCCGCAGAGGCAGAGACACTAAGGCAGCCTGGACCATCAGGGGCTCTGGAAGTGATTTGATGTGGCTGGAATATGCCACTTGAGGGAAGGCATGAGGAGGGGCTAAGTTGGAGAGGTAGGCAGAGACCAAGCTCAGTAAAGATTAGGATTTATCCCAGAGGCAACATGGAAGTGTTAATAGTAGGTTTGTAAAGTGGAGCCATGTTGTTCCCTGGTCCAGAAAATCCCCCTCAAAGTACACATTTCCCTTCAGAACCTGAGAGAGTTACTGACAAGTAGGAAGCAGCACAAGCACAGTTCATGGCACTGACTTGAGGACTTCTTATTCCCTTGTCAGGTACGGAGGAATTTCCATCGGAGGAAAGCTCCCGGTTCTTCCCATCACTGGGGAAGCGCTCGTTGGATTTTTAAGCCACCTTGGCCAGATAATGAATGTGAGCGGGGTATGTAAACAGACTGAAGATTTGAATAGAACTTTTGACATGCTGGTTATCATGAAACAAATGATCATGAGGGCTAAGCAGGGAAGAAACCCTTGTGCTTGTTCATTATGGTTTTCTAGGGCCCCATCACCAGAGAGGCCTCTAAAGAAATGCCTGCTTTCCTGAAACATCTAGAAACTGAAGACAACATTAAGGTATGGGCCCTATATAATCTGCCCTAGAGCTAAAAATTCGCATAAACTAGTTATTTTAGTTTTGTTTTCCCAGCTTAATTAAATTCCATCCCTTCTCCTGTTGAAATCTAGCATGGAATGTCTTCCAGCTGCCAAACCCTTCTTCCTCCTTACATTCTTTTTCCTGCAGCTCATTTTTTCTCTAAACAGCTGTAGCACCACCTAACAAAGCCTATTATCTCTGTCCCATAGGTATGGTTTAACAACAAAGGTTGGCATGCCCTGGTGAGCTTTCTCAACGTGGCTCATAACGCCATCTTACGGGCCAGCCTGCACAAGGACAAGAACCCTGAGGAGTATGGCATCACTGTCATAAGCCAGCCCCTGAACCTGACCAAGGAGCAGCTCTCAGAGATCACAGTGTAAGCCACCACGGCCCCCAACCTCACAGCTTGCTTGTCACCCTCTCCGTTCTTTGGACACCCCAAGAGGATTCTCACTAACATGAGCTGCTGGGCTGGATGGCAAGGTTGTTAAATCAGGCACACATGAACATGAGACTTTCAAACGCCTTGTGTACCAAACTGTTTGGCCATTCTTTCTCTTAGTGTTTATTTGGAAAGTAAGCATGTATATAGTTCTCTTCCCTTTCAGGTCTTGATAACAAGTTGCTCCTGGAGCTTACACAAATATTCTCCTTTCCAGTATGCAAAGTGACTGCCAGGAAGTGGGAAAGTTGAGTCAGTCTTTCATCTCCCCAGAAGTAATCATCTTAGATTCTGGTAATATCCCTCAGATGACCAGGTTTTCAAGATATCAATAGATCTTTGCCTTCCTCAAGCTTAGGTTCTTACTGCACATTTTCTGGCAGTAAAAAACAATAATCTTGTGCAATTTTGTAGTATATGTGCTCCATTTGAGGCCTGTTTTTGGTGGGTATGCCTTTGTTAGTGCAGAATTCTTCTGGTAGGCTGTGAGGGTCCACGTTTTCCTATCCCAGTATATTGCCCTGAACACTGGGCCCTGAACATGTCAAATGTCATCAGATAAAACTTGGGCCCTGGTCCCTTCTGGCCTTCCTCTGGATACCCTCTGAGGCCCTAAACTAAGGAAGAATAGTCTATCCTACACCAGTTCTCACTCAGTCCAAGTTTCTATGTCTTCTGCTAAGCCTCTTGAATCTGAAATAAGAAATAGGAATCTTCTGAGGTTATAAAAGTAGTATATGAAATAGTATATGTTCATTAAATAAAGTTTATAGAATAGGGTTTTTTTAATTTATTTAATGTTTTCATTTAGTTTTGAGACAGAGAGAGACAGAGTATGAGCAGGGGAGGGGCAGAGAGAGAGGAAGACACAGAATCCGAAACAGGCTCCAGGCCCTGAGCTGTGAGCACAGAGCCCGATGCAGGGCTCGAACTCACAGACCGTGAGATCATGACCTGAGCCGAAGTCAGATGCTTAACCGACTGAGCCACCCAGGCGCCCCTAGAATTTTATTTTTTATTTATTTTTTTATATGTCAGTTTATAGAATAGGGTTTTTAAAACTTACTTGCTGTAACCCTACACAGTTTTTGCCTCTAAACATTTTTGTGTGTTTTCTTCCAGTTATTTATTCTGTTTTTACTATATGTATGGATCATGTTCTTTGTAGTTTTATCAGGGCAGCACAAAAAGCGCTCCTTTCTCTGTGACGGCACTGCCCCACACCAGGGTCATAGTTTGTATGTGAAGCTCAGGCTGGACTTCAGCCCAACCTGCCCCCTTAGCCACATGCTTTCTCTTCAATCAAGGGAAGGGTGAATAGAGCCAAGCTTCTATGTAACTGGCCTGTACTCTTTTCACTTAAATTTACATTATGAACATTTCTCCATGTTGTGATATGTTTCTTGAAAATGTGACTTAACAAGATTTCACACACCCTATTGCTCTACATAGAAAATTCAAGTTATCTATTGACAAATTATGAGAACTAATGAGAACATTATAGTATATGAGATTAATATAAGAATCCATTTCTATATACCATCTACAGATAATTAGAAAACATAATAAAATTTGTTTAGATTATCATATTAACATAGAAAATATTCAATGTTCACATTAATATTAGTATTCAGTTGTAACATGGAACAGGAAGCCACAGATACCCATTTAACCTTGACCCAGTTTGAGTAGCACAATTGAGTGAAGCGACAAGCTTCCAGCCATTGAAGGGGATTCTGGAGGCTGCTACCTGGAGATGGGTGAGGACTTCCCAGAGTCTAACTTTGTCTTTCTCCTGCATTTGCTCCTCCTTCTTTACCTCTGTCTCCCCTTGTCTCTCGTCCTGCTGCAGGCTGACTACTTCGGTAGATGCTGTGGTTGCCATCTGTGTGATTTTCGCCATGTCCTTCATCCCAGCCAGCTTTGTCCTTTATTTGATCCAGGAGAGGGTAAACAAAGCCAAGCACCTCCAGTTTATCAGTGGAGTGAGCCCCATAACCTACTGGCTGACCAACTTCCTCTGGGACATTGTAAGTGTCAGATCATGGCACCTCCCTTGCCTCCAAGGCCCAAGGTGGCGGGTGTTTGCTCTGACTGAGGGGACATGGCAGGGTGGGGCTCTCATACTGTCAGGGCTACAGGAGGTGCTGTGCCGAGGGCCTTGTGTGTTCGCGGTCTCTTTGAAAGGCACAGAATTAGAAGCCCCGAGCTGGGGAAGGATGTGGGGCTCAGCTTAACAACTGCTGCGTGAGGGCACCAAGGGGCCTTCTGACCCACTGAATAATCATTGCACTGCAGGCATGAGGCTGGCCTTCTGGACATAATCTGGAGCTGAAGAGGTAATATCAAGAGGTCCTTCATCCTACATTCTCTTCTTACATCCTGACTTACCCCTAAAAGGGGGAGGATGGAACTTCCCTTGTGGTAGAATCACCAAATAAATATAGGACATCAGTTAATTTTAAATTTCAGATAAAACAATGATTTTAGTATGAGTATATCCCACGCACCCCCCCAAATATTGCATAGGACAGACTTACACTAAAAAAAAGTATTGGTTGTTTATCTGAAATTCAAATTTAAATGAGCATCCTATATTTCTATTGGCTAAATCTGGCAACCCTACCCAGTGGCCTTACTTTGTTTCCCCCATTAAATCCAATTAGCCACCACTTTAGGGAACATAAAGAAAAAATTATTTATCAAGTCAACAGCAGACTACCACCTCTCTGACAACCAAGGTTGTTGGGAGCAGGAAGAAGTCAGGGTGGGTTAATTTATGACAGGCCACAGGATCAAATAAATTGGTAGCAAAGGCTTAGTTATATTGTAGCAGGGATCATTATGATACCAGCTCGTGTTTTCTGGGGACTGTGGGTGGGTAACAAGATCCTTTATTTTATCCCAGTATTCTAAGACTAACGTGAGTCTCTACTTCATGTTATGATAAGATATATCATGGTGGAGGCCAACACAAACACCTTTTTTCACTGTGGTTTTTAATAATTATGATAAATACTAGGGTTTATAAAGACATGATTTCTTTTCTCTTACTCAGCTTCCTAAACACATTCATCACTTAACATTACAAAACCAGAAATCCATCAGTAGCAGCTAAGTTCTTTCCTCTCTGTCCTGTCTACCTGAGAAAACACTGAATACATGGGGAGGAATCAGAACCTGCAAGCCTCGCTTTGGATGAGAACATCACATGTAGCCACCCACACTGGCCCTGTGCTTTAAACATGAAAGGAGCTAGGCTTGCCTGCATTGAAAAGCTATTCAAGTCCTGGTCTTTGCATTCTACTTTTTTTAAAGACAAGGATTATAAAATTTATACTTCAGGCTAACCCATGTGTTTGCCTATCTATAGAGATCTCTGAGCCAAAGGAGAAATTTGTGGCTGGAAGGGTAGAGTGGGTATCTCGATGGGAGGTGATATTAGCAAAGTAGACATTTGGCAGGCCAATGAAGAGTTAGAAGATGGTGAATATGATGCTATCATGCTTCTGAGACTCTAGAATTTTAAGACTGGCCTGGAATCTGAACTGTAGGATCTACAGTGTTGGAGCTTAGCACCCTCACTAACCAGTGGCAAAAAGATAACATATGCCTGAGGGTCATTGTTGAATGAATGAGTGAATGAATGAATGAATGAATAAACACTTATTGTTTATATCATTCACTCAGCACAGATAGGATATTTTAAGTTATTTTTTTAATGTTTATTTTTGATAGAGCACATGCGCGAGTGCAAGTGGGGGAGGGACAGAGAGAGCAAGCTCCAGGCTCTGAGCTGTCAGCACAGAGCCCGACACACGGGGCTGGAATCCATGAATCGTGAGATCATGACCTGAGCTGAAGTTTGACACTTAACCGACTGAGCCACCCAGGCAGCCCTAAGTTATTTTTTATATGTCATCTGTTTTTCTTTCAATTTTGAAACAATCACAAAATTGTTATAAAAATAGTTCAACACTTTTTTTCTAAGTCATTTCAGGGTAACTTCCCAACAGGATGCTTTTCACACACACACACATATACACCTCGTACCTCCAGTGTCTACCTCCTATAAATGAGGACACACTCAATACAGTCACAACATAACTGTCAACATCAGGACACTAGCACTGGTGGGTCACCTCCATCTTGTCCTCAGACCCCACTCAAATTTCATTAATTGCCCCAATAATGTCTTTTCTAGAAAAGAGTCTAGCTCTGAGTCACTGCATTTTGTTGTCCTCTCTCTTCACTCTCCTTCAATTTGGAATGGTTCTTCAGTCTTTTCTTGACACACACAACCTTGACCTTTTAAAGATCATAGGCCAGTTATTTTGTAAAATGTTCTTTGAGTTTGACCCAAGTTTTCTTATGATTAGATTCAGGTTATCGTGAATGGTGGTATCATTCAGTGGTATCATGAATGTACTCTGTTCTTCTCACTGCATCTGATCAGGTAGCTTCTGATTTCATTTTGTTGTATTACTGATGATGGTCACTTTGGTCACAAGGTGTCTGCTGAGTTCCTCCATTTTATAATTGATAAGAGTTGGGGGAGAGGTACTTTGAAGCTATGTAAATATCCTATTTGTTATCAGACTTTCCATTTATTTATGTATACCCATGTGGATTAATGGTTCCTGTGTTAATTACAGTTTGATACCATGCTTATTTATTTTGATGCTCAGATTATCCCGTTTGGCCAGTGGGAGCCCTTTCAAGCCAACTTTTGTTTTCTCTCGACTTGTGTCTTCATCTTGCTTGAGCACCTCCATGCTCACTGGCATAGTGAGATGTTCCAGGCTCATCGTGCACGTCCCTCAGCCCTACCCTGGAATCAGCCATCTCCTTGTGAAACGCTGATTCCTTCCTATGGAAAATAATCCTCAGAAACCAAGATCTCAGGGCTATATATTTTCTCTGCCACTGAGGCATCAGTGGCTTCAGGCCTTCTCAATGGAGAGAGATGTATGTATATACATAGATATACATGCATTTACATCTGTATTTCTCTGTCTACACACCAAACAATATGAGCTCACTAAAACCTCCATTTCCAATCCCAACACCATGGGTTCTCTGTGTTTCCATATTTGTGACTCTTCCTCAAGAGTGAGGAACTGGCTTCTGTTACCCCTGACTCATTTATCTGCCTGCACAATATACCTGTATGGACCAAGTCTCCCATCTCTGCCACCATCTTCTCCCTCATGTGGACATCCCCCTCTAGTTGCTCCAGCTGCCCCCTGTGTGGAGGTCCTCCTCATTCTGCTCTGGCTCTGATAGCCCCAACCAGATCGACCCCTATAAGGACATGCTCCAATACCCCACACCAGCCGGCCCTCTGTGGGATGCTCTCCTCAATCTTCTCAGGTTCTCATCCTGCTTGGGACCGCTGTGACACCTCCTGTAACCCCATTGTGGGTGCCCACCTCTCCCTGTCCATCCTGATGGCTTTAGGACTGAATTGTGTAGGAAGGGAAGAAAAGGGATAAAGTGGTAAAATGGTATCATCTATTTGAAATTCATGAGGCCAAGACCTAAATATTTTAAGTTTTTTCTGAATCCAGAGACATGCTTAGAAAGTAGAATCAACAGGACTTTGTGACCAGTTAGAAAGAGAAAATGAAAGATTAGGTGGAATTTGATAATTCATTCTTTCAAAAGATATAGGCTGAAAGTTTCCTGCACTGGGACGTGGAAGTGGGGAGGAATAGGAGGACAAAGGATGACTTAACATATGTTTGCTAACTAAGAACTGTTCAGACAGAATCAGAATCCCAGACCATAATAAGTCCTGGAGGAGTCTGCCCCAACCCTCATTTTATAGAACTGAAAATAGAGGTCTCTAGAGGTTAAGTGCCTTGTTCTCCTCTCTTCAAGATGAATTATACTGTGAGCGCTGCTTTGGTGGTGGGCATCTTTATTGGGTTTCAGAAGAAAGCCTACACTTCTCCGGAAAATCTTCCTGCCCTTGTTGCACTGCTCATGCTGTACGGGTGAGTTGTTTGGCATTAGCTAATGCTGCCTAAAGGAAAGCTGGGGGAGGGGGATGCTCTTCTGACAAAAAAAAACAAGAGTTTCTGGCAGCCATGTTAGCTTCCAGCACCCAATAGGGTGTGTGGCTACCGACAAGGAATTTGTCTGTCTTCTGTTTCTGACTCCACACATGGAGGTGTTCCTGGGGCTCAAATGAATCTTCTTCCACACAAACTGTGGCCTGACCAGAGTCTGGGGATCTGTCACTCTCCCATGCCTCACCCAGCTCTGATTCTGATTCATCTGTGGCCAGCCTGTCCATCTCAGTGTTTCCAGCTGTACTGGCCAAGAGTTATTTGCACACAGAAGACTGCAGCTGAAAGGCTGTTCCTGAGTCAGGGCCAGAGGATGACACAAGGATTAAATCCCATAGAATCATACAGCAAAGCATGCAACTTTATATCCAGGCCTACCTCTTACTGTATAACACTGTCCTGTAACCACGGACAAGTAATCTGGGCCTCAGTTTCCTCATCTATGAAATGGAGATAGTGATACCTGATCCTTCCTACGTGGGTCAGTAAAGTCCTGCCAGAGCAATGGTCTCTATTCCTCTCTCTTAGAAATAGAGAATTCAGGAACCAGCCTGACTGTGACATACCAACTCAAGTGAATTTTAATGATGAGCCTATTGGGATCTTAGCTCAGGTTTGGTGATCCAGACTAGAGTGGGAAGCATTACAGGTTAGAGACTGCCCCCTCTGCTTTGTAAAAGGCTTTGTAGTTTATAGGCACATTCATAGCCACCATCTCACTTGCTCCTCACCAAACCCCCATAGGTGGTCAGGGGAGGCATTATTATCTCCCTTCAAAGATAAGGAACAAAGACCAAGGGATGGAGTAGCTTTCTGGTCTTCCTGGGACTCCCGCCAGTTCAAACATGTCACCTCGTGTGAAGGGAATGTATTATATTTAGTGGTGGTACAGAAAATGGAATAGAGACTGGAGTTCTGTCCCACTGAGTTATGTCATTTCACACAGATGGGCAGTCATTCCCATGATGTACCCAGCATCCTTCCTGTTTGATATCCCCAGCACAGCCTATGTGGCCTTGTCTTGTGCTAATCTGTTCATCGGCATCAACAGCAGTGCCATCACCTTCATCTTAGAATTGTTTGAGAATAACCAGGTAAGCATAACTTTCATGGCTTTCTTGTTCGATTACTAAAATACTAGAGAGTATTTGATGGTCAGGTAGAGCCATGGGCAAGTACTGTGGCTGGAAAATCTTAGTGCATACATGACTGTTGCTTCCTCCTCTCCTCCCTCTCTCTTGCTCCCTCCCTCCATGCCTACCTCTGTGCCTGCCTCCCTCCTTCCTTTCATTTCCTTTCCGTTTCCTTCCTTCCTTCCTTCCTTCCTTCCTTCCTTCCTTCCTTCCTTCCTTCCTTCCTTTTTTTCTTTAAGCTCATTTAACTTTTTTAAGTTTATTTGTGTGCTCTGAGTGTCATGGTTTTCTGAGCTCATTCTGCAAGCTATAAATGACTTTTTGTGATCCTAAGCTTTTAGATTTTCTTATTCTTTCAGGGTTTCCTTGGTGACTTTTGGTGTTCAGTTTTCTACACACACACACACACACACACACACACACGTAAAAATTCATGTGATTTCAAAATTTAAAAGGAGCAAAAAGGCACATAGGACGTCTCCTTCCTACCCCTGTTTCCCAGTCACTTAGGAGGCAAACTTGCATTTCAGTTTCTTGGTGCTCTGGCAACAAATAAGCAAATGTATATGTTTTCTTTCTCCCACTTTCTTATACAAATTGTAACAGAATAACATTTACTACATGAAACTTAATCCTGAAGATAGGGTTAGGAATTTATGGTGCTGATGATTCATTTTTATGAGTTATAAATTACAGTTGACCTGTCCACATTCCCCAGACTTCTCCTTGCCCAGAAAGAGCTGGCCAGACTAATCCCTAAAACAATGGCAGTGGCTCCAGGGCTGTTTCTGCTTGCACTCCCACCCCCAGCCTGGTGTGTCCGAGCCTTGCCTGTGGCTGGCCTGGAGCACTCTCAAGCACTGGTAGGCTCACCACATGCCTGTGTCCCCAGTGGCCTCTCTAGCCTGTCCCTCCCCTAGTAGGTCTTCGTAGTTCAGAGTGTAAGCACCAGCCAGCACATCTGCACTGCTGTTCTGTGGCCCCTGTCCCTACTCCTACCCCTAGGCCCTGCTGGGAGGACCTATGGCAAATCTGCACTAACCCCCCCTTCCCCCCCCATCCCATGGCCTCCTGAGTGATGCTTTCCCAGACCTTGTCAGACTTTCTGCAGCCACTAAGCAAGAAATAAAACCCAAAATTTCCCATGACTGGCAAAAAAAAAAAAAAAATGTAACATGTCACAGTCAGACCCCAGAAGGGAGATGGATGGGAAAGAACACAGACCCTGCCTGTGGCAGAGTCTTCTGGCAGACTGAAAATCCTCCTCTCCAGAATTGTTTGTCATGGGCTCACAGCCCACTAAGTCTTAAAAAATTGTGTTACTTCAGAATAATTAAAGAGTAAGCTCAAAGCAACTCAAAACATTCTCCCCCCTGAGGGTTACACTCATTTAGCCAACGTTTACTGATCATACTCCTTTCCCCTGCATAAAGCCTGGTTGCTTTCATGTAAGCTATCAGATAGACAGATGCTGCAGAAATTCCCAGTATCCCTCAGCAGGCTCTCAGGTCCCAGTAGCTGCTGTCTCTACTGAGTCAAGAGGTATCGACCAGGTGAACACCGTGTGATGGATGTGCTGATGGAAACAAGTGTGACCCGCTTATCCTGCCCTGCTGGAACTCCTGTTCCAGTCAAGAAATGACCTGTGCACCAAGCTAGGAACCAATATGAACCACCGTACACGTCATCCCATAACACAGTGTGTGGTAGAACAGCAAAGGAACGAGACAGATAAAACACTACAGATCAGAGTGGGCCAAAAGAACAGGGCTACAGGGATCAGGAGAATCTGGGTAGAGGAAACACAATTGAGCCTGGCCTGGAATAAGCAGAATTTTATTAGCCCATGTCACAAACAATGAAGTACCTATTTGAGCTAATCGTTGATTAAGGTATTTAGAAAGTACACCAAAATAATTAGGACCTGGTTGTTCTCCGGGAACCACTGACTAGTGAGGACAGTAGGCAAGTAAAAAATAATTAGCCCTGGCTGGCAATGTTATAAGTACTAGAAGAGAGAAGTAGGTATGTTACACAGGAATCTGGAAATGCTTATGAGAGAAGGGGTTATTCAAGCTGGCTTTCTAAAGAAGAGCAGGAATCTGCCAAGAACAGAAGGGGAGAGAGCATTCTTTCCTGACAGCAATGATTAATAGAAGCTGGGGGTGCAAACGCCTGGGGGCAAAAAAGCATCATGCTGGGAGCAGGGGAGGGGGGATATGGGGAGGAGAGTGAGAGAGAGGAGGTCATATGAGCAAAGGTGTGGAGACCAGGAAGAAGCCAGTTGTGCAGTAGGGATGGGCCAGAGAAGTGGGCAGCCTCGGCCTGGTCAGCCTCGCCCCTCGGTGTCCCCTCTCCCATCTTGGGGGAGGGTCTGCCCAACATCGCTAGGCTAAAGTAGCAAGCACAGTCTGACCATCTGAAAACAAGTCCCCCCAACTCAACACAGACACCAGAAAGTCCCTGGCCCTCTTTTCTACTGGCAGCAGCCAGACACCTCGCTGTCCTGTGGGAGCTGAGAAGCAGAGCTGGAAGACGTGCAGGTCCCCTCTCTCCTTTGGCACAAGCTAGGCTAGGAGCAGATGAAAGAGCCTCAGAACCCAGTGACAGCTCACAGCTGTACCAAAGGAGAGAGAGCCTGGGCCAAAGTCCCAGCAGCTGCTGTACCTCCTGGAAACAAATGCCCTGGAGGGCTCACATGTAATTTCAAAGTGAGTCTGCAAGGACAGCTCCCCAGGCAGGCTACCTGGCTAGCAGCATCTCCTGTGAGTATTCTAAAACCTCTGTTTCTGTGTAACAGATCCCTCCTGTGGCCAGGCTGGCTGCTAGGCCCCCTGTCTCTTCAGGCCTTCCCCTACTTCCACCTTATGAGGGCATCCAGGCCCCTCTCTGCTCAGGAAGGGCAGGTGGGCTTGGTCCCCACGGCTAACTGTCCTGCTTTTCTATGTTTCAGACGCTACTCAGATTCAACGCCATGCTGAGGATGCTGCTCATTATCTTCCCCCACTTCTGCCTGGGCCGGGGCCTCATTGATTTGGCACTGAGCCAGGCTGTGACGGATGTCTACGCCCGGTTTGGTGGGTGGCATTCCAGACCTTTGGAACATGGCCCCAGATCCTCTGCGTGTGGGAGGGCTGCCTCCGGAGTTTCTATGCCAGACCCGCAGACTGGACTGGGGCGGGAGGGGGACACCTGGTTGTTCTGGTAGTGTCCTACTCCCCAGGAGGGATCAGGTGCCTCTGTTTCTGTGGCTGAGGAGCCATGGGAGGGGTCAAGACTAGCTTCCTACTCTTCCCTACTCTGACTCAAGAGGCTGAGATGAGACGTGGGTTCAGCTCTCACTTACTGCTTTGCCTGAGGCTTGGTCTAACTGGGCCAAATGTTGTGACTAGGTCTTTAGGGGCAGCTAGGGCAGCTGAATGGACTTAATTCCTGTCCCCAGGTGAGGAGCACTCTTCAAATCCATTCCAGTGGAACCTGATTGGGAAGAACCTGGTTGCCATGGCAGTAGAAGGGGTGGTGTACTTCCTCCTGACTCTCCTCATCCAGCACCACTTCTTTCTCATCCGATGGTACGTTCAGGCTGCTGCCCTAAGGGTATCAAGGGCAGCTCCTTGCTTCTGTCCAGGGACTTGGCTTCATATCCATGTGGTCGTCTCTCCTCACCAGCCCCACTCCATGATGGTTTTTACACTCTTAAAGCCTGGCTTGTACTGAATAACACAAGGAGAGACACATTAAAATAGGCACATTGGAGTTTGTGAAGAATCTAAACTCTAAAGTATATAAAATACAGGGTTTTTAAGGTTTATTTATTTTTGAGAGAGAGAGAGAGAGCATGAGCAGGGAGGGGCAGAGAGAGAGAGGGACAGAAGATCCAAGTTGGGCTCCGCACTGATAGCAGCAAGCCCAATATGGGGCTCGAGCTCACGAACCACGAGATTATGACCTGAGCTGAAGTCACACGCTCTACTGACTGAGCCACCAGGTGCCTCTGAATTACAATTTTTAATTTCAGTCACTAATATTTAATCCCTCTCAGTTAATTAACAGATACTCATTTCAATTTGGATGATAGCATTGCAAATGATAACGTTTAAGGGAGATCCAAAGTACTGGGAAACAGATTTATGCATTCATAAGAAAATAGACAAAGTGGGGCCCTTTGCTAATTAGAGATTTGAGAGTAGAGACAAGTAGTAAGATGGGGGTGACATCCAAGGTGACTGCAGCCAGGAGCAGTGTAGGGGAAGCATTTGTGCCCCTCTGGGTGGGGGTGGAGGTGGGGCTGTCTGCCTGCTGTGACCCAGCCCAGCTGTGCCATTCTTCCCTACCTGGCCTCATTCTGACATGGGCACTCAGATTTCCAGAAGGCAGTCCTCTGCAATCCAGGCTGACAGACCTTTATTAGGGCTCAGCACAGGGTCCTGAACTGCAAATCACGGTGTTTCGTTTCTTATCCTATCATCCTCTCAGGCTGAGTCTGGTCACATGTAAATAAAGATTCAGAAGACTTATATTAGGTTTTGATCCACCAGAAATCAAGTTATTAGAAATGAATCTACCTCCCTACTCACAGGGTCGTGAGGATTGAATGAGATAATAGGTGTCAACACACTTGGAATAAAATGACATGACCAGGAAGTGGTGCTGGTTATGAGGGACAGTGGTCCAGGGACCCTCAGCCCTCACAGGCCCCCTTCCATACCTCTGGCCACATCTTGAAGAGACCTTGGGGTAGGAGGGAGGAGGCAGACTTGTTTACCAAAACAAACTCATTAGCTTCAAACTCTGTGTCAAACAATTGAGCAAGTCTTCCACATTAGGCCTGAAACAGCACCAGAGAAGCATTCCACAATCTCTGGCTTTAGGAAGCCCACACCCATGCCTATGCTGAGAGGCAACCAGGCAAAGAGAAGAAGGGAAGGACAGAAGAAAGGGTGCTTTTGGTAGAGAACATGCTAACATGTGGAGAGTTCAGGATAGCTGTGAAGGGGGAGGGAGAAGGGGCTGAGAGAAGAGCCTGGAGAGGTAGGCAGAGCCAAGTCCTAAAATGCTCTCTCACCTCGATGAGGACTTCAAGTTTAAGCCTGAAGGCAGCAGGGAGCTATTGGGGTGTTTTGATCAGGCAGGTGAGTAATCTTCCAGGTCTAGAAGGAGAGACCAGACAGGAGGCCATTTGGGTACCCAGGCAAGGCAAGAGTCATTGGTGGCCTGAATAGGAGCTCAGGGCATTGGGAGATGGAGAAAAATAGGTTGATTGGATAAATGGTAAGCAAGGCAAGATTTAGACATGAATTAGATGTGGCCAGTGAGGGAGGAAAGAAAGTTTATAGGCCAGGGTGGTCAGGGAGGGTTTCATAGAAGAAGCTGTGTCTTTAAGGATGGGGAAGATTCTGTTTGGCAGGGCAGGAGGAAGAGAACACTGAGGCCCTGGAAATGCCTGCAGAAGCTGGGAATTGGGAAAGACCAGCATAGGCTGGGGAGCAAGGGTTGACCAAAAGGTTGGTGGAGGAGTTAGTTCTAAAGATAAGTGGGAGCTGGGTGACATTCACTGAGTGCTTACCATAGATGAAGTGTTTTAATAATGATAACAGCTACCAGGTTTTGAGTTCTTACTCTTTGCCAGAGGCTGTGCCAAGTTCATCTTCTCCACGGTCTATGAGGTAAACACTGTTATCCCCTCCCTACCATATGGTCGAAGGAGGTGACGTTTAGAGAGGTTTAGTGACATGCCCAAGGTCACACATGGGTAGGCCAGAACTGGGAACAAGGCTGACTCTGGACTCAAGGACTTGCATTCTCTGCCTAATGTCTAACTCTTCTCCTGTTTGGAGGCCTTTTGAGAATCAAGCATTAGGGGATATAAGGCAAGGCTGGAGCTGAAGTGAGGGAACGGGAAGAAAGTAATAGGAAAAGGAGAGTTCCAGGGACGCGGTACACCAACTCAGTCCTGTCCCCTTTCCCTCCTGTAGGGTTGCCGAGCCTGCTAAGGAGCCCGTTATAGATGAAGATGATGATGTGGCTGAAGAAAGACAAAGAATTATTAGTGGGGGAAATAAAACTGATATCTTAAGGCTAAATGAACTGACCAAGGTAAGGGAATAGGTGGAGGTGAGTTAGTTTTGAGGTGCCAGTTGGATCCAGAAATGGCACAACAACATAATTACAACATTGTAATTTGCCTTTGGTAGCATCAGCAATATGCCCGTGCAGGCAATTCATTTTCCTGATCTTAAGCAAGGTTGTCAGAACTGTGTTTTAACTTGTCTTCCAAGAACACCTAATTCCAGAGCATTCTCCCTAGTATTCATCTTGGGCACTGGCACAGGGCCTCGGTGAGAGCCCCTACAACCGAGCCTCACTAAGCCTTCTCTGTTCCTTCTCTGCACGGCAGGTCGGCTTTGAGGTTTCCCAGTGCTCACGACACTTCTCTGAACACCTGTGCCAACGTATAACCTCCTCATGTTGGTAGTTCTCACCTAAACCATCCTTAGCCCCTTGCTCTCTCTAACTTCTCTCAGTTCTCAGTCCAGTTTCTCCGCATCTTGCAGATTTATTCAGGCTCCTCCAGCCCAGCGGTGGACAGGCTGTGTGTCGGAGTCCGGCCTGGAGAGGTGGGTACCCTGCGGACTCCTGTGCACACCTCTTCTCCCTTCTAAAACAGAGCTATCCCAAAGAAATAAAATGCAGCCACAGAGGTCACTTGAAATTTTTTAGCAGCCACCTGAAAAAAAATTAAAAGAAAAAAAAGAAAACAGGTGAAATTAATCTTGATCATTGATTTTACCCAGAGTATTCAAAATATTGTCACATCAACATGTAATGTATATAAAACATTATTGATTCAATATTTTATGTTTGTTTTTTGTTTTGTTTTACGTTTTCAAAATCCAGGGCGTGTTTTACACATACAGCACATGTCAATTCAGACTAGATGCATTTCAAGTGCTCAGTAGTCACTGTAAGGGAGGAAATCCTCTTTCCTCTACTCTTCTGGGTTCTCTGGGTAGACCACTGTAAATTTGACTGATGAAAGACATTAGGAAGAGAAAAACAAACAGACATTTATTAGCACGTGTGTGGCACCTACACAAGGGACCCATCAGAGGTGAATGACACATGGGGTGGTTAGAACTTGGGCTTGCATCGCATCTTAGCAAAGATGAAATGATACATTTTCAGAGAAGTGACAAGACAAAGGGGAAAGAACCTGGAGTCAGTAGGGGTGGCAAATTATAGGAAGGCAAATATGGAGGAAAGTAATGGCAGATAAAGTCTAGTTAGCAAAGTTGGCTATGTAGATTCCTCTGGTGCTGTCTCCAGGCCAAGGTTTCAAAGTTGTTTCTGGCAGTTAACTTTTGTTCTTCCTGGTACAGAGGGGAAGAAGAGACACCTTATAAATTTAAGTCCTGCTTTTAGGCAAACGGGAGGACAGAGAGCTTTTCTCGTATCTGCTGCTACTTAATTGCTTTCAGCTTAAAATCATCCTTATGCCAAAGTGGCATATGTTGGGGTGGCAAATCCTGCTAGCCCGCACCACACATGGCCAGTGGCCTCTGTAATGGCAGCACAGGTCTAGAATGTCTCCCACCTGCCCACATACCTGCCCTAGGGCCTGATATTCCACATTCCTTAGGCTTCTTAGACTCTAGGATGAGGCCAGTTCTGTGTGTCTTCCCTCAGTGCTTTGGTCTTCTGGGAGTGAATGGAGCTGGCAAAACAACCACGTTCAAGATGCTTACTGGGGACACCACAGTGACTTCAGGCGATGCCACTATAGCAGGCAAGAGGTGAGTGTCTTGCTTATCCTGTCTCAGGGTGCCTGTCACAGGTCCTCGGCCATGCTCTCATCCCAGCATAGGGAGAGTGAGCATCAGATTCTGTACTGAGGGTGACTCTGAGAGCATGGAAGAGCTGTGTAGATAAGTAGACCTCCAAGAGAGCATGGTCCACAAGTATAAGACATAGACTCTCTGGGAAACTGAAATTAATTGTGATTGTTAAGACATGCTCCTCTTAGCATGGATTCTTGGAAACTTCTGGGAAGCACTAAGTCAGTGGTTCTTACTCTTTCTGGGGTCATGGATTCCTTTGAGTATCTGATGAACACTTGCGCAGTCTTCCTAAAAAATATGCCATTGTTGGGGCACCTGGCTGGTTCAGTTGGTGGAGCATGTGACTCTTGATCTTGGGGTTGTAGGTTTGAGCCCCACATTGGGTATGGAGATTACTTTTTTTAAATCTTTTTTTAAAACCATATATATATATATATATATATATATATATATATATATATATATATTAAAAACATACTTTATATGTGTGTGTGTGTGCGTGTGCACATACATACATATACCATTATCCCCCGTTACCTCCTTCCATACATTTTTTGCAAAGAGTTTAAGGGAATTTACTGTGCCCTGAATCACATTTATGTTCCCTGAGTCCCTGGTTAAGAACCCCTGTGGTGAAGCATCCTTTCTCTGGATCAAGTTTCTAAATGGGGGCTGGTTTAAGAGCCTTCAGGGGCCTTAGTCTGAATTGGCTATTTCTGTGCTGATCCTTGGCTTTGCCAGGCCAAGGAGGCTTTATAAAGGGAAAACTGGCATGTGTCCTTGGATTCTGGAGGGTGCCTGCTGTTCTGTGTAATAAGGTATGAGTAAACACACTGGTCCTCTGTGGCACAGGATCAAGAACACAAACCTATGCTGTTTGCCATTTTCCAGGCTGCTCCTTAAACAGCAGAGCTCACAGGCATTAGATGTGCCTTGAGGAACCCTCTGCCCTGGTTTATAAGAGGAGTTAGGCAGTGCGTACTTCACTCAGCAACTGCCTGACTAAGGCCTCCTTCTGTCTCCTGGAAGCCATCCTCAGCAACATGGCTGAATGTCCACTGAACATGGCTCAGACAGGATGAATTTGGTTCCCCAGCCTTCTCCGCCATCCCTGTTGGTTTTAGAGCAAACAAGCAGGGTGCAACCAGGCCATGGCTTAATCTGTCTCATCTGTAGATGCAGCTTAGCCTGCAACCAAGCAAATAACTTGACAGTTGTAACAAAAGGAATCTTAAGGGACTAAGGGACCGCAGGCAGGAGGATGTAATAGGATTTACCATAAGACATCAAATGACAGCCCAAGTAAGACACAGCCTGATACCTACAAGAGGGAAGCTAAATGAAATGGAAACTGGAACACAACTTTGGATTTAAGATGCAAGACTGGGTTTCTCTGGGAGGGCAGCTCCCATGAATTTGGCAAAGTACTGTCCTTGCTTCCCTGGGTGGTTTTAATTGGCCCAGCCATGCCTGAATTACTTTTTGTTATAGTGGGGGACTACATGGTGCCTCTCCCATCATATTGCCTGTATCTTTTTTTTTTTTTTAATTTTTAAAAAATGTTTATTTATTTGTGAGAGAGAGAGAGGGACACAAAATCCGAAGCAGGCTCCAGGCTGCCAGCACAGAGTCCAACACGGGGCTCAAACTCAGAAACGGCGAGATCATGACCCGAGCCGAAGTCGGACGCTTAACCGACTTGAGCCACCCAGGCGCCGCCCCTTGCCTGTATCTTTTGTTCATAGACCCTAAGCTACAAGGGAAGCAGGGAGAGATTGGACCAGTCTATGGACAGTTTGTTTTCATCAAGATAGTGTATTTTCTACTGAGGGAGAATATATCAGTCAAAGGGAGTTAATAGAACTCAATTCACTTCCTCTCTGTTCCCTGACAGTGTCTGGCTCTGGGTAGTGATCTGACTGGTTCCTCTTTCGCTTACTGTATATCTGCCAATAGACAAAGATGGATCAAGTTTACTTCCTTTCAGAAGCATGCATCTTCTGTATTTCCCAAATGTTTGAAAGGGATCAAAAATCACTGATGTTTTCTAACACTTGATCTTCCCTTTATTTTTAAACCCATATGTGAGGTGACCCACTCCAAAAGTAAAGCTGATTTTGGGTAAGAGATATTCAGTTTATCCTAGACAGAGAAACTTGAAAAGATCTGTTGGATTCAAAGCTCAGAATTCCAGAGTTCATCAGTTTCTAACCAAAGGGCTTCTGCTTTGATTTGTAAATGTTGTGCACATTTCTGAAGCAAAGCAGAAGAGGTAGCTTGCTTATCTCACAGGCAGAAGCTCTCCAGCCCCAGTTCTCTGGTCACCCCCTCTATGAAGGAAACTTGCTAATTGCCTTTTCTTCTTGCAGTATTTTAGCCAATATATCTGATGTCCATCAAAGTATGGGCTACTGTCCTCAGTTTGATGCAGTCGATGACCAGCTCACAGGGCGAGAACATCTTTATCTTTATGCCCGTCTTCGAGGTGTACCAGCAGATGAAATCGAAAGGGTAAAAAAATGGTTTCTTGTGGCTACTCAGAAGTTTGGTAAACCCTAAACCTGTTTCATGAGAGTGCATTTATTTAGACGTGGGAAAGTTAGAGCATGCTATCCATTCAACAAATGCTTACTGTGTGTCTACTATGTGCCAAATACTGTTATAGAAAATGGGGGTATGGCAGTAAACAAAACAAGAAAATCCCTGCCTTCATATCTAACAAAATAATACATGCATTTATCCTTTGATTCAGCAATCCCACTTTTGGGAGCTTACCCCAGATATATACCTCCCACAGCGCAAATTGCATATACACAAAGTTATTCATTATACTAGTAGTCACAAAAAATTAAAACATTAGAAATTATCTAAACATTCAGGCATAGGAGATTGGTTGAATACATCTTATGCAGCTGTTACACACATACAGACACGCATGCACAGAGAGAGAAAATCTCTGTGAACTGATAATGCAGTTATTTCCAAGAGATATTTTTAAAAATTTTTTAATATGTATTTATTATTTTGAGAGAGAGACAGAGTGAAAGTGGGGGAGGGGCAGAGGGAGAGGGAGACACAGACTCCAAAGCAGGCTCCAGGCTCTGAGCTGTCAGCCCAGAGCCTGACACGGGGCTCGAATTCACAGCCCGTGAGATCATGACCTGAGCCAAAGTCGGATGCTCAACCGACAGAGCCACCCAGGTGCCCCCCAAGAGATATTTTTAAGTGAAAAAAGCAAAGGGTAAAAGAGCACATGTAGAATTCTACCTTTTTTCTCCCACTATTTTCTATTGAAGTATAGTTGACATACAATATTATATTAGTTTCAGGTGTATAGCAGTGATTTGTCAACTCCATACATTAAGACACTATTACAATGGGCTGTAGGATGCTACTTTTTAATGTAAGAAAGTAGGAAAACCAAGAAAGCAGACATATGTCTGCTTAGCTTTACAAATACAAATACAGGAATGATAGTCCTAAAACACAATGAATTTGGTAACTAACAATAGGGAAATGGGGTAAAATGGAAATGGGAGGGAATAACACTTCTCTCAGGATATATTTTTGTATGGTTTTGACTCTTGGAAGCATGTTAGTGTTCTATGTATTAATAAAATAAAACTAAATTAATAAAAATGGGAAGGGGTAAAAATAAAAAGAAAATTCTGACTCTGAAAGCAAATAGAAACAAATTAATCCAATTTTATTTGAAGTAAGTATCATAACCATAAAGAAGGGGAGGAAAAGAACTACAAATAACTGAGGGCACAGTATCTGACTATATTTCCTCAGCCTTGGGCAGGCAGAGCAGAGGGAAAGAACTACAGACAAATTACAAGCTCTTTTTAGTTGATTTGTTTTTTTATGGTGTCATGAGCAAAGCAATTCTGAAACATTTTTAGATGTGTTACTGGATTAAGTAAATGAATAAATGTGTTAATGTTGTTTGAAGCCAGAGTTCTCACTGTGTAAGAAAAGACCTACAAATATGGAAAGGGGGAAAGCAAGAAAGAACCCTGTGGGGTTGGATTGGAATTAAAATATCTCTGTCAACTCATGAAATATTGATATGCATGTGTTTGTGCATGCATGCATATGGGCTTGTGTATATTGCACATACGCATATAAATGTGTATACATACACATGTGCATGTTTGTGTATGTATATATATGTCCTCTGAAAGGGCCAAGAAGCAGAAATACTCTAGTAGCAGTGAGTACACTTAAAGCCCAAATTTTGGTGTCTAATCTCATTCCCCAATAACAGGAACCATAACTCCTCAGACAAATGACAAATTCCAGGGCTGGGAAAATGTAGGTATAAAATGAGCTTGGAACATCTTATTATACCAGAAAGTAAAGTGCTTAAAAAAAAAAAAAAAAAGAATCATGCCATAGCCACATAGGAACCATCTCAAAGGGGCTCCCAATAGCCAAATATGGTACAATTTGAGCATCAAAATAATTAAATACCATGACAAAGTATAAAACATTGGGAGAACCATGGGAATTCGTAACTCCATACTGTTCAATAGATAAACAAGAGAAAAGGGGATGGTTTCTGCCTACACTCAAATGCTTAGAGCCAACTGGTTAGTGTGGAAGAAATTCTAGAGTTGGAAAAATCATTTTGCAGTGATCATAATAAAGATTGAACTGTACAAGAATCATCAATGGCTGCTAAATCTAGGGGAAACTTTTTTGAGAAGGAAGATATTTGTATATCTTAGAAGTATCTCCACAGATTGTTTATTGCTTGTGAGGGGGAAGCATAATAATTTTACAATGGAGAAATTACACAACACCTTAATTGGGTGTTCAAAATCAACATCCCCTGTGAGGGGCACCTGGACATTTCTACCCCTAGAGGTGATACTCTGGGAAGGACACAGCTTCACCTCCATAATATTCTGATTGGGAATGTGTAACCTGAATATTATCATGAGAAAATACCAGACAAACTCTATAGGAACATTCTATTTAAAAAAAAAATACAGGGGCTGTACCCTTCAAAAGTATCAAAGTCTAAAAGACAAAGGCTATGGAAATGTTCTGACCACAAGAGCTAAGTAGACAGAGTGACTGAGTAATGGACACTAGATTGTATCCTATACTGAAAAGAGAATAATGCCATGAAGGACATTATTGGGCCAGCTGACAGAACCAGACTATGAAGGGTAGATCAGATGAAAATATCATAACAATGTTAAATTTACTGACATTGATAACTAACTATACTGAGGTTATGTAAGAGTATTCCTCTTCTTAGGAAGTAGACACTGAAGTATTTAGGAGTAAAGGGCCACGATATGTAACTACCTTAAATGGCTCTGAAAAAATCGTGTGTGCGTGTGTGTGTGTATGTGTGTATAAGAGAGGGAAAGAGGAAAGAAAAGAGAGTAAAGTGTTTACGAGTGTTTTTGTATTATTCTTATTTTTAAACATTTCTATAAGTTGGAAACTATTCCAAGTAAGTTAAAAGTGAAGCTTACATTCTAGTGGGACAGATAATAAATAGATAAGTAAATAAAATACACAGTACATTTGAAAGTGAAAAGCCGGTAAGGGAAAAATAAAGTAGGAAAGAATTGTTGGGGGGAGGAATTGCACTTTTAAGTAGGGTGGCCCAGGGCAAGCATTACAGAGGAAGTGACCTCTTAGTGAAGACCTAAAAGAGGTGACAGAGGGAGTCACGTGGATATCTAGGGGAAGAACATTCCAGGCAGAGTTATATGCACAGAAGGCAGAAGCATGGTGGCCTTGTCTCCAAAGACTTCTCTAGTTTTCTTCCTGTGCACATTCATACACACACAAGCTCACACTGTTTTCTTAATCATTTTTTCCTGTTGATTTTCCTCAAAGCCCTATTACAACCTTTCGTTTTTCTGTTTATTTTGATTGTGTGTCATCCTCCACCCTGTGAGTACAACAACAATGGCTGTGTTCACCATTATTCTCCAGTGCCTGACTCATAGTAGTTGCTCGATAAGTGTATATTAGATGCATGAGACTTCAAGTGTGACCCGGTTGAAGGATGGAAGCAACAGGTCTGAGACCCTAGGAGTCTTCCACTCTAGCCATAGTCTGGGACACTGGGTGAGAAGCATAGTCTTGCTCTTCACAAGGCTGGAGATCATTTCTCAGGGGGATACACCAAGCCACACTGTGTTGTCAGGCATAGTGTGCAAGGGAGACATCTGGCTCCTGAAGCCCATGAGCCAGCAGGTGGCCTTGTTTCAGCCTAGCTGGGTCTATCCTGAACGTGTGAGATCTGGGAGCCCAAGACTTTGAATTGGTGGAGGTTTGATGTGTTTGATTGTATATCTTTTCCAAATGGGATCTCTTTCTCTTCCCTAGGTGACAAACTGGAGTATTCAGAGCCTGGGCCTGTCTCTTTATGCAGACCGCCTGGTTGGCACCTATAGTGGAGGCAATAAGCGGAAACTCTCCACAGCCATTGCACTGATAGGCTGCCCACCTCTGGTGCTGCTGGTAAGGACCACCAGGACCTGCAGGGACAGATGAGCCCAAGGGCTTAAAATAAGTGCTGCATCTCTGTGTTTGGGGCAGTAGACTTAGAAACTGCTACGGTCTCTTTTCATCTAGACGGTTTCCTATACTGCTTGTTTTGAACAAATCAACCCAGTGTTTGATTCACAACTCTTGGGGGAAACTGGAGTCACAACATATTCTTACTGTGAGTCCCTGGGAACTCTCTTGTGGGCCCACAGGCTTACAGCAGGGAAGTTCAGTCCCTCCGGTCAGGAATTACTACTGAGGAGGTCTGTTTGGGATACAAAGTGGGCAGGAGCATTGGCCTAGATCAAAGGGTCATGTGATTCTCACTGGATCTGTACCAGACTGAAGGCCCTTGTGCCCATGTGGTCTGGGGTTTATGAGGGCAGGAGTCTCAGGACTGGGAGGTGACTCATAAAAGTCACCTGGGCTATCTCTCTGCCTCCTTGTAAATGTATGTGTAGGGTTGTTGCTTTTTTTTTTATTTTTAATATCATTCTCCCATTGTCTTAATCAACTTTAACCCATTCATGGGCTGAAATGGGCCAAGGGGTATCATAATTTCTCTTTAATCTCCTGGTTCATCTTCTGTCTTCTATATCCAAAGCCTAGATTCCCCAAGTCTTGCCCACTGGGGAGGCACTTTGCCCATTGTGTGCCAGACAGCAGAGAGCACAGCTGCTCAGAGAGAGTCAACCAAGCAGGGTGCAATAACCAGGAGAGGCTGGCTCCAAGCCTAGCTCACTGCCCTCTCTGTCTCCCCACAGGATGAGCCCACCACGGGCATGGATCCCCAGGCACGCCGCATGTTGTGGAACATCATCGTGAGCATCATCAGAGAAGGGAGAGCTGTGGTCCTCACATCCCACAGGCAAGAGATTCCCAGGGGCTGGGATGGAGCAGTTAGGCAGACAGGAGTCCTCCCTACTTCTTACTTCCTCTCTCCTGCCCCACAGCATGGAAGAATGTGAGGCTCTGTGTACCCGGCTGGCCATCATGGTAAAAGGCACCTTTCAGTGTCTGGGCACCATTCAGCACCTCAAGTACAAGTAAGGATATGCTAGCGGATTGCCTTTGTTACCTTTCTTGGGAGTAGAGGGGAGTCAGCCAGGCCCTGTGCTCTCTGCTGACACTTGGGAGGGTCCTGCTGCCTTTATCCCACAGTCAGAGGTATGGTATGGTCCTTGTTCCACAGCAACAGAGAAAGCTGCTGTGCTGAAAGAAACTCGTCTGTGTTGGGCTAATTGCCTGTGGTTGAGGGTTCCCTGAGTCTCCAGATGGGGATCTGATTGGGGCATACAGAGCCTGGCTGAGATGAGGGAGGGTCACTACCACTGCCTCATTATTCCACCACTTATCCCCATGGATCCAGCACTCATGATCAATTGAATAAGAGTCCATGACCAACATAGGGATGGTTAGGGGACCAAATGGCCTGGGAAATCAGTTTTCCTTTCTGACACGTGTATGCTTTGGGGTTTGAGAAGTAACAATGTAGTATATGACAAACTAACAATGCCAATAATCTTTAGTAGGATTACCCTGTCCCTACAAATTGTAAACTACTAGATATAATGCATTATGAATAATAGTTTGTGTGCCAAAGCCAACAATCAGTTAAAATAAGATTATGATAATAATGCCATGCTTCCTTGTATTCTGATATGCTTTAAAAACTAGGAAGGGTAGATTTATAGTTACCATTCATTTATTTAACAAACACTTTGTAAGAGCCCAGAATATAAAAGTCAGTGTGCTAGTTGGTAAAGGAACAGTACATAACCCACCTTATCTAGGCCAAGATGCTTAGTTTTGATGTACCCCTGGGACTGTTGCACAGGACACATCATCCTTCATATGCATCAGGGCAGATAAGCCATTGACAGCAAGGTCTAGTAGATTCGCTGCTTTTGGGTGTTTGGCCCCTTGAGCAATGACAACTAGGTCACTGCACAAATATCTAGGGGGACATCAGCATATGAGGCCACCAGACCCGTGTCATAGCTTCCTGGGCCCAAATGCAGGAGACATGATGGATTCCCTACCCCTTTCCCTCTCACTCCTCACTGTCCTCATGGGAGAACAGGTGAGAGGGGAATGTTTCCAATGTGGAGAGACCGTCAGTTTTCTGGAGCTGAATGGAAAGGTATTTTATTGTAGAGGGGAACAACCCTTGGTCATGGAGGGAGCATTGAAATAAATTAGAACTGACACAGTATACCCTGACATGAACATGTAGGGAAGCCAGCTAGCCGCACTCCCTGGTGGACCAGTCTTTTTTCATATGTGGGTGACCAGTTCACCTGGTGAGGGGAAGAGAGAAGCACTGATAGTTCTGACCCTAGCAGCTTCATTTTTTCTGGAAGCTTCCACAGGGAAGTGCTGCCTTCCAAAGTCTCTGTTCCCTCCTGGAGATCCCTTAGAAGGACCAGGCAGCATTTCTATCACTGAGTACACACTAGCCCCATATTCCTTCATGTGTAGGTTGTGATCTCCCCAAGGGGCTCAAACCACTTTGACTTCAGCAGGGATGTGGGACGGAAGGGAGCAAGGAACATCTGTGTCACAGGTCTGGTGACTTACTTCACCACACAGACATTTAGACCTCTAAAAACTAGTATCAATCTATCTCTCCAGGAACTGTCATTGTTTTTTTTTTTCCTATTAGTTTTAAACATACACACAAGGTCTGTTGTATGGGCCTTTAATCCCCAGTATTTTTGATTTATCTATTCCTTATTTTGGAATTGTCTTAGACCCAGCCACTAACATGCCTGTGCCATGCCACCACGTGTATCCCCTAGGTTTGGAGATGGCTACATTGTCACAATGAAAATCAAATCCCCTAAGGAAGACTTGCTTCCGGACCTGAATCCAGTGGAGCAGTTCTTCCAGGGGAATTTCCCGGGCAGCGTGCAGAGGGAGAGACACTACAACATGCTCCAGTTCCAGGTCTCCTCCTCCTCCCTGGCCCGGATCTTCCGGTTGCTCATCTCCCACAAGGACAGCCTGCTCATCGAGGAGTACTCAGTCACGCAGACCACACTGGACCAGGCAAGTTGCCTGAGGGGTACCATGTACAGAACTGATGCACAGGCTGGGCTGGAAGCCACATGATAGGGAGCACGGCATGCCTGATTTTTTAACACTATGGTTCCTCTGTCCATTAGAGTAAAGCTTGGTAGATCAGAAATTGTTTTCTAACAATATGTTAGAAATATAAGCAAATTTCACTGACTTTACATCATCCTTCCCCACTATACTATGACTTTATTTCATCCTTCCTGGCTTGTGGTGGTAGCTTTTGTTATCTTTTCAAATCAATTTTACTGATGCTTAATTTACATACATTCAAACGCACCCATTCAAAGTGTTCAATTCAGTGATTTTTGATAAACCTGTGTGCAATATGTCAGGGTTTTTAATGTGATCACTTTTTTTTTATTATGGCAAAGTATACATAAAATTAACCATTATTAAATGTACAATTCAGTGGCATTAAGTACAGTCACATTATTATAAACTGGATCACCACCATCCATCCCCAGAAATCTTTTATCTTCTCAAACTGAGACTCTGTATCCATTAGACAATAATTCCCCATTAACTGCTCCCCCCCCCCCCCCCCCCCGCCACCAGCCACTGTTAACCACCGTTCTACTTTCTGTTGACTACTCCACCTACCTCGTGTAAGTGGAACCGTACAGTTGTCCTTTGGCCTCTAGTTTATTTCACTTACCATCATGTCCTCCAGTTCATCCATGTTGTAGTACGTGTCAGCCTTCTTTTAAAGGCTGAGTCATGTTCCATTGTATGTACATACCATGTTTTGTTTATCCATTCATCCATTTGGACATTTGCGTGGTTTCTGAGGGTTTTGTTGTTGCTATTTTTTAAATAAACATCCTTAAGACTGTTTAATAAAGCAATAGGAATGGGCAAGTCTCCATTTCCCCTTTGAGGAGCTGGCTCCCCAGCACCTTCTTGCCAGTGGATGAAGGCAGGAGAGAGAGTCCTAGCCATAGTGCACAATGAATAAAGAACAGAAGGGAGAAGAGATCAGACTCCTGCTTTTGTTTTTGTTTTTTTGTTTTCAGTTTCTTTAGAGGTTTAGGAGGATAGTTGCTAGCTGAGAATCTGCCCTGAAGCCTTTGAATCCTCCCTCAGGAATTCCTTTGGCTTAGCTCAGAATTCTAAGAAACCAGCCAGATCCTGGGCACTCGTGGCTAGGCTACCTCTCCTGCGGAACATGGCTGCTCTAGCACGGCTGTATATTAACTGGGAAAAGAGAAAGGAAGTGATGGGTGGCAGATACCATTCTTCTGGAAACATCTACCTACTCTTTCTCTCCTACTCTTGCTTCTAGGTATTTGTGAATTTTGCTAAACAGCACACTGAAATTCATGACCTCCCTTTGCACCCTCGAGCTGCTGGAGCAAGCCGACAAGCCAAGGTACTCCTGTCACTGTCTCCTAGTTCACTGTTTGAGGCACATCCTCAGCTTGGGGACTGGTCCACTGGGCCTGAGGGACCCCAAGGCCCAGATACGCCTCCCACAGAGAACTCCACCCACACCACATCACCACCTCCCTGCCACTCCCCACCAGTTCTGAGCTAAGGCCTATTCAGTCAGTGGTTGTGTAGTTTCCTTTTGTAATCAGGGAGCCATCTGGGTGGTGTGGGAGAGCGTTTTTTGAAAAGAATTTTCCCGTATGTTTTTGCTTATAGTGAAAAAACTTGGATTTTGGAAATATGATGCAGGGAAAATAGAGAATATTTAAATGCTTGGGTTGTTGGGATACTTGACATTTATGTTTTTGGTCATATGTTTGAGTTTCAAAGGAAGGAAATTAATTGACACTCCATTTCAATGGTGGACATAGTTGGTTAGAGCAAAGATTGTCTGTTTTAGGAAGAGGGCTCTTTGTTCTTTATAAAAATGTCAAGGGGCCCCTGGCTGACTCAGTCAGTGGAGCATGCTACTCTTGACCTTGGGGTTGTGAGTTTGAGCTCTATGTTGGGTGTAGAGATTACTTAAAAAATAATTAATTTAAAAAATGTATCAAGATGGTGGAGGAAGAAGCAATAGAAGGTATGTCCTGGCCTGTGATAACCTTTGGGTTAGGTGCTTCCAGGAGCCTCTCCTGGCATGGTGATCCATGTAAGGAGCATGTCCACCTCATCCCAGTTGCCAGAAAGAGAGAGAGAGCAAAGTACTGCAGGAGGCACCAGGATCCAAGTGCCTTGGCTGAAGCCTGGGAATTTTTTTTTTAAGGAGGGTCCATGCCCAACATGGGGCATGAACTCAGGACCCTGAGATTGAGAGTCTTATGCTCTACTAACTGAGCCAGCCAGGCATCCCAAGCCTGGGATTTTAAAAGGACAAATTAATTCAGCCATTCTATCCAAACTTACCTGGAGAATAAAATCAAAGCAGTTTTACAGTAAGTAAAGATGTGCAAAACCTTATTTCCTATAAAATTCTCATTCCTCCCACAGGCTTCTTAATTGCAAAAAACACACAAATCTTGCCATGGATTGAAACACTTCTTTTCAAGGCCATGCTTGCAATGAATTTTTCCCTTTGCTCTTGACCAGTAGAGATCTAATAGCTACTTGACAAGGTTAACCTTGCCCCACCCCATCTCCCTAGAGGACCCAGAAAGGCCTAAATAAAGGCATCTGTCCAGGTAAAGATAGTTCTGCTAATATTTTCTGGCCACTCTTCCTCATTTATAAATCTTATACTTGATGTTTACACCTGTAGAAAATTATTCTTTGAATGCCATTTCCAGTTATGAATATCTTTTATAACTTAAAATACATCACTGGGCAGCAAAAGTGTTTCTTAGAACTGGCAATGGTCTCCCCACCACCACCCAGTATACTTTCTCTTAAAGGGCTAAAACCAGGTCATCCCTAGGCCAGGTAGGGGCTGCTGATTGTCTGTGATCTGCAGCATTTAATTCCAAAATTGTCCCTCTTCTTGGATGTGACCATTTTTCTATTTTGTCTGTCACATTTTAGTATACAAATATTAGAAAACCTACTGCAACACATTTATTAAATTGGCACATTTTTATAATAAATTTGTGACTTAAACCCTAAGTCTGACTTAATGATATATTACCTTTATAAAGGTTTGCAAAAATCCTCTTGTATAACATTGTATGTAAATAAATGTCATGAAACCAATAGTAACTACATTCTTGTTTACATTGTACTACTTTAAAATAATTTCCCTTAATGTCTCTTACAAACAAGAAAAAGGTCATGTCTCTCAATAAGTTCTAGTAAACATTCACCACTTGCCTCCAAACAAATGTGAGAGCACAGCTTGACGAAATTCAGCAGGCTGGTGGCTTCCCAGCCCCAATTTGTGAGCAAGAACCACACCAACATTTCATTATCTTCAGAGCAGTGTGACTACTTATCAAGGATGTTTTGAGTTCTTAAAGTACTCAGTACTGGAAAATATCTTTTGGGATGAGGTTTATAGAGGGTCACAATTTGTTTTATGGAAACAAGTAAGGGTCAAGGTTTTGATAGAAAACTAGTAGATAGATGATCAGTCAACTACGGTTTATAATTGAGTGACCATCACATGTGTTTCCAGAATCAGGAACAACTCAGATGAGTTCCTGACCCTTATTCTTTTTTTTTTTTTTTTTTTTTGGTATGCAATTTTTTTTAACTGAAATGTAATTGACATACAATATTACTTTCATAAACAACATAACAACATATACAACATAAAATGTTATAAAACTGTAGTGATTTGGCAATTATATTCATTACAAATGCTCATGATAGTCACCATACAACATTGTTACAATATTATTGACTATATTCCCTATGCCATACTTTTCATCCCCGTGACTTATTTATAACTGGAAGTTTGTATGTCTTTATCATCTTTACCTATTTTATCCATGCCCCTCACCCCTCCCTCTGGCAACCGCCAGTTTATTCTCTGTATTTATGAGTGTTTCTGACTTATTTGTTTTGATTTTTAGATTACACATATAAGTGAAATCACATGGTATCTGTCTTTCTGTCTTATTTCAGTTAGCATCATAGCCTCTAGGTCCATCCATGTTGTCATGAATGGCAAGATTTCATTCTTTTATGGCTGAATTATATTGCAGTGTGTGTGTGTGTGTGTGTGTGTGTGTGTGTGTATGTCACATCTTTTTCTTTAGTTTTTTTATTTGAGTATAGTTGACACACAATGTTATGTTTCAGGTATACAACATAATAATTCAACTTCTCTATACCTTATGCTATGCTTACCACAATATACCACATCTTTATCCATTCATCTCTCAGTGGACACTTGGGCTGCTTCCATATCTTGGCTATTGTAAATAATGCTGCAATAAACAAAGGAGTGCATGTATCCCTGTGAGTTAGTGTTTTTGTTTTCTTTCGGTAAATACCCAGAAGTGGAATTACTGGATCATATGGTATTTCTGTTTTCCACGGTGTTTTCCATAGTGGCTGCACCAATTTATATTCCCACCAACAGTGCATGAGGGTTTCCTTTTCTCCACATCCTCACCAACACTTGTTATTTCTTATCTTTTCGATACTAGCCATTTTGACTAGGATAAGGTGACATCTCATTGTGGTTTTGATTTGTATTTCCCTGATGTTGAGTGATGTTGAGCATCTTTTCATATGTCTGATGGCCATTTGTATGTCTTCTTTGGAAAAATGTCTTTTCAGGTCCTCTGCCCATTTTTTAATTGGATTTTTTTTTTCTGGTGGTGAGTCTGATCCTTAATCTTACACATTGTTAAAGAGTTTCCATGTATAACTCATATCCTTATCAATTAGTTTCTGAAGTATTGTCAACCTTGACTGGGATCTTTGCCCTACCTCAAACCATGCTCTTAGCCCTTAATACTAGATTAATCATCTTCTTAATAGGATGTGTGATTTTTAAACCAGAGAATTGATAAACCACATTTTGTCCAGATTTGGGTAGGCCTACATCCAACCCCCTCCTTACTGACACTCCCACCCACCCCCCCATAACTGGTATAGGAGTTCAACCTGTACCTTCTAACCAGACACCATGTCTCTGCAGTTAAAAAGGTGTCCAATTCTCTAGGAGCTGGACGTAATGCCTGACTTTGATTTGGAGCCTGCTATCCTAACCCCAGCTTCAATTTCTCCCACCTTTCCATGCCCCTGTCAGATTTTCATGCTTCCCAGGAGCCACCTCTGTAGGAACTACACAAAGGGAATTCTGTACCTCATGAATTACCTAAGTTATGATTCTTGGTTTTCAAGACAAGAAGAGCATGGTAACGTTTTTAGGCTAAAAACAAACCAAAAGATACCATGACAGCCTTTGGAAACTGCACAGAGGGTGTAGCTTCCCTCTAAGAGGTAAACATGTGCACACATATGGCATGAGTCTTTGTAATGTCTACACTGTAGAGCCAGAGGGACCTGAGGGGTCATCTGGTCCAACCTTTTCGCAGACAAGGAAACAAGCATGGCCCGTACGTTGGTGATCTGACAGAACCACTGTCCTCAGCGCAGCTTCCTTCAGCAATTGATTGACAGATGTTTAACTTTTAAAATATAAAAGCCAATGTGCCATCTCTTCAAAAATCCAGGATGACAAGAGTCCATCTGATCTCCTCCACAGGTCTGATCTCCACACCACTCATTCGCTATGGCCGGAAAGAAACCGCGGGCAGCTGGAAATACGGGAGCCTTTGCCATGTGGTCATCCGACCAGACCAGCTCAGCAGCAGAAACAAACACATGCAGGCCAGGCAGCGGACTCCAAAGCGGACTCTTTCAGAGAGAAACCAAGACTGACTTGCTCACCTGGAACACCTGACGGTAAAACCGACCTGGGCAAACAAATGTGAAACCCTTTTCCTCCAGCCAGCAGAAGTAGAACCCCAGCCTACCCTCCTAGTGGCACTGACTGGATATCACTCTCGTTTTCAATGGATCTGCTTCTGTGGGGGGGGGGGGGGGGGGGTGATTTTTAAGGAGAAAATAAAGTGCAAACGTGCTTATCACAGACTGAATTCACTCATCTCCCCAGTGTGCGTCATCTGGTATTTAGACCTCCTTTGTGCCTGCGTAGCTTCCTGTCGCCGTGTGAGCTTCTGTGAGAGTTGTCCCAGAAGTGCTAGTCACGGCAGGATTCTGCAACACTGGGGTGGAAGTGAATGGACTGGTCTTGAGGTTCCACGGCAAGTCTGCTTTAGAGGGTTTGAGGAAAACACCCAGCTGGTAATGCATGTAAACATTATCCATCGTCAGCTGAGTATTACCTGAATCTAGGTTTCCTGTCTGCTTGCCCAGCTTATTGAGTGCCTACCTCATAGGTGTAATTAGGACAGGAGACAAAGAGGCAAGGGCAGGTGAGAGTGGATCCTCGGTTGGATATGAGATCCAGTATGTCTATGTAACTGTTTAAAGATGTCGACGCCTCACTCATACAGTGCTGTGCCATTTCCACAGTGCTGACGTGTGCATCTTCTGAAGGGATGTTAGGGGGTAGTGGTTCACAGGACATCTGATTGCTCACAGAAAAGCTCACGAAGAATCAGAACATAATCGTTTTTAATCCAAACCATTTTAAGAGACTTGTGGATGAGGAGAGCAAACAGTGCCTTGCCAAGGCGGTCTTCTCTATATGGTCCACAGACAGGCTTCCTAGTTCAAGCACTTTCTGAAGCAGGGCTACTCCACACACATAACACTCAGTATAATCCAAAGTCCTGGGGTGAGGGAGGAAAGCAGGAGAGAGATGCTGAGACTCAGTAGCTCTTCCCGAGAAGGGCAAGTGGAAGAAAGTGAACATGAGGCGGTGACCTTTTTTCCCTCGGCGAGACTCCTATGCTTCCCCAGAGGCAGAAAGCAGAGGGCTTACACAGCTTTAAATCCTGCACAGTTACTGGCCCACCGCTTTACCCATTATAGATGTTTATCAGGAAACTACAGATTTACAAAACCACTCTGGTAGCCTCATAGCTTAATCTGGTTTTGACTTTTTTTTTAATCTACCAATGACCCAAACCATAAAACCATTTTAACTAGAATTAAAATAGTTTGGGAAAGCCCAGAGCATGCTGTTGATACTTACCACATGCCCTTGCATTCTGTCTGGTTTTGTCATCTAAGTCAGCAACTACCATATCACAAAGGAGACTAAGGTGTGGGGAGAGGAGCATAATCACTCATTTGTGTTGGGTCGTGATGGTTTGGGGAAGGAGTCCAGGACTGGGAAGAGTCAGATATGGGAGGAAATCCCACCCTGCCTGGGGGAGGGAAGCTCAGTTTAGCTGCCTGTCTCAACTACACCTGAGCTCTCCACTGGAAATGCCTGTCTTTTCTGTCGTTTTCCCCGGCTCCTGACACACAAAAAACACTCAATAATTACTTGCCAAACTAAACATTATAAAAACCCAGCAAGGAAAGATATGCAGAAAAGAAATAGGTCCAAGAAAATGATACCTCTGAAAGCTAAAGACAGCAGCAAAGGGCAGGTAGACCAACAGGATGCCATGCTTTTTTAAAAAATACCAATTACAAAACACACGCAGGGGGGAAAAAATCCAGGAGGAACAGGCATGTTTACGCTTCGTTTGGGTTTGAAGAGGATTCCTGTTGGAAGCGTGGCTCAAATATCCTGAGAACATATTACTCTATTAAAAGGTCTCCCAATCTGATTTAATAAGATTTACAAAGAAGAGGTAGAGAAAATGGAGAGTCAGTTCAGAAAAAAGACCACTCAGGAGATATTCCAGGAATGTGACTTGTTGCCAGATCTTCTCAGGTTCCAGTTCTCTGGGGGAGCTGAAGATTTTGGAATAATGGAGAATCAAAAAAGAATCTTTTACTCTGAGTAAAACAAAACAAAACAAAACTCCTAGAAAACTTTACTTTTGCCTGCTATTATGGCTCTCCTAAAGAGACAGTAAAGGGAAAGTGAGGCAGACAACAAGCTTTGGGCTTGGAAGAAAGATACCCTGTGACACCCTGGGTACTTGCCCCGGGGCCAAAAAGGACGCAGTTCTGTAACACCAGTCCTGCAAACTTTATGGAGAAAAGAAGATTATCCCTAGAAATACGGCAGCATGACCTTGGTGGGACAGCTGTTTCAAGCACCAGAAAGACTTAGCCCACTAAGCCCAAGCTATGTGGGGCTTGGTTTCCTCAATGTGATAATTCAGTGCCTCAAGCAGATCCCAAGATTAATCATTTGTGACTCCTGATGTTCACAGGGCAGAATTGCTACCGCATATTGTCCAAGGTGGTTGTCAAGTTAAGAAAAGTTAGGTGCTAGAAGTTTCAGATTCATAGAACAGCCTTGTAGAACCACAAAATACCTCAGTGTTCAAAAACTAAGGCCTTAACGAACTGTTTTGTTTTGCACCATTTTATTGGAAAAGGAAACCATTTCCCAAAAAGATTAAATTACTTGGCTGGCCATGCAGCCTTCCCTGTGGGTCCCACTCTGGTCTTCCTCCAGTTATTTCACACCTGTGTCCAAGGAGGCATCAGGCCCAGAACTCTGGAATTCCCTTCCCAAATGTTCTAAAGTCTGCTTGTAGGGCCTGCATGGGCCTCTTTCCTGGATTAAAGGTGGTCTTCAATCATGCAGACTCATGTCTACACATGGCACGTGAGGCCCCTTGGGAAAGCAGGAGAGGGAGGTGAGCCATGGGGCAGCTGGCTCTGCATCAACGTAGTCCAACATGGAGCTCCGTGGAAACCAAGAAGTCAGAATTGGAACTTCTGTCATCATGAAGGTCATTATGGAGCAGTTTGCTAGCTTAATTTATATTCTTTTTTTTTCAATATATGAAATTTATTGTCAAATTGGTTTCCATACAGCACCCAGTGCTCATCCCAAAAGGTGCCCTCCTCAATACCCATCACCCACCCTCCCCTCCCTCCCACCTACCCCCCCCACCCCCCCATCAACCCTCAGTTTGTTCTCAGTTTTTAAGAGTCTCTTATGTTTTGGCTCTCTCCCACTCTAACCTCTTTTTTTTTTCTTCCCCTCCCCCATGGGTTTCTGTTAAGTTTCTCAGGATCCAAATAAGAGTGAAAACATATGGTATCTGTCTTTCTCTGTATGGTTTACTTCACTTAGCATCACACTCTCCAGTTTCATCCACGTTGCTCCAAAGGGCCATATTTCATTCTTTCTCATTGCCACATAGTACTCCATTGTGTATATAAACCACAATTTCTTTATCCATTCATCAGTTGATGGACATTTAGGCTCTTTCCATAATTTGGCTATTGTTGAGAGTTCTGCTATAAACATCGGGGTACAAGTACCCCTATGCCTCAGTACTCCTGTATCCCTTGGGTAAATTCCTAGCAGTGCTATTGCTGGGTCATAACTTAATTTATATTCTTGAAGAATTGAGACATATATTACATGAGAACTCCCAAAAGGTGCTCTCCTCAGAGCCTTTCCCAAAGCTCACCATGATACACTCAGCTTTCTGGGCAGGTGCCTGATATTAAGGTTCAGATGTATATGTCTTGTGGGACTTGGCCTAAACTAGTCATCCTCTTGATCTTGTACATTCGTAACTTTCATAAGGAACCACAGCTTACTATTACCAAATCCCATAGTCTTCGGTCATGGTGAGTTTCAGGAAGCACATTTCATCTACAAAGCACAGCACGGGTAGCACCTGGTCAGACAGCATTCCGGCACGCGGTGTGGCAGTGCTGCTAGTTTCGTTTTCCACCATAGCTTGGCAATCTCTTTGGTCTTGAACGATACTGACTGCTGCCAGAGAAGCAAAGGAGTAAGAGAGAAGAGGAAAGAAACTGAAGGCAGAAGAAGAGGAACAGAAAAAATTCCAGTGTTCCATTTTTCTGGTTATTAAGCAGAAAAGAAGACATAGCCTCTGTCTTCATGGTGTTAACATCCTCACACAGGGGTCAGCCCACTTTCTGAAAAATATCAAACATTTTCAGCTTTGCAGGTCAGACAGTCTCTGGTTGAAACACTCAATTTGGCCACTGTGGCACGGAAGCAGCTGTGGACAGTATTTAATGGAATGGGTGAGGCTGGATTTGGCTCACAGGCCATACTGTGCCCACCCTGTTCCAGTGAGTAAGCAGAGTTAGTATTAGAGGGACAGCAAAAGCAGCTCCGGGTGCCTTTTAGGGACTCCCAAACCACTTGTTGCCTTTCCCGTTATACAGTGGAGACTTTCACTCCAAATAAGGAAGGATAATTCTTAGGATGGAGAATGAGGACGATTTTCAAGCTCAGAAGCTATCATTTTAGATCTCCAATCTTGATTGATGGCTCCAAAACAGAAGATGATCCTTATCAATAACAACCGACAGCAACCAGCCTACAGGAAGGTGTCAACCAGCTTGGCTTTTTGCCTGCTTCACATCCACCAGGTCTCATGCAACAGGATATCTTATGGGCGTAAGCATCAATTCTTGGCCTAAAGCAGCGTCTAAGGGCCCAGCTCCAAATATCCATGTTCCTTCCCTCAGCTAACCAAGAAGCTCTATAGAAACAAAGTAGCACAGTCAGTAGATTGATTAATGTTTAAATATGGGCTCTTGGGCAAAAATGTCAGGGAAGAACTAGGAAGTCTGCATTTATTTTTAGTCCTCCATTTGGACAGAGTTTCCCTTTTTTGGAGTAACCAGTGGTATTTACCACTATAAAGACATAAGCCTTGAAATTTACAGAACGCTAAGCCATTATAAGCAACTTTGTACGTTTTTAAAATTTTTAATTATCATCCATCTCTGAGATTCTGAACTCTTCTCCCCCTAAGGCTCAACATCTCAGAGTCACCCTCCTCCTCGATCTCCTCCTCCTCCTTCCAGCTTCCAGCATCACTAGGTCATTCTCAGCTATCCCTCTTATTTTGCTTTTATCATTTCCTTTTCTCCACTACCTTTACTGCTTTTTGCCTGGGTGATGTTCCAGCTTCTAACTGTCTTCTCCCATCCATCGATACCATATGCTGCTTCCCAAAATTAAGCTCTTGAATTCTGTTCAGTAATCATTACTGAGCAGCTGTTTTGAAATAGGCACTGTGCTAATTACGATGAAACAAGAATAAAGCTCTAACATCACTCCGGTGGGGAAGCTGTCCCAGAAACAGATCAGGTCAATGCAGTAGGAAGAGAGTGCTATAGACCAAATGTTTATGTCCCTTCAAAATTCATATGGTGAAATTTAACCCCCAATGTGCTGGTACTTGGAGGTGGTGGGGCCTTTAGGGGGTCCTTAGGTCACGAAGGTAGAACCCTTGTGAATGGGATTAGTCCCATCCTAGAGAGCTCCCCAGCCATTCTGTCATACACAGTTATAGGGAAAAAACAGCCATCTGTGAATCAGGAAGTGGATCTTCATCAGATGCCCAATCTTCCAGCATCTTGATCTTAGACTTCTAGCCTCCAAAACTGTGAGAAAGAAATTTCTGCTGTTTATAAGCTACCCAGGCTACAGTATTCTATTGTAGCAGTCTGAACAGACTGAGATGGAAGGAAGAGGAAAAGAGAAGGAGAGAGAGAGAGAGAGAGAATATAAATGAATGACCTATAGGAGCCCAGAGGAAGCCCACTCAATCCTGACAAGCAGGAAGTAGGAGGGAATAGAGAAGTCTTCCCAAAAAGATCATGCACCTACTCAAGTTTCCAGTGATTCTCATAAATCTCAGAATAAGGTACAAAACCCTCAACTTGGCATTAATAGCCTTTCATTTGTCCCCAATTTACCCTTCCAGTTTTAATCCTTGTCAGTCCCCATTATATATGTATAATCCAGCCAAACCAAATCCCTAAAAGGCCTTCATTTTCTTATCTCCCTGTTTTTAATCATTCTCCTCCCCCCTAGTATCCAGATATAAAGAACTATTAAGATTCAAAAAGATAAGACAAACAGCCCTAGAGAACAATGAGCAAGGAATATAAATAGGCACTTCACAGAAGAGGAAACTCATGTTGTCACTAAACATGTGAAAAGATGCTCAGTCTCACGAGTAATCAAGGAAATGGAAATCCAAATAATAGGATACTACTTAACACCTATCAAGTTGGCAAAAATTAGAAAGTCAAATAATACTGTCTTAAGTCAGCTTGGGCTGCTATAAGTACCATAGACCAGGTGGCTTATGACCAACAGAGATGTACTTCTCATAGTTCTAGAGGCTGGAAGTCAGGGCACCAACATGGTCAGGCTCTGGTGAGAGCCCTTTTCTGGGTTGCACATTGCTGATTTTTGTTGTATCCTCACATGCAGAAGGAGAGCAATCTAGCTTTCTAGCCTCTTATAAAGGCACTCAGCCCATGGATAAGGGCTCTACCCTCATGACCTAGTTACTTCCCAAAGACCCCCACCTCCTAATACCATCACATTGGAGACTAGATTTCAATACATGAATTTCAGGGGGTACAAACATTCAGTCCATAAAAGCTATCAAACCTGGGGCAAAGTCACGGGGTTGTGGGAACTCTCACTACTGGTGGGAGCATATGATGGTTGTCCCCAAGGCCACCCCTACGTTCAGAGACTGGCTAGGAGGACTTGCATATAGTTGTAGTCATGGCTAAGATTTATTACAATGCAATATAGTGTCTGTCTTCTTCTTCCACAATAACAGAGTAATGGCTCGGTGTGTGATTGCCCAGGTAGGGACTGCGTTCCTTACACTTGTAGCAAGGGGTAGTGTTGTCACTGAGTTCACTCTGGCAGAATGAAGTGGAAGTGATAATGTGCACCACTGGAACCAGAGTGCACTTCCCTGCTCTCTTCTCCAATCTAATATCTGGACTTGGTTTTGTGGTAACCCAGCTTCAACCATGGAAATGACCTCAAGGACTTGGGATGGCAGAGCTACAAGATAGAAGGACTATGGGTTCCTGAGTAGGGAGGGGGGGTGGGGAGCAGGGGCTGGGAGGGGGCAGAGCTGCCCAACAATGCAGCACACACCTCCTAGACTATGAGGTGGCCCAAAATCGTTTGCATCTTGCTTACAGCAGCCTAGATTGGTTGACTTAAGTGATGTGATAGAAATATCATTTTTGGCTCACCCAACAACCAAAAACGAGCCATTCTAGACTGAAGCCAAGAAGCCAATGCTGTAACAGGCCCCTAGGCCCTGTGCACTGGCAACAACGGGCCCTGGGTCAGCTAACAAGGAGCTTGCCTTGAAGGGAAGTAAACTGGGCTCCCCATCCCACGTGGGGAAGCATACACACTCCCTCCAAAGAAACTCAGGCAGCTGCGTAGGGTGTTAAAGGTTCTCAACAGAGCAAGCCTGGAAACCCCTGCTTAGATGTACAAATGTCCTCAGGAGAACCCAGAATACTTCCTGCAAGCCTGGGGCCGGCTGCCAGCTCGGCAGCCGGCTCCACACTAATCATTGGAAACTCTTTCTCTAGGAAGACGCAGTAAGCAACATCACTGGACCCAAAAACCAGCTGGGCTGGTGTTGGATAGACCAGGGAGAGAGAGTGTTTATCAAGCAGGATTGAATCTCCATAAAATTGTCTGGTTCCGAGCAAGGCTACTAGCAGCTCCCAAGCCATGTGAATCCCAATTCCAACTGGCTACTCATCAGATAACACTCAGGGATCAAAGATCAGTTGTTACATAACATAGACATGGCCCACAGCAGGGGTGCACGTGTGCGCGCGCACACACACACACACACACACACACACTTTTATTAGCAACAGACCTTGGCTTTGATAACTACATTCTACCCCATTTGCTCAGGAGTGTGTTTTTATTTTTAATAACTCCAAATAATGAATGCCTATTTTTGCTGTTCTATAAAAAAAAAAAAAATAGGCCAGCTATCTGAAGGCGCTAAGGCAGAAGGAAACTAGGGTATCTGACCCTGGACCTTGCAAAAAGGAGTGTGGAATTTGCCAACGGATGTAGCTATGAAGATATTTTCAATAATTAGCATTTTCAACAATTTTCAGCCTGTCTCTGAGAAACAGCCTGGACTCTTCATTAGAGACAATAAAAAGATTTAAGGAACTTGCCCAAGGCCAGAGGGAGACTCCATGTCGGAGCCAGAATTAGGCTCAAGTCTTAATGGCCCCATCGGTCTTCAGCCAACGCTCACACCTTCCAGTCTTTTAATTAAAAAGAAGAGCAGAGAGAGGCGCCTGGGTGGTTCAGTCAGTTAAGCATTTGGCTTCGGCTCAGGTCATGATCTTGCAGGTTCATGGGTTTCAACCCCGCATCAGGCTCTGTGCTAACAGCTAAGAGCCTGCTTTGGATTCTGTGTCTCACTCTCTCTCTGTCCCTCACCTGCTCGCTCTTTCTCTCTCTCTCTCTCAAAAATAAATAAAAATTTTTAAAAAAAATTTAAAGAAAAAAAAGCAGAGAAACAGATGGGTATCAAGCAAAGGCCAAAACTGCATGTATGTGCTTGCCAGACCCTCTTCTCAGAAAGCATAGTATTTCTATAATTACCAACAAAGAGCTGAAAGGAAGGAAAGAAGAGAGGAAGGGGATAGGTTTTGCAGTTCTTAAAACACTAATGAGACGCAAAGCTAGGGATTGGGCAGGAGGATAGGTGGAGAAGAGATCTGAAACAGTGCCGTAACTGTGTGCAGAGAGACCGGGTAGCTGAGGTCGTGCACAGAACTGAGCAGGGAACATCAGGCTGGAACGGACTTTGGGGGACACAGGGACAGTATTTCCTCACGACACTCCCCAACAGCATCATTCCATGGGAAATCCGATGAACAAACATTGTTTCATGAGGTTCTGTGATGAGGTGAGAAGAATGGCAGATATCAGGCCAAACTAGAAGAGGCAAAAGGATTTAAGAAAGCTAAAGCAGCAGAGGTGGTGAGACACTTGGACTAAACACTCCGGAGCCGTGACATGCCCTGGGGCTCTGGGAACAGACTCCACGAGTGAGGAGAGGCTGGACAAGAGCCTCCTGTCAGGCTGCGGTTGCAAAAGGCAGGCAGAGGTAAAGCCGGCAGTGGAAGTTCCAGAGCCTGCGTCTCGCAGCTTTAGGAGTGTTGAGAATATTCTAAACGTGAAAACACATAGGCCTCCTACTCCGTGATCTGCCTTCATGTGGGCGACAGATAAAGAAGAGTTATGGTTGGCCAGAGCAGAAAGAGGGATGGTGGCCTCTTTCAAAACCACAAAAGCCATGGTCTGGAGCAGAGTCCAAGAAGGGAGAAGGCTTGCTTCCTCTCTCTGCTTTCAGCCATGTGGGGACACAAGGGAAGTCAGCAGTCTGCAACCCAGAAGAGGGACCTCATCAGAACTCCACCATGCTGGCACCCTGCTCTTAAACTTCCAGCCTCCAAAACCGTGAGAAATAAAATTTTGTTGCTTATTTAAAAGGGGAGGGGGGAGGTTAAGATTGTCATCAAGGGGTTGGTTTCTCGACACCAGGCCCAGATGCCCACCCTCCCGCAGGTGTCATGTTCCCACAAACACACACAGGGCCCACAGCTAGTCTTCAGTGGACTGCCCAAAACAAGGCCTTCATCGTAAAAGCTCACCGCACGGGCTTGCCACGCTGTCCCTGGAGCTCATGGAAGGTAGTGCTAGCTCTACCTTTTCCAAACTCTTCATAGTTCTTGGCCCAGTTTTTGTCTGGTTCCAGACTCTTGCTGATGGTGGTGTTTGTGGCCCCTTCCACAGTTGCTGCCTTCAGGACTTGGCAACGCTACTTGATCTTAGGAGCGCCAACCCTTGGTGTGCCCGCCAAGGCTGACCCAGACCGTCACTCCTTTCTCCTTGAAAGTCCTGGGGTAGGACCTCTATCTTAGTTTCAGCTTCTGGGTTCCCTGACCCCCCCCATAGCCTACCCCCAACCAACGACCCCAGTGGCCTACCAGTCCTACCACGGGCCTGTTGAGCATGGTTTTGCATAGTTTGGACAGGACAACAGTGGGACTTGTGATTGTACTTCCATTTGTACTTTGTTGCGTATAGTACTACTAAAGTGTGCATGGTTAATCTTACTGCCTGAGCTGCTTCTGTATTAATCCCTTTGTTGTCCTTAAGAGAATTTAAAATAAATACCACTGCTGCCATTGGAGTTCTGTTAAGAAGATGTACTAAACCCAGTAGACCCAAGTCTCTGGTGCCTCTAACTTGAGAACTTGATTGATTTGCAACTGTTTCGGAGCCTGTACTAAGGGCCAGGAAGCATAGTACACACTGGGAAACCAGGGACAAGACATGGCCCCCATTCCTGTGGAACTCATAGTCCAATGGGGAGAAATATGAGTACCCAAATGATTATGAGTCAGCATAAGCACCGCTAAGAGGTAAGTGGAAGAAGCATGCTTAACCCAAAGGAGACATGGCTGAGTACATTATTAAAAGGAGAAAAGAAAACAAAGGGAAGGAGGCAGGGGAATGGGAGGGAGCATGTTCTAAGCAGTGGGAGCAACGGCGGGGAGGGGGTGAGAGACCCTAACTCTGTGCAGTGCATCAGTCTGGCTAGAAGCTGGGAGTACAGGGTGAGTAGGTGCTTCCAGGGGGAGAGAAGATAGAGACAGATCCGCATCCTGGTGGGTCTTGTACTCCAGGCTCTGCAGTTTGGATTTTATCCTGTAACAGGAGATATCCATGGGGGAGTTTGTTCTAACTGTGGTTCCCGAATGCTGCACACAGAAATTCAGATTTAGCAGGTCAGGGAGTGGACCCAGGAATCTGCATTTTTATAAGCACTCCCTTTGCTGGATGAGTTTGTTGAAGAGGATGATTGGACAACACTTGTCTAAATACAGCTGTAGGAGATGTAGAGCCATAGAGGGGTGGTGTGATCAGATCTGTTTCAGAAAAGTCACTCTGGCAGAAAGTACCCCATCCATGCTCACTCAGCAAAGCTCCCTAATCCTTTGATAATCCCCCAGTAACCTTCTGCTACCCATGGGGTGTAGAGCTCAGAGTAGGCTCTGAAAGAGACAGACTCCTGAGAAAAGAGGCCACTGGGAGGGTCATGCCTGAGTACTCCTGGACTGTTTTCCTTGTGACATTTATAGCCCCAAACCCAGGGCAACCAGTGCTTGCTGTGAAAATACAAAAGCTTTGGGGCCCTAGGTCCACTGATGGACCTCTGGATTCTAGAGAATACAGGCTGTGCTGGGGGCTGGAGCCTGGGGTAGATCCACGTCCAGTCTAGTCAGGGCCACGGGAGCTCTGGACAGGACAGAACCTGTGCTCGTTTGGTTAACAAAAGCCCAGGGGGAATTTGGGTGCAGGCCATGTCAGCTACTTACCTGAAATGCCAAGTCTATCATTTCAGAGAATGGAACTCACCCTGCTTGTAGCCCAGTTTCCTACAGCCAGTGGTGATTAATGCATTGATAAATATGACAATGACATTCCAACCAAGAGCCTGCCCACTCACCCCCTTGGAGCTGCCTAATCAACTGAGCAGGATTTCTGCAGAAAAATGCCTTCTCATTATCTGGTGATTCTGAGCCTGGTAAAAAACCCAAGCCGACTGACACTGACTGACAGCATGGAAGGTTAGGTAATGTTCACATTACCCTGGTGCTCACCACCCACGTGCATCCCAGAATGAACCCTCAGAGCCCAGCCCTGGTCGCATCTTCCGTGCCTCTTCCACGGCAAAGCTGCGTCTCCCCCAGGATTGCACGATGCCATCATCTGTAACATTTCATTTCATATTCTGCCATCTCAGAGGGCAAGAACCATATGTTTCAGGCTTCTTTTTTCTGATTCCCTACGCCAATGAGTGGCCACTCAAATAAGCATGCCTGAAACAACCATGAGGCCTCTGTCTGGGCCCATGTTCAGCCACTGAGCCAACATGCTAAGAGCTCAGCCCTGCAGCCACCCAGTCACCAGCTTCTAGACCAAGACATGTGTTTCTTGAACACTCCCTAGATTTTTCTTTTTTTGGCTTACACTAAGCAGGATTGCCCCACCACTGGATGAATCCTGACTGGCATTTGCTGTGACTAAGCCTCATTGACACTCTGGTGGAACACCACTGAGGATCTAGAGAAGAAAATGGAAAAATAATCACTTTCAACTGCTTTAAACAGCCAGTAGGAGATGATTCCATTTAAAGCAGCTACAAGGTACCTAACTCAAATATTTTGGCTTTTCTGTGTCAACTTGTCTGTCAGTTTCCAGGCCATAAACATTTAAAAAATCATTTGTATGTGATCTAATGACACTTGTGAGTGTGTCGTCAATACCTAAAAAAATCTAAGAAACATCAACCTCATATAATTAATCAAAAGATAAGTTTCAATATAGATATCAAAAATCTTTATCATGGGGCACCTGGGTGGCTCAGTTGGTTGAGCGTCTGACTCTTGATTTGGGCTCAGGTCATGATCTCACAGTTCATGAGATCGAGCCCCACATCAGGCTCTGCTGCTGACAGTGTAGAGTCTGCTCGAGATTCTCTCTCTCCTCTCTCTCTGTCCCTCCCCTTCATGCACAATTTCTCTTTCTCTCTCTCAAATAAATAAACATACAAAATATTTATCATTAACAGTGAGTTCATAGAGAGTCAAGCATTTGTAATCAGCTTTCAATACCATGATTCAAGCTTGAAGAAATGGCTATCAAAGATACTATTCTACTCTAAAGAACTAAAGTAATAATGTCATTACAGTTCATTAATATGAGGAGTCGAGTGGTTGGCCCTAGTAAGACCCAATCAAGTACACTATGTCTTGGTACAGAGGCCAAGAGGTCAGGACAATCCAATGATGATGGTCTCTTTGCTGTCCATGATGCCTGGTGAGTTTGTAATTCACCTAACTGGTGGGCACTGTCACCACCCATTGTGATATGGAATAAAGATATCTGAAATCTTGAGAGAACTTTAAGATTTAGGATTCAGGAATTGGTTTATTTTAATTAAAATAAACCTTTAAGTAGTCTTCAAAATGATATGTTCTTGTCATCTTATAACTATTTTGTCAAAAATAAGGACATATACATAAGATACTTTCAAATACACGATATTCATTCTATGTCATTTAATTCTAGATATTATTATCCCAACTTTTATTAAGAGGATTAACCTGGAGCTCAGGGAGAGACTCAAGATCATATAACTGGTAAGTCGCAGAGTTGGGACTCACCCAGATCTGTCTGCCCCAATTTTCATATTCCTTCTGCTACACTTTCTATCACCTCACACCTATGATACCTAGGTTTGCTCCTTTTATCCAGAAGACACAATTGTTTCTTGATCTTATAGTCAAGAATTTCCAGCTGGTGTAAACAAAAATTACAACGAAAAACTCTACATGTTGGTCATATGTGTCCTACTGGTCTAGGGTGTCCCCTAGCATATTTAAACCAGTGCCAATAAGGCCAGAACCAAAGGTTAGGGGGGTCCACTGCCACACTTCTACCCTTCCCAAATGCCTTCAGCTCAGGGACACTACTCAGAAGCACAGGACAGGTTTTCAGACACCCAATGACAAAAGTGAGTTTCAGTAGATTAATATTTACTCCTGAAACGTGCACACAAACAGCTGTGCTGCCCTTCATCTTAACAGCCATACAAAAGGCTTTATGTGCCCCTGGCTGTTTCCTCTCAGAGACTGGATATCAGACAGGTTGGGCAGAGTCCTTCCCATTTTCAAATAAACCCCAAATGCCTCAAGCTGTAATAATTGTGTGACAAAGGCTGTGACTCCTTAACTACCCCCCACCCATAGCAAACAGAGTAGGCTGAAGAGACATAATAGGAATGAGGAACACTAACATTTGTCAAGTTCTCATTATGAGCTAGAAGCTTTCAAAATAACCCTGTGAAGCAGTTATTTTTACCCCTGCTTTTAAGATAAGGCCACCCAAACTGGGAGATTGAATTATCTACCAAGCTATAGAACTAATGAGAGACACAGCTAAGATTTGAACCTAAGCCTGTCTCTCTTAACACCCATGGGTTTGGAGGGAGGTGTTCAGGGCTGTGTTTGTTGCATATAGGGGCAAGCTGAAGAATCACTGTAGACCATGGAGACTGAGTTTCAGAGGGGTCCAAGACTCTCCTGCCTGCAATGTCATCCCTACCCTGGTGAGGTGGGCAAGTAACCATGAGTTCTGAGCAGCTCTGAGACCCTAAGATCCTCAATGTCTCCTGGATGACTTAATCAATGACAGTACCTTATTCTATTTCATTTAATGGTTATCTCTTCAATGGTTTCATGGTTATCTCATTTAATTTCATTTCATACAATTTTATTCTTCCTTATGATGATGAAGGTATTTTTATTCATAGCATACTTCTTTCTGACCTTGGCTAAATCTATGCTAATGAGGTGACTAGTAGTGGGCCCCCTACATAGCTTCAGAGGAAGCAACCATGTGATTAGATCTGGGGGTGGGAGGGGGAAGGGCTGAAAGTTGAGTTCAATCACCAATTTCCAATGATTGCTTCAGCCATGCCTATATAAAGAAACCCCATATAAAAATTGTAAACAACAGGGTTTGGGAGCTTCAAATCTGATAACCATAATCACATACTGGGAGCGTTGGGTACCACTACTCCACCAGGACAAAAACTCCTGCACTGGAGACCTTTCTGGACCTCGTCTTATGTACCTCTTCATCTGTTCCATTTATATTCTTTAAAACATTTTTTTAATGTTTATTTATTTTTGAGAAAGAGAGAGATACACTGTAAGCAGGGGAGGGGCAGAGAGAGAGGGAGACACAGAATCCGAAGCAGGCTCCAGGCTCTGAGCTGACAGCAGAGAACCCGATGTGGGGCTCGAAACCACAAACCATGAGATCATGACCTGAGCTCAAGTTGGATGCTTAACCAACTGAGCCACCCATGTGCCCCAGGTCCATTTATATTCTTTACAATAAAATGTGATCGTAAGTATGTGTTCCTGACTTCTGAGTATTCTAGCAAATTATCAAAACTGAGGGGGTAAGAGGATCATGGGAAGCCCCAGTTTTGTAGTCAGCTGGGTAGAAATACTGGTACCCTGGGGACCCCATTTGTACTTGGCATCTAAAGTGGGGCAGTCTTATGGGACTGTGCTCTTAACCTCTGGGGTCTCTGCTAACTTCCAACAGTTAGTGTGATAATTGAGTTGAATTGCTGGACACCCAGTTGGTATTGGAGAATTGGTTTTTGATAAAAAACGACACACTTATGCTCCTAGGAAAGTGTCTGGCACATAGTAGGCACTCAACTAATATTTGCTGAATATATGATGGAGGGATGTCATCTCCCCTATACCGAACTGCTGTGAAAGTTCTCCTATTTTGGCCATCATCTTCTTTGGCATCCATACTTTCTTCCTAATGGCTCCCTGATAATCCAACAAATGAATATTTTTGGGGTCCCAACAAGTGCCAGGTGCAGAGAGTTACCAACGTTGATGAAGTTAGCCAAGAGTCATTGAGGATCTTAGGGTCTCAGGGCAGCTCAGAACTTGTGGTTACTTGCCCAGCCCACCAGGGTAGGTTTGGATGTTGCGGACAGGATAGCCCTGGCCTCCTCTGAAAGTCAGTCCTCAGTTTATCTACAGTGATTCTTCAGCTTACCTCATATGCAACAAAACACAGCCCTGAATTCATCCAAACTTCTGAAGCCTGGACTAACATCACCTGGAAAAGACTGGCTCTAAAGACACAAAGTTTGAGAGTCATTCTCAGCAGGAAACAGATGGAACTGCAAAGTGGCCAAGAGCACAATCCTCTATGTTTTCAGCAAACAAGTTTCTCCCACATAGAGCATCCAAGAGCCAGCTGAGTCTCTTGGTCTATCTCTTCTCTTAGCTTTTAGCTTCTACAGCCAACATTTGGGGAATTTTAAAGAAACTCCACTTACCACACAACGTTCACAAGAACAAATTCCAGACAGGTTCAAGTGTTTAACTTAAATATACTACTCCTACATTACTAGAAAAGAATATTATTGTAATCTTGCAATGGAAGAGTCCTTAACATAGAGTCCTTAACAATAAATGAAAAATTACGTAGATTAGACTAAATAAACTTTGAATCTCTTAAGGACAAAGGACAAGATTAACAATGTCAAAGCTAAACTGAAAGAAATATTTTCAGTTTAGATTAAAAGTGATAATATGTAAAGGTAAATAATACATGATACTGTTAACATATAAAGAGCTTCTACAAATTAATGCAAACCCTTTGAAGACAAAGGACAAGAAGGAAGAGATTTTTCTTTGTGAGGGTGGACAGGGCCAAAAAAAAAGGGAAAGGAGCAATAAGACAAGAAGAGCATCTCCCCTCCCACTTGATTCCCAGACTGAATTTTAGGCTCCTAGCAGCAGAAATTGATGGGACCATTCAGAAGAGACGCGTCGAGTCTCAGGGTCTAAGCAGAGCAGCCTTGGGCCCCCGATGACAAAGGGTGGTCAGCTCATGGTGAACAGATGAAACTCACTGTCTCAACTCTGCCAGCCACGGACAGGAAGCTTTGAAGACATGGCACCCGTGACCTGGACTTTGGTGTTTGGCTTCTGTGAGTTTCTTCAAGCTTCTGTGAGCAGCAGATACACTAGAAGCATGGGAGAGGGGACACAGAAGTTGCTATGTGGAGGGACAACCAACAGGGTTATGGACACAGGGGAGACACCCTTCTGGGGACTTCCAAAAAGAACTGAAGGATGTTTTAAGGGACCAGGGAGCCTGTTTTTACGTGGGATCCTGCAATAGAAAATGTCTAGGCATACATGTATATGCGTTCCTTTGTCTGGAAGGATGATTTTCTTAGGGAAATGGGATTATAAAAGGAGGCAGGAAATTTCACTTTTGGTTGTATACACTTCTGTGATGTTTAATTTTTTGTTGTAAGGAACATATATTACTTTCATAACAGTAACATACAAGAAGACAGTCCCATTTAGAAAAACAAACAAACAAACAAAAAGGCTCCAGATGTAGCATTTGGCTTTCAGAGATTGAAAGTGTGCTGGTGACAGACAGCACGAGCCCACAATCACGTCATCAAGTGTACATTGCAGCCTGTGGCAGGGAAGAAAGCACGGAGGGGTAAGATGCATGAGAGATTCCCTAGCCCCAGGTCTGGAACTGAACCATGTCCAAGGGCAAAAGCTGGTTTGGTGGCCAGCATGGAGTGCCAGAGTTAGTTATAATCCCTGGCATAGAGGCCAGGACTTTTTCTGCCCCTTTTTCTCTTTTGAAAAAACGCCTTCTTTTGTGGGTTCAAAGGGCTTCTCTCACACCCACTTAAGCTGCAAGCAAGAGATGGAATCGAGGTCTCACGCCCTGCTGCTCTCGGGAAAATGTCCAACGTTTTCATCAAGATTCACAAGGCCTGGCCCCTGACTTCCTCTCCAGCCTATCTCTCCCCTCTTCCAGCTCTTGCTCCAGGCAATAAACTACGTGCTGTCCCCAGACTGTCACCTCTCTCACCTGGAACCCCTTGCCTGCCCCTTCATTCCTTCTTCTATCCCCAGCTGCACTGTTACCTCAGAGTCCTGCCAGGGTCCCCCACTGAGTGAGAAACCATCAGCTCTGCTCCTGGAACAGCCTGGGTCATCTCCGAAACATTACCACTCTGTAGAATGGTTGCCTGATTACATGCCCATGGCTCCCACCCGCCTGGTAGCTGTTGTCCTGGCCAGGGTGATAGTATTACCACAGTGACCTCCAGTTTGGGCCCTAGGCTCCATAAACATTTGCTGAATGAGTAACTTGCTGGCCCAGCCTAGCCCGTCAGGCACCTTCAGGTCAGGCACCATTGTGTTCTTGCTGGCTCACCATGACCTCCTCAGAGTTCCTGAGGGAAAGATGGTGGGAAAACCCCAACAGTTAACTGCCCTTACTAAAGTGTCTCTTCCTGGAAGAGAAACTTCAACACAAAAAGAGAGTTACATACCAACAGAAGTAATGGCATATAGACTTTCCTCATGAAGTTCTCACTGTGTCAATTTACCAGGAACAAAGAACCCGGCAGGGCAGAGAAAGGCATACCAAGGGACTGGAGTTCCGGCTCTGACGCCACCCCAAAGCACTGTGACTTTGGGCAGATCCCTTCACTTCTCTGGCCTGTCTGTCCCAGGCCTAGGAAGTAAAGGGCTGGGTCAGGTCCTCGCTAAAATCCTGGGAGGAGAGGCAGGAGAGAAGCTGAGCAATCTGAAAAGCACATCAGTTGGGCCCCACTCAACCTTGACCTCAGCCCTGGATATGGCCCAACTCAAATCCTCCTCCCTAAAACAAACCCCCCTACAGTGGGCATTTACAGTCTGGGTTACAGGGCAAAATTCCCACCAAGGCCTTGCAGTTGGTGCTTTTGACAAACAAACAAATCTAGACTGAACTGGCACCTTTCCTTTAAGAGGAAGAACAGGAAGGACACCTCCTCACACCACATTCCCCACAGTACAAGTTGTAGTTGGACCTTATTTCTACCCAGACCGGGTAATTACCAGACCCATGGTGCTGGGCTATGTCACCAGCCTGAGCCTCCCTCCCTGAGACAATGCTGGAGGTAAATCCATGCCCCCTGTCCAAGGCACTAGGGTTGGGAGACTGTGGACCACATTATAAGGAAGAGGGGAGCACATCTATTCCCACCGATTTCACTGAACTGGGGGAAAAGGAGAGAATGTGCTGCTATTTTTCCTGAATTCTACCAAATGCACACCAGCTTGGATATTGATCACATGTGAGTTCAAGTCCCAATTCTGCCACTTTCTAATTATTTCACTTTGGACCAGTTACCAGCCTCTCTGCGTCTGTTTCAAATCTGTAGAGTGGAGATATAAGGCTCATACTGGAGGCCTCCCTTGAAGGGTTGTTATGAGGATTAAATGAAACACCTGACAAACATCCAGCACAGGGCCTTTTTAGCGCTAAGTGCTTAGCAAATGCTAGCAACTGTTAACAGCCTGGAAATGTCTGGCACAGAGCAATGGGGCTTATGTTTTTAAAATAATTTCCCCATTAATCATGGTCAGAACCAAATCCTGATCCCACAGCCCAGAATTCAGGTCTTGTCATGCCACCTCACTTACCGCCCCATAGTTTCAGCTACTTTTGATTAAACAACGGAGAACTCAGAGTTGTGAAAATGAAAATCTCCAGGCAAAGACTGTCCCACTCCTGACCACAGCAGCAGACCCAAACCCAGGAATCCCCACAGCTTGGATCTGAGGTTTCTTTCTGTCCTAGCAGTACAGCCCTGAGATCAGGCGGCCCAATTCCAAGTTACTGACTTTGAGCCTGGGATGCCTCTCCCCCAGTGAGCTTTTGTTCCTAGGGGAACCTTTAGAATACTTACTTTTGAATCTCATGAAAAATCCCTGTGAGGGAGTAAGAACCAGAAAGTTAGAAACACCTTGGGAATGCATGATAATGAGTGGCCCCTGAACAAAGAGCTGTCTCTGCCAGCTCTGGGTCAATAAATCTTTTTTTGCTGTTTGGGTTGGTCTCAGTTTCTTTATTTAAATGAAACCAAAGGATCAAGATGGGGCATGGAGTAGAGAGAAAAAAGACATCCTAGCCAAACTCTCCTTGACTTGGTTAATAAATAAACCAGGGATTAAGCTGCTCTAGCACATTCTATTCTGTAGCCCAGAAGGGATCCTCCTCATTCCAAGGGACATGGACACTAGATTAGTAGCTTCAGTCCCTACCCAACTTCCCTGTGTCTGTGTCTGCTGAATGTGGTGGTTGACAAGACCACCTCGAACCCCAGAGTCACTTCTGGGGTACCACCAGGACCAGAAAGGATCCAGAGGCAAAGAGAAGCTTCTGGGGCCCTGATAAACAAAATTGGCCCATGAAGGCATGGTGTATGCCTGGCAGTGTGCCAACCACTTTCCATGTATCTCCTTAATTAATCCTCATAACCCCATACCGGGGAACTGTTATTAGTATGACGGCTCCGAGGGGTTGAGTGGCATGCTCAAGAAATTGGCAGAAATAATCTTAAACCTCACAACTTGATGTGGGAGGGTATCATATAATACTGCCTTTACCATTTCACTACAAATTTTAAATGATGTAGTATTTCCAAAAATTAGGAAATTAGTAAGCAGTGGATTTATCTGGGAAGGTTTGGAAAAGGGGAAGGATTTGCAGGGTCCCGGGGAAGGGGAAGAGGCAAGGACCCCACGTGCTGGGAAGAAGTCCTACATGTGCAAGAAGCAGGGGCAAGACCCAGATCAGACTTTTCTACAGCAAATGTTCTCACTTCCCTCCTGTGACGTATCTAATCTGGAAATTAAAGGCTACCTGAGCATGTATAAAAGGCTACTTGAGTGCTGTCAAAACACCTATTAATTTTAGCAGCTCTTATAAATGCCTTGCCCGGGCACTCAGGATGGAAGAGCTGCCAGGAGGGCATGTGTCTTCCCAAGTGGGTCTCCTCAGCCAAACTCTGCTGACATTCCTTTCCCGCCATGGACCTCAGGCATTGCAAGGTGGGGCGGCTCATGACAGCTTCCTCCACACAAGCTCTTTGGACTCAAAATCCTTTTTTTTTTTTTTTTAAGTTGTTCTTTCTTTGCTCTTTGGAAACTACTGTTCAGATGGTTCTGCAAGTTTAATTTCTTCACTCTTCGGCACTGAGAATTTTGCTTTTGTTTTTAATAGACTTATGCAAATCAAACATATAATATTTCTCTTAAATTGAGGTCATCTGGGTGACTAGTTCAAGATTCAGAACAAGATGCATTCCAGGATGTCCTGACACAACCAGAGAGGGACTGTCACTGTCTGGCTGAGCCCCCAGTTCCCCATGGGAGAATGTTGAGCCCACCGTCAGCCCCCAGCTCCCAGATAGCACGAGTCTCTCCTTCCTCCTCAGGCCCTCAGCCGTAGGTAAGTCTCTGCCTCCGACTCACATATCTTTCTGTGACCAAGCCACCATGTAGGAAAGTTCCTGGAGGTGAGTGTCATGCTTCATCCACTCTTCCAACAAGTATGCCTTATTGCCTTCTAAGTACAAGGAAATTGCGGGGCTCTGGAATACAGCTAGCTGTGAGCAAGACTGTCCTGGCATTGGAAAGGCATCGGACTTATCATACTTAAGAGTACAGACTCTGCAGCTAGATTGCCTGGATCAGAATCTCAGCTCTCCCACATGCTAACTATGTGACCCTGGGAAAGTCACTTAACCTCTGTGTATCTTAGTTTCCTCATGTATACAATGGTGATGATAACAGTACCCACCTCCCAGCTATGAGAGGATTAAGTGAATTCATGTTTAGGTGAATTCACTGTATTTATGATTAGTAGCCAGTAAATCCTATGTATAAGTTAGTACTACAGACTGTCGTGATCATGAACCTGATAAAAGTGCTCTCTACAGCCAGCATTAGTACAGGATGTTTTAGGAGGACACGAGAGGGGTGCATAACCCAGACAAGGGGCCAAAAGATGTCACACGTTCAACAGACACTTAAAGAATCAGATAACCAAAGTGAGGGTATGTGAGGACAGGAGAGGGTCCAGAAGGAGGGACAGCAGGTGCAAAAGCATGGAGGCAAAAATCCATGCTTGCTTTGGCAACTTTGCTTCATTTAAAGAAACAAGTGACAGTAAGTCAGTCACCAAATAACAGTTATTACAGACTTTGTAATGTGCTTTAACCATTAATGTAAAAACAGTGAAGAATTCAGATTCAGATGACAAAGAGCAAGTCTGAACTAAATTTATCTCTGAAGGTTATACCAACAGGTCAGAATGGCTCACAAGTTCTCTTTATTTCCGATAGGAAACAAACATTTATGGACCTCACGGTTCGGGGTTAGCTGGATCATTTCTTGGAAGATTTCTGATCTGTAACAGAAGACATAGCAGAGTCTTGCTTTTTAGTCCCCACCTCTGTCCCCGGCTCCTCACCTGCATGTGCTAGTTACACAACAAATGGCTTTTTTTTTTCTTTATACTCACATGCACTGAATTTTAGTTCGTATCCTAATTGTTTGGATTTTTTTTTAACAAATGCTTTTTAGACAGCAAATGTTAAAATGAATTTTGCCAATGCCCCATGCTTCTCTTCCCACTCAGTTCACAGAAAGCAAGTTTGGGCCTGCCTCTGATCTCTTGCAGCAGCAAGCTAATCTCCAAGATGACCTCACTGCAGAACTGTGTTTTATAATCAGCTAGCAAATCTCAGCATGAACCGAGAGCAAAGGTTAGAAAGACAATAAAAATACAAACAAGCCAGGATTGTACAAGTCAGGTTAGTTCAGAGAACTAGCTGGACCTATGATTAAATTTTAATTAAAAAAAAAGAAACAAAAAACCAACAACTATAGGAGGAGAAGTCTTCCCAGCAGATAAGAATCCTTTTCAGAAGAAGAGCAAGACCTTTTTCTTATTAACAAATGGAGATGTTGTAGTTCCTGAGATAATAAACAAAGGAAAAGGATTTGAAAATTCACCTAAGCTGTGGATTTTTGAACAGGTTTTGCCGGAGGGAAACCTTTGTTCACATGAAATATTTACCAAGATGTGTAAGTAAAACACACTAAGACAGAGCTGCTCTGGCTAAAGGCAGGGTCGAGGCCCCAGTTCCAGCTGTTGCCCACCCGACCCTTGAGCACTTCTAAAACCACTCCTTGTGGTCTAACCCACTGCACCTGTCACTTTACAGAAGAAAAGCCCGAGGCTCAGAGGAAAATATTTGACTTGTCCTAGGCCACACAGCTAGCCGCTAGCAGAGCCAGGAGAAGTTCCTAGGTCTACCACTTTAAATTCAGTGACCCTGCCACGACACTACACAGACAGGAGGGGAAATACGCTCACTAACATGGAGAGGGTGGCTGATGGGAAGCGGACGGAGCATGAAGAGGAGGACTGCCCTGTTAAACGCACAGAAGGATGGGGCAGGGCAAAGGCATGCAGTGGCTACTAGCTGTTCGGGGGCTCCAAGATGCTTGCTTATGTGAGAAGACAGCATATCCCATCTTTCTGCTGGATTACCAGCCCACAATGATTTATTCACATGTTCAGATCAACAGACATTAGCTGAGCATCTGCTATTAGGTGCTAGGCAGCATGCTGGGTACAGCAATCCAAAAGCAAGTAAGCCACCCACCACCCCAGCACACCTGGGCTAGTACAGAAGACACAATAGAAACCCCAGCAACAGCCAGTGTGAGACCGCAGTGGTGGACCTGCAGGGTAGCTACACAGGAGGGGGAGGGGCGAAGAGAGGAGTTCACTGGGAGAAGCGAAGATGGCCCAGAAGAAAAGACACCCATGCTGTGTTTCCAAGGATGAGTTTGTCAGCAGGCAGACAGGAGAGGAGGGACTTCTCATTCCGGGAGTTCAGAAACAGGTTTTAAATGGAGGCAAGAGGTGCCCATTTGCAGTTGAGAAAGATCACCACGGTGGCATTGTGGAGATCCACAGCATGAGAAGGCTTCTGCAAAGGGTTGAAAGGAGGGGACCAAAAGCAGAGATGGAAACCGGGTGGTTTTCACAAAGAAAATCAGCGTGGGGAGTGGAAGCCATAAAGGAGGAAAGGAGGGCTCCCTGGGCTCCCACAATTCCAGAAACTGCTAGAAGGTAGTGCACCAAGTAAGATACAGAACAGTTTAGGAGGGAGACGGGGAGCCAGGTTTAGTGGCCAAGAGTTCAGGGTGCCAGTGGGCACTCCAAGTGGAGGTGTCCAGCAAGGACGTGGGTGTAAGAGTCATCCAATGGTGCACACCACACAAGGCTCTAACTTCTCAAGGATGAGCCACTGCCCTGTTTCCCCCTGTCTGAAGGCTTGTAGTAACTATAACTTGCTGAAATTGTGTGTTGTATGTTTCTCCTTCCCTAAGCTATCTAGTAGAATCCAAACCCTATCAACTTTTAACACACGTTAGCTGGAGAATAACAGCCACACCCCAGAGAAACTGGCTTGTTCTATCTGATGTGGGACATCTTCTTTACAGAAAAAGTGAGTGAAACATTGGTGCGGCTTGAATTATCATAAGGTGAGCCCCTGTGTAACCTCGCCTAGGTCAGAAAGTAAAATGTTGGCGGCACTCCAGAAGCCAGCTGTGTGCACCTCTCAACTCACAACCCTGCCCTCACTCTCAGAAGTGACCACTGTCTTGACTTTTGGGACTACTGCTTTTCTTTACTTTCTACTTGTTTGTTTAATGCTTATTTATTTTTGAGAAAGAGAGAGCGTGTGCAAGCGGGAGAGGGGCAGAGAGAGAGGGAGACACAGAATCCCAAGCGGGCTCCAGGCTCTGAGCTGTCAGCACAGAGCCTGATGCGGGGCCGGAACCCATGAACCTCAAGACCTGAGCGGAAGTCGTACGCTTGAGCAACTGAGCCACCCAAGCGTCCCTCTACTTTTAATACCTATGTATGCATCCTCAAATGGTATGGTATGGTGTTAGCAATACAAGTGAACTCGTACTACGAGATTAAAAGAAATGAAATAAAACAATATGATAGTGTGCCACTGGATGGAAGACAGAGATAGAAGGGAACGACTAGAAACAAATCCAAGTATGTAGATGAATTAGAAGATACCTATTTCATATCTTGTATCAAAAAAATGCCAAATGGAATAAAGATTTAGTGTAGAAACTGAAGCAATAAAAGTACTAGCAGAAAATAGAGGGAGATATTGTTATGTTACCTCATGGTAGAAAGGCCTTTCTAAGCATAACACCAAAAGCTAAAGCCACAAGGGAAAAGAATATCAGATTCGTTTATAAAGAAATAAAAAGCTTCCATAAATCAATTAACACAGTAACCAAAACTGTTTTTGGTTTAACCAAAACTAAAAAGAAAATTCCAAATGGGAAATTACATGTGACATAAGACTAACAAAGCAATTATGTCCTTAGTTTTTACAAATCAGTAAGAAAATAAAACATGACAGGGGTGCCTGGGTGGCTCAGTCAGTTAAAGCGTCTGACTTGGTTTTGGCTCAGGTCATGATCTCACAGTTGGTGAGTTCAAACCCAGCGTCTGGCTCTGCACTGACAGCGTTAAGCCTGTTTTGGATACTCCCCCTCCTGTTCTCTCTGCCCCTTCCGTTGCTCATGCTCTCTGTCACTATTTCTTTTTCTCTCTCTCCAAATAAATAAACTTAAAAAGAATTTAACATCAAAAAAAGTTTAAAAAACGATTAATGATGTACTTAAAAGTAGCTTTAATAACAAAAGAAAATGTCTTCTATGATGTTAAGTTTTTTTATTAAAAAAATTGTTTACTGGTTATTTTTGAGAGACAGAGCATGAGGTAGGGGGTGGGGGGGGGGATGGGGCAGAGAGCAAGGGAGACACAGTAATCCGAAGCAGGCTCCAGGCTCTGAGCAGTCAGCATAGAGCTTGATGTGGGGTTCAAACCCACAAACCATGATATCATGACCTGAGGCAAAGTAAGATGCTCAACCGACTGAGCCACCCATGTGCTCCAAGTTTTTTTTAAATAAAGATAGTTGTTGACAGTATGAATTCTAGTCATGTAAAAAAAATGTATTTAAAAAAACAAAGTAGATACCTTTGAGTCTGGGCCTCTAGGAATAACTCCCAGAGTGACATTGTTAATCTAAGTGTCCTTCCAAAAGAACTGCTCCTGTGTCACAATAAGAAGGGTGAGCAATCAAGAGGCTGCCACTGAACCTGCTGATTTTGAGAAAGTATTACTATCACTTTGTTCCAGGGATCAGGAAGCGGCGCAAACTGCCTCCTGACACCTGTAAAGCTATGGATAGGACACGAGACCGTGGCTGTTGCGAGATGTAGGATGCCCTCCATCACACTTTGAGATCTAAAACTCGCACATGGCATTGACGTAATCTAACTTGTACCTAGAAGGAGGGCTGCAAGGGATGCTGAGATGACAGGGTTTCGCTTCCATGCTCTGCTGCACACGAAGGCACCCCGGAAGGTATTTGGGGATTGAGTGCCAACCGAAGATTTCTACCACAGAGCACATTATCAAATAACGTAGCATGGACTTCCTGTAGCAGTGAGGCACTGAGGACTGTGTTCCACCGGCAAACCACCACCCCAGGAATTGAACAGCAGCCTCCGGTCTTTCATGGAATGTTGTCTAACGTGCCTCATTGGAATTGCTACAGAAACAGGAACCGGGAGGGAAGAAACTTGGCCTGTGAAGTTTTTTAAAACATGTCTGAATTACTCCTTACTAAAAGCTTGTTTGTCTCCAGGGGTTACATACTGAATAGATATGTGCTAGTTGCCTTGATCAAACATGCTTTAAGGTCAAAAACATGCCCCGAATTAGCAATGTTCTGGTCTGTGTGTCAAGAGAGACTGGAAAATAATTCAGTATAAAAATGGGAAAAATGCTTATGCTACAATATTAATTTTAAAGGCATGTAAAACTACATAGAGTATGATCACAATATATCATAAAACAATAAAATCTTACCAGTAATCAAAGAATACCAAGATACACTTACCCATCAGACAGGCAAAAATTGAAGAGACAGATAATATCTAGTGTTAGTGACTGTGGGAGGAAATAGGTAGTCTTACACAATTTAAATTTGAGTGTAAATTGGTTCAGCGGTAGCTTTAATAAAAGCAGGAAATGCACACCCTTTAAGACTGTAGTACTACATTTAGTTATTGGAGAAAAATGTTCCCCTGTGTACAAAGAGGCAAGTACTAAGAATATTTATGGCCCAATGTTTATTCTAGCAAAATTCTGAAAGCAATTATCTGGCCATTAAATACAGAGAATAAATAAATTATAGTATGGGCAGCACAAAAGGAAAGGTCTCTCCTGACATGTATCGTGGCAGTCTGAACACCCCCAGAAAATTGTGCCAAAGGGTTTAAAAACAAATATACAATAAAAGTAAACACACACGCACACACAGAGACACACACAGAACAAACTTCAGGTAATTATTTTGGATTGTAAACAAGGATAAATTTAATGTTCAAACAATCTGATAAAATAACCATTTGGAAAATAAATGAATTATAGTATGTTCATATAATGGAGTATTACATTGTTTTTAATATGGACAAGATAGACATCTGTGTACTGCATTGTCTGTTATGGAGAATAATATAATAGTGTATTATTAAATTTAAAATTGAGAGTGGGGTGCCTGTGTGGCTCAGTCAGTTAAGCATCAGACTCTTGATTTTGCCTCAGGTCATGATCTCATGTTTGTGAGATACAGCCCTGCACGGTCAGTGCAGAGCCTGCCTGGGATTCTCTCCTTTTTCTCTGCCCCTCCCATTTGCATTCTCTAAATAAACAAACAAACAAACAAACAAACAAACTTTAAAAATTAAAAAAATTTAAATCAATTGCATAAAATAATATTAAACCAAGATTTGATAATTTGAACCCATTTTACCTTATTAAGAATAAAATGTACCAGGTAATTCCTTAATAAGGTAAAATTAATTCTAATTCTCACATTTTGTTTATTCTTGGATAATGTAAAAACAGACTATGAATAAAAATGTGACCACTTCCTGCAACAATTAATTCACTCATGAGAACATTTTTGCTCTTTGCTTGAATCTAAACACTTATAGCTCATGAGCTCTTGTTGGGCTTCCAACCGTTCATTACGTTTTTTTAAATTGTTCTGTGATCAAATATGTTGAGGAAATTTGGGTGTAGTGTAATTACAAGCCAGTTGAGGAGAGTGGTTCTCAAAGGGAATCATGGATTATAGTATCAGATCCTGGAAAGGTCAAGGAAAATGAAAAAAAGAGTGGTGGATGTTAGTGACTTTTGTATTTACAAACATTTGCAGAACTTTAAAGCAGGTAAAACCAAAATTATGCTATTCCCAAAAAATGGAAATGTCAGCAATATTACTCCTCTTTTATAGAAAAGATTCCTTCAAAATAACTGTGTATGATAAAGTTCTTCTGATTTTTCATTTTTTTGTTTTTGTCACCAAATAAATTTATAAGATTAAGTTTCCCTTTCTCAATACTATGAAATTATGACAAGGCTATCAGTAAGTATAATATATAGATTTTTTAAAGCTGTACAGGTATAAAAAGCATATAAAGCATTCATGCACACACTCAAGAATTAAAATCACATCAATAAATACACTTTTTGTGTCAAAAGTAAATTGTAACATGGAAGAGTAAGGAGTTTGAAGATAAGGGGTCTGGGGTTTGATTGGGGCCCCAATTCCTTTTAGTAGTGAGATTTTCAGTAAGTTTATCTGACTTGCTGTGAAGAGTAAATGAGTTTACATAACATGAACTTTAAAAACATAACACAATGCTGCTATGAATTCATTTTATGAATTTGCCAATGTTGTGAAAACTGGATTGTAAGGGGAAAAGAGTGGAGGTGTTAATGATACGGGCTCTCACTTACTGAACCTTTACGATGAGGCAAGTACTATACTAAGGACTGTAAGTTCTCTAATTCCTCACACCTGCTCAATGGGGTAGATACTATGTCAGGTGGAACTATGGAACCATTTCTGTAGGTCAAAAATGGTCAATTATCAGCAATTTCATATGGCTTAAACTATCATCTGCCCAGAATGGAGAAAGTGAAAGAGAGAGACTGAGTTAAAATAGCCAGTACCTGGTAAAATCAGGTTTGCAAGGCATACAGGTTTACATCTGTGACCAGTATGCTGTATAAATTCCTAGCAAGAAAGCAGGTCTAATAGTTTAGGAGGTATAACCTCTAAGTTTTAATCAAGAATTATTTGCATGATATTAGAGAATATACAGGAAGTCAAGAAACAATGCCACAGCAAATTAACACAAGAATCAAATGTTTACAGGGACTCAGATGGTTAAGAATTAGACTTGGGCTCAAGTCCTGATCTCAGGGTTCCTGGGTTCCAGTCCCAGGGCGGGCTCTGTGCTGAAGCTCAGAGCTTGAAGCCTGCTTCGGATTCTTTGTCTCCCTCTCTCTCTCTCTCTCTGTGCCCTTCTCCCACTCCTGCTCTGTCTCTCAAAAAATAAATAATAAAAAAAAAATGTTTTAAAGAACCAAATGTTTACATTAATTAAAATACTCCATGCTTGCTCCTGCTTCTGGCATTACCCTTTTCAATGAATTCTTACTTTCATTCAGCCAACAAATACTTACTCAAAATCAGACTCAATCTCTAACCTCCTGCTACCAGCTTCTTTCCACCTCCCCCTGAATTTTTACCAACCGGAATTTATCTCTTTTATAATAGAATTTTGCTTTTTAATATATCTAATTGCTCTTAACGAGGGTAAATGTTTCTTGAGGAAAGCTCAATAAATGTTCAATTTGAGGTTCATACCAAGTCTACTACATATGAAACTTAGTAGTAAAGAATCACAAAATCTTCCCTGATCTCACCGAAGTGTTCTCTTTAATCTGAACTCATCAGGAAACTGTCCTACGCTACCCTTTCGTATGCTTAGGCCTTATCTTTAGAACTAGAGTACTAGCTTCTCAAAAACAAAGATTAAGTTTTACTCTTTGACTTCACACACTGTCCAGCAAACAGTGCAAATCAAGAGACCTTAGCGAACATGAAGAAACACCCGCAGTTTGGGGGGGAAAGGCCTTAAGAAAGAAAATGAACTAAAAGGGTAGAAAAGCAAAGGGGAACTTTGCCTTAACACCTGCTTTTGGGAACTAAAACCAACTAGTGTTTCAAAGCCACGGTAGATGCTTTCGCTGTCTTTTTAAAGAGGTATGGAAGGAAATCACCAGCGCGACCGCCCATTGGCTGGGAGGCGAAACCGCGAGCGCGGCTGGTGACGCTAGGTGGAGGGGGCACGGGCCGGCGCTCTGTCCTCTGACCGGCAGGGGGAGCCCTGCGGAGCGCCGGGTCCCTCCCCGCCCCGCCCCGCCGCGCGCGCCCCGCGCGCCCCGCGCGCCCAGCGCTCTGTGCGCCGCGCGCCCGCCCGGCGCCACGCCCGCCACAGGCCAAGGGCCAGTCACCCGCGGGCAGGCGTCCCGCAGCCTTCTCGCCGCCCCGCCCCGCCCGGCCCCGCCGCGGGACGGGTAACGGTTACCAAGCACTTTCTCAGCCGCGATTTCTGCTTAGTCATTGTCTTCCAGGAAACGGTCCCTTCAGTTGGGAGTCAACTCTGAGGCGGCAGCCGCAGTAGCAGCAGCCGCAGCCGCCAGCGCGTCCCTCCGGGGCCGCCGCTCCGCCACCGTCCGGCCTCCCTCGGTCCCGAGCGCAGGCCGAGGTCCCGCCGCGTGGGGCCGGCAGCCTCGCGCTCGGCTCTCCCGCCTCGGGCACCGCGTCCTGCGGGGCGGCCTCCTTCCTCGCCTGCGACCCCGTCGCCTCCTGGCCCCTTCGGTCGGCCGCTGCCATGGGCACCGACAGCCGCGCGGCCGGGGCGCTGCTAGCGCGGGCCCGCACCCTGCACCTGCAGACGGGGAACCTGCTGAACTGGGGCCGCCTGCGGAAGAAATGCCCGTCCACGCACAGCGAGGAGGTGAGAGACGCGGAGCTCCCGGGGCAGGCCGCCGGCCGGGCGGCTCCGAGAGGGAGGCAGCGCCCGAGGGGAGGGCGGGCGGCCAGGCTCGGGGTGCGGCGGAGGGCGCCGGGTGAGGCCGCTGGGGTTACGACGTCGCCTCCAAACCTGCTGCCCCGCGGCCGCGCGTCTTAAAACACTTGGCAGGTGCAACTTCACCCCGGGGGACGCCTCTGTCAAGCTTCCGGGCGACAGCCGAGCTCTCGAACGTACCGGCCCCCTCTTCCTCGCGGGGGTGGGATGGGCGGGGTGGGTGCAGAGAGAGCCAGTACCTCGCTCCCGTTCTCCCAGCCCCCCGGCCCCTTCCCCCCTCCCCACCCCGCGGCCAGGTGAAGACGGTGTAGAGACTCGCTTTTCCGGGATTCAGGTGAGGGTAGCAGTAAATAATCCACTTAGCTCGGAGGCTGACAGGAGTTTCTCTATTACAGTAAGGCAGGTGACTAAACGCTCAGGTTCGGCTTTGGAATAAGGTACAGATTTTTCTCGCCCAAGGTGAATCTCCCTTAGTTTATTTCCCTGAAGACTAATCGCTAGTTTGAAGTGGCAGAGATCAGTCTGGAATTACACACGTGTTACGGGTTCGGTGCTGGTCATCCCTGCGTGGGGAGTCCGTGTGCACAGCCCGTTGCGGAGGCATGTCGGTGGTGTGGGACGATCCGAGTATCGAGGGATGACTAAATGAAACACACCTTTTCGTTCAGGAGCTGTGTGACTGTGAGAAAGTTCCCTTCCCTCAGTCTGTCTCCACAACTTTGAAGCTGATCAACCCGCTGTGAGGATGAAAAGAATACAGGAAAATGTTCACCGTGCAGGCATTTATCTCATTATTATTTTCATCTGATTGCGTCAGAAAGCTAAAACAAAGCTTGATTAAAAGAAAAAGTGCCCTATGCCACCCTATGACGCTATCAGCTGTAGTCCTAGGCAGCTTTTGCTCTTTTATTGGAGATGCTGGTAATCGGTGCAGGAGCACAGGGCATCCGCGTATGCTCTGGGCCTGTGGCCAGGCCTGGCGTTGAGAGCGAGCACCCATCAGAGTGAGAACTCTGGGCTGTAACTTTAATAGGAATCAAAGTCCGCACCATATTCTGTGACCAGATTCCATCCACCTCAGTGTGTATACCTTTTTCTGTTTAAACCGCCCCACTTAGACTATTTCTCCCCCAAGTAAATATTCCTGTATTTCTAGTCCCTTAATTTCCTCTCAGCGCTGTTGGTTCAATGCACCATTTTCCATGTATATTAACAATATTGGGTGAAACTTTTGCTCTCTTGTTTCACTGCAACATCCTCTAAAGTAGTGGCCTTCAGAGTTTTTTGACTGCAAGCCCAGTAAGAAATTTTACCTTGCAGTCGCGTTCATAGTCCATAAGGACAGAAAGTAGGATGCGCGGTTGCCTGGGGCTGGGGCTAGGAATGGGTAGTGACTCCTACTAGGCACATGGAGATGTTCTAAAATTGGATTGTGGCGATGCTGCACAAGTCTGTAAAACTCTGCACAAATTCTCTAAAAGTCATTGAGTTGTGCACTTAAAATGAGTGAATTTTATTTATGTAAATTATACTTAAGTAAAACAAAAAATCTCAAAGGTTTTATGAAGATATTAACCTTTAGTATATACTGTGTATTCTGATTTTTTTCTTATTTTTTAAATTTTTTTTTCAACGTTTTATTTATTTTTTTTGGGACAGAGAGAGACAGAGCATGAACGGGGGAGGGGCAGAGAGAGAGGGAGACACAGAATCGGAAACAGGCTCCAGGCTCTGAGCCATCAGCCCAGAACCTGACGAGGGGCTCGAACTCACGGACCGCGAGATAGTGACCTGGCTGAAGTCGGACGCTTAACCGACTGCTCCACCCAGGCGCCCCTGATTTTTTTTTTCTTATTTTTTAATGTAACAAGTCACATCCCACACTCTTTATTTCTTTTTTTTTTTTTTAAGTTTGTTTATTTTTGAAAGAGAAAGGAAGCACAAGTGCGGGAGGGGCAGAGAGAGAGGGAGAGAGAATCCCAAGCAGGCTCTGACTCAGGGCTGGAATCCGCGGACTGTGAGATCATGACCTGAGCTGAAGTCAGATGCTTAACTGACTGAGCCACCCAGGTGCCCCTACACTATTTTATTTTATTTTATTTTATTTTGTTTTGTTTTATTTTGTTTTGTTTTGTTTATTTATTTGAGAGAGAGAGTGGGGGGGGGGGGGAGGATCCCAAATAGGCTCCTCACTGTCAGTGCAGAGGAGCTGAAATCAAGAGTAGGAAGCTTAACTGACTGAGCCCCCGAGGTGTCCCTACACTTTTTATTTCTTAATGTAACAAGTCATACTCCACAATTTGAAAAACATTGTTCAAAGGACTAATTCTGGTTTGGGTGTTTTATTTTGGGTTGCTGCATAAGAGGGACAAAATAAGCTAGAAAACATTTGAGGAAAACTTGAAGATATGGCAGCATATTGTAGGGAAAATATGACAGTTTAGTTAGGAGAGGCATGTTTTGTTTCCATGTAAAAAGGAACTTTGTATCACCCAAAGCTCCAAATTAGGATATGCTACTTGAAACAGTTTAACCTCCTAGAATAAAGAAACTGAATAAATCACTCATTATTAAGAAAATTTACACATTGAGTAGAGAGTTCAAGTTTCCTAAAAGGGTCTCTTCAAGTTCTAATGTCTTTCTTTTCTTTCTTTTTAATGTTTATCCAGTTTTGAGAGAGAGTGAGAGAGAGAGAGAGAGAGAGAGAGAGAAACAAGCAGGGGAGGGGCAGAGAGAGAGGGAGATACAGAATCCAAAGCAGACTCCAGGCTCTGAGCTGTCAGTGCAGATGCAGGGCTCAAGAAACCATGAACAATGAGATCGTGACCGTGAGCCAAAGTTGGCCACTCAACTGACTGAGCCACCCAGGTGCCCCTCTAATGTGTTTTGTCAATTCTATGATCTTTAAAAAAATTTTTTTTCACTAGAATTTTATGAAGTCAAATCTTGTTTTTTAAATGAGCCATTATAGGACTGTTTTGCTTAGTTCTTTGTTGTAAGAGTATTTGGCCAGAGGACTCACGTAGTAAGTATATTTACAACTCTTAAACAACATGAGATCTGATGATACATGACATTATGATGATACTTCTCTTCAGTGATCATATGTGTATATGATAAGAATGAAGAGAGCAGAGCATAAAAAAGTATAAGGTTAATGTTGGGTCAATATACATAACATATAAAAGATTAGAAATCACTAGGTTAGTGATATAGTCAATGAATTTCTCATATTATTGTAACATTGGGTCTGTTCTGACATTTTGCAGAATCCAAGATTATTAAAGAAATTGTTTCAAGAAGGGGTGAATACTCTGAAAATATACTTCCTTCCTGAATTGGAGAATTCATCAGGAGAGCCTTAAGTATGCAAATAAGCCATCCTTCCAGAGGAAGTTTTCTTAAAATTCTCTCATGATATGAGCCAAACCATACTTGATAGAATTCTTAACCTGCTGCCGCAACTTTTACTAATTTTGAAAAGAATATTAACTTGTAATTCTCTCTGGAATGATTATCAACTAATTTTATTTACTATTTTAAATTTGATTATATATTTTCTATGAAGATACAGACCTTGTAGATTGAATTCATATGGGTTATTGTGGATAGCACATATAGTTTTGTAGATTATGAAGCTTAATCTAGATGACTCTGAGCTCTTAAATTGATAGACCAGTTTCTTGTAATTATCTGTACTAAGATAAAAGCAGTAAAGGGCTTGTGTCCATTTTTATCATAAGCAGTCATAGATCAGATAGTTCAGAAGCTGAGTCTGTGTTATTGCTATTTGGAAAGTGCTTTTGCAGTTCAGGGACTTGCTCCCAGTTACTCATTTATTTTCTCATTGATTGCCCACAGAATGCAAAGCACTGTGTCCTTGGATGTTTATAAGTGATTTCAAATTGCTAGTGTTGCCCATTAGTGGTCCTAAATCAGTTTGCTGAGTCATAGAACAGCATATTTTTTTCTAATTAATAGAAGCCATCAGAATGCCTGGCATGTAGCAAACTATTTGTTTTGTAAATATTTTGTTCTGTGTATGTAGGTAGTCACTCTCTATGTGCATGTATGTACGTCTTACTCTGGACCACTATTAGACAAGTTTGAAATACACTGACCTAAAGCATGAAAGATGAATGAGCATTTTAATGGATTTACAACATACATAATGTCAGTATAAACAAATTTTTGTTTGTACAAGAATATATTGAAGGCAGGTTGGAGGTATACTTAAGTGTTAGGAAATGACGTGTGGGCTGACATTATGCAAGTTGACTTGTGTTAAGATATGACTACAGTGCAGGGCACCTGGGTGGCTCAGTCAGTTAAGCCACCAACTTCGGCTCAGGTCATGATCTTGTGGATTCGTGAGTTCAAGCCCTGCGTTGGGCTCTGTGATGACAGCCTGGGTCCCGCTTCAGATTCTGTCTCTCTCTCTCTGCCCCTCCCCTGCTCATGCTCTGTCTCTCTCTCTCTCTCAGAAATAAATGTTAAAAAAAATTTTTTTTAAGTAGTTAAAAAAAAAAAAGAAAGAAAAAAAGATAGGACTATGGTAGTTCTCAAACTTTATATGTTGATTACATGGGATACTTGTTAAAATGCAATTTCCACTGCCCTTAGAGTGATTCAGCAGGTCTAAGCTGGGGCTCAGGTACTGTAATTTTTAATGAATACCACAGGTGAATAATGTAGGAGTTCCTCTGGCCACACTTAGAGAATCATTTGTTTGTCTTTGAGGAATATCTCATAGTGATTAATAATAATTTTAGTCAGCCTCCCTGAACTTGAACCCCTGTTTCTTGTTGTTTCTTTGGGAATACTTTTATGTCTCAAAAGTTTACTTAAACTTTCATTAGTACAAAAATACTTTTAAAATAAGTACTGTTTATCATCATTTGAAGATTAAGATAAAAACATTTAAATACGTTTTTGTTGAAGAAAACAAAAAACTTGTAAAACTAAAATTTTGGTTTTTATGATTTTTCCTATTGACATCTTTTTTCCACTTATCAAACAAATACATTCTTATTGTAGAAGTACAGAAAAATGTATAGAGTTTGATTAACAGTTTCAAAACGCATTCCTTTTACAGCTTCGAGATTGTATCCAAAAGACCTTGAATGAGTGGAGTTCCCAAATCAGCCCTGATTTGGTCAGGGTGAGTAAAATGTGAATGAAGAAATCATGTGGGTCAAAAGGGAAATGCAGTAAGCAGGGAATTAATTCCCCAGTTGTGATAGGGAAGTCAAATAGGCAATTAGCATAAAACTCCCTGTAGCTGATTTGCTGAGATGGCTGGCTGCCTGACCCAGTATGCTTAAGCATAAAACAGAAAATCCAGGATGTGTCACCAAATCTTCAACTAGACAAGATAATCAGGATTCTCGGTGCTTAATTCCCAGCACGGTATCTTCACAATGTATTTTGTTCCAGTTTATATTTGGTCTAGTAAAGGAATGACTGTTGAGCAATTTTGGTTGCTAGATTGCTTTGGTAGAGCATCATAACTCTCAATATAATTTTTTTAATGTCAGTTTCAAGTGAAACACTGGGTGTCACATTAAATATCAATATATGACTATTATCATAAATATTAATATATAAACCAGAGTGGTTGCAAGCCACTCTTTGGAATCCAATTCAGCCAAAAGCTCATAACAAATTACATAGACTACTTTAAAACTATGAAAGAGGACATGTGCTGGAAACGCTTGTTTCCCTGGGCATTCTGCAAGTTTAAACTCTCTAGCTGCTAGGCAGATGTTGATTAATGTCTTTGATCAGTCTGTGTTTCTCTGAAATGACCATTTGCCTCTATGCATGACTGATAAACACTTACTGTAAGCCCTTGATGTGTGCTAGGCATTGTAATATGCTCAAGAACTGTGAGGAAGCCCTCACTATTTACTTTGTAAATGTGGGTTAATATATTTCTGATTTATATGTACTAACATTTTATCATTTTCCTCATAATTTATTCATTATAATGCATTAGAATGGCCTTTACTTTTTTTATTGCATTCAGGAAAAAAAAAACTTGTTTTAAAGTGTTTGTGATTAATATAAGAAATTTTTAACATGTCATCCTGAATGGATAAATATTTATCATTTTTCATTGGTTTCTTTTTTAACTAAAATTATGTACTGTGCTAGTAGTTCTAACTCCTCACATGTTTCCCCACCGCCACCACTATTTGTTTTGTTTTTGTTTTTTATCATGCATTCCTCTGAGTACCTGCTCAAAATGAGATAATTTTTCCCAGTAAATGGACACACACACAGCATTTTACCTTTGTTTCAGGGTTTTGCAAACCTTATGAAGCTCATCCAGACATTCAGTAAAGAACCCAGTTATCTTATGGGCTCTCTGCTTCTAAAGGGCACTATGGACAATAGAAAACATATAGCTAATCAGAAACATTAATTTTATATTTATTGTAAACATTGTGTGTTTATTATAGGAGTTTCCAGATGTCTTGGAATGTACTGTATCTCATGCAGTAGAAAAGATAAATCCTGATGAAAGAGAAGAAATGAAAGTTTCTGGTAAAGTCCAGCCTTTACAATTTATTTTGTAATACAGTGGAAGTGATAGATTTTGTCAGGCATGGGAATAAACCTTTCTTTCCCTCTGGTAATGAGAGACTCAGTCACTAAGTGTGAGAAATACAGAGATTCTTTTTAAACATAATCTTGATGTAAACTCCAAGAGGAAGTTATAGGAGGTCAGTTTTGGCTACTTAAGCAGAGTCAGAATAGAACTTCACCTTGCTCTTCTTCATGGTGGTCTCATTAATTTATATGTTGGACTTCAGAGCAGTAGGAAGATTAAGGTGGAGGGAATGGAAAGAAGAAAGGGAAGGCTTAAGAGCAGTGTCTACCTGAAGCGAGCATAAGCCTTCTCTTCCTGGTGGAACACTGCTGAGCGATGGCTGAAGTCATCTGAAAGCGTAAACAGAAGTCTAGCAACAAGTTGCATGAAGAGAAGTAAAATACATGTTAAACTCATTCAACAAATGTATTGAGTGACTGTTTTCCAGAGACCATGCTAAGCTCAAGGAATGAAAAAATAGAGATGTGCTGTTTTTGCCCTCAGTTTACAGTCAGCATAGCACAGTTATTAAAAGCTTGACCTTGGCTAGATTGAAATTCCTTCATATACAGATTACTGACTGGTGTAATCTTGGGCTAACTAGTTACTTAACCTCTCTGAGCCTCGGTTTTCTCATTTATAGAACAGGGATGCATCTCTTTCACAGGCTTCTCGTAAATTAGGTGAAATAACAAAAGCACTTAACAGTGCTTGGCAAAACAGTTAAGTGCTAGCTAGATAGTTGTTATTTATTACCATTTGTGGTTGTGTTGTGGCTGTTATTTTATTAGGATGGACATGTAAGATGAGATAGGGCATTGTCTTTTGACTCAATAACTACCATTTGTTGAGTTATATTGAGTTAGCAATATAACGATTTGGTTATATTTCCTCACATGATTCTCAAAACAATTCTACAAGGTAGGTCTATTGTCCCCATTGCACAAGTGACGTTAAATAACTTAGAAGTTGTCATGTAACCAGTATGTGGTTGAACCAGGAATCCACCCAGGTATGCCTGACTCTAAAACCCATTTCTTTTACAACACATTGCTATTTGTGTTGGAAAAGGAGGTAAAAGCAACCTTTTCTCTGTGGTTGATTGCAGTTCTTCATGGTTTAGATCCATCTTGGAGCTTGTACAGGTTGTCAGTTCCTAGAGGGCTTGAGATTTTTGATAAGTATCAAATTTTTCCCTATTTGAAGAGCTTCCCTTTCCCTACGTATCTAAAAATACCTCCTTTTTCAGAGAAAGGAGACCATTTCAAATAGCCCAGATTCATGACCACAGGGGTAGTGGTGGGGAGGGTTTTCATGGAGCATAACTGTGGCAGCTATGGTTGGACCAAAGTGGTGAAGATTGACTCTCACCTGGTAGAGAGTGGTGATGACTTTTAAACAGAGAAGCTGCATGAGGAAAGCAATGCTTTAGGAATATTAGCAGTAGAAAGGAAGGGACAAACAAAAGAAATGTACAAGGTAAATTTGTTGTATTTGTTGAATACCAGGCAATTTACATACAAATACTTCATTAGCCCTGTTTTTTTTCTCCATTCCCTTTTCTGATTTTCTCTCTTCTTGCTCTCCCACTACTCCACCTATTTGTCTATTGAGTAAATTTAGGTTTTGAATACTGAATTTACATGAGGTAAATCTATACAAATAAATTTGAATTTAAATCAAGCCAAAGCCTCAGTCTTATAGAAAACTACTCTGCTTTCCTGGTAACCAAAGAAATGCCAATTAATGTGGTCCTGAAACCACATTAGGTATATATTGTACCTATTAAATTAGTAAAAAACTTACATTTGATAGTGTTCTATACTGTTAGGAGAGAAATTCTGTTTTTTGGGTTTTTTTCAAATGTTTATTTCTGAGAGAGAGTGCAAGCGCAAGCAGGGGAAGGCAGAGAGAGAGTGAGACAGAGGATCTGAAGCGGGCTCTGCGCTGACAGCAGAGAGCCTGATGCAGGACTTTAACTCATCAAGAGTCAGACACTTAACCGACTGAGCCACCCAGGCACCCCCAAATCTTTTATATAACAGTAGGAGGTAAATAAAACATAAGAAGACTCACAAAAAAGCTCATACCCTTTGACTCATAAACACATTTCTGACAATTTGTCCTTGGGAAATGCTTCAGCATAAAGTTGAACAAAGTTACCAAGATGTTTCTTTAACATTGTATGTGATAACAAAAAACTGGTACTAATGTAAGTGTTCAAAAAGTAGGAAATTATTTAGTAAGTTATACCCTATCAAAATTACAGAATAATGTTCAGCCATTAAAAATGAGTATGTAAAATTATTCATTAAAAATAGAGAGTATACAGAAACCTAAATAGTGACTGCTTTCAGTGATGAGACAATTGGCTTTTTTTTTTTTTTTTTTTTGGTCTTTGTATTCTTGTAGGTTCTTCTCATTTCTAGAGTGAATATATTGCTATTAAGATTTTAAAAAAACTTTAAGGGAACTAAATACTTGATAAAGATGTAAAAAAAATTATGTAAAGGTAAACTAAATAGATAGGAATAAATGCTATACCGTGCTTCATATGACCAGTAACTGAAAGGTAATGTCTAAAACTTAGAATGATTGTATTAGAAAGGTGAGGTTGTGGTGTTCTTTTCATTTTTCTTCTCATTATAAGTAATTTTAATTTAGTCTTTGCATTGATTTTAGTTTATTGAAGAAAGTAATATGCTCCATTAATATTTAATACATAAAAATATACATTTTGAGTAATTTAAGTTTGTATATTTATCTGACCTGCCTTCTAACAGATGGAAAATTAGTATTTGCTTTTTTGTTTTGACAAATGGGTATTTTTTTGGCAACTGACATATAAGTTAAAAATTACAATGGAAATGTACTTTCATGTCTTAAAATGGAAACTATAAAATTATGTGACTAGGAAAGGAAAGATAATTCATACAGGATTCTCTGTCATCTTACTATTGTTGGCAATGTTAATACTGTGTAGTAAAAGTTACCCAAATGTAGTAATCAGTTTTGTTTTCTTTTGTTACCCAGCAAAACTGTTCATTGTAGGATCAAACTCTTCATCATCAACTAGAAATGCAGTTGACATGGGTAAGCAAAAATTTAACTTTTTACCTTCATAATGATCTTTAAATTAGTATAGGTGTATTAGTTAGGTCTTGTGTTCAGGTCCAGAAAAAAAGAAAATGAGCTCGTTCCAATTTTACTCTTTAAGGTTCTAGCCTAATTTCTTAAGGCTTATGTCAGATCATATAAGCATTTGTAGGTTCATATTTTGATATATAAGAAGAATGTAAAAGATATAATCAAATATTGACTATATGTTTGGAGATAGAAATTCTTAATCCTATTCTTAGCCCTTTTAGTACTATAATGAAATACCACAACCACCACCACAACAGAACAAGCATTTTCATCTTTGGCTCTTGGTTAGATTATTGTGATATTACAATTATTCAATATTTTTTCTTCTAAAATGTTCTTACAGTATAGAGGTTGGACGCTTAAGTAATTAGCTCTATAATATAACTGTGGAATGAAAAAGAATCATTTAAAGTAAACTCTTTAAATTATTTTTATAGAAATTACCTCTATTGGGGTGCCTGGGTGACTCAGTCGGTTAAGTGTCTGACTTCAGCTCAGGTCATGATCTCACAGTTCGTGAGATTGAGCCCCACATTGGGCTCTGTGCTGACAGTGCAGAGCCTGGAGCCTGCTTCAGATTCCGTGTCTCCCTCTCTCTGTGGCCCTCCCCCAATCACACTCTGTCTCTCTTTCCTTCAAAAATAAATAAACATCTTAAAAAATTTTAAAAAAAGAAATTAAATTACCTCTATAAATATAGATTAGAACCATAAATTTAGTTTTTCAGAGTCTCAAGACTATTCTTTGCCATGGCTACCAATTACAGAATATGAGGTCAGAATTCTTATAGTCATCCATATAAGATACTAGTAGAACTGGAGAAGAAAATTTTATGAAGATAAGGAAGCTACCAAAAAATTGTCTTAGAAACAAGATGAAGGCCTGTTCTCCAGAAGGACTATAATAACTGTGAGTCCCCAGGAAGGAGGCAGGTCAAAGAAACTGACTTGTCTGCCACACAGACCCAATAGATTAACAGGGGCTTATACTTTTTTAAGAGATGGAAATGTTGTAAATGATTATGAAACTGAGTGAAATAATCTGCTATATTAGAAAACTAGTGAACCATATGGACAGAATTTAGTGGGATACTTGAAGGACATTAGAAATACTTGTTTTTATTATGTAACAAATATTTATCCTTTTCGTGTTTTCCTTCACATCAGCCTGTTCAGTCCTTGGAGTTGCACAGCTGGATTCTGTGATCATTGCTTCACCTCCTATTGAAGATGGAGTTAATCTTTCCTTGGAGCATTTGCAGCCTTACTGGGAGGAATTAGAAAACTTAGTTCAGAGCAAAAAGATTGTTGCAATAGGTACCTCTGATCTAGACAAAACACAGTTGGAACAGCTGTATCAGTGGGCACAGGTAAAGCACAGCTAGATCACAAGTACTCTGGGAGGAGCCCAGCTGTTATAGTCTTTGCTACATACTGTTTAGCATCATACACAATAGTGGACAGTCACTGTTGATTTGCTATTCCAAATGTGGGAGTTTTGAGGCAAGATTTATCTAAAACATTGGATTTTTTGGTCTCAAATACGTGCCTAATTCAGCTTAATTATTAATTGGTTTTCAAATAAGTGACATATTGGGGTGCCTGGGTGACTCAACTGGTTAAGTGTCCAACTCTTGATTTCAGCTCAGGTCATGATCCTACAGTTTGTGAAATCAAGACCCATGTTGGGCTTCATGCTGACAGCATGGAGCCTGCTTAGGATTCTCTCTTTCCCTCTCTCTCTCTCTCTCTCTGCCCCTCCCCCATGCATGCACTTGCACTCTCACTCTCTCAAAATAAATACACTTAAAAAAAAAATGAGTGACAAAAACACTGGAAAATGTGTCCTGAAGCACTTATAGCCAAAATGAATTAAGGCTGTTTCCTTCAGTTTTACTTTTGTGATAAAATTATTACATTTTTCTTTAGATAAGATTACATTGTGGTTCTGATTTCTTAAGTAAGGGAATATCATATATACAAATATTTTGCTGTTACTTAAAGATAAAAAAGACTTTAGGTTCATAGAATTTGATACAGAGTAGGTGTCATAAATTAATCACAACTCTCTGGCCTAATAATGTACAAAACTATTAGGGAAGTTGCTTACTAACTAGTATTTTACCTTTACTCTGTGTGTTGTTCTTTATTCCTTATACTTCATCCCCAATCTTCTCCTTTTCAGATTTTTCAGTTTGTTATGGACAGGAAGACCCTAGAGAACATGTTGCCCCTTCTCCCTTTGATTTGGTGATAGCCAGAATGTGGCCAAGATTCTGCTGGAGAGACTTGGGTGATGTGGAATGTATCTATAAATTAACCGGAGCAGCTGTTAGAAATTATCTAGTTCTTTTTCAAAATGTGTCTGATTTATAACCATATTTTAATTTTATTTAACATTTATTTATTTTTGAGAGAGAGACAGAGCACAAGTTGGGGAGGGGCAGAGAGAGAGGGAGACACAGAATCTGAGGCAAGCTCCAGGCTCTGAGCTATCAGCACAGAGCCCGATGCAGGGCTTGAACTCACAAGCTGTGAGATCATGACCTGAGCTGGTCGGAAGCCCAACCAACTAAGCCATCCGGGCGCCCCTATAACCATATTTTATACTTTAATATTAAATGTTTGTATCATTCCTCTTTGATCTTTTACCTTTAAGACATACTCCCTCTTTAGCTGGAACCATCACACTTAGAATCATGTTTATTTCTTTTTTTTTTTTTTAATTTTTTTTAATGTTTATTTATTTTTGAGACAGAGAGAGACAGAGCATGAATGGGGGAGGGGCAGAGAGAGGGAGACACAGAATCAGAAGCAGGCTCCAGGCTCTGAGCCATCAGCCCAGAGCCCGACGCGGGGCTCGAACTCCCGAACCGTGAGATCGTGACCTGAGCTGAAGTCGGACGCTCAACCGACTGAGCCACCCAGGCGCCCCAGAATCATGTTTATTTCTGAGACAGGTGTACTAGGTTGCAGGTACTAGCGGGAGAGTTTCTAGTAGTGTAGCACTACATTGGCTACCACCTGGAGTTCTTTCCTTTCCCTGTTACCACTAACATGAGTTAGAAAAACATATGTTAATAAATATATTCATTTAAAGTATTTTGTAAACTGTAAGCATTATACATGCAATATTTCATATTTTCTAAAGTTGTGTCCTTTTATTGCTTTCCACTTTTTGTAGTACTTAATTTAGTGGCAATGTCATGATTTTCTTCACTTTAGGTAAAACCAAATAGTAACCAAGTTAATCTTGCCTCTTGCTGTGTGATGCCACCTGATTTGACTGCATTTGCTAAACAATTTGACATACAGCTATTGACTCATAATGATCCAAAAGGTAAGATTGAGATTTTCATTTCTTGATTGATCATGAGGTTTTATCTTACAAGAAGCTACTTGTTAAAATTTAATTTTTAATTTTGTACAGTGATAAATGTTACCTAGAACTTCTCTTAATGGTTAGTTCAAAATACATATGCCTTTATTTTAGTTTCAGAAAGCTTTATTTTGTCTTTATATCAATGGGAAAAAAATTAATGGGATCATTTCCTGAATATCCAGTCTGTTGAAGTTTATAAATATTAAGGATCTTTTAGGATATTTTAAATAGTATCATATAAAATCTTGTATAGTACAGCAAAAATTGTACCGAATAGCCACTTAAAGGGGATAAATATCTAGAAAGAGAGGCAGGTAAAATTTAATTTAAAATTTAAGCATCTTAGGATAGGTAATTGATTAGGTATTTTATTAATCATTACTATCAAGACATGTGTTGATCAGAAACATTTGATTATTGAGAATGGCTTCTCTGCCTTCTGTAGAATAATTTTTATTAACATTTTACAGGATAAGTAGGGAAACTGGGAAGGGAATGTTTTATACTTTATACTTATTTATTCAGCAGTCTGCTCCATTCTTATTTTTTCACTGAAAAAAATGAAACAGTGTTTTTGGTATAGTTCTAAGTGAGAAATGTCTTGTGAAAGTTTTAAATCCCTAAGACTTTTTTAAAATTTTAATTTATTTTGAGAGAGAGAGGGAGAGAGTGAGCGTGAGCAGGACATGGGCAGAGAGTGAGGAATAGAGAATCCTAAGCAGGCTCCATGCTCAGCACAGAGCCCAATGCAGGGCTCTATTTTACAAACCTGAGATCATGACCTGAACTGAAATTAAGAGTCGTACACTTAACTAACTGAGCCACGCAGGCGCCCCAGAGATTTGGCCTTTTTTACCCCCCAAAGTAGGCTCCACACCAGTGTGGAATCCAGTGTGGGTCTTGAACTCATGACCCTGAGATCAAGACCTGAGCTGAGATCAAGAGTGGGACGCTCATCCAACTGAGCTACCCAGGTACCTATGACATTTTTATAGAGGTTTTAGTTTAATAAATACTGGAAGAAATTACATTTTCTAGGTGATTCTTAGAGAAAAAATATTTAGCTTTTACTTCCATGTCTAAAAAGATGGCTTTATACTGGTGGTTGGATTCAGTTAGTGTGCTCATGTATACCCCCTTAAGATGTTACACTATTTATTAGCAGTCTGCCACATTTTCATTTTTTCACTGTTTTGTATGAAGAGGAGGAGTTTTAATAGTTACTGTTCATTAGATACTAGGTATCATGCTAAATGCCTTTGAGAGATGATCTGTAATCCTCACAACAGCTGAAACTGGACATTTTATTGGTAAGCCTCAGAATTAAGAAAGTAGCCAAGGCCACCCAGCTGGCATGGAACAGAGTTTAAACTTGGACTTGGTCCTGGCTGAATTTGGAGCCTTTCTCCCTATGCTATACTATCTTTTTGATTTGAGATGGTAGCGTTGTGGTATTTCAGCCTGAAAACCTTACTTTCTTGTCAGTTTTCATTTAAATGATACCAGAATAGGAGATAATGACTTTTGCCTCTCCCTTTAGTAATTACTTTCATAAGTAATTAGATTCATTTTTTAAAAAGTCATTTTAGTTGAAAATCTAACGAAGAATTTCTATGCTGATTTGTTCTGAAACATAAACCCAACTTTAAATTCCAACTTTCCATATGTTAGTAGATATTATATCACTTATCTATTTATTTGGTGGGGGTGAGGAGGAGGGGGGCTTTTCCAACAGTAATTATTACCAACAGCTGATGGATGAGCCTGCGGCCCATTCTAGCTCCACTTGAAAAAAACTCTTCTTCCAGTAGGAAAGGAAATAGGAAAAGACTAAGGTGTCTGGTATTTTATTTCCATGTTATCTAAATGTTGGCATGTGGATTATGTGCTAATGCATGTTGTTATGGTGAAATAAATTGCATATATATATGAGAAGAGAGATTTAATCCTTTTTTGATATTATTTTGTTTTACTGACATAACTTGACACTTGGATGTCTTTCTAATTTTACTTCTAAACCCTTTGATTAGAATTTATAGGCTGATTCTGCATATACCATTAGTGAATCTTCACTTTGATCTATAATGAAGCAATTCTTTTCTTAAAAGATTAATTGTGTTTACTGACTCTAAAGAGCTCGCATGGTTAATGTAAAAGTATGTAGTTAAGTTGATGAATAGTAGCATAGCTCTCTGATTAGGTGTGTCACATTTTATTTTTTAAGCACTCAAGTTGTAAAACATTTAACTCTACTTGTCATCTAAAATAGAGTTTTGTTTTTAAGTCCCCTCTAAAGCCCTTCCTCTGTTCTGAAATTACCCTGTTCTTCAGAAAGTGTTTATTTTCCATTACTCTTTGCCCTAGAAGTTGTGGTAACAGTTCAACTACAGTCAGGGTGAAACTGTGAAGTGGGTGATCCTGACTCAGAACCTTCCCGTTTTCATTTGTTTCACCCTCCCCTCACTCCCATTAAGTCTGATCTGCTTTATGTCTCATTTCCTCCAGAATCCTCTTCTCTGTCAGATGGTCTGATAAGCAAATCCATGTTCATGTTACTTTCCCAAAGAGACATTTGCCTTCCATTTATGAAAGCTACACTTTACTAGGCTGCATAGCCAAGTTATCTAACCTCTCTGCCTCAGCTTCCCCCTGGAAAAGGGGAGAATATATCTATTTTATAGGGTTAACATGTGGATTAAATGAGCTAATACATGTACTCAGAAAAGTGCCTAGCACATGATAATAGCAAACATTTACTGAGAGTTTACTATTGACATTATTCAAATATCACAGCAGTTCTTTTGGGGCAAGTGCATCCTTTAGCGCTGCCAAATCATACAGTCTAGATGGTCACTTAATCCCTATCTGTGTGGTTGGTTCTGACCCTAGTAGAAACTTTTCACATTGATTGGTTGATTCAACAGACATTTGAGTACCTATTATGTGTCAGGCAGTGTTCAGAATACTAGGGATATAGGACCAAGTCATATAAATTCCAACACTCATGATGGGAGGAGACAGACCATAAGATAAATGTTAAATGTGATAAATGGTGGTACATGCTATGGAGAAAAGTTGACTGAAGGAGAAAAGAGTGCCCAGGTTAGGGATTGTTGTTTTATATGGGGTAGTCAGGGAGACCTCTCTGCTAAGGTGACATTAATCAGAGACCTGCAAGAAGGGAGAGAACCTGTGGGAATCTGGAGGAAGAGGATTCAGGAAAGAGTAATCAACTGATTCAAAAGTGTGAATGTGCTTGAGGATTTCAAGGCCAGTGTGGCTGGAGAAGAGGCAGTGAGAAAGAGAGTAGTACATCAGAGCAGGATGTAAATGTAGAATCAGAAAATAATTACTTTATCAAAGAGATGCCAAAGAGTTTTTAAATGATCACTGGTGCCCGAGAGAATATGATAAGATTGGCATTCTGACATTATCAACTGCTAGTGGAAGTGTAAAGTACAGCCCATCTGGAAAGCAACTCAGAGTATCCTATAGATCAAGCTTTCAAAATGTACTTGTACTTTGGCTTTGTTATTCCATAGCCAGGCATGCATTTTAAAGATGTTCAGCATAGCATTATTTTTATTAGCAAAATACTAGGAAAAATTTAATTTTTTTGGTTAGCAATGAGGAAATGTATAAATTATGAGATCTAGATAATGTAGTATCTGGGTAATTATTAAAAGTGATACTTCCAGGGCGCCTGGGTGGCTCAGTCAGATAAGCGTCTGACTTCGGCTCAGGTCATGATCTCACAGTTTGTGGGTTTGAGCCCTACGTCAGCTCTGTGCTGACAGCTCAGATACTGGAGCATGGATTCTGTGTCTTCCTCTTTGTCTGCCCCTCTCCCACTCACCTGTGTCTCTTTTTCTCAAAAATAAACATTAAAAAAAAAGTGATGCATCCAAAGAATAATTACATGGAAAGATTCATAATATAAGTTGAAAAAATAAATTAGGTTGTAACTACAGTTATGATTTTTAAGATATGGAAAATAGATGCAGAAAAAAAGTTGGAAGGAAATACATGGCAATGGAAATGATCTGTCTCCAGTTGATAGGATTATTGATAACTTTCCTTTTTCATCGTTGTATGTAATTTTCCTGTATTTTCATTGGCTTTACATTAGAATCGCCTGGAAATCTTCAAAAACAAAACAAAACAACAACAAAAACCAAAACAACTATGCAGGCTCCACTCATCAGAAGTTATGAATTAAATAGGCCGGGGTACAGGTGTAGATACGTTAAAGAACTGCCTGGCTCTTTCTGATATTCTGGTTCAGATTCATAGCATACATTAAGGAAAAGCATATTTTATATTCTTCATATTTTATATTTCTTTGAAGTGTTTCTTTTGTTGTATCTAAATGCTTACCTACATGGTAAAGTGTTGTTATTTTCAAATTTAACACTTTGGGTTTTTATTTGTTGTTTGTTTGTTTGTTTTAAGAACTGCTTTCTGAAGCCAGTTTCCAAGAAGCTCTTCAGGAAAGCATCCCTGACATTCAAGCACACGAGTGGGTGCCCCTGTGGCTACTGCGGTATTCAGTCATTGTTAAAAGTAGAGGAATTATCAAATCAAAAGGCTACATCTTACAAGCTAAAAGAAGGGGTTCCTAACTATGACTTAGGATCATAACCTACTTACTGACTTGTAGTTTCCTTGAATATAAGATAAAATTGAGATGTATAAAAATCTGGTTACTTCCTGTAAATGCTGTCATGGAGGCAGCTACTCTTCAGTTATATTTGACAACATGTTATCCGTCAAGTTTTGAATACTTCTCCTGCCTCCATATCAGTTCACTCACCTGAACCACTGTATTGTTTTCATTAAACTATTATTTTCTAATTGAAATTGCCTATAAAGAAAATACTTGCAATATATTTTTCCTTTATTTTTATGACTAATAGAAATCAAGAAAATTTGTTGTTGCATATATTTTGGGCCTAGGCATCAGGGTAATGTATATACATATTTTTTATTTCCAAAAATTAATTAAAGGCTTCTTATTCTATAGTATAAGCAATTACAATTGTTAAGATTGAAATACTGGAAGATATTTTTTCTGTTATTAATGATTATATCCAGAGTAACTGGAGTAGCTGGGATCCACAGTAGTGTAAATAAAATTCATTTCTTCAATACATGAATGAAAACTTAAACTTTATGTGTCCTTGCTTGTATTTACCTATAATGATATAACCTTGTATTCTTGTGCCATATTTTCCTTGCAATGATTTCCAAGACAAACCAAAGCAAATCTGAAAAAGGAGACTAGAAGCTTTGTAATTATTATTTGGGGTTTTATAAAAACAACTGTTATCATCTCCAGATTCTTTTTAATTCTTGGTCCATCCTTAATATTTTGCTACTCATTCAAGAATATTCAAAAGTATTGAGTGTTTACCATGTACTGGGCATTGTGGGCTATGGGAAGTGGGGAGTATAAGCATTCAGAATCAGTTGAGTAAAATAGGTAATATTTGCTCCCCACTAATAACTGGCTAGGAGGTACTAAAAGCCAGAAAAGGAGTGAAAAAAATCTTTAATTCAGGGCCAACATTGTCTTTTTGGACAACTTTTTTGAGATGCAGTCTTAACTATTTAAAAACAAAATGGTATAATACAAACTTTAGAACTAGAAGAGGCTGTAGATTATTTATTATAATTCCTCATTAGTTTAAGAACCAGAAAATAGCAAATAAATAAACCATGACCTCTGATATATACTCTGTGTCTCCATAGTTCTATAAATTTGTGTCTGTCATCCAAATAGTTTGAAAATTTCTTCAAAAATCTCATATCTCAATCAGTACTTTTAAACCATGTGTCCTAATACATGGTTTATAAAAATTAAGATATAAAACTAATTTTGCCGAAGTTTTTTCAACTTAGACAAAAAAAAAATATGGTTTCATATTCAAAGTAAATACACTAGACTCTTCCTATTCTAAACAAGGTTTTATAGTTTACTGGTTGGATAATTTCATCATTAGAATTATAATGTGAAATCAGCTGAATTACTTGCTAAAACTCATTTAAACTTAGAGCTTCCTAAAGCCTTATATAGCCTTTTTAGTTAATTGTATATGTTATTGAATGTATATAGTTAACTTTTTTTTTTAACCTGGAAATGTACATTTTTTTCATACAACCTAAGTTTTTAAACAAATGTTCATTTTAATTTAAGCCTAAACAATGAATTGGTCAAGGTATTTTAAGAGGGAGCTTTAATATCACATTTTTTTTTTTAACCCTAGACTTACAGAAATGGATTGTTTGAAGGGTTATTTTGAAGATTAAAAAAAAAAAAAAACTGTTGCTGATTTATGCAAGTGTCAGAGGAGCTTTTTTGTGTGTTCTTCTCTCCCCCCTCTCAATGAAGAAGCAAGATTATAGTTTCATGTTGTGAAGGGGATCAGGTAGATATGGAATTTTAAGATTATTTTTTTGTTTCACTTCTGTACCTTTAATTTCTGTTTTTGAATAACCTGTAAAAAATGATTTTTTTAAGGCTTTACAATTTTCCAAGCTGATATTTGCATCTTTTTTTCATAAACTATCAGAATATAGTGAATACTTTCCAAATACTTAAGGACTTAATGTTTAAAAAGCCATAAAATAAAGAGCAGTAATACTACCAAATAATTGCTTAAAGCTGAAAGCTAAGTTGTCAATAGTGTATATAACAGATACGTTTTCTCAGGAGAGGTGTGTCCATGACTCAATATAGAAAGAATTTATATAATTGTTTTTTTTTCCCCCATAAACATGAAAAGAAGCTACAGCTTGTTATTACATTTCCAAAATACACTGGAGCCTTACTTTAACACAATGTACTGTAACTTAGAATTTGTTCTATGATGAGTCTATCTTGAATTCCCATCCAAGAAACTATAGTCACCAGAAGGACCAAGGTGTCTTATAAAATACGTTCACATTGTGTAAATTCTGAAGACTACATTGTGCTGGTATCCAAGTTAGAGTATCCATTTAGGGATGGCGGGTGCTAGATTGAATCACAATTAGCTAATGATTTTTCTGTTCTCAAAGATCACTTAAACAGCTATGTATGGAATAGAAAATAAAGTTACTCTATTTTGCATAAATGCTGAGACTTTTCCCTACCAGAGCCAAGTAGTAACTGAAATAAGATCTTTGTTTTCAGTGATAAAGGCTTAAGTCTCATTTAATTACATCTCATTTTTTAACAGATTTCTTTCCAACTTTTCCACCTAGCATTTTCAATATTGGGGAATGTAAGTGATTGATAGTTTATTATATATTTGCCGACAGTTGATCTCTCTGCAAATTGTATGTTTAGAGAAATTTGAAGTTGTTTTAAGGAGAATTTAAACCATTTGTTTTCATAAGCAAATATACCAACTTATGATTCTGAACCTCTTTTTTAAAGTTAACTTCCTAATGTACCAGAACTTTTACCTGTCATTTCCCCCATAAAGTTGATGATGGGATATGTCAGTTTTATTTTTGAAAACTATGTAACATAATTTTCACTAATATTTTTTATAGTTTTCAGAATTAGAAATACACTTAGGGGAAAATGTTTTCATTAGATAATTCTACTTTTATGTGTCTGTAGTAGTGTATTATGAAATACAGGCAAAATAAAAGCATTAATAAACATGTTTATAATAGTCTTTAATATCACCTATGAGTATTAATGAATTACCTAATAAAGTGTGTTGTATATTTTTTAACTGAGTTGAATAACGTAAGCATCTAGAATATTATATTGATTTTGACCTATTTGAATTCATAAACAGTATGATTTGAAAATTATGAATAGCTTTTAAGTATCCAAGCCATAAAGCTATTCATGCATTCATTCAGATTTATCAAATGCCTACTATATGCCAACCACTGTGTAAGGTATTGGCAGATAAACATAGAAATGAAAAAGAACCTGTGTCTTCAAGGAGCATATAGTATATGGGGGGGGGGGGTGGGGAAGAGAGATCTGTACATGAATAAGCAATAAAGGCTGCATCTATTAATGACTGAAGTGGTGAAAAGGGATTGGGAGCATATGGAAGGAAGTGGGGCTAGGGAATATCTACTGCTAGGAGACTCCCTGAAGAAATTAGTCTTAGAGTAGGATGACAGGATAGGTGGGCATTCTGGCAGAGGCCTTTGTTTGCCTCATTTGTAAATATGCTTTTTTATTGAATGATGAACAATTTATATGTAAACTTTAGAAACTCAGTGAAAACACTTTCTTAGAGAGCTTGCCCTTACAGATAAAAAGGAATGGCTTCTGTTGAGACAAGAGTAAGGTTGGAAAAGTAATGTTTTATAATCAAGAGGCTAAAACTTGCCCAAATCCCCCACATAGATCAGAATATGGCTGTTACGTAGTTTCACTACCAGAAAAGTCAAACAAAACTTTAATATGTATCTCTCAACAATGAATAAATGTATAAAATGTCATACAAGATTTTTGTGTGTCTGTTGGTCCATTATTTTAGAAAGGTTCATGTTTGACGATGTCCATTACTTATTTTAACTCTATTTTCCTTGTTTCTTTCCTCACTGTTGATTCTTTCAACTTTTCTTGCTTATGTCCTTAGTAATTCTTTCCTGGAAGGTCATTGGGCAATAAACTTTCCAGGTCTCGTTTGTCTGAAAATATCTTAATTTAGTTCTCAATCTTAAACGATCATTTGACATTATAGAATTCTAAGTTTCCAAATACCTTCCCTGAGCAATTTGAAGACAATATTACACTGATTCCCAGGTATATATACTCTTCCTGATGAAAATCTGGATTTCTGTCCCTAAAAGTAATGTCTTTTTCTCTAGTCTCTTTTTTATTTTTAGTTGAAAATTTCAACCTACTTTGATATGATTGGAATTAGAACAAAGCAGGAAATTAAAGCTGGCTGCAAAACTTTTTGATAACAAAACTTAATCACAAAAGAAAACAGATAACTGGATTTAATCGAAGTTTAAATCTTACATCCTTCAAAAGACATTAAGAAAGTGAAAATACAAGATACAGGCAGGGAAAATATTTCTAGTACATATTTCTGAGGAAAAATAGGACATAATAAAATTATTTTAAAATTACACTTCAAAGTACACTGTCAAGAAAGTAGAAAGACAACCCACAGAATGAGAAAATATTTGTAAATCATGTGTAAGGTACTTGTATCCAGATTGTATAAAGAACTCATAACTTCATAATAACCCAATGAAAAGCAGACAAAATGTTAGATTTTTCTCCAAAGATAACATGAATAGAGGCACCTGGGTGGCTCAGTCATTTAAGCATCTGACTCTTGGTTTCGGCTCAGGTCATGATCTCATGTTTCATGGGATTGAGCCCCACATGGAGCTCTGTGCTGACAGTGCAGAGCCTGCTTGGGATTCTCTCTCCCTCTCTCTCTGCCCCTCCCCAGTGCGTGTGTGCATGCATTCTCTCTCTCTCTCTCTCTCTCTCTCTCACTCAAAATAAATGTTAAAAAAACATTAAAAGATGCTTAACATCAGGGATATACAATTTAAAACCACAATGAGATGTCACTAAAACACAAAATACCTAAAATTTTAAAAGACTGATAGTACCAAGTACTGACAAAAATGTGGAGCAAGCATAACTCTGATATTGCTGGTGGGAATGTAAAATGGTATGCCACTACGGAAAATACCTTGACATTTCTTACAAAATTAAGTGTTCACTTACTATATGACCCAGCAATTATTCTTCTAGGTATTTACTCAAGAAAAATAAAAACATATGTCCAAAAAGGACATAAATGTTTATAGCACTTATAATAGCTGAAAACTGGAAGCCCCCCAAATGCTATCAACAGCTGAATGGGTAAATGAATTGTATTATCATAGAATACTCCTCAGCAATAAAAATTACATACAGTAGCATAGATGAATCTCAGACACATGCTGAGTGCAAGAAGCTAGACATTAAAGAGCACCTACTTACTTGAAATTTTAAAGCAGAATTATTCGATAGTGACTTTGATTTATTGCTGTGTCTGGGTACCTCAAAGTGTCACAAAAGGTTGCAATCAAAAGTGTCAGGGGGTGCCTGGATGGCTCAGTCGCTTAAGTGTTCATCTTGGGCCTAGGTCACGATCTCACTGTTCCCAAGTTTGAGCCCCATGTCAGGCTCTGTGCTGACAGCTCAGAGCCTGGAGCCTGTTTCAGATTCTGTTCTCCCTCTCTCTTTCTCTGCCCTTCCCCCACTCCACTCTGTCTCCCTCTCAAAAATAAACATTTAAAAAAAAAAAGCATAAACTGGAATTAGACTCATCTATATACTTGATTGAGGTTGGTCTACTTCCAAGCTTGCTCATATGGTTGTTGGCTGGAATGAGTTCCTGGTTGGCTATAGGCCAAGAGGCCTCCCTCACTTCCTTGCCACATGGTGTCTCCACAGGGCAGCTCATAACAAGCAACTGGCTTCCCACAAAATGAACAAGTGAGACTGCAAGATGGAAGCCAGCTTTTTTTTGTCATCTAATCATAAAATAGATATGTATCACTTGTCATTCCTTTCATTGTAAGTCCAGTCCACATTCAAAGGTTTGAAACTTGGAGACTGGACCATTGGGGACCATCTTACAAGCCAAACTTTAGTGTTTTATATTATTTAATACAGAATGGTTACAAATAGTATTTAGTTTTAGAAGGCTCATGAACTAAAACCCCCATCTTTTGGTTAATGCTTGAAGTTCCAGGGAAAGATTCAAACCTTCAGTTTAAAGGTTTAATTAGTAAAATATTATCAAGGGAGAATTTCCCTTTGAGCCTGAGTGATAACTACTGTATTTTCATACTATATCTAACTAAAATTGGGTATACTGGATTGGCCCTAAATCCACCTTGGATAAAGAGGGTAGGCAATAAAGGTAGAAATAGAAACATGGCAGACCTGATTAGCCCACATAAAAACGGAACACATCACAGTTTTGCCTATTATCAGCAGACTGTTTATAGTAGACCAGCTCAGTCTTCTCAGATTATGAATATGTACTGCCATTTTAATTTTTGCATTTTGTTTCTTGAGCTTGTTAAGATTGTAATGTTTGGGGGTTTTATTTGTTTTACTTTTTTTTTTAATGTTTTATTTATTTTTGAGAGAGAGAGAGACACACACACACAGATCCGAAGCAGGCTCCAGTCTCTGAACTGTCAGCACAGAGCCCGATGCAGGGCTCCAACTCACAAGCAGTGAGATCATGACCTGAGCCAAAGTCAGTTGTTTAACCAACTGAGCCACCCAGGTGCCCCTATTTGTTTTACTTTAAAGGGGCTATACTTACAAGTGAACATTACACATTGATTTTCTAATACTTCCCAATTTTCTATACCCACTCCTATGATCTTAATTGCTATTTTCATGAATTTGTGTTAAAGTTGTACAGTTAATGCATGTAAAGCACTTAGTACCCAGCAAATTCGAGCTCATTGCTATTACTATAATTGACACTTTGTCCTCCATGCTTTTGATCTCCACTACCCACCTCCAATAGGTTCGTTTTCCTTCCTCTACAGCATTCTATCTTGTCTTTAAATCTAGCCTGTTTTCTTTTATGTTCTTCCTTACATAGTTTCATTGCTACTAGGCCATACTAAAATTCCTCCTTTGTTTTACCACATTCCCCATAAGAGTCAGTCTAAACCTTTTCCATTCCTCTAAGTAGATGAATCTTCTACTTACAGAGAAGATTGAGGTTATCCTTCCAAAAGCCCCTCTTCTTTCCTCCCCTTTAATTTCCTTGCATTCACATTCTCTCTGTGCTTGATATCAACTCTTCCCTCCTGCCTCAAAGGAAGGAGCATTCTTTTGTGACTAACTCCTCCATTTCTATTTTTTATTCTATTCTTCAGTAGGGATTAGGCTCAGCTGCAAGTAACAGAAAATCTCCAGATGACAGTTTAAGTGATGAGTCACTAAGTTCTACACCAGAAACTAGTATTACACTGTATGTTAACTGGGATTTAAATAAAAACTTGAAAAGGAAAAAAAATAAAAACACAGGTATTTCTCTCAGGTGAAACAGATCTAGAAGTAGGCTGTTTAGGACTGAAATGGCAGCTCCATCAGTTGTCAGGGACTCACTTTTTCTTTCTCACTGCTCTGCCATCCCTAAAGTTTGGCTTTATCCTCATGGCACAAACTTGCTGCATGAAACCTGAGAATATAGCTTTCCAGGGAGAAAAATCAATTAAAGAAGGCAGGGAGGACCTCCTCTCTTTTCATATAGTCCCTATATGAAAAATCCCTACTTTTCATGTAGTCCCTAAATAACTACACAACCCTTAATTTGTATGTAATTGGCCAAAATTTAGCCACATTTGGCTGCAAGGGAAGCTACCGAAAGGACCTATTTAGCTAGATGGCAATGTGCCCACTTAAGTATGTTTTGTGACAGTAAGAGAAATTAGTTTTCTCTTATAAAACAGTAAAGAATAGATTTGATGAGGCATTCATCCTTTCTCACTTCCAATATCCGTTTACCTCCTTCAATCCTTTTCCATTCTCCTCAGATATATTCTAGGTCTCCATCCTTCATCCTAAAAGAAAATGAAACGCCTTTTGATTCTGGTCATTCCCTTCACTGCAACAAAAACAAAACAAAACAAAATGATCGCTCTCCTTTACAATTTACATTTCTTCTTTTCTGCTTATTTCCGATCACTAGTTACCATCCCACCTTTAGATCACACAGCTTCCTAACTAGTCTCCGAGTTTCTGAGACATTTAACAAATACATCTTTACCTCAAAGAGTCTTTCAATGTTATTAATATTTAACTGTACGAATAAGGGCAGGATGTTGAAAAAAAAAAGGTATTATAAACAATGCAAATGATTCCTTCGGTCACACCCATGACTACATTAAGACCTTTAGAACTGCCAAATAAGAGGATGGATGAAGTTGGAAAGAAGATGCAATTTTCCAGTTTTGTGTGAAACTGGCACGGGGCCCTCGGTCACTGCGGGTTCCGCCGCCGCCCCGAAGGTCACTCCCCGCAGAAGGCCGGTGGATCAGTCCTCCACAGCAAACACCGCAGAGAACGCTAGAAGCCGTGGCCTTGGGAATCCCTAGGTCCGTGGGCCGGAGACTGGCACGAGAGTCTCGCTAGTGCCGGAATCCTCGCGGGAAAGGCTAGCAAGTCGCTTCTTTGACGCACTTCCGGGGCGCCGGAACCGAGGTGGCCGCGAGCAGGGAAGATGGTGGTAACCAGGTCCGGACGGCCTCAGGCCACGATCCAAGCCACGTTGGCTGAAAACTCCCAGCAGAAGGTAGGGGTCGCAGCGTGCCGTCATTTCTGCCCGCCGCTTCGCAGAACGGCGCTTGGGTGGTAGGGTGGCGCGCAGGCCCGGCGGAGCAGCGTGAGGACGAGCGGCGGGAAGGGCCCGAGCCGGTCGCACGCTGCCCTGTTTCAGGCCCGTTGCCAAGCCCGTAGCTACCTCTTCGGTCCTCGCTGTGATCTTTTAAGGCAGTCCTCAGCAGGGAACAGAGAGGTCAGGTAACTTGCTTCGGGCAGTACACCTCCGTAATGCAGGTGCACGGCTGCGGCCTTTTAACCTGTTAGCACCGTACGAAGGAGGATTAATTTCGGCAACCAAATACGAGTCTGATGAGGGTGAAAAGAAGGTGACCGTTTTCACGTGGGGGAGCTGGTAATGGCCTCAGCACTTTCTTTCGGCGTTGGGGAGAGCTTCAGTGACGCCGCCTGGTGGCTGTTAGTGGCGCTAGTGGTCCGCTGGTCTGATTGTGTGGCCAAGGGAATGGAGCGTTAATTCCTTTAGGTACGTGAAGGTAAGGGACGCGACTGATTCCACTGGTGTGTGTGTGTGTTCCTAAACACATCTGTGCTCAGAGTTAGTATTTCCCTTCTTCTCTCTTCTCCTGTGTGTGTCGGAATGCAGGTCCACCAAGCATATTTGGCATTTGATAACTCAGTGCAGAAAATTTTCAATTACTTGTTTTGTTCCCTAAAGTTAGATCTAGGTCTTGGGGAGGAGACTGAGGCAGGGTCCTCCAAATGTAAAGTCAGATCCAATGTGTTTTTTTATTTTTACTTTCTAAAATCATGGGTACTCGTTGTTATGAGGAAGGGTCCTGCAAATGCAGGGGCAGATCCAGTATTTAAGTTGATTTTTTTTTTTCTTTAATCGTGGGTGGTGGTGGTTGTCTTTGTATTAATCTCACTGGAGTTTTTTAGTGCCCTCTTAAAATTTGCTCCTGAGAGGAGTATTTCACTCGCTTTGCCCTAATTCCAGCCCTACCTAAATGACAGTGTATTTGTTCTGACTTCCAGAATTCTGCTAAAAGAATTCAGGCACATCCAAAAAGCAGGAAAGAATCTCCACCTGTTGACCCAACTACTGCTGAATCACAAACCACTAGGAAACAAAGTCCAGTCCCTAGAACTCCTAAAAGCAGAAAGAGGAAGAGTGGAACTACAGTCTCATTACCAGAGATAAACAAGCCGTATACTGATGGAGAGACCTCTGAGGTAGAGTCAGATTGTTCTTCTGTGTCTGAGCTCCAGGATCCCATCTTAAGAGTAACTAGGAGACGGCAGATCTTGGTTGCATGCACCCCGGTGTCTAGTGTTAGGAAAAGGCTGAAAATAACTCCAATAAATCAGTCTCATGCTGAAGAAGACGATGACTCTGAAGCTGAATCACATGTCTCAGGTATTTCTAGAATTGTGCCGCCCACATTAATAACTACAAGAACTAGAAGAAGTAAGGCTAAATCCCTAAGTGAGCCAAACCAAGAATTATATGCAGAAATTATTTCTGATGCTGAATCATCATACTCAGACATTTCTTCATTTTCTGAAGTTACAACTATGAGGACAACAAGAAGTATGCAGAAGAAATTACAGTCACAAACTGAGGAGAAATATACTAACGTTGTACCAGAAACTGAAAAGCAGATCATAAATTTGCCAACGAATTCAGAGGATTCAGATACCAGACAAACAGCTTGTTTACTTGCAAGATCTCTTTCTCAGATAAATAAGCCAAATTTCTATAGTAATGAAACTTATAATGACTTTGATGATTCCTTCCACAGAAATTCAGGGGGAAAAAAAGCAGTGCAAAAACGTCAACATTCTAATCTAAGAGAGGAAAAACAGGCCAGTGTTGTACCTCTCAAAGAAGTAACAAAACAGAATTGTAAGAATTTAGATGAAGAATCCAAAGGAATGGTAGAGGAGGAGAAAGAAAGAAATGAGAAAAAGTCTCAGTTGGAAAGCCTTTCTGAACCTCAGGACACTGACATTCAGCAGTTAGTTTCTCAGAGGCAGTCAACCCCCCAAAATAACAAAACTACATCAGAGTCCTCACGTGTGAACTGTCAGGCTATAATGAAATCGTTAGCTCAGACATTTGCAGTGGTAGAAGTGGACAGATGGAATGAAGAGAGAAAGAACACCAAAAAAACAAGTGACCTGACAGAATTTGGTGGTGGTAGTGATGAAGAAGAAGAGTGCACGGTCAAAGGTATCCGTGAAGACATGAATGACGAAAGGGGTATAGATTTTGAGAGCGAAACCAAACTGTTCAAGTCTGAGCTCAACACATCTCTGGATAAAGGTGATTCTGTTTTATTAGTGCTCAGCAGTGATGAGAGCCAGCAGTCTGAAAACAGTGAGAACGAAGAGGACACTGTGTGTTTTGTTGAAAATAATGGTCAAAAGGAGTCATTAAATGGAGACTCAGAAAATATGTCTTGTGACAACCCATTGTTTGTAATCGACACAACTCCTGGACTGAGTACTGATAAACATTTTTACCTGGATGAGGGAGACAAGGCAAGTGAGGTTGCCACTGAGGAAGAAGAGGGGGAAGAAGATGAAAAAAGTGAAGAACCATCAGACCTTGACAGAAATAAAGATGATGACTTTAGTGATGAAGACGACTTACTAAATAGCACAAAATCTAAACTGTAAGTTTTACCTTTATTTTTAAAAGTAGGTTTTTGATACATACTTCAAGTGGCTAATTTACCATAAAAATATAAAAGAAATCAAGGGAATTGAGAAAATTACTGTCTCATGTTCTTTTTCTTTCTTTTAATGTTTGTTTATTTTTGAGAGAGAGCATGAGTGGGGAAGGGGGTGGGGGGGGGGGAAGGATCTGAAGCAGGCTCTGCCCTAACAGCGGGGAGCCAGATGTGGGGCTCAAACTCACAGACTGTGAGATTATGACCTGAGCACAAGTCAGCCACTTACTGGACTGAGCCACCCAGGAGCCCCTGCCTCAGGTTCTTTATGAAAGAGCTCTTTTATCCCCCATTTCCCTGGTCTCTGTGTGTGCCTTTGTTAGTCATATTTCTCCCACCAGTGACCTATTAGAAATCTATTAAAGATTTTCCTACATGATAGTTAAGAAGAACATGAAAGGAAAGGAACTTTATTTCTTTTCCTCCATGCGGATCATAGACAAGTTGAAAAATAGAGAAAAGCTGGAGGAAAAATAATCACCTATAATCTGTCACCCATTGAAAAGTACCAATGTTTGGGGCTATTTCTTTAGTTTCTTTTGTTTTCTATTTTAAATTTGTTTTTCTAGGCACAGGTCCCTGGTGGCAATGTATCCACTGGAAATACAGACATCCTTGGTAAGGGCCTATACATTAATGGATGCCCAGTCTTCACTCTAAACCAATGAAATAAACCTCTGAGGTAGCCGCAGGCATATTTATTATTTTTTAAAGTCACTCTCCTACAGGATAATTCTGATGTACCTTTAGGGTTGAGAGTCACTGCCAAACCACTACAGTAGTGATTTCACTTTCCAGTAGAGATTGATCAAAGCTTTCAACTGATGTTTATATGAATAATTAGGTAAGAAAGTAACTATAAGTCCAAATGTATTTGCTTATAAACAGGACCTTTCAGTAATGTAAAAGTAGAAATTCTTATTACATAAATATAGCAGGAGCCCAGACCCAACTGTAGAAGATTCCGATTTGGTAGATCCTGGAATATGACTTCTATATTTTTAAAAACCTTCAGTGGGAAATACAGATACTCATTACTGTTTAAAACTCACTGATTTAGAAGCATTACCAAATGCCCTTAGTTACCCAGGAAAACATTTTAAGTTTGGGTAACTTGGAAGTTCAAAACCTTTTTCATTGTTATTAGCAATGGCAGGTGTATATTTGTTAACTCACTGCCTGTGTATGAAGTTGAGCTAAACTGCCAGATGCATCTCTTCTTTTCTGTAATTCTTTTCTTTATAAAATTCCTTTATGAAGTACATTGGCATATTATGTGGTCTTAATCTTTAAGAAAATCTAGGAAATCAAAAAAACTTTTTTCATTCATTATTCATCCTAGAATGTTCTTCTAAATGGTTGTATTAGATTTAAAACATGTATTCAGTTTTTCAGAATCCATTGTAAAAGTAAGATTTTTCTTTTTTTTGTAGGGGGAGAGGTCATTGGCAGTAAAGGAGAGAAAGAAAAAGGTGATTTTAAAAATATAGTTTCGGGGCACCTAGTGGCTCAGTCAGTTAAGCATCTGACTTCAGCTCAGGTCATGATCCTCACGGTTTGTGAGTTCAAGCCCCGCGTTGGGTTCTGTACTGACAGCACAGAGCCTGCTTGGGATTCTCTCTCTCCCTCTCTCTCTCTGCGACCCCCTCCCCCACTCACTCACACACTCTCTCAAAAAAACTTTTAAAAAAACAATAAAAATAAAAATACAATCTCAGTTGTTTCCATTTTTATTTGATTACTTGATCTTTAAGTGATTGTTTCTCTTTCAGTCTGAAGTTGACAAGCAGCAGCATAGACCCTGGTATGAGTATCAAGCAGTTGGGTGGTTTGTATATTAATTTCAATGCAGACAAACTACAGTCAAACAAGAGAACCCTAACACAGATCAAGGAGAAAAAGAAAGACATGGTAAGTTACACGGAGTGTCCTGTTGGTTTTCACAGAACTATGCAGTCACTTCTAGAAATTATTAGTCTTTGATAAGAGACTAATTTTCCTGCAGGAAAACCACATTAGCCTACTGTGCTCCTTTTTTCCCCCCTCAAAGTCCTAGCTATAAAAGATGACATTTGAAAAATAATACAGGATCAACATTCCTCTTCTTGCACCTACCAGTTATCCCAGGGGTTGTGTTTTCTTCTCTTTTCCTGCTATATTTTTAGTTTTTAACTGTCCTGGATGCTGTTGAGAATCTGAAAACTGGGTGCCCACTCCCCCCACCAGAAAAATACATACCTGCATGTAGACCTAAAATTATACATATAATTGCAGAAGGAAATCCCAGGGTAGGCAACCTCACCCAAACCCTCATCTTTCATCACAACCGTGCATGGCTTCCCCAAATCTGTATTTTCTAGCCTTGCTGTCCCTTCAGGTCTGTTGTGCCTGTTGTGTCTAAATCCTGTTGTGCCTGTTGACTGTTTATTCAGATTTGCTCAGGCATTCGACCTCACTAATAGCCCTCCCTCTCTTTCTGGCTGGAACCAGCTCCTTCTTCAGTATTCTCTGTGCTGGTTAATGATGCCAAAATCTCTTTTCCTTTTGCAGTCAATCACTGAGCCTAAGGGATGCCGCTTCTTACATCCTTGTCCTCTGTTCCCTCCTTTTCACCCCACTGTCATTGGCTAGTGCAGGGCTTTGTTTTTTCATCTAGACTACTGCACTGGTCTCTTTATTCTTTTCTTCGAGCCACCCTCCATACTTGTGCTAGATTTCTCTTTTTAAAAACACAAATCTGGCTCGGAAGTTGTATATGTGATATACCACTCTTGATCTCCATGTTGTGAGTACAAGCCCCATATTGGGTGTAGAGTTTACTTAAAAAAACACAAACACAAATCTAACCATGAAATTCTCCTGTTTAAGTCCTTCAGTGGTTCTTCAAAACAAGGTGCCTCTGTTCCTTCATCTGTGTTCACATGCTGTGTTCCCTGAACATGTCCTGCTCTTTCCAAAGCCAGTGCAGAGTTAATAGACCACTGCCTTTGGGAGACATTCTCCAACTTTAGTCTTTTCCACCACCTCTGTGCTTCTGCAACACCCAATATAGAGTTGACTCATTATTGATCATATAATTGTTACTTTCCTGTCTTTTAGCTTTATATTTCTAAAACAGGATTCCTCAACCTTAGCAATACTGGTCTTTTGTGCTAGTAACTCTTTGTTGTAGGAAGGTGTCTGGTTCACTTTAGTATATGTAGCGGCATCCCTGGCCTCTACCCACTACTGGTTAGTGGCATCCACCCCCCAACCTCTCTCTACACACACACACACACGCTCACTCACTCACACTATAGTACTTGATACACAACAAGTTCCTAACAATCTGCTAAATAAATGTCATGCTCTCATTTCTGAGTGAAAGGAAAGTCTAGACTGCTACTCTACTATCCAGAAACTCCTATGCCTGAACCTGAATTGAGGATTTCTGAATTGATTAATTTCAAATATTATTGACCAAATTAATATTTCTGTGAACTATTTTAAGGGCTCAGGAGCAGTCTTCTTTAGTTCTTACACTATGGGAGAGGACTAATTACCCTGAAGCACTTTTTAGTAACATAAATAGTATTATGACAATATTTGTTTATCGTATGCAAACAAAAAAATGCAGAAGAACCTCTGAAAAAGAACCCCCAAAAGTACAGGCATCTCCCACAGAAGACTTGTATATAACTAATAAATACACAAAAAGATGATCAACAGCAAATGGAAACAGCCATAAGGCACCACTAACGACACACAAAAATACCTAGTGTTGGTAGCAATGTAAAGAAAAAGGCACTGATTAACCGTTGGTAGGATTTAACCTTACTTGAATACAAGGCAATTTAGCAGTACCTGTCAAAACTTAGAATCTTACAGAAATAATCATATGTGTGTAGAGATGATGTTTATAGTGTTTAAGTGGGAAAAGGTTTGATGGACACTTAAATATTGGAAGAAAAATTATCGTGCGTAACAGCTATTAAAAAGTATGAAGTTGATCTGTGTGTGAATTGATGTTAGAAGAGTGTCTGAGATATGTTGTTGAATTGTACAAAGCAGATTTATCGAGACAGGATGGTTTCGTTGATATAAAAAAGTGTGTGTTGTTTAATCAGATTTATATCACTGTACTTAATATCAACTCCTCAGATCAGAGGAAGCTGTTTTACCAACATCAAAAGAACTTATTAAAGGCTAGGGTTTTTTTGCTTGTTTTTTTCAGAGATTTCAAGAGCTGTTATGGCATTTTTCCTGTTGACTTTATTTTCCAGTTTGGTGCAAGTGGCTGGTTGCAAATCCATGAAAACAAGTTAGACAAATTAATGTAAATCTGATGTGTGCTGATTTAGTTTAGAAAAAGAAATTTAAGATGAAGTTTCCTAAAATAATCCTTCAGTTTGCCTTCTAAAGCATTTTTATTGTAATAGAATTTACAAACTTAAGGACTGAAACAGCTTTGCAGTAGTATGGTTGTATATAAAGAGGGCTAATATATTTGGAGTAGTCTTCAGTGTGGGAGATGTTTTGCTTAGAAAGTAAAAGATGTTGGAAAAGATTATATGATATTCTGATATTTTTAAAACCAATTTAATATTTTTGCAGCTTTTGCAGAAAACCATCATTACTCCTGATTTTGAAAAAAACTACTGTGTCCTACCATATAGTGAATCAAAGTATCAACTTCAGAAAAAACGCAGAGTAAGTATAGTGGCTCTCATTATTTAGAATGTTTAGGTGTGTTTGACTATATATATTCAGCCTATACACCATGGTTGTGTAACTTAAAGATATGTATTTTGGGGGCACCTGGCTGGCTCAGTCAGTAAAGCACGTGACTCTTGATCTCAGGGTTGTGAGTTCTAGCCTCATGATGGGTGTAGAGATTATGTAAGAAAAATAAAATCTTAAAAAAAAAAATGTATTTGCAAAGAAAGTTGTCACAAAAATTTAAGGGCCCATAAAATACGGTTTCATAAACACGTTTTATATAGATTTTCACTTGGTGAAAATTTTTTCCCCTTCCTTAGACAGCCAGCATATAAGGTTACTGTCCACACCTCTTGGTTTATAGGTACTGTTCACAAAGAGTTAAGAGCTCTGTTGTAAGCTGTCATAGGGAACTTAATGTAAAAAAAACCCCAGGTCTCTGTAGTCTGCCCACTGAGAGGGTAGGAAACTATTTACTTTTTATTTTTTTTAAAGTTTATATTAGAGGAAGAGAGAGAGAGAGAGTGCATGAACAGAGGGGAGGTGCAGAGAGAGATGGAGACAGAATCTGAAGCAGGTATCCGAGCTGTCAGCGCAGAGCCCGACACAGGGCTCAAACTCACAAGCCGTGAAATCATGACCTGAGGTGAAATCAGATGCTCAACCGACTAAGCCACCCAGGCACCCCTAACAAACTAGTTTCTTTTGTAAAAATAGGGGATTGTTTCCATCTGCCATTTCAACTAGTAAGGGTAAAATTATCAAGGGAGCTTGAAGGAAATTTGAGGGTGTTCCCCTGGTAATGTCTCAGCACTAAGGTGGAGCATTACGGGCATGTGGTAGACACTCCATAATGTTGTATGAATGAAAAATAAAATTAGGTAAATAACTTGCTGGGAGTTTCTCAAAGAATAGAATCCTTTTTTTTTTTTTTTTTTAATTTTAGAAATAACATAAATTTCTAGACTGGTCAGACTAAGTGACTTTGAGTCACCTGGGTGACTGAATAAAAATGTTAACATACAAGCTCCAGAAGTGAAAATGTTTTTATACATTATCTCTTGTGTAGGCCAGATTACAGAATAAAGATTAAAGGTGTGGGTTATTCTCCGGCAAATCAGCAATTCTTACTAAGACACAAAATAAATTTTAAGGAACCCTCATTTATGAAACTGATAATACTGTGCCTAATTTACCAAAGTAAACACTTGTGATTCAATTTCTTTTATGAAAGGTGAATCTGAGGACTAATATATTCTGTAAAGTAACCTCTTTTGTTTTTAATTCATGAAATTCTCTATATATAATTTTGGAGGGAATGAGGTATAGTTTATACACTGCTTATTAAGGTCAGAATTTTCGGTTTAATTGTTCCTGAAATCTGAATTTCAGAAAGAACGACAAAAATCAGCGGGTGATGGCTGGTTTGGTATGAAAGCTCCAGAATTGACAGATGAACTTAAAAATGATCTCAAAGCACTGAAGATGAGAGCTAGCATGGACCCAAAAAGGTTTTACAAGAAAAATGATAGGGATGGCTTCCCCAAGTACTTCCAGGTATGAAACAACAATGGCGGTGGTGATGTTCTGTGGATTTTAGTTTGGAGAGCACTATAGTGTTCTTTCTGTTTACTCTTAACACAGATGAATATTTATGACGCACATCTGCTTAGGCTGTGTAATAATGGCCGGAACCCAGTTGGCCACCAACTTGTAATGGCGTTCTCTATAGAGAGAAGGTGTTGCAAATGGTAACTAAGTTGCCAGGTCATACCTCTAAAAGTTACGGAACCTCTAAGTTGGGTGTATCATGTATAAATAATATTAGCCTAACAGCACTAACAGCAAGAATCCTTACAGGATGGAGGAGGACATAGGGAATCATTTGCACCAAACTCCACTTCTCCAGGTAGAGGGTCATCTCCAGGCAAATGCTGAAAATAAGTTAAAAGTTGGTATTCAAAGTGTTTGCAGATGAAAATCCAGTTGATTCACCCTCTGGTAGCTGTCAACTTTATTCTGTTCTTGTTGATTACCTTACTTGTCAGTCATCTGAATTACTATAGTAGTCCTCCTCCAGGTCTGCTCTCCCTGATAGTCTATCCTTTACATTGTAGCCAGTCATCTATTCTTTACAAAAAAAAAAAAAAAAGGCAGTCTGCTCATGATACACCTCTGCTCAGTGATATCACAGGTATCAGGCAATGATACCTTCGATGTTTCTTTATGACATAGAGGGTAGAGTCTATACAGTCTGCACTCCAACTGGCTAACTAGCCCTTCTTTTGTCACATAGCCCTCTTAAGCTCCAACACACTCAGCCACTGTCTTTTCAGAATATACACAGACTGGTCTTGGCATTCTGACTTTGCATGATGTACTTAGCTCTGCTGTGTTTGCTTGGTGAAATTTTGCCCATATGAATCTAAGCTAAAATGTCATCCTTGTGAAACGCTAACTTCCATTAGGTGGAAGCGGTCACTTATCTTTTCATGGCATCTGCAGTGTTTTGTTCAGCATAATATGTTATGCTTTAATCTTTTAGTTACCTGTCTATGGATTTTCCTTAAGACTGTGGGCTCTTTGCTGGCAGGAGCCAGATGCTGTCTTTGTTTCCCAAACACTTAGCACAGTATTTGGCACATAGTAGACACTGTAAGTTTTACTTGGTTGAATGTATGAACAGAGTGGTTACTAAGAAGGTAGCATTTATGATAACATATGGGATCAAATAAGTGTGTAGTAGAATTTATGTGTCAGTTATATTGAGAAACTAAAACGTAAAAGAATTTAAATTCTCTGTCCCACTTTTCTAGTTACACTGTTCATCAAGAGTTTGCTGTACTGCCTAGCACTAAATTACATAAAAGGATTTTTGACTTTACTATAAATTCTATTGAAATGTCATTAGTAGGACCCAATGCCAATTGAATAAGTGACTTCTTTTTGCTTGAAAAAAATGGCAAAACTAACTTTAATATCAGTTCAATTTAAGTTGGGTTTTCCTTTCCTTTCTATAAATACAGTTTGTTAGAGCTACCCTGAAATATGAAGGCAACTTAGCATTCAAGTATTACATGACTTGTTTCAATCATTTGCTCATAGATTGGAACCATTGTTGACAATCCAGCTGACTTCTACCATTCCCGAATTCCCAAAAAACAAAGGAAGAGAACTATTGTGGAAGAACTGCTGGCTGATTCTGAGTTCAGAAGGTAAAGGAATTTATGTTTCATTTTGAATTATATATGCTTTCCTTTCGAACATACATAAACTTTTAAATTTCAGGTAATTTTTAAATGCTTTAGCATGGCAGCACTATTTACATTTTGGATGAGATAACTGTTTATTAGGGGGAACTGTCCTGTGCATTGTAGAATGTTTAACAGCATCCCTGGTGTCTGCCCACTATAAGTCAGTAGCACTCCATTCCCAATATGTGACAGAAATGACTACTGACATTTTCAGATGTCCCCTGTGGGGCATAAGCAGTTCCCAGTTTAGAACTACTGCTTTACATGGAAGCTCGTAAATATTTGACTGGCTAGAGGAGACTGAACCTGTGAAGGAGACTGGGAAAGAATGCCCGACGGACATTAATACAACCAGGATGGCATAGTGTCATAGCAGTCAGGCAAGAGAGTGTTACAAGCAGATATAAACTGGAGGGAATGGTTAACAGGAATAAATGCTGCGGAGAGATCAAATAAGAACTAAAAACTTCCTTTGGATTTACATGGGGGTCACAGCATTCTTGCCAGGAGTTGGGGAGAAGACTGGATTGGAGAGAGTTGGAGACATGGAGACAATTCTTTGAAGTTTGTGAAGTGGAAGTGGAGTTGGAGGATTTTTTAAAGATGGGAGCAATTGGGAGTATGTTTAAATGTCCTTAAAGCAGCTATGTGTGTATTCTAGGAGATTTAAAAGCATACCTCATACAGAAACCCTTGTTGAACTTCCAGATTGGTTTAATAGCAAAAGTGAAAAGGTCTGTCAAAGGGTTTTAAAAACTTTGTCAGCATGGAAAACAAATTTAACCCAAGTGTTACATAACCTAATTAGTCTGGGTAATGGTAAAAATTTTAGAAATAAGCAATGCTGTTTTCTCACTACTCTCTCCTTGGGAGTTTCATCCCCCATAGGGCGTCAGTTATAATTTATATACTGCTGGCTTCCAAATGTATTATGTGTAGTCCAGATCTCTCTTGACCCCATACCCACATAGCCATCTGCTGCCTCAGGAGCATCCAGTGGATATCTCACAAACACCTCTAAGGGCTAACTTGGTCTTTCCTGACCCCACCCTTGCAATACAGTCTAATCCTTTCCCAGTGCTCTGTATCTCATGACTGAACAGCATCACCATCCATCCGTTAGCACTTCCTTTAATCCCACATTCAGACTGTCTCTCCTATTCTATCTCAAGCCTGTCGTTTTCTCTCCATCCCCACAGAGGTGTGGTGCAAGCTGATTCTTTGCTTACTAAGTGTGATCCATATGTTCTGGTTAAAAATTGGCCTGTATTTTGTAATCTCAATGCTAGCAATCTCAGAAATCACAGCAGTGTTGATAGTGCTTTCACTAAAAAGTAATAGCATGAGGAAGATGGCAGTAAACTAGAAATTTCGTAGAATGAAACTCATAAAATTGCAGGTTAGAGGTAGTCTTACAGTTCATTGTTCCCATACTTCAGTCACTGAGTACCATTTTCATGTTTGCATCATCTGTATGTTGCCTGCTTTTATTTTAAAGGGAAACTTTAGGGGCCCCTGGGTGCACAGTCGTTAAGCATCCAGCTCTTGACTTTGGCTCAGGTCATGATCTCACAGTTCATGAAAGCCCCACATCAGGCTCTGCGCTGACACTGGCACCTGCTTAGGATTTTCTTTCTGCCCCTCCCCTGCTGGCATGCGCTCGCTCGCGTGCGCACGCGCGCTCTCTCTCTCTCAGAATAAATAAACTTAAAATTTTTTAAGAAAAAAATAAAAGGAAACTTTGTATTGCCTACTATAAATGGGTTAGTTGGCTTATAATTTTTGTAATGTAGCTGAAGATAAATACATTGCTTTAAGTGAATATTGTCTGTCACCTAAATTTATGTATCACACTATGTGAAACACTCTACTAGCCCATGGAATGTTTTAATTCTTTCTACAACATTCTCCTTAAGAGGTTTCTGGCCTCTGAATACTTTAGGATAGGGAACTTAACATTTTTAATGTGTCATATGTTCCATTAGTAGGAATGTCTTGGAACAGAAGAAGTAAGTGTGATATACAGAAGGAAATGTGATTTTCAGCATTGTATGTGGTTTTTGGTTTTGTTGAGATATAGTTGATATACAGTGTTTTATTAGTTTCAGGTGTACAACGTAGTGATTTGACAATTCTGTACATTACAAAATGCTCATCACTATAAGTGTAGTTATCATCTCACCATACAACATTTTTGTAATTTTGACTATATTCTCTGCTGTGCTTTTCATCTCCATGACTTATTTTACAACTGGAAGTCTGTGCCTCTTTATCCTCTTTACCTACTTCACCCATTCCCCCATCAGCCTCCCTTTGGCAACCATCAGTTTATTATCTGTCTCTCTCTGAGGAACCCCCATACTGTTTTCCATAGTGGTTGCACCAAATTACATCCCACCAACCAAGCCCAAGGGTTCCTTTTTCTCTATATCCTCACCAACACTTGTTACTTCTTTTTGATAATAGCCATTCTGACTAGTATTTGAGAGTCTGTTTTTTGTTTGTTAGATTGCACATGTAAGTGAAATACTACAGTGTTCGTCTTTCTCTTTGACTTATTTCATTCAGCATAGTATCCTCTTGGTCTATCCATGTTGTCATGAATGGCAAGATTTCATTCTTTTATGTAGCTCAATAATATTCCATTATGTGTCTGTGTGTCTGTGTCTAACACCATCTTTATTCATCATCTGTCCTTGGAACACTTGGGTTGCTTCCATATCTTGGCTATTGTAAATAATGTTGCAATAAATATAGGGGTACATATATCTTTCCAAGTTTGAGGTTTTATTTGGGTAAATACCCGCTAGTGGAATTACTGAGTCATATATGGTATTTCTATTTTAAATGTTTTGAGGTACCTCCATGGTGTTCTCAACAGGGGTTGCACCAATTTCTACTACCAACAGTGCACGAAGGTTCCCTTTTCTCCAAATCCTTGCCAACATTTGTTGCTTCTTGTATTTTTGATACTAGCCAATCTGACTGGTGTGATATGATGTCTCACTGTGGTTTTGATTTGATTTTGCCTGGTAATTAGTGATGTTGAGCATCTTGTCATGTGTATTGCCCTTCTGTATGTCTTCTTTGGGAAAATGTTATGGTCCCTTTGCCCATTTTTTAATCAGATTGGTTTTTTTGGTCTGAATTGTGGAAGTTACATATTTTGAATACTAACTCCTTATCAGATACCATTTCCACATAAATCTTCCATTCAGTAGGTTGTCTCTTTTTGTTTTGTTGGTTTCCTCTGCTTTGCAAAAGTTTTTTATTTGGGTGTAGTCCCCCTTGTTTATTTTTGCTTTTGTTTTCCCTTGCCTGAGAAGACCTATCCATAAATATGTTGCTAAGACTTATGTCCTAAGGTATTACTGTCTATGTTTTCTTCTAGGAGTTTTATGGTTTTAGGTCTCATATTTAGTTCTTTAATCCATTTTGAGTTTATTTTTGTGTATGGAATAACAAAGTGGACTAGTTTCATTCTTTTGCATGTAGCTGTCCAGGTTTCCCAATTATTAAAAAGACTTTTTCTCCATTGTATATTCTTGCCTCCTTTGTCCTAGATTAACTGACCGTGTAAGTGTGTGTTTATTTTCTGGGTTCCCTATTCTCTTCCATTGATCTCTGTGTCTGATTTTGTGTCAGTATCTTACTGTTTTGATTGCTATAGCTTTGTAGTGTATCTTGAAATCTGGGATTATGATACCTCCAGCTTTGTTCTTCTTTCTAAAGATAGCCTTGGCTATTTAATGTCTTTTGTGGTTCCATACAAATTCTAGGTTTATTTGTTCTAGCTCTTCAAGAAATGCTGTTGGTGTTTTAACAGGGATTGTACTGATTCTGTATATTATGTTGGGTGCTATGGACATTTTACAAATACTAATTCTTCCAGTACATGAGTGTGATACATCTTTCCATTTGTGTTGTCTTCAGTTTTTCTCATCAGTGTCTTAAAGCTTTCAGCATATAGGTTGTTTCAATCTTCTTGGTTACATTTATTCCTAGGTATTTTCTTTCTGGTACAATTGTAAATGGGATTGTTTTCTTCTCTTTTTGCTACTTCATTATTTGTATTCAGAAATGCAACTTCCATATTAATTTTGTATTCTACAGCTTTGCTGAATTTATTTATTCTGATTATTTTTTGTTAGTGTCTTTGTTAGTGTTTTGTTAGTATCTAGGGTTAAACACTTTGTTAGTGTTTTGTTAGTGTCTAGGGTTTCTATATGTATGTCAGGTCATCTAAGTAGTAACAGTTTTACTTTTTCCTTACCAATTTGGATACCTTGTATTTCTTTTCTGTAATTGCTGCAGCTAGGACTTCTGGTACTATATTGAATAAAACTAGTGAGACTGGACATCCTTGTTTTGTTCCTAATCTTAGAAGGAAAGCTCTTAAAGTTTTTCTCCATTGAGTATGATGTTAGTTGTGAGTTTTTCATATATGGCCTTTATTTTGTTGAGGTAGGTTTCCTCTAAACCCACTTTGTTGAGAGTTTTTAAATCATAAATGGATGTTGTATTTGGTCACCTACTGAGATGATCGTGTGGTTTTTATCCTTTTTCCTACTAATGCACCACATTGATTTGCAAATATTGTACTGCCCTTGAATCTGAGGATTAAATCCCATTTGATGGTGGTAAATGATTTTTTTTAACATTGTTGGATTTGGTTTGCTAATATTTTGTTGAGGATTTTTACATCTCTGTTCATGAGGCATATTGACCTGTAGTGTTTTGGGGGTTTTTTTGTTTTTGTGGTGTTTTTGTCTGGCTTCAGTATCAGGAATATGCCTTACAGATTGAATTTGGAAGTTTTTCCTTCCTTTTCTATTTTTTGGAATAGTTTGAGAAGAATAATGTTAACTGTTCTTTAAATGTTTGATAGTATTCAGCTGTGAATCCATCTGATCTTGAACTTTGTTGAGAGTCTGGAGTACTGTTTCAGTTTTGTTACTAGTAATAGGTCTGTTCAAATTTCCTATTTCTGATTCAGTTATGGAAGATTTTATGTTTCTAGCAGTTTATCTTTTTTTTTTTTTTGGTTGTCCACAATTTGTTGGCATATACTTTTTTTATTTTAGTATTCTCTTATAATTCTTTGTATTTCTGTGGTATCTATTAATTCTCCTTCATTTCTGATTTTGAGTTCTCTTTTCTTGACGAGTCTGGCTTTTTTGTTTTTTTAGTCTCTGTTTCATTTATTTCCATTCTGATCTTTATTTCCATCCTACTAACTTTGGTCTTCATTTGTTCTTTCCTAGTTCCTATAGGTGTAAGGTTACATTTTTTGAAGTATTTTTCTTGAGGTAGGCCTTTATCACAATAAAGTTGCCTCATAACTGCTTTTGCTGTGTCCCAAAGATTTTTGACCATTTTCATTTTTTATTTGTCTTCATGTATTTTTTTCCTCTTTGATTTCTTCATTGACCCATTGGTTGTTTAGTAGCATGTGGTTTAGCTTCCATGTTTGTTTTCTTATAATTCATTTTGTTTCACATCATTATCTTTAGAAAAGATGCTTGGTAAGATTTCAGTCTTAAATTTATTGAGACTTGTTTTATGAGCTAGCACGTGACCTATCCTGGAGAATGTTCACTGTTCCACTTGAAAAGAATGTGTATTCATGGGGCGCCTAGGTGGCTTAGTCAGTTGAGTGTCCGATTTCAGCCTAGGTCATGATCTCATGGTCTGTGAGTTCAAGCCCCGCATCGGTCTCTGAGCTAACAGCTCAGAGCCTGGAGCCTGCTTCTGATTCTGTGTCTCCCTCGCTTTCTGCCCCTCCCCCACTCATGCTCTGTCTCTCTCTCTCTCTCTCTCTCCCTCAAAAATAAGTGAACATTAAAAAGTAAATAAAGAAAAGCATATCAATAAATTATGTATTAAGAAAAAAGAAAAGAATGTGTATTCTGTTGTTCCTGGGATGGACCGTTCTGTTAGGTCCATCTGATCCAGCATGTTGTTTAAAGCCATTGTTTTCTCCTTGATTTTCTGTCTGGATGATCTGTTGGTGTAAATGGGGTGTTAAAGTTCCCTACAATTATTGTATTACTGTCAGTTTCTCCCTTTATGTCTATTAGTTTTTGCTTTATCTATTTAGGGGCTTCTATATTGAATGCATAGAAATTACAATAGTTATATCCTGTTGTTGGATCCCTTTATTATATAATGCCATTCTGTGTCTCTTGCAACAGCCTTTATTTTTAGTCTATTTCATCTGATACAAGTATTGCTACCCTGTCCTCCCCCTCCCCCCCCCCCCCCCCCCCCCCATCCCACTTCATTTGCACGGAATATCTCTTTCCATTCCTTCACTTTCAGGCTGAAGTGAGTCTCTTGTAGGAAGTATATAGAGGAGTCTTCCTTTTTTATTCAGTCATTCACCCTGTGTCTTTTGATTGGAACATTGAGGCCATTTACATTTAAAGTAATTGCTGATAGGTTGTAATTATTTCCATTTTAATTGTTTTCTGGTTGTTTTTATAGTTTTTCTCTGATCTTTCTTCTCTTGCTCTCTTCCCTTACAGTTTGATGGCTTTCTTTAGTATTATGCTTGGATTCCTTTCTCTTTATTTTTTGTGTATCTGTTACGGTTTTAGATTTGTGGTCATCATTGGATTCATATGTAGCATCCCATGTGTATAGCAGTCTATATTACTTTAATGTCACTGAAGTTTGAACACATTTGATTTTGTTTCATTTTTAATGTAATCTTACATTTGTTAGAATGTGTGTAAATTGTGGTGCTGACTTCTTGTGGGATTGAGTGAGCTGTAATATTGTAATGGGCTTCAATAGCTTCTGTTTTATTTTTTAAATGTTTATTTTTGAGAGAGCCTGTGCACAGGGGAGGGGCAGAGAGAGAGAGGGAGACCGAGAATCCCAAGCAGGCTCCACTCTGTCAGCACAGAGCCGGACACGGGGCTCCAACTCCCAACTCATGAACCATGAGATCATGACCTGATCCAAAACCAAGAGTCACACATCCAACTGAGTCACCCAGGTGCCCCTTCCCTCTGCCTTTCTTAAAACTGTTAAATAGCTTCTGTTTTAAAGAGAGTATTAGCTAATCCTCAGCTTTAGTAATAACAGATTTATGTAACAGTGAAAGTGGTTAGAACTTTCTGGCTAATTTTACAGGTTAGAGAATTTTTACTTTTTCCTAATTAACTGTACTGATAAGCCCTTCTTTTGAACTTTTGTGTACTACATTTTATTAATATTTGCCATAATGGCAATTAATATTAAGAAACTTCAAAAATATTTATTAATTCCTTTTAAAATAATATCCCATTAAACATTAACAAAAACAAATATTTTCATGAACAAAACAAAAATGATTTAGTGCAGATCTCTTTAATGTCTGGCTTAAAGATAGATAGAGCCTCATATCTGCTTCTGCATTAGTCTATTTTCACATTTTCATCCTACAAAAAATGTTTAAAGCATTTGATACCATCTGATAACTGGATATAGTGCATGGGTGTCCAGTGGCTCAAAGTTTTCAAAAGCCCTCCCTTACAGTTGCCATTTTTTCCTCAATGGACTGCAGGCTCTATGAAGGTAGGGAATGTGGCTGTCTTGTTCACTGCCCAGTCTCCCAGCTCCAGGTACAGCTCCACATGGTGCAACTTAGTACAGATGTGATTAAACAGTGATAATGCAAAAAATGTTTTGAGGGTTAGAATTTATACAACCACCATTACATTAACTTCTAATGTCATACTTTAGAACTTAAAGGTTTGGTTTTCTTTTTAGATATAACCGAAGGAAGTACTCAGAGATCATGGCTGAAAAAGCAGCAAATGCAGCAGGAAAGAAGTTTCGAAAGAAGAAGAAATTTCGCAATTGAGATTCACCGAGCAAGCCACGTATTTTACATCTCTTTGTTTACTCAAGATGTTTTTGAGAACTAACACCATCACACAAATTAATATAGACTGGCCCTGTCTGAAAGAAGTTGACTTGAGGGAGAATCAATCACATACCCCTTGGGATAAAAACAAGCGTGTCTACAAAAGACCCACCCATCCTTAGACCCTTTGAGGGAGAAAAAGGAAAACATCAACCATTTTAAGATGATTAACATTTTTGTAAAGTTTTCGACACTTAGTTATTTAAAGAAAATTGAATTAAAAAACACTTAGAAAGTATAAAGTTTGTTAACATATACAAAAAACTTTAAAATTCTATAATAAAGCTAAACAATACCGTGATTCACATGTAGGGGTGGGTGTGTGTGTGTGTGTGTGTGTGTAGACAGGAAATGCCCATTTCCAAGTTTAGCTCCAGAAAATTGGTGAAGCTATAGTTGTTTCAAGTATAAAAGTCATAGTTGGAACCAAAGTATTTTTGGAGCAGTATGACTGAAAAGCTAAATGAAATTATAAAAAAGTCTTAAAAAGGTAACAAAGACTTCCGAGAAAGTTTGGGTTAAAGGTAGAAGACACAGGAGAACTGTTTTCTTTCCCTAGCAACTAAAACGGGAGGAAAGATTAATTTTATCTAGATTGAGTGTTGTGTTTCAGGTGAACTAGGATTAAATCAGTATAATTTTAATTTGGCCAGGAATAATTTTAAAGTGGTTGGTTGGGTTTATCTCCTTCTCCAATGGCAGAAGTATACATCCTGACTAACCTACTTGTGGTACCCAAGGCGTGTTGGCCATTTCTTATAATGCTTCTTCGTGGGTTCTTCCCTTTAATGTCATCATTTATGGAACCTCTATTTTTCCAGCAAAATGCTTCCTTGGGATTTCAGTAAATATAAAATCTCGTATTTTGTGTTTATTGCTTGGGATCATAACCAACCTAGTATTAGAACTGACAGTGGCATTCATAGGTGGAGTTAGGCAAGTATCTGCATCTGTTCTCTTTTACAGAAAAATTTTTATTCCAAGAATATTAAGTTTTGTCTCCCACTGGGTAAAACAAGGACCCCACTATGAGAGCATTGAATAATCAAAACAAGAAGTAAGTTAGTTTACCCTTCGCAGATTCTTCCAGAAGGAGTCGCTGTTCTCAGAACATTACTTCAACTCATGCATGCTACTATGCTGTAAGAAGACTCAAACTTGTTATAATCATTCAGTATGATGTCTCTGTGCACAGAGGGTTGAGGACTTACCCAGCTTTTCTCAGGGTCATGGTGTATATCAGCTTCTTATCTACCGTATGATTTTCGTTATGGTTTCTGACTCATGAATGCCATGATGGGTTGAATATTTGGTATTTGAAAACTGCAGCTATGACAAATATTTGTGATGTCCAGTGCATATTACAAGGAAAACAAGATTAGTGACCTCTGATCTTTGCCACACAAAAAAAGCATTCGAGCTCTCTAGGTTAGGAGGCAGTGGTGAGGAAAGAGAATTGAGCCTAAGTGCCGAGTCCAGCTCAGTCAGTCCGTAAGCCACCATAGAGGTGTTCTGAGGGTTTACTTTTAGTTACATTTTAACATGCTCTCTTTTGTTCTGTCCCCATGGATTCATTTTTAATATTACTTCATTATATGTATTTTTGTGGAGCCACTTAAATAACTTGGAACAAAAAGAAGAGTTTTTAACAATTAACAAAACTTATTCAGTGGAATAAACAATTCAACTAAAAATCATTTAAAGTTATCTCTGTTAACATTTATATGTTATAGTTTCATCTCAAATATGATCTTAAATTTATTTTAAACCTTCAAAACTAAAGAAAGATATCTAAGTATAATTATAGTAAAGGTCAGAAGGAAATCTACAAATAACCTTCTACAAATATCTGTATATTTGAATAATGGATGTATTTGTCCTTTGTTTTTAAGCAAAGCAGTTCTATGGAGAAGTAGGTTTTGGTGATTTTGGCTTGTGTCCCTGAATTTGGTTCACCTGAACTAAGGCTTAATGACTGAGAAAGTAGCTTGACTCCTTAGCTGAAAAGCATTATAAAACATACAAAGTGCCAGTATGGTAGAGTGTGCTGATAAAAGGGACATCAACACATTGTAAGACCTTGAAAGATTTCTAAAACGCCCTACCTTGTTGCACAGGCTTAAGTGAGGAAATGAGGGAACAGAAAAGGAGGATGGTAGAAATCAGATGAAGCCAGGGTGAAGTCAGTAAACAGTTCTATAAAACCAAGTGTAACAGTTGGTAAAGGTGGGGCCTGAGCTTCCTAATGTCTAACAAAAATCAGTCCTACGTGCAGTATTGATATAAAAACTGCTTTAGAGAAACATTTATTCCTTATTATTAAGACCTGAGAAACTGTCTCATGGGTCCCCATAACAAGGATGTCTGATGAGAGGCCATACTTGGCTGTCAAGGATCCATGGCAGTTTTAAAAAGAAAAGGCGGGGGGGGGGGGGGGGGGGGTGGTTGAGAGCTATATAGAAAAGTTTAATAAAAACTTGAGTAACTGGGATAAATTTATGGGATTCCCACTTTTAGAAACAGTAAGTTACAAGAAAACAAATGAAAAAAAAATGTTAATACCATTTCTGAGGTATGTATAGGTACTTTTTCCATTCAGTTTCTCCATTACAGACAACTACCGTTCAGAGTAACAACCTGAACCTAGGACATTTTATTGGAAGTTTTCAGTAAGGACTGAAACAAAAAATGCATTCTAAATAGCTGTTCCCCAAGCATCTGACCAATTAAAATGTAAGATGCAGGTCTTCTCATTATTACATAAGCTAAAATGAGGAAGAAAGGTTTCTAGTTTTAAAAGTGAAGAAGGAATGCTTCCGATTAATAGCTTCGAAGAAGCAGAGTTAATAGCATGACCTGTTATTAACTATCCTAGCAGATCAGTGTTGTATCAAAGAAATGAAACCTCAAAACGAGCTAGGAGATGGGAAGTTAGATAACAGTGGAGAGTTCCTGACGTGGAAAAAACGTGATTAGTAAATACATCAACAGTGAGGAAGGCAAAATTATTTTAGGTACAGGTGATGGGTGGTGCATAGTGTATGTTCCAGTTATCGCTGTGTAACAAATTACCCCCCAAAGCTCAGTGACTCCAAACAACCACTGTGTTTTTATAAATCATGATTTGGTGGGTCAAGGCGTGGCTGGGTGATTTGGGCTCCACATGGTATTAAGATGAGGTCACTCTGGTATTCAGCTAGTAGCTGAGTAGATCTGGATGGTTCAAGATACTTCCCTAACATGTTAGCTAGCACCTTATAATGTTCTCTTTTGGGCCCAACGCATAGTATTTAGGAAATTCTCCCTACCTGCCTCCTTCCTACTCACCCCTCCGGAGGAAAAAGGATTGAAGTGAACCCAAGATACTGGGCTCTATCTTTATAAGTGAAGAGAGTTGCTGTATTAAGTCTGAAAACGTGCAGTCACTCTTGCCCTGTTAGGGTACAGGTCTACCTCCTCTCTTCCAGGGAAGATGGGAAACTGGAGTTGGGGCTATTCTGAGCCTCACTTTCTCTACTAAAAGTAGGGGATGATGGGAATATAAATTATTCCCTCACAACTTAGCTGAGAAGTCCTTCAGTGTCCCCAGCTGTGCGATGAGTGGTACTTTCCCTCCCATGGGCTTTTCTTATGGTTACAACCAGGATTACAAAGGAGGGACTGGTAGGGCTCAGGCACCAAATCTGACCTCAGACCCCATGCAACATACTGAAATTCTGACGTCTTGTTCATTAAGGGGAGAAAAAGTGAAATATGGATATGAAAACTATGGTTAGATTTGGTTCCAGTTACCATGAGAATTTTAGTTACCATATGCAGTGAAGAATATTACAAATGATGAGAAGGTGTTTTCCTCGACCTTTTTAAATGATGGGAAAGAAATATGTGCTTGTAGTCACCCATGTGAAAAGAAATGTATGAAGTTTTGTTCAGTCTCATTCTCTCCTACACCTACTCCTCCACCCTCCATAGAGTAACATGCTAAAGTAAACACAAAAAAGACACACATTGTGGTTAGACTTTCTAGATATTAATGTTAGCATATTATCAGCAAGACTTATTTTTTCCCTTAAATGTATGTATGTATGTATGTATGTGTGTATGTACTCAGATTTATACACATACACGTTGCCAAAATAGCAATGAACATTGAGAAGAACAAGTCCTAGCTTAATTCCGGAATGTGAAGCTCATCAAAACCTTGGCTAATTGTCTAACGTCTGCCCTTCCAGCCAAATCTGCCACTACTTCCGACTTGAGCTTCGCACAAGTTCATCTCAGCTGCCTTGATATAGAGGGGAGTTAAATTTTTAGGTAACTGTATATGTGTGTACATACAAAACATATATAATAATTTAGGTAACCTCAGGTAAACCTACGAAGTAGATGTTACTATTATCGTCATTATGTAAGTTAAGAAACAGGCACAGACAGCTTAAGAAGTAACTTGCCTAAGGTCACAGAGCTAGTAAGTGTAACTCTTGTCACACTTGTATTTTAGCCTTGCACTATAACTATCTGCATACCTGTTTCCACATCACCAACAAAATCTGCTGAGCTTTCTTCCTTTCCTTACTAGGTACGGAACACATAATTTGTAGCTGAGAATGTGGCTACCTGGAAAAAGAGAAAAAAAGCTATGATTCTCGCCTTTCTATGGGATGTGAGTGAAAACAGTATGTGCAACTTCTGGGAAGTGTCCCTGAGATGAGTGAGCTTGGAGTGGGACTCTGTCCCTTTATTTTCTCCCCACTAACTAGTATGTTGACCTGATGGTAGGAGAGGAGCAATCTTCTCGGAACATCAGGAGGAGGCTGCATTTTAAGGTGAAAGAATAAAAAGGAGCCTGGGTGTCTCTTGATCCAGTAGTTGCCACTGCCTGATCTTTCACCTGAGGAAGACACCTCTATCTTGCTAAATGCATTGTTTGAGTTTCCTGCCACTCACAGCCAAAGCCAATCCTAATTAATGGGACTATCGATCCATGGCTCCCTGCCCCACACTAGGGTGAACTCTTAAGAAAATGCACTCTATCTCACTCTTTCCTACGTGGTTCCTTATGCTAGTACTCAAAAATATAAATCAAATTGAGGATGAATGAGATTATAAAACATTTCTTAATTTATATTAAGATGGAGAAAGCCCCAGATTAGGAGGAAGCTGAATGAAACCACTCCCGGCCTCTGGTCTTTCAGGTCTTTATGGACCACAGGCAGCAGTAAGATGAGAGTGTCTCCACCCCTTCAGGCAACTCCTTCTTTGTCAATACCTTCCTGGAGTCTTGGGTGTGTGGGGCAGAGCTGGAAAAGAGCACAAAGAAAATAGGTCTTCAAAAATGAACACCTTTGGTTTTCCCTTGACCTTCATGCTGGTATCCCCCTCTCTTCCTACCTGCCTTAGAAGAGCAGATATTTTCCCATCATCTCTAGGCTACTCTTTTCATCTTATTCCTGATGATCTTTGCATCTTAATTTAAGATGCCAATTTAAGAATTAAGATCTGTAAAATGGGGATAATCATTACTTGCTAGGACCTGGGGAGTAATTAAATGGTGAGGGCTAAACTGGTTGGCATAAGCAGTTGTTTGGAAAACTGTTAGACGTTTCCCTTTTCCTCTTGACTCCCTTCTCTAGAGGCACCTTGCTCCATCAATTCTTGGAGAGAATACTTCCTTCTAGTTTTCTTCCTACTTCTCTGGCTACCCTTTCTTGGACTCTTTGAAAACCTCATTCTTTGCCTATCCATCAAATGTCTGTGTTCTGGGTTTCTCCCCACACCACCCCTAGTTCCAGCCTCCATCATTTTTTTTTTTAAGTTTATTTATTTTTGACAGAGAGAGAGAGAGAGAGAGCAAGCATGAGTGGGGGAGGGGCAGAGAGAGGGAGACACAGAATCCAAAGCAGGCTCCAGGCTCTGAGCTGTCAGCACAGAGCCCGACACAGGGCTTGAACTCACAGACCACGAGATCATGACCTGAGCCGAAGTCGGATGCTCAACCGACTGACTCACCCAGGTGCCCCAGCCTCCATCATTTTCGTACCTAAACAACTCAAAGTGCCTTGAACTGGTCTTCCAGCTTCCAGTCCTGCACTGTTGGTCCAGCCAGGTATCCACACTATAGCCAGAGTGGGGACAGAAAGCACACATTGAATAGTCACACTGCTTCCTACCTAAAAAGCTGTTCAGTGGTTTCCCACTCACTACCTTTTGTCAAGTCCACAGTCCTTAACATGTTTGTATAAGACCTCCAGGACACAGTGCCTGCTGGAATCACTGTAAAGAGATACTTTGTTTACATGTTTCTCCACTCTTAACAGGAGGAGCTTCTAAACAGTGTACTTATGCCTGAGATCCAGCATATAGTAAAATGTAAGTAGTCAATAAATGTTGGATGAAGTTCAGAAAATCTTTAATGGTAAGTAGTATCACAAGGCTGCCCATATGAAAGTGATCTAGGGAACAGACAAAATGTTTTTTTCCCCTTCATCATTAACATTAGGTTTTGTTTTTGTTGTTTTTTTTCTTTTGCTTTACCCTTTCAAAACTTAACTTTTTTATTACAAGGATAAGATAGACTTCATATGAAAAAATTCAAATATTACAATGAGATATAAAAAAAGAAGGCCCACCCCCCCATATCATTGTTCTTCCTGCTCCAGCATTGTTAACTGCATATGATTCCAGAAATTTTCTATGCACATACAACCATAGTAATACACATTATTACTATTATTATTAGCATTATTTAGCCCAAGAGAATCATATTAAACATGCTCATTTTCATATTGGCTTTCTTCATATAATCTTGGATATTTTTCCATAGTATACATAAATCTTCCTCATTTTGTAAAGGTCTGCATTGTATTCAATTATATGGCTCTACTATACTTTCTTCAAACAATTCAATTGTTTTTTTAATTTTTTAATTGAAGTATAGTTGGCATAGGTCAGTTTCAGGTGTACAATATGGTGATTTGACAATTCCATATATTAAGCAATACTCACCATAATAGGTGTAGTTACCATCTGTCACCATACAAAGTTAATGCAATATTGACTATATTCCTTGTGCTGTACTTTTCATCCCTGTGACTTATTTTATAGCTGACGTTGGTACCTCTTAACGTCCTTTACCTATTTATCGCCCATCCTCCCACCCCCAACAACCACCAGTTCGTTCTGTGTATTTAGGAGACTGTTTCTGTTTGTTTTCAAACACTTCACTATTGATAGACATCTAGGTTATTTCCAGTTTGGGGCCATTCTAAATAATGCTGCATTTATGGTATATGAACAAATGTCAATCTTTCTAAATATGCAAAAACTGCAAAATACTAGAATACCAAAATAAATATACATCACAACCAAGTAGGATTCACTTCAGGAATGCAAGAAGGGTTGAATATTAGAAAATCTCTCAATATACTGCACAATATTATAGATCAAAGGAGAAAAATTTCCACAGATTACTGACAACTAGGTATAGTTTCTTAATGTGATAAAGTGTGTGTGTGTCTGTGTGTGTGTGCATGCCAACCCCAAAAGCTAGCATCATGCTTAGTGGAGAGCATTCCTATAATGATCGGAAACAGGACGACTCAGTCTACTGTCACCATTATCACAAAAATGAACATTTTCTAGAGATACTAGCAGATGCTATTACAAGAGAAATAATAATGAGGCATAAAAAACAAAGATAATACTATAATTATTTGTGGGTGATAGATTTCCAAAAACCACAATGTAGTTAACTGAAAAAACTTTTCCTTTTAAAAAAGTGAGATATAATTCACATACCATAACGTTCACCCCTTTAAAATGTGTAGCTTGCTGGGATTTTGTATATTCAGAGTTGAGCAATTGTCATCACTCATTCCAAAACATTTTTATCACTCCCAAAAAATCCCATTAAATACCCATTAGCAGTCACTTCATATTCCCCTTATCCCCAGCAGTTAGCAATAACTAATTTACTTCCTGTCTCAATAGATTTGCCTATTTCGAATATTTTATTTAAGTAGAATCATATAATATGTGGTCTTATATGACTAGTTTCTTTTACTTGGCAGAATGTTTTCAAGATTTATCCATGTTGCAACATGAATCACTATTTCATTCCTTTTTATTGCTGGATAATAATATTCCACTGTATGGATACACCATATTTTGTTTATCCACTCATCACTTGATGGACATTTGGGTTGTTTCTACTTTTTGTCTATTAAGCATAATGCTGCTATGAACAATCGTACAAATTTTTGTGTTAACACAGGTTTCACTTCTCTAGGAGTGAGATTGCTAGGTTCTATAGTAACTCTGTACAAATTTTTGACTAACTGCCAAACTTTTTTCCAAAAAGATACCACCATTTTACATCCCCACTTCTCCACATCCTTGCCAATGTGTGTTATTGTCTGTCTTTTTTATTCCAGCCATCCTAGTGGATGTGAAGTGGTATCCCACGGTTTGGAACTGAAAAGCCATTTTAAATAGTAAAACAGTTCAATTAAGATGGCTACATATAAATTTATTATTTAAAATATCGAAAGCCTTCTTATATACAAACAATAATCACTTAGAAAACATAATGGAATAAAAGACTCCAACAAAAAGGATAAAGTAGGAATAAAGTTAACAAATAATTCAAGATCTATAATAGAAAACTTTTACATACTCCTGAAAAGCAACTGAACAAATGGAAAGGCATAGGTGTTCTTTTTTTCCCTCCTTTCTGCTCTTAAATAGTAAGATTCAACATAATCAGTTCAATTCTCCCTATATTAATCTATATATAACATGACTCCAATACAAATATCTCCTAAGATTAGAACCAGACTAGCTGTAACTAAAGCTCATGTGAAAAGGCAACGCAGAATTATGGTTTTACCCAAAGACCCAGGCTTCCTGGGTTCCCATCCTGGCATACTGCTTATTATTAGCTGTGTATTCCTGGTCAAGTTACTTAACCTCTCTGTTTCAGATGCCCCTTCCATGAAAGGGGATAATATCTACCTGGTAGAGTTGTCAGGAGGATTAAATGCCTTAAAATGCATAAAGCACTTAGAATAGTACCTGGTATATAATAAATGCTAAACAGGTGCTAGTTATTAACATTATATGGGAAAAACAATTCAAGAATAGCTGAGGAAAAAATTTTAAAAAACTGTTATGAGAAAGGATTGGCCCCATTAGACATAAAAACAGCACAGTTCTGGTGAATCAGAATGAAGACAGATCAATGGAACAGAATAGAGAATCCAAGCACCCCAATGCAAGTGGAAATTTAGAAAATGATAAAATAGGCATTTCAAATAAATGAGTATAGAAAAGAAGAGTTAGGGTGTTCATTACCAGTGATTCTGGGACCAAATTCCCACTTTACCCTTGATACAAAAGTATATTCTGGATGAAATTAAAATTTAAGTATAAAAATAAAACCAGATAAAGCACTAAAATAAAACATAATGAAATTATTTAAGAATCTGAGTGCAGTATAACCCCAAACCTAGAAGCCATAAAGGAAAAGACTGATAAATCCAAATATATGAATTTCTGTAAGGCAATAAAATAAAATACTATATAGGAAATCAAAAGACAAATCAATTGAGAAAGAATAATTGTAACACATATAAACAAAGGACTGGTTTCCAGAATATGTAAAGAACTACAAACCAATACGAAAATGACCAACTATGCAATAGAAAAATGAACAAAACCTAAGAACAGATAAATAACAAAAAAGAAATACAAATCATTCCCCATATGAAAAAACGCTCAGCTTTCCCTCGTAATAAAAGACATGCATTGACACTACAACTAGAAACCATTTTGCACCTGTTTGATAACACATGGGTCTGTGAGAGTAAAGTGGGTACAATCTCTAGGAGAGTAATTTGGCAATATCTATCAAAGAATGAACAAACAAACCCCTGACCCAACAATCCAACTTCCTAGGAATCTATCCTATAGATATACTTGCACTTGTCTACAACAATGTAAGAACAAGCATGTTCACTGAAGCACTGTAACAGGAAAATATTTACACCTGAATTTCCAACTATTGAAGACTGTTAAATCATTACAATACATACGTACAAAGGAACAAGGCAGGTCTACCTATATTAATAAGTGAAAGAGCAAGTGTAGCATACTACCAATTGTATATCAACAGAGACAACAGATATAAAAATTGACACGTGCATAAAATACATTTGAAAATATTTCCAAGAAACCATTTTCACTAATGGTTATAAAGAGAATTGAAAGGCTTATAATCTTATATAAAGCTTATAAAGAGAATTGAAAGGCTAAGGTATAGGAACAACAACGCTTACTTTTCTCAATGTTTTTTGACAATTTCGGATTTTTAATTTTTTGCATCAAATTTGTTACAGTGAATTTTGAAAAGCCCATTCATTGATGTACTTGCATTTAGTGAGGTGGAACCCTAATCACATGCAAACCTATGAGTTGTCGGAAGAGATGCAAGATAGCAATCCCTGCCTGGAGGAGCTGACAGGCAGAACGGACCTGGGACTCGGTTCCTAGCACTGGAATCCTGGGATTGAGGAGCGGGCGTTCTTACCAGAAATGCAGATTCCTGGGCCCCATCCCCAATCGACTCCATTCGAGGCCCTCAATGACGCCCAGGAATCTGCATTTCTGACAGGATCCTACTGGGGATTCCGGTACGTGACAATTTTGAAGCCTCCGGGACTGGAAGGGCAGTCAGCCTGCACAGCGCAGGTCACGGTGTAGGCCCATTTTCTCATCCTTCCCGCGCCCTCCCTAGCGCTCACCGCCGCGCTCCGAGCGAGGGGTTGTCAGCACAGGAGCGTGGGGGACACTCCTCCGGAACAGCCGAGACCCGGGCCAACTTTGGGCCGAAATGGCGAGGCCTCGCTTGGGCCACCGGCCGGAGCCGTTCCTCCCAGGTCCTGGATCAGGCTCCGCTGTCAGCTGGTCCCAGATCCTGAGCCACAGAGCTGAGGAAGCGGGGCGGGGGGCGAGCGCACTGGCGCGAGCGGCTAGAGGTGGAACGGCCGCAGAAGCCCAATGCAGAAGGAGAAGGCAGAGATGGAGAGGCAAGTTCAACCGTTTAGGAAAAAAAATAACGGGGAGAGAAACGATGGGGTCAGAAAATAATTTCGGGGGGGAATCGGGAAAAACTGCGACTCCGCCGGGACTCGAACCCGGAACCTTTGAATGCCTTCAGCCTCTAGAAGTCCAATGCGCTATCCATTGCGCCACGGAGCCACCTGTTGGAGTCTTCGCGCATCTGCTGTGTTAAGCCAGAGGCGACGGCCCCGCGCCCTTCCCACCGCCCCCTAAGCCGTCCCCCCAGCCATCCGTCTGTCTTGCCGAGACCACGGTATTGCTAGCCTGGGTAGCGACCACCAAACGTGTGCCGAAGGCGCCCGTCCTTCCCCAGCGGCCGCCTCACACGAGGTCGCCGAGCCCTGCGACTCCGCTGGGCCCCAGCCGGTCGGTCCGAGGGCTGCCAGAGCCGGGTCCTGGGCCTACCCGGGGCGCCGCCGTATCTGGCCGCTCAGGACAAATCACACCCTCGCTCTTCCTCCCCGGTCCCTTCCTGCCCCGAGCGCCCCCGCCTACCGGGTCTCTCCGGCGGCCGCTCCCGCCCCGCCCTGGCCCCGGCGACACGGAACCAAGCCGGCCGTTGCGCCGTTAAGCCGGGCCGGTAACGCCGGGCACTTACGTCGCACCTTTTAGCCGCCGATCTCGAGCGGCGGCCCCTCCCGGGTCCCTGGCTCTTCCCTGGCGGGCCGCTGCGACGTCTGTGTGCGTGCTTGTGCGTGTTTTATTTGCGCAGGGTTCGGTAAAACGGGGTTTGGGTTGCATTTCGCTCCCCACAGACCCAGAGCCGAATTTCTGAGGTATCCGGGCTCTGGTGGACTGAGGGGGGCGACGCGCCCCGCGCCTGGCATCCTCTGAGAGCTTGTCCGAGGGCGGGGAGCTGTGTCCGTGGACGCCGCGCAGCCGCCCCCAGTCCGCGCCCCAAGACCACGCGGTTGCGTGGGCGGCAGCCATGAGGTTGGCTGCGCGCGTGGGAGCGCCGGGAGCATGCGTGTGCGGGTGCGTGCGGCTGGAGGGCGCGCGCCCGAGCGCTGCCGCGGGGTTCCCGGGGCGGCGGGAGGCGGCCAAGCCAGTGGCTCCTCGGAATGGCGTGGTCGCCACGAATCAGGTGGGTGATGGGGGAGGGGGCCTCAGTGCCCCAGTAGTCCCCAACAGCGCGACCCCTAAGCCACTTGAAATAGACAGTCTAAGTAAATACGGCGTGGTTGCTATGCAACCGCTGCAGACAAAACCCCAGGGCCTCCCTCTTCAATTAGTTTGCGGCTTTCCGCGCCCCGCCCACGTAGAAATTTCGGCTCTGCCGCTGTGCGCGCTCTTCAGGTCGGTCCTCGGCCCACCATTGCACCAAACCACCAGCAGCCACAGCTCACGCCATGCCTCACGCCATTCGTCCCTGCCTAGCATCATCAGGCATCAAAGCAGAGTAGTCTCTTAGTGTTCTAAAGAGGGAAAGGGAGCTCCCAGGAAGAATGTAGTCTGGTAGGGATCTTTCCATTCTTATTTAACTCCTCAACGGTGCTATGAGGCAGCTACTATTGTCCTCTTCAGAAAGAAGGGACACTGCAACTAAGAGAGGTTAAATTAATTGTTTAGGGACACCCAGCTAGTAAGTATTAAGAACTGTGAAGAATCTGAGATTTTACCCTCCTTGCAGGCTAACACATTAGCTTGTCACAGCTTCATGGATGCTGACAGAGCACACGAGAGTACTGGGTCATAAATGAAAGACTATTACAGCAAAAGCAGTAGCCGCAGTGTCAACATGTTTGTGTTGGGTTCCGAACCCCAATTCTCACAGGAATGAAGCAGATGGGCCCAGATGGATGCTTGCACACAAAATGGATTTCATTACAGGAGAGAAATGCTAAACTTGGGGAACCCACCATTTTATAGCAAGCAGTAAGCAAGACTGCTCTTTGTCCTATGGGGAGACACCCTCAAGTTTGCTCACTGTAAGCACAACCCTGAGAAATGGCCCAAGTGAGCAGGCTTTTGCATCTTAGTGCAAGGATCCTTAGTGTGCAAGGATTCTGAGGGCCCATGGTTGCCTGTCTCTCCAAACAGTAAGTGGCAGGACCCTGATTGCTGTCAGGCCTGTTTCATTCCACCATAATATAAGCAACATTCCTTGACAACAAGCATTTTATGTATAACATTGTTATGCCCTCTTTAATAAAGATTAATGAAATAAAATATGTCTTTGCAAGCATCGAGGAATTCTTACATGTGCAAAATTAGCCTGTAAAATAGAATATGACTTTAAATCATATTTACATAAATCTTTACTGAACTCTGCAATGTACCAGGCACTTGTGGCATCTGTCTTCACTGGTTCTTGGAGTTGAACATGGAGGAACAGAGGAAGAGACAGGTGTTCAGTGCCCCTGTGGAAACACTTTGCAGAGGAATTTTGTCTGGAGGTGTTGGTGCCAACTCTCAAATGATGAGTCACTGACATAAGTAACAATTCAGACTCATATATAAAAGTTCTGCGTAGGGGACATTGGGAAAGAGACAGCGTGCTAGAGGATGATGTGTGTGTTCCTTATTCCACTTGATGAATCAAACAAAGAATTTTGGATATTTGATTCCTTTTACTAGTTGAGATCAAAGCTCCTTCTCCTGTCATGGAAAACACTCCCAAGATACAGGGTTAGCAGACAGTGTGGGAAAATGAGGCTTGTAACAAACTCTGCTAGCAATTGAGGTTGTACTTTTTACCCTCTACAGTTAGAAGACTGGGAAAGCCACAGTGGAACAAGCTCTGTGTGTGTTCTATGACAATTAATAAGCACTTTATAGTGAATCTAGCTTCAGAGACAGTAATGTTAGCACGTAAAGGGAATGAAAATGTGTATTTAGTTTCCATCTGAGAAGAAAGATTCAGTAGGTTTTAAGGTCTTAAGCCTTTCCTAACTTTAAAAGATGAATTTTTTCAGACAGTACATACAGTAAACAGCAGCCATTATAAAACCCGAGCCAAGAATTACTCCAAGTAAAAAAAAAAAATTACCTCTTCCTCTTCCTTCCTGCCGACAGAGGGAGCCAAAGCACGAACTGTAACCACCTCCACTCAGGCTGATCACGTCCAATTCTAGTTTCCTGAACAGCAAAGCCCTAAATTAAATAAAACTTCATTTTGGTGTTTTAAAGTTCAAATCCATTATACATCCCTGGGAGACTGCAATAACACTTTTCATGTTTGTACAGCAGAATTATTTTTAAGTTACTATGTTCTATTTGCAGTGCTTACTAGTAGCTCCAGCCTCCCCCAGAAGGCCTAGAAATCTATAGTGTTGTGTATTTTCACTAGCTTTGCTTTGCTTCAGAGGGAGAAGGTCATTGGAGTATGGATTTAACTCAGTTCATGGAGTGTTTAGGGAGGATATACCTGGGTCTACTGTGGGAGACAGAGTGGAAGTTTAAGACACAATCCAAGGAGACTTCCAATTCCTTGGGAGAAATGTGACAATGAAAATGAAGCAATATGCAAATAATGCAGTACAGCATATGAAAACAAATGGCAAAGTGTGATGGGCACCCCTGCCAATGTAAGGTTTTTGAGTTTGCACTCCCAAGTAATAAATATGTACTACTATATTAATTATAAGCATACCCCAATTAGAAGTTTTAGAAGGATGAGATTTTTTAAAAAAGTAAAGATGCTGAGGTTTGGAGCACAGACTGTAAAGTCACACTCCTGGTGTTCACATCCTGGCTCTGACTCTGATTTGAAAGACATAATCCTCAACTTCCCAGAGCCTTTCTTTCCTCATCTGAAAAAAATCCCAAAGTTGTTTTGAGGATTGCAGAAATTGATCCTTGCAAGGGTTTATCTCAGGCCTGGCACATGGTAAGTGTGTAACAAGTGTTTGCTGTTATTATTAGCAAGAAACTCTCAATTAAGAAAAAAAAAAAGCCACATCCTAAAGGAACAAACCAGAGTTCAGATACAGCATCAGCTAAATTTGTCACAACCCACGACCCAGCTCCCACTGGACTGTAGACATTATGTCTGTTACCAAACAGAACACCCAGCTTCTCAGTCTGAAAGCCGGAAACATTTACCTTCAGCTTCATGATTTCCTCAGTTCTGTCTCAAAGAACCTTGAGTGGATTCTTATTTCTACTTGTGCAACCACATGGTTTTCCAAAATGAAAACTTTTTGCCAGACAAAATCCCTCAACATTTAAATGATGGCCCTTTACATCCTAAAAAATCTTAGCATGGAAGTATTAGCTAGACCAATAACCAAACTACATAGGTGGCAAGATGGAAATAAGGAAAAGAAAATAAAATTTTCTAAGATGAAGAAATATAGACATTAGGACAGAAAAGAGGGACGAATAGGCCCTTACAGAAGTACCGTGGGGGGTGAGGAGTTAAATGTGTTGGGAGATTAGGTTGGACAGGTAGGATTGAGGCCAAGTGTGACAAAGCAGCCTGGGCAGGCCTGGTTCAGGATGAGGAATGTGGATGTAATGCAACAGGCAATGGGGAGCTACTAGGTTCTTTTGGTGTGTGCTTTAGAATGACTGGGCTTTAGAAAATGATTTAGGAGGTGGCATGCAGGCTGAATGGGGGTGTGGGGCAAGGGTCAAAGAGACCATTACATTTCATTAAATGAATACTTGGTGTTTTCCTATGCTTCTTCATCTCTTCAGCAAGTGATGATTGAGGGTCTACATGAGATCTAAAGAAAAAAGACACGTGCCTGGTTTATAAGCCTAATCGAAATGAACACAGATACACAACCAACTGTGATGCTGGCTCAAGAGGTCTCCAGGTGAGGTACAGGTGGAACGGGACTTCAGGGGAGAGAGATTTCATCCAGGAGAGGGAATTAGGGAGGAAGGCCACATATGAAAACATTCTCTAACCTACGGCCAATTTGTGCTCAGGGATACTGGCAGGGATTAGCATACAGCCTGGGGGATGTGACGAAGAAGACCAGACAGTCTGGGAAAATGGTAGAGGCTGAGCAGTCCAATGCATGGTGTGAAAAAGGGTCGAGCTAACTTGGCCTTGGTTGCAGCTAATTTGGCCTTGGTGCTGGTAGAATAGGTCACTGGGGTTCAGGGTGCCAGTGACAAAGTCAAGTGTGGGTCAGTTCCGTGGTTCTGTGCCATCAGCCCATTCTCAAGAGGACGAGAATCACAGCTGAGGATAAATGGAACATGATCGAGCCCTCAAAGGGAAGGGTTGGGAAGAGCTGGTTGAAAATCTCAGACCAGTAGGCTGGTGTTCGGGGGAGGGGGATCTATTCACAAAGGGAAAGTGGGGTAGAAGCAGGTCTTCATGTTCTGAGGAAGGCAGCGCCAGCTCTGGACCTTGTGGCTGGGTTGGCTGGGTTGCTGAGCAGGTTTCTAAGCATAGCAGAGCTCAGGAAGGATGTAGGACCATCCTGCAGGTGGCAGTCACCATCTGCTGTCGAGATGGCTGGACAAAGGCCAAGCCTGACCCTAGTCTGGGTTTGGTCAGGCTTTGCGCCTGCAGATAGCACATTTGTTCTTTTACGCATTGAGCATGGCTAAATGTGGGGCTCCGCACTAGTTGTGTTTTGTTTTGTTTTGTTTTGTTTTGTTTTGTTTTGTTTTGTTTTCAACTCCTCAGGTGATTTTCATATGCAGCCAAGTATGAGAACAAATGCTTTCTGCCCATTCCTACTACAGTGATGACCATGGCCCAGGAGCATCAGCAGAGCCTGTAAGATGGACAGAAATGCAAGGTCTCAGACCTTCCCCAGACCTGCTGAATCAGAATCTGCATTTTTTTTTTTCTTCAGGACAGGTGGAGTGTGGTGTTTTTCCAAAGGGGCAAAGAAGGCTCACAGGATGCAATATGTGGCTTGGGGTATGTGTGGGGGTAGTTTGTGGGGCAAGGAGAGGATGAGCTGGGGTGGGTGAAACCATAATCTGCATTTTAATAAGATCCGCCAGGTGATTCATTTGCATTAAAGTTTGAAAAGCACTGGTTTGGGATTTAGGTATTCAGACTCTCATTAGTCCACTTGGGCTTCTGTTATCAGCATTAATTTAAATTCTCAAGGAGATCTCAAAACTACATCAGAAAGCTCAGGACCAATCTGATTTATTGGCCCAAAACATCAGCTCAGAGGAAATTATGCCCTTTTACTTCCCACTGTGTGGGGAATTGGGGAAGGAAAGGTATGTTGTTAATGACGTCCAACAGAACCTGGGTTGAGTCCATTCCAGGATTGGCAGAAGAATCACTCCAGGCTGCCTTTCTCCTGAGTCAGACTGAGGGACAAGGCTTATGAGTGAGAAGGAAATCTTCCAGGCAGAGGTGTCCAAGCTTTTAGGGTCTCAGCTCTTTCCCCATGGCATGTCTGTCATAGACCCCCCAAGTGACCCCAACAACCCTTTGTCTCAATGGGAGTCTTGTTATTTGGCATCAGAGTAATGATTCTAATTAGAAACATTATTTATTTATTTGTTTATTTACTTACTTACTTACTTACTTACTTACTTATTTATTTTGAGAGAGAGAGCACCCGAGCAGGAGAGGGGCAGAGTGGGGGAGAGAGAATCTCAAGAAGGCTCCATGCTCAGCACAGATCCTAACTCGAGGATCTATCCCATGACCCTGGGATCGTGACCTGAGCCAAAATCAAGAGCTGGATGCTCAATTGACTGACCTGCCCAGGCACCCCATATTGTCCATTTTTTAGTTATTTCATTTATTTGTCATTGCTTTAGAATGCCATTTGCTTCACCTTGTCTCCACCAAGTGTGAAAGAATAACATTTTTGTAGGCAGAGGTACTTTTCAAATCTTCATCCACCTCCACCCTATGATCATATAATACCATCATTAAACCCTGTCTGTAGGACAGCCTGGCTCATCTCTGCAAGTCGGTGGGAGGAGGGAGAAAGCCTGAGAGGCTTGGCTAAGTGAGGCAGTGTGGCTTAGTGGGCTTTGGAGGCAGTTATATAACCCTAGGAAATTACCTCTCTGAATTTTCACACTTCAAAGATGGAGAAAATAATTTCTATTTCACAAGATTGTCATGGGAATTAACTGAACTTCTAACACATTGACATGACATTAAAGGATATAATAATTGTCTATTGGGGCTCCTGGGTAGCTCAGTCAGTTGAGTGTCTGACTCTTGGTTTTGGTTCAGGTCATGATATCAGGGTCATGGGATCAAGCCCCATGTCATGCTCCATGCTAAGCATGGAGCCTGCTTGAGATTCTCTCTGCCCCTCTTCTCCTCTCAGGCTCTCTCTCTAAAATTTAAAAAAAAAAAACAAAAAAAAAAGACCCCACCACCACCAACAATGTATTACCCTAGACCTTAGCAGTTTAAAACAATAAAAAGTTATTACCTCACAATTTCCATGGGTCAGGGAGCATATGCCAAATGGTTTACACTCAGGGTCTCTCATGAGGTTGTTTGGGGTTGTAGTTATCTGAAGGTTTGGGGCTAGAGAATCTGCTTCCAAGATGACGCACTCCTGTGGCAGTTGGCAGGAGGCCTCAGTTCTTTGCCACAGACCCCTCCACGGGGCTACATCCCCCAGAGTGAATAATCTAAGAGTGAGAGAGAGAAAGGTGTAAGCCACATATTTTTTTATGACCTAGCCTCAGAGATCACATACCATCACTTCCACTGTATTCTACTGGTCACATGGACCAACTCTAATACAATGTGGGAGGAGACTACACAGTGGTGTGAATACCTGGAGGTGGGAATATTGGCGTCCATCACAGAAGTTGGCTTCCATAGCATCCAGAACATTACTTCTTGCCCCTTTTTAATATGACAGCCATATTCTTGCTCTTCTACTTCAACCATCAAATACTCTGAAAAGGAAGACAGTTAAAATGATTTACCTTTGTTCTTCTCACACTAAATTATTTTGGCTGAGTTGGAAGTTTCCACCCTCACATCAGATTTACAGTCATGACTCAGAAATTTGGGACTAGATTCATAATTTATCCCAGTTCATCTGAAGGCTACAGAGGCGCACAGGGATGTTCCTTGTTTTACTTTTCTTTGGTCCTTGCCCACTTTCCCCTTGAAATGATTTGTTCTATGCATTTTATTATATTCTCAAGATGTCAGATGGACAATCTCAAGCAATAGCAAGTATGCTGGCTGAATTTTCCTCCTTGTTCTGGAATATTTGCTCTTGAATACAAATGATTTACTTTTGGATCCCTGACTCTGTGACTGTAAAACTGAATTCATTTTTATAGTGGTGGGGTCACCATGACTTTTTTCTCAGCCCTTCAGTAGCAGACTTTAAATTCCCAGAAAGGAAAGGGCTAATGAATACCAAGTTCTTCAATGCTAGCAAAGGGGAGCCACAAAGGGATAAAGAGAGGTGTAGCTATTCCCCTCTGTTTTTCTGGGTGATCCTACTTGGTAGCCAAGGGTATGTCATTTTTAAGCCTGTGGGTAAATAATAATGATAAATAGAAACACCTCCAGGGGATTGTCATAACAGATTCCATGCGAGAGCCTTGAACATGACTCATGCAGGTGTTGAATAAATGGATGCATGGATGGATAGATGGATGGATGGATGAATTCTTCAGGTACAATATGACCAGGGCTGATACCCAGTTGGTAGTGCCTGTATGGAGTAAGGGTCGGAGTCTATTCCTTTGGTCAAGCTTCCACTCAGCTGAACTGGCACCCATTGTATGCTGGTCATTACAGATAGTGCCTAGTCTGGGAGAATGTGGCTCCATGTTGCAAAGTGGGTTACGAAGAAATGTTTAGAATCTAAATGTTATGCCTGATTCATAGGACTGATTAGAGCCTGATTGACTGGGAATCTGGAAGGAGCAGAACCTGATAGTCTCAGAGCTGCAACAAGATGGATCTTGGAGCAGATGTCAGAATTCAAAGTAAATCAAACTGAGAATGAATGAATATAGCTGTCAGGTAAATCTGGGGGTGAAACCTGGGAGCAACAAAGGAATACAAAGGGAGGAGAGACCAGGAACAAGGGCTAGGTGAACAGAGGCTCCCATCGTTGATAGGAATGAAAAAGGAGCAAGAGGGGAAAGTATATTAATTAACTTCAGCTGTAAATGACAGAAAACCAAAGCAACAGAGGCTTAAGTGAACTAGAACTTTATTAACTTGTAGGTAGAGAAATCTGGAAGAGAGTTGTCCTTAGCTGATATGGCAGTTTGGGGATCATCAGGGATCCAGACTCCTTTTCTCTTCCTGCTTCATCATCCTCAACATGTGGCTTCTACCTCATGATCAAAGATGGCAGTTCAGACTCCAGGCTTCATGTCTACACTCCAGTCAGTAGTAGAGGAAGGAGTGAGATGAGCATGCTGTCTCCTTTTGAGATAGGATTTCTCAGTCTTGGTGCCACTGGCATTTGGGGTCAGATAATTCATTATTGTAGGGGCTCTCCTGTGCATGTAGGATGTTAAGCAGCATCCTTGGTCTCTACGCACTAGATGCCAGTGTTGACTTCCTCCTTCCCAGGTGTGACAAACAAAAATGTCCCCAGACATTGCCAAATGTCCCCTGAGGGCACCATCTCTCCAGATAGAGAACCACTGCTGACTTTCTGAGGCCGCACCTGATCCCTTGCTCACATACCGTTGATCAGAACTTAGTCACAGAGGCAACTCAGTTACGAGGAGTTGGGAAATGTAGTCTTTATTCCAGACAGCCATGCGCCAGCTAAAACTCAGTTCTACTAGAAGGAAGGAGATGAGAGGTATGGGAGATAATGCAAGTGTGAGGACTCAGACAAACTTGACTGGTGGGTCCCAGATCCCAGCTCCTACCTACTGGTTAATGATGGAATAGCCTTAAGAAGGAGGATATATGGTCCCAGCTGCAGCCAGTGGCACCCAGGATCTATGAGGTGGGCACTCTCCTCCCAGAGATAAGCCTTCCTCTGAGAGACAAATATTGGGTTCTCTCTTATTGCCTTTCAACATGTTGCCTAAATAGGGATAGGAGCATGTTACAAGCAATGTTTCCTAGTCTACCCCTCCCCTGCTTGCCCTTTTAGTTCCAACCAGATGGCCCCGGCATAGTCTCCTCTTTCTCTCCTTTCATCCCTCCAGCCCTCCTCTTCTGCTCTCCTCTCCCCCTCCTTTCTTCCTATTAGATGTGCTTCTAGGAGGCCCAGATGTAGAACCAGGAGGCCTGAGAGCCAGGGTGGAGGTAAGTTACTCAACCTCTCTGGCTTCAGTGTCTTCCTCTGTAAAATGAGGGGCCGACCAGATGGCCCCTAGACTCCTCCCTCACTCTAAAATGCTTCAAATCTTTGGAGCTGCAAGACTGCAGGGTGCAGCAGAGAAAGCCCCTCTCTGATGAGTGGCATCAAGACAGCCCCTGGCTGGGTCTCTGTCTGCCAGACTTCCCTGCTGTGTGAAGTCCCCGCCTGGCAGATGTCACTTAGATTCTCCCCACTGGCTCCAGATAGGCCTGCTTTGGTTAGCTGGCACACATATCTTGCTACATCTGACCAACTCAAATCATGCCACATGTGCTCATTACAAACCTGTCTTTGCGTCAGTCAGAAGGATGGGGTACTTCCTGGTCTCCTAGTTAAAGGTCAAAATGGCTCTCATCGTGGCACAGCTGGCCTTGAGAGAGGTTTTGTTTCACTTGTCATATCTCCGTATCCTGTTTAAATTCTGTTTCCCTAGTTAAAGTGTTTTCATTTCTTTGTTTTTTTCGATAAATGCTTCTTGAGCACCTGTTACTCTGCAGGGCCCCAAGAATACAAAAACAAATAAGGCCCTCCCTTTCCAGAGCTGGCAGTGAACATGGCTTTCCCAGTGTGCCCTGATCTTTTCCTACCTAACTCTCCAGCCTATTTCCTTCCTGGCTGCATGGCTGTGCTTGGATTCCTCCCGCCTGGAGCACTGTCTCCTTCCCTGGCGAGATTTTGCACATGCATATGCTCAGTGTGAACTGGGACCCCACCCCCATCTCTCTCTCTCTCTCTCTCTCTCTCTCTCTCTCTGTTGTTGTCACACACACACACACATGCACACACACCCCTTCCTCTCTCTGGACCCCCTCATTCTGCATGTTTCAGCTTAAATGGTCAGGGAGACCATCCCTGACTGCCCTGCCCCAGCCCCAGACTGAACACACCCCCTTCTTACATTCTCCCACAGCACCCTGGCCCTCCTTTTCAAAACAGTCACCATCTCGTAACTCCTCATTAAGTCTGCTCCTACCTCGCTGGCGCTGGCGGGGGAGCTACCTGGCAGCCCTGGGGAGCCGGGTCTCTCTCCGTCACTGAGGGGCCGATTCTGGGATGAACGAGGCATGGATGTGTACATGGATAAGCAAAGCTGTGAAGGGGAGAGACATAGAAACAAATATGTTCGGTCAGGCACTACTCCGAGAATGTGAGCAAGGCTGATGGCCAGCCCAGGAGGAAGAGTCCCGGCCACTGGGACAGGGAAGGGATAGTGGGAAGTCTCACAGGACATTTGTAGCCAGTCTTGAAGGAGTAGGAATGGGAAGCATGAATAGGAGAGGAAGGAGCAGCTCAGGTAGAAGAGAGAGCAGGAGTGTAGACAAGGGGTGTGGCCCCTGGGGTCCTCAGGACCTAGGCAGAGGAGCTCTGGGGCAGACAGAGTGCCCAGCCCTTGGCCTGCCTTCTTGCAGGAGATGGTTCCTTCTGCTCTGTCTCTCTGCTGCCTCCCCCCACCCCAGACACCCAGCTTTGGAGCTTTCAGAAGCTCTGGCTCTGAGGTTCTTCCCATGGCAGGGCACTCGAGATAGCAGACTTCTTCCTCCTCCCCACCTTCCCTCCCTCCCCACCTTCCCTCCCTTCCTTCCCTGCTTTCCTTCCCTACTTCCTCCTCCCCTCCCTCCCTCCCTCCCTTCCAGAACTTCTTTCCTTCTCCCCTCCCTCCCTCTTTCCTTCCTACCTTCCTTCCCTCCTCTCCTTCCTTCCTTCCTTCCTTCCTTCCTTCCTTCCTTCCTTCCTTCTTTCCTTCCATTCTCCACCAAATTCAGCGCATGTTTACTGAGCTCCTTCTATGAGTTAAAAGTTAGAGATTTCTCTTTCTCTTTGAAAGCTTTTCTCTTTGAAAAATGAATCCCTCCAAAACCCAGCAATGGTTCCACTGGGCTGGAACTGTGGTCTGGGACACCAAGAAAGGCTGCCATGGGGGCAAACAAGGGCAGAAACATGCTCTGGCTGAAACCCAAAGTAGGCACAGATTTAGAGGGGCCAAGTAGAATGAGTTGCCCAGAACAGAAATGGGGTAAGGAGGGCCAAACAAGCTTCACTCATGTTGCATGCCCTCTAAATGCCTCTGCTCTGCTTCACGTGGAAGTGCCCAGCCAGTGGCTGCTGATTCCAAAGCTTTGGCCCTGGGGAAGGAGGGAGGCTGAGCTGAGGATAGAGAAAAGGGCCATCCTGAATCTCCACCAGAAGGGGCAGGCAGAGAATGCAGAAAGGCAGGGAGCATGGCCTTGTTTGCTTTCCACAAAAGAAATATTACTGCCTCCTGCTGGATGACCTCTGGTTCTCTCTCTGAAGAGACCTTAACTTTTGCCTTGGTTGCTTTTCTCTACCAGGGAGGAGCTTAAATCTGCAAAATGCCTTACCTTCCTGCAGGTAGGAAGGAGAATCTGCCCACAGAGGCTGCTACTTAGCTCCTGAAAGCAAAGCAGTGCAGTGGGGCAAGATGAGTCCCGGAGGTCAGGCCACCTGTGGTGAGCTGCCAGCTTAGGTGGAGGCCCAGCAGTGATGGCCCTGGAAGTGAGACTGTAGCCCTAAGGTTGGCTTGGGGACACACATTTAGCACTCAAATATTTTATCTTGTATTATGGAGTGGAGTTTTGTGTGTACTGGCTCCCTGACTTGACCTTGGGTGTTGAAACAATGCCATCCACTTATACGTTGCCCGGGGAATCCGTCCCAGAGCTGACTAAACCCCACTGAGAGGTCTCCGTCAGTACTTGTGAGGAGGTGAGGGAGGGTATGGCTGGGAACAAAACTCAGGTGTGTGTGGCTCACAGCCAAGCCTTGAAAAGCTGCCTCTCCCACAGAGTCTGCCTCAGACCACCTGGGCACACAGAACCACCTGCCCAGTAGGAAACTTTAAATCCAGATTAGGTGGCTTTTTTGATGAGACCTAAGAAATGAAGAGGAGGAAAGACCCCGGCAGGCAGCTATGGGCTTACAGATGGGCGGGGGGCGGGGGGGGGGTGTAAAAATAAAGAAGTCATTTGAGCAATGAGAGAAGACAAAGAGGTTAGTGTGATGGGAAAGCTGAGAGGAATAAAGCCAGGAAGAAGAGTAGGTGGGAAAGAGGGCCGCCAAGAGAGGAAGAGGACCCTTGCCAGGAGGAGGCAGAAGAACAAAGGGGTGAAGGATGGTGCATCTAAGCAAGAGTGAGGGAGGCCATCAGGAGAGAGAAGAGTGGCTGGTTCCTGGTAAGTGATTCTCCTGACAGGGAGAGTTGTCATCAGAGGTCTGGAGGGTATAACCCCCGACTTAGCCTCCATGGTGGAGTCTAGCCCCATCCAGCCCTCTCCATCGGAATGCTCTGCCCTCCCCTTAGCTGAGGGAGTCAGCCTCCGCCTCCTGGCCAGCTGAGGAAAAACGCAGGCTCCTGCCAAACCTCACCTCACAGAGACCGGGGTAGCAGCACTGGGAATTCTGAGAGAAAATGTGGAAAGAAGTTATTTCTGTCTATACTATTTTATTCTTTGGGAGTCCTAAACATACTGGTGGGGACAGTTCCCGGGGCTAGTGCAGGGGCACTGGAGGCACGGAGTACATAGGAGGCAGGGGGTGCAGTTGGCCAGGCCGCGTGGGCCACGCCTGGCATGATGGCCCGGGGTTCATTTGGTCATTCGACAAATATTTGTTGACTGTCTACTAAGACAGCAAACAAGACAAAGTCTCTATCTCTTGGATTCTAGTTTACATTCTAGATTATGTTCTAGTCAGAGATGATAGATAGGTGAACAATAAGCGGGTCCTGTAGGTATGTTAAGCAAACTCTTTGGTTCTTCACTTCCCAACCAGATGGAGGCTGACTAGAACCAGGTCTTCTTAACTCTGGTGGCGACAGAACAGAGCAGAAACATAGTCGGTCCTTTTGTGGGTCACTACTTGGTTTTGTAATACTTTTTTGCATTCTTTTCTTTTCACTATTTCCAAGATAGTCAACAATCCTTTCAGGGGTGAAAAAGAAAGACAGGCTTCTGAGAGTGGACCCTTCCAGAAGGAGACACGGCTGCCTCCTAACTGGGATTCCTTCTGCTGGTGTCTTCCCCTCACTCACCTTTCTGTACTCCTAGAGGAAGCCTTATTAAATGCTAATGTCATCACATGACTTCTAAGAGCTAGAAAGCCCTGACTAAACCGGCGTGGCCAAAAGACACCCATCATCTCACCCAACAAGAAACCTGAGGAAGGGGCTCCCCATAGACGAATTCAGTGGTTCCAGGTCTGGGAGCCCCAGTGCTTCCCTTCTGCTGTGCCATTCCCAGGCTGGATCCCTTCAGGTATGCACAATGCCTGCTGCATGCAGGCACCTCCACACCCAGCAGCAGAAGAGGCACTTTGTCCCTGTGTATCTGGGAGGAAAGTCTTTGTCTCTGTGTACGACAGGGAGGAAAGCCTTCCCAGGGCCCCCAGCAGACTTGCCCTCAGGACTTGTGGGTCTCCTAAATCACTGGCAAGGGAATGGCATTTCCATGGTTGTCTCTGAGAAGCACAGGACCATGCGGGGAGTAGGGATTGTGACCACAGAAAGGGGTTCTGTTAGTTAAGGAGAAGAGGGTGAGTGGTGACTGGTTGATGGGTAGGTGGCCACAGATGTCTGTTACAGATGACTCCCCCTGCTCAAACTATGTAGCAGGACATCAAAGGGACTTCATGAGCTGGTCCCTGCCTGCTCCTTTGGTCTTATCTTTATCAACAACACCCAAGTGTCTTTCTGGAGCCATATCAAAGCATTGTGATGATCTGAACTCTCTTTGTTCTCTAGTGACTCAGTACCTTTGCCCATACTGTCCCTGGCCCTCCCCGCCTTGTTCTCCCAGCCAATTCTTGGTCAGTCACCACCCTGATCAAGCACACACATTCCCAAAAGCCTTCCTTGATTCCTGCCTCCAGGTTGAGTTAGAGACTGCTCCTTTGCAAGTGGCTTAGTCATAGCAGACAGGTATAAATTGGTTAGCAGTCGTACAACATGGACATGTACAAAAAAATCTAACATACATTGATAATACCTCATATCTAACAAAAATGTACCACTTGCCATGTACCAAGCACAGTTTAAGTGCTTAATTCGTTTGATAATTTAATCACAGAATTTTAAGGGTCTATGTTCCAAGGTCATTTTACCATGTTGTTTAATAACCACAGTTCCTTGGGGCACCTGGGTGGCTCAGTTGGTTAGACACCCACCGCTTGGTTTCGGCTTTGGTCCTGATCTCACAGTCTGTGGGTTTGAGCCCCGCATCAGGCTCTGCACTGATAGTACAATGCCTGCTTAGGATTCTCTCTCTCTCTCTCTCTCTCTCTCTCTCTTACCCTCTCTCCCCTGCTCGTGCACACATGCATGCACATGGTCTCCCTTCCTCTCTCTCTCAAAATAAATAAATAAACTTAAAAACCACAGTTCTTCACCAACCCATTTTATGCCCATCCATGGCACTTTTCACTCTCTGACATACTATATGTTTACTTCATTACTTGTCTGTTTCTCCACTAAAATGTAAGCCTCCTGATGTATTTTATTCCCAGCACCTAGAATAATGCCTGGCATATAATAGGTCCTCAATAAATAGTTGATGAATGATTGATAGTACTATTATCCCTTTTTTACAGATGAGGAAACTGGGGCCCTGAGTGGATAAGCAGCCTGCTCAGATCATAGCTAGGAAGTGGCAGAATTGGGATACACGTCCAGGCAATTTGGTTCTGGCGACACAAAGTTGTAACAGTAGACTCTTAGCCCAGGTACACAGCCCAACTAGTTAAGACGCCCTGAGTTACCATAAAGTCACAGCAGGGATTACTAACACAGGATGTGAAGGGACCAGGAAAACAGATGGCCAAAGAGTAAATGTTGTGGAGCAATCAGGAAGGTATTGCCCTCCTAGGCTCAGGACAGACAAACTAGTTTTATTATTATAACTTTTTTGGTTTTCTTAATGTACTGTTTGCTCACCTGCCCCTCAAGGCAGTTTCAGGACTTCAGTAAAATGCAAGTTACTACCTGTTTGTATAATTATAGCTGAGATAGTTTGCAGGGGGCGGGGAGGGGGTTCATTTTGTTCTGTCTTCATTTTTTTTGCATTCCTGAGTTATTGTGACCCTAGCTATGGTGGTGGTTTTGACGTTGTCAATCAAGCACTAAGCTGACAACAGCTTAAATGCCATCAGTATTACCATCAATTGCTTGTTTAAACAGTTTGGGTTTCTAAAGGATTTTATGAATTACCAATTAAAACAAAACTGGAAATTGCAGCATCATTTATTTCAAAGTATTGCTTGGGGCATATGGTCACGAGAAAACATGAACTCTATTCTTCTGTTTGTTCCTGAGAAGGAGTTACACTACGGTGATAGAATAAAGTAGGTCCTGGTGGGCTTCCACCACAGCTAATTTTTTTTTTTATGTGCCTAATATCTGCCAGGTGTGATACTAACTTCAAAGTGGTGAACAAGACAGCATGGTCCTTACCACCATGGAATTTTCTAGTGTACTTTCCCAAATAGCATTCACCCCTTTGCAGAGCAGAATGACTTAATTATTTACCCACTTGTTCTTTAGGAAGTAGTGATGCATTTGTGAATACTCCATTCACATTCTTCCCCAGCATCCTTTGTGGGGGAGCATACACACGAATGAGGAAGCAGGGCAGGTGGGAATAGACCAGGATAAACCCAACACGGGCCCTGACCATGGGTGTGTAAGCTGCACTCTGTCCTAACTCGCCCCTCTCCAGTTGAAGACAAGTATGTTTGCTCCCTAATCAATCCCTACAAAATTACATTGTAAAGTGACTCCTGATTCATGTTTCTGGCCCAAGCACGTTCCCTGTATATCTGTTTACATATAGGGCATCTTCACGCAAATGGTACCTGGCCCTTTCCATGTTGGAATTCATTTTCCCTGAGAAGAAGCCTGTGAGGCAGATTGGTCAGCCAGTGGTACCTCTCATGTGCATAAGAAGTGACTTCTGTCTGTCATGTAAATGAGGGGAAGCTGGGAGGCTTCTCATCAAGTCCGTTGGGACTACTCCCCCCAGCTGCCCCCCCCAACCCCCCCCCCCACCCCACCCCACCAGTGCCTTCTGGCCTGACCTCTTACAGCCTAACCTGGGCACTAGCTTTATAAGTGAAGTTCACTTGTAAGTCAGCATATACTGAGTACTTGTCTGTGTGAGACTCATTCCTCTGAGCAGGCTCAGAATTCCATTCATTGAATTATGGGTTCTCAAGAATCCCAAGATCCTCCAAACATGAAGAGACCACAGATGCTCCAGAGAATAGGTCAGATTTACTACTACAGATACCTCTGCTCTGAAAAGTATTTTTTAAAATAACATTTATTTTGAAAGAGAGAGTTGTGCATATGCACAAGAGTTGGGGACGGGGAGAGAGAGAATCCCAAGCAGGCTTCAGGCTGCCAGCGCACAGCCCAGCGTGGGGATGGATGTCACAAACCGTGAGATCATGACCTGAGCTGAAATCAAAAGCTGGATGCTTAACCAACTGAGCCACCCAGGCGCCCCTGAAGAGTAAATTTAAGTAAGAAAAGAAACCACTCATTGATTCCATGCTGAGAAATATTTCTCTCCTCTCTTTCTTGATATACTTATTTCTCATAATTCTCCTCTGAGCTTCTCCTGGGGGCATACAAAATGAATCTCTTTGGTGTCCTGGGGGAACACTCAATAAAAATAAAGCCCTCAAAAGGAGGCCCTGGGCCACACGGGAGGTACTAAGCATGGCCCTGCTTCACGTGGGACATGAGAAGTCTGCCTCAGAAGGCACAGCGATCGCATTTGTGATGTTGCTGCTCTGCTGGTCTCCAGCACCCCATAAGCCATCAGCTCTGTGGGGTTCCGTGCAGCCCCAATGCAAAGCCTGGGGTATAACTGGTGCTCAATAAATCTTTCCAGGCAGCCAGGAAGAAATGTGTGTGTGGTGTGTGTGGTTACCTAAGCTTCTGAAAAAGGACCCGAAGAAAATGTGGAGAAAGACCTAAAGTCTCGGTGAGAACAGAATTGGCACAATTCCCCAGGGTTGGTGCAGGTGAGTCTGACGCGCTGAGAGCCCAGGTTTGCGGAGTTTGGTGGGGGTGGAGGGCGCCTGCTCCAGCAGCCCCGGAAGGGGAGGGCCCATAGCGCCAGGCTGGGAGCGGCGGTGTGGCAGCAGCCAGCGGACGTGGGCGTGAGGGCTGGTGGGTGCACAGAGGACCCCGGACGACCCACAGCACAGAAACATGGAAACCCAGGCCTCCTCGCGTTCCTTCACAACACGATTCATGGGAATGTATTGTTCACGGAACCCTCGGGTAAGGAGAATAGCTCTGCCTTGGCAGCCACAGACGAGACACTTTGGAGGCTTTTTTGGTAGTGGATGGGGGTCCGGAAGAGCAGCTTTGGCACTCAAGGACCTCCTGGGCTGGGTCTGCGGAGGAGTCCTAGCAGCCCGTGTAGACGTTTGCACTTGGCCACGTTTAAAGGACCCCTTCACACTCAGGGACTGTCGCCCGATTTTTACAGATGAGGAAAACGAGGTTCGATAGGGCTGAATAACTTTCCTATACTCTCACAACCAGTAAAGTGTCAGGATCTGTACTTCAGGGCTTCTGGCGCCTTGTCCTCCCTGTCATCAGAGGCGTAGCGCCTCACTGTAGAAAATGGCCAGCAGAGGGCAGCCTTCACAAAGAAACTGTGCATTGCCTTTCCAGAGCTCAAAGCTAACATTCCTGCTCTTGGGACAGACTTACCTCATGGATCCCCTCGTGAGCTACACTGAGAGGGGTAGAACATCCTCTCCTGTGGTTTTCCTGCCAATAAAAGAGCTTACCCAAATCTAACACCGAAATACCACATTTACCTACATTCAAAAACGGTCTTATTAAAGTAACTGGCTAGGGCCCTTCAAAAATGTCAAGGTCAAAAAATTCAGAGAATGACTGAGGAGCTGTTCCAAATTAAGAGACTAAATAGACAAGACAACTAAATGCAACACATGACTGATCCTTGATGGGTTTCTGGGCTTGGGGGGAGGGGGAGTAATAGATGTAAAGGACATTTGGGGAAACAATTGATGAAATTTGAATTCGAACTATATTCTATCCGTGTTAAATTTCCTGAAGTTGACAATCATACTGTGTTTATATAAGGGAATGTTCTTGTTCTAGGAAATATTTAGAGGCAAAGGGGCACAATGTCTGTAACTTGCTTTTAAACAGTTAAAAAACAGAATAACACACTGAAAGAAATAGAGCAAAATGTATGTGATGGGTGAATCTGGGTAAAGGGTACATGGTATTTCCTTATTCTCAATTTTGAAATTATTGAAATTATTTCCAAATTATTTGAAATTATTTCCAAATAAAAAGTTACCAAAAAGGTGAAGAGGGGCTGCCCTAGTTCTCTGAAGGTTGGGCCTTATGGTGGCCACGCTTGATTCCAGGCAGAGAAAGGCGCTCTCCTCAGGAAAAGTGGCTTCAACCTCTCTGGAGCCCTGTCTCCTGGGCTGACCAAAGTGGCTGCACCCAAAGCCTACCTGATAACAGAATTGCCTGAGGTACAAGATGGCCTTTGATCTAAATGTTTTGAGGGGAGTTAATGTAGTTAATGCCAGTCTGTGGAGGAGGGACGGTGCACCTAGCTGAATGCAGCATAGAGCTCAAGGCTCCACATCTCAGGAGGCGCAAGGGACACAGGGAACATTCCTGGGCCTGTGAAATATAGAAAAGGCATGCGATTTGGGGCAGATGGAACCAACCACCTACAGCCTTGAGCAATCCTAGAAGGTAAAGACTTCTAGAATCTGAATGGGCAGGGAAAACGTTAACAGTAAACACATACTATAAGGAGCAGCCATAAAAAAGGATGTTGTGTAGGAAAAAAAAAAACACCTGGAAAGGGTGTAGACCAGTGTGCATTAGAATCACCTGGAGGGTACCCCAGAATTCTGATTCACTTAGGCCTGGGATGGGGATTTAGAATTTACATTTCTAATAGAGTCCCAGGGGCTGCCAGTCTGAACCACAATTTGAGTTGCAGTGATGTAGTAGATGATCGTGTCCAGCCCACCTTAGAGTAGCCATGGCTGTTAGGGACATGTGGGAGCCACAATTAAAGAGTTCTAACAGGTCCAAGGGTGACTGGGGTCACTTCTGGCTGGACCATGGGGTTTACAGACAGTATCATGGATGAAATAACACTTAAGTTAGGTTTCAGAAAAGATGGGGTGAAGGAAGGCCTTCTAGGGAGAGGGAATGCACACAAGCCAAGATCAGTCCAGTCCAGGTTCATGACTTGAATTCCCTGGGAATTAATGGGCGAAAAGACAAAGGTGGGGGGGGGGTGTGGTCTGAGCACCAGCTCAGGAGCTTGAACTGTTGGGAGCCAGTTGGAGCCTCTGATAGGAGATGTGGCAGAGGCAGGGCTTTCAGAAGATTGACCAGGCAGAGATCTGCTGGAGGACGGAGTAGGAAAAGAGGGGGTTGGACACAGGGAAACCAGATAGGGGTCTCAGCGATAGGCTCCATGGGAGATAAGGACCTGAGGTAAAGACATGGCAGTGAGTGTGGAAAACAAGAGTGTTTAAGCATTATAGCTAAAGGGGTGGGGGGTGGGGGTGGGAGTTGAGTTACACAAAGAATCCATTTGTTCTCTTAGGCATTTGGCCTGGAGTTACCACCGAAATTGATATGAAGCATTCATGTTTGCAAAGATATTTTTAAAAATCCGTTCAGTATATATAAAGGATGTTCAGAACTGAAAATTAAGTGTGAGTTTTCACATGAACATCTTCAATAGTCTTCCAGGCAGGAAATGGGCAGATGGAGACAGTGATGTGCTAGTAAATATTTAACAACTGACAGGGATTGCCAGAGAACCCTGATTGATAGCATTTGTCAATTTCCATGCTGTAGGATTCTCCCAGAATGGCCAATTTCAGGCAGCCAACATGATGTCAGCTAGCTTGCAAAATTCCAAAAAAGAGAGCAGTTGACTCGTGGGAGCTAGAATGAGCTCGCCCTGACACACTCCTGAACGGAGACAAAATACCAGGAAATGGAGAGAGCCCCTAAGGCAACAAAGCGGGTAAGTCACTTTTCAGCATTATTTCGAGGACCCAGAGAGGCCCACAGACCTGGTGGCTTTGAGCAGTAAGCACTGAGCCTCACATAACTGCAGGTCTCCCCAAAGAATGGCAAATAGGAGAGGCAGGATTTGTTCCAGGGCTCCCAATGCTAATAGCATCATTTCACAAGAGAGGAGGAGCATAAAGGAAAGCGTCTTACACTAAGAGGAAGGAGAGTCAGTTACAGTCTGTGCTACTTAATAGCCATGTGCTTATCTGCCCTGAGCCTCAGGCCTTTGCCTTTAAAATGAGGACAGTACCTGTACTAATAATGTCCCCAGCAGGATATCCCAGAAGCATTCAACGCTTGTCAGAACTTCACCCCCAACCCCCTGCAACAAAGATATTCCAGATAACTTCCTTCCCACCCTGTGCTTATGCTGGCCCAGACCCTGTGTCTGCCCAGCATGATCCATCCTCCCATCTGAGGAGTATCCCAGGCATGTGGGGCTACGTCCTGGGAGCCATGTACGCCTGTCAGCCAGTTGGAGAGAGAGAGACAGAGGTGAGCGGCTGTCTGTAGGCATCCTCCACCTCGCTCTGATCCCTCCTGAGCTGAACTTCATGCCCTTGGATTCTAATGTTTTTCTGGTCATTTTTTTACTTTGGCTTAAAACTGAGATTCTGTTACCTGTAATCCAAAGAACTTGAGACACCTTAATTATCTTCCTTTTAAAATTCTATAGACAAAAGACTGGGAATCAGATCTAGGTTTTGACCTTGGGCAAGTGACTGAGCCTCTCTGGGTCTCTATTTCTTGTCTATAGAATAAACAGATAAATGAATGTAAGGGAATTCCAGCTCTACTGTACAGCTCTATGCTGTGTATCTTTATCCTAATGTGGGGTGTATTATAGCAAAATGCCCACCCTGTTTCATTAGCCACAAATGAGTTTGTTTTGAAGTCCAGGGACCTTCATATTTGGACCGGGCTGAGTGACTCCCTGACCAATCCTATCTGGGCCCAAAACATGGGTGAGAGCCCAGTGAGCTCAGCCCTGGTGGTTGTAGAGGGTCCTAGGGTCCTAGGACCTGTGGAGGACGGTGGAAGTCTGCTGGATGCCGGCATGGAGGAGGCTGATGCTGTAGGTTGGTGAGATTTTTAGTAATATGTTTGAAGCCAGGCAGAATCCTAGGGTTCCTGACCCTGACATCAGATTGGGCTGGCCTGGGCCAGTGGCCTGCATCTGAGACGGGGAGGGGACGGGGGAGAGGTGGGCACTTCAGATCAGGCATAACCATAACCACCTTGAGTATTCCTCCCCTGGAGATAGTTTGTGCCCCCAGGAGAAACTTGTGGGGTCCATCTTTAAAAGTTATTTTTGGGGGCTCCTGGGTGCCTCAGTTGGTTGAGCATCCAATATCTTAATTTCAGCTCAGGTCTTGATCTCGCAGCTTCATGGGTCTGAGCCCCTTGTTGGGCTTTGCACAGGGAGCACAGAGGCTGCTTGAAATTCTCCCTCTCTCTGTCACTCCCCCACTCACGCTCTCTTTCTCAAAATAAATAAACTTTTTTTAAAGTTATTTTTTGTTATTGTAAGAGTAAAACACTAATTATTATGAAAGATGTAGGGGTGCCTCGGTGGCTCAGTTGGTTAAGTGACTGACTCTTGGTCTTGGCTGAGGTCATGATCTCATGGTTCGAGGGTTCAAGTCCCACATTGGGCTCTGCGCTGACAGTGTAGACCCTGCTTGGAATTCTCTCTCTCTCCCCCCCTTTCTTTCTCTGTCCCTCCCCAGCTCAGTCTCACTAGCTCTCTCTCTCTCTCTCAAAATAAATTAAAAAAAAAAAGATGTATATATGTATAAGTTACAAGAAAATAAAATAATTTGTTATCCAAAGACCCAGCAATGACTTCAACACCAGTTGGCTTTATATCCCTCTAACTTTTTGCAGGCCGTTATGTTCCACAGTCTTATAAACTGCTTATGAGAAATCCCACATAAAGATTTCAAGTAGTAATGTATGCAAATGGTTTAAGATCAAATAATACCAAAGACCTTATATACAAAACGAGAGTCACCTACTCTCCCTTCCCCCCCAGTCTTGCTCCCCTGGGGCAAATTTTAAATATTCCTATTTCAAATTAATTTGTTGGTTACCTGCACATTTCTAAATAAGCTGCTCTTTGTTATTTAGCAACTTCAGTGTTTTCTGTTGACTTCCCACTGTGATATGTGAGGATCTGTTCACTGCTCTCCCACTCCTACTTCCCCCCCCCCCCACTCTTCTAAATATAGTTAAGCCCCCATTCCCAAAGCTTCCTGGTCCCTGCAACTTCAAAGGACATAATTAACCCCCCACTTCCTGTCAACTATAGATAGTATCTCTTTACTCCTCACTTTGTAAGGTAAGGACATGGCACTCCTTCCTATCTTTCCTTCCACCTCCCAACATGTTCTAAAATTATCATTGCTGTTTACCTGGGTCTGAGGTTGATTCTAAGAGTTGAAGACCAAAAATGATGTTTATCCCTTGTTGGCTACGTAAATACAGTTCATAGCAGATCAAAGTAGGAACTAGGTTTATAGTACTTTTTTTATGGGGCCAATGTCTGTCCTCAAAGGAGAATGTTCTGGAACAAATTTATTTATTTTTTTACATTTCACCGATTTCCTTAATCTTATCCACACATCATGTTTTCCAGGCTTTCAATCATGCTATTTTTCTATTGGTTCTCTCTCTCTCCTTTCCACCTCCTCTCCAAAAACAAAGCAAACCAGAAAGCAAAGCCAGAACCCACTGCCTGTCGCTCTCTGTAGTTCTGTATGTTCCTGCTCCTGTTTCTCTTGGTCTGCAGCTGATTCCCTTTGTGGCTTTCAGTGAGTAGAGTCACTCTTCTCAGGACCCCCAGAGCCTCCTCTCTCTTCATTTCCTTTCTCATTTTGCTGGAGCATGTCCTCAGGTAACTCCCTGGGATAAACTATGCATGAGGTAGAAATTAAAATACTCTGATACAGGGTGCCTGGGTGGCTCAGTTGGTTGGGTGACCAACTTCGGCTCAGGTCATGATCTCGCAGTTTGTGAGTTCGAGCCCTGTGTCAGGCTCTGTGCTGATTGCTTGGAGCCTGGAATCTGCTTCGTTCGGATTCTACCTCTCTCTACCCCTCCCCTGCTCACGCTCTGTGTCTCTCTGTCTCTCAATAATAAATAAACGTTAAAAAAATTTTTTTAAATAAAATAAAATACTTTGATACTGCAAATACCTTTACTCAGCTTTCCCCTTGATTCATGAATTGGCTGTGTCTGCAATTCTAAGTCCAACATCAAATCCCTCAAAGGAGACTTGGGTTTTTTTCTCTCTGGAATCTTTTAGCATCCACTCCTTATTCCTGGTGTTCTGACAGCTTCTGGTGATTATGACCATGTGTGGATACTTTTTCATTTCTCTGTGCTGGGCTTTCACTGGGCCCTGGCAGTCAAAGACATGTCCTTTGTCCTTTTAGAAAATTATTTACTATATTTATATTTATTTTTTCTCTTTGTGGAATTCCTCTTTTTTAAATTATTTTTTTAATGTTCATTTTTGAGAGTGCGTGAGAGAAACAGAGTGTGAGCGGGGGAGGGGCAGAGAGAGAGACACACACGGAATCCAAAGCAGGCTCCAAGCTCTGAGCTGTCAGCACAGAGCCCAACATGGGGCACAAACTTACAAACCCTGAGATCATGACCTGAGCCGAAGTCCGGCGCTTAACGGCCTCAGCCCCCCAAGCGCCCCTTTGTGGAATTAATTCCTCTTACTTAGATCTCAAACTTCTAGATCACCCCCTTCTTTCTTTTGGCTTTTCTGCCATATTTTGCATTTGTTTTAAAATCTTAAAATCTATACTTAGGAAATTTCTTCAACTTTATGTTCTAACCCTATTATTGTTAGTAGTAGCATTTTTTTCTCAAACATATTTTGGATTTTAAAGAACTCTTTGTTTTCTGATTGTTTCTTCTTCATAGCACCTTCTCTTGTTTTACCACTGTGATATTTGCCCAGTTGTTGCTGAGGTTTTCAAAAGTTTTTGTTTAATCCTCTTTTGTCCCATGAATCATCTCTATTTCCTCTAGAATCGTATTGGCCTGCTGATTCATTTTTTTCTTAATTTTTTTCTATTGCCAACTTTCCTCCCATATCTGTTTACTCTTGGTTCTTCATTCCTATTTAAGACTGAGGCATTAAGGAGCTGATGGGAGGTTGGAAGAGCCAAGGCAGAACTGGTCCGCTCCCAGGCTTCTCTCCAGGCAAAGCTGGCAGGAAGACAGGTGTTTGTTGTTGTTCTTGTTCGGGGTCCCTGAAGGCAGTAGTGTTGAAGGTTCCACTCTGGACTTCTAAACTCCCCATTGGCTGCCCTAGTTCTCCCAGGAAGCCTGTACAATTTGTTCAGAAATGAGCCCTTCAGTGTTTGACCCAGAGAAAGTGATTGGCCCCGTCCAATCAGGGAGCAAAGGTGCCCGCTCCTGCATTAGGGAACTACAGTGGTTTTTCAGACCCATTTGCCATGTCTGCTGTCTGGAATCCTTTTCACTTGCAGGCTGAGGCATCTCTCAGGGTCTGTGGACTGACTTGAGCCCTCATTGGTTACAGTTCAGTCCCCCTGCTGTATTAGTCAATACTCACCCAACCCTTTCTGTTTCCAAGAAATTTGTTGAAATCTCTATTTTTTTTAAATATGAAATGTATTGTCAGATTGGTTTCCATACAACACCCAGTGCTCATCCCAAAAGGTGCCCTCCTCAATACCCATCACCCACCCCCCATTAACCCTCAGTTTGTTCTCAGTTTTTAAGAGTCTCTTATGCTTTGGCTCTCTCCCTCTCTAACCTCTTTTTTTTTTCTTACCTTCCCCCATAGACTTCTGTTAAGTTTCTCAGGACCCACATAAGAGTGAAAACATATGGTATCTATCTTTCTCTGTATGACTTATTTCATTTAACATAATACTCTCCAGTTCCATCCACATTGCTACAAAGAGCCATATTTCATTCTTTCTCATTGCCAAGTAGTATTCCATTGTGTATATAAACCACAATTTCTTTATTCCTTCGTCAGTTGATAGACGTTTAGGCTCCTTCCATAATTTAGCTATTGTTGAAAGTGCTGCTATAAACATTGGGGTACAAGTGCCGCTATGCATCAGCACTTCTGTATCCCTCGGGTAAATTCCTACCAGTGCTACTGCTGGGTCATAGGGTAGGTCTATTTTTAATTTTTTGAGGAACCTCCACATTGTTTCCCAGAGCAGCTGCACCAGTTTGCATTCCCACCAACAGTGCAAGAGGGTTCCCGTTTCTCCACATCCTCTCCAGCATCTATAGTCTCCTGATTTGTTCATTTTAGCGTGAGGTGGTATCTCAGGGTGGTTTTGATTTGTATTTCCCTGATGAGGAGTGACGTTGAGCATCTTTTCATGTGCCTGTTGGCCATCTGGATGTCTTCTTTAGAGAAGTGTCTTTTCATGTTTTCTGCCCATTTCTTCACTGGATTATTTGTTTTTCGGGTGTGGAGTTTGGTGAGCTCTTTATAGATTTTGGATACTAGCCCTTTGTCCGATATGTCATTTTCAAATATTTTTTACCATTATGTTCATTGCCTTTTAGTTTTGCTGATTGTTTCCTCTGCTGTGCAGAAGTTATTTATCTTCATGAGGTCCCAATAGTTCATTTTTGCTTTTAATTCCCTTGCCACTGGGGATATGTCAAGTAAGAAATTGCTGCGGCTGAGGTCAGAGAGGTTTTTTCCTGCTTTCTCCTCTAGGGTTTTGATGGTTTCCTGTCTCACATTCAGGTCCTTTATCCATTTTGAGTTTGTTTTTGTGAATGGTGTAAGAAAGTGGTCTAGTTTCATTCTTCTGCATGCTGCTGTCCAATTCTCCCAGCACCATTTGTTAAAGAGACTGTCTTTTTTCCATTGGATATTCTTTCCTGCTTTGTCAAAGATTACTTGGCCATACTTTTGTGGATCTAGTTCTGGGGTTTCTATTCTATTCCATTGGTCTATGTGTCTGTTTTTGTGCCAATACCATGCTGTCTTGATGATTACAGCTTTGTAGTAGAGGCTAAAGTCTGGGATTGTGATGCCTCCTGCTTTGGTCTTCTTCTTCAAAATTACTTTGGCTATTCGGGGCCTTTTGTGGTTCCATATGAATTTTAGGATTGCTTGTTCTAGCTTCGAGAAGAATGGTGGTGCAATTTTGATTGGGATTGCATTGAATGTGTAGATAGCTTTGGGTAGTATTGACATTTTAACAATGTTTATTCTTCCAATCCATGAGCATGGAATGTTTTTCCATTTCTTTATACCTTCTTCAATTACCTTCATAAGCTTTCTATAGTTTTCAGCATACAGATCTTTTATATCTTTGGTTAGGTTTATTCCTAGGTATTTTATGCTTCTTGGTGCAATTGTGAATGGGATCAGTTTCTTTATTTGTCTTTCTGTTGCTTCGTTATTAGTGTATAAGAATGCAACTGATTTCTCTACATTGATTTTGTATCCTGCAACTTTGCTAAATTCATGTATCAGTTCTAGCAGACTTTTGTTGGAGTCTATCGGATTTTCCATGTATAACATCATGTCATCTGCGAAAAGTGAAAGCTTAACTTCATCTTTGCCAATTTTGATGCCTTTGATTTCCTTTTGTTGTCTGATTGCTGATGCTAGCACCTCCAACACCATGTTAAACAACAGCGGTGAGAGTGGACATCCCTGTCATGTTCCTGATCTCAGGGAGAAAGCTCTCAGTTTTTCCCCATTGAGGATGATATTAGCTGTGGGCTTTTCATAAATGGCTTTTATGATGTTTAAGTATGTTCCTTCTATCCCGACTTTCTCAAGGGTTATTAAGAAAGGACGTTGAATTTTGTCAAAGGCCTTTTCTGCATCGATTGACAGGATCATATGGTTCTTATCTTTTCTTTTATTAATGTGATGTATCACATTGATTGATTTGTGAATGTTGAACCAGCCCTGCAGCCCAGGAATGAATCCCGCTTGATCATGGTGAATAATTCTTTTTATATGCTGTTGAATTCGATTTGCTAGTATCTTATTGAGAATTTTTGCATCCATATTCATCAGGGATATTGGCCTGTAGTTCTCTTTTTTTTACTGGGTCTCTGTCTGGTTTAGGAATCAAAGTACTGCTGGCTTCACAGAATGAGTCTGGAAGTTTTCCTTCCCTTTCTATTTTTTGGAATAGCTTGAGAAGGATAGGTATTATCTCTGCTTTAAACGTCTGGTAGAACTCCCCTGGGAAGCCATCTGGTCCTGGACTCTTATTTGTTGGGAGATTTTTGATAACTGCTTCAATTTCTTCGCTGGTTATGGGTCTGTTCAAGCTTTCTATGTCTTCCTGTTTGAGTTTTGGAAGTGTGTGGGTGTTCAGGAATTTGTCCATTTCTTCCAGGTTGTCCAGTTTGTTGGCATATAATTTTTCATAGTATTCCCTGATAATTGCTTGTATTTCTGAGGGATTGGTTGTAATGATTTCATTCATGATTTTATCTATTTGGGTCATCTCCCTTTTCTTTTTGAGAAGCCTGGCTAGAGGTTTATCCATTTTGTTTATTTTTTCAAAAAACCAACTCTTGGTTTCATTGATCTGCTCTACAGTTTTTTTAGATTCTATATTGTTTATTTCTGCTCTGATCTTTATTATTTCTCTTCTTCTGCTGGGTTTGGGGTGTCTTTGCTGTTCTGCTTCTATTTCCTTTAGCCATGCTGTTAGATTTTGTATTGGGGATTTTTCTTGTTTCTTGAGATAGGCCTGGATTGCAATGTATTTTCCTCTCAGGACTGCCTTTGCTGCATCCCAAGTGTTTGGATTGTTGTATTTTCATTTTCATTTGTTTCCATATATTTCTTAATTTCTTCTCTAATTGCCTGGTTGACCCATTCATTCTTTAGTAGGGTGTTCTTTAACCTCCATGCTTTTGGAGGTTTTCCAGACTTTTTCCTGTGGTTGATTTCAAGCTTCATAGCATTGTGGTCTGAAAGTATGCATGGTATGATCTCAGTTCTTGTATACTTATGAAGGGCTGTTTTGTGACCCAGTATGTGATCTATCTTGGAGAATGTTCCATGTGCATTCGAGAAGAAAGTATATTTTGTTGCTTTGGGATGCAGAGTTCTAAATATATTTATCAAGTCCATCTGATCCAATGTATCATTCAGGGCCCTTGTTTCTTTATTGATCCTGTGTCTAGATGATCTATCCATTGTTGTAAGTGGAATATTAAAGTCCCCTGCAATTACCACATTCTTATCAATAAGGTTGCCTATGTTTGTGATTAATTGTTTTATACATTTGGGGGCTCCCATATTTGGCGCATAGACATTTATAATTGTTAGCTCTTCCTGATGGATAGACGCTGTAATTATTATATAATGCTCTTCTTCATCTCTTGTTACAGCCTTTAATTTAAAGTCTAGTTTGTCTGATATAAGTATGGCTACTCCAGCTTTCTTTTGACTTCCAGTAGCATGATAGATAGTTCTCTATCTCCTCACTTTCAATCTGAAGGTGTCCTCAGGTCTAAAATGAGTCTCTTGTAGACAGCAAATAGATGGGTCTTGTTTTTTTATCCATTCTGATACCCTATGTCTTTTGGTTGGCGCATTTAGTCCATTTACATTCAGTGTTATTATAGAAAGATATGGGTTTAGAGTCAGTGTGATGTCTGTAGGTTTCATGCTTGTAGTGATGTCTCTGGTACCTTGTCTCACAGGACCCCCTTAGGATCTCTTGTAGGGCTGGTTTAGTGGTGACGAATTCCTTCAGTTTTTGTTTGTTTGGGAAGACCTTTATCTCTCCTTCTATTCTAAATGACAGACTTGCTGGATAAAGGATTCTGAGCTGCATATTTTTTCTGTTCATCACATTGAAGATTTCCTGCCATTCCTTTCTGGCCTGCCAAGTTTCAGTAGATAAATCCGTCACTAGTCTTATCGGTCTCCCTTTATGTGTTAGAGCATGTTTATCCCTAGCTGCTTTCAGAATTTTCTCTTTATCCTTGTATTTTGCCAGTTTGACTATGATATGTCGTGCAGAAGATAGATTCAAGTTACATCTGAAGGGAGTTCTCTGTGCCTCTTGGATTTCAATGCCTTTTTCCTTCCCCAGATCCGGGAAGTTCTCAGCTATGATTTCTTCAAGTACACCTTCAGCACCTTTCCCTCTCTCTTCCTCCTCTGGAATCCCAATTATGTGTATGTTATTACACTTAATTGTGTCACTTAGTTCTCTAATCCTCCCCTCATACTCCTGGATTTTTTTTTATCTCTCTTTTTCTCAGCTTCCTCTTTTTCCATAATTTTATCTTCTAATTCACCTATCCTTTCCTCTGCCTCTTCAATCCGAGCTGTGGCTGCCTTCATTTTATTTTGCAGCTCATTTATAGCATTTTTTAGCTCCTCCTGACTGTTTCTTAGTCCCTTCATCTCTGTAGTAATAGATCCTCTGCTGTCCTCTATACTTTTTTCAAGCCCAGTGATTAATTTTATGACTATTATTTTAAATTCGTTTTCTGTTACATTGCTTAAATCATTTTTGATCAGTTCTTTAGGTGTTGCTACTTCCTGGAGTTTCTTTTGAGGAGAATTCTTCCGTTTTGTCATTTTGGATAGTCCCTGGGGTGGCCTGGGACTTCAGGGCTCTTCCTCTGTGCTGTCTGGAGTAACTTGTATTAGTGGGCAGGGCCGCAGTCAGACCTGATGTCTGCTCCCAGCCCGCCGCTGGGGCCACAGTCAGACTGGTGTGTATCTTATCTTCTCCTCTCCCAGGGGCAAGACTCACTGTGGAGTGGTGTGGCCCCTGTCTGGGCTACTTGCACACTGCCAAGCTTGTGTGCTGCTTTGATGGGATCTGGCATATTAGCCAGGGTGGATCCACAAGGTGCACAGGGGCGGGAGGGGCAGACTCAGCTCCCTTTGCCTTCAGTGGTCCGCTTCGGGAGGGACCCTGCGGTACCGGAGGGAGGCAGACCCATCAGAGGGATGGATCTGCAGAAGCACAGCACTGGGTGTTTGCGCGTTGCAAGCAAGTTCCCTAATGGGAACTGGTTCCCTTTGGGATTTTGGCTGGGGGATGGGCGAGGGAGATGGCGCTTTCCAGCACCTTTGTTCCCCGCCAAGCTGAGTTCTGTCCTCTGGAGCTCAACAACTCTCCCTCCTGTTGTCTTCTAGCCCTCCCGCTCTTGGAGCAGAGCTGTTGACTTATAACATTCCAGATGTTAAGTCCTGCTGGCTGTCAGAACACACTCTATCCGGCGCCTCTGCTTTTGCAAGCCAGATTTGGGGGCTCTGCCTTGCCAGGTAGGCTGGCTGCCCTTCCACCGCCCTGGCTCCCTCCCGCCAGTCTGTGTAGCGTGCACCGCCTCTCCGCCCTTCCTACCCTCTTCCGTGGGACTCTCGTCTACGCTTGGCTCCGGAGAGTCCATTCTGCTAGTCTTCTGGCAGTTTTCTGGGTTATTTAGGCAGATGTGGGTGGAATCTAAGTGATCAGCAGGACGTGGTGAGCCCACAGTCCTCCTACGCTGCCATCTTCCTCCAGTCTCCCCGAAATCTCTGACTATTGATGGTCCCTGTCCCTGTTTATTGTGGGTCTATGCCATTTTAACCCACTTACTGTTATTTTAATGGTGGAAGTTGAGAAGGTAAATACCTATGCTAAGTCTTTAACCTGAACTGGAAGGCTGAAATATCCCTTTAAATTGCCATGTGGTAATCCATAGCAGGGTTATACATACCTTAAATTGTAGCAAATGTATAAGCAATATTGTAATGTAGATCCAGATAGCTAAATCTTTGTATACAGCCCTGATTATTTATTTAGAGTAAATTGTGAGAATTGCTGCTCCAAAATGCAAACACCTATTTTGTTTTTAATGTCTATTTATTTTTGAGACACAGAGAGACAGAGCGCAAGCAGGGGAGGGGCAGAGAGAGAGAGAGACACAGAATCCAAAGCAGGCTCCAGGCTCTGAGCTGTCAGTGCAGAGCCTGACGTGGGGCTCCAACTCATGAGCCATGAAATCATGACCTGAGCCAAAGTTGGACATTTAGCCAACTGAGCATCCCAAACACCTATTTAAAAAAAAATCAGATTAAACATACATTTACTTTAGAGCCTAGCAATTCCACTCTGAGGCATATACTTCAGAGAAATGAAAGCATATTCCCATACAAAGACCTGTCCGTAAATATTCATAACAATTTGATACTATAAAAAATGGCTCAAAACTAGAAGTAATCCAAATGTCCATCATCTGAGGAATGAATAAACTGCTATGTATTTATACAATAGAACACTATTCATAAATAAGAGGGAACAGATGACCAATCCATAACAATATGAATGAATCATAGAAACATGCTGAGTGAGGGGCATCTAGGTGGCTTAGTTAGGCATCTAACTCTTGATTTCAGCTCAGGTCATGATCTCACAGTTTGTGAGTTCACGCCCCTCATTGGCCTCTTGCTAACAGCACGGAGCCTGCTTGGGATTCTCTCTCTCCCTCTCTCTCTTTCTGCCCCTCCCCCACTTGTGCTCTCTTTCTCTCTTACACACAAAATAAATCAATTAAGAAAAAAAGAAAGCAAGAGTGGTACCTGGGTGGTTCAGGTGGTTATGTGTCTGACTTCAGCTCAGGTCATGATCTCACCATTTGTGGGTTCGAGCCCTGCATCAGGCTCTGTGCTGACAGCTCAGAGCCTGGAGCCTGCTTCAGATTCTGTCTCACTCTCTCTCTGCCCTTCCCCTGCTTATGTTCTCTCTCTCTCTCTCTCTCTCTCTCTCTCAAAAACAAATAAACATAAAAAAAAATTAAAAAAAAAGAAAACATGCTGAGTAAAAGAAGCTAGATATAGGAAAGAACATTACATTTTCTTCTAACTTCTATGAAATCTAGAGTAGACAAAAATAATCTCTAGTGAGGAAAGCAGATTAATGGTTGTCTGGGGTAGAAGGGATAGAAATCGTGTTGGGGTGATGTAAATATTCCATATCCTGTTTGAGGTGGTGTTTGTAGGTATGTGTATTTTTATCAAAACTCACTAAACAAAAGTGTATGCTTAAAATAGGTGCATTTTTGTGTACAAATATTACCCCCACAAAGATAGTTTTAAAGTACTAGTATTGTATTTTAAAATAATCCTTACAGTTTTTATTATATTTCTTATTACATTTTCTTAATACATTTCCATCACCAAAATATAAAAACAGAAGAGAAACATTTCAGAGAAATTCATTAAAAAAATTTTTTTAAGATATTATTTTTAAGTAATCTCTACACCCAATGTGGGGCTCAAACTCACAATCCTGAGATCAAGAGTTGTACGCTCTGTTAACTGAGCCAATCAGGCTCTGAAATAAATTTCAGAGAAATTTATTTTAGAAAGTGAAATTTCCAGAGGCACCTGGGTGGCTCAGTTATGCCAACTGGTGATATCGGCTCAGGTCATGATCTCATAGTCCTGAGATGGAGCCCCACGTCGGGTTTGATCTTACAACTTGAGATTGAGCCCTGCATTGGGCCCTGCATCAAGCCCTGCGCATGAGCTCCCTTTCTCATTCTCTAAAAAAAAAAAAAAAAAAAAAAAGGAATGAAATTTCCTCACAATCTCACACTGCCTCCCACTCCGACCCCACCCCATCCAACCCCAAGTTACAACCACAGTGATTAGCTTGGTGTTTCAGCTTCCAGATTACCTGATAAAGATACCATCATATACCTGTAGGTATAATTTTTGTAGAAATGGGGTAATACTATATACATATTTTTGCAACTTGCATGTAACCTTTTGTGGCTTTTGTCTAATACAGATGGTCCAATTGCCTTCCCCAGCAATGAGTACCTAGCAAAGTGCCCTGCGCATAGAAGGCTTTTACATGTTAGATTCTATATCTTCATTGGCTGGCAAGCATTTCCTTTTGCTTCAAGAGAAAATATTTAATGACATTTTCAGTTATCACTTTTACTAAAATCACATACTTTTCAACTTTTAGCTTAAGTTCTTGTAGCCTACTTCTACTACTGAAGAGAAGGCAGGTGCAGCTGGGGTCCTTGTTGGGACTGAGCAAGTGACTTGGTGAGGGGAAAAGGTGGTGAATGCCCAAAAAATGGGGTGATGGGGGACTGAGGCTCTGGTCTGCACAACTGTCTCTGACTTTATTTGATTTTTAAGTTTTCACCCACCATCTGTCTTGGATGCTCCCTTCCCTGCACCTCTTGAAGCCTAATGCCAAGCCCATCATACCGAGGCACTGAGGAGGTAGGGCTTCTGCTGACTGAGAAACAACACACCTGGGGCCCCTGGGTGGCTCAGTCAGTTAAGCATCTGACTTCAGCTCAGGTTGTGATCTCACGGTTCATGGGTTCAAGCCCTGCATTGGGCTCTGTGCTGACAGCTCAGAGCCTGGAACCTGCTTCAGATTCTGTGTCTCCCTCTCTCTCTGCCCCTCCCCTGCTCATGCTCTGTCTCTCAAAAATAAAGAAACATTAAAAAAAAAAATGACCCACCTGCTCTTCCCCTGACAGAGCCATGGGCTGTCTAAATGTTAAGCCATAAACATTATCCTAATAATAACCCCAAGAAAATGTCTGAAATTGTTAAGTGAGAGATGGGTGGATGTAAATTGGCACAGATAATCCTCTAGCGGGTGGTTTAAAAAATGCAGTTTCCCAGACCCCCTTCTAAGAAAGTTGGATATAGTGGGAGGGTAGTATGAGAACCTGTTCTGGGGAACACTTGTCCAGATGATAAATAGAAATGCTCTTCAAACTTGAAAAGGATTTGGACTGTACACTCAGATGTGGAAGGGTTACAGTGCCTTCTTCAGTCTGATTGTTAGGTTGAATTAGGGCTCAGTGTGTCCATTCCCCTCCACTACTTGTCTCATTGGGTTCTGCCTCAGCCTTGGAAATCTGGAAGAAAAACACCTTTTCCTTTTGACCCACAAAATTTTGCTTCTCTGCCATAGGAGATCCTGAATTGACCTTGGATCTCTTCCTTTACTCTTCTGGGAGTGTCTCTGGCTAATAGTTTGTTGTTTGAACCTGTTCCAGTTATCTATTGCTGTGTAAAAAAAAAACACCCAAATATTAATGACTTAAAACAACAACATTGATTTATTTTGCCTATGAATCTGCAATTTGGGAATGCCTCAGCAGGGCTGGTTTGTCTCTGCTTGACATGGTTTCAGCTGGGGCTGCTTAAATTAGAGCTGGAGGACCTACTTTCGAGATGGTTTGCTCATATTGCTGGCGAGGTGGAGCTGGCCTTGGCGAGGAACCCAGCTGGATGTGTGAACTGGGTGCTCTGGTTCTACTCAACATCGGCCTCCACAGGCTGCTTGGGCTCCCTCCTAGCATGGAGGCAGGGTGACAGAGTGGCCATCTTCCGAGAGCAAGGCAGAAATGCATGGCATTTTTGTGACCCAGCTTCAAAAGTCCCATAGTATCCCTTCCACGTACTGTTGCTTCAGGAAGTCATAACATCCTTCTCAGGTTCAGGAGAGGAAAAGGAGCCCCACCACTTGAAGGAATGTCAAGATTACATAATAAAAATAGCCTGTGGGATGGAAGGTACCAGTGAGGCTGTCTTTGGAAAATACAGTGAATAGACGCTGATTATTTTTGTTATGTTTCTAGGTTTTTCTGATGCCTGTTTAGTAAGTAATGATTGTTGGTTCAATTCTATCTCACTCATCCTCTCCACAACCCCGTGAGGTAGTTATTTACCTCTTTACACATCCAAATGCTATTCATATACATGTTTGTTTTAGCTGGCATCTTATTTTGGAAATTGTGAATTTTTATGTGAGTGTCTGAACTTCTGGCTTCTCTTTACAACCAGGAGATTGAGTACTTTCCAGGGCAAGCTTTCCTCATCTCAGCAACAGGCAGAAGGGGAGCAGTGGTGGCCCCCTTAGTAAAGGCTTGTCCTTAGTCTCTTTGCTACAGTCCCCACCACTCTCTATTACCCTTTGCTCATTACATTTTATGTCTCAGAAGTATTTGACTTTGAGGCTTTTCTGCTTTAGAAAAAATAGACCCAGATTCTATCATAGAAAAATAGCAAATAATAGTGATTTTTTTTTTTTAATTTTCAAAGCACTTTCTATGAAAAGCTACCTTTTGGGGTTTCTTTCTTTTTAAATCTGCTCTCTCTTTGTTGGACACTGTTAGGTCACCATTGCTTGTTTGAAGGGCATCTTCAGCTCTCTGCTCATTTAAATTTTTTTGGTAATGTTTTATTTTTGAGAGAGAGAGAAACAGAGTGAAAGTTGGGGAGGGGCAGAGAGAGAAGGAAACACAGACTCTGAAGCAGGCTCCAGGCTCCGAGCTGTCAGCACAGAACCCGATGCGGGGCTCAAACCCATGCACTGTGAGGTCATGACCTGAGCCAAAGTTGGACGCTTAACCAACTGAGCCACCCAGGCACCCCAGCTCTCTACTCATTTAAAGACCAGGAATGAGTGATATGCCTCAGCTTCCAGAATGATCCCGCTGCTGAGTTCCAGCCTTACCCCTCCCAGACCGGCCCTCCTGGGAATCCACACGATTGAGCAGAATTCCTCTTGAGACCTTGCATTTGCCATCTTCACTGCCTGAAAAACACTGGATCCACAGGACATGGAATTCTCAATAGGAGTAAGGGAAGCTCATACAGGGAATATCAGTGTCAGTTTTCCACCACCACAACCTTGCCAAGAGCCAGGTCTGCACACAAAGACCTTCTCTCTGGAAGATAAGTGTCCAGTGTTCATGCTACTGTTGAGGATCAGTTCTGAATATTCCTGGTGGCTCAGACACAGAGTGTTCACTGTTGTCCTTTCAAGGGTTCTTGCTTTTGTTTCCAAAATGTCAGCAGATAACTGTAAGTGTTGATTAAACCGCCAGAAGAGCATTGCCTAAGGAGAGCCTTCCCTGCACAGTCTCTGTCTAGCCCTTCAGAAAAGCTCGGGCCTGCATGAAGACGGCAGCAGACTGGTGGGGCCAGCTGTGTCCACACCATGGAATTGAGGCACTTTCTTCCCCTTGTGGGCTGAACTTTTTTCTTTAGCTCTTGAATGCCACACAGGACTGCTCACCCTCCACACAGCAGGTGCTTAGGAGTAGGAGAGGTGTGTGGCTTCACTCATCTATGAAGGTAGGCTCAGCCACCAGGCTAGAACGTTCTGTGGCAGGCAGTTCCCCACATGCACCTACTCAATCACATTCCCCATCCTCTCCCATTAGTAACTCTGGTCCCAAGTTTTATGTTCTCAACCCATGTTGTTCATGATAGTTTTTACCATCTATTCTAGATAGCTGTTGGCTGCTTACCCCAAAGCTTAGTGGCCTAAAACAGGAACGATCTTCTTCTTCTTCTTTTTTTTTCCCTCACAAATCTGTAATTTGGGCAGGATTCTATAGGGAAAACTAATCTCTGCTTCACACCATCAGCTGGGGCAGCTCAACTGAGGGCTCTTGGATCTACTTCCAAAGCGATTCCTCAGCTGGCTGCTGGAGCTGGGGTGAGGCCTAGTCTTGCTTAAATCCATGTGGCCCTTTCCATGTGGCCTAGGCTTCCTCACAACATGGTGGCTGAGTTTCAAGGGTGAGCATCCCAGGAGAGAAAACCAGGCAGAAGCTCTATCACCTTTTATGACCTAACCTCAGAAGTCTCATAGTGTCTATTAGTTGAAGTGGTCACAAAGCCCTACCTGAGTTCAAGGGGGAAGGGACACTGACTCCACCTTGAGTGAAGAGTGACAAGGTTCTGGAAGAGCATATGAAACCAGAGATTGCAGCCATGTTTGGGAAGTACAGTTTACCACACCATCTATGTAGGTACTCCTAGATAATAAACCATTTAACTTCACATGTTTTATTTTATTATTTTTTAAATCTTCATTTATTTTGAGAGAGAAAGAGAGAGAGAGAGCAAGTAGGGGAGGAACAGAGAGAGAGAGACACACATAGAATCCAAAGCAAGCTCCAGGCTCTGAGCTGTCAGCACAGAGCCTGATACAGGGCTCAAACTCACAAACCATGAGATCATGACCTGAGCCAAAGTCAGATGCATAACCTACTGAGCCACCCAGGCACCCCTATGTTTTAAACTTTATAGAAACACTTATACTAAATCTATTCTTCTAAAACTTTATTTCCCCAACGTTTATAAGAGTAATTTTGATTTTTGGGAGAAGTTCATTCATTTTTAGAACTGTGTGATCTTTCCTTGCAATTATTTATAATTTAGATGTCCATTCACTTGCTGGATATTTATGTATTACAGTCTTTTTTTTTTTTTTTTTTTGGCTCATGTGTATATGCTTTTTGCTGTGTTGTGCAGTGTTGCTATGAACATTCTTGTAGAACTCTGCTGGTGCACAAGAGCCTAGAGGAGTGGTTCTCAAACAGGGGTGATTTTTAGAAATGTCAAGTCAGGGACAGTCAGCAGATGTCCCAGACACTTTTGATTTCCATGACTAGGTAGGGAACATTGCTACTGGCATCTGATGGCCAAATATCCTACAACGCATGGGACAGTCCCCACAACACAGAACCATCTGGTCCAAGATGCCAGCCATGCTGAAGTTGAGAAACCCTAGCGTCAGGTATATATATATAAGAGTGGAAGTTCCAGGTGATGGGGTATCGTATCTGTAGTTTCAGCTTTACTATATGATACTAAACAGTTTTCCCAAGTGATTGAACCAATTTACACTTTGCCAGAGTGGAATGCTTCACACCCTTTGATATTGCCATTCTTCTTAGCTTTTGCTAATTCATGTTTTCTTTCCTCTGAAATGCATGTTTGTATATTTTGCCCATCTTTTTAAAAATGGCTTTCCAAACTATTTTTTTTAAAGCTTATTTGTTTATTTCGAGAGAGTATGAGCAGGGGAGGGACAGAGAGAGGGAGAGAGAAAATCCCAAGTAGGCCCCGCGCTGGTAGCACAGAGCCCAACACAAGGCTGGAACCCATGACCCAAGCTGAAACCAAGAGTCAGACACTCAGCTGACTGAGCCATTCAGGCACCCCTTGCTCATTTTTTATAGAATTGATTTATAGGAGTTCTTCATATATTCTGGACGCTAATCTTTTGTCAGTTGTAGGTGTTGCAAATATCTTGCCCCATTTCATGGCTTGTCTTATTTCTTTTTGTTCAATAGATTTTCTTACGTTTTCTGTAGTTAAATTAATCAGTCTTATAATAGCTCTTCCAGTTTGTGATTTGGGGGTATTATGGAGTCCACTTTCTCTGCTGAGATTGAACTCTTTCCATGACCTCTCTACCCCTCTCCACCCAGGACTGGACTCTGCCATCTGTGGACTGGCCTCAAAATGAACTGACTTCTTGGGAACCACAGTGCCCTACAGTGTCAGCACTTCTGAAGTGCCCTTTAGATATCAGTCTGGCCAGGTTGGGCTCCAGTTTTCTATAGTATGTGGATAGTTTCATCTAGACTCATTCGGAACACTTGCCTTTAGGGTCCATAATATGGAGTGGAGCTAAAGATGCTGAGTAGTGCTCAGGAATATTGCTGCTCACAGGAAGAGAGCCCCAAGATGAGCCTGCCTGTTCTGACCATGTATGTACCTTCAAGCCAGGCCTGCCTGCCCACTGCCCTTCAAAACTGACCACAATGGAGAGCCTTGGAGCTTGGCTCCATCCAGGGAAACCAAGGAGGACTTAACTTTGCTTCCCTTACCTTCCCTTCTGGCTCCACCCAGGTCCTGGCCTTTGGTGCCCCTCCCTCTTGGGTCCCCCACCTTTAGACTTCACATTGGTCTGGGTTTTCCGGCTTTGATACTTGCCACATCTTGTAAGGGCTTTGGGTGAAACTCACCTTTGGCTCCAACAGCTCCAATCTGCCTCATGAAAGGCAGCATGCTTCCAGCTTATCCAGGCTCAAGTTTCCATGACCCAAACCCATGGATTTGGATAAAGTTAAAGAGATAAGTGTCTAGGTATCTAGCCTGAATGGTCGCCAGGCCAGAGAGAAGATAAGTCTTAAAGTGGGGAATAAAGAGGAGGTGAAAGCAAGAATCAAAACAGCCAAACAACAGGATGATATAGGAGGATAAGTAGGTAGAGCAAGGGGACTTGAGACCCAGAAATGTTTATGGCGGAGAGCTGGTGTGAGGGACACTACAGCATATTAGTTAAGAACAGTCTCTATACAGGTGAGGAACCCTCTAACCTTACTGGTGGCATGATCTCAGGCAGATTTTTCTCTGGGAGCCCTGTTTTTATCATCTGTGAAGTGGGGATAGCATAATAACTTGCATGATAGTATGTAAAATATTTCCGTAGTATTTGGCATGAATAAAGTGTTCAAAATGGCAGCTGTTGTTCTCACTATTAGTCTGTGAACAGAATGCCAGCTGTCAAGTTCCTTATAGGTATATTGGCACAGGGCAGGGGTCAGCAAACTGGGGCCCATGGGCCAAATCCAGCTCACTAGCTGTTTCTGTAATGGCCCATTAACTAAGAATGTTTTTCACGTTTGTAAATAGTTGAAAAAAGCAGAATAAAAGTAGTATTTCATGATGTGTGAAAATTAACTGAAATTCAAATTTCAGTGTCTGTAAAGAAAGTTTTACTGGGACATAGCCATGCTATTTCATTTGCATTGTCTTAGTTTCTGCCTCTTTGCAGAGAGTTTGCTGACCCCTGGCACAGACCCATCAGACTAGGGGCAAAAGCTTTAGTCAGCTGGGCCCTGCAGCACTGGGCTGTCTCCTCCACTCCACAGCCCAGTGCATGCTGGCAGCCTTTCCCTTCCTATAGGAAGTGCCTCAGTTGATATAATGCACTGATATCCAGATTCCTGAACGAGTCTGAGTCACTGAAGGATCATACAGGGGAGCCTGGACAGGACTGTTTTCAGATAAAATGAAATAAAATGTGCAAAAGCACTATGTAAATGTGAGGGATGGCATTACTCAGCAGATAAGGGTTAAGTGATATTCATTGCGGTTTCAGTATAATTTATTCTTGTTTGTATGTTTAATAATGTATGCATGACTCATTTTCTTTAAACAAAAAAAGTTTTATTAGCCAGAATGCTCTCATTTCTGACCAAACCATGTACATTTTTAAACCAAGTGAAATCATCCATAAAGCATGTCAAATCCACCCTCCAAAGGGTGAGCGTCCTCACCGTTTCTAGAGAAAATCCTGGCTCCCACCATTTTGGTTTTGCTTTCTCTTTGCTTCCTGTTGGTCCATTTTTATTTTCTTTTGTGGTCTCTGTGCTTTGGACAGCTTGATTGCTGTGGGTGGCCAAGTAGGGAACAGATGAAGGTCACTGCATTTGAAGAAGCCAAGAAATTGTGAGGCCAGGGTTTTAAGAGACTCTTCAGCCAGATTCCCCAAGGTGGTTGTAAGTGTTGGAGTGGGAGGAACACTATGAGCCAATTCCTCAATAACTATTATGGGAGACCCAGGATTTGATAGGGGCATCGATGAGGAAAAGCACAGAGGAAAAGAGGCTTCAGAATCAGTGGATGTTGCAAAGCACCAGGAGAGTTAGGACAGCTGGTCCGTTTGGGGTCCCCTGGATGTGGGACAATGAGCAGACTGCCCTGGAGAAGGTAGTAAAGGGAGGCTGGGAGGGGCCCTCACAGAGGATCAGAGAGCACTGGGAGGAAAGGTGGAGGTCCAGGGTGTGGGCCACAGGGGACCTACAGCGAAGGGCTGGAGGGAGTTCAGGAGCAGTAGGGGTGTGATATTAGTGGAAAGGATGGTGAAAACAATGTGAGGTTGAGAGCAGAGAAGGCATTGCCCTGCGGGGTTTGCCTTTAGGGTGGAGGCTGAGGGTGGCAGGAACCTGAGTCACCCCAGGATGAGTTGGCCCCAAATTCTGAATGAGACGCTGGGGTAGGGTGATTCCTGTCCTGGGGCCAGGGGAGGAGGGAGAGGAGCCTGCAGGAGAAGCCTGGTGACACTGCATGCAGGCTGGGAGATGGATAGCACAGCTGCCATAAGCCATTGCCTTGGTGGAAAAAGCTTTAGCAAAGTGCATGTACAGACATTGGTAAGTTTGTCCTCATTTCCTGGATGAATTCAATACTAAGCAGTTAAAAGGGCTGAAGGAGGAGGCTCAGGTTTCGAATGACATTCTGTTGGTATGACTAATACAACCCTGGGACACCCTTCCCCCGGGTATCTGTGCAGCACCCCGCTCTTCACCCAGGTTCCTCTCAAAGAGGGGCCTTCTCTGAGCCCTGCACCCAAACAGCCCTTCTTGTTACTTGCAATCATCTTACCCTGATTTCTTTTTCTTCTTCTTTTTTAACTATTTATTTATTTATTTATTTAAATTTAAATTCAAGTTAGTTAATGTGCAATGTAGTCTTAACTTCAGGAGTAGAACCCAGTGATTCACCCCTAACATATGTCACCCAGTGCTCATCCCAATAAGTGCCCTCCTTAATGTCCATCATCCATTTAACCCATTCCCCCACCCACCTCCCCTCCAGCAGCCCTCAGTTTGTTCTCTGTATCTAAGAGTCTCTTTTGCAGTGGCACCAAAAACTTTAAGATATCTAGGAATAAACCTAACCAAAGAGGTAAAGGATCTGTATGCTGAAAACTATAGAAAGCTTATGGAAGAAATTGAAGAAGACACATAGAAACGGTAAAACATCCCATGCTCATAGATCAGAAGAACAAATATTGTTAAAATGTCTATACTACCCAAAGAAATCTACATATTCAATGCAATCCCTATCAAAATGACACCAGCATTCTTCACAGAGCTAGAACAAACAATCCTAAAATTTGTATGGAACCAGAAAAGACCCTGAATAGCCAAAGTAATGTTAAAAAAGAAAACCAAAGCTGCAGGCATCACAATTCTGGACTTTAAGCTGTATTACAAAGTTGTAATCATCAGGACAGTATGGTATTGGCACAAAAACAGACACATAAACCAATGGAATAGAATAGAGAACCCAGAATTGGACCCACAAATATATGTCCAACTAGTCTTTGACAAAGCAGGAAAGAGTATCCAATGGAAAAAAAGAGAGTCTCTTCAGCAAATGGTGTTGGGAGAACTGGACAGCAACATGCAGAAGAATGAAGCTGGACCACTTTCTTACACCATACACAAAAGTAAATTCAAAATGGATGAAAGACCTAAATGTGAGACAGGAAACCATCAAAATCCTAGAGGAGAGTACAGGCAGCAACCTCTTTGACCTCAGCCACAGCAACGTCTTACTTGACATGTCTCTGGGGGCAAGGGAAATAAAAACAAAAATGAACTATTGGGACCTCATCAAGATAAAAAGCTTCTGCACAGCAAAAGAAATAATCAGCAAAAGGCAACCAAGGGAATGATTTCTTTTTCTTAATTCCACTTATGTCCCCTGACACGTTCTGTATTTGTTTATTAGTTAACTATCTTCCCTTCTAGAATGTAAGCCCCAAGAGATCAAGGGCTTCCTTTTGTTCTCTGCCCTATTCTGTTGAGCCTAGAGCAGTGCCTGACACTAGCAGAGCTTAGTAAATATTTGTGAACAAATGAATGAATGACTAGATGGATGAAAGTGGTGAACAGAGCACACTCGCCTCCTGGCGTACACATGGCCCTGCAGGATTTCATTTCTCAGAAGTTGTTCCTAACAATGCTTCTGTTAACCATTGGGTAATTTCTCTTCACCATGCCTCCAAGAAGAAAAAAAAAGTGAATTGCCTAAAAGTCAGTGCCCACAGTGTCTCTCTCAGTTTTATACAACTAAATCTGATTGCTAGAAATTCCACTGCTTGCTTTGACCACTCCCTCTCCCCTTCTTGCCCTTCCTCCTAACCTCCTTTTTTTGATGTTGACCAAGATATCAAAACCTGAGATCAGAGTCAGAAAATTGGGTCCCTACCATGACTCCATACCAAAGCTGGAGGTTTTTTAATAACTGAAACAATCAAACACTCTCCTCTTCCTAAGAGCCAGAATTTGTGGGAGGGTTGATAATTAATGTGATTATATGATAGTATGATAAGGACAATAGGGAAGGAGCCAACTTCAGAAAGCCTTCCCTTAAGAAATGATATCTGAGTATAAACTGAGGGATGGGTAGGATTTAGCTGAGCAAGGAAGGGTTGGGAAAAAGAATGTATTTGGGAAAGTTCCTGAGACTTGAGGAATGGGGTCTGCTGGAGGAACCAGAAGTGCCAGGTGGCTAGAAGCTTGGCAGGACATGGGAGAAGTGGATAAAGCTAAAGCTATGGCCAAAACAACCAGGTTGGAATCATAGTTCCAACACTGCTAGTTGTATGATCCTGAGCAAGCTAATTAGCCCATTTGAGGATCAGTTTCCTTATTGCAAAGAGAGTAGTAGTATCTAGGGTGACTTTAGGATGAGGCCACATAACTAAAATGCTTAGCCAAATGCCTGCCCCACAGTAACTATTAACTGCATGTTTTATCTTGTCCTAAATAGTAGCTGTGCAGTGCCCAGGACACGCTGGGTGTTCAACAGACATATGAATGAACCACAGCCCCTAGAGGTAGCTGCTCTGTCCCCAGCCACCCAGCTCTTCATCACCAAGAAACCCACTCCACTTGCTATAGGCTGCTTCACACCAGTCAGGCTGACTTACTGGAACTTACCCCACCTACAGGCCACCTGACCTGCTGCTTGAGGAAAACAGTGAAAGGCCTCGAAATGGAAAGGCTGGGTCATTTTTGGCCAAACGTCATAAGCTTGAGTCCAGATCTGGGTGTGCGGTGAGGGTGAGGGTTACCAAGAGACCTAGCTCCTGGAGGTGAGAGGTCCCAGAATCCAAGAGAATCCAGCCTCTCAATGGTTCTGGTGACTCCATGGTTTTGTTTCATGGTTTAATTGAGTCTAAGATAAATAAGCTCATAATCATGGGTAATTTATGGGTCCCCTTGTAACAGTAACATTACTTTTTCCCTGAAACTTTCCTGTGACAAAAATTCAATCTACAGAAAACCTTCTAGAAATAAACTTAACCAAGGAGGTGAAAGACCTGTACTCTGAAAACTATAAAACATTGATGAAAGAAATAGAATATGATACAAACAAATGGGAAGATATTCTATTTCATGTTCATGGCTTGGGAGAATCATTATTGTTAAAATATTCATACTACCCCATGCTATATACAGATTTAATGCAATCCCTATCAAAATACCAACAGTATTTGTCACAGAGCACAAATCATCTTAAAATTTGTATGGAACTATAAAAGACTCCAAATAGCTAAAGCTATTAGAAAGAAGAACAAAGCTGGAGGTATAATCCCAGTTTTCAAGATATATGACAAAGCTACAGTAATCAAAACAGTATGGTACTGGCACAAAATTAGACACATAGATCAATGGAACAGAACAGAGAGCTCAGAAATAAACCCACAATTATATGGTCAATTAATGTATGACAAAGAGACAAGAGCACACACTAGGGAAAAGACAATCTTTGCAACAAATGGCATTGGGAAAATTGTATAGCTACATGCAAAAGAATGAAACTGGACCACTTTCTTACACCATACACAAAAATAAACTTAAAATGAATCAAAGACCTAATGTGAGACCTGAAACCATAAAACTCCTAGAAGAAAACATAAATAGTAATTTCTTTGACATAGGCTGTAGCAACATTTTTCTAATTATGTCTCCCTAGGCAAGAGAAACAAAGCAAAAATAAACTATGGGGACTACAAAATAAAAACCATTTGTACAGTGAAGGAAACCATCAAGAAAACAAGGGAGCTTAGTGAATGGAGAAGGTATTTGCAAATGATATACCTGATAAGGGGTTAATGCCCCCAAACTATAAAGAACTAAAATAATTCAACCCCAAAAACAAAAACAAAAACCCAGATAACCTGATTAAAAATAGGCAGAGGACCTGAACAGACATTTTTTCAAAGAAGACGTACAGATGGTCAACAGGCACATGAAAACATGCCCAACATCACTAATCATCTGGGAAATGCAAATCCAAACTACAGTGAGATATCATCTCACACCTCCTAGAATGACTAGAGTCAAAAAGGCAAGAAATAGCAAGTGTTGGCGAGGATGTGCAGAAAAAGGAACCCTTTCTGCACTGCTGGTGGGAATGCAAATTGGTGCTGCAACTGTGGAAAACAGTATGGAGATTGCTCAAAAAGTTAGGAATACCATAATATCCAGTAATGCCAATGCTGGGTATTTACCTAAAGAGAACAAAATTACTGATTTGAAAAGATATATGCACCCCCGTGCTTATTGAAGCATTATTTACAATGGTCAAGGTACGGAAGCAACCCAACTGTCCATCTATAGATGAATGAATGAAGAAGATATGGTATATATACAATAGAATATTATTCAGCCATAATAATGAGATCTTTCTTCTTTATATATAAAAAATATGGATGGACCTAGAAAGTATTACACTAAGTAAAATAAGTCAAACAGAGACAAATACCATATGATTTCACTCTTATGTGGAATTTAAGAAATGAAACAAAAAAGAGACAAAAGAACAGACTCTTAAATACAGAGAAGGGAGGTGGGTAGGGGGATGGATAAAGGGGATGGATAAAGGGGATGGATAAATAGATAAAGGGGATTAAGAGTACATTTATTGTGACAAGCACTGAGTAATATATAGAATTGTTGAATCACTATATTATATATCTGAAACTAATATAACACTGTATATTAATTATACTTCAATGGAAAAATATATTAAAAATTTAGTAAACATTTTATAATCTTAAATTTGAATAAAAAGTATTGGTATGAACTTATGACACACTTTTCTTATTTTGAGAAATCTGTTTCCTAGCTCTGTCCATTAAAAAGTCCCAGAAACAATGAGCAATCAAATGCAATGCATGCCCCTAGTGCCAGCTCACAGTATTCAAATAGCATTTCTCACTAAATGGACCGAGGGCTCCTTGGGGAAATGAGTGGTTCTGGTCCGAAGCAGGAATATATATGATGAGCCTAGAGCATCCCATGTACCCAGAATTTCTGGGATTATGTCAAAAGGACTCAGAAGTCAACTTATCAAGGCTTTCAGTGACACAAATTGGACCATTTAAACATGAGTAAGAAAAACTAAAAAAGATTAAAACACATGAATCATGTTGAAAATTCACAAGTTCATAATGAGAGAAAGAAAAAATATTGCCATTGTCACCTTTGTATGATGCTTGAGAACCACCTTATTGTTCTGAAGACAGGTGAGTAAAGAGAAAGAATATACCTTTCCATGTAAAGTAAACTTCAGGGTAACCAAATAGTAGGAGAGGAGATGTTTCTTTTTATAGGAAGGTCTAGAGGGAATATCACCATCCTCAAAGCCTTTAAAGAAATAATGGTTCTAGACAATGATGAGTGTATTCATTTCCTAGGGTGGCCATAACAAAGTACCACAAACTGGTGGCTTAAAACAAAAATTTACTGGTTCCCGGTTCTGGAGAAGTCCAAAATCTAGGTATTGGCAGGACCATGTTCCCTCTGAAACGCTAGGAGAGGATCCTTCCTTTCCTCTTTTAGCTTTTGTTATTTTCCAGCAATCTTTGGCATTCCTTGACTTGTAGATGCAATACTCCAATTTCTGCCTCTGTGGTCACAAAGCCATCTTCTTGAGTCTGTGTTTAAATGTTCCTCCTCTTAGGGGTGCCTGGGTGGCTCAGTCATTTGAGTGCCCGACTTTGGCTCAGGTCATGATCTCACGGTTTATGGGTTCGATCCCCACGTCCGGCTCTGCTGACAGCTCAGAGCCTGGAGTCTGCTTTGGATTCTGTGTCTCTCTCTGCCCCTCCTCTGCTCGTGCCCTGTCTGTCTGTCTCTCTCTCTCAAAAATAAATAAACATTAAAAAATTTTTTTAAAAAAATAAGTGTTCCTCCTTTTATAAAGGCTGGATTAGGGTGGGCCTCATTTTAACCGATTATATCCACAGGCAGGGGGGTTAGGACTCCAACATATCTTTTAGGGGGACACAATTCAAAGACACAAGACATTATATATATATTTTTAAATTTTTGAATGTATATTTATTCATTTTGAGAGGGAGTGAGACCAAGAGTACAAGCAGGGGAGGGGCAGAGAGAGAGAGGGAGAGAGAATCCCAAGCAGGTTCCACACTGTCAGCACAGAGCCCAACATGGAGCTTGATCCCATGAACTGTTAGATCATGACCTGAGCCGAAACCAAGAGCCAGACACTTAACCAACTTAGCCACCCAGGCGCCCTTAGGGCATTATATATTATTGCTGAAGAACTAGACCATAATCAGACAAGTCTAGATCTAACTACCAATTTACAGGAAACAGAAGGACAGAAGAGCACACTCAAAAACACCACAGGCATATAATCAGCAAAGTCCGGAATGTGGGAAATTCTATAGGACAAATGACTTGGTTTCTTCAACAAATAGATTGCAAGGGAAAAACAGAGGGAGAGAAACTTATAAATTAAAGTGGACGTAATGGACATAGCAACCAAATACAATATATAGATTTTGTTTGGAAATTTGAATACTAGTAGATATTTAATGGTATAAAGGCATTATGGATAATTTCTTAAAATCTATTTTAATAGTATGATGGTAATGTTTAAAAAAGAGAGAGTTCTTAACAGAATACATACCCTCAGATAAGATGACATGATGTTTGGAAGGTGGAAAGACTCTAAGGGATGGTTTAGGTATGAAACAGATTAGCTATGTTATTTAATGAAGCTTAGGTTTGGGTACATGAGGGTTCATTGTAGTGTTTTCTCTACCTTATATGCTGAAATTTTCTGGCATATAAGATTATAAAAATAAAAATGCAGTATGTTCATTCAGTGTTTCTCAACTTGGGGCATTATCAGAATCTATCTTCTGAAAACATCTCCCTCCCCTGGACTCCCTGAGTTCTACTGTTCAATATTTTTCCCCCAAAGTTTTTATTTAAATTGTAGTTAGTTAACATATATGGTAAAATTGATTTCAGGAGTAGGATTTAGTGATTCATCACATATAACACTTGTGCTCATCACAAGTGCCCTCCTTAGTGCCCATCCCCCATTTAGCCCATCCAGCAACCTTTAGTTTGTTCTCTATAGCTAAGAGTCTCTAATGGCTTCCCTCTCTCTCTCTCTCTTTCCCTTCCCCTAAGTTCATCTGTTTTGTTTCTTCAATTCCACATATGAGTGAAATCATATATTTATCTTCTGACTAACTTATTTCGCTTAGCATAATACACTCTAGCTCTATCCACATCTTTGCAGATGGCAAGATTTCATCTTTTTATGGCTGAATAATATTCCACTCTGTGTGTGTGTGTGTGTGTGTGCGTGTGTGTGTGTGTACATACACACGCACACATATACAACATCTTTTTTTTCCATTCATCAGTCAACGGACAGTTGGGCTCTTTCCATAGTTTGGCTATTGTCCACTATTTAATATACTTTTGTGGGATATTGAGTTTCTCTTTACAAAGTCATCCACTGCAGCTTGATTGTTAATGGACAGATTTTGTTTGTTGGAAGCTCCTGGCTAGCTGAAAAAAATATTTTTCATTAGGCAAGAAAGGAATTAAAAAAAAACTCTTTTAATTGTAAAAATACCATGTACATAAAGAGGGTAAAGAAGAAAATCCAAGAAGTGCCAAAAAAGTAAGATTTCTCCTTCCCAGTTCTCCCCAGAGCCTCCACAGTTCCAAATTTCTTGTGAATCACTCTAGACATTTTTCTCAGCGTATACAAAAATAAACACAACTTGGACCTTATCACAAATACTATCTGCAACTTCCTTTCTTCCCCTCACCCAGCAGTATATCTTTGAGACCTTTTTCACAGCAGCAAATATAGATTTTCTTCTCTTTAATTCCACGTTATGGAAATACAGTAGGTCCCCTTATCCAAGGTTTTGCTTTGTGTGGTTTCGGTTATCTGAAGTCAGCTGCCATGTGGAAGCAGACGATCCTTCTGACATATGGTAGTATAACACTACATCACAAGGCCTACATCATTCACCTCACTTCATCTCATTAGATAGGCATTTTATCATCTCACATCATCACCAGAAGAATAGTAAGTATGTACAATAAGGTATTTTGAGAGAGACAAACCACTTCACATAACTTTTTCTTTTTTTTAAGTAAGCTCTATGTCCAACATGGGGCTTGAACTCATAACCCCGAGATCAAGAGTCACATGCTCTACTGACTGAGCCAGCCAGGTGTCTGTCACATAACTGTATTACAGTATATTGTCATAATTGTTCTATTATTATCATTGTTGCTAATCTCTCACTGTGCCTAATTTATAAATTAAACTTTATTAGAGTATGTATGTATAGGTAGTTTCAGGCATCCACTGGGGGTCTTGGAACATACGCCTGGCTTATAAGGGCAAGAGGGAACTATTGTACCATAATTTATTTCAGTCACCACTTGGCAAGCATTTTTTCTCAGTTATTTCCTCTTACAGATAACATTGCAATGCACCTTCTTGTACACACATCGAAAAGGAATTTTGTTGAAAAATCTGTGTTTCCTAAAAAAAACCCTCCTTCATTCTTCAACTCAGGACAGGAAGTGGTCTGCGGCATGAAGCAATCACATAGCAAACCTCCTGTACCTGACTACTCACCTGGTGATACTCCTGCTGCTGGGCAGCTAGAGGCTGGGCAGTGGGGGGCATGCTTGGACCCTGAGGCAGCTCTGCAGGTGAAAGCAGACAGCTTCCCAGCTGAGGGTGGCGGATACACCCCTGGATCCCCTTGTGTATGATGCCCCAGCCTGGGAGAGGTGAAGCATCAGCATCCAATCATTAGGTAAGTCCGCTGGCTTTAAAGGACACTGAGGTTGAGGGATGTTAAACTCAGATTTGCCAGGAGGTAACAATGGTTCAGTTGGTAGTATGTTGAAAGTGAGACACAAAAATGATCATGCAGACCGGTGCCCTGATGGCCAAGGACGGCTCAGTGCCTAGTATCTCTCTGTCTCTGAAAGTGGCACACTGTGGTGCCCGGGTGGCTCAGTCGATTGAGCATCCAACTTTGGCTCAGATCATTTTCTCATGGTTTGTGGTTCAAGCCCCACATCGGTCTCTGTGCTGACAGCTCAGAGCCTGGAGCTTGCTTCGAATTCTGTGTCTCCCTCTCTCTCTGCTCCTCCTCTGCTCATGCTCTGTTTCTGTCAGTTTCTCAAAAATAAATAAACATTTTTTTTAAATTAAAAAAAAAGTGGCACACTGAGTAGGTAAGCAGAGTAAGCTTTTATTTTAGTTTTTTCTTTCTTTTCTTTCTTTATTTCTCTCTCTCTCTCTCTCTCTCTCTCTCTCTCTTTTTAATTTAAGCAGTGTTTAATGCTCTGGAAGTCTCTGTGTCAGTTAGGCTTTTCTTTTCTGCCATGTGGGACTTTATGTGGGCATTTCTTGCCAGAAATCGGAATTTCCTGGCAAGGAAGAGAAGCAATTTGAGTCACCCAGGCACAGACAAACACATTTCGCTTCAACAAAGCTTTTTAGGTGTCATTGAAGATGTGTGAGAAACCAGACAGAAAGCTATAGAAAATGCTATTGAAACAAGTATTCTCCAGTTGATGGCTTTAGTGAAGCTCTTGCCACCTGATCTCCTGAACTAGATAAGTTCAGGCTCCTGCTTCACCGAGGAGAGTTTTGTTAGACTGCAGGGAAAGGCTTTGGGAGAGGGCAAGGACTCCTGCAGGCTGTGTGGGGCTTCTATTCCAGCTTGGGGCCCGCAGCAAAATGCATATGACTTAATTTGTTTCTCCTCTTTAGAAAAAATGCTTATGGTGCCTGGTGTTTGAAAAGTAGGTAAAGGTTTGTCCGCACAGTCCTACCTGAAAAGTATATTTTGGAATTGCTCCTGCTCCTTATTGCTTTCAGCTCCCTTTATGAAATTGGGCGAACTGACAGTTATTAAAAGACAAACATATGCTTATTTTGAAGGGATCCATAAAATTCTTGCTCAGCCAACAGGTCTAATGTTTCCATAATGGCATTTGGCTTAAGAACAGAAAAAGCATTGCGCTCATGGAACCTGAGGTCAGGATTCAAGTGACGTGTGAGAGGATGGCTTATGGGAAAGGGGTTGGGTCTTCAGAAGGGGTGGGCTTCCCATGAGTTCGCCAGAGGAGATGCAGTATGAGGGCTGTTTTTTTTTTTTTTAAAGAAAAAAAGGAAAGAAAGAAGGCATTGACATCTAAGAAAAATAAGAAAAGAGGAAAAGAGCTAATGAAGGTATGGTGTGCAGTGTGGGGGTGGACTGATACGCTGGTAAATCTGGGCACCGGGTTCTGCATGTAATCCACTGCTGATTCCCCGCACCGAGGGTCAGACACTAGTGAGCAGGGCCCGGGGGAAAACCAGTCACCCAAAAAATCCTGTCCAGAGGCCAAGTGGATTAGATCCCAGCTGAGAAAGACCCTGATTCTCTGGGCATTCAGCCAGAGAAGCTTTCTGTTTGCAGCCCCCCTCCCCTTTTTTCTCTCCCGCCCCCACCCACAGGGTGTCCCATTTCCCATCACCTGTCCAGTCTCCCTGAACAGCTTTTACGTCCTGAACTAGTTCAGTTCCATAGAGGAGCTTTTGTTAAGCATTCATTAGCTTGTAAGGTTTTTTTTCACCCTATGAAATTCTCTCAGCCTTCTGACATTGTCAAGTGCCTCCGTGATTGGCTTTGAACAACTGTGACCTTCAGCTGCCTGAGGACATGTAACGCCATCCCTGTTGATCTTAGATTCAAACTCAGGGATCCTTTCAGTCAGCAGGAGGAAATACTAGAAAGGGGTAAGGGGTCCTCCCTTCCTGCCTTTGGGGTCTGTAAACTAAGACTTGTTCTTCCAAGTAAATCTTGATTCCAGTTCCTCTAAACAGATCGATTTCCTAGAGAGGCAGAGTAACAGGCTGCCTGGTGTAGGAGTCAGAAAACCTGGGTTCAGGTTTCTGGGGTTGCTTCCACCACCGATTAACCCCGTGTCCTTTGGCAAATCCTTCAGTAATTCCCCTTAAGTAAAGATGCGGGGGTTGAATCAAGATGTGCACAGTTTCAGTAGCCTGAAAGGAGGAACTGAAATTGACAAGATTAAATTTGAAATGATTGGTTGTAGAGATGGATGCTGGGAAAGAGCTGGCATTGCTGTCCCTACAGAAAAGGTTCAGTGGCCCGTGCATGTGAAACAAGAGTGAGCTGTGGACCCTGGCTAGTTCATAATCACAAGCAGGATTGATAGAAACTCATGATCTTTCAGTGGCCCCTGGGTGACTCAAGTCATGTTAAACGTCCCACCTCAGCTTAGGCCATGATCTCACTGTTCGTGGGTTCAAGGCTTGCATCAGGTTCTGCACTGACAATGCAGAGCCTGCTTGGGATTCTCTCTCTCTCTCTCTCTCTCTCTGCCCCTCACACTCTCTATCTCAAAATAAATTTCAATAAAAATTGAAAAAAAAAAAAAGAAGTTCAGCTTTCAGAATAAGAGAGGTTAGAGTCCTGCTTGGGTCTGCTCTGAAATGGCTATGGCATCTCCTGCCTCCTGTCACGTCTGCCTCCAGTCTTCTTTCCAACTTGCAATCAGAGTGATTATTCTCAAAATCTAAATGTGATTGTGTCAGCCTCCTGCTTATAAGCCTTCAGTAGCTCCCTGTTGCCCTCAGAATAGTCTCATGCAATGTCCTTCATGATCTGGCCCCAGGTGACCTCTCAAGCCTACCTCTGGCCCTTCACTGACCCACAACCCTGACTCTAATAGTTCCAAACCACAGCTGTTCCCAGAACTGGTCCTTCTGTCTCTTTACTCTAGAATGCAGTTTCTAACACACACACACACACACACACACACACACACACACACACACGTGTGCATGCATATACGTATGCACACACACGCATGTGTGCCCTTCTGCCTGCCAGCTTCTCCATCCTCTGAGCTTCCAGAGCCCTGTCATAGCACTTCCCACACCATACTGCAGCTGCTTGACGGCGCCCCCATTGCAAGCCAGGGGGCCCCCTCAAGACAGGGATTGTGCTTTGTCTGTGCACACACAACATGTACTGTCTTTCTGGTAGACACTCCTTAAATATTTGTACAATCAGTGGAAGCGTAGGGGAACAAGTGCATTCAGAGAAGAGAGACAAGGATGGTGAGGGCTGTGGAGATAAGGTTGAATGCCTGCAGAAGAGAGCATCTGGGGGCATAATAACTCACCTTTCTGTGAAGTGCTGCCATGGGTGAGTGGGATTTGATTTACTCCAGCCTTTATAGAAGGCAGAATTAGCCTCTGGTAGGAGGGAGATAGATACAGTGCAATCTAAGAAGCAGCTTTGGCGAGCACCATGGCATGCTATGTTGGATGCCTTGACAGAGAAGGGATGGATTCCTGGTGACCTAGAGAGTTCCCTGGCCCCAGCACCGTCTCAGGAGTATGGTTGGAAGGATTCTGATGCTGGGTGAGGCATTCACCCCAGTAACACACAAGGTCCTTCACACCATGGATTTGAACATCTGCAGGTCTCAATAGCTCTGAAGATCTGTGATAATTTCATCTAGGCCACAACACCATGCAATTTAGAAAGCAGAGCAGATTTTCTAGTATCTGATTCTAATTTTTCTTCCTTAGCAGCTTCAGAGTATTTTACCTATTCCAAATCCACCCACAATGCCTGCTCCACTCAACTGTTCCCTTGGGAAAATGAATAATACCTGGAGAAGTCATATAACCTGTCCCAGTTTTGTAGGTAATGAGGCAGGATCTTAAGGAAACAGAACTCTTCGGTCCCAGCAGTTAAAGCAGATGGCTTTCCCTGGAAGCTCCATGACATCATGAGCCAAGTTGTCTCACGGAATTTCATGTTTCTTACCATTTTTTAAAATTAAAAAAAATTTTTTTTAATGTTTGTTTATTTTTGAGAGAGAGAGAGTACATGCACCAGAGTGTGAGCAGGAGAGGGGCAGAGCGAGAGGGAGACAGAATCTGAAGCAGGTTCCAGGCTCTGAGCTGTCAGCACAGAACCCAATGCAGGGCTCGAACTCACAAACTGAGAAATCATGACCTGAGCTGAAGTCAGACAGTTAACCGACTGAGCCACCCAGGCGCCCCAGTAGCTGTTTATACTTAGAGAGTAAAACAACACCTCCCAGAGACTGAAATGCTGAAGCACCCCCTTATAGGTTGTAGGATTCTTTTGGTTTTAAATTTTTTCTGATTTTGTTTTTCATGTTTGTTTGTTTGTTCTTTCCCTAATGGCCATGCCAGTTCCTTCTTGGAGCAATTCAAGCCCTTTGCTTATTGTTGCGTCCTTGAGGAGAATCACAGGGAAGATGTATCCTGTCTTGGCTGTTTCCCATCACAGTGTAATTCTCTCTCCCTGAGTTCTTTTTTATGTTTTTTAAATTTTTTTTATGTTTATATATCTCTCTACTTGAGTTCTTATCCACCCCATCTCTCTCCCTCTCTCTCTCCTTCTCTCTCTCTCTGTCTCTCTCCCTCCCTCTCTCCCTCTCTCTCTCTCTCTCTCTCTCTCTCTCACACACACACACACACACACACACACACACACACACACACTCACACTTAACACTTCTAGGCCATAATCACCTGTGTCAGCCTTGGCTCTCGGAAGTGAAGAGGGAGCCTTGGGTATGTAATACCATAAACATATTTTCCCCCAAGAGATGCTTATGCAGCAATCCAGACATTCTCATGCTCTGCCTTTTAATTAGTTTAGGGAGTTGTAACCTCACAGTGTGGGTGAGCTTGCCAGCTGTGCTTTTCGGGAAGTTATATGGTCTGTGCTCCTCTGTCTCCTCCCTTCGTGTTAGGAAATTATAGAGCCGGCTCTCTTTGCTTGTCTTGGAAGTATGCACACTGACCTTACCCCACAGAGCCCAGAACACTCAAGGGCCTTTCTGAGACAGCGCTCAAAGCCCTTGGGACCTGTGGTAACTCTCAGATCTCATGTCTTGCAGCCTGCTGGCCATGAACAGGCAAGAGAGGATGGCCTTTGAGCTAAAAAGGATGGCTTTTATCTGTGGCTGTTCAATCCCCTTGGGTGACCTACTGTAGCCCATGGGGAACCAGAGGAGAGATTTTATGGCTCGAGGGGAACCTGCATCTCTTCCATGAAGGGCCCCATTCTGGAGGCTGCCAGACACCTTAACTCCATGAGAGGAGAAGCCCCAAAGAGCCCTTCTAGCCTTCCTTCCTCTGAGGCTGCCTTATCTGTACATCCCCCCAGGGGGGCCCCCACAGGATGGGGCCTGGCTGAAATCAAATATCTCATAGCTGCCGAATTTTTAATTTAAACTTTTCTCCTCTACATAGTCCCCTCTTACTTTGTTTATGCATTCTCTCTTTGGGTGACCAGATCACACTTTTGCTTCTAGTTCTAACTTCTCCACTTTCCCAAAGTTCAGCACATCCCCCTCTAGAATAGGGGGGCAATGATGTTTTTCCTGGCATTCTCCCACAGATACTTGTCCAGCTCGGCTCTAAGTGGCCAGTGCCTCTCCGACTTCCCCACGTGGGCTGTATACTTTTTACACCACACTTCTCAGCTGAAAACCCCCAGGATGCAATTTTCTGTCTTCACTTATCTCATCCTTTGGCATGGATTCCATTTACTGGTTCCCTCCTATCTGCATACCTGCTTTTTTGGCAGCTGTCCACATCCCTCCTGTCTCACTCAGCCTGTTGGGTAGGACTTTGCCAGCCTCTCTCCTTGGCACTTGGTTTCTCCCTGAGGGTTTCTCTCTGCAGATAAGGTTATTCATCACTGCCCTGGCCATTGACTCTGATAGTATGGCCCTGCAGGAACCCACTTGTTCTCCACCTTGACCCACCCATCATGAAAGGTGCCAGCCCTACAATATCCCTGCCCCTAGACTAAGGCAGAGCTCAAAAGGGCTCAGAGCTCTTTGACAGATGGTGTTTTCCACACCTAGAAATACGTACTTTTGTAACTCTGATTTTAGAAGATCTGCCTGATACAAATGTTGAATTGGATATTATATTTATTTCCAAAATAGCAGAGTAAATCAAGTTGAGTGCTTAGTTTCTTGTAGCTCTTTCTTAGTTCTTGATGGATCTTGATAATCTTACACCAGATTCAAAATCATTCAGCTGCTTCAAAAACAATGACACCCTGGCTAAATAGAAGAGGAGGCCTGTTTCACTCTGACACCAATTTGCCTCATAAGATTGAGGTACCTTCCCCTCCCCCACCCCTGTGGCTATATAAATTCTGTCCTAAGGTCTTTGTCTTTCTGTCCCTACAACATAGCCTTTGTTGTACTATGAATTTTTATCTCAGCCATCTTTGTCTAAGTGTCTTTGTTTCAATGTCTCAAAGCTTAAAGCAGATTCCATTACTTGGGAGCTTAGTGAATTGGCCCCAGTTAATCAGATAAGCGCTAGAAAAATTCCCTGGAAACCTTCAACAGATAGACATGAAAGATCCAGCACAATTGGTTTATCATGACCTGATTCCAGCTGACACCATCAAAATGGGAGAGACCTTGTGGTTACCTAAATAACCGGAAGAGGGCTCCAAGGAGAGGAGCTGGGAGGGAAGTGTGAGAAGGCAGATGTGATCAGCCTCTGGCTGGGTGTGCACTGAAGCCAGGGCTTCCTCTGAACAGAGGTCATTGGACCAGGCAATAGGAGAGGCAACATTCCTCCATTCAGAAAGAGAAATGTCTGTACAGATAAACCTTTAGAGAGTTACGGCTGCCCACTTCCTGGGCACAATCACCTTGGGGCGTGGCTGGAAAGGCAGCTGGCAGCCCAGTCATTATCGGGACAATCTCTGAGACTGCTCAGGGCAGTTACACCCTACATACACACTCGTCTACACACTTTAGTGCCACCTAATACATTTGTCCCAATTTTTCACTTCTCTGAAGTGCTTTTCAGTCACTGCCCCACGGGGTTCTGCACTGGTCCAGAGGGGTCATCAGTGCAATTTGACGGCTCAGCTGTGAAGCCAGAACCTCCTCTGTGTAAACTTTCTCTGTGTTTAACCTGCTGTCCCACAGATCTCTGTGACCTCGCGCTGCATTTAAAGATGCTGCTTCACGCCTGGGTGGCTCAGTCGGTTAAGCGTCCAACTTCGGCTCAGGTCATGATTTCGTAGTTTGTGGGTTGCAGCCCCACATTGGGCTCTGTATTGACAGCTCAGATCCTGGAGCCTGATTCAGATTCTGTGTCTCCCTCTCTCTCTGCCCCTCCCCTGCTCGTGCTCTGTCTCTGTCTCTCTCTCTCAAAAATAAATAAACATTAAAAAAAATTTTTTTAAAGATGCTGCCCCAGGTACCACAAGATTCAGAATGACCAAGAACAGGGCAGATTTCTGTAGTCTCGTGGAAGCGTTAAGTTTCATTCATGAACCTGTAAAAACTGGCATTCGTGTATGGCGTCCACAATTTACATAGTCATACCATATTAAATATTTAATTAATAAGAAGATGTTGCTCCTAAGCCACACACCCAGCAGGAGTGGGTCATTGCACTTTGCATCAGGGACACTGAAGGGAAAGCCAGTACTTGACTTGGGGAAACTACCTGGTCTCTAATTAGGAGCTGGAAGAAGACAGCGGTGTCCCCTTCTGCTAGGACTACCCCCTGGGGTGTTTGTTCTAGCTCATGCCTGACTTTAGGGAGATTCTCCAGCTTCTGAGAAGGAACACCCAGGGGTTGCCTGGCCTGTGGGTGAGTCCCTGCTCAGACAGGAGATGCAAACACACAGGTGTGCCACAGCTGGAAGGACACTGCTCCCAAGGACTGTGGGGTGGAATCACAGAGGTTGGGGCTGGAGAGGAAAGACTAGGTCTGTGGATAAAGAGGATAGATGAGGCCTGAGAGGTCCTGAGCGTGAGGTGCCTGGGGGATGTCTGAGCGGAGATCCAGTGACATCTATATTCAGAAATTATCACATCATGAAACATGAAGACGTGAGCCCCTGGAAGTGTGGGTGGATTGAGAAGAGGAGAGGCTAAGGGATGAGCCTCAGGCAGCTATCCACTGATGAGAGGCCAGGACTGCTGTGGGCAAGGTGCAGTAGGGCAGCAGGGATGCTCTGGGTCTTGGGCCTATGTCTTAGGGGCAAAGATGTGACTGCTGTGGGTAGCGTGTTCTGGGTGGAGGGCAGGGGCTGTGGGAGAGATGCAGGGGGACACATGCCTGTTCGAAGGATGGTCAGCAGACTTCATGGCCTAGTCGATGTTCTCAGCCCTGCTCTCAGACTGCCCGTGGTGGGTAGTGAGCAGGAAGAAATGAATGTCGACTTTTAGTGGAGCTTTCCAGATCCACACATGAACCATGGGTCAGTGATAGGGCAGATGGGTGGTCTGTGGTCCAAGGGACTGTCCTGGGTGGGCGGAGTCATTGTGGGTGATAGAGACGGGTGGAGTGTGTGGGTGCCTGAACCCAGAGCTACTCCTGACAGCTGGTTGTGCCCACCTCTCCCCAACTCCACATTCAGTGATGCTGTGGTCACATCCTGAAATTGTCCACGTGGGAGGACTGACACCATGGAGACTGGTAAATGTTACCAATCAGGGCTTTATTTTGCAGAGATCCAATTGTTAAACCTTTAGCTGCACACCACTGGGGTGTAGGGGAGTAAAGGGTACATATCAGCAAGTGGAAAGGGATGAGCCTAAGATGAGAAGCCTTGAGTGCTAAGGAGTTTGGACTTTATCCTGAGAGCTGTGGAGAGCCATTGAGAAGCACTATAATTATGGTGCATTGCTTGAGAGTGTGGTGGGGTTTTTTTTTATTATTATTATTATTTATCTTCAGAGAGAGAGAGAGAGAGAGAGAGAGAGAGAGAGATCAAGTGGGGGAGGGGCAGAGAGAGGGAGAGAGAGAGAATCCCAAGTAGGCTCCATGCTGTCAGCTCAGAGTCTACCATGGGGCTCGATCCCACAAACAGTAAGATCATGACCTGAGCTGAAATCAAGAGTCCAAACACTTAAATGACTGAGCCATCCAGGCACCCCCAGAGAGGGTGGTATTTTGAATCCTCTTTGCATGGGTTCAAATGCTGGCTCTGCCACTTACCGGCTGTGTGATCCTGGGCAGGTTACTTAACTTCTCTGGGCCTTGGTTTCCTCATCTGTGAAATGGGAAAAGCAGTGCCTGCTTCATAGGGTTACTGTGAGCTTTGAATGAGTTTTTCATGCAGAGCACTTAGCACAGAGCATGGCATGCAGAAACGTTCAGTAAGTGTTAGCTATTATAGAAACATTCAGACTAGTAGATGACCCGGTCATATTTGTTTTTTAGAGCAAATAGTTCAGCATGCAGAACAGATTGGAAGGGGCGAGATAAAAAAGGCAGGAAGAGCAGGAAAGGAGCAATCATTAGACCAGGGATGGTAGGGACGTGAAAACGTGGAGGGAAGAGAATAGGTTTGGGGACACCCAGGCGGGATGGAGAGGGCTGGGAACATGATGCAGGAGGGAAAGAGAGAGGAAGGGAAGTTGTCACCAGCAGGGGTGACCGGGAAAGCCTTGGAGAAAGGGGTGGACCTCAGGCTGGGTTGTGAAGGGGTATTTCGGCAGAGGAGAGGGAGGAGGACCTGATGGGTAGAAGCAGGTATAAGAAGAGAACAAGGGTTTTTCAGAGAGTGTCCGTGTTGGTGGGTTTTCAATAAACACTTGTCATTTGATTTTTTAAATGTTTAATTGATGCAGATGGAATGAAAACAAGGAAAAGCAGTAGGCTTCAAAAAACAAAAACTACCCGTAAGGTTCCTGTGGCGCTCTGTTCCTCTAACACCTACAGAAGCCACTTGGTGACAAGCCCAGGTGCCATCCCTGACCTGCCCAGCAGGCAGCCTTCCAGCCAAGAGCCGCTGGCCCCTCCTGGGTGCCCAGATGGGGATGGGCCTAGGAAATTAGCCAAACACTGGAGGGTTAAACCTCTCTTTCTTGAGGGGGAGAAGTAGAGAGAGCTCTTTCCTGTCTACACTGCACCCAGCTTTTTGGAGTCTTCCTGTTGTCACAATGGCTCTTTGTTGGTGGCAAAAGGCTCTTTCAGCCAGTAGGGCAATATTTCACCCTTGCCATACTTCGAACGCTGTTGCCAGGGGCTGGCTAACTGTGTCACAGGCTTCGTGTTGCATCAGCCTGTCCTCTGTGGGATTAGTTTAGGGGATAATGAGCTGGTGTTTTATCCAATTCTGCCTGGTAGTATAGGGAGAGAGATAATGGGGTGTGCTCTTGGGGCATACAGGCCCGGAACCTTCCACCGTTCACCTGCCTCATGAACCACTCTCCTACTCTGCCTGGAGAAGGGTTGTCGGTGGCACAGTGTGGGACTTTTCTCCCATTCTGTACTCACACAGCCGCTCCTCAGCCACTACCCACTGTCCCTCCTCCCAAATGAGACGGAAAAATAAAGATGTGGCAATGGTGCCAAGTGGGTGAACAGATAGAGGGGAGACAAACTGGATCAGATTAAGTGACTTGGTGAATTCAGGTTATTTGAAGGAAGAAGATAAATACATATAAGAAACATAAAAAAGAGGGGTACCTAGGTGGGCTCAGTCAGTTAAGCGTCTGACTCTTGATTCTGTCATGATCTCAAGGGTTCACAGGATTGAGCCCCTGCTTGAGATTATCTCTCTTTATGCCCCTCCCCTTGCTCATACATACATGCTCTCTCTCTCAAAATAAATAAATATTCTTTTTTTTAATGAAGAAAGATAAAAAGATAGGCAGATGTTGCTTCTAGCTTTGGTCAGTATTTCTCAAAACATTTCTCAGATATTCTCCTCCCAGGTCCCCATGAGACTGCCATACTTTATTATTTTTTTTAATTTTAATGTTTATTTATTTTTGAGAGAGAGACGGGGAGAGAATGTGGTGGAGGGGCAGAGAGAGAGGGAGACACAGAATCCAAAGCAGGCTCCAGGCTCTGAGCTGTCAACACAGAGCCTGACGTGGGGTTTGAACCCGTGAACCATGAGATCATGACCTGAGTCAAAGTCAGATGCTTACTTAACCGACTGAGCTACTTAGGCGCCCCGAGACTGCCCTACTTTAAAAATGACATATACTGGGGGGTGGAGGGCCTAGGTTACTCAGTCAGTTAAGTGTCTGACTTTGGCTCAGATCATGATCTCACAGTTCATGGGTTTGAGCCCCACATCGGGATCTGTGCTGACAGCTCAGAGCCTGGAGCCTGCTTTGAATTTTGTGTCTCCCTCTCTCCCTGCCCCTCCCCTGCTCACACACACTCTCTTTCTCTCTCCCCAAAATAAATAAACATTAAAAAAATTTGGGGGGGGGGGTGCCTGGGTGGCTCAGTCGGTTAAGCATCCAACTTCGGCTCAGGTTGTGATCTCACACTCCGTGAGTTCGAGCCCCACATCGGGCTCTGTGCTGACAGCCCAGAACCTGGAGTCTGCTTCTGATTCTGTGTCTCCCTCTCTCTCTGACCCTCCCCCCGTTCATGCTCTGTCTCTCTCTGTCTCAAAAATAAATAAACGTTAAAAAAAAATTTAAAAAAAATTTTTTTTAATAAAAGTGACATACACTGGGAAGCTCAAAGCAGAGTTGGGTTACAATAATATTTGGGAATCCAGTAATGTAGCCTAGATTTAGACCATGCCAGAACTAGCTCCCAGTTAGCGGCTTTTCCCAGAAGAATTATTGGGCTGTGTTGGACTCTCCACCTCAGCCTAAGGCAGGTCACTTGAGCTCCCTCCCCAAGATGGCAGCTGGTTCATCTTCTATAGGCCAGGTCTGCCGAGCAGCAAACACCGAATGCTTGTTCTTTTCCAGCCGCTGGCAGGGCTGCCTGAAAACTCTCCTTCACTCCTCCCCTTGCTGGCCTCATCTCCTGACCGGTCAGGCCAAGAGTTTGACCTGAAACAGCGGGAACTAGGAACCACAGTGGGAACTAGAAGCCACAGCTTTCTCTGGTCCCTGGCAGGAAGGTGTTGCCCAGATTTCTCTTCAGAACAGAGGCACTCATTCTCCTTACTGCCAGGAGTGTTGTCCATCGATGGGGGGTGTAGCTGGGTCCCTCCCTAGAAATTGCCCTTAGCCAAAGGGCCCTGCCTCGCCCAAGGTTATACCCCAGCCCAGGGATAACTGCATTCAAGTGACTGGATGATGCAGAAGCTCCAAGCTCTGGGTCTTTTGCCTCCATTCAGGACCTCTCTGAAGGACCAACCCAGCTTCAGAGCTCCCTGTGGGATCAGCTGAGGCCTCTGTACACTGGACACTGACCACTGTATGCCTGAGCCGTCTTCCCTCACTCCGTTACAGGTGTTCACACCAAGAACACTACTCAGCAAGCCAGTTGCATGTAGATCTCTCTCTCAAAGTCTGTTGCCAGGGAACCCAACCCATGACACCTAGAGATATTGGACAGGAGGCTGGTCAGCTGACGTCTAGGCATGAGCAGTCTGCAGGCTGCTTTTACAGCCCCAGTGAGGCTGGTGGGGGAGAAGAAATAGGGGGATGCCCTACCACCAGGAGGGGAGGTTGATGAAAGAATGACCCAGGGGAGAAGGAGTTAATTCTAAAGGACACCTGCCTGGCCCTCTGCAGCCCAGGGAGGATTGTCTCCTCCCTCTTGAAGGAAAAGGAAAGGTAGAGAAGCACTGAAGAGTCATGGTGCTCTCTAGAGAGGGCTGACCCTTTATCTAACAGGTGACTAAACACCTAATGAAGAAACCGTCTCATTCTGTGTCTGGACAAACTTACCTTACAAAGTCATTACTTCCCTCCTTTTGAAGTTGGCCAGGAAATTAGATAGGTGGGGTGTAAATGCGAAAGTGGGGATAAGAGAAACTAGAGGCGGCTGTATGGTCCACTCTGGGAAAAGAGAGGAACCAAAGGGAGGTTGTCAGCCAGGCCTAGCCCCATTCTTTGGCCTGGCCTTGTCCCTCAGCTTCTTTTGTGAGCTTCTTTTGAAGACCACTAGATTTCCTCAGTCTGAACACAATCCCCCTGACTATGACAGGAAGCAGAAGTGAGGGTTTTCTTCTTTGCACGTCAATAAGGAACCCAAAGACACTGTTTCCCCAGAACCCAGGGGCCAGAAACACACACCTGCCCATCAGGTCCAGAGCAGACCCCGGCCATTATGACTTTCTTACCTGGAGGCTGAGCTGGACCACAACTAGTCACTGTGTATTCCTCACTTCCTCCCACCCTTCCCTGACCCCAGAGAGGCCTGTACAGCTCAGCATCTCTCCCTCTCCCATCCCAGGCACCCCTAGGAGCCTAGAGTGCAAATTTTATAAGTCCAAACATCCCCACGTTTGAGGCTAACTTTTACATAGTCCCTGACATAGCAGCCATAGGAATGCAGGGGAATCATTTTAAAAGCCGTGGGACTCTGTTAGTGCCAAAAACCATTGCAGTTCTTCCCAGAGGCTGTAGCTGGGCATTCCCTGGGGTGTGCTTTATGCAGGAGGGACAATGGGTACAGACATACTTTTGTCCAAATGATATATTACCTCTTAGGAACCAACCAAGGCCCCTTCAGTCTCCGTTAATGTTTTTGTTTAAAAATAAAAGGTACATTAAAAAATAGATTTTATAACAATTTCAGTTGAAATTGAAAAATAAGCATAAGATCCTAATTTACTTCATCAGCATTTATACCAAAACCAAGAGATCTCAGACAGTAAGAAAAGTGAAATGCAAAGTTTAAAATAACCTATATAACATAAAGCAGATACTGGGCTCTGCAGGTTGGCCAGAGGCTGGTTTCTAGCATGTAGTGAGGAAGGCTCCATACTAGTTACGGGGGTACCTGGGTGGTTCAGTTGGTTAAGCATCCAATTTCAGCTCAGGTCATGATCTCGAGGTTCATGGATTCAAGCCCCGCATTGGGCTCCATGCTGACAGCTCAGAGCCTGGAGCCTGCTTCGGATCCTGTTTCTCTCTCTCATAAATAAACATTAAAAAAAATTTTATACTAGTTGGAAGGTTGATTATTAGACCAGGGGTTGGTGTTGCAGGGACAGAGTAGAGGGGAGAAGGTTAAGAGTGAGCACTCCAAGAATAGCCCTTGGATGACCTGGGCCAGACATTGTTTTCTGGAAGAGGAGAAACTCATGCTACTAAGGAAACTAACACACAGGGTAGGGAAAAAACTCAATCCTGGAACACTGCATACAGTTAAAAAGCAGCTTAATTTTGTCTTCTAATATTAAACATAGCTGTAAAATTCTGATCATCGATTCTTGCATGTTGTCTGTGTTATTATTGGTTGTTTACCATCCACTCAAATTGTCAGAGGCTCTAGATGGGAGAGCCATGCAGCCCACATGACAGGGGGCATATTCTCCCATTGCTTATTTGTCAAGAGCAGTGAACTTCAACTGCAGGCTGGCTCCTGCCTGTGGGGATTTCCACTCTTTGGTCTGAGCCCTGCAGTCAACATGACTCCAGATAACCCTGATGTGGAATATGAAACAAAAAATTTAAATGATACAAAAGCCCCTATCATCAGATGTCAACTTGGATAATTTTAAATGATTATGTATTTCCTTCTTTATGAGAGCGCACGTGTGCACTTGGACATGCAGACACACATACACTCTTTTGCTCTGTATCTCTTTATGTGTTTATACATTTCTTACTCTTCATCCACATAATGGTGATAAAAAGTGTAGCTCAACTTCATCTCTGAGATGTGGGTCCAATGATATCATACAAGTCCTGGGGAAAGATGAAGTGCATCCCCACTGATAACCATAATTCCATCATTTGTTTTCTGATTACTCTGCATCTTGTCCTCCATATTCAGAGAACAAAGGAGCGCAGAGCTTTAGAGTTAGGCTCTCAATGATCCCTGTGTTGACAAGACCAAAGCTGAAGGCCTACAGTAGGACGCGGGCGTGTTTTTCCCGGAAGGCTGACTGAGCAGTTCTCCAAATGTTTGCAAGAACAGGGCAAAATTCCATGCAGCCTTCAAACCTTGAGCCAAGACTCAGCATTAACAAAGCCAAAAGTTTCATTTCTTTGACTGTGGGAGTGCTGCAATCAGCCTTTAAGTGACCATTCGGTTTGAAGTTCAATAAGCACTTTGATTGAGAAACACTTAAACTGAGGGGTGAAAGGTCCTTGGCTTTAAATGGCACATGATGAGCAGTGCCCATGTCACAGTATGGACACCACATTCTTCCAGGCCGAAGGTGACTGGGTAGATCATCTTAGTCACAGAGCCAAAGCCTGATCTAGGGCAGGTGTGTGTGTGTGTGTGCGCGCGCGTGCATGTGTGTCTGTCTGTCTGTCTGTCTGTCTGTCTGCCTGTGTGTGTGTGTGTGTGTGTGTGTGTTGGGAGGAAGGGGTAAAGCTATGGGAGCATTTTTTATTCCTTCTCTGCAAAATCTCCTGTGATTTAAGTCACAGTGAAGTACCCTTAAGTCCACATGCAAAAGAGTCAAAACGCCAGCCCAGTAGGCAACCATGTCAGCTGGTACGTATTCTGGTCTTCCAATAGCAGGAAGTAAGACTTGTAGGCTCTCAGGCTCTCAGACCTGTGGTTTGAACTGCTTATTAAAGCTCTAAGTGGAAGTACTCCTCCCTGCCAGGTCTGGAACAGTCATAAGTGTATGGGTGTACTGGGGGGAGGTGTGTGTGTGTACCTAAAGCAGAGGAAATTCTGCAGGAGGGCTCACAACATAGAGCCAAGAAGACAGGTCAAGCAGAGAAAGCTTGATGTATCACCACTACAGAGAAACAGGCTTCCCTGAGCTGGTGAAACATCATCTAACAATATGAAACCAGCCGCCGTTCCCTTTAGATGTTGCACTGAAGATATAGCTGAACCTTTGTTCCTCTCCCTCACGAGGCTGAGTCTAACACAGTCTGGGTAAACACATGAAGCACAGTTTGGAAACAGAAGACCTGGATTTGAATCTCAGCTGTCACTGACCTGCTATGGACTTGGAGCAAGACCTCTCCAAAGTCATTTCTTCACGTGTAGATGGGGGTTAAGACCTACTTCAGAGCATCCTCAAGTTGAACCTACCAGAGCCAATGAATGTGAAAATGTTTTGTGAGTTTAAAGCACTATAAAAATAAATAGCATTATTATTACTGAACAGATGAAGTTGGCACCGTTTGCCACATGGTTGGTCATGGGTCACCTGTGAGGTACCAGCTAAGAGAGGTGATGGTCATAGTAATAAACACATTGTCACGGCTGTAACTGGTACACTATTCTTTTCCTAAACAAACAACAAATGAACAAAATCTTGCCAGAGTCAAAAGATAACAGTCTCTTTTGGTTTGTCAGCTTCTGGAAAGGCAGTTTACTGCTGGCAGTCTCTTCTCTACGAGAAAGGGTAGAGGAGGCTCTTTTGTTAGTTATGTGGATTGTGTCTGTGTATGTAGCAGGCCCACACCTTGCCCTCATTGGGCTCAGGACAGTTCTCAGCCTTTCTCCTTGAGGCACAAGATAGATGACACTCACAAGTGTGACACTTACCATGTTGCCCCACTATAAAATGCCTTTCTCGGGGTGCCTGGGTGGCGCAGTCGATTAAGCGTCTGACTTCAGCCAGGTCACGATCTCGCGGTCCGTGAGTTCGAGCCCCGCGTCAGGCTCTGGGCTGATGGCTCAGAGCCTGGAGCCTGTTTCCGATTCTGTGTCTCCCTCTCTCTCTGCCCCTCTCCCGTTCATGCTCTGTCTCTCTCTGTCCCAAAAATAAATAAACGTTGAAAAAAAATTTTTTTTTAAATGCCTTTTTCTGTCAGGACAAGTGAAAGCAACAATACCGCACGTATAACCACGAGTCCACTCTTACTTCACATCTTTGGTACTTCCTATTATCAATAGAAAATTACTTGTGACACATCTCACAACCGATTGACACCCATTGGTATACCTGGAAGTCAATTGAGAACCAATGTCTTCATCATCTGTGAGCAAGGGCAGGAATTTGTCTTATGCATCTTAGTAATTTCAACGCCCAACACTTAGTAGAAGCTCAATGCTGACTTGAAACCTCCCAGCCCCCCACACATGAGTTCTGGGGCCATTCCAAGCTCCAAGGTACTTGGAGCTGCTTAGTCGTAGCCCTTTTAGGAGCATTGCCATCACGTGACAGAGGATGAGGTGTGGACTCTACAGGGGATTTCACTGCTAGGATGGATGAGCCAGCTCCCTTCATACTCTGTGGGAGTGACCGTTTTAAGTGGAAGAGTTAGTGCCTACTTTCTTTCAAGTCCGCCTTTGAAGAGAGTAGCCCCTTGCCAGCCAGAGGTGCCTGAAGTTTGCACTTGCTGAGGGCTGGTCAAATTGAGTGTGCAGGTGGTACTGTTCAGAGGATAAACCTGAAAAGCCAAAGTAGATCTTTAAATACATGGCAAAGAGGTGCATTCTGAGTGCTGTTCCTAAAGACATTCAAAGACACGTTTTTACCTGGGGCCTTTGGGTGGATCCGCAGATTCAAGGAATCTGGGGTATCAGGGCCAAAGCTGGAGTGGATTTTCCCTTCCAGATGGGGAAGGCCTGCCAGGGCAGCAGCCTGGACCACACACCCTTGTGTAGGAGAAATCTGGAGGCTGGCAGCCCAGAAGAGCTGGCACTGGTATGGAGAACTTCTAGATAATTTGTCACAAGTGTGCTAATGGCTCTGGGGGCCAAGAGCAAATGGGTCACACAGCATGTTTTTGAGATTAGAATGTGTGAATGAGTTGTTCTGTGAATTGTTATTTTCTCCAGGCGGCTCAGAAAAAACTAGATCTGATGGGCTTGGCCTATGAGGCAAAGCAGGGCTCTGAGATATTGCCACATGGCTGATTCAGCATTCAGGATGGGCATAATGGCTGCCAGAAGAATGCTAGAAACCTCCCTGGTGATACCAAACCAGTCTGAAAGTTGACCAAGTCAGAAAAACCAAGTTTTATTCCATCTCTTGAGAGAAGGGGATTGTAAGTGGCAGATGGGAAAAGAGAGGAACTAGAGGAACCAAATAGACTGGAACCAAACAGACTGGACATGAGGGAAAGGCCCTTATAGTGGAAGCCCAAAGGTTTGCCTTGAGGGCCTGTCACTCACCACACGGGAGGAGTGGGTCCCTGCCCGGGGCAAGCATGTGTGCCACGCTTGCCAATGTTTCTGGCACATAGCAAGTGCTGTGCTTGATGTTGTTTCTGTGGTTGCTGTGATCCTCATTACTCAGTGTGACTGTTTGCTTTACCACTGCTGTGTAACAAATAGCACAAATTCAGTTGCAAAACAAAACAACCATTTTATTATGTTCATAGATTCTCTGGGTCAGGAATTCAGAAGGGACACAATAAGAATGGCTCGTTCCTATTCTATGATGTCTGGGACATCAACTAGGAAAGTTCAAAATCTGGGGTGTCTCCATGGTTGAAGGCTTGAGTCATCTGAAGGATCACTCCCTCACATGACTGGTGCCTGGCCTGGGAGGGACTTGAAGGTGAAGACTGCTGACATGTGGTTTCCCTCCAGCATGGCGGTCTCAGGGTAGCTGGGCTTGTAATATGGTGCCAAGCTTCTCCTGGGGTGAGTGTCCCAGGAGAATCAGGTGAAAGCTGAGTTGCCTTTTCTAACCTGGCCTCAGAAGCTGGCTACATTCTCTTGGTTGTAAGCAAGCCTTTAAGGTTGGCTGCCTATATTCAGAAGGAGGGGATTTCTAGATGGGAGGAGTGTTAAAGAATGTATAGACATGACTTAAAACCACCAAAATGACTGTGGAAATGAATAAAGCATGCCTTATGCTTACAGTTTAAAAAACCCATTCACTTAATCTTCCCGGTACCTTTGAGAAGTAGACTGGCAAGTAATATGACCCCATTTTGCAGATGTGAGAACAGGCTCAGAGAGGCCAGTCACTTATTCCCATGAGCTGCAGAATGAAGAGTGTATATGAGATGCTCTGTCTGATCCCCTTCAGCACTACAGTATGGTGGTTTTCTGTTCCTTGCAGAGGGAGGCAGTCCTGAAAAGTTGGCTTTAGTGAAGGAAGCGGTTTGACCAGACCCTTATGTGCTATTTCAACGATTTCTGTGACTTCCTGGGGCAAATTGAATTGCTTCCACTTAGTCCACACCTGGATTCTGAAGGCAGCTAATTTTAGATTCCTTGTTTCAGTGCCAAGTATCAAAGGAGAGTTGCAAGAACAGTCTTTGCTCAGTTGGAGTACAAATTCTTTCAATTGAGACCAATTCTGATGCCTCCGCTTAAGATAAGGAAACCCCATTTATTATATATTTCAACCAAAGCAGGAAAAGCAAAAAATCTAGATCACCTTTAAGCAAATGATTCACTGAGCAAGTGAATACCAAGAACTAAGATTTTAATGAGTATAAAATTACCCCGTTTGTGCAGGTGCAATTTACTTTACTCGATACTTATGAGCCTGATTTGGTAAGTGAAAATTAAACATTTTTGCGTTGTCTGTTTAGTTGATTCAAGAGTTTTATAAGAATGAGGAATTTCCTAGTAAAAGACTCCCATGAAAATATACTTCCCAATTTTAATTTTATAAATTTGGGTTTCTAGCAATTGGATTTTCTTTAAGAGTGGCCAACCTATATTACATCGTTTGCTAGTCATTGTTAAAGAATCTGATTTTAGAAATTTTTACCTTTCTATTGTTGAAATCCACTTTGAAGATTTTGTTAACCTGCTTTTTTTCCTGTTACTTTATTCAATATGATTTAAAAAGAAAGTGTAGGTAAAGGTGATAAGAAAAGGAGAACCATGAAAGAACATTGACCAACATAAATCCAAGTCTGTTCTCCGGTTGCTTTGGAAGCCATAGCGAAATATACGTACAAAACGACCACCATCATCGCTGCAATTTTTCTGTTGAAGGACACAGTAACATATCTTTGAGATGTACACCATGACCTGTAGCTAATGCAGATTATCTTGTAATTCTCAACTAAATGATTAATTTAAACTTTTTAAGATGGAAGTTAAACTGGCATAGTGTGGTAGTAAGGCTTCTAGTCAAATGTTACTCAGCACCTTTGTTGTGTCTAGTGTTGTGCTGGGCAGCACACAGAACAAAAGCAGACAATGCCAATCACACCATTCTTACTCCTGTACATCCCAATTTAGCAGGAAGGCTGAGGCACACACAAGTGATAGGGAATAAGCCATCTTCCTATACAACATTATATCAAGTAGGAATGTAGGTCCAGGTATATGATGCTATTGAAGAATAACTAGGACTATATATCAAGTACTATTAAATATGTAGCACAGACATTAAGGACAAAAGGAGAATTAGTGAAGGAAGAAATAACAATGCTGTACACTTATGAAACTTTTAAAACATTTTCATATTCATTATTTTATTTCCTTTTTTTCCCCATTAATTTATTTTGGAAAACAACCTTGAATGTAGCCTGAGCCAGGATCATAACTCCTGTTTTATGAATCAGGAAATTGAGGCCCCAGAAGGATAAGTGACTTTTATCTCAGACATCTCATGGACATGAATCCAGAGACTGTGACTCCAGATCAGATACTCTTTCCCTGCATAACACAACCCCCTAATGTGGCCACCTTTTTAAGGGAAGATTTTCCCAAGAGGGGACTTGAATGGTCCTTGAAAGAGGGGCAAGAGATGAGCAGTCTGAGAAGAGCGGCCATTGGAGGAACCTGAGAAACTATACCAGAGCCAAAGCACAGACAAATGGGAGGCAGTAGACCAATCAGCCTGGCTGTTGTGGATGGATCTCATGGGGGAATAAAGTAGAGGAAGCTTGAACAGGTAGAGGTGGGCTGATTACAAGAGGTCTGGATCTCTGGGCCAAAAATGGTACAGAGCACTGATGCCCAGAAGTGATATGAAATATTTTTAGCAATATTCAGTTGGATTCATTCATTCTGGGACTTCATGGATATAAAGAAATGGCCTTGAATATGGAAAAACAGTTTGCATAAAGATGATCATCAAAGCTTTATCAGCACCAGACATGCCAATAGTGGTTATGCTAGGTTACACTCTAGGCTGCTTTAGGTTCTTGCCCTATTTCCAAAATTTTACATTTAGGGGTAGGGATGGGCTTCTAAGTACATGAACATTTATGAATGGGCATCCTGTGGGATCATTATATCTAGTGTCCAAAGAGATATGTTCCTGACATAATTTATTACCAATGATCAACATTTCCTTGGGGTTGATAGGGCCATGTCTTTAACTTCTCCACATCCTATAGAACTGTCCTGATGAAAGACATAGCTCGCCCCCCACCCCACACACCAGTGTAGAGCACAGCACACTTAAAAGCTAATATCCAGTGGGTTATCTAACCATTAAAATAAGTTCATGTTTGTTTTTCTTTGGAAAGCCAACTTGCTATTTACTGTGAGTCAAAAGGCTGTCATCAGGAAATTAAAATCATTAATGGCTGAAAGGTCACCAGAGGTGAAAACCAAACAGACTGGAAAAGGCCAGGCAAGTGGAAGAAAGCACAGGAGAATGCAGCAAGCACACTGTTGGGAGCAAAAGATGGTGCTTACTCTCCTTTCTGGCTCAGTCAGCACTTTGGACAACACTGATTGGGGAAGGCCTAGGCATTTTTTAAATGTGTATTTTTCTTTTTGTCTTTTTTACAAATTTTAATTCCAGTGTAGCTAACATACAGTGTTTATTAGCTTTAGGTGTACAATATAGTGATTTAACAATTCTATACATCACTCAGTGCTCATTAAGGTAAATGTACTCTTAGTCCCCATCACCTATTTCACCCATCTCCACCCCCACCCCACCCCCATCTCCCCTCTGGTAACCATCCGTTTGTTCTCTATAGTTAAGAGTCTGCTTTTTTGGTTTCTTTCTCTCTCTTTTTCCCCTTTGCTCATTTGTTTTGTTTCTTAAATTCCACATATGAGTGAAATCACATGGTATTTTTCTTTGACTGAGTTATTTCACTTAGCATTGTACCTTCTAGATCCATCCATGTTGTTGCAAATGGCAAGATTTCATTCTTTTTATGGGTGAACAATATTCCATTGTATATATATCACATCTTCTGTATTCACTTAGCTATTGATGACACTTGGGCTGCTTTCATAATTTGGCTATTGTAAATAATACTGCTGTAAACATAGGGGTGCACATACCCCTTCCAATTAGTGTTTTCATATTCTTTCGGTAAATACCCAGCAGTGGCATTACTGGATATTATGATACTTCTATTTGTAATTTTTTGAGGAACCTCCATACTGTTTTCCAGAATGGCCACACCAGTTTGCATTCTCACCAACCGTGCACAAGGATTCCTTTTTCTCTACATCCTTGCCAACACTTCTTGTTTCTTGTATTTTTGATTATAGCCATTCTGACAGGTGTGAAGTAATATCTCATTGTGGTTTTGATTTGCATTTCTCTGATGATTAGTGACATTGAGCATCTTTTCATATGTCTGTTAGCCATCTGTGTGTCTTCTTTGGAGAGATGTTCGTGTCTTCTGCCCATTAAAATTTTTTTTTAATGTTTATTTATTTTTGAAGGAGAGAGAGAGAGCGTGAGCAGGGGAGGGGCAGAGAGAGAGGGAGACAGAATCTGAAGCAGGCTGGGAGCTCTGAGCTATCAGCACAGAGCCCAATGCAGGGCTTGAAACCACAAGCTGTGAGATCAGGACCTGAGCCAAAGTCATACACTTAACTGACTGAGCCACCTAGGCGCCCCTTCTGCCCACTTTTTAATTGGATTATTTGTTTGGGGGGAATGTTGAGTTATATAAATTCCTTATATAGTTAGGACACTAACCCTTTTTTTAGATATGTCATTTGCAATATCTTCTCCCATTCCATAGGTTGTCTTTTAGTTTTCTTGGTCATTTCCTTTGCTGTGCAGAAGCTTTTTATTTTGATGTAGTCCCAATAGTTAGTTTATTTTTGCGTTTGTTTCCCTTGCCTCAGGAGACATATCTAGAAGGACGTTGCTGTGACCAATGACAGAAAAATTACTGCCTGTGCTGTCTTCAAGGACTTTTATGGTTTTAGGTCTCATATTTAGGTCCTTAATCCATTTTGGGTTTATTTGTGTGTGTGGCATAAGAAAGTGGTCCAGTTTCATTCTTTTGCATGTAGCTCTCCAGTTTTCCCAACACCATTTTTGAAAAGACTATCTTTTTCCCATTGCATATTCTTGAACGCTAGGCATTTTAAAAATAATGAATGTAGTGTGTTGAATAATGACCCCCAAAAATCTCTGGAACCTGTTATGTTACTTTATAGGATAAGGGGTCTTTGTAGATGTGGTTAAGTTAAGGATCATGAGATGGGGACATTATCCTGGGTTATCTTGGTGGGCCCTAAATGCAATCACAAGTGTCTCTGTTAGAGGCAGAGGGAGATTTGTCACAGACAGAAGGGGAGAAAGCAGTGTGACTACAGAGACGCAGTGATTGGAGCGACAAGCCAAGCAATGCTAGCGGTTCCCAGAAGCCAGAAAAGGCAAGGAGCAGATTCTTCCTTGGAGTCTCCAGAAAGAACACGGCCCTGCCAACACCTTAATTTCAGACCAGTGAAACTGATTTCAGACTTCCAGCCTCCAAACTGTGAGAAAATACATTTGTGTTGTTTTAAGCCACCAAGTCGGTGACAATTTGTTACAGCAGCGGCAGGAAAACTAATGCAATGAAAAACTGTAACACTGGAAAGACAGGTTCCCCTGGAGAAAGGTGCAGTATGGAAAGAAGGCATGAAGTGATGAAGAAGAGTTGGATGTTGGGGGTTAAGGGAGGGTTAGCTGGACTTGGCACTGACTCACGGTGATAAGAGGCAGTGGTGTGCTGGAGCTGGCTCCTGTTATTGCCTCACATGAGTCACCGCGCACACCTTTTCCCAGCTCCATGTTTAGCGCCATCACCTTGGTAGCTTGAAGTCAGCGGTGGTGGGACTGTCTACACCATGGAAAATGACAAACACTACAAAACAGGGCTTTTCTCCTGGAGAGCCAGTCATTTAATATTTGCCATTGAGTGAAGGGAAAAGGAGAAATGGAAGGTGGGTTAGGTTTAGAAAGTAGGGCTGAGAAGACCTACTTGTTTGCATGAATACTTATGTGCCATTAATGGAAATGGGAACATAGGGAAGGTGATCTAATTTTAGAGATAGGAATTCAGCATGGGATTTGGATTTTCTCCTTGCATTTACTGCATTTATATTTATCTTATATTCCACCCTATGTCATATACTGGGCCAGGCACGGGAGTACAGTAATGCTTTAAGACACAGACCCAGCCTCATGGAGTTTGCGGTTGAGTGGGGAAGATAGTTCCAGTAGGATTGGGTAACAGCTAATAAAGATACAAGCATACCCCAAAGATAGTGTGCAGGAAAAGTAGAGGCGAGATGGGGACTTCTCAGAGGAGACGACCTTTGCACAGTCTGAAGGAAGAGTAAAAGTTGCCAAGCATGGAATCATGGGGGAAGAAGGAATTATAAATAGCAAGACTTGCAGTGACCCAATGAGTGGAGAAATGAACAGTGGGGTGTGGAAGGGAGGTTGAAAGTGGTGGTGATCAGACCAGACACTTTGGGATACAGAAGAGCTAAAAGTTAAAGTCACAGGGTCATTGAGAGTGGCCACCTCCAATCCAGCCTGGACCAGCATTAATAGTCAAGGCATCTGGTCCAAGGAATGGAGCCAGGCACAGCACCAAGGGCTCTAGGAGGGAGCAGTTCCCAGGGATGGGTGGATGACAGAGATGAAGATCAGGCCAGGTGAGGAAAGGATGCAGGAGTTAGGATGCCATCCCCTGTGAGAGGAGAAGAAAGACAGAGATAGAAGCTGGCTGTTTGGGGGTGGGGAGGTGAACAGGAGTGGAATTCAGGAGATGGTGCAGAAGCCTGGGCAAGCAGGCTAGCCTCAGACAGTGGGAGTTCAGCTGGCCCCGTGTTCCATGAGGATGGTCTACTGCCCTACCCTGGCACTGGCTCAGTAGCTAACATTGAGTGGTCATTCAAAAAATATGTGCTGAGGGAATAAGCGAGTGAGTTAGGAAGAGAGGAAGAATAGGCTTCTTAGGGTTCCTTTTGCTCCACGGACACTGGACAGAAGACTCTGGGGAGCTGGCAATTCCATTCTCTTAAGGTGAGGGCCTTCCAGTGAACTAGCAGGCTTGGTTCTTGGTCAGGTGCACAGGCATTTGGCGGATCATCAATGCTGGTAGGTGGGTGAGACTGGAGTAGGTAGGAGCTTCCAGGATCGCAGTAAGCAAAGGCCTCAAGGTGTAAATCAGTGTGGCAGGTGCAGGAAACACGAGGGGCTGGGCGTTGCTGGAGCATGGGGTATGTGGGGCAGCAGTGGGAGATGGACTCTGAATGTCATGTGCAGGGGTTTGGATTTTATCCTGGAAGCCATGTGGAGCTACTGGAAGGTTTTAAACATGGGAATGACAGTGGGGTTTATATTTGGGAAAGACCACTCTGGCAGTGGTGCAAATTTGCTTGGAAGGGATGAGGCAAGAGGCAGGGAAACTCATTTGGAGATCGTTTTCATAGTGCAGGTGAAAGCTAATGAGATCCTACACTCATATAATGGTTCTGGACATAGCAGGAGACACAATAAAGAGGTATTTAGGAGGCTCAGTCAAGACATGGGGTGAAGATGACAGTCAGGCCTGCACATGTGGCAATGTAACCCTTACTCAAGACACGGATCTTTGTGGAAAGCAAAGGGTGACCCCCCCCCCCACTGACCATCGTAACACTGGGCGAGGGGACCACAGCTTGTACTACTGGCCACTGGCCACTATCTCTAACACCTGGAGATAGCAGCATCTATCCTCACCAGAATGGGGCCCACCAGTGCATGCCTTTTTGAGCCTGGCTCCCGTCTTGAAGGTGGGTTTCGGGTGCACCTATTTGCCAGAGCCCAGGTCACATGCCTGTACACCAGCTTTAAGGGAAGCTGAGAAACTGAGTACCTATGCTATCTTTGCTTCCACCTTAACTGTTAAGGTGGAGAATTCTCCTACAGAAGTCTGTTCAGAGGGGCTGCTCAGCCATAAAGAAAGACTGATGTCTTCTAAAAAATATGAGGAATGAGGAAAACCAAGACCAAGACCACAACCCTGAGGAAAGCCATTATTTAAGGAAGAACAGGTACAAAGTCAGTGAAGGAAACCAGAAAGGAAGAATCAGAAGCTAAGAGAAGATTCAGAAAAATAAGAGAGTGCAGTGTTGCAGAAGCCCTGTAAAGAGAGGGCTTTGAGCAGGACTGAACAGCCACTGGATTGGATGATTGAGAGGCAGCCAGGGGCCTTGGGGGGAGCATTTTCAAGAGCAAGTGGGAGTGAAGACTAGAGTATAGGGGACTCAGGAATGTGTGTTATGTTAGTGAAGATGGTGTAGACTACTCTTTCAAGAAGTTTGGCCAGGAAAAGAAGAACAAAGAAAAAGAAAGTCAAAACTAAGGAGTGGCATAGGATGGGAGGGTATGGATTTGGGTTTTGAGCCTGAAGCACCTCAAGTATGTTTATAGGTGTATGTGCCAGGCCAACCCTGTGCTCCCTGAGGGTGCCCACCCATTGTAGGAAGAACCAATTTAGCAATGGCTTCTCCATTTATGTTGCTCTGAGAACGTTGCTATGTTCAGCGAAAGGTGTTAGTGTCTTTTTTAAGATTCCGAACTACCCATGAAGTTTTCTTCTTCAGGAATTAAGAACATGGAAAGTCTCAAACTTTGCATGTAGTGTTTGCACATGTTCACTGCAGAAGGCATCCTGAAGGAGTATGGCGGGAGGATGGGGCATGGATTGGGAGGGAGAGACTGGGACTGAGCATGACCTGGTAGTATCTCAGCCAGGACATCTTCCCTTTCCAGCTCTAGGACAGGCATGACACCCAGCCTAAGCTCCTTTGGCACCTGGGCTGGTGGCTGTGCCTTCTGTGCCTGTCCTGGGAGACTCATCAAGTTGGATGCTGTCAACATCCTCCTACCCAACATGTTTACAAATCCAAGAGCTGATTCATAGAACTCAAGGAGAGCATCAGAGCTTTGTTGAACTATTCATTGAAGTTGTAACCTTCTGTCACTCCAAAGACCTCTCATCAACCTCTACGTTCACCCGATTATTATAGATGAGTAGATAAACACTTCTACCTTCTGAGGAGTTCTGGATACTTTCACTTATCACATACCCTCAGAAATATGCCCAGGCGTAAAATTTGTGAATGGCCTCATTTTTGAGGTGGGAAACCAACGAGCAAGTGAGTAAGACAAAAAGACAAGTCCCTACCTCCACCACACACAGAGTTCTAAACACCTGGAGGAGACAACACGAGACCCAGGACCCTTTTTTCTGCCTATCAAGTAGTAAGAGACTATGGAATGTTTATTTGATTGTGCTAAAGCGGTGGGAGTGGGGGTGGGGGTAGATTCAGGGGGGAAAAAGATAGTGGATGGGAGACAAATGCATATTTATCACCCACCTTTAATTTGCATGAAAGATTTTAGCCCAAGAAGACAATGTTGAGTACTTTGTGAATAACCAGAAAAGCCTGTGACAAAGCAGTTCTGGAAACAACTGAGCAGCGGGCCACCCGGCTCCCCGCACTGATGCTGTTGACAGAGGCTCTGTTCATTTGCCGCAGGGTGAAACGGTCTGTCATCAAAGTGCCTAAATCAGAGGCAGGCAGAGGCTGAATCCAACTGCCTACCCTGGGTGGCACGGCCAAGCCTTCAGCGTCCCTCTTCTGCCCCACCGACTGTCTCCTGACTCAACCAGCAGGTGATATGGACAGTGTGCTTCTGCCCCCACGGTGGGCTCCCCCTTGGGAGACCTTTCATCACTGGCTTTCTAAAAGGGTCTGTTTGTTTGTGGGGAAGAGTTGCTGTCACCCGTAAGACCTCTGACCCCGAGACCCCAGCCATCCAACAAGAGTGTACCTGTCGTGTAGGGCAGACGTGTGTGTGCCTGATTTCTAGCTACGGTTCCCTGGAGATAATTAAGTTCAAAAGAAATGCCTTTGGGTCTTGGCCCAGCTCAGTCAAGTTAGAGAAGGCCTGGAAGGGGAAAGACAGACTGCACAATTGGGGCGAATTGCTTTCATTTGTAGCTTCTTTCTTCTTTGAGACACTATGTCAACTTGCCTCCTAAGGGGGTTTCCTCGTAGGGAAGACATGAAATCCGTTGAATTTGGCTGAGCATCCCATTTAATGAAAGCAATAAATCATGTCAGTGAGGGAGGTCTGGGAGAGCTGAGCCAGGGAAGGTGGGATAGGGGTTTCTGGAGGAAAGGGAGGGTAACCATCTGCCTCAGGCTTGGTCTCTTTTATAATCAACAATACAGTGGGGGAGAATGAAGGTTGCGAGGGAGGTGCCCAAGAGAGCCTGCAGGGAAGCCCCAGTGTGCTTCTTGATTTCTCAAGGGGGGTGGGGGGGTCTTCTCAAATCCTGGTTCCCTCGTGTGCAGAAGAGTCAGCTTCTATAGTATACACTGCAGGTGGGTGGCCTGTGTGATGTGATGTGGAAGAGCTAAGCGAGGGTCCCACATTGTCTCCTGTACTCACCGTTGCTCATGGAAAGTGCTACTACTGGAGAAGCACTGTGCTCTTCTCAATTCAACTACTCTAGAGTTCAGCTAGTTTTAGGGCTGTTCACCCCCATTAGAATGTGTCCTGAGGGGGAGACCAGAACTAAGCAGGGCAACCCCACCAACGTCAGACTTTACCTAGAGCAGGACCTGCAGCCAAGCTCCATTAAGAATAAGTGATTTGGGGGGCACCTGGGTGACTCAGTTACGTATCCAACTTCAGCTCAGGTCATGATCTCATGGTTTGCGTGTTCCAGCCCCGTGTTGGACTCTATGCTGACAGCTCAGAGCCTGGAACCTGCTTCAGATTCTGTGTCTCCCTCTCTCTCTGCCCCTCACCCACTCATATTCTGTCCCTCTGTATCTCAAAAATAAATAAAAATTAAAAAATTTTAAAAAAAGAATAAGTGATTTTGCCATAAAGTTCTAATGTGACAAAGACCCTCCCACTCTATGCCTCAGCTCTTATAATCTGTGAAGTAGTGATAATAATGCCTACCTAACAGGGCCATTACAGGGGTGAAGCGACATCGTGAAGTAAAAGCTCTGGGTAGCTGCGATATACAGTGCAGGTTCTGGAGGCATCCAGCCTGCTGCCTCTCAGGATCTGGTTAGTCGGGCTAGCTGGTTTAGATCCATGGGTTTTCCCTGCACTTTCTGTCCTCTCCTACTGTGGATCCCAGTGCCCTTCCTCAGCAGCCTGTGACATATTGCACCATCAAGCCGTAACCCTCCTTTTTAAGAAACAGCAGTGTAGACAGAGAGATGACAGGCACACAGAACAATCGACAATCTCTATACAAACAGACACATTAAATAAATATCAATTCACATTTATGGGCAAATAATGAGGTCAGTGTACTTAGGAATAACTTGGTAAGAATGGGCTTGTCTGTACTTCCTGGGTGATTGACTGCTCTCAGCAAAGTCCCCAAACATTTTCTAAACAAAGGAGTCAACCTGGGAAAACACCACCTGCTTGGAACTGCATTAGTCCAGCGCCTCAGGGAAAAGCAGGGTCAGCACTTTCCCCTCATGGGCCATCTCTTAACAGTGAGAGGGGCTGGGTGGAGAAATATGAGTAAATTTTTATGAAGCTCCCAATGCAGAGTCTGTATGCTCCAGAGCAGTAGAGACTGTGATATGTGAGATCTATGGGGTAGTCAGGATTGTTTACAGGACTACCAACCTCTGTGTGGGGAACTAGCCCACTGATATGGAAGGGTCATCTCTAGATCTTTCTTTCTCCTGGGCTCAGTTTTCTCTCTAGTATGATTTAGTACATCGGATAAAACCCCAGAAAGGCTCAATTAATTCATTTAGAGTCTTTTTCCCATTCCCTATTAGATGAAATGTTTTAAGAAAAATTACACAGCATAATTTTTTTAAACTCATCTTGGTATAGGTTTAGTTTCAAGTGTGGGGCGCCTGGGTGGCTCAGTCAGTTAAGTGTCCAACTCTTGGTTTCTGCTCAGGTCATGATCTCACGGTTCATGAGTTCGAGCCCCATGTTGGGCTCCATGCTGACAGTGCAGAGTCTGCTTGGGATTCTCTCCCTCTCTCTCTCTGCCCCTCCCCTGCTCACTCTCTCTGTCTCTCGAAACTTAAAAAAAATTTAATTCAAGGGGTGCCTGGGTGGTTCAGTCACTTAAGCGTCTGACTCTTGGTTTCAGCTCAGGTCATGATCTCGCGATTTGTAAGTTTGAGCCCCGTGTCGGGCTCTGTGCTGACAGCTCATAACCTGGAGACTGCTTCAGATTCTGTGTCTCCCTCTCTTTCTGCCCCTTCCCCCGCTCACGCTCTGTGTCTTTCTCTCTCAAAAATAAATAAACATTAAAGAAAATGTTTGGTTTTTTAAAAATTTATTTCAAGTGTTTCTTGGGAATACAACTTCCAAAAAAACTTATACTCAGTGTGAGTGGTTTTTGGAGGTGCTGGTGTAGAGTTTGCTTGGAACAGGCCACATAGGGGTAAGGGATTAGACCAGTAAAGAAAACAGCTCTGGACAGGGTATGACCAGCATGTATGCCCGGAGCAAGGGGTCCATGAAAGGGAAGGTGCCTGGATGCAGACTAAGGAATTTGAGTTTTGCCCTGTTGGCAATGAAGGATGAAAAGGACTTTTAAGCAAGGCAGCAATGATCAGATTAATTCACAGAGTAAGGGAGTCTCTTTGTCTTCACTTGTCATCCCTCTTTTCCCTTCCCACGACACGGCTGGGAAGTGTTCTGGAACTAGTCTTGGCTCAAAGACTGGACCCTAGGCTGGCAATTTATTCCACCAGTGTTTTTATGAGAGTCTGCTATAAGCTGCCCCACTTCTATAGTACCGTAGCCCGTGGACTTTCTCTATCCCAAACCAAAAGGAGATACTTCCAGAAAGCAATGAAAAGCTATCAAGCCACATGACCTCATTCCATTAGGAAAAAAGACTCTTCACATGATAAAATGGCAAGTGGCTTAAAAATCATCCAGTTGGGGGTGCCTGAGTGGCTCAGTTGGTTGAGCGTCCAACTTCGGCTCAGGTCAGGATCTTGCGGCCAGTGAGTTTGAGCCCCGCGTCGGGCTCTGTGCTGACAGCTCAGAGCCTGGAGCCTGTTTCAGATTCTGTGTCTTCCTCTCTCTGACCCTCCCCCGTTCATGTTCTGTCTCTCTCTCTGTCTCAAAAATAAATAAACGTTAAAAAAAATTAAAAAAAAATCATCCAGTCCAATGCAAATGGGAAAACAGGTCCACAGAATGAAATGATTCAACCAAGGTGAGCAAAACATTTCAATCAACCTTCAAGGGCACCTCTACATTACAGGCTTTGTGTTGGGCACTGAGAACCCATGAAAATAAGACATGGTCCCTGTCCTCAAGGAGTTTACAGTCTGGAAAGGAGAAGAACACCTAAACATATCATTTTATTTTATTGTTTTAAGATTATTTTTAATTTAGAGAAAGTGGAGGAGAGGAACAGAGAAAGAAAGAAGCTCAAGCAGGCTCCATGCTCAGTGTGGAGCCTGAGGCAGGGCTCAATCCCGTGATCCTGGGATCATGACCTCAGCCAAAATCAGGAGTCAGATGCCTAACCAACTGAGCCACCCAGGTGTCCCAACATATCATTTGAATAAATGATCTCAAGAGGCATTTGGAATTGGAATAGGTGATTGCTACAGTGCTATTCAGCTCTAAATTTCTATGCATCTATAACTGAAAAAGCATAAGCCTTTAGTGGGGTGATGAATGCGGTTAGGTGTTACAAAAAAAAACAAGAAAGGAACACTTGGCACAAATTGGAAGATCACAGAAGGCTTTTTGAAACTGGGCAGTGTTAGAGCTACCTGTGGTAGCCAGCCTCCCAGGTGGCCCCCAGTGATTCTTGCCTTCTGGTCTTCAAGCCCTTGTGTAGTGTTTGCCCACACGGGGTCTGGTAGGGGGCACGATGGGGGTAACAAATGCCACTGTGGGTTTCACCTCTGTCTCTTGACTCGCTCCTGGGGAAGGCAGCCCCGATGCTGTGAGGACACTCAAGCAGTCCATGGAAAAGTCCATGGAGAAGAGCCAAAGCCTCTGCCATCAGCCAACACCAACTTGCCAGCCAAGTGAGTGGACCACCCTGCGAGGGGCTCTTGCAGCCCCAGGCAAAATTCAGATAACTCTCCTTGCTGGGCACCGGCTAGAATCTCACGAGAAAGTCTGAGCCAGAACCAAATTCTTGACTCAGGGAACGTGTGCGAGACAATAAGCGATTGGTATTGTTTTCAGCCACTAAGTTTTGGGGTGATTTGTGAAGCAGCAATAAATAATGAACCTAACACCTATGTGAAAAATACAGGTGCCCTGTTACCCAACCCAGTAATCTCTCGACCATTTTCAATGTAGCACCCCAATTTTTTCTGCTACCAAAACCTTATCAAATACTTTTTATTATTTTTATATAAAGAAACTTCACAGTCTGTGGTTCAATAAACATTTAATAAAATAGGTTGCATTTTAAAAAAATAAGCGATTTGGAAAAAGGTTTATAGAGTTTGGCAGGATATTCATTTTCCTTCAGTTCCACTTGGTATAATGGCAGTGGCATTTTGACAAATACTCTTTTCTTCAATTGCCTTCTTTATATGGTGGCATTTTGGCAAGAGGATTTCTTTTCTGTGTGGTGGCATTTCTGAAATAGTTGTATGTGTGTTTCGTTGTTTGTTTGTTTTCTAAATAGTAGGTTTACAAAAAAAAAAGGTCCCTGTTTCAATTTGTAAAAAAAAAAAAAAAAAAAAAAAAGTACTTCAGCAGAAACCCAGGATGGCTTTGTCAGTGTTTTGAAACACCCGAGATTTTTAGTTTCCGGGATTTTATTCTCAGTCTAATTCATTTTGGGGAAGAGTTTCTTTCACCAAAAGTAGATGGCAAGAATGGAATCTGGGTATATGGAAAACTGCTTCTAATAGGTGTAAATTCTATTTAAGCAGGCCCAGGTGCCCAAGCCAATTAGAGGAAATGGAACCTGGCAGATGGAGAGACACTCACCAGGGTCCCCTGGGAGCAGGGGTTTTGATCATAGCCCATCGGTAAGGAACACTTAATGGAGATTTGGAGATTATTAGAAACCATTAGCACCTTGTCAACCACAGCAATAGCCTCCACTTTCTCTCTGAGACCATGAAAGACCAGATTCAGGGAGTTACTTGAAGCAACCCTGCTTGCTATGATCTCACTCCGAGGAGCTCCTTGGATTATAGCGGGAAGGATGAATGGGACAAGTCTAGGGTCCTCACCTTAATTCCATCTACTCCTTCTGGAGTGAAAGTCTTCTGGCTGGCAGATTGTTCTTTCAAAGAGATGTCTTCATTCTGGCACTCTGCAACCCCCTTCCTCCCTGTCTCCAGTGTCCTGGGTCAACTCAATAGGACATCTTTGGGGTCATAAATGCTGGATAGAGATGCCAGACCCAGACACCTCTCCATTTACCTCTGTACTGAGGCGCCATGGTGTGGAGGTTGGTATACAGGCTCTGATCGAAGTCAAGGGTCTGTCATTTACCAACTGTGTCACTTGGACAAGTTATTTAAACTCTTTGAAGCTGGTTTTTAATCTGTCAACATGCATTCCTTATAGGGTCATTGTGAGGATAAAGAATATAATACTTGACAGTAATTAAGTACTTCCTATGTACCAGGCATCATTCTAAGATTTTTATGAATATTAACACATTTAATCCTCACAACAACCTTATGAAGTAGGCACTTTCATTATCCCCATTTTACTGATGAGGAAACTGAGGCACAGAAAGGTTAAGTAACTTCCCCATGGTCACAGAGTTAACAAATGTCAGAGCGAGGCCTCAAATCTGGGCAATCTGAACTGAACCGATGATCTTAATGCCACACTGTAATGTCTCCATGGAGGTGTCAGGCATTAATAGTAATATCAGCTATTATTATTTGGCATGTCCTTCCCACTTTGCAAGCCGCTAAGTCTGGGCCCTGCTGCCATTGATGTTACTGGGATGTTGGTGGGATATGAGCCTCTACAACCAACCCAACCACTAAGTGACATTCTTAGAACTTCCTCTTGAATTACATCTGACTCTGGTGAGCATATTGTCTGAAACCATCTGGCAGATTTGGGCGGTGGTCACTCGATGTTGGCCAAGCAAGGACTCCTGAGCAGAGATGAGCAGGCTGAAAGCCAAGCTCTACCCAGGGTCATCTGCAGCTGTTATCAATCAGGCTGGTGGCAGAGGATGTGGAATCAGCAGGAGCACTTTTATCCCAGGCTGAACACAAGGCTGTCAGCTGGAAACACAGCCCTTGCTGTCGGGTAATTCCTGACTTCCTATTAGAAATAAACAAAAAGCCCGCTCTACTGAATTTCCCACTCGGCCTTACGGCTTGGCAACAGTCCCTAATGCCTATCACCTAAGATAGCAAAGATAGCCGCTGGACTAGAACAAAAAGGATGGGAAAGGCCATCCCCTCCCTGACCTCTGCTCTGCTAAGCGACTGATCCTGTGGGAATCCAGATGCATCAGGGTTTTCCAGCCTGGATGGGGTAGGGGGATGGGGTGGGGGGGGGGGTGTCGGGAAGGGAGAGGACAGAGCAGGAAGACAAGAGAAGGAAATGAGTGCTGAGTGAGCAGAGGAGACAAGCCCAAGTACCCCCTTCTGGCTCTCAGTGCCCTGCTCCTTGCTGCAAGTCCCAGGCACACCAGGGCCCACTGACAGAGTCCACTAGGGGAGGCCCAGTGCCAGCCTGACAGGTTGGTGGGGGTGGGGGAGATTCTGGCTGCGGATGGAGAGGTTGAGCTCTGTGGGATTGAAACGGATGGCCCAGGTCATAGCGGAGGCGGGAAGGCCCCCCTCCCCACAGCGCACTCTTAGGTTTGTGCTGTTTACCCTGTGTCTGTGGGAAGGAGCATCTTTGTGGACATGCTCTCTTTCCTAGGCCTCCCTAGGCCTCCCATGCCACACTTGGCAGCGGAGGCCTCCCTAGGCCTCCCATGCCACACTTGGCAGCTGTCGTCACTGTTTCCTGTCACGGTGAGCTGCCTTCCAGGTGATAGGATACCTGCCTGATATGATTTGACTTGACTCTCCTCCCCCAAATGAAAATGCCTTCCTATTTATGATTTTGTGCCACCACAGCACAAGTGTAGGGTTTTCAAGGCTGGTGTTTCAGAAGCTCTTTTTGTCCCGCATGTGCTAAACTCAATTTTGGGGCATATCCCATCATGCCCTCAGGGTAGGGCAAAGTACATAATATGTGAAGCTCGGTGCAGAATGAAAATGTAGGGCCCTGGTTCAAAAGTCATTAAGAATTGCAAGATGGTGATAGTATAGCAGTAGACCAAGCACGGGATCCTTCTGAGTTCAGAGCCCTGTACCAGTCACATCCACGAAGCTGGTCCTGCCTGGGCCTGAGAGGCTACATTTCTATATGCAAGGTTAACTGAATCAAAAATTACACAGTGTACGCACCAAGAATCATAAGATACCTAGGAATAAATCTAACCAAAGATGTAAAAGATCTGTATGCTGAAAACTATAGAAAGCTTATGAAGGAAATTGAAGAAGACACAAAGAAATGGAAAAACATCCCATGCCCATGGATTGGAAGAATAAGTATTGTTAAAATGTCAATACTACCCAAAGCTATCTACACATTCAGTGCAATCCCAATCAAAATTGCACCAGCATTCTTCTCGAAATTAGAACAAGCAATCCTAAAATTTGTACAGAGCCACAACAGACCCCAAATAGCCAAAGTAATATTGAAGAAGACCAAAGTGGGAGGCATCGCAATCCCAGACTTTAGCCTCTACTAAAAAGCTGTAATCATCAAGCCAGCATGGTATTGGCACAAAACAGACACGTAGACCAATGGAATAGAATAGAGACTCCAGAATTAGACCCACAAAAGTATGGCCAACTAATCTTTGACAAAGCAGGAAAGAATATCCAATGGAAAAAAGACAGTCTCTTTAACAAATGGTGCTGGGAGAATTGGACAGCAGCATGCATAAGAATGAAACTGGACCACTTTCTTACACACCATTCACAAAAATAAACTCAAAATGGATAAAGGACCTGACTGTGAGACAGGAAACCATCAAAACCCTAGAGGAGAAAGCCGGAAAAAACCTCTCTGACCTCAGCTGCAGCAATTTCTTACTTGACACATCCCCAATGGCAAGGGAATTAAAAGCAAAAATGGACTATTGGGACCTCACGAAGATAAAAAGCGTCTGCACTGCAAAGGAAACAATCAACAAAACTAAAAGGCAACCAACAGAATGGGAAAAGATATTTGCAAATGACATAGACAAAGGGCTAGTATCCAAAGTCTATAAAGAACTCACCAGACTCCACACCCGAAAAACAAATAATCCAGTGAAGAAATGGGCAGCAAACATGAAAAGACACTTCTCTAAAGAAGACATCCAGATGGCCAACAGGCACATGAAAAGATGCTCAACGTCGCTCCTCATCAGGGAAATACAAATCAAAACCACACTGAGATACCACCTCACGCCAGTCCAAGTGGCTAAAATTAACAAATCAGGAGACTATAGATGCTGGTGAGGATGTGGAGAAATGGGAACCCTCTTGCACTGTTGGTGGGAATGCACACTGGTGCAGCCACTCTGGAAAGCAGTGTGGAAGTTCCTCCAAAAATTAAAAATAGATCTACCCTAGGAAAAAAAAAGTTAGGGAGGGAGAAAGTCAAACCATAAGAGACTCTTAAAAACTGAGAACAAACTGAGGGTTGATGGGGGGTGGGTGATGGGCATCGAGGAGGGCACCTGTTGGGATGAGCACTGGGTGTTGTATGGAAACCAATTTGACAGTAAATTTCATATTTAAAAAAATTACACAGTGTACATTTTTAGTCTTTTTTTAGTTTTAGATGTTTGTAACACTGTATTAAAAGATCAAAGGATAAAGATTTTAGTCATTACTGGATGTATAAAAATATACAGGTCATTAAATTCAGGAGACTTGAACGTCTAGGCATGGCACTCATTAGCACATAACTTTTTTTTTTTTTTTTTTGAGAGAAAGCGAGAGCACATGAGCTGGGGAGAGGGGCAGAGGGAGGGAGAGAGAGAGAATCATAAACAGGCTTCACAAGCCCTGACAAGGGGCTCAATCCTACAACCCTGGGATCATGACCTGAGCCAAAATCAAGAGTCGGACACTCAACCAACTGAGCCACCCAGGTGCCCCGATACATGACTGTTTTTGATTACTGCATATCATAAACCTAATTTCTCCCACCCTTATACCACTGCCACTCCCATCTCACCAGCTCCTCTGTGGCTCCGAAAGCACATCTCATAACTGGAGTGGGGGTCATCTGAGGATGTGGCCGCTGTCACATAGCCATGCCAATCACAAGGAAGCAGTTTTCAGGGGAAGGGAAGTTCAGCTCACAGTTGTAGATCTGGAAAACCGGGAACCAGATCTGGGAGGTTAACATGGATGACAAGGAGGAAGAAAGAAGTTCAATGTGTGGCTGGCAGGTCGAGGTCGGAATTCCAGGTCAGAGGCAGTGCCATGTCTAGATCCACCAGTCTCCTGGATGGGGGTCAGGGAGCCATGTCACCCTCAGAGCACTGAGCCAAAGCCCACCTCCCCAACCCGTCCACCCCCACCCATTCTCCCATTGGTCCTATTCTCTGGTACTGGCTCCAGGATTAACCTGTGTGGACCTAAAGGTGTCCTAACTTAGGGTCCTAACTAAGGTTGCTAAATTTACCAAACAAAAAATATGGGACATCTGGTTACATTTGAGTTTCAGATAAATGATGAATAATGTTTTAGTGTAAGCATTACATGAAACATTTTGTCTGGCAGCCCTAGTGCTAACCCTAGACCCCCTCACCTGGCTCAGGACAGCTTCAGCACAGCTACTAAAGCTCCCTGAGCCGATGCTTTCCCCACCAGCATCTTCCATCCAGCTTTCCTGGACCTGGCTGCTGGTCTGCCCTGGCCTGCCCAGCCCTTTGGTGACGGACCTCACAGGCATGCTGCCAGAGGAGCTGTTAGCTGCCATGGAAGATGCTGATGCCAGGCAGAGACTCATCTCTGACCCACAGCCAGGTCTGCTCAGCCTCAGCACATTCCTTCCCAGCTCAGCTCATCCTTGGCGCTGAGACCAGCGGCGGAGGGAGGTCTAAGCTCGGCTCCATCACCCTCCTGCAGGGTGGGCGTGGGGTGGGTTCTGACGGTGTGGGGTAGGGGATGCTCATAAGTCAAGGTCTCCCCTCTATTTCATTTCACTTGTAATCTTCCTTTTTGGAGATGAGGGTGAAAAGTATTGAGTGTCAGGCATGTGTATGCAGTGTTTCCTTATGGTGTGTCATTGAATCCTCACGACCATCATATGAGGTGGGTAAAATTGTCCCTATTTGGAGATGAGAAAACTGAGGAGCCAGTGTCTTACTTACTGCTAGAAGGTACCAGAGCTTGAGTCTGAACTTGAGTTTCTAAACCATGTCTGTGCACTCTTACGACCCAAGTTCATCATCAGCCACCCAAGCAGGAACTTGTGAATAATTAATTAACTGGTCATACCTCACTCTCCAATCTGATCCAATCCCTGTCTTTCTCATGCTGTCACTGAAACACCTCTCATACTACTATCAGTCCAGACTCTCACGTGGCTGGAGAGGACAGCAGGCTCTTGGCTGATCTTCTGCTTTGAGTCTTTCCCCTCTCCAACCCATCCATTGCTCAAAACTTTGCTTTCTGAAAAGCAAGTGTGACCACTTATCCCCCAACTTACAAATGGCCATATGTTCACATAACCTGCAGCTGGGGTTCCCGACCTTGTGTATGCGGAAGAACCGCTCAGAGAGCTTTGTAAAATTCAGATTGCCAGGATCCATCCTAGAGCTTCTGCTTCAGCAGATCGGGGGCCATGCCTGGAATCTGTATTTTCACAAGTCCAAGATGATCCAGAGACCCCCACTCTGAGGAAGGCCTATGGGATAAAAGCCAAATCCTAACATGGCATCAAAGAATCCTTCCAGTCTGGTCCAACTTCCATTTTCAGTCTCAGTGTCCAGTTCTCTAGACCTGGCCATTGAGCCTATATCCCCTCAACTGGACTCCCACCTCCCCTCTCCTTCCCTCTCCTCTCCCTCCGACCCCCCTTCCCCTCCCCGCCATACCTGCACAGGTCCTGGCAAGGGGTTAGAAGATCAGGGCCCTGGGGCTTGATTGCAAAATCGCTTAGCCTCCCCATGCCTCAGGTTCCTCAGCCATACAGTGGGATAACCTTCTTACCATAAGAGTGTTAGGAGGAGAATTACTATGAAGTGCTTAGTGCAGAACGGGCACATAGAAAGCACTCAGTGAAAGTTAGACATTGTTATTTTTTATTTATATAGCTTTGCTCATTTTGCCTTCTCTTCCTGGGATTTTGTTCCCTCCTATTATCATCTGGAGAAATTCCTTTCATCCTGTAAGATCCAGTTAAAAAGATCTCTGTGAGATCTCTCTGAGGTCCTCAGGTCCCATCAATCCCTGTCTCCTCGTCCATTTCTCCGTAATTATTGCTTTACGTTCTTTATTCATACTATCATATTGTACCAGGGAATCACAGAGATTTGATCTACATATGTGAACTGCCTGAGGGCACCTACCTTTTTGGAGGACTTAGTATAATCTTGGCATATGTATATATATATATATATATATATATATATATATATATATATATATAACATATATAATATATGTTAAATATTATATAATGTATGTTATATATTATATATATATTAATTTTTTAATGTTTTATTTATTTTTGAGACAGAGAGAGACAGAACATGAGCAGGGGAGGGTCGGAGAGAGAGGGAGACACAGAATTCAAAGCAGGCTCCAGGCTCTGAGCTGTCAGCACAGCTGAGCTATCAGCACACGGGGCTCGAACTCACAAACCACAAGATCATGACCTGAGCCAAAGTCAGGAACAGACTGAGCCACCCAGGCACCCCAATCCTGGCTTATTTTGGAATTAAATTCCTCATTACTACTCCCCATTTTGTAAAATTGCGTGTTCAATCTGTTAGTTTAGAATTGAGCTTTGGGAACTTTTTTCTGAGTTTAATGTAAAAATTATAGTATTAAATTAGCTCTTCTCCACCCCCAAACCCCCTTCCTACCACTCTCCTTGTTTTCTCTCTCCTGGATTCTCCAGAGTTTCCTCACCATGGTCAGAGTGCAATGACTAGGCTGCTTGGATTGTTTTGCATTCCGAATGCCTTCTTTGGGAGCTAATGCTCACCACCCACTCAGAGACATGGCCCTCCATTCTGGTGGCGGGAATGTTCTTCCTCTGTTCTGCCTACAGGGTCCCTAGGAAGGCTGCCAAATGCTGTGCTTTGAGTAGATGTGTCCAAGTCTTATAAAGAAGTTTGGCTTCTATCAGCAGATGCTAGAAGCTTGTCTGGGAGTTCCAGGCCAAGGAGCATCGCTACCTTGGACCTAGGATCACTTTATGCAATAAATGGATGAATGAGCTTTATATAGGCCTATAAAATTTTTTAAGACTTGAAAAACAACATAAACTTTACAAAATAAGAAAAACTGTGAAATTAAAATTGATAAATCTTTAATGAAACCTCTACAAAATGCAACATGACTCCAGCTGGTCAACTGCATCTGAATTCACCTCTTAACCTGGTTAAATATGTTATATTTCATGTGAGGTGACAGAACATTTTAGTGATTTTTTGATATAGGATTACTCCAAAAGTAAAAGTGCCCGGGGCTTAGGAACATCTCAGCATGGGCTCGTGTTGCCTGCTGTGACAGAGCTCATGGCTTTCAATGACATGGGCTTAAGGAGTCAGAGAAGAAGGCCCTTATCTGGGCAGTCAGATCAGGAGATCCTATGGGATGGCAGCAAAAGTTTCCTGCAATTCAGACTTTTGGCACGACAGAACATTCCTGTGGAAGGTTGTTTCTCAGCTTTTGGCATAGGACACTGCAGCCCCGGCAAATGTGACCTGGTCCAGATCACTTCTGACCAGTGGGTGTTCTAGAAGCTCAGACCCACCAAACCTGGAATTCCCATTGTTTTTATTTCATCCACAGATACCTGCAGAGCCCTCCTATATTCCCAGCACTGGGGATACAACAGTGAATAGGCCAGGCACAGCCCCTGACCTCAGGAAGCTCATAGGCCAGTCCTGGCACAGCTCATCACCAAAGGAAGAAAGGTCACAGGGAAGAGCAGGGGGCTGTGGGTGTTCGGCAGAGAGGCTAGTCTGGAGTCCAGGGAGAACTTCCCAGAAGAACTGGCATTTAAGTCATGACAACTGAAGGGTGAAGGGAAGTAGACTACGTGGAAAGACTTTCACACAGGCCCTGCACCACCCTACACCTGGTACTGGGATGCCAGGGATGTGCATCCTGTGTGTGCCTGCTGAAGCCCCTCCGGGTTGGCCCAGTAATAGCTCTGACCCCTGCCTTGGTTTCCTGATTTGCCCTAAGTTCTGCAGGCACTACGGCTGGCTCTGCCTGTTGTGCCAGGCCCCTCCCCCACCTGGATGTCCTAGCCTCTGCCCATGATGACGTCTGACCCCTGGGTGGCCCATGCAAAACTGTAAGGCTGTCACCACCTGTTTAGGGGCATCATTCCTGCTCCCAAACACCACATCCTCACCACCCCATCTGACCTCCTCAGAGGTCAGCCCAGGCCAGGTCACAACCTCATGTGGTACCCTCTTTTTCGCTTCTCTGACAAAGAAATCACCCTTTTACAGTCCCGCTGTTTCCCTCTGGCTCGTTCCTGAGGCTCAGCCACACCTTGTGGCAGATCCTACAGGAATGCTGTGTGTCATGAAGCAGTGTTTCCCAAACTAGGGCATCCAGTGATCCCTAAAAATATATCCATGCACCCCAGCTTGAGGAACACTACCTGAAGGATAAAGGCAGGCACGTCTAGATGATTATATGATTACATGATTATAAATACAAACGTCAGTGCGTGCCTGAAACCATGTTGGTACTGAGTTGTCAGGTGGCCAACCACATGTTACAAAACGTTTATTTTTAAAAATTAGCATCAAAATGAATAAAAAAGTAATAATTCCTACAGAGACATGGGGCTCCTGGGTGGCTTAGTCGGTTAAGTATCTCACTCTTGACATTAGTTCAGGTCATAATCTCATGGCTTGTGGGTTTGAGCCCTACGTCAGGCTCTGTGCTGACCATGTAGAACCTGCTTAGGATTATCTGTCTCCCTCTCTCTCTGCCCCTTCCCTGCTCACACTCTGTGTCTCTCATTCAAAATAAATAAATAAACTTAAAAAAAATTCTTACGGAGAATGCTTATGGCTAACCTTAGAATGCTTTCTTGGACTACTGAGGGGTTTGTAGACCCCACTTTGAAGCCTTAGAGTATGGAGAATCCCTCATCTTTTTGGGCCCCAAGCTTTCCCATATCAAAAATGGGCTTACACTGCCCACTTCTTACATACTTCCCCAAAATTATGTCATTATATGAGGTCCATCAACACTTTGCACTCTACCTGAAAATACTGGGTAATTACAAATGTGTTGTTGTTATCTGTCTTGATCTTGTCTGCCAGCTGATAGAGGCCAGTCACCCTATTCATCTCAGTAATCTGGAGCTTTCTCCTCCAATAAAGACCTTGTTCCACTTCCTGGAGGAACAACATAAGGCCAGATTTTCAAGAGAAAACCCACTGGTTTCTACTCCTCAGAGATTGGATTTTGGTTTTAAATTCTGCTTTTCAGATTAACTTGTCTGCTGCCTGTGTGGCCTAATGCTTGAAAGAAAAAAATGTTGTTTGAGTAATATTTACACTATCACCCAGTGGGCCAAGGCTCTGAGCAAAGAAGGTCTAGAAAGGAGTGAATGTACACACACATACACACACACATATGCACACGCTCACATGCACACACACATGCATGCACACACATACCCACAAACCCCACCCAGCTGTGCTAGAGTCTGAGTAGAGGAAAGGGTGCTGGTCTGTGGTGACGTACCTTTCATCTGAGGGGCTGAAAGCTCCTTGCAAGGAAGGTGGGGTGTTAATCCTCACAGCCTCCCCATGACGGTCTCCCTCTAAGCTTTGCTCCGCCCCTAGACCTATGTCCTCTTGTCCTTGTGCCCAACAGGGTGTTCTGTAACAACTGTAACAGTCTGGGGAGGGGCTCCCACTGTTTGGGGAGGGGGGATTAGAAGATAAACATTTGGAATTTTCAGTGTACTTATTGCTTAGGGACTTTTTCTCTTTACCTTGAAAGGAAGGTGCAGAGATTTCCCATTTACCCCCTGCCTGAACACATGCAAAGCCTCCACCATTATCAGCATCACTAACCAGAATGGCTTTTTTTTTTTTTTTTTTTTTTACCAAGGATGAATCTACATTGACACATCTTAATTACCCAAAGTTCATAGTTTACCTTATAGTTCACTCTTGGTGTTGTACTTGCAATGAGTTTGGACAAATGTATAATGATGACATATATCCATTGTTAGAGCATCATACAGAGTATTTTCACTGCCCTGAAATCCTCTGTGCTCTGCTTATTTCTTGGGGATTGTTCTTTTTTGCCAACTATTTTTATGATAATGGACTTCATTTGCTTAAAAATTTTTCACAGTATTCTGGCTTGGGAGTTCTTCATATGCACCCTTTCTTTTCATACGAACTGTATTTGCCTCAGCCTTGGTCCAGATGGGTCTCACAGATCCAAAGTGAGTTTTATATTAGATCAATTTGTATCTTTTTTTTTTTAATTTTTTTTAACGTTTACTTATTTTTGAGACAGAGAGAGACAGAGCATGAACAGGGGAGGGTCAGAGAGAGAGGGAGACACAGAATCTGAAACAGGCTCCAGGCTCTGAGCTGTCAGCACAGAGCCCGACGCGGGGCTCGAACCCACAGACCGCGAGACCATGACCTGAGCTGAAGGCAGACGCCTAACTGACTGAGCCACCCAGGCGCCCCGATCAATTTGTATCTTTACTCCATATTACTGGTTTAATTTTGGACCTTATATAGATTATGTATATGCACATTATATAGATATGCATGCATATATATATATATATATGCACATTATATAGATTCAGTTCCTGTGTTCCATGGTACCTCTGCTTCTTTACTTTTCCTATAGAAATTCAGTGCTCTCAAAAGCAAAATCTACATCCAAGATATTTCAATCAACTACATATTCCACTGAAGAAGAAGCTACATTTTTTGGATAATCAAGCTGAGGATAAATGACCAAAGACCTACAAAACTGGGTGGTGGTGAGTAACATCAGGAATCTCCTGACTCTCTACAAATGTCTTCTCACTATTTTATGTTTACCACTGAATATGAGATATTATGCGTTCACTTCATAATCCCCCTGTAATATATTCATTCCAGATCCCTTAGAACCATGAATTGTTTTTCTGAAAATAATCCTATTTTCCAAGAATCACATGGTGGTGTTATTTAGCCTTCCATGATTCTGAGATACTTCATAGGACAGAAGAATAAACCTTTGATGAACTTAAGTCTTCATGTCTCTTCTGGTAGAAAGCGGCTTCTGAATCTCTATAAACAAAGGGGGAACCTATGGTTTTCTTCTCATCTAAAGCCCTCCTCCAAATAGGAAGTTGGGTGAGTCTGGTTAAATGGGCTGGAGTGGACCCTGCAGGGCCATTGCGGGTAGAGGGAGTATCTCATTTGGTGCCTGGATCCTCAGAGACTTTTATTAGTTTTATTAAAAATAAAATTTTTTAGCATTTATTCAGTTTTGAGAGTGAGGGAGGCAGAGCATGAGCAGGGGAGGGGGAGAGAGAGAGAGAGGGAGATATAGAATCTAAAGCAGGTTTGGAGCTGTCAGCACAGGGCCTGATGCGGGGCTTGAACTCACAGACTGCAAGATCATGACCTGAGCTAAAGTCGGGCACTTAACCAACTGAGCCACCCAGGCTCCCTTCCTCAAAGTCTTTTAAAAGCTGTCTAGAACCTAGATTCTATTAAAGATCGTATCCTCTAACTCTTTTCCCATTAAAGCCTGGTAAAATGCTGCCCGGGTCTCAATTTTGTATTTTGTGTGCTGCTTTTCAGGGGCCTCTGATACTAACCCCAATGACAGAGGGTTTTAGATGCACAGCAGATACTTCTCCTTCTGCTGCCATTGCTTGGGTGTAGCCAATATTTGTCTAGAAATGATCTCATTGCTGCAGGTCAGGCAGAGGAGAAGTCCCACTGGGCAGGGCCCGGTCTATATCTAGAGATTCTGGAGTTGTTGCCCAAGGAGAAGTCAGACACTAGGGGAGGGAAGATCTCTTGATTTCCTCACAGACATTTTCTGGGGTTCAAGGTTTTGAAGCAGATGATGTGGCTGAAGGACAGTGGAGGCTCCCAGGGGTAGGGGGCAAGAGGAGATGGTAGAGAGCCATAGGCCGAGATCCAATGATTGATTGACATGGGCAGCCTGGTCATCACAAGGACCGTGGCTTAGAATCTAACTCCACAGCAACTGCTGAAGTCGCTTTGTAAAGTGCAGGTCTTTATGGGGTGCCTGGGTGGCTCAGTAGGTTGAGTCAGACTTTGCCTCAGGTCATGATCTTGTGGCTCATGAGTTTGAGCCCCACAGGCCTGTTGGCCTTGCTATTGACAATGCGGAGCCTACTTCTGATCCTCTGTCCTCCTCTCTCTGCCCCTTCCCTGTTTGCTCTCTCTCTCTCAAATCTAAATATTTATAGGGAGACTGGGTGGCTCAGTTGGTTAAGTGCCCAACTTCAGCTTGGGTCATGATCTCATGGTTCATGGGTTCAAGCCCTGCATCAAGCTCTGTGCTGATAGCTCAGAACCTGGAGCCTGCTTCTGATTCTATGTCTCCCTCTCTCTCTGCCCCTCCCCCATTCATGCTCTGTTTCTCTCTCTCAAATAAACTTTTAAAAATTTTTTTTAAATAAATAAACATTTCTTAAAAAACTATAAAAAAATAAATACAGTATAGGTCTTCCCAATCAGATTTTCCTTCTCAGTCCTCCTTCATTGTCTGCTCACTCCCCACTCTCACTGCTGGTTTCCTGTCCCTGTGACTTTGCTGGCCTTACAAAGTTCCTCTGGCATTGAGCTCCTGTCCAGGGAGCAGGTTCTATCTCCAGGGTCCTGTCCTGTGCCCCGACTCTGCTAATTTTGGCTTCATACTATGAAGCTAGTTCTGTGAACTTCTTTCTTTTCCCTAAATATGCTAATTTGTTTTCTATCTTTTTCTCTTTCTTATTTTCCCTGGAGAGTACAGTATCTCCTGGGCCTGCTGGCACTAGGAAGAAGTGACCTGCCTGGGTGTTCCACAGACTTGTTTCACAGCTTTGCCTGCCAGGCCCACTTCTGGGGCTCTCCCGGGAGCCTCCAGTGTCAGAGTCCGTCCTGCCTTCTTCGCTCAGATGAGGTGGGATGGGTGACAGAAGGCCTCTCAAAGCTACAGCCTCAGAGCACTGGTCCCTCCACCCGTTGCCCCCGCCCCCAGGGGCCCAGGACATTCCCCATTCCTGAATAGAATAGAACTGTTTGTGAGGAGATGCTGGATGTTAACACTGTCTACACATGACCTGAGCTAGGGAAGAAGAGTGTGGGTTTTTGAACTTCCTTTTGGAAGCTTTCAGTCATTCACTGTGTCAAAGGGAGAGAAAGTTGCTTGGATTCAGATAGCACCTGCAATATTTTAATATCTGCTATTTATTTATGTAAGACACAGGCTTCCCACTGATGTTTTCAGCTCATTTAGGACATGTTTTTATAGCTGAGTCCCTGACCTTGAACCTCCTTCCTTTCCAGCCTACCTCCCCACTCCAATAAAATAGGCCCATCAGAGGACGGAGCAGGCCCAGAGGCTTTTCCCTGGCATGGAATTGGTGTTGTACTTCTCCCAGATTTTTAAAAAAACAATAGATTTAGATTTATGGAAAAGTTACAAAGATAGAATAGAATTCCCATATACCCCTCACCTGCCTTTCCTCTATTGTTCACATCTTCCATCACTAGGGGACATTTGTCACACCAAGAAACCAACACTGGTACATTACAATTAAGTAATCTCTGCCTTTTATTCAGATTTCACTAGTTTTCCCACCCTTTCTGTTTCAGGATCCTGTCTAGGATACCACATTGTATTTACTTTTCCTTGGTCTCCTCTGGCCTGTGACAGCTTCTGACTTTCCTTGTTTAAAAGACTTCGGCAGTTTTGGGGCACCTGGATGGCTCAGTCAGTAAAGTGGCCAGCTCTTGATTTCAGCTCAAGTCATGATCTCACAGTTGGTGAGTTTGAGCCCCACATCGGGCTCCACACTGACCAGTGTGGAGCCTGCTTGGGATTCTCTCTCTCTCCCTCTCTCTCTGCCTCTCCCCTGCTCCTGCCCTGTCTCTCAAAATAAATAAACTTAAAAAAAATAAAATAAAAGACTTCGGCAGTTTTGAGGAATACTGGTGAGGTATTTTGTACAATTTGCGTTTGTCTGATGCTTTTGTCATGGTTAGACTAAAGTTATGAGTTTGGGGAGGGAAGAATATAGAGGTGGAGTACCACTATTTTATCAAGGGTACACATGATCAACATAACTTATCGCTGATGTGAACCTGGATTGCCTAAGTGATCACGTCTCTGCTGTCACCTTACTGTCTCTTCTTTCCATACTGCACTCCTGAGAAGCAAGCCCACACTCAGGGAAGGTGGGGGGAAAAGCCAAGTTCCATCTTCCAGAGGAGGGAGTCTCACATATATTACTTGGAAATCCTGTAGGAAAGATCCCAGAGATGTTTTTAAAGCAAGCCAGAAATACCCTTGAGCACTTACTAGAAGGCCAGTGGTGCCAGGGCTACTGTAGGGCTGGTGCCACAGACCCCGTTTAGCAAGTGCCCATAAGTCCATGACACCTGTGGGTGCTGAAGGCCTGTTGCAGTAAATAAGACTGAATCAGACCCCAGGCACTGCAGGACAAGATTACGTGCAGTTCAGCAGTATCTTTGCACTCCCACTGTCTGCTCAGTGCTAGGTCCTGATGAAGCAGAAACCACAAGTGTGGTGAGGAATAAGAAGGAAAGTTTGAAGTGTTTTGGGGGGAGTTCATTTGGGGGACACCAGTGAAGGCCTCTCTGTGAGGCTGTGTTTCAGCTGAGAAATGAGGGATGAGCAGGAGGGAGCCACACATATGAGAGGCAGGGGACTGGGAGGTGGGGGAGCTCCCGAAGAAAAGCTGGCCAGGGAGAGAGAACAGCATGCACATCAAAAACAAACTAGTGTCAAGAGAGGCATCTGGAAGAACTGAAAGAAGGCCAGGATGTCTGGAACTGAGAGGTATATATAGAAGGAAAACTTTATTTCCTGGAAAAATCACATGATACTTTAGTCATGTGGAATACTTCTACTTCCTTAAAATGAGCTTCTTCTATAGACTTTAACACATAAAGCTCAGTGATATTTTAATAATAAATTTATAGCTAAAATATTCTGCTAAATTTATGTAGAAACATACATAAAGAAGTTCGAGTGTTTCAAAAATTAAATGCTAAAACTGAAAATGTATATTAGACGGAAGTACAGAAATGACTAGAAGGGTATTTCAGTGCAAGTTGAAGCATCCCCAGTTCCCCATTTTCGGGCAGAGCCTCTCATTTCCCTAGATACTGGGAGTGGTGGTCCCTTCCCAGACATTGTTTTCCTCTGAAGAGAGCTACCCTCCCATGGGACTTCCCACATCCATGATTGGTTGATGCAGGTGCCACAGTCTGGCTCCCTGGCCTCAGTCTGAGACAACTCTGAAAGACTGTGCCAGCTTCAGGGCTCCCGGATAGGCTGAGGCCTCTGTTACAACCACAGCTCAGTTCATCACTTCCCCTGCCTGATCTGACCTCCTTCATAGCCTTACAGGTATCATTTCTGAGAGCACTGGCCAATAAACTACCCGTATGCAAACTTCTGTTTTAGAATCTGTTTCTTGGGGAACTTGACCTATAGCAGATCTACACTGTGTTGGTTTCCTAGGGCTACTGTAACAAGTTACCATAAACTGAATGGCTTAAAACAGTAGAAATTTATTCTCTTTCTGCTCGGGAGGCCAGAAGTTCACAATCTAAGTGTCGGCAGGGCCATGCTCCCTCTAAAGGCTCTAGCGGAGAATCCTTCTTTTCCTGTTTCAGCTTCTGGTGGCTGCATACATGTGGCTTTCTCCCCATGTCTATTTTGTCCTTCTCTCCTCTTCTAAGGCTTGTCATTGGTTTTAGGGCCCACACTAATCCAGGATGATCTCCAAGCTAACAACAGCTTGGAGGGCTCACTCCTCTCAGAGATATTTGCAGGTGGGTGGGTGAGAGGAGAAACTCGAGAATGCCTCCCCCAGCCCCAGCATACTCAGGTACAGATGGCAAGTCAGGGGTAGGAGAGGCAGCGCGGTGGGGCATGTAAGGCACAGGGGACATTCCATCACTTTTCCTCCATCCCCTCCTACAGCTTATCCCACAGAAGGGGACTCCCTCTCCAGAAAACCCACTAGAGAAAAGCTTTTCAGGGAAGAAAGTCCTCTGCCACCCAGGCTGGGTAGCAGGAGGAGCACCGGGGTTGTTCAGACTGGATAACCAGTTGCCCTTGTAGATGCTGCCTCACCACATTGGCAGGAAGCAAGCATTTTCTGAAACATGATAGCTAGATGTACCCCCTTGCATGAGCAAGAATTTAAGGCAGCTTTCTGAATTCTGCAGGCTCTGCTTATGTGTACAAGTTGGGTGGGGGTCTATCTCCTGGGAATTTCTAAAAAATCCGACAAATGAGGGCTCCCATGTATACATCGGCCTGAGGTTAGTGTTGGTCAAGTGGGAGCAGCCTGGAAGACACTATTGGCCGGTAATGGACACAGACCTCAGAAGTCCTCCTACAATGAGATCAGTGTGGTGGTAGTCCTTTCTTTATAATGTCCGCAGCCTGGGAGGCCAGATGTGGAGCCCCAACCACCAGCAGCTGGCATCTTAATTCATGGGGCCCCTGCTCCCCTCTAATGTTTCCCTTATTTTCACTTTGGCTGATCTTCCCAAAACACTGGCTAAGGCCCAATGGGATCAGTTTCTGGCCCTTGTTAATCATTTTATTGCCACCCAACCTGTTTGTCCAAAGCCCCTTTTGCCCTAGACAGAGGGCCAGCCCATTTTGTCCAGGTCTGCAGGGACAAAGGCCCCGCCATGAAGTCCCCAGAGGCGGGTGGCCAAGTGGCTTCTTTTTCACACTGGAATGAGACTTCCTTTTCCAATTAAAGACCACACAGGATGAAAAGTATGAGCAAGGCAGCCCTTCCAGCATGAAAACCCATCACCTTTTACCAGGAAGAACAGTTGGGGGGCCTGCATTCCAGGCCCACCTGTTTAGAACTGCTGACCTCTTTCACTGTCTATCATTAAGCCTCTTTTTCCTTTGCCTGCCCCCAGTCCAAACTCAAGGTTCTGTCTTTGAGACAGGTTTGTTTCTCTGGGCATGTCCAGTCCCCAGGGTCAACCTCCTAAGGCTTGCTTTCTTTTGGCTTGTGTGGCAGAGAAAGATGTTTCAGGCTTTTGAGACAAAAATAATAATCACACAAACTAAAACCAAGTAGGAAGTCCACATCCTCCATTAAAGATATGCATTCCTCCCAGGGCACCTCCCAAGAAAACTGTCAGGAAGACTGGGTCTCAGGACCCTGGGTAGGAGGTAAATGAAGGGCCCCTGGAGCCATGAAAGGGGCAAACCCCTCAACTACAACAGTGGAAACGTATGCATTCCCGGTGGGGAGGGCAGGGGCCAAGGGACCATCCCACATATCACTTCTTTGCCATGCAGAGTGCCCAAGCCCAGATGGCCTTCCCCTAAAGGAATGGAGAAGGTCTGTCACCATCCAAGGTGTCTTTTTGCCTCCATATCAACCGGGTGGCTCCGCTAGAGAGCATTGGGGTGTATTTTTTCTATTTCCATTCTCCCTGCAAGGTCAACTTTCCTGGCAAATATCTAGCCACTCTTCTAAGAGCATCATGTTTCCAGATGCCCCTTATTCCTAGGGCCAAGTGAGTGTTTGGTGGGAAACTGTTTTTTCAGCCACACCTCTGGGGCTGCCCCTGGACCTGGGACCTGTTGGTTCTTTTTTCCCTTCCTTGTGTTATGAGATCTTGCCTGGGAGCTTAAAGATGTGCCTGGAGCCTTCAATCACGGCTGCCTCTTTGTTCTTCATGCAGTGACCTTTATTGACATAATCTCAACCCCCTCCCCCCATCTACTTGAATCCCCCATTCTTTTTCCTCTTTCTGGTTGGAGTGAAGGATTTTACTCTCAGGGGCCTAATCCTGTTACTCTTGTGTGTGACTAATTCTCTCCCCTCCCCCTCGGCTCCTGGCAAAGACGAAGGGGCCTATTTGCCCGACTAGGGGGTCCGCGCCCCTTGTCGGCAATCAAAGCACAAATACATTCCTCTGGGTGATTTCCTGCCCTGAAAACCCAGCCCTTGAACACAAGCGTCCTCTGTTCCCTCACGGCCACCAGCCCCTGGGACCAGGACTTCTGGGAGAAGGATTTATGATATAGAAAGTAATAAGTCACCCTTCCAACCTGCCAGCGTCTAGTGTGAAAGCAAGTTGTATTACTGTTCAGACAATATGACTCCCTGGGGAGAAATAGTGTCCCTAAGACCCTGAAGGTTCTTTGGTGGCCACCGTGGCGATCGGCATGTGAAGGTAACTTAGCGCTGGATAGAGGCTTCTTATCCTCAAAGCACCCCACACACCCCAGAGGCTCAGCTTCAGCTGCCCGATTTCTGAAGTTAAAAAGCACATAATTATGGTATTGTTTGACTGCCAAGAATTCTGGGTTAATCTCAGTTTTATTTTGACTGCTACCTAAAATAGCTTGTCCCTGAGGACAGCAGCAAAGGCCAGGAGTCCAGAAACAGAAAGGCCCAAGGTCCAAGCAGGCCCTCATTTGGAGTCCCAAACCAGGGTGCAGAGGTTTGGGGAGGCTCACAAGTCCATGGGATCAGGCACTTGGAGCCAAGGTCACCCTCTACCCCCCTCCCCAATAGAGCCCTTTCCTTTAACACTGACCTGGGGCTACCCTCTCCCTCGCAGGACCTGGTGTGAGCTTATTGGAGCAGCAGTTACAGCCAGTCCCTAGCACGCTCTCTGTCCCCATGCACGTTCGGGGCAGTCCCTGAACGAGTTTGGAGTTCTGCTTCTGTGCTCTGGGGAAGACAGGGCAGATGCTAAGAGCTGACATTGCAGAGTGCTTGTCACCTGGCAGACACAGGTCTACCTACTCACGTGTGTAGTGACTCCTTCCGTCCTCACAAGTCCTCACAGTGGGTGCCTTTGCTATTTTCTAACCTGCTCAGAGCCACACAGCTGGTAGATGGTAGAGACAGAATGTGAGCCCAAGGAATCCTTGTTCCAGGGGTTACCCCCTCCCTACTTTACACTCAGCGTCTCAGGAACTGCCATCTGTGGGAAGGATGCATTCAGTTCCCAAGTGGAGGTCACCAGAAGCACAGGCATGGTGAGTGGTGTTTCTCCTTCTCAGAGCACATGTAGAGCCTTGCCTTAGATATTCTCCATCATCCTCAGGTCAACAAACACTTACCGAGGGTCCCACTCGGTTCCCAAAGTCTCTAGCCCACCGGGCTGTGGGTGTCTACCAAAATTTCAGTGTTATTAAAGGGAGAATCACAACACAAGGCCATGTGTGTTCTTAGAGAGGAATGCTTCCTGTGTGCAGTCAAGGAGGGCTTCCCAGGGGAGAGGATGTTCAGGATTATGAGCCACTGGACCTGGGCTCCAGTCTGAAGGGCATGGCAGGAACTGAGTAACCATCGCTCTTCCCCTCACCACTGGCCCCTACAGTGCTGACTTCACAGGAGCCTCTTCTCCCCTTCCTTCCTGCCCCACCTAAATGCTTATGAAATTTTTCCAGACTGAGGCATCTTTGAATTTCTAAGGCTTCCAGAGCGGCCAATCCAGCTACTGCCAGTGGCTGTGATCCGTGCACACTATCAGGAGTTAGCATGGCCTCAGCCAGCAGTGCCCATGGAGTTGGCTCAGGCTCATTGCAGCCACTCAAGATCCTGATCCGGGCGTGTGGCAGGACAGGTAGGTACCTCGAGAACACAGGGACAGGCACAGAGCACTGGGGTTCCAGCGTGCTTCTTCGTTGTTTTCTTCTCCCAAGTGACAAAAGGCTCCCAGAACCAGTGTGTGTGGTATTGGGTGGGAGTGTGTTTCTTTTGTTCCTCAGAATGTTCTCTTTCTTTCTACCTTTCTTGCTGTTGTTCATTTCTTTTAACAAAAGCAATTCTGATTCCTTTCACTGGAAAACAAAAGTGAAAACAACTATAGACAGGTAGAAGTTTTATGATCTTTGCCTGTGAGTGGCAGGGGTGACTCCCACAGTGACTTTGGTTCTGCTCTGACTTTGGTTCTCTGTCAGACACTGTGGCCTCAGGAGGGGACTGGGGGTGAGAAGGCACCACCCTCCAAGGAAGGCAGGTATGGTTGAAGGGGGCTCATTATGAATAACGGAAGACATTCCTCTTACCCCATCAGTCAGAAATTCCCAGGGTTCTAAGAGCTCTGTGCCAGGATGAAGAACGGAGACCAAATACATATTTCTTACTATAACACAGTATCATAGGACATCTTTCCCAGGAGGACAAGGACTCACAGATGAAGAAAAGATACGGCTTTCATACATGAACTGACTATCACAGTGCCTGGCACTTAGTGGCCTTACAAAAACAGTAATAGCTGTTATCATTATTAAGTATTCAGGGAATGAATGAGTCATTTGAAGGGTGGAGTATATGGCGGGGGGATGTGGGCAGATGAGAGAGAAAAGACGGTGGGGTAGGCAGCCTCCAGCAATCCCACTTCTGGTATTGCCACCCTTGGGCAGCCCTCTCCTACATTGTTCCACAGTTAGTCTGTGTGGACTGATAGAATACAGCCGTGCCGCAGGCAGTCTTATGGAAGCCCATGTGGTAAGGAGCTGAGGCTTCCAGCCAACGGCCAGTAAAGAACAAAAGACTTGTCAGTAGCCACGTGAATGAGCTTGGAAGCACACCTTCCAGGCCCAGTCAGACCTTCCTGTGTCTGCCCGCCCATAATGAGAGACCCTGAGCTGGAACCACCCAGCTAAGCCCCTCCCCAGTTCTGACCTTCAGAAACCATATGAAATAATAGAAGGTTGTTTTAAGCTGCTATGTTTTAGTGTGATTTGTTGCACAGCAACAGAGAATAATACAGGTAGTGTGGTAGAAGCTGTTGGTGTCCCTTGTCCTACTCTAGAGCTTACCTGCAGCTTCAGTCAGTTCCCTTAAATTGCTGTATCAATTAGCTTTTGCTGCATAACAAACCACCCCCAAATTTAGTAGTGTGAATCAACAACAACCTATTTAGTTTATGATTGTGAGCTCAGCAAATTAGGCCAAGTCGACCTTCTGGGCTGAGCTGGGCTCACTAGGGCGTGTGTTCCTGGTCAGCTGGCAAGTTGACGGGATGCTGGTTGACCTGAGTGTGCTTAGCTTGATGACTCCTCTCAGCCCCATTTGTCTCTCATCCTTCAGCAACCGAGCCTGGCCTTATTCCCAGCTGGTAGCACTGTTCCAAGAGTGTAAGAGCAGATGCTGTAAGGTCTTTTGGGACCTAGGCCAAGAACTCCTATGACTTTGTATGCTCTGCATGCTCTTTGCCAAAAGGCAAATCCAGATTCAAGGGGTAGAAAAGTAGATTTCACCTCTCAATGGAAAGAGCGGCAGGGCACTGTGGACGTTGTTATGGTCTGTCCAGCCCATCTGTAGTTTCTATCTCAAGCACCCACGTCTCCCTGCCTGAGTGTTCTTTGGTCCTAAGAATGTATTCAGCCCTTACATGAGGCAGATGAGAAGGGGTAAGGAGTCAGGGTCCTCAGGTCAACCCTCAACTGGTGAGGAAGGGAGGTGGTGAACAAACCCCTCAGCTTCCTCACCCTGGTCAGATAATTCTAAGGAGTGTCTACACATTCTCTCAGAGGGACCCTGAGGGATTGAACCCAAGTTTCCCACCCCTTATTGGCATCCCTTCCTTCCTTGTCTCTCATGCCCCCACTGCCTTACCATGCTCTAAGGATCACTTCCCGTTAGCCTTCTTGCACTAGCACCCAAATCCTTATGGAGGGGTCTGCTTCTGGGGGGATCTTACACTAAGACAGGTAGGTAGGAGTTAGATCACCCCTCGTCTCACAGGCCAAGTTAATGAGTTTGAATTTATTCTGTGGGTGATTGAGCTTCTGAGGATTTTAAGCAGGAAGAATTTGTGTTTCAGAAACTAAGTTAGTGGTAGAGCAGAAATTAATACCATTTCACTGACCCCCCAGGCCAGCGCTCTCAAGTCAGTTCTACACTGTTTCAAGCTCTGGGTGTAAGACCATGGGAAACTTAAAACAATTTTTTTTAAATTTATTTTTGAATAGGTGATAAATACACATGGTGCAAGATTGGAAAAACACAAAAGGTCAGATCTATTTTTATAACCATTTTCACTACCAAAGGAGCATTTAAATGGCCATTGTTTCCAGAGTGTTTTAAACCATGGTAGAGTTGGACTCCTGTGGAGGCTGCTCCTGGCCCTGCCTGCCCCTGCAACCTGCCCTGGGGCTCTTTCTGCATCCTGTTGCCTGCAGGCCTCTGCTGGGGGTGAAACAGTTGTCCTCCCTGGAGAAGGATACTGACATTCTTGGTCCGAAGGAAACTGGGCTGGGTTGGATGATGTCAACATCCTTGGCGGATGCCATCTTTGCCCTGTCACAACAAATAACTGCCAGTTGACTGAGCGCTACCAAATGCATTAATGTTTGCAACTTGTTCTGACAGAAAATTTAAAAGTGAACAGTCAAGACAGAGCTTTTATCTGTTAGCTGGGGGGAGGAAGAGATAGTGATTCCTGACACCCCGGGTCTTTACATTTCTCCCAGAGAGCTTCCGTCTGTCCACTATGTGAGAGAAGTGCTGTCAGGTTAATCGCCCTGGGTCAGCCAAACCATCTTGATTTAAATCACTGAAGTCCATAAACAGTTTTTGAGCATCTGCTGTGGGTCAGCTCTGAGCTCAGCTCTCTGAAGTATTTAACTAATTGTGAGCCACCAGCTCAGGCACTCAAGAAGGAAGACTGGTGAGGTGGCAGGTGTGTTGGCTTTGAGACCAGGCAGGTGTATGGAGAACCCAGCACACCCTCACCTCCCTGGCCAACTGGAGAGATCTCGGGCAACTTGGCTATCTCTCCAGAGCCTCTTTTTCCTCAACTCTAAAATGGCCCCTGCATTGGGGTGCCTGGGTGGCTCAGTCAGTTAAGAATCTGACTTCAGCTCAGGTCATGATCTCATAGTCCATGAGTTCGAGCCCTGCGTCAGGCTCTGTGCTGACAGCTAGCCTAGAGCCTACTTCAGATTCTGTGTCTCCCTCTCTCTCTGTCCATCCCTCACTCTCAATCTATCTGTCTTTCTCAAAAATAAATAAACATTAAAAAATAAAATAAAATGGCCCTGCCTATTGCTCAGGGGTAGGTGAAAATCCCAAAGATGGTGTCTTGTTTCCTTGGCTTTTCCCTTGAGGAACTTATGACCTAGCCAAGGAAAGAGGACACATATGTGAAAAGTAAACAAAATATCTCTAAGAGATCATCAACACTTCAAAACAAAACAAAAAAGAGAAAAGAGAAGAAAATGAAGGAAAAGAAATAAAAGGATATATACACAGGGGTTATGAGTTTCCAAAGCTATTAGTCTGCTGGGGCTGCCATAACAAAGCACCTCAGGCTGTGTGGCTTAAACAACAGAAATTAATTTTTTCACAGTTCTGGAGAGTAGAAGTCCAAGATCAAGGTGTCAGGAGGGTTGGTTTTGTCTGAGGTCTCTTTCCTTGATTTGTACATGGCTCTCTTCTTCCTATGTCTTCACATGCTCTTCCCTCTGTGCGTATCTGTGTCCTAATCTTTTCTTACTTAGAAGGACACCAATCATATTGGATAAAGCCCACCTGTATGACTTCATTTTACCTTAGTGATGCCTTTAAAGGCCTTATCTCCAAATATAGTCACATTCTGAGGTACTAAGGGTTAGGACATCAATATCTGAATTTGGCGGGAATACAGTTCAGCCCATAAGAGCAAACATAATGTTTGCTCTAGAAGTTGAACAGGAGAGAGCATCAGGAAGGGAGGAACAAGAAGGGATTTATAATTTTATTCAGTCTGAACCCAATACAGAACTGCAGTGGCTGACACATAGTAGGCATGCAATAAATATTTGCTGAATGAGTCATCAAATAAATAAATAAAAGAATGAATATTCTATATAGTTTTTGTCCCTGTATCTTATGAAAGGTCCCCAGAGAAGACTATACAGACATGACAAAAAGGCAAAATGGGTGACTTCCATATTCAAAAAAGGCTTTTCTCAAGAATATATTCTGGTCTGTAAAGGCACAAGTCAAAACTGGATGTGACAAAAGTTCATAAAAACTGTGAAAGTCATGGATAAGACTATGATAATCTTGAAATCTTCACCAAATATTATGTTGTTAGAAGTAGATAGGGAACAAACAACTTTTGAACGTGATGAGGTTTTAGGACACATGTACAAAAAGAAATGAGGGGAAAAAAACGAGGTCCTATTTGTGATTAGTGTACTTAGAGAATTTCTTATCCCTTGACATCAGAAGCTAGACATATAATCAGGAAGGGAGGGAGTCGATGAATTGATCTCAGCACAAGTTCTTCAGATTCCTTTGGGATTTTGACTCCCATGTTGGAGACAAACTGCTGACTGGGTGGATCATGGATCTAACCAAGTGTCACATTTCTGTGGCTTTATGTTCCAACATTTAATAGCACCCAATGTATGCCAGGCAGTGCTCTAGGGTGTGAGGACACAACAGTCAATGTGATGTCCTAGCCTTCTAGGACCCCCACTCTAGAGATAGAAGCAGGAATATGAAAAGATAAATTGCAGTTTATTAAGGCTGTCAGTTTCATAATAAAAAACATAATTAAAATGCTTTATAACTTCACAATTATGTGATAATAACTAAATGAACAGTCTGTGCATTAAAAGGACTTGATAATATTTAATTGGTTAATAGATAGATAGATAGATAGATAGATAAAAGATACCTGGTAGAAAACACTAAGAACAGGGACTCAGTGCTATACGTCCTTTGGATTACTAGCATAAAACCTACCTATTTGCTTTTGAAATTAAAAGGAAGTTGAATCTATAAGTTTTTGTCTTTCTCTTTTTCTTTTCAGCTCCCTTCCCCACCTGCATTTTAAACCTTCCTATAAACTCAGAAAATGTTTGTTGGTGGATAGATGGATGGATGGATGGATGGATGGATAGGTAGATGAATAAATGAGTAAAAGAATGAATTTTTTGCTTCCAGAACTGGGCAGATTTTTCCAATAGAAATTTGTTAATCATTGAAGGCTCATGATTATCAAATTCATCAAGAAACCATTTCTGAGGTCTCTTTGTGTATAAATCCTGGAAGCTGTCTTAATTCAAGACAAAAAAAAAGTGCCACTCTGGGTTTCTGAAACTATTGCTGGTGAGTTTTTAAATCTGCATTTCCAGAAATTCTATAGAGTGGGAAGCTCTATAGAATTGTAAATTGCAAGTCAAAGGTCATATGGATGGCACTTGGATTTCAGCAATACACTGAAAAAGGAAACCATATTTCAGTGATTTCTCACTCTCCCTACACTGAAATGAGTACATTTCAGCCTGCATGTTGCTTAGGAAGGCTGTCCCTCTGGAGAGCCTCCACATGATTCCAAAAGCCTGGCATTCTTGATGACCTCACCAGGAATTTGGTGATTGGAAGGCAGAAGTCCAGGAAAAGATCTTGGACCAGAAATCTGGTCATTATTAAATGATTTTTCCTTACGAGAAGCTTAGTCTTAGGTCAATTTGATTCACGAGAAAATAGTCTGTGGCTTCCTCAAGTTGCTTTTCTCCCCATGTATCCTTCCCCACCTCCACTTCCCATCCTCTCTCCGGTAGACACTACACAAAGATGACACCGTACTGCTGTGTTGTCCAATAGCCACAGGTGGCTATTTACATTTAAGTTAATTAAAATTAGATAAAATTTAAAATGCAATTTCTGTCATACTGATCACATATCAAAAGTACTCAAAAGCCACATGTGTCTAGTAACTATGGTAAAGAACAGTGCAGAGAACATTCCCATCATCACAGAAAGTTCTGTTGAACTATGCTGCCCAAGGGAGAAAGGAAAGTGAGGAGCTGAGGAGGAAGGAGGTAATTTTGAAGAACTTCTAAGACCAGCCGTCTAGAGAGGAGAAAGAATGTTCTAGCAGGAAGTCCCTGCAGGATGAACAACTGGGTGACAAGAGGAAAGGGAGTATAAAATGAGGGAGATGCTATAAGCTTTGGGGCAAGAACCCAGGCTTAATCCTGGCTCTACCACCTACCAAGTGTGTGGTCATGAGCAAGTTAGGTGAACTCTCTGAGCCTCAGTCTCATCAGGGAAACAGTGGTGTGATAATAGTTCTTATGCCATTAGGTGTGATGTAAGAATTAATGAGACAATTAATGTAAAGTGCTTAGCATGTTGCCTGGCATATGGAAAAAAGCTCAAAAATAGTAAAGGGTGGAGGAAGAGGGGAGAAGGAGGTGTAAAGAAAGAAAGGGAAGAACATGAGATAAGACAGCCAAGCCAGGAAGAAGAAATACATAGAGGATCTTTAAAAGGACCTGAGCAGTAAGCACTTGTATGGTGACTGGAGGGTGAATGATCAGTAGGACAGAGCAACAGAAGGCAGCTGGGCCTCCAGACACCTGAGGGGCACAAGAGGAAGATCCTCTGGCCTCAGGATTAGAGAAGCTCGACCAGGCGGTGACAAAAATCACCTGTGATGGACAGTTTTCCTGCCCATCTGTGTCCGTAGGAATTGCACTGTTGATTGGGGTTTAGCTGTTATGTTTACATCAGTGATTGTGCTCAAGGGACCTGAGGGGTGTGCAACAGATGTGGCCTTCCTGGGCAAGGCTAGGAGAGCCAGGGCAGGGGCCGGAGGGGCCTGATGTGATGTGGGGCATCAGGGTAAAGGGAAAGGAGGGGGGGGACATTTATTCAGTGCCTACTACTGTGTTCAGTACTCGCACATCCAGTTGCACTGAAGCCATACAGCGGTTCTGGGGAAGGCACCCCCATTTTGTGGAATAAGAAACTGGGGCTCAGCTGGGTGAAGGACTTGCCGAAGTCACACAGCTGGTCAATGACAGATTCAGGATCCAAGCCCTGGTTAGTTGCATTGCAGAGCCTACACAAATCTGCTATGGAAGCCTTTAAACTCTGAGGAAGGCAAAATGATAGTGATGTGTGGACAGGGTTTGAAAGAGCTGGCATTACACTTATTCATCACTACTGAAGCCCGCCAATGCTGTGTCAATATCGTGAGGTCACAAACATGAATAAGATAAGTTCCCTGTCTTCAAAGTGCTTGCACAACAGCAACGGAGATGGGCGAAAAGCAAAAAAACAACAGCAACAACAACAACAACAAAAAGCAAAACAAAGACAACTAAAGATAAAATGTTCAAACAAACTCATTCATTTATGAAATACTCTTTTGGGGCAACTAGCTGGCTCAGTTAAGTGTCCAGCACTTGATTTTAGCTCAGGTCATGATTTCTCAGTTCATGGGATCAAGCCCTGTATCAGACTCCACACTAACAACACAGAGCCTGCTTGGGATTCTCTCTCTCTCCCTTTCTCTCTGCCCCTCTCCCACTCATGCTCTTTCTCTGAAAATAAAGAAATAAACTTGTAAGAAAAAAAAAAGAAAGAAAGAAATACTTTTTATTGAATACCTTGTATGTGCCAGGCACCGTGCTAGGCTCTGGAGATACTGTGGTGTGCTGTCATAAATTGTTTACAAACATTGCTGCATTATCCCTTTCCCATTATCCGTACCTCTTTGCAGTGTGACTTTGCAGTTTCTCCCAGCTTGTGTCTATTTTTCTACCTTTGGGTTTGTGTGTGTGTGTGTGTGTGTGTGTGTGTGTGTGTTTAGTGTTTATTTATTTTTGGGAGAGAGAGAGAGAGACAGAGCATGAGCAGGGGAGGGTCAGAGAGAGAGGGAGACACAGAATCTGAAGCAGGCTCCAGGTTCTGAGCTGTTGGCACAGAGCGCAACGCAGGGCTCGAACTCACGAACCGCGAGATCATGACCTGAAGTTGGATGCTTAAACTAACTGAGCCACCCAGGTGCCCCTATTTCTCTACCTTTTGAATCTGGGCTGGCTTTATGACTTGTCTTGACCAATAGAAAGTGGTGGAAGGACTGTTGTACCTTTACCAAATTGTTTAAGAGGCGTTGTACCTTTCGGTTCCTACTCTTGAAACCCTACACCTGTCATGCAAACGCACCCTGCTTAGCCTGCTAAATAACGAGAGACACGTGGCCCATTGACTTTCATTATTCCAGCCAATGGCCAGCTACCCCCCAGACAGATTAATGAGGCCATTTTGGGCCTATCAGCCCCAGCTAACCCAATAGATGATGCCAGATGCATAAGCTGACCCATAGACACCTGAGAACGAATGCATGGATGTGTTTTTAAGCCACTGAGTCTTCAGTTGGTTTGTTTAAAAGCAAGAGCTAACTGATACATGAGCAAAACAGATACCAGTTCTCAAGAAGCTTACGATCAAATGGGAGAGACAAACTTTAATCAGAAAATCCTACAAATATATATTAAGGAAAAGGAAGTGATAATTAAGTCAGCCTCCCATGATAGGCCTTATGACCCTCATATGCTGGTATTCATACCATGGGTGGTCTTCTCCCACTCTGTACCAGGTTTGGTGTACTTAACCAATAACATATGGCAGAAGGGATGATATGTCCCTTCTGAGATTAGGTTCCAAAGACTGCAGCTTCTGTTTTAGGCTCCTTCTCTTTCTCTCTCTCTTTTTTTAAGTAGGCTTCACACCCAGCATGGAGCCCAACACAGGGCTTGAGCCTACAACCCTGAGATCAAGACCTGAGCTGAGATCAAGAGCCAGATGTTTAACCAACTGAGCCACCGAGGCGCCCCTCCTTTTCTCTCTTTCTGGTCATTAATTCTGGAAGAAGTCAGCTTGCATATCCTAAAGACACTCAGGCAGCCCACGTAAATGTCATGTGACAAAGAACCCATATCTCCACCAATAGTCCAGAAGATACTGAGGTCTACCAACCACCAAGTGAGGGAGCTAGGAAGGGGTTCCAGATGACAGAAACCCAGGTTAACAGCTCACATGTAACCTCCTGAGAGACTCCTGACCCAGAACCATCAGGCTAAGCTGCTCCCAGTTTCCTGACCCAAAGAAACTGTGAAATAGCAAATTTGTGTTGTTTTAGGCTGGCAGATTTGGGGGCTAATTTGTTACATAGCAACAGATAAGTAACAAAAGGAGTTAATAGATAAAAGAGGGGAAGGAGGTAGAATGTTCCAGATAGAGGTGACGGAAGGGCCTACAGTAGGAGGGACTATAGCACATTCAAGAAACAGAAGGCAGACCAATGTGGCAAGGGTTCAGAGAGCAAGCATGGCCTTGTGGGTCTTACTAAGAAGTTTGCCTCTAGGAGCAACAAGAAATCAGATTTTGGGGGGACCAGCCTGGGGACTCCAAGGAAGCCTAGGTTCTTAGACTAGTGGGAAGAAGAGGGTGGCAACCCAGGCCTAAGGAATATTGTCCTGCTTTGCCCTCCATCACGAGTTGTAACAACTGGAATCGGGAAAACCCCTTTGGAGGCCATCCTCAGTGGGGGCAGCTCCTTGTCTCCCTGTGATGCCAGCCTGGGACCCTGAAGGCCAGTTACGGTGGTGGCCGGGGATGATCGCAGGCAGCAGAGGTCAGGCGAGAGTGCGGAAAGGGTGTGGAACAAGAGAGGATGGTGGCAGGAAGGAGGAAGAGCCAGCGAAGGAAGAGGTGGCTGAAGAGAGAGAAGTGCCGTGTCTGGGGAGGCTGCGGAGGGAAAGGCGAAAGGAGGAAGAGGGAGTGGGAGCCACAGAGAGGCCTAGGAAGTCTGCTGGACATCACTAGACCGTTGGAGACCGAACCAGGGAGTAGGAGGCTATTAGAGACACTGGTGTTCAGAAAACCTGGAGAACTCAGTCAGGGATCTGTGTGTAGCATTCAAGGACAGGAACAGTCACTTGGATGAAATAGAGAGATGGAAAGTAGGAGAGCAGTGGTACTGGGCGGGGCAGCTGGTGCCGCCTTGGAAAGTAGTCCCCGCTCAGGGGCTTGAACTCACAGGCATCACTTGGGGCTGCACATGACCTGCAGAAGGGATCCTAACAGCCATCTTTTAGGGAAAAGGGATGAGTTTCCCAGTTTGAGCGCCTAAGATGTGTTTGCCCCAGGGCAGAGCTCATGGGCCCTTCCGGCTCTGATTAGCCCTGCTAGGGTAAGGTCTCTCCAAATTAGTGACTTTGGGTTTTAGTTCTCAGTACTCAAATTACCTTTCGAGGGGCTGAGGAAGAGGGGGCAGATAACCTGCACCAGCAGAGCAGGGAGGCTTCTGCGGCCCCAGCTTTGCCAGGTGTAGCATAGCTATGCTCGCCTGGCTTCCTGGGCTGGCCCCTCCAGTAGATGCAAAGACAGAAACAAGGGCTCAGGTGCAGGGAGGGAGGCCACCCCTGGCCAGCCTCGTCTACCCTTCTAACCCCTGTCCCACCAGGAATGGATTTATACTGCTTAACAAGTACTGGGGCACCTGGATTTTTATTTCATTCCCTTATGGATTTGGTCAAGCTAGCCTGATCTTTTTTGTGTAGCAAAAACGAGTCTAAAGGTATGAATGGGGGCACTTGGGTGGCTCAGTCGGTTAAGCCACTGGCTCTTGATTTTGACTCAGGTCATGAGCTCACAGTTTGTGAGATCGAGCTCAGGTTCTGTGCTGGCAGAGATTCTTGGGATTCTCTCTCCCTGCTCTCTCCACCTCTGTACACTCTCTCTCTCTTAAAAATAAGTAAAATAAAGGTTTGAGTGTTCCCCAAAACACCTTTGCAGAGGGAAAGCAATGAAAACAGAGCATTGAACAGATAGATTTATTTTGTGACTTGACTATAGAAAGTTAACTTATTTTTTCTTGTTTTAAAAAACATATATTTAAGATAGAGATGTGAAAGAATTATATGATGGTCCTTACAGAGGAGGGTTGCATTGATCAGAGAAAGAATTTTTTCCTCCAATCTAAACCCCATAAGTGAGAAATAGAATTTTAAAAACATACACACAACAGCTTTTGTATCTAAACTGCCATCTTTTTTTCTCTCTCCATGTCTAGTCCAGGAGATACTGCCCTCCCTGCTTCTTGCCAGGAGATATTGCCCTCCCCCCTTCCTGCCACTCTAATGGAGAGGAGGGCTTCCTTTGAGCACTCAGTACTGTCAATCCTAGTCTGATGCCAGTAGTTGAAGACCTCCTCGTCAGGGTCGCCCTATGCTAAGAAAAGGCTCTGTGTTCTGGGGGCCCCTGCGAACACCTGTCCACACCACAGCCTTGCTCCACTGAAGCGCAGGGTAGGGGTGGGGGGCGTTTGAAAACAAAGTTCGTGTCACAATGTCAGTGCTTGCTCAAAACCCCTCCCCAGTTAGGCAGATTCATTGGCTTCTCCCTCCCTTGAGTGTGCTTTTGACCAGACCGCAGACTGGGAGGATCGGAAAGAAGGGAAAAGAGATGAGGCTGTAAATCAATGTAGCCTCTCCAACTCTTGGGGTCAGAAAGCAGAGGAAGGGACGAGAAACACCCCCACCACCAGGAAGGCCTGCTGTTATCACATGTGCCTGAGGGGTCACCTGTGGACACCCTGTTGTTCCTTTCTTCTCTGTGGCTTTAAACCAAATGCTCTTGGAAGGGAAAAAGCGCTGACTTCATTTGGGCTCCCCGGCCCTCCCTTCTCCAAACACAATGAGGACTTTTTTTCAGGTTATTGTGGCACTTCGGGTGATGCTTTTCATTGCCTTCTTCAACTGCGCAATCAGTTCTCCTCCTGATACCAATTTTGTTTTTATAAACCTGAAGCTTAGAAGTCTTTTCCCCACAAGCATCAACAGAAAGCACCTGTGTATTCTAATCACTGTTGGCTCTTGCTGAAAAAACAACCTGCCAACCTCGTCCTGGCTGGGCACTGGACACAGGCCTGGGAGGGCAACCCCAGGACCCCATGAGTCTTTGGAAAGAAAGAAAGAATTCCAGCCAGGTCAGGTGTTTGGGGGATTGTGGAGATGATCCTTTCCATGTGGATATCAATGTGGTTTGTGAGTAGGTGAGTAACATGAGGGACTTTGGTGGAAACCATAAAGTAGGAACTGAAACCAGTTTCTGTCAGTCAAAAGTTTCATTCAGCCAGCACATTTCAGTATTTGCAATTAGTATTTTTTCCTTGCAAATGTCTTCGTGTCTTCTGAGGGTAACAGGATGCTGGGGAGGGAATCTATGGATTAAAAGTATGGAGATGAACAAGATCATGACAACTTGCAAAGGGACCCCCAGTTGGTTGGATCTGGGGAAAGGATGTATGAAACTATTGGTGTTAAGAACACCAGGCAAAACCAGAGGAGGCACATTGTAGGTGAGGTTAAAGTGGTCTGGGGATTCTTCCTACTACCTGTTCTCTGTCACACCAAGGGTTCAATTTCACATTAGCCTCATCCATCAGAGCCCACATGCAGCATGTTTGGGGGGTTTCATTGTTTTGTCAAACCCTGGAGCAGAGGGAGAAGTGGCTTGGTGACAGAGTAGAGAAGTCTGCTTATTACCGAAGGTCACGTTTCAGGCGATACTTCTCGACTTATTCTTTTCTCCATTCGAGTTCTACACAAGTGAGCAGTAAAAGGAGATGCTTATCTCCTTCCTTTATTTTAGCAGCCTGAAGTTCCATTTCCTTCTTGAAACTTCTGACTCAATGGCTGGAGGAACCCTCCCCCACCCCACCCCATCCTGTCCATGCATGCAACTTGCATGACACCCCTTCACTCACCACCTTGCAAAGCACACTCAATTCACTGCTTTCACACATGGTCATTTGCTTTTTTGTTTATTTTACGTATGTGGGTCACCTGTTGCCTAGGTAAGTTTTAAATCTGGCTGCGTTGGTATGATTAGCTTTTGATTATTCCCAGAAGCACAATAGTATGTCGTAGCCATATAAGCATGTAGTATTATTTTTTCCTTTCGATGATAACATTTTGCCAACCATTAAAGCACGTGGTAGTGGTTACTTCTTAGCCTCAGCTCTGAATGATCTAGGCTAGGGACTGTTAGAACCAATATCATCATCATCATCTTCATCATCATTTTTTTTTATTTAGTTTGAGAGAGAGCATGCCAGCAGAGGAGGGGCAAAGAGAGAGGGAGAGAGAGAATCCCAAGCAGGCTGTGTGCTGCCAGTGCAGAGCCCGACTCAGGGCTTAAACCCATTGACCATGAGATCATGACCTGAGCTGAAATCAAGGACTGGATCCTTTTTTTTTTTTTTTTAATTTTTTTTAATGTTTATTTTTGACAGAGAGAGAGAGAGAGAGAGAGAGAGAGAGAGAGAGACAGAGCATGAGCGGGGGAGGGGCAGAGAGAGAGGGAGACACAGAATCTGAAACAGGCTCCAGGCTTTGAGCTGTCAGCACAGAGCCCGACGCGGGGCTCGAACTCACAGGCCACGAGATCATGACCTGAGCCAAAGTCGGATCCTTAACCAATTGAGCCGCCCAGGTGACACTCATCATCATCATCATTGTAAAGCATGATCATTTAATCTGGATTTTGCACCTCTACTACACTTAAATAATTGTTCCTATATTGTATTACTGAATAATTTTTATTGTTTTCTTATTTGTTTTTAATTACTAAAGTAACACAGAGAACACAGAAATTTTGGAAGATAGAAAAACACTCTTTTGGTGTATTTTAGTACACTTTTCCATGTATGTAGATTTATTTTTTATTATTTTTTCAACAATAATGGTTACACTGTAGTTTGTTGTAGAGTCTACTGTTTCACCTAATAATAGATGATGAATATATTTCCATATTGCTATTCTTTTATAATACAGATTTCAGTAGCTGTGTAGTATTCCGTCATATAGATTTTACATAAGCAGTTCTCCACGATTGGACTTTTATCAAACACTGATAGAAGAAGTGCCTACTATGAGCCAGGCATAGCTCTAAACTCACTAACCCTCATCATGACCCTATAAAGTAAGTGCTACTGTTTTCCCCATTTTGCAGGTGGGGAACCTCTGGCACAGAGACGTTAAATAACTTGCCCAAGGTCACACCACTTTGTCAGTGGTGGAACCACCTCGAAATGCAGATAATCTGACTGCACGTGTGTGCTTCCAATCACAACACTTTGCTTGCCTCCTGCTCTATTGAAAAGTAAAGACCTTTCTCCACCTAGGAGAAAGGTTTGATTTATAGAAGACTGCTCTGGCAAAAAAGGGAACCACTGTCCTGTGAGTCACTGTTATTTAGAATTAAATTGTGAGCTGTTCAGACAACGGGCAGGGAAGCATCTGGGCTGGGTGGGCAGTGTTAGCTCTATAGCCCAGAAGGCAATCCCAGGCGAGGCCGCAGACCCAGGTCCGACCAGCCTGTGACCCGGGTTACTCCCCTTTCAGCAGAACCAGCCTTGCCTGAGTTCCCGGAATTTCCTCACACCAAACCCAGAAGGCCTTTGCTTTTTGCATTCAGCCACAGGAACAGCTGCATCTGATCCAAACCAGCCTCGGGAGACTGGGACCAGCCAGGTAGGAAGCTGCCAGCCTGGTGCTGGGCCCTGGAGCTCAGGGCAATGCTGAGCCAGCAGAAGCTGGCCCCGGGGTTGTGGAATGGTGTTGATCCAGCCTATGAAGTGGCTTCTGGAGTAGCGCCGGGAGCTTAAGAGAATCCTCTGACTAACCTGCCCAGGCTCCAGGGTGGTTGTTTCCTGGGTAATTCTGGGTCCTTATTCATCGTAGCTTTGAGTGTGTGCTTTAGATTTGACCACCTCCTCTCCTACCCTTTCACTTCCAGTAATGATCATATGATGTCATCACTAATGATGATAATTGCTCTGTTTTACTTGCAGAAACACAAGCGCACTATGGGGTGAACAATAGTTAACAATAGTTATCATTTTAGTGATGAGGCAAGGGAGTCACACAGAAGTTAGACAACCTGACATCCGGGAAAGGGTGTCAGGGCAGGGAAACTTGCCTTGAACCTGCACCCCAGAACAGGCCACCCCACTCTGGGCATCAGAAGGTAGCTGGGCTGGAAGGGAAATGCTAGATGCAGGGGAGAGCAGAGAGAGAGAGGGAGACACAGAATCTGAAGCAGGCTCCAGGCTCTGAGCTGTCAGCACAGAGCCTGATGTGGGGCTCAAACTCGGGAACCATGAGATCATGATCTGAGCGGAAGTCAGAGACTTAACTGGCTAAGTCATCCAGATGCCCTTAGAAGTTGCGTTTTACATAAGTACCTTAGGCAATTGTTTACAGGAGCTTGGAGGTTTGTATGAAATAACATGTCTGCATATTTCCCTGGGAGGTCTATCAGTATGCCTTTATTGTTTTCTTTTACAAGAGCTCCTGGAACACACAGACACCACATCCAGAGTCAGTGTCACAGGGTAAATTGGTCTGGGGAGCCATGACTTATCACTGTAGTCCTAATACCCGCCCCCTTAAATGCTCAAGATCAGATGCTTAAATTTTGTATAGCCCATGAACTTCTCTTCCACACATAAACCCACACCCCAAGTTCCCACTGGAGTTAAGACTCTACCCCCTTTTCCTAGCTGTGGAAACAACCTGGGTGGAGCAAGAATCAACTTCCCAACTTAAGAAGATCATTGGCTTCATTTGATAACAATCTAAAGACCATAGAAAAGATGCTTTATAGTGGAATTAGGTAAGACTGGCAAAAACTGGCTTTCCTACCCTAAATCATTTTGGGGGGTGTGTCTATTGAGTTTTGGAGGTTTTTTTTTTTTTAAGGAAAGAAAAGATGTATTGTTTTAGCTGCCAAAGTCTTTGAAGATAAACCACAAAAAATAAAAGTGCAATGTCCGATAGGCTTTAAAAATTAAAAACAAAGAGTTGCTGGTATGCTAGTCAGTTACAATAATGTTAGTGCCTGGATTAATGATGTAGTCTCTGACTTGATCTTCTACAATCTATTCTCCCCACTGTGAGCAGAACAGTCACTTAAAAGTGCTATAGAGGTGCCTGGGTGGCTCAGTCGGTTAAGCTTCTGACTCTTGATTTTAGCTCAGGTCATGATCTCACAGTTCACGAGATGGAGTCTGCATCAGGCTCCCTATTGATAGTGGAGACTGCCTGAGATCCTCTCTCCCACTCTCTCTCTGCCCCTCCCAACCTCATGCTTTCTCTCTCTTTCTCAATAAATAAATAAACATTACCCAAAAAGTGTAATAGATCAGGTCACTCTCCTGCCTAAAAACACAGTGACTTCCTCTCACACCCAGATGGGGTCCCAGCTCCTCACTGGGCATTTAGGGCATGGCCCTTATCTTTTTGCGGAGACAGAGTGCAGCACAGAGGCTAAGTGCTCCACGGCCATGGCGCCCGATTAAAATCCGGCTCTGCCTTCTCACTAGCTGTGTGACTTTGGTTAAATGTGTCTACTTCTCTGTACCTGTGTTCTCATCCATTACCACAGAGAGTGGGGTCCCTTTGCTGGTCTCCTGGGCCTATTTGTCTACTTCCAGAGTCACAGTTTGGGGCTCTACTGGGATCAGGTTTGAAGTCTGTGAAGAATGTGGGTAGCTACCACTCTGACTATAATGAAACCACAAGTATGGGTGATTGCTGTATTCCTGAAATTAAAAACAGGGTGGGAGCATGCCCTCTCCTTCCTGTGGGAGTAGCTGAAGCATAAGTGCACTGAAATCAGATGCCCAGAGCTCCAGGGAGGGCTGGGACCTGGCGGGTTCTATGCCACTGGCCAGTGTGAGGTTTCCAGAGGGCTGGGGCTGTTATCAGACATCCAGTCTTAATGAAGTGTTCTGGCTTCATGCCTGCCTCTGAGGGAGCTTCTGGGACTGGCACGGCACAGTCAGATCAGGGACAGGGCACACTGCTGTCCCCACCATACAGGATCTGGGCCCGAGCCCAGGACTCCACAGACTTATTGCAGGACCTAGTTGCCACGGCAGCCACTTCCACTGCTCAAAGCCACATGCCAGGTGTGGGAACTAGGTCGGCTTGCTGACCTCCTGTGACCCTGGGCCTGAGCTGATAAGTTGGGGTAATAGAGAGGAGATAGGCTGCAGTTGTGTTTAAGACTTCTTTCTGGCCCATGTGCTTGGACTTCTTGTCAACCTTCTCCCTCCCTACATGAATACCCACCCCTACACACACACCCCTACACCTAGACACGCATTTTCCCCCCCATAACACCAAACAGGATTCTTAGATCATTTTAAAAAAAGGGGCCCTGTGGCTTCAGGAGGGATCTGGGATCAGGAGGGCAGTGATGTGGGTATGCACAGGTTGGGGAAAGGGGCAGAATGTGTACAAGGATTAGTGTGTTGGCCCCAAGACCTTGCGACGTGAGATTATCTCTCCTAAAGTTCAGGTGGGATGGATCAATCCCTTTACAGGAGGGTTAGGTTTCTTCTGTGGATGAGCAGTGTGTCCACTCTACACCATCCCAAACCACAGGTTTGTGTGTGGCCTGGGCTCTTCGTTCTCCCAGCCCCTTCTCTGGACCAGGTCCCGCCCTGCCCCTGCAGGTGACTCGGGTGCCCTCAGAGGAGAAAGTAGCTATCAGGCAGGTGGCTTAGGGACACAGGAAGTGGCTTTTCTGTCTCAGGGATCCACTGTCTGACCTTGAGTCAGTAGGAGCATGTTGGGCCCCAGGGCAATCCTCTGTATCATTTGGGGCCTATAGATACCAAAGATGCAAATCAGTCTTCTGAAAGAGGCCCTGGGGGTGGGGCTAGAAAATGGGCATGAGGGGTGGGGGGAGCCACCGTGTCAGACAGGCCCCTGAGGTCCTGACCAGCCTGGACTCTACCCTGTGCCCCTCGGTCTGCACCAAGTCTTTTTTGTCCCCAGTGGCTTTGTATTATTCCTCTTCTTGTAAATGTTTAATTTTGTTTTATCTTTTTCAAAATTATATGCCTTTGTGAAGAAATGTCCCGTGCTAGGAGTCTGTGGGGCTTTTCTCATTGCCCAGCTGACCTGACACGTGTCGGGAGTTGGCTGTGAGCCAGGATGGGCCCTGGAACTTCTGTGCCGGCAGAAGGAACTTGTGGCCACAAGGGACAATGTTTCAGGGTTCTCCCTCTCCTCCCAAAGGCACATTTGGGGTCAGATGTGGGGTCCCAGGTCCCCTAAATGAGGCTCAATAAAGGGGACCGGTGACAGCAGAGGACACACCCCATGAGCTCGTTTTCAAGGAAAGAGAAGGATCTCACGATGACAGTTGTCTGTATGGTAGTGACTCAGCGCATGCATGTGCCAGGCCCTGTGCTCAATGCTTTGCTAATGTTATTGTGTCTGATTCTCCAGGGCCAGTCCAAGAGGTGAGTACTGCTCTCTTATCCCCGTTTTCCAGGGCGGAACTTGAGGTCCAGAGAGGGTGAAGTGGTTCGCTGGAGGTCACGTGGCCTCAAGCAGCGGGACCAGTCCTGAAGCCCAGGTTTGACTCTGTAGGCTGTGCTTTTGACCCCCACCCTGTCTGCCTCCCACTCGACCACGTCCACTGCAGCCAGCCACCCCTGTACACTGGGGGCTGAGGGATCCACGAACGTCTGGGCAGCCCTTGCCTCCAAGCCTGCTTCCCTTCTCCCAAGCCCTGAGCGTCAAAATGCCCTCCAGTGATGTAGTGTTCCTTCCTGTGGAATCTGCTGAAAGATTGCTCCTGACTGCGTCCATGGGTTCTCCACGGGAGAATCCCATAGGGGAAAGATTATCAAAATACTTGCTGGCCTTGCAGGGAGTGCTTAGAGCCATTGCCAGGCCCTGCTGGGTGTGTGAGGTGCAAGGTGCCACCGTCCCTCTGGCTTCCGTTCATATCTCTGCTGAAAGGAAATGGGAAGAATCCAGTGGAAGTTCTAGCTAGCCTTCGATAAGCCCAGCAGAGCACAGATGTCAGACAAATAAATAGGTATTTAAGAATTTTCTAGTTTCAGGGGTGCCTGGGTAGCTCAGCTGGTTCAGCGTCAGACTTTGGCTCAGGTCATGATCTCACGGTTCATGGATCCCAGCCCCGCGTGTCAGGCTCTGTGCTGACAGCTCAGAGCCTGGAGCCTGCTTCGGATTCTTTGTCTCCCGCTCTCTCTGCCCCTCCCCGACTCATGCATGCGCGTACACGCGCGTGCGCTGTCTCTCTCTCTCCCTCTCAACAGTAAGTACAAATGTTTAAAAAAATAATAAAAAAAGAAAGTATTTTCTAGTTTGGTGGGATCTGAAATCTGAACTGAATGAAGTGCCATTAGCACCCTCCTGGAGTCTTGAGTGTGCCAAGCCCCTCGGGTGTGACAGGAGCCCTGGGTCCCAGCCAGAAGACCCAACACCTTGCCTGACTCTGCCTTTGTGGGGGCAAAGGGGACAGTGAGGAGAGATGACCTTTGAGAGGAAGGGGAGCATCTAGGAGCCAGGCTGTGTGAGCTTGATTCCAAGTCCCTTTCCTAAGAGCTGAGAGACTTTGGGCACATTCTGTCACCTTTCTGGGTCTCAGTTTTCCCATTTGTACTGTGTGTGTGTGTGTGTGTGTGTGTGTGTGTGTGTGTGTGTGTGTGTGTGTGTGTGTATTAAATGGGTCTCTGTGTAATATCCCATCCCTGGAACGGTGCTTGGCTATTACATAAAAAGCACTAGGTAAACATTGTTATTATTATTTACAGCCCCTTCCTGCTCTCACATTTTATTAACTAAACTGTGGGTCTTGGCAGTTACTCCCTGAGAGGTGATGCTTTGGTTGAGTAGTGGGTTGAGAAGCTGGATGGAGGGAAAGAAGTTTCTCCCTTGCTGGCTCATATTTAATCAGCTCATGAGTTCTTCTACTCACCCTTCCTTCCCGCCACAAGGTACAGCTTTAATACAATTATTTCACCTGAATAAAAATCCTTAGGGGTGGGGTGCGGGGAGCAAGGAGTGTAATTTTCCCCTGAGGGTGCCCAGGAAGTATGATCAGGGAGGGAGAAGATAGTAGGGAGATTGGCTTCAGTTGCTGAAGCAAAACTCTGTAAGCTTTTTCTGTTCCTTTTCACTATTTTGAGTTTGTCTCTCCCCAAGGGAGATACTTTGCAGGTGACATACTTTGGGTTAAAAAACCCCATGTGTCTGAGCCAGAAAGATCAGAAAATTCAAATCAGAGCCCTGCCGCTTACCAGCTGGCCAAGGGTTTTTCTCCTCTCTGAGGTTTAGTTTCTTCATCTGTAAAATGGAAATAATGATACTTATTTTACAGGGTTTTTGGAGACTGAAATACGATCAGCTACTCACAGCACAAAACAGGGGCTCAGAAAAGCTAGTTTCCCCTCCCCTTGCCTCCCCTGGACATCTGTGCCTTAGAGGCTCCTCTACCTGCCTGTCCATCTTCGGTCCCAAGCAAAAAAGGCAGGAGGCCATCCCCAGGCTCCTTTCTGTTCTGTGCTGTTAGCTTTCTGAACAAGGCTATAATCTTTCTAGAAGTGCTCCTGGCAGGTTAGAACCTGTGAGCTGTCACCAGGAGTGGATGCTATTAAGGTGAGGCTATAAATAGAAACAGAACAAGGGGGGAAACTCAACAGCCCTTTCTCACTTGGCATTCAGCCAAAGGCTGGTGGCCTAGCTCTCCAGCTGAGGTCTCTGATAATAGCCAAGATTGGTGGTAGTCACAGGGTGGGCTTGGGGAGACTGCCTGTCTTTACCCGGTATCCTCCACCCCATTCAGGAATGAGTCATTAGGGTTTGGGCGACTGGAGCCACAGCCGTGGATAGACTGGCCTTCTTTCCTCTGGCCAGGGAGACTTTGGATGGCCAGGGGTGGGCTGGGAGGGAGCAGGATGATGGTAAAGGGGGTGATAGGGAAGAGTAGGGCATAATCATGGGTCTGGGCAGCATATCAATAAGCTGACGTTCTGAGCTTCCACCCATTAGGGTTCCTGGGGCTCTCAAAGCCCTTGCTGTCTTCTGCCAGATCCTTGGCTTTCTCTTGCATTCATATAAGCTTTTCTCATTGCTGCTGCCAATGTCTTCTCCCTCAAAGTCACAACAATCCCAAATGGTACCTTTTTGCAATTTAGAAACAGGCACCTCTTCTTTCCAGCAAATGCAGTTCTGCACCAGGACAAAGAGCTTGGGAAATGGGTGCACAGGCTAGATTTCAGCCTCCATTTGCTCCTTCAGTTGAGCAACCTTTTGCAGTGAACAACCTGCACAACTGTGCACGGCAGCCCATTTTCCATTCTTTGCTTTAATGGTCTGGATTGGCCATGCTGCTTCTGCTGCTTATTCTGAACTTACTGCTCCTGTCTCCACTTTCCTTTCCATAGTATGGCCAGCTATTGATAGGTTACAAAAGATAGCCTGGCACTATCAACTTTTCCAGCCCCTCTTTGAAGAAGTTTGTGATCCATTAGTACTAGGGCTGGGTCAGAGGACATTTGAAGGGCTCCATAGAGTCCAATTCAGCAATAATCTTGGTGACATTATTGAGCAATCTAAGCCCAGGTGGAGATTTACCCCATCTCCTATAGAGTGTGAATACCTTGTCTATCCAAAGAGCTCCTGCAGAGGCTGAGGGCAGTGTTTCCCTCCACTATGGTAGTATACACCTTATAGCCCTGGGCGTTCTAGCATCAGTCTTAGCTTTTCACCATTCCTCCCAGAGGTCTGGCAGGTTGGCTTGGAAATAACCTTCCTAAAGGCCTGCTCTGACATCCCAGAATTCCTGAGGGGGCAGGTATGTGGATCAGTGTCCTCTCTCCCACCTAGACTCCACAGTACAGTATTCCTTCACCAGTGACTGGCCCTTGGGGTTCAGGGTGGTCTGAAAACATGGCATTTTATGATTCCATCTCTCCCTCTCTTTAAACCCACAGTCTCTGTCAGAATATCCGGACCACCTGTTAGACACGAGTGGTTCAAAGCCAAGTTTCTGGTAGCTTTGCCAATAGACAGGAGAGGCCACTCCCTTTGAGGAACAGAGATAGAGGTGGGCCGATGCCTGGGTGGTCCTCGTGCTGTATTCTGAAAGGCAGAAGGAGGGGAGAATTGACTTGAGACACAATCATAGGTGCAAGGAAGAGCCAGCCGTTGGTCACTGTGGTAACAACTAGGGGTGGAGAGACGCTGTAAACCTGTAAAACAATCCCCAAACTTTCTCCCTAGTTAATAGCTGGATGTTCCCAGGTAATCTGGTAAATGTAGTGTGTTATAGGGACATGTTTGAAGGGCACTGGCCCAGCTGTGTAGAGCCAGCAAAGAAGTTGTGGGGAATGCGATGCCTGGGCTGGGGGTAGTGGTGGGGCGGAAGGCAGTTGGATGAAGGAGGAGGGAAACTGAGCAATGACGTGGCGGCTTGGGACAAGTGAGGGCTTCAGGGGAGCCACCCTGAGGAGTTTGGACTGTAATTTGTGGGTGGCAAGAAGCTCTTGAGGGGCTGTAAATGGCGGAGAGATGGGGTCAGGCCCACATCTTAGCAGCATCGCTCAGGTGGCTGGGTGCAAGACTGGTTAGAGAAGGGCAGGATGGAAGGGCGGGAGACCAGCCAGGAGGCTAAGGTGACAGAGTCCAGGTGACAGAAGAGAAGGACCTCTACTGGTGTGGCAGTGGGGAAGGAGAGGAGGGCATGGATTTGAGGACCGTTGAGGCATAGAGTCCCCAAGACTTGGTGCATAGTTTGGCTGCGTGTGTGCATTTGTGTGGGGCGGTGATGAAGGGAGACTGAGACCCAGGACAGCTCCCAGGGTTCCAGCTCAGGCAAGTAGCCTGACATGTGCAAGAAAAGAGAAGGACTGGCTTCGGGGTGAGTTAGCTTTGGGATGTACTGGTTTTGAACTGTCTGTACCAAAATCAACATTTAGCAGACCATTTGGATGTGAGACTGTAGCTCAAGAAGCAGGTTGTAGTAAAACTATGGAGTGTGTGTGATAACCAGAGAGAGTGAGCTGAATTCAGGACCTGGATGCATCCACTTTCAGGGTGGTTGGAGAAAGAGGACCCACAAGGAAGATGGGCTGGAGAGGATTGGAGAGGTAGGAGAACCAGGGGGAAATGATGTATTAGACATGAAGGGAGTAGAAAGATTCACGAACGAGGAAGCGGTCACCAGTGTCACATGTAACAGAAAGGTCAATCACGCAATGTCCGAATCATGCCTGCTGGGTCATGCACTCTGAAGGCTGCTGTCTTCCTCACGGAGAGCACTTTCAGCAGAGGAACTGCAGAGCCGCTGGTGAACGAAAGGAGAGAGGTAGTATGGCAGGTGGTACCTGGTAGGTGGGATGGAGTTCAGGTGCGGATCACTGGAGGTGGGAGGTCAGTGTGCTTTGACACTGGAGCACCGGAGGTGTTGTCACAGGGCAGACGTAGGTGGCTTTGAGGACTGGCCAGCTCCAGGCTGGTTTCGGAGGAGTGTCCGACGACAGGGAGAGCACAGTCCAGGGTTTCCCAAGAATGTGTGATCATAAGGACACATGGAGTCTCGTTAAACACGAGTTCTCCAAGTCTCTGCCTGGATCTCTCCAACCCAGACCTGTAGGAGACGAGCCTGGAAATCTGCATGTTCAAGTTCCCCAGGTGATGCTTAGGATCAGGCCAACTGGAGAACATTGATATCAGGGTGAAGAAGGGGAGATTTTGAGAAGAATGGATAGAGGAAAGGTTTGGAAGACGCCCTGGGAAGGAAGCAGAGAGAGGCAGGCCAGGCAAGAGGGCCCTGAAGAGGGTGGAGAGAAGCCATGCCCAGAGGGTTTATTTTGCATGGTGAGCAAGGGTTCCCCTTTCTCTACTGTGTGACAGAACTGGATCAAAGTCAACTTCTGGTCCTGGTAGGGAAGACGGGAGAGTGTGCCTGGAACACTAGTCGCTGAATCATTTGTGGATGTGGGTTTGGATCGTCTCTCCTCTGAATTGTCTCATCTGTAAATAGGGGGAAGGTTGAAAGTCAAATCAACTCCTCTGCCTCTCTTCCTCTTCCTTGTTGTCTGGCTGTCATCCTGGCGGGTCCCAAGAGAAAATGGCCGGAACTTGTCACTGGGTTTCAAAACACAGAGGGGCTTTATTAAGTTACCTCATCTCTGTTTCCAAATAGAGCCAATAAAAAGCTAAAAGGCCATTCTAAGAAGGAGTTTACACCATCTCTGAAATTTTATAGGCTCAGATAACCCTCCTAGGACTGGAGGGTTTCCTCTTTTCACCCTGTGGTGATTCAAGCAGGGCATTGCTGGGTCCTGGAGCAGGCAGCAGATAGATACATAAGTGGAGTCGGCGGCCACCAGTATGACAACCACCACTGCCCAACTCAGTATGCATTCCTCACCTGAAATTCCACAAGGAGGCAGGTGAGGTTGAAGCAGCCAGGTGTGGAAGGAGAGACGTGGGCTTTAGAATCCCTATCAGATCTATATTCCAGTCCTCTGATGCTTTCTAGACATGTGACCTTAAACAACTTAACTTCCCTGATCCTCAATTTCTTCTTCTGGGAAGAAGGGCATAATATCTACCTCTGGGGGCTGCTGTGCAGATTAGACAGGCGAAGCACAGAGTACCAGGCGTAGGTGCTCAAGCACCTGGCAGAGTCAGTCACTATGGATCACTGTTGACTGCAATCTGCATGGAGAACCCAGAGAAAGGGGCTGGGGAGGGAGAGTACAGGGGGTAAGGGTCCCTGGAGGTACTGTTGACTAGTTTCTGTCTCCAGTAGTTACCAGAATGACTGCAGTCCAGGTTCACAGAGGCATCTTACCTCTTCTTTATTTTTACTTTGTTACCAGAGGTGGTAACAGTATAGTATTATTTCTGTATACATGCTTCAAGGTCAGGGACTACCTGATCTGCTGTCCCCGGCACTTAGTACTTTGGGTGTTCATTAATAACATACTCTGAAGAAACAGAAACCACAAGTCGAATCATCTGGAGTGCAGTGTTTAACAAAGGCCAATGTGACTCACTTCAGAATATGCAAGGATTATTCACTAATTTCCTTCCATGTGGTGCATTTGTCACTGCCTGGTCACGCTGGGAAGAAGAGTTCTTCTTATGCCTTCCAAGTTCTGAAGCCCCAAGACAGAGACAGATGAGGTCACATGGGGAGCACACGGGGGTTTGAACTTCCTGGAAATGCTGACAACCAAGAAGTCTGCCTCCTGCTCTCATTCAGACGGGTCCTCTGAGCAGGAGGAGAACAGGGCAGCAGCTTAGTTAGCCCCCCTAAATCTACAACAGGAGAAAGGAATTTTCCTCAGGCTGCCTGGGGATGACGAGGAAGATGACTGGCACATTCCCCTGTAGGAAGGTTGCTGACCCAGGGCAAGGCCCTTCCATGTGGTTTCCTGCCATGGAGGAAATGCAAGTGTATGTGGAGGCAGACTGTGATTCCCAACCCACTGAAAACTCCCACCGCTCGCACCCTGTGCCTGAAAGTCTGTTCAAAAGTCCAGTTCATAGATATCTACCGAATGCCTACCAAGTGCCGGGCACTGAGTTAACCCAGCTGGCTTATTTCTTTTAAGAGTCACTTTGCTATGTCATGCCATTCTCAAGCAACTCAACCCTGACTCCCCCACTCACTATGAGAAATAGGGGTTTACACTGGGAGGAGATGTGGACAGCGGAGTCAGGAAGTCCAGTTGAGAGACTTCCGTGTCTTCACTATGTGAACTTGGCTGGTTACTCGGCCTCTGTTTTTTCATCTATTTAATGGGCTTAATCACCTGAGTTGCTGAAGGGATTGACCAAGGTGATGTGTAAAGCTCTTAGTCAAGCACTGGTGAACACAGCTATGAATTTGAATTCAGGCTGTGTTTCCTCCCACAGACCCTTGGGTCCTCTGCCCCTCATGGCAGACACCTATACCAATTCTAGGCATGCTTGACTGTGTCCTTACCTTTCGGTAATCTTGGTACCCCATTCAAAGGAGTTCCAAATGGCCGCCACCCACGAGGAGTGCCCCACACCAACTGAGTGTGTGTGTGGTGGGGGGGAGGGGTTCATGTGAAGAAGGAACCAAAAAGGAAAGGACCAAATTGATGACCTCGCCCAGCCCTCCAGCTTGCTATGCCAGATGCCCTTGCCCTTACAATTGAGATGTGTGTGGCAAGCACTTCATTACTAATAACGCAGTACCGCAGATTGTAAATAACGTATTTAAAAAGTCAACTGGCAGACACAAGATTGTCTCTATCTTAATATCACTTTTATGCGCTTGCCTTCCAAATGGCTTTTCAAATTTAAATTTTAACTGGTCATTATGGTGTTTTCAAGCATACACACAAGTAAAGAAAATAGTGTAGTGAGTCCCAGCTTTAATAATTATCCACATTTGGGCCAGCAAAGGGTGTCCTGAGTGAAAGAGAAAGTTGTGGGATCATGCCCTGGGATTGCATACCCCTGCACTCACCTGGGAGTGAGTTCTACAACATTCATGTCTTGTTGGAAAAAAGGCTGAGAATTCTGCATCCTTCCAATCCATTTCGGGCTGCCATCTCTTCCCTCTGGAGAATGGTAGTAACCCCTACATGGCCAGGATTGACCGAGCTCGAAAAATGGGTGGTACCATTGGAGCCTCACAAACAGAGTGTCCTCTCTTTGCTCCTGACTGACCCTCTCTACTCTTGAGTCGAAAATGAGGAAGGATCAGACAGAGGCAAGAGATTGCTTAGCTGTGAGCCATGAGCTAGCCTCCACTATGGACCCTCCGACCATCTCTCAGCAGCCACCTGCCTGCTGAGGTCATCAGTGTCCTCCAGGATGGCTTGCGTCCTATTTTGTAGAATGATGACTACTGTTTTTGATAAGCACCTTAAACAATGGAGAGAAAGGGATAGTGTAATCTGACCCTGAGCTGTGTGGACCCCATAGGGAGGGGGTCTGTCACACTTATCAGTGAATCAACTTTAGCTCTGAGGTGGGAGGAGGCCATTATCCCCACTCAGCAGTGGCAGCCTATGAACTGATGAACTGATGAAACATTTCTCCCAGAGGCGTGATTATTACCATACTGTCATCATTTCTATAGTGCTTTCCTTCTGAGAGGCTGTGGTCACCACCCCCCAGCCATGACATCCCCACAACTACTCAGGCAGTGGGGGTCCAGGAAAGAGCAGGGATTGTAGAATGAGAAAATCTATATGTCAGTCCTGGCTCTGTTGTTTAATTGGTTCAGTGCTGTTGTTCTGTTATTTGATTTGCTCTTGGGCAAACCCCTGAACCTCCTACCTCATTCAAAAAATGGGGATGATGATGTTTTACCCCAGAGTGGTTTAAAAACCCATATAAGGATTATTCATTTTATTTTCTTAACTGCACTGGCTTTAGGCAAAACTGTAAAAAAAGTGAAGGGTTAATTCAGCACTTCCCACATTCTGCATCTGAGCCAATTCCCCCTTATTCCCAAGTCCCCCTTCTCTGCTTATCCTGAAAGCATCAGATGCTTCCAGACAGCCAATGAAAAAAACAGCCATTTACATTAATATTCACAAAACGGCTGGTAATTTAATCTCAATTGAGGAAACAGTCTCTATTTATCAAGTGGTCACTAAGTGCCAGGCACCGACTATATTTTGTGCAGTCCTCACAGCAGTGTCATCAGGTATGTGACCATCATCCCCATTTTACAGATGAGGAAACTGACAGAAGTAAGATGTTTGCCAAGAATCATGTAGCCAATCCACAAAAACTGGGATTCAAATGTAGTTATGTCTGACTCTAAAAGCACTGCTATTTGTTTGTTTATATCCTCTTTGTAAGATATTATAACCTAGTGATTCAGAGCACAAACCTGAGCCAGGTGGCCTGGGTTCAAAGCTCAGTGCCTTTACATATCACTGTGTGACCTGGGCAGGAACTGTGTCCTCATCCATAAAAAGGGCTAAGAATAGTGCCACCTCATAAGATCGTTGTTGGAATTCAATGAGTTAACGTGCATAAAGCTCTTAGAATGGTACCTGACACATAGAAAGCACTATGTAAGTTATCATTAATTATGAAAGCAGTCAGTGCTCAAGGAAAAAATTCAAACAGTTTGGAATAACATGAAGGACAAAGCAAAGTCCTCTCCTGCTCACCTGTCAATTTTACCTCTCAGTTTGATGGGAGAAAATCCTTTCAGACATTTTGTCCATGTAGACACATAACCCCACACTAATATATGTTTGCTACTTTTACATTAACAGAGCAACTTGTTTTTTTTCACTTTATGACATTTCAGATACGTTTCTGTATCAGTTCCTATAGAATTACCTCATTCTTATCAGTTGCACAGTGGAATGTAGTCATCTCTCTTCAGATAAACACGTTTTTATTTAAGCTGCAAACAATGCTGCCATGAATATCCTAGTGTGTACAGGTGAGTGAGTATTTCTGCCGGAGAGATTCCCAGAAGGAGAGTTGTGGGGCAAATAACACATTCAGAGGTAGTGTTCTATTAGGTCATCCATTAAGGATTAACATTGTTTTACAGAACAGAGAACTGTAGAGAGAAGTTGGTGCCTAACACAAAGGAATGAGCAGCTAATCATGGAGTTTTAAGTGATAACATTGTTAGGAAGATTTTTTTTTTTTTTAAGATGGTGAGTGAGTGCTACCAACATCCCACAAACCATTCTATTAGGCTGAAGCCCACTTATCTGGGAGACCAGCCTTGCTATCAAAGATTGAATTAGTACATCTTTCTTTCAGCCTGGCTCCTCCTGTTTAGGGGAGCTGGCAGGCTTCATGTTCCCTTCATTTCCTACAACTTTCCAGGTTCCTTCTGCTGCACTCGACACTGCTGCAGGGCTCCCCTCCACCCCGTGCTGGTGCAACCTGCAGCATCTAAACTAAGCCCCTTCCCATCATGATTCAAGATGGCAGCCAAGTGGCCATTGCACTAGGTTTTACATACATGTGTTTCCTCTTCCTTCATTCCATAGTGAAGCATTTCTTTTCCCAAACTCCTTCTCGGCAAATTCACCAGCATCAACAGTCTGTCCCCAGTACTTTTCAGCTCTCCCTTCTCTGTGTTCCAAAGCACAGGGGCCTCAGCTGATCCAGTCTTTCTCTCTGTATCTATCTATGCTGTGCTATCTGATGACATACTCAGCTCCCTATCTCCCCAGGCTAGTGATGCTTTCCATAATGTAGGGCCTAATGAATTTGTTTTTTAGTGACTTCTAAAAAAATGTTTATTTCTTTAGTTTGAGACAGAGAGCGAGTGAGCAAGAGATGTGCAGAGAAAGGGAGAAAGAGAGAATCCCAAGCAGGCTCCACACTGTCAGCTGAGATCACGACCTGAGCCGAAACCAAGACTTGGAAGCTTAACCAACTGAACCACCCAGGCACCCTATTTAAGTGACTTTATTTATTTATTTATTTATTTATTTATTTATTTATTTATTATTTACTTTATTTTTAAAAATTTATTTATTTTGAGAGAGAGAGAGAGAGAGCACAAGTGGGGAAGGGGCAGAGAGAGAGGGAGACAGAGAGAGAATCCCAAGCAGGCTCCACACCACCAGCGCAGAGCCCCATTTGGGGCTTGAACTCATGGACCATGGGATCATGACCCGAACTGGAGTCAGAGGCTTAACCCACTGAGCCACCCAGGCACACCAATTGACATTTAAAAAAAATTTTTTTTAACGTTTTTATTTATTTTTGAGACAGAGAGAGACAGAGCATGAGCAGGGGAGGGGCAAAGAGAGAGGGAGACACAGAATCTGAAGCAGGCTGCAGGCTCTGAGCTGCCAGCACGGAGCCCGACGTGGGGCTTGAACTCACAGACTGTGAGATCACGACCTGAGCTGAAGTCGGACACCCAACTGACTGAGCCACCCTGGCGCCCCAGATTGACATTTTTAATAATAAAAATAATACATGTTTGCTGGAAAAGGAAAACCTGTAAAGGAGAGCTGGGTAAATAAGGAAATTAAAATCATCTGGATTTCCCGAATTATCCAGAGATATTTTGGTGTATTCTCTTTCAATTGTTAAATAAGTGGAGAAGTTAATTCATGCAAACCTTGTCATTAAATTAAGAAAGTAACTACGGAACAAGTGTCCAGACTTTGGTGATGAGGCAGGACCTGAAATAGTAGTTCAAATGTAGACCACCAGGCCAAGGTGTATCTTGTGTAGAAAGTGAGCCTCTGTTGTCAAGAACTGCGTCTTTTTCACTCACTCACTCATTCAGTGAGTATGTGAGGGTCTATGCAGCCATGGCCCTCCTGCGATGACTTCTGTAGCCGATATGACTGAGTTAGTTGGCAGCCATCACACAGACCTTTTGAGAGGTGAGTTGACTTCCCTGCTTGGTAGACTGGGGATTTCCATGACACCAAGTCCATGGTTAGCTCTTCACAGAGCAGGAACCTGAATGGTGAGGCTTCTGAAAATCTTGCCGTGCTTGCTGCTCAAGTGCGTGTCAGAGATGCCAGCTCTTTGTGTCAGTGGTTTATTATATATAACTTCAGGGAATTCTGTCTCTCTGTCTGCAGTTGTTCAAGTTCAGATTTTCCGTTTGGTCTTTATCAGTTATAGCTTAAATATCTGGTGTTCCTTACTTTTTACCATTTAAGGCTGGGAAAAGCCAGAATTTTAGGAGTTATTTTTCCTTAAAAATAACCAATGTCTGCCCCAGCAGCCTCTTAACTAGTGATGTCCTGGAGGGGGTGGGGATCAACAAATTACTTTGTGGCAGGAAGGGATCCACTCTAGGTGGAGTGCTCCCTGACAAAGCCTCTTACACTGTCCAGAAGACATCAACTCCGTATCACTGGTTACATTGTCCTTTTATGAGTCTCTTTTAGCCCAGGGTTTTACTGTTTAAACATTAATGTGGGAGCTGCCTGTGCACCTGAAGAAATCTGAATCTGAAAATTGTTTATAGCACAGCTCACGTCCTTGGCATTATATTTATTTAGCTTATGAGGGAGCTTTAGCATTCATGTAAAATGAAAGGGCAAAGGGTCTAGAGTCCTGGAGTTCATTCATTCATTCAGTAACTATGTACCAACTACCAATAATGTGCCAGGCCCCAAACTAGGGACAAAACAGAAGTAAAACCAGACATGGATCTTAGAGTCTATAGAACAACAGACATTAAACAGAAATAACAAAAATAAATGTGTGACTATGAACTGTAATGAATTCCAAGAAGGAGAGGGGGCTATGGGGCACATATTGATGGAGAGCCTGTTCCGGGTTTCTGGGAAGGTTTCCCAGAGAATAAGACATCTGAACTGGGATTGGTCATTTGATTTCAGGGTGCCTCAGTCTTCTCCTCAGTCAAATAGGGATACTATTAACCCTCTTTGACTCACAGACATTGTGGAAAGAATGATCATGTACACGAGAGCGGCTTTGAAAAATGCTCAGTGTACCTGAAAGTGACCCTGCTGCTCTCTAGCAGAGGCAGCTGCGTTCTGACTTCTACATCTGTCGTCAAGACAGGCATTACTCAGGCACTTGGACTGCAGACCTTTGATCATTTTCCTCCACCTGCCAGGCAGCTGGGGTCAGATGGACTTGGAGTTAGCCTTGGTGCTGCTACCTACATCTAGTGCAAATTTGGGTGGGTTACTTAGCTGCTAAAAATTCACTTTTCTCACTTGTGAAATGGGGTGATATCATACCGGCTCATGGCTTAAGGCTTGTAAAGACTTAAAGCACAGTATTTGGTTAGTAGTTACTCCTAACCCAATTGTAGCTTCTGTTATCATTGCTAATTATTAACTCTTGCTAATTATTTCTTGGCGATAACTTTGCTCATTTTGGTCCTTCCATCCCCACTGCCACCAGCCTCTTCAAGGACCTTGTCATGTGACAATTACCACAGCTTTCTAATCAGTATCCTGCCTCTCACTTCTCTGCTTCATTCTGCCTGGTTTCCAGAAGGAGCTTCCTAAAATAACAGTGCTTAGCATATATCATCTCTTTTCTTTAATATCACCACTGGAAAAAAGATTGCAGCTCATTCCACAGAGAGCTAATATAGAAGGAAGTTGTAGAATGTTGATCATAAAAGGACCTACAAATGGATAGAAAAATGGGGGTACAAATTCCAAAAAGGAAAAATAAATGGCTACTAAACATGAAAAGATGAGCAGCCTCACTTATACTAAGAGAAGTGCAAATTAAAATTGCACTAAAATTCACATTTTATCAGATTGACAAAAACTCAAAAGTTTAATGATAACTTCGGCCCAGCATAGGGGGAAAATAGGCATTTCCTTAAATTGCTGGAGGGTATAAATTGGTATGATGCCAACGGGAGGCAATTTGGCATTACTTCTGAGAATTACAAAGGCATATACTCTGTGGCTCAGCAATTGTACCTTGGGAAATTTATCTTACAGATATACTTGCACATACTAATAACATATATTCAAGATTATTCATTGCAGTATTGTTTGTATTAAGAAAGGGTTGGAAACAACCTAAATGTCCATGAATAGAGTACTGATTAAGTAAGTTACAGCACATCTCTTCAAAGGAGTACCAGGTACTAAAATGGGAAAATCTCCAAGATATACGGTTAGGTAAAACAAAACAAAACAAAACGGCAAAGTGTAGAACTATGGTTCTACATATTAATAGCAATTGTTACCTCTGATGGGAGGGGAACTGGGCAGATGGGAGACAGAGTTGAGAGGGGGACTTTTCACTGTCTGCCATTATATGTATTTTTCAGTGTTACCCAATCAAAAATTACGGTCAGCCCTTGAACAATGCAGGGTCTAAGGGCACCAACCTCAGTACAGTTGAAAATTTGCATCTAAATTTTTTTAAGTTTATTTAGAACGAGAGAGAGAGAGAGAGAGCATGAGCCGGGGATGGACAGAGAGAGGAGAGAGAATCCCAAGCAGGCTCTGCCCTGATAGAACATGGGGCCCACACAAAATGTGAGGTCGTGACCTGAGCCGAAATCAAAAGTTGGTTTCTCGACCAACTGAGCCACCCAGGTGCCCTTGGATATAATTTTGGACTCTCCCAAAACTTGACTAATAACCTGTGGCTGCCCAGAAGCCTTACCTTACATAAACAGTCAGTTAACATATATTTTGTATGTTACATGTATTATATGTTGTTATTGTTATTAAGGAAATGTTATTAAGAAAATCATGAGGAAGAGAAAATACGCTTACAGTAAAATGTACCATATATATCAAAAAGAATCCTTCTATAAGTGGACCTGCACAATTCAAACATATGTTGCTCAAGGATCAACTGTATATTAAAAATACTATTATCCAGCCATTAATGTATCGAGCACTTACTGGGAGCTAGGCACTGGGGATACAAGTGTGAAAGGAGTCGTGTGGCAGAAAGACCACTGAACTTGAAGTGAAACCGCCTGATTCAAATTCTGCCTCTGCCTCTTACTAGTAGCTATGGATCTTGGCACATAGTAGGCATGCAACGAATCTTTGTTGAATCAATTTATGGTTGAGGTTACTTAACCTTTCTGAGTCTGTTTCCTCCCACGTAAATGGGGATAAAGACGCTTCCCATCTCACAGGGGTTTGGGAAGACATAGACTGTGTCATGAATCAGAGCATAGCTAACGATGACCACTATATGCCAGTCACTTTCGCACTTTTTATTCCCTTGACTCCTCATGTGCATTTGCTCACTCACTCATGAGGAAAAGGAAGAACTGAGAGGAACAGTGACTTGCCAAGGCCTCTCTAGGTGTGAATTGTCTAGTCTTTCTTTATGGCTACCTGCCTATGATGCTCCACAAAGTATAAGCTTTACATATAGTAGGTGCTCAGGGAATTTTGAAAATCAAGAAAATCCAATGCAAGTTTGATCACTGTTTTTAGTGACACTTCAGAGCAGCAGAAAGTCAGTCACTGTATTTCTAATCATTCAGTTCAGAAATAAACCAGCTGTTCTGTTTGACATTCACTGGGCTGAACATTTTGGGAAAATTCAACAAAAATAAAAAGCATGTGCCTGTCATGAGGTAGGGAAGATAAAGACCATCCCACAAAAACACCTATGAGGAAAATGTAGAAACTCATTCTTTTTTTTTTTTAATTTTTTAACCCTTATTCAGTTTTGAGAGATAGCATGAGTGGGGGAGGGGCAAAGAGAGGGAGAGACACAGAATCTGAAGTAGACTCCAAGCTCTGAGTTGTCAGTGCAGAGCCCAACGCGAGGCTCGAACTTACAAACCATGAGATCATGACCTGAGCCAAAGTTGGCTGCTTAACCCACTGAGCCACCCAGGTGCCCCTAGAAACTGATTCTTAGGGATGCTGCACTTAGAATCTTACAGACTTGCCAATATAGTTCTTTCTTAGGGGGATGAAAATGACATAAAATATACACAACATGGCACAATTTTTAAAGCATTTTGATTGGAGTAGAACATACAAGAAGAACAGTGCACAAGCCAATTAGTTTTTATAGACTGAAGGACAGTTAATTTTTATAAAATAGATACATTGATATAGCCAGCACCTGGATCAAGAAATGGATTATTACTAACATCTGGAGCCCCCTCTGGGCTCCCTTTCCATCACTTCCCAACCCTCAAGATAACCATTATCTTTACCTCTAACATCATAGGTATGTTTAGACTGTTTTTGGAATTCACATAAGTGGACGTATATAACATGTACCCATTTGTGTTCATCTTCTTTCACTCAGCATTATATTTGTGAGAATCATGCATCTTGTTGAGTATAGAGGTAGTCGTTATTACTGTATAGTATTTCACAGAGTTTATCTTCTCTTCCACTGATGGACAGTTGGGTTGTTTCTTTGGGGCTGTTATAAAGAGAGATGCTATAAACATCTTTGAACATGTCTTTTGGTGAGTATGTGTATACCTCTCTGTTCAGTAGACAAGATCCCTAAGGATAGAATTGCTGGGTCACAGGCTACATGTTAATTTAGTTTTAGTAGATAATACCACCTAGGTCTGTAAAGTGTTATACAAAGTTCTCCAATTTTAGCCATTCTGGGCAGTGTAAAGTGAGACATTGCAACTTCAGTTTTCATTTTGGGGGTGATTAATAATGGAGAACCTTTCCATATGTTTATTGTTTTGTTTTGAGAAATGCCTGTTTACCACCCCCCCCCCTTTTAAGAAATGCTATTCAAAAATTCTGCCTATTTTCAGTTGGATATCCTGCCCTCTTTTTCTGATTTGTAAGTGTTCTTTGTAGATTCTGTATACAAGTCCTTTATTGGATACATGGGTTGCAATGATCTTTTCTCCCTTTGTGGTTTGACTGTTCACTAATGGTGTCTTGAGGAACAGGAGTTCTTAATTTTAATGTTGTCCAATGATGAGTTTTTTCCTTTATAGTTAGTACTATATGTGTTTAGGAAGTCTGCCTACCTCGAAGTCATGAAGATGTTTTTTTGATTTTTTACCTTGAATTTAATATTTTATCTTTCGCATTCAGATTTAAAATCCATCTGGAATTGCTTTTTTTCTTTGGCATGGTGTGAGGTAGGGGTCAAGATTCTTCCTTTCTCTGCATGTGAATGTTCAACTGATCCAGCATCATTTACTGAAAAGACATATGGTCTTTTCTCAGCACATCACAACAGTATCTCTGACATGAATTGTGACCATTTAACGTAGATCTGCTTCCTGACTCTCTATTTTATTGGTCGGTTTGTCTATTCTTGTTGCCAGTTACTATTTCTATAGCTTTATAATAGGTCTTGATATCTGATAGTGTTAAGACCTCCAATTTTTTTCGCCCCACTGAGCCACCTAGTACTGAAGTGCTAATTCCACTCCCCACTTTGCTTTCAATTTGTCCAGGTGGGTGTGATTGATTTGCCTGTTCAGCGGTTTGGTTATTTGTGGTTACCTGAATCTTTGTCTCATCAAAGCCCTTTAAACTGAAAGCCAGCCAGGTGTCCGCAGACAGCAAAGCTGATCTGCTGGGTAATTAAATAACGCGGGGAAGGGGGAGGAGTGGAATCGGAAGCGTTGTCTTTCGGGAGGGGTACACCTGGAAGTGGCCAGTCTTCACTTCAAGACTGGCTTCTTGGGAAGCTACGAGAACCGAACTCTAAAACCCGGGCAGAGGAGGGCTTGGCGGGGTCACCGCATGTAAATGTCGCGGGGGGTTCCGCGAGGCCGCGCGAATCCGCTCGCCGGGGTGGGGCCGCGACGCCGCAAATCACCAGTTGAGGGCCGGAGCGCGCGCCGCGGGCTCAGAGCCGCGCCTGCAGCCGCCGGGGCCGGGGCCGGGCCGGAGCGAGAGCCGCCGGAGCCGTCCGGCGCACAGGCTAGCCGCGCGCGGGCTTCTCTGCGGGCGCGCCCCGCCGACCATGAGCGGCCGGTGCTCGGGGAGCAGCCGCGGCGTGGGGCCCGCCGAGCGGCGCGTCTGAGCCCCAGCCGGGGAGAGCCGGGGCACCGAGCGCCGCGCGGGGAGGTGAGTCTGTGCCGCGCGCCCCGCGGGGGTGCTGTTTCTCCCGGGGCTCCGCCGCCGCCGCGTCCCTGGGAGGACGGTCTGGGAAGTTTGTTGGAGAAACTTAGGTGCAAAGTTGAGGCAGCGCTCCCCCTGCCCCCGGCAGAGCTGGCCTTTGGGGGGCGGGAGTGGCCGAAGTGGGGACCCGGCTTGCGCCCTCGGCGCCCTCGGAACTGGCTGGGATTCCCGAGAATCCCGAGAAGTGGCGCTCAGCGACGTGCGGCGAGCATCTATCTCTGCTTTTTGCTCTTGAGCAGTATCTGCCCGGGCGCTGGCCTCCCCCGACCCCCCGCCTCTGCCCGTCCCGGCTGCTCAGCTGGCCGCCCTTCCCCGTCTCGTCCCGTCCCACTCTTCGGGGCTCGGGGGCGGGGGTGGGGGGGAGGGAACGCGAGGACCAAGGGGCTCCGCTGGAAGCCCTGGGCTTGCAGGAGGCAAGTTTCTCCACTCATTTCTAGGAAAGTTTGCAAAGAAAGCGAAGGAGCCCGCAGTGTAACTGTTGACAACACCCCCCTCCTTCTCGCCCTTTGTTGAGAAAGAATGAATAGTTGGTTGTGCTGCTCCTTCTGCGTCGGGGAGGGGAGCGGAGGGAAGGGGAGGTGAAGGCAGGGACGGTGGACGCGACGGGAAGAGGTTAGAGCTCAGCCCTTTTCCCTAGGGGCAGCGGCCGCCACCACTTTAAAAGTTTGATCAGGTGTAGACACTTGTCTGGGAGCGGTCGAGTGGGCTCGAAGCAGCTGGCAAGGCGAAGAGTTCGTGGGCAACACGGTGGGTCGTGGCTGGGGCGGGAAACCCAGATTTGGGTATTAACTCTCTTGAAGAAAGGTGCGAAGGGGAAAGACCGGTTGCCGAATCTCCGTGTCTTTCCCCTAAAGCCATTATCTAAGATAGAAAGTGGAGCCAAGCATTCTGAGATTCTTTTAAACCTTGACATTTATCTCCCAAGGCTACACACGGATCTGTCCGAGGAAAATACATTGGCGGAGGGAAGGTCAGTTTGGGAGCGGATAATCTCCCTGCCTGTTGCCAAGGACTGAGGCCAGGCGGAGGAAGGGGAGGCCTCGGTGCTGGGAGAGGGGGTTCAGCAGAGCGTGGGGCGGATCTGCCAAGTTAATAGTGGAGAAACCACAGGCGAGCCCTTGTATGGGGGTGTGCAAGGGAATGTATGCAGCGTAATGTAAAGCGTTTGCCATGCCAGGGCCTCCGTCACCTCCTTGACTCCAGCTTTCTCTAAGCCTCTGCTGAGAAGGCTGGCATTTCCAGGATGACTAAGATCTCAATCTCCTATTCATATAGAAAGGACTGCTTGTCAAATGAATGCTAATCTTAAGAACTTGATCATGTAAATTCTAGGCTGTGTTGCTTGAAATACAATCCATGGAAGAATTATTCATACTTCAAGCATTTGGCCAGACTTCATGAATTTACTTTGAAAACAGGGATCCTCTTAATTTCTTTCTTTTTTTGGGGGGGGGGGGATCCTCTTAATTTCTAAACCAAAGAAAAACTTCATTCTAAGTGCACGAGCCAATTTTTTAATGTGCAGCGGTTCTAACTTCTCTTCCTGTTGCATTCTGCAGAGATATAAAACTACGTATCCAAACGAAAACTTCTCTGTTGTCATAATTGGACAGCAGGAGCAGTTACATTTCCAGAGTTTAAAATATGATAGAAAGTTTTTAACACCCACAGCAGGTGACCATCGATACGTTTAACTTGGAAATAGCTCATTTCAGAAATAAACTAGAAAACTCCAAACAAGAGGGCTGCCTGTTTCTGCATTGACTTGCACATGATCATCAGTTTCTTCAAGACATCATTGTAAAGCAAGTGACTTGGGCTGCTCTGTTCACAAGCATTTCAAAGCACAGCCACTGGCTGTGTAGCACCAGGAAGGTAGCACATATGTTGGGAGTTTGTCCAGCTCACTCTTGTCCCTACTGAGATTTCAGCTCTGAACATTCACTGAGGTCTCATTTTTTCATATCAAGATACAGAATCTTTGACCTTTGTATACATTTCGAGGTCTGACATTAGACTGAGTCGGACACAGTGTCTATTTACCTGCATAGTAGAGAGAGGTGATGTCAGATGGCCAAAGTCTCACCTGGGCTTTTCTTTTAAACCCATGAGCATGTAGGCTCATTTGGTCCGCCTATGTGTGTGTGCATCTATGTCCTACCTGGTTTGGTGTGTTTATATTTATTGCTTGGAGTTAAAATATTTCCTTCTTCATCCTTCCTGGCTGTGACCAGAAGCAGTGACTTCTTTAGTGAACTCTCTTTGTAAAAGGAATATAGTGATAAGCAAGACAGACCTGCTCCCTGACCTGCTCCAAAGAGACCTACCATTTATTGAATGCTTGCTGTATGTCCAGGAGTTTCCATACGTGATCGCATTTATTTTTCAGGACAACCCCATGAAAGAGGTATTTTTAACCCATTTGTACAAATGAGAAACTGTCAAAGAGGTTGGCTGATTTGTCCCAGGCCATACAGCTAGTAAGTAAATGGCAGAGTAGGGATTTGATCCTCTGAATGTCTTACTTCAAAGCCTAGGTTCTGAACTATACCATGTTTGATTTTTTTTTTAATTTTTTTTTTAACGCCTTTATTTATTTTTGAGACAGAGAGAGACAGAGCATGAACGGGGGAGGGGCAGAGAGAGAGGGAGACACAGAACTGGAAGCAGGCTCCAGGCTCTGAGCCATCAGCCCAGAGCCGGACTCGGGGCTCGAACTCACGGACCATGAGATCGTGACCTGAGCTGAAGTCGGACGCTTAACTGACTGAGCCACCCAGGCGCCCCTACCATGTTTGATTATTAAAAAATCAAATAGTACATAACAAGTACAGAATGAATAGGAGCATTGATTCAAACATCTCTAAGAAGGGAAAATCTGGGAGCCAGAAAATGGAGATTTGGGTTTAGTCTTTACTATCCTTTTCCAACCACATATTCCCACCTCAGGGCGTTTGCATCTGCCCAGTCCCCTGCCTAGAACTCCCTGCCCATCTTCTCTTCACTGGTGTCATCTCTTTTGTCAAAGAACCTCTTCAGAGAAGCCCCCCCAGACCACCCTAATCTAAAATAGCCCTCCATCCCAACCAGTATGTTTTATCATTTCATCCTGTTTTGTGTTCCCTGGGGCACTGACAGCTAGGATGTAACCTAGTTTGTCTTCTGGTCTGTGTTGACTGGACCCTTACTGCCCCCCCCCCCCCATCACAACGTAGCCTCCATGAGAGCAGGAGCTCATCTGGTTTATTATGTCCTCATCCCTGGTACATTGTAAGCGTCCAGACAATATATATTGAATGAATGAACATTTACTTCCCTTATCTGGAAAAGGGAAGGGACTTGATTCTCTGAGATCCCACCTACATATAACACACTCGGATTCTGCCTAGTGAGGTCAAATGTAGTAAGTGGCTTTGTTCTCAAAATGAAAAGTACTTACCTTGAACCTAGATTCCAACTACACACCATGTACTTCTATCCCTTGGATTTGCCCTAGGTTCCTGGGGTCTGGAAAAATTAAAAGCAGATAAAGCTCAAGTAGGAAGTACAAGGACCAAAAAGGTTGTAAATGAGTTCCTTCTACCTATAGTTACCCCTTCGGTCCTCTGCCACACTTTTAGTTATATTTTTTGGAAGTGCTGTCTGTGGTCTGGGCCCACCTCCACCACCCTTAGGCTGATTCAAGCTTGACATAGGGCCTGGTGTTGAGCCAGTTTTTCCAAGTGACTACACATAGGGCAGGCCTGTATTTTAATGGGGAAGAGTCCCAATTTAGAGGCAGTGGGTTGTAGAGAGGAGCCTGGCTTACATATTTCCAATTTGCTGCTGAGAATTCTCTGGAGTTTTCAACTTAGCTCATCTTCTCCTTCCAGTTATTAGACTCTTCTTGACATCATTCAGGTCAACATCCCATCCTCAGGGAAGCCTTTCCTGGCCACTAGATGAGTCTAGACCCTGGTTCCCACTCTCTGTGCTCCCATAGCACTGGGAATCACCAGGACATGTAGTTGGTACTTCCTGTCTGCTTCCATCATAGAGTAGTAACCTCATGAGGACAGTTGTTTGACACTGTCCCCAATACCAAGCACAGTGCCTGCCACAGAGACCCTCCATACTGTGTGCGTTGAATGCATGAATGAATTGATGCTTCTGTTGACTGACCCCTCCTCATTGTTATTCTGTTCTGTTCCTTAGGTAACAAATCTGAGTGTTAAGTTTGCTCTGTACCAAAGAGACTTGCTTATCCAGTGGCTCTCAACCCTGGCTCCTCATTGGACAGTACCAGTGGCTTTCAAAAAAATGATGCCAGGGTCCTACCTACTGAGGTTCTGATTTCATTGGTCTGTGTCACAGCTCGAGTGTCAGGATTTTAAAAGCTGCTCAGAGGACTCTTATGTGCAGCCAGCTTGAGGACCACCACTTCAGGTTTTCAGAGCTCAGCCCTTGCTTTGGGCCTTTTGGGCTTGAAGCAGCCATGCTGAGAGAGAGCAGGGATATAATTCATGGATATTGTATGGTTCCTGACAGTTTAAGAGGTACTTTCACATCTGTTATCACAGCTGATAATTACAAGCTAAGGGATCTGCTCTCAGGTTTAAATATTCCCTTTATGTTGATGATTCTTAAAAATCTACATCCTGTCCTGGCTCCTAGCTATGCATACCAATATCTCACCTCCTCGACTGAACCACGTCATGGCTTCCTCACACACAGCAGCTCAGTGGTGAGCTTGTTAGCCTCCCTCCTGCGGGAGTCCTCTTCTGCACAACTCAGCTTGTTACAGCACCACACCATCCCGCCAAGGCTGTGGCCCTCGTCCTCCCTGCCAGGGGCCCGGAGCTCCTCATTCTTCCCTCAGTCCCTCTTTTCCCTGGCCACTGCCCCAGGTCAGGGTACTTCATCTTTCCCTGCTGGCTTGTTGCCATCAGCCTGACCGGACTGCCTCCCTTCTTTCCTTTCCAGAATTACCACAGCTACCTTCCTGGGAACGGACTGGCTTCTGTCCCTCCCTTCCAGATCTTCCCTAGCACCGACAGCCCAGTCCAGACCCCTCGACACAACTTTCAAGACTTCACCATCTGTTCCCACGCTGGGTGCTCCTAGGAAATGCTTCCTGACTTCTCCACGTGAGCCACATAGCCCAACTTGCGGTTTGTGAGCCTGTGGGGGCACTTCCTTGCCTTTATGCATTTGCTGTTACAGCATCCTTTTGCAAGGCTTTTCCTTACAATTTTCTACCTTTCAAAATCCCTCCGGAATACTTCCTCTCCACATCTCCAGCGTTGCCCTCCTCGAGTCCTTTTGTTCAAATTGTTCTTCCCTCCAGCATTTGAAGGGTCCCTATTGATGAGTTCTAGGATTCTTAGAGTTCATAGGGATTGGGACTTATAAACATCATTGTTTCTCTGAGCCTCTCATATGGAGAAGGCACTTAAATGTTGAGAATAGGAAGGGCAAGTGTTAACCCTCGATTCAGAGAATAAACTGAGGTATGGGGAACTGGCTGGAGGGCATTCTAGAGCCTTTGGCCCAATTTTGAAATCTAGATCTTGGGTAAGCAGAGAGGAAACAGGCTGCCAGAAACACTGGAGCCAGGGCAACTTTAGCCCATCATAATGACCTGCAAATTGTTGATCATCACTGTGGCCCTTTGCACAGAAAGAGGTTCTGTGGGGTGCTCTGGGCCTCCCTAGAAGGTTCTTTGAAATGATGCAGGCCTCTATGAAGAAGGTGCTGACGGCTTGGGCAGGCAAGCATTTACAACTGTGGGGGGCAGTGTTGTGTATAGGGTGAGGGAATTCTACTGGGCTTACGTCACTGGTGGTCAGGCAGGGAGGGTCAGGGAGTCTGGATTTCTTTTTAAATAATGATGACTAACATTGAGTAAGTGCTGACAGTGTGCCAGGTACTGGCCAGACCCAGGAGAAGCCCATGCGGGGACTCACAGCCCTATTGTTCTGCACCCGCCGTGAGCCACGCCTTCTGTGTGGTCACGGTTAGACATGGAGCAGACAAGCCCCAGAATTACCAGGTTTGGGAAAGAACTGAGGACAAGGTTAGGATTATATACCTTGAGTGAAGGATTTCCTCCTATCCAGCCCCCACAACTTGTATGTTTCTCTGTTGGACTGTTCATGTCCTCGATGGTTTATTTCCCTTGCGCTGTCTTTAACCCAGTTCTGCCTGCTACAATGTGAGCTTCTGGAGAGCATTGTTCTTCTTAGTGGTCATGGAGAAGCCATGTCCCAAGTCTCCAGTTCCTTAGTGGAACTGACAGCAGTGTTACTATTAAGTGATGATTTTCACTCTGAGCTGTCCTCTTTGTAGCAGGAAGGGTGCTCTGTAAGCAATGGGGGCTGCAGGGCTTTGGAACAGACGGCAGAGCAAAGGAATGTTCTGCTCCGCAGCCTTGGAGAAGACAGTGCAACAGGCTTAGTTATGCTGCTGTGTTGTCCAGACTAGTCTGGTATCATGGCTGGTGGGACTGATTCTGGATCCTCAGTGTCTCCAGAGCCTAGTTCTAATTTTTACTCAGGCTTGTGTTTCCTTCCCTCTATATATTAGCCTTAAAAATGTCTCATAGAATTTGACTTAGGCCAAAAGTATAGTTTGATTTTTGGGGGGAGGTGAGTGGGTGCTGACTCTGGCTCAGGGTGAACATTTCTGCTAGTGGTCACAGCTGGGAATAATTGTTGGGTCTAGTTTTGCATACGACGTAGTACACATTTTCCTTTTCTTTCCGTGTGCTCCCCACCCCCTCTTTCTTATTTCTCTCCCTTCCCATTCTTCCCTGACTATACATACAGGCACCATGCGTATTGCTTAACTCTGCTGGTGGCAGGCAGATTCCTGACCCCTCTGGGGGACAATGTACACGGATCCCTCACCCTAGTGGCTTTCCTCTGCAGCTGAGCCCACTAATGTACGGAGGAGTGACCCACCTCCTAACCCCTGACCCTGGCCCGTCTTCGTTAATTAGAGTACATTGATTTATTTGTAAGCACCAGGTCTTTGCCGGAAAAATTCTGCCCCGTTGCCCTGGGTAGCACAACTGAGGGGCTGGTCTGGCACTGGAGGCGTTCTAGCAGCTGAGGAATTCCAATAATCTCCACCTGTTCTTATCATTTACAGGGTGGTGGAAAGACGTGAGCCACTTATCTAACATTTATAATGTGTTCTCTGATGCACTTATATTGAAACCTTGAGTACTTCCTCCATAGTCTTTTTTGTCAGTCATGCTTTTCCATCAGCTTCAGTCATCTGAAATAAGAAAGTGGCTCATGTGCCCCTAGAGTCTCTGAAACTTGCTTGCCCTTTTCCATTAGTGGATCTGCTGCCAACCCAGGAGCATTCCTCTGTAGGATCAAAATAGGGGCATGAGTAAACTTCCCATTTGTATTGAATTTCACTAATGATGCCATTCACTGTTTGCCTTCTAATGCTCCGTGAACGTGTTCTTTTGTTTAATGGTACATTTCCATTTCCTTTTGTGAGTAGGAAGTCAGTTCTTGTGATTATCTAAGATTCATGCCTTTGCTCTTTTCTTTCCCCCTTAGAGAAGCTGAGAATCATGGCTGCCGGAAAATTTGTGAGCCTTCCCAGAAACATGCCGGTGAATCACCAGTTCCCCCTGGCCTCATCCATGGACCTTCTGAGCAGCAAGTCCCCTCCTGCTGAGCATCACACTGATGCCTATCAAGACGTGTCTATACATGGCACCCTTCCACGGAAGAAAAAGGCCCCTCCTCCCATCAGGTCCTGCGATAACTTCAGTCACGTGGGGACCCTGCCCCATTCCAAGTCACCACGGCAGAACTCTCCGGTGACCCCGGCTATCATCCAGGAGCAACCCCTGCAAGACCGGAAAGGCGAAACCTTCACCTTCAGGTGACTTATTTAATTCCACAAGTGAAAATGACTTGTCTTTAAGGGACTTAAAAAAAAAAATCTAAGTTGCCTGGGTGCCTCAGTTAGTTAATGGTCCAACTCTTCACTCACATTTTGTGAGTTTGAGCCCCACGTTGGGCTCTGTGGCGACAGTGTGGAGCCTGCTTGGGATTCTCTCTCTCTCTCTCTCTCTCTCTCTCCCTCTCCCTCTCCCTCTCCCTCTCCCTCCCTCCCTCCCTCTCTCCCTCTTTCCCTCTCCCTCTCTCTCCCTCTCTCTTCCTCTCTCTCTGCCCCTTTCCACCCCCCACAAATAAATAAATAAGCTCAAAAAAAACCACAAAAAAACCAAAAGCCTTTCCATTAGGGAATATGTCAGCTATACAGAGTAGAGCAAATAGTTTAATTCCCAAGGACCCACCACCCGGCTTCATGACCAGTCCTGCTTTTTCTGTTCTCCTGCCCACATTCCTTCCTTTGCTATTATTCTGAAGTAAATTTCAGCTCTTATTTTATCGTAAATATTTTGGTATATGTCTTTCAAAGATAAGTACTCTTATTTTTAAAAAACACAACATAATATAAAAAACTATAACACCTAAAAAAAGTAACCATTTCTTACTATCCAGTATGTGAGAGATTTCTAAAGTCAACTTCCTGTGTATCACAAAGTCCCTCAGAACGAAGAACAAGTATTTTTTTTATTATAATGTCAACTTCTGAACTATGTCCATCCAATTCTGTAGAGATGCCAAGATGTCTATAAATTAGAACCTGCATCTCCAACATGCTGAAATAAAATTTGGTACGGATGCATCATCAGGTCAGCTTCAGAATACTTTAGAACAAGGATTGATTTCTCCTATCCACTAGGGATCTGGGTAAATAAGCTTTATGGTTGTCAAAACTTCTTGTCAGGATTTGTATTGGGCCTGGCTGTGATTGGTTTCTGCTTGTTAGAGCTGGTTTAGAAACTGCCCTTCTTTTCCTATTGGGGAAGATCAGCACCCTGTGATATTGTCGGGCAGAGAAGGGGCTGGTTCCTTCTGTTCTATCTCTTGGTGTCTCTTTTTGTCCAACCCTGTATCACAGACAGCCACTTTGATCCTAGCTCATTTCTTTGTTCAATGTCTATATATTGAGCACCTAGGTTGATTAGAGTACATTGATTTTGTAACCAGTGCCTCACCAGGAAAATTCTGCCCCATCCCTCTTAGTATCTTAACTGGAGGGCTGGTCCGACCTTGAAGACATTCTGGCAGCCAAATCATTCCAGCAATCTGCTCTTGGCCTTTTACAGGGTAAGGAAATATGTGAACTAACAGGACAGCGGTAGGGCATCTGAGATGGTATATTCCCAGAGCTAATATTGAGTGAAGGACCCAGGTAATAAATAAGTTAATTGCAGATTATATTGAGTGCTATAGAGGAAATAGGGATATACTGAAGATTTATTGGGCTTGTATCTTTATACAGTGGACAGGTCTCTGAGGAGATGATATTTAAGCTAAGACCTGCGTGATGAGAGAAGGCAGCCATGGGAAGAACCAGAGGAAGGTGGTTCCAGGCATAGGGAGGGCAGTGCAAAGGACTGGGGGTAGAGCAAGTGTTTCATGTTTGAAAAAACCCAAAATGAAGCTGGTGTGGCCTGTGGCTGGAGTGTAGCAAGCTGAGAGGAAGACTGTACAGATTTTGGGAGAGAGCTAGACAGGCAAGAGTTCAGAATTAGTTTTAGTTGCATAATTGCAGTAGTATAAGAAGAAAATAAGTGGAGGCCCAGGTATTCTCTGTAGAGAGTGTTGGAGAGCTCTGCAATGTTTCTGACATCAGCTCAGAAGGTTCCCCCAGGGTGTCAGGGGGCTTAGAAAGCCCTGCACCTGCTCTGCAAAATGTAGGTGGGTGACCGCTCAGCTCAGAGGACCCAGCAGACAGCCCATGGACGGCACAGGTCAGTGGGGAGTGCACACCTGTGTACAGTATTGTTCGCATTGCACCACTGGCATCTGACAGGTGGGGATGAAGAAGCGGAGAAATCACTGCTCCCTCTCGCAAGGGTTAGGAGGCAGCAAAGAAAAAGAGCTCCCGGCCAGCCAGAAACAAACACTAAATACCAGGCCGCACAAGGTGGAGTCAGAACCAACTATTCCTGAACTTGCTGTAGCCACTTTTTATTTATTAAGTGAAACTCTGTAGTGAGCTACATATCTACTGTGTACCATATGGAGACGATTCACCAACTCATTCCTTGAAGATCTAAGGTCCTGGCTGGGTGCCAGCTCTTCCAAGGGGGAATCTCCGGGCAGCTGGGGGTGGCGATAGAGTCACCCTTTCTATCTCGAGGAAGTTCTTGATAAACACCCAAGGCCCAAGCTGACAACCTGCCAGGAGTTCAAAGCTTTTTGATTTGAAAATGACTTGGACAGAGGTCAGATCTCTGTAAAAGATCTTATCAGGCGGTGGGTGCATGTCCTAAGTTTGAAGTCTGGGCTGTGGAAGACTTAAGGAGGTTTGTTTATCATTCATCTAAATTCACATCTTTTCCCCTTGACTTAAAATATCTTATTGTTAAAGGTGAATACAGGAAGTAACAAACACATCACCTTCAGAATTCTGAGTGAGAAGGTCATGTCAAAGGATCATAAGTCCTAGTCTCCTGCTCCTCAGTCTTATTAATAGATTTTGTTTACTTATTTGTATTTTTTTATTTATTTGTTGACTTATTTTTTTGAGTAAACTCTACCCCCAACATGGGGCTTGAACTCACAACCCAAAGATCAAGAGTCACATGCTTTACTAACTGAGCCAACCAGATGCCCCTATATTTGGTTCACTTAACACGCTTTTTTTTTTTTTAAATGTTTATTTTTGAGAGAAAGAAAGAGAAAGAGAACAGGCAGAGGCTCCAGGCTCTGAGCTGTCAGCACAGAGGCTGACGTTAAGCTTGAACACATGAACCATGAGATCATGACCTGAGCCTAAGTCAGATGCATACCCGACCAAACCACCCAGGCACCCCCTTAATGCACTTTAAAAACTATCTTGAGGGGTTCCCAATTTTGAGGAGTTCAAAGTACCTTGTGTTATTTTCATCCTTTTAAATATTCCTACTAAGATTATTAGCTGCCTCAGTTCCTTTTTGGAGCAAGCCACAAGATCCACCAAATTTGTGCATATGAAAAGCTAGGGACAAACAGTGTGAATGAAAGTCTGGGGCTCCAGAGACAGGGGTTGCCTAAAGTGCCTCAACTGAACTGCCATGAGGGAGAAACAGCATTTCTGTTCCTAACTCAGCTCTTACAGCTCTGGTGCTAAGAAAACACCAACCACCCAGCACTCTTGCTCACTCACCACTGGAAGCTGGGAGCCATGTGTATTTTCAAGTTAAGAGGTTTGGATCTCTGACTCCAGGGGGTGAGACTAGTTAGGTCTACTTTTAACAAGATTATTGATTTGTGGGGGTGGGGGCGGGGGGTGGGGTTTGGTGCGGATCGTCTTTCAGGTAAACTTTTTTGGCCTTGTTACTTTTCATAGCAAATTCAAAGGTTAATTTCAGCTGACAGTGACTTGCCCAGATGTCAAGTCTGAAAACCTTCCATTTTGTCCTGTTTGGTGTGGGCATGATGATAATGGGACCATAAGAGGAAGCCCAGACCCCCTTGTCACGTATACCCCAGGGAAACCTGCCAGACAACACCTTTTTGTCTTGTAAAATATTCTGATAAATTGCAAGTTTGGTAGTTTCCTAACAAATACGTTTAGCTTATTTATCATGAAAAAGTCACTTGTATTTTAATTGCGTATTAATTGAACATCCACCTTGTGGAAGACCGTAGGCAAAGCAGAGGAAGTCTCCCCTTTGACCTAAAAATGTGTAGTGTCAAGCTTTCTTATCAACATGAGTCCTATGCACATGAATTATTATCTCTTAGATTTTATAGGTTTAAAATATCTTCAAGACTGTGTTCATAAATCATCCTATATAAACATGATAACCCTGTGTGAGAGACATGGCAGATTTCATCCTGAGCGACAGCATTGTTATTATCATTCACAGTCAAGAAAGTGGTTCAGGGATGTTGAGGCTCCTAAGATCAGACCCTCGTGGGTAACTGAGCTGGGCTTAGAACCCAGACAGTACTGTAGGATCTTCCTCAGACACTGTACTCCACAGCCTCCCAAGAAGGTTGGCACTGGCTGTGGGTGTCTTCTGAGCTGTCCTCTTGCATGGAAAACTTCAGCCCCCAGAGTCTGAACCCAGCACCTTGGACACCCACCTTGGGAAATGGAGTCTTGGCCACTAAGAGCCAGGCAGAAGGCAGGCCTAGAAGTCAGAGTGGGTCTCCCCTCATTTGGAGACCGTATCTCTTGGCTTTGTTGTTGCCTTGGCTGCCCTTGGATGTACTTGTGGTTTTGAAAGGTGGCCAAAACGAGAAGCCAGGCTGCTCTTAAACCTGCTGCTTGATGTCACAGAAGAAGCCTTTGTTCTGCAGGCAGAGCGAGGCTTCCCAGAGAGGTCTGCAGACAGGATTTCCTCTTGACACTAGCGTTGTTTGACTGATGTCCCTTTGATTCACTTATCTTCAAGGATGAATTTTTATTTGAATCTGGGACCTTCCTTGGGCTCGGAGGAGACTGGTTCCTGTTGTTGAGCTGTGTTGTCAGGATAGCTGAAGGATCAGCTCTGGGAGACCGTTCCGGGTCTGCTTCCTGCCTGTGGGTACGTGGAGGCATGCATTCCTGGGAACAGCTGCCGAGTGCCTAATTCCTTCTGCCCCTTGTGCTGTGGGAGCATGTGGCGGGACAATGTGATGTTTCATTAGTTTGCATGAGTGGAGCTGACTGACTAGTCACAAGTGTTTTAACTGACGGGGGCCAGAAAGTCTGCAGAATTATCCCAAATTAAAATCCAGTATGCTTTCCCAGGCAGTAAGTAACGTACCATGTTGCAGCGGCTGCTCTTTAAAGTGGAAGCAAAGTGTAAGGCATAGGATCTGTGCAGACTCTTCTCCAAACACTGATTTAAATATCTAATTCTGGGCTATGTCAGTGCCCTCACCTGGAACATTTATTTCATTTGTTCCTCTTGAGAACCACCGAGTTCTAGAACTACTGCTTTCTCCTTCACAAAGCAAGATGTTTCCCCAGACATGAAAAGAAATCAGCCTTTAGCTCGTAGTTGACCAGAAGGACCTATAATGCAAAGGTCCACATGCAAATATGTGCATTTTATTTACATATGGGCATGTCTCCTCTCTGCAAATTGGAAGCTTTTCGTGCACAGAGGAAAAGTTGGGTTTAGAGTTGAAAAAGGCTATCTACTAGATTATAGATTCTATTTAATAGAAGATGCATTTATTGAGTTAGCAGAGTGACAGTCGCTTAATAGCCAAGAATGTCTCCAGGAAAGTTATAGTCCCTGTGTTGACTTTTTCCTTTTAAAATTTCAAGTTGGGTTTTACTAACATTTTGAAATGTTCCTTGGTGTTTGGATGCAGCTGTTGTGGATGGGGTAGGGAATTCCACGGACCGGTGCATGTCCAGGCCCCGGTGGTCCCTGGTGTGCTGAGCCAGGAGCAGCTGGGTCAGAGGTGAGCTCAGCCCCTGCTGGGCATCTTGCACACACACACCCCCACCCACCACCATCGTCCCCAGGGTTGAGGCATGGGGAAATGCCTGTGGGTCCGCCAGCTGCCCACAGTGGTCCTCCGTCATCCACTGACAGGGATGATTTGAACCGAAAGCCTGGGATCTGTGCATTCTCAGCTGTTCTTCTGGGGAAAACTGAAGGATTTTTTTTTTTTTTAACTGAGTGCAAACCACAATCAAGAAGATGATCAGAGTATTACACAAAGCAGTCTTTGTTTAATGACGCTGCTCCGTATCTTCTCTGCCCCTGCCCCCAGGACCTACAAATCATGGTTGCTTAGGCCTCTTGTATGCTGTTTGGGAAAGGTCAGGTTTTAGTCTTCTGAGAGTCAGAAACTGTGAGAGTTTTTCACACCTTTCGGTATACGTAGCAGCCTATTGTAAACAGGAGGTGCCGTGCAGTTACAAATGATTCGTGTTCTTATCACATGTGGATTTGGCCTTCGCAGCCTGGCCAGAGGATACAGGCTGGAGAGATCATTGTTGTTATTGTTGATGGGAAGGAGATGCCTTTGCAGGGCTTGTGCTGGAGCCCCAGGACCCATAAGCTGGCAGGCTGCAGCCGCCCTGCCGCTCACGGCTCTGTGATGCTGCCAGCATGCAGTCGGTCCTCAAGAGGGTAGCTGGAGGGTTGGATGCAGAATTTCAAGCTCTCTCTTCTTAGAGGTCCCAAAGACAGCACATGGCCTTTTTGTTTTAAGGATTGTGCCCTTATTTAAAAATTACAGAAGTCTGGGGCATCTGGGTGGCTCAGTCGGTTAAGTGTCCAACTTTGGCTCGGGTCATGATCTCAGTTTGTGGGTTTGAGCCCCGTGTTGGGCTCTGTGCTGACTGCTTGCAGCCTGGAGCCTGCTTCAGATTCTGTGTCTCCCTCTCTCTCTGCCCCTCCTCTGCTCATGCCTTGTCTCTAACTCTCTCAAAAATAAAACATTAAAAATATTTTAAATAAAAATAAAAATTACAGAAGTCTGAGAAACCTGACATAACTGACCCAGCATTTGTGCAGCCAGGACTGTCTGTGATTCCCAAATGCACCTGCAGACATAGTAACCAAAGCTAAAATAACTCCTTCCATGGAGAGGAGGAGAAAACACCAGGCTCTTAACCCAGACGTCTCCATTCAGATCCTTGTTTTTCCACTTATTAGGTGTGTGAACTGGGGCAAGTTCTGAACTATAAAATGGGGGTGAAAATACCTCCCTCTGAGGAGTGCTGTGAAGGTTCACTGGTTACTAAATATGAAGGCTGCACCAAATGGCAGAGCTCTGACTTCCGCACTTGAGCCTGGCACTGCCTTCCTGGGAGTCTGGGTGGAGGAGGTCACGTCCTTGCTGTCAGCCCCCACCTCATCACGAGCACTTTATTCTTCTCCTGCCCCAACTCTGCTGTGTGACACCTGACCTTGAAGGCCACCGATGCCTTTACTGGGATGCTGACATAGTCATGGATATCAAAGAATGCTGCTAGAGACCTTGACACTGATTCCGGCAACCAGACCCAGTAGCTTTGTGACCTTGTGTAAATTACTTTACCTTTCTGATTGTCTACGTCCTCAAAGGGTAGCTATGAGGTCAAATAGAATCCCACGTGGGGGTGCCTAGCACAGAACCTGGCACGTAGAAGGGGCTCAGATGTAGGTTTCCATCCATCTGTCCTTCCTCCTGGAGGCCCCTAATCCTTGTGTGTAACCTGAGATCACGTTCAATGCCTGAGGCTTCTGTGGGAGAAAGTTTCCCACATGTTGACGGTGTCTGGCTGGAATCCCTCTCTCTGGGTCTGCCCTGAGCTGCCCTATAGCAGTGTGTCTTGGCCACCATTCATGCTTAAAGGTATGACAGCCTCACGCTGCACTAAAAGATCAGCACACCATTGTATTAAGACACAAAACAGGGCCTGTCTTCAGTGCGCCGGACCAGCCCTTTCCTGCCTATCCTTGTGCTTAATATTAGTGTCTTAGCTATTTATTCTTTGGTAAATGTTTATTGAGCTTACTTTGTGCCAGGCACTATGCTAGGTACCAAGTACCCATGGAGAATGAAATACATGTGGGTCCTGTCCTTACGCTGTGCCCAGTTTAGAGGGCATGCAAACAAATGCATCAATAAATACATAGCTACATTGGGGCACCTGGGTGACTCAGCTGGTTAAGCATCCACCTTCGGCTCAGGTCATGATCTCACAGTTCATGTGTTCAAGCTCTGCGTCGGGCTGTGTGCTGACAGCTCAGAGTCTGGAGCCTGCTTCAGATTTTGTGTCTCCTTCTCTCTCTGCCCTTCTGCTTGTGCTCTCGTGCTCACTCTTTACTGGGTCTCTCTCTCTCTCTCTCAAAAATAAATAAACGTTAAGAAAAATTTTTTAATAAAAAAAAATACATAACTACAAAATGAGGAGATGCAAGGAAGGGAATATCAGAGAGCCCAGAGCTCCTTCGATTGCGTGGAGGGAAGGCCTCTCTGTGGGAGGGGACATTTGAAGATTTAATATAAAAGGAGAATGTAAAATACTTGATTAATATTGATTATGTTACTGTGTGTTAAAATGGTATTTAAATATTATGTTAAATAAGATATTGAAATTAATTTCACCTATTTCTTCTCAATTGGCTACTAGAAAATTTAAAATTACATGTTTTCATATGAATGGATAAAGAATATGTATATGTGTGTATGTATATGTATATATACATATACATACACACATACACACACACATATATATACATATACACACACATACACACTCCATCAAAAAGAATGAAATCTTGCCATTTGCAACAACATGGATGAAGCTAGAGAGTATTATGTTAAGTGAAATAGGTCAGTCAGAGAAAGACAAATACCATATGATTTCACTTACCTGAGGAATCTAAGAAACAAATGAGCAAAGGAGAAAGAAGAGAGAAACCAAGAAGCAGACTCTTATCCATAGAGAACACACTGATGGTACCCAAGGGGGAGGTAGGTGGGGGGATGGGTGAAATAGGTGAAGGGGATTAAAGAGTGTACTTGTGATGAGCGCCAGGTGTTGTAAAAAAAAAAAAATTACATATGGTTTTCACATTGTATTTCTATTGGATGGCACTGGCCTAGACCTTGGTGTAAGGAATTTAGATTTTCTCCTGAGGGCGAAGGGAAGCCTTTAAAGGGTTTTAAGTAAGGGAATAATGTGATCTGATTCAGTTTTTAGAAGATCACTTGGTCTCTGGAGAAGAGGACAGGAAGCGGCTGCAAAAGTGCAGAGAGCAGTTAGAGGTCTGTGCTGGGATAGTGGTGGAGAAGGTGAGAGGGGGTGGATTCAAGATCTATTTGGTGGGTAGAGTCTACGGGACTTTGTGAGGTTTTGATGATGTGGGGTGAGGGAAGGGGACCACCAGGCATGGCTCCAGCAGCTGGTGTGTGAGGTGGGGCCATTTACTGAGATGGGAAAGACTGGGAGGGGAACAGGGCTTCCTTTGTTGGACTGCTTTTTGTTTGGTGGATGGCAGAGAATTGAGACTTCTCTTTGGAGTGTGCTAAGTTCGAGATGCATGCATGTCAAGTGGTGGTGTTAACTAGTCAGTGTTATAAGCCTGGAGCTCTGGAGAGAGATCCACGCTCAAAGTTATACAGTCAGGAGAGTCTGCATAGAAGTGAAATTAAAGCCATGGAAAGGGATGTCCTCCCCAAGGGAGAGAGCTGGGTACAGCATGAAGGGAAGGAACCCTGGGACCCAGCCCTGAGGATCCCTGGCATATCCGTTCCAAGGGGTCAGCCGTGAAGGCTGACTTTGCATAGGCTGTCTTTGGTGGGGAGCAGAGAAGCAAGGCTGGAGTTGCACAGGGGTGCTATTCAAAGGAAGGTTTTTCTTTTTAGAACGAGAGACAGGGGCCCCTAGGTGGCTCAGTCGGTTAAGTATCTGACTTCAGCTCGGGTCATGATCTCACGGTTTGTGGGTTTGAGCCCTGTGTCGGGCTCTGTGCTGACAGCTCAGAGCCTGGAGCCTGCTTCACATCTGTGTCTCCCTCTCTCTCTGCCTCACACACACTCTCTCTCTCTCTCTCTCAAAAATAAATAAACATGAAAATTAGAATGAGAGACAAAATTCAATAGGAAAAGATCTAATCTTTTAAGCATGTAGTAAAACAAAACACATCTTTTCATTACTTGAGTCTTTTTATAAAACATTTTTAATTAAAGCAGACATGTCCCCAGGGCCACCTTCCCTGTGAGCCTGTGTCAGCAGCATGGTGATTACGCTCCTGCACTTCCTTCTCCACCGGGTCCCACATGTTCTCTGATGACTCTATGGACAGAAAAGGTAAATGGATGACTGTGGTTGACATGCAGGCTTTGCCTGAGGGGTGACGGCTGCTTTTCCACCGTTTGGGTGAGCAGCAACCTTGAGGCGGCTGCCTGGCCTGGAAGGCAGGTAAAGAGCGTGTGTTCTGTCTCTTTGTCTCGGTGAAGTCTTTCCTCTTAGAGGTCCTGGGGACATCATCTCAAAACCATACCACTTTTATTCTTCCTTTGAATTAGTTGAGAAGAAGCCTTTGCAAACACACACCGTTTCAGAAGGAGATGAAGAGCAGCTGGGGGTGGGGTGGATGGAGTGAGGAAGGGCGAAGAGTCACCAGCCAAACAAAGCATCTGCTTTTATCAAAAGTGCTGTGTTGGGGCTTAGACAGCCTGAAGTCTGATGAGTCACTGATGCCATCCTCTCTGCCTGCCAAGAGACGTACTGGCCTTGATATGGTGTTTCTTATTCTTACTCTACTCAGTTTGACTGACTGCTGCCAAGTTAAGATGTGAACTATAGCTTTTAGCTTAATGCTGCCACTAGAATTCTGCTGAGTACAGGGTAATCTATCACCGTGTCAAATTTTTATCAACGAGTACTGCTTTGTATTAGTCTTGGATTCTTGTATAGACTTACCAGAGTAGAATATGTAGGATATTTAAATGATGCTGTTTTAACATGATTAGGAAATCTGCCTGAGGAGGTGGTTTCACTGCCATTCTTATAATATATGTCATGCACACATTAATCGGGCATTGCTGCATTTTCCAATGAGGTAGAAACTGACTCACAGAAGCAGGAATTGGCTGGCAAAGTGGAAGAAGCAGGACCTTTAGATGTACTCAGGCCTTAGAATCTCTGATAGCCAGGAAGGGAAATGTGTCCTCATCTACAGTAATCCCCCCGCGCCCCCCACCCCCCCACCTGGGCTCTAGGAAGAAAGATTCTCAAAGTTGAAGGAAATGATAAAGAGGATCCCATGGCCTGAGGCTCTGAAAGGGAAACACAGTTGAAGACAACCAGAAATAGCATGCTGAACACTGCTCGAAGGAGGATGAGGTATGTGACCATCCAGGTTGTTCTTGGTTTAGGGATGTGCATGCAGGACTGTCTCCAGCTGGACTCACTGGTTTACAGGATCCCCCTATGTGGCGGGATGAGCCAGGGCCATTCTCATGAATTCATCCTCGGGTACATTGAACATCGACCGTGTGCCTGGCCTTGTGCTGGGTGGTAGAGCTCTAAAGGCAGGCCAGCGACTGCGTCCGTGTGAGGAGTTCAAAGCCACAGGAGAAAGGGATGCCCCTTTTGAACCATCTGACCTCCCCAGCGTCTGTTATGTCCACCTTCTTTGCTGCTGACCCAGCTTCTTATCCACGGTATAGCCCTTCATATCACTCCCTAGTTCTCTTCTGCTTTTCTTGGCCTCTGACCTTAACATATTTCCAGGTATCACATTATTTTTTCTCCTTGACTGGGTGATTGGAAGTTGTACTTTCTAGATAATCCTTCCCCCAGGGCCTGCCTGCTTGCTCTTGTGCTGTCCTGGCCTTGGACCCAGACCAAAGAAAGGTTGGGCCATGCCACCTATGCAACCAAGGACCACATCAGAAGGTGGCTCTGGGTTGTAAAAGAAACAGTGCAGAGTGAGCAGAGGATTGTGAAAAATGCTAAGGGTAACAAAAAGGGCTTTCAGAAGTTATGGTTGGAACAACGAAACCAAAGAGGGGGAGGTGAGAGAAACCAAACTGCTGAGCTGCTGTTTGGCTTGCATTTTTTCTGTCAAGGAAATGACTTCCCTGATTGGAAAGGGTAGGATCCATGTAAAGGAAGAGAATTCCCAGCTGGAGTAGGAGAGGCCATGGCAAGGGGCTCTGATGCCACCAGATGAGGTGAAGCCCCAAGGCCCAAGAAGACCAAGGGGGCCCAAGGCCAAGACGATGCAGGCACCTCAAGGTCCACGCCAATGCAGACCAACTTTGGAGGAGTGTAGGCGTAACAAGCTACAGCAAAGATGCAGATGAATATCTTAATTTTCAAGAAAGGAACTAGAGAGACAATAGAAACCTGTAAAATAAGATTGAACTGATCTCAGGAAATACTGTAAAAGGACTGGACAATGATTTTTGCATACTTGCTGGAGGAAACATCGACCGTTAGCGTATTAGGGCTTTGCCAAAAGCAAGTCAGACCAGATTAATTTCCTGCCTATAGAGGAAGCTTGAGAAGGTGTGTGAGCAAATGCCAATCACTGGTGATATCCTTCAGGTGAGAGGCAGGCCAGATGGTAGTACATGAAGCGTGCTGTGGACTGTGTCCTGATTGACCCACGTCTCGCTCTGCCTAGTCCAGCTAGTTTTTTAAAAACTGTTTATATGGACATAAAGATCACACTGGGGGGTGACGTGAATCTTAGAAGAATATGTCAAAATGACACAAATGAGATCCAAAAAAGATCATGGCATTTTGAAAGAATAGACCAAATCTAATTGCATAAGGCTCTAGTGAGAGGCTTGGGGCACCGGGGTGGCTCAGTCGGTTGAGCATCCGACTTAGGCTCAGGTCACGATCTGGCAGTTTGTGGGTTTGAGCCCTGCGTTGGGCTCTCTGCTGTCAGTGTGAAGCCTGCTTCAGATCCTCTGTCACCCTCTCTCTCTCTCTGCCCCTTCCACACTCTTCCACGCTCACGTTCTCTCTCTCAAAAATATTTAAAAGAAAAGACTCTAGTGACTTGCCCTAGAATTCAGCAAAGTCAAAGTATGGGGTTTGGCTTAATAGTCACATATGAGAAATATTGCAGGATTTGGATAAGTGCAGCCTCAGAATGAGTCAGCAGTGTGCTATGGTCATCAAAGAAGCTAATGTGATTTTAGGAGCATTAACTAAAGTTTAATATTCAGATGAAGGGAAGTGGTCACACTTGGCTGCTCAGATCACATATCTGGTGAATTGTTTTTAGCTCTAGACAACCAGAAATAGAAGATGAATTCCCCCAGTGCAGACCAGTGAACTTCTGTCGAGGCCACTCCTCTACTCCAAAGCAGATCTTTGGGTTTAATCCTTAAAGAATATCCCTAAGGTTTTGTGTATTAGTGAAAAGGAACTTCTCATGTCCTATATTAACCCTGGGAGGAAAATATGAAATACGCACCAACCTTAATCCTGTCGACTCCTAGTGAAGCCTATGTTAACAAATAAGGTCAATAAATACATTGCGAGATGTGGGAGAGTGAATCTCTTCTCATTTATTTTGCAAGGTGATGAAACAAAATACATTGAGCGCACATCTAGAAGTGTTGCAGTTCTCTGTTTTTAAAGCTGCATCCCTTTTTAAGTTAGCAGAGGCTGTATACATAATATGCCCCTGCCTAGTGTAAGAAAGGCAGGGGACTTTCATGGGATTCCCAGCATCAGTAAAGAACCTGTCCATCAAATCATATCCCGGTGGATATTTTTCCGGGACCTTCATCTCTACTTGCCAGGCCAGCCATCTTTCAGGCATCCATTTCTTCTCATTTTCCCAGAAACCAATGGAAATGGCCCTGTAGTAAACTCTCTGTCCATTTGGTGATCTTCCTAATGAACTTCAAACATGACATTTCAAACATATCCAGAGAGATTCATTTTCAGCAGGAGCAGCCAGCTTCTCAGTGTCACTTTGAAAACTTCTGGTCTCATTGGGGCTGAGAAGCCAGGCACTGCCCTAACAGCAGTGACGGTCCGTTGCTGAGGGGGTTCTATCTGAGGCTGCCACGGTTCAGTCACAGGCCTTTGGCTAAATTATCTTCTTGCTGCGGAGGCCTATTTCTCAAAAACAACATTTCTCTCTCATTCCCTGTCTCCTTCCAATGTTGTTAATCTCTTGGTGAACCCAGGGAGTGTGACAAAGGGAAAGTTGGGGTAGAGGTCTTTTGGACACACACAAATTCAAACTCGTTCATTCATTCACTCAAACTGACATTTATGGAGCAACTCTGCCCTGGGGATACAAAGGTAAATAAAATAGGGGTGCCTAGGTGGCTCAGTCGGTTGAGCATCTGACTTTGGCTTGGGTCATGATCTCATACCTTGTGGGTTCAGGCCACACATCAGGCTCTGTGCTGATAGCTCAGAGCCTAGAGCCTGCTTTGGATTCTTTGTCTCCCTCTCTCTGCCCCTCCCCTGCTCTCGTGTGTGCGTGTGTGCTCTCACGCTCTCTCGCTCTCTCTCTCAAAAATAAATAAACATTAAAAAAAACAAAGATGAATAAGATGAAATATGGTCCCTCTTCTCTGTGAGCTCATAGCCCGTTAAGGGAGATGGACAGGAGTACACATATTGTATTGAATTATAATTATTTGTTATAAAGTTTTATAATGAATGAAAAAGAAGTGCTGGGGAGATGTTCTTCTTTGAGCTGTGGGAGGCAAGGGAAGAGTGGTCGGGGAAGGTGGAAATGAATGGGAAGACAGTGGGGACTCCAGGCCTTTAGGTTCAGGGAATGTCAAACAGTTTGGAGTTACTGGAGCATCAGGAGCAAGGTGAGGAGACGAGGCTGGTGAGATGAGCAAGGCTTAACACCATGGATATCATCTAATAAAATATAAAATGAGAATGCTAGACTGTCCCACATACTAATCTTACTTAAAAGAACATGATCTAGTAAGGAATATTGTCCAGTGGACACAAACTCTCAGTAGACTTAAAACCTATTGCTGTCTCTTCCTTCCTTCAATCCTTCTGTCCCCCCTTCACTCCAACTAAGATTCTGAAATGTTGATGGCTCTTCCTGATAGAGAAGGGAGGGTGATGGCTCTAGATTCTAAGGCCATACCCATATAGGAATAGGCTGCAGCCATCAAGTTGCCAATGGAGGGCATACTTGGTCCCAGTTGTTGGCTTCACCTCCCCTGATTGTGTGACATGCCCTGGTCATGAGTTGGTTAAGAGTGGTAAACCGGTAGACCTCCTTGGCCCCGCCACTTTAGGTAAACAGGGACCCACGGGTCCCACTCATCTCTTTGTCTTGCATTTCAGTTAAGTGTTCTAGGAATGAATTTATTTGTGATGAATGAACACCCACAAAGCAAGAACTCCAACCCAGACATACAAGCCTTCTAGTCCGTACCCTCAGTAAGTTGTAAATAGAAGATTTTGCAGTGTTCTGGGAACTTTGCCCTACTTTATAGGGTCTGTGTGGATTCTTTGTGTTCTAATGTAGACACTGAGCGTTTGTGAATCGTGACAGTTCTGTTCTCCTTTCCACTTCTTATACCTTTTCTCTCTTGTTTTTAAAGTTTGTTTATTTTGGGACGAGAGAGGGAGAGAATCTCAAGCAGGTTCCACGCTGTCATTGCAGAGCCTGACACAGAGCTTGATCGTGTCCTGAGTCAAAATCAAGAGTTGGATGCTTAACCAACGGAGCCACCCAGGCACCCCTCTTGAAGCTTTTATATCATTTTCAAGTAACAAATAATTCCAAAGTTTGGCAGAGCTTGCTACATAGTATAACCACCTAGGCCTGTGGGAAGATACTGAACTGATTGAGTTTTTTTAAATGGCTATATTCAGTTTTCTGTTTCTTTTCTGAGTCTGTTTTAGTATTTTCTAGGAATTTGTTCATTTTCGCTAAGTTTTAAAATTTATTGGCATAAAGGTGTTCATAGTGTTCTCTTACTGTGCTCCCTCGTGTCTATGGCTATGCCCTCGTCATTCCTATATCGTTTTGTGCCTTCTCTCTTTTCCCCAGGGATTACATCTGTCAGAGGTGTATTTTATTAAGCTTTCCAAAAACAAGGCTTTATTTGTTGCTTCCCTGTTGTGTCATTGTTTTATATTTAATTTCTCTCCACCCCCCCCCCACCTTTTTTTAAATCTCTGTTCTATTTGTGTTTACTCTTTTTACTTAAGCTGGACACTTAATTAGTTTCGGTCTTTTTTTTTCCTAAAAATAAGCATTATAGCTACACATTTCCTTCAAAATATCACTTTTATTATATCCAAATGTACTATACTCTACCTTCTGAAAATCTGTTTTGCGAATTTAATCTAGTTAAGAGTTACCGTGTTTAGTGATGTACAATCTTTGGGCTTATAGCTGCTGCTTATTCCGTACGTCTGTACTAGCTGTACATTTTTTAAAACCTATGGGTTTTTTAAATTGCCTTATTTTGTCTTTTTAAAAATACGCTACTCTTCATGGGGTGCCTGGGCGGCTCAGTCGGTTGAGCGTCTGACTTCAGTTCAGGTCATGATCTCATGGTTCATGGGTTTGAGCCCCATGTCAGGCTCTGTGCTGACAGCTCGGAGCCTGGAACCTGCTTCGGATTCTGTGTCTCCCTCTCTCTGCCCCTCCTCCGCTCACACTCTGTCTGTCTCCAAAATAAATAAACATTAAAAAATATTTTTATTAATGTTTATTTATTTTGGAGACAGAGAGAGAGCGTGAACGGGGGAGGGGCAGAGAGAGGGAGACACAGAATCCGAAACAGGCTTCAGGCTCTGAGCTGTCAGCACAGAGCCCGATGCGGGGCTCGAACTCACAGACCGTGAGATCATGACCTGAGCCAAAGTCGGCCGCTTAACCGACTGAGCCGCCCAGGCGCCCCTAAAAAATATTTTAAAAAATTAAAAATAAATACTCTACTATTCATTTAATGGTTACTTTTAAAATATAATTACTTTATAAAAGATAAAGTGAAACAGTACTTCTTTCTGAACAATACAGGACCTTAGAACACTAGCCCCGGCTGTGGCCTTCCACTTGGCTTATATGCCATTGTTGTCCTATATTTTAGTTTGTCTTTTTAAAAAAAATTGTGGTAAAATGCACATAATGTAAATTTTATCATCTTAGCCATTTTTAAGTGTACAGTTAATGAGTAATGAGTTAATGAATAATATTAAGTACATTCACATTGTTGTGCAACCAGTCTCCCCAACTCTTTTTATCTTGCAAAATGGAAACTCTGTACCCTTGAAACAACTCCCCATCTTCTCACCCCAGGTCCTGGTAACCACTTTTGTTCTTTCTGTCTCTGTGAATTTGATTACTCTAGGCACCTCATATAAGTAAAACTATACAGTATTTGTCCTTTTGTGACTGGCTTACTTCACTTAGTATAAAGCCCTCAAGGTTTCTCCCTGTTGGAGCAGGTGTCCTAATCCCCTTCCTTTGCAAGGCCCCGTAATATTCCACTGTATCTGTATACAACATCTTGTCTATCCACTCTTCCGTCAGCGGATGCTTGGGTTGCTTTCACATTTTGCCTTCTGTGAATAATGCTGCTGAGAACATGTGTGCATAAATATCTCTTCAAACCCTTCTTTTAGTCCTCCTGGGTGTCTACTCAGAAGTGGAATTGCTGGATCATACTGCAGTTCTATTTTGAATTTTTAAAGGAACCTCCACACTGTTTTTCCTAGCAGCGGTACCATTGATATTCCTACCAACCATGCATATGGGTTCCAACTTCTCCACATCTTTGCCAGCACTTTATATATATTTTTTTACCTCCACATATTATATATTCATCTCATTTTATCCCACTAGTGCTGGTTTGGAGCTGCCTATATGTTTACTAGTTACTTTGTGCAACACTCATTCTTAGATCTTAGGCTGTTCTTTGGGCATCCATTTCATTCTTCCTGAACGGTGTTCTCTGCTTTTATTTATCTAATATTGTCTTTCTTCACCCTTATACTCGGTAGTTTCACTGGGCAGAAAATTTTGAGCTCCTCCCTTTCCTCTATGGCTGAGGAAAACAGGCTGTCAGCCTCAGCGTCATTGCTCTGAGGGCAAATCCTTCCTTTGCTCTCCAGCTGCTTTCACCATCTTCTCTCTGTTCTTGAGGGTCTGTGCTTTCATTGCAATGTGTGTAGGTGGGACTTTATTTTTGTTTATACTGCTTAGGATGCACCGGGATGCCTGAATCTGAGAATGGGTATCTTTCATTTATTTTGAAGATTTCCCATCATTATTTATTTCCCTGACTATTGCTCTTTCTCTCGGATTTTCTTCTTGTAGAGTTCAGGTTAAATGTAATTAACCTTCCCATTCAACCTTCAACATCTCTTTTATATTTTCTGTCACCTTTTCTCTCTGTGCTGTGTTTCATATAGTTTGTTTATATATTTGTCATATTTTCTTTAGCCATGTTTAATCTGCTATGTAGCAAATTATATGTATATATTATAATCTGTTTTTTTTTTTATTTTTATAACCACCTGTTTATTCTTAGATCACTTTTTGATTCCATCTTTTACTTTTTAAAAAATTTATCATACATTGTTAGGGGCACCTGGGTGGCTCAGGTGGTTAAGTGTCCAACTCTTTATTTCTGCTCAGGTCATGATCTCACAGTTTTTATGAGTTCAAGCCCCATGTCATGCTCTGTGCTGACAGTATGGAGCCTGCTTGGGATACTCTCTCTCTCCCTCTTTCTCTCTTCTTTCCCTGCTTGTGTTCTCTCTCTCTCTCTCTCTCAAAATAAATAAATAAACTTAAAAAAAATTTATCACACATCGCTATTCTGTAGCCCATGTCTGGTATTCTAATATCTGAGGTCTTCGAGGATCTCAGTCTGTTGTTGTTTCTGCCGACTTCAGTGATTGGGGCTTGCTTCCTTGTGCAGATGGTTATATCTGAAGGGAAATTTATGTTTAACCACATTTGTGGATATCCTGAATGGCATTCTGTTGATAAAGTTTCCCCCCAGAAAGTATCTGTGCTGTTTCCTTACTAGTGGCACCACCAACCCAAACACTTTAATTTCTCAGTTTTGGCTTCTCTGTCCAAGCAGAGCAGTATAAATTTGAATCCCAGCTGACAAGACAGCTGATCTGTGGCTACAAGCTCTTAGGGGAGACTGTCACTGCTGCCGTTATTTTTTTTCACCATCAGAATTTGTAGTGGGGACAGTAGGTTTCCTTCTTGGTTCCCTTTGCTAGAAAGCATGCTACCTACTTAGTTCTTATTTATTTTTGAACATTCCTTATGCAGAGGTAGTGTTAGTCGGATTCTGATGGCTCACACATTGTGCATGGCTCTATGGTGAGCTGTTCACCTCTGCAGACCCGAGACTCATCCTCCCTGCCCTGCTCCTTACCCTGCTGTTGTCCATGTTTTGTGTTTTTGACGTGTTCTCTGTTTCTGTATCTGTTTTGTTCATGTCTGTGCTTCTTGAGGCTTTATCTTTCTTGTGACGTCACCAATGCATTTGAAAATACATTCATACTTTAATTCGTCGTCTAGTTTTTGGAATATCTGGTCTACCATATTAAGCAAATGAAAGCCCTGTAGTAGAAATTTCTGATTTCCTGAGGCCTTATGTGGACTATATACAAAGGTGGGTTTTGGTGATTTATATTTTTATTTGTCCATTCTCGCCCTTGTTTATTGATTAATTGGCTGCTCTGTGACAAATATGACTCAAAGGGCATGGTATACATTGGTGAGCAAGACACAAATAGTCCTTACCCTCATGGAGCTTACAGCCCCATGAAAAAGACAGAAACAAGCAGTGGTTGCCCTCTGGTGTGGGACTGATGGAGAAGACCAAAGAATTATGTAAAATTATGTAAAACAGGTATTCTTGGCTGGTATCTAATAGCCACCTAGTTCTCTGTGTTTCCCTCTTGAGTTAACTATTTTTGTTGGTGTTAAGGGATCCCTTAAATGTTTGTTATATTTCGTAGTTTATGGGAAAGATTTGTGTGTTCATAACTTGAAAGATGTGAAAGACTCCACTGAAAGTAACTTATTTAACAGTTGAAAAGGAAGGGAGCTCATCTGAAACCTTCAATAGCTGAATGCCAGCAATCATACTGCACTGCGAACCATGGACAATAGGTGGTAATGGGGCTAATTCTTATGCAGATCCCAGTAACCTTGAAAGTTCTTCTTGTGCTTGAAAAAGGTGTTTGTTAGTTTATTCTTTTTTCTTTCTTTAATTCTTTTAAGTATTTTATTTTAGAGAGAGAGAAAAACTGAGAATCTCAGGCAGGCCCCACGCTCAGCACGGAGCCCACCATGGGGCTTGATCTTACAACCCTGGGATCATAACCTGAGCTAAAATCAAGAGTCAGATGCAGGCACCATGCTAATTCATTCCTAATGAGTGTATTGAGGTGTGCTAGGCACCATCTACTTAGTTCCCTTAGAAAGAATTTAGTAAGTACCCTTACCTCTCTTTTCCCTTTGACCCACTGAATCCAGTCATTTACCACCTATTGTCACTTAGAAAACTCTCCTGGGGCACCTGGGTGGCTCAGTGGATTAGATTAAGCACTGACTTTTCAGCTCAGGTTCATGAGTTCAAGCCCCACCTCGGCCTCTGCTGACAGCTCAGAGCCTGGAGCCTGCTTTGGTTTGTGTCTGTCTCTCTTTCAGCGCCTCCTCTCCTCGCACTGCCTCTCTGTCTCTCTCTGTCTCTCTCAAGAATAAATAAACATTTAAAAAGTTGTTTTAAAAAAAGTCTCCTTAATCTATACACCGTCCCTGCTCTCTCTGTTCCTATAGTCCAGGCCTTGCCCTCTCTCACCCAGACTGCTCCAACATCTCCTTTGGTTTTCCTGACTCTGTCTTGCCCCCCACGAATCTGTTTTCCACACCAGTGCAGGGGGATTTTTCTAAAACACAAATCTCTGGTTATTCTGCAGCTTAAGATTTGTCAACAAATCCCATTGCTTTCATAAGTCTAGACATGTTTACATGGCCTCCAAACCCCTTATGCTCTGGCACTGCCTCTTCTTCATCCTGATCTCCAACCCCCCACCACTCCTGAGCTTCCCCCAACCCTGTGCTTCTGTTACTTGTTCTTTCATTCATTAATTCAGCAAATGGTTGCTGGGCAACTGCTGTGTGCAGAGCACAGGGGATATCAAGGTGAGTAAAGCAGAGAAAGTCTCAGTCTTGTAGGATTATATTCCATAAGAAAGACCTGAGCAAATAAATATTTCATGTGATATCAGATAATATGGGAAAGAATAATGTCAGATAAGGTGATAGAGGGTAGCAGCAGTACTCATTTAGATAGGTGTTTAAGGAAAGCTTCTCTGAGGAGGTGTTATTTGAGCAGAGACCTGAGTGATAGGAGGGAGTGAGCCTTTGAGAACTGCAGGGAGAATGTTCTAGGCAAAGGAACAGTAAATGCCAAGCCACAGAGGCAGGGACCAGCTTGGCATGTTTGAGTGCCAGAAAGAAAAGTCAGTATGACCTGACTGGAATGAGTGGAATGTATTAGTATGCTTTTGCTGCGTAACAAATTGCCACAAATTTGGTGCCTTAATACCTGTTTATTGCCTCATAGTTCCTGTAGGACAGAAGTCCCACAGAGCTCAGCTGGGTTCTTGCTTACAGGTCTCAAACCCAAGATGTCAGCAGCTGTGTTCTCATCTGAGGCTCTGGGAAGAATCTGCTTCCACAGTCATTCGGGTTGTTGGCAGAACTCCGGTCCCTGGGATGGTAGGACTGAGATCTCTGCTTCCTGGCTGTCTTCAGGGGACGGCTCCCATGTAGTGGCCACCCAGAGTTTCGTGCCATGGGCCTTGTCACAGGCCATGTTGTAATGTCACCCTGGTAACAGGGTCCTTCATGTCCAGGCCCCCTCGCTTTGCATGTCTGGTCCGTTTGGATCGTTGCCAGATCGTAATGTCAGCTGACTTGGGGCTTACATGTGCAAAATCCCTTCACAGCAGTACTGAGATTACTGTTTGGTTGACTTTCGGGGTGGGGGTGGGGAATCTTGTTGGAAGATATCTTTAGAATTCTGTGCACCAGAGTGAGGTTGGGGAGCTGGTGGGGACCATGCCAAAGAGGGCCTCAGAGAACCTGGTAAGGACTCTAGGGTTTTTCTTGTGATTGGATGGGAGTTATTAGAGGATTTTGATTTTGGTAAGGATCATGCTGGCTCCTGTGGAGACAGTGGAGCCGGGAAGGCATTGCAGGGGTCCAGGCGATAGATGATGGTGGCCTGGACCAGAGCGGAATTACCCCTGAATGCTGTGGTTCCCCAGGTATGCCACATTGTCCCGTGTCCCCATGTGTTTGCACATGCTTCTGCTGTTTCCTGGGCATTTCTCATCACCACCTACCTCACATCTTCTTTACCCGATGAGTCTCTACCCGGTCCTCAAACCTTAGCTCAAAGGTTGCCTGAAAGGCCCCTTCATGGTATTTCCTTCCCACTGAAACTTAACTTGAGTTGTGCTGGGTCTGTTCATCTGTCCTTGCCACTTGATTGCAGCCTCTCTGGGAGCAGGGCCTTTGTCTTTGGTTCTTCTGTTTCCATTGTCTGGCCTACAGCACAGCATATTGTAGATGCTTGATAATGTTGGTAGGATGGATGCAAGAACTATGGAGATACTGGGAATGAAGTGTCTCCTAGTAGAGGAGGAACTGTATACAAATAAATACATGATAGAATGAACCAGAATGCAAATACCATGCCGTGTGCACCAAGGAGGGGAGCCAACTCTGCAGATTACTGGTGTGCGTGGAGCCTTTTTTCTACTCAGTCAGGAACAGTTGGATCTAGTTTCTCTCATCCCTCCACTGCATGAAAGAATCGTCTTATTACAAATGATTCCTCTTTATGTTATTTCCAAAAGGACATTTGTTTGGCAACACTGTTAGCCATCAATTTATTCTGTAATATTTAAAGAAGTCAAAACATTCATTCATTTAAAGCATTTTATAATTTAAGACAGATGTAGGGTGCTTCGTTTCTCATCTGTATGCCAAGCACTCAGAAAAGATCTGTGGTAGTGAAATTTTGCTTATATACTTACTCAAGATAGTTGAGTAACTCCAAATAGCTTACCTGTAGGTCAAGTGTCCTCTTAAGAGGGAGGAACTCTGAACCTGGTTACTGATGAGAAACAAACTGAAATAGGAAAGACCCCATTTCTGTGGCTTCTGACCACACATCCCTCAGTCTGAACTTAGGAAAACAGGGTGCTGGAGAGAATAATTTAACTGGCGTAAACATAGTGATGTTATTTAAAACTTAATAAACTTGAGAACAAAATAACAAGAGAGTCCAGTTTCATTCTGCTGCTTTCCTGCGGTCTGTGGACCGTGCCCTGCGGGGCAGCATGCCTGACAGAGGGCCCATGGGCGCCTGCCAGCCTCGCCAGGTGTAAGAAGAGATGCACACGACATCATGGATTCACATGGGTGGGATTCATAATGTGCAAAAGCAAAATAAAACAAAAAAAAAAACTTTTCATTTATATTGCCAAGTCCCTCTGTTTGTTTTCTAGTGATCTCTGTCAGAGAATATAAATCTGTGGCTTAAGGAGTGTTTGCTGCACAGACTTGTATGAATAATTGGATATTCTATTTCAAATTAGAGGCTGGGGCTACAGGGCCAACTGCTATGTTTTCTAGCTCCTATCTTTGGTTAGCCGGGATGATGTGACTGGCTGAGAAAGGAGACAGCACTTCTGCTTATAAACATCATTTTAATTTAGTTCAAGGCAATGATTTTTAAAGCCTTTGGATTTGTAACACACCTACTTGGTTTCATTATATCTCCTTGTGTCCCCTCCTTGCCTCTCTAAAAAGGAGACAGAGAACATGAGGATTCTCGAGGGCACCCCCGGGAGCCCAGAACTAGAATCTGAGGACATTTGGATTCCCCTCTGCTCTTGAAGCAGAATGAACAAGGCTCCCTTAGCAGAGTTCAGTTGGGGGCAGGGTCAAGAGGGGCCTTGAGTTTTATCCCTCACCAGAGCCTCCAGTTTCTTCTCTTGTGCCCAGAGAAGTGTACAGTAAAGGATCAAAGAAGAACGAGGTTCATCTAAGGTGGGGGGCATTTTGGAGAGCACCCCAGGCTCCCTGGATGGGAGCGCACAGGCTGCTATGCCCCTAGGCAGTCTTGTCTCTGAGTGCGGGTCCTGCCGATCAGCATGGCCTCAGGAGCCACCCGGGCACAGTGCCTGGCCTGGCCCGTTGGTCACCCCACTTCTGCCTGAGACAGTTGGAAGGATCTCTTCTGAGGGAACCAGCTCAGAGAGTTTTCAGATATGTGTCTAGAGAAAGGAAGAGAGGAACTTTTCAACTTTCAGAGGTGAAAGGAAAAGGATTTTACAGCTAAATCTGGTGAGAAGAGCAGATACTGGACAAAATGCTAAAAAGAATTTACGAAAAGGATGATATTTGAGCACTAAAAAAGGAGAGTTAAAATGGCAAACCATGACTATATGGTCTCGGTATTTGGCAAATACATTCTCCAAAATGAATGAAATGAAGCTCAAGGAAAATATTTGACAGTGTAAGCTGCCAGTGAAAAAATTCAAACTTTCAAGTGAAAGTTAGAAGTTTGGAAAACTTATATCCTCCTCCATGAGCTTGATATTTCCCAAGGCTTTATAAGTTCTGATGAGATCAGTGATGATATTAACAAATGTGATTCTTTTTTTATATTCTAATGAAATGTGTCAAAACTTAGAATAACTGCATAACTCAGTGAACCAGTATTTTCCAGAACAGTGGTTACAGAATCACACATGGATAAAAGGCCCAATCAAGGTGCAAGATAGATGCAAAAGAGTACCAGACATGGTTTAAGATACCGCGTTACAACTGATCGTTTAGAAATTACCACTTGTTGAGTTTTGGTATGGTATCAAGAATAGCCATAAGTATCAGGAAATGAAATACCACTCCCTTCTCCAGTTATGTGTCTATGTGAGGATGGACTTTTTTCTAAACCAAGACCTATCACAACATACTGAATAGACAAGTAGATATGAGATTCAGCTGCCCTATAAGCCAGACATGAAAATGATTTGCAAAAATGTGAGACAGTGTCATTCGTCTCACTAAATTTTTGTTATGAAAACATGTCTCTTTGTAATAAAATTGTTTATATAAGTTTATTTTTTTAATATTAATATTTTGAAAATTTCTGTTTAATTTCTAATATCAGTAATCAGTACATATAACCCACATAAACAAAAGCTCTTTGGGGTCCTCAATAATTTGGAGTGTGAAGAGATCCTGAGACCAAAAACATATGGGAACCATTGACTTCAACTGCCCATACCTATACTATTTATCCATGGATGAAGACATGTATGTATAAATGTATGTAACATACACTAAAAAATTTTTTTTCTGTGTTTATTTATGTTTGAGAGACAAAGCACAAGTGGGGGAGGGTCAGAGAGAGAGGAAGACACAGAATCCGGAGCAGGCTGCAGGCTCTAAGCTGTCAGCACAGAGCCTGATGTGGGGCTCGAACTCAAGAACTGTGAGATCTTGACCGGAGCCAAAGTCGGACGCTTAACTGACTGAGCCATCACACGCCCCCCTTTCTCTCTCACCTTGAGCCTCAGTCCCATTTGCCCACCATACAGGAGTGGGCAAATCGCGAGATCATGACCTGAGCAGGAGTCAAACACTCAACGGACTCGGTCACCCAGGTGCCCCCATAACACACATTTTTAAGTGTACTTAAAAATAAAATTTGAGGGGCGCCTGGGTGGCTCAGTAGGTTAAGCGGCCAACTTCGGCTCAGGTCATGATCTTGCGGTCCGTGAGTTCAAGCCCTGCATCGGGCTCTGTGCTGACAGCTCGGAGCCTGGAGCCTGTTTCAGATTCTGTGTCTCCCTCTCTCTGACCCTCCCCCGTTCATGCTCTGTCTCTCTCTGTCTCAAAAAATAAATAAACGTTAAAAAAAAAAATTAAAAAAAAATAAAATTTGAAGAGAACAGCATTTCAGTAGTTCTAACATCTTTCTGCCCTCACAAAGCCAGACCTCTGGGCAAGATGATTAACCTAAGACTAGATGGCTATATGCCTGAAATGTTAGTTCAGTAGAAAAACAGGGGTTCAAGAACTTAAAAGGGAGCACAGCCCAAGTGCTGTGGACAAAATTTTGAGTCCCTAGCCAGATGGTTCTGTGGATGCAAAGCCTGGTGACACTGAGATGGTGTCCAGAGCATGTGGCAGGAGAAGTGACGACCTGGCACAGCGGATGGACTCTGGATGCCGGATAAATGAACTTGAAGGCAAAGAGTTTTAAGGCTTCGAGGTTTATAGCCCTCTTTAATGGGAATGCACCCAGGGACAGAGAGCTTATGCTGTTCTCAGATCTTTTGGCCCTGCAAAGGAACTCATTCCAGAACCTAATCCACTGACGTGGAAAGGGGCATCTCAGACGCCACGCTGCCTCTGTGCAGGTGCCCTGGGCGTAGTCCCGAATGGACGGTCAAACCAGGCCAAGCATGGCTTTGGGAGTGGTATCCCTGAGCTGTGGGGTTGGGAGTCCTTGTGCTCCGGCAGTGACCTTCTCTCTTGTCCTGGGAAGAAGTGCTGCCATCTTTCGAGGTCTCTCCACTGCCAGGGAAGTGTCACAGCCCACGGGTTTGGGGGTTGAGCCAACCCTTGTGGAGGAAGCTGCTTATCAGTAGGGCTTCTGAGAGACCCTCACCCTCACACTAAGGCCCACTCCCTTGAGAAGACTACTCTTACAGGCTTCACAGCCATTCTGTCCTTTCAAAATGATGCTGTCTCTGTGAGGATGTGTTGAGTTTCTGAAGTTTAAGACTCTGAAGGCAGCTGTCTTTTCACACCTTCTGTTGAGGGGCCACCTCATTATAACTCTGCAAGCACTGAAAACGACCACTCTCACGTCTCCCCCTCCTCTCCTTTGGCCTAGTCAGATTCTCTTCTTTCTGTAAGAAGTCAGCCTCCTTAGGGCCACCTGCTGTTGTTTACTTTTCACTCTCTGGTCAATTCCAGCGTCATATTATGACAGACACGAGCAGACATTAGATAGGGAGAGAAGAATACTTGGGTGCCAAAGAAAATGGGATGGATTTCTCTGCTTGACACCAGGGGTGGGTGGGTAATGGAGGCAGCAATAAAAAAAAGGCAAATGTGGTCTAGAAAGCTGGGTATACAGACTCCATCCTCTCCCCTTGGTGCTAGGTGACCTTGGATAGCCACTGGGCCCACCTCAGTCTCCATTTTCTTCTGTCAAAGTGAGCATGATACAGCTGTCTGATCCAGAGTACCCCTCATTTGGGCATCCAGTCCTGCTTTACACCCACCTCTATCCTCCGTGTTCTTTCCTTCAGATTTCTAGGCTAATTTTTATGCTCGAGTGAAAGTAGACTCACTACATGGAAGTCTAACATTTGGAGCCTGAATGTGATAAAGCACTTGGAGCTTCTAAAGAGAAATTATGGTGGTGTCCTACCATCTACCCCTACCCCCAACACATACCATGAAAGGAATCTGTATTTGTTCTAACTTCCTTATCTGTCTGCTGGGAGTATTGCTGGGGAGGTGGGCCTATCTTAATAATCTGAATGAATAGGGGGAATTAATGTTGGATACGTTTTACTCAGTGCAAGAATGCATTGTTCTCAGTTCTCATACTTACCATTTTCTCTTTTCAGGGATCAGCATCTTCTGGACCCAACCCTGGAATATGTGAAGGTAGGAAACCAGGATTTAACGTGTAATTAGGACACTGCGTAATCGATTTCCCTTTTTTAACACAGTGTTGCCAAATAATGCCGCAGTCTGGCCTGTGTAGGAAGCTTCTCACGTTGGAACAACCAGGGGGTAATCTGACTCTCTCAGGCCTTCAGTAACTTTTGTAGAGGTCTTACGTCATCCTATTATAGGTCTACAGTCTTTTTCCTCTTATCTGAAACCCTCGGGGCCAGATGGGTTTTTAAATTCAGAATTTTTTTAGGAAGGTAATCGGGTACCTATATATAAAAACATCCTCAGAGGGGCCTAGGGTCAGTACTCCGTACTCAAGCTCATTATTTCATCAGTGAAACGTAAGAGTATTCACACAAAGTGAGATAAACAGACTACCAATGATCTTATGTAGTGCAGCTCACGTTTTGCCACCAGATGAGGTCAGGTTTGATTTGCCACCAAATGACTGACTTGAAATTTTTCAGTTTTCAGAGTGTTTTGGATTTGGGGATGGTAGATAACGAATTGTGAGCCTGTGTTTATCTTCGGTGGAGGACTGAAGCCTCCCTGAGCTTTTCTGGGTCGGCTTTCCTTTCCAACAGCCCCTCTCCTATGTGGTGGCTAATCTAGGACTGTGAGCTGTGGGAATACGCTGCTTTTCAGTGGGGCTGACATTCAATGCTTCTAAATAGGCAACACCTGGAAACAGTGGTATCCTTCTGAGCAGAAAGAAAAGATGCTTTTTCCTTCTCCCTTCCCCACACCATCTTCTTAGGTGTGTTTGTGTATATATGTTTGCTTTATTTTCTTTTTGAGAACTGAAATCTGGTACCTGCTATGGTAGAAGAGAGAACTTTGATTTGTCACAGTTTCTTGGATTGATGACAACATATATCCTTAAGTTTTAGGAGAAATGGCGTTATGTTAAGTTTTAAGGTGCTTGCCTCCTGGGAGCCACATTCCAACCTCATTATTGTAAGGGCAGCATCACAGTTTGGGGGTATTTAGGCCTATTGCTGTTTTGTGTGCCTGTGCCTGCCCCATTTTTGGCATTTCTTCTCTCTTTAGACCAGAGGATGGAAGAGAGAAGAGAAAGCTCTATTAGAATCACTTAGTCACTTGAGGTAGTCATAATAAAGTTTGTTGGAAGGGAGGTGGGTATTATTTTTTCCTCTCTCATACCCAGGCTACGTCTGAACTGTAGTTTCACTGCAACAAATGTACAGTCCTAAACCAGTATGGCTGCTGTGTCAGAGTACAAAAGAGCTTTATAAATGATGCCTGTGTCCCTCCTGAACACGTCCACCTTTGTTTTTATGCAGGTTGTATGCTGCAAAACAATAGGGGGGTGCTATTCACAGGACTATGATTTGACTTGACCATGATGTAAAAAATGTGCCCTGGAATTAGGCAGTGTGTAAATCACAGCTGCCTTTTAAAAGCCACCATGTCATGTTTCAGAAATGGGTGTCTCCCACTGTAGGCTCACTCAGGCTGGGCTTATTAGCAAGCACAGACCCTTCCCTTACTCCAGTAACTTGGTTTTTCTTTGACAATGTCCAAGCCTTTAAGATAATCCAGTGATGAATTCTAAGTTAAACATAGATTCTGGAATGATCTGGAATGATATTATTTAAGCTGTCACATCACGTTCATGAATATCGGCCATTCTAAGTTGGGTAAGAAGAGATATGCGGGTTCTTGGTGGCTTCTGCTTGCTAGGCTCTCCTTGCCTTCCCCAGCAGTGAGACGTGATGGGACCGCTCTTAGTGGCTCAAGGGTACTTTTTTCCAAGGACCTGTTGAGGTGTTCCAAAGGTCACTCTTTGCTCCCAACCTTGTCTGAATCTGATCGGGGCTTTATAAATGATGTCCCTGTGCTTCTCCTGGATGCCTCACATTTATTTATTTATTTTTTTATTTCTCACTTTGCCCTTGGTTTGGAGGGGCAGTTTGGGGATTTGTTGGGCAAATGTGGGATATTTCCATTTGTTTCTTTGGGTACAGAAGCTCCAAAAGCATGTTCATGGAGGCCTTTGACCTCCAGGTCTAAATTGACCCATGTGTCACACTTCTTGGGCCAGTGCAGGCTCATCCTAGCATTTCTCAGACTTGGTTGCCCTCTCAAGCCTGGCTGACCAGTCCATGTGATGAAGGCCTTGTAAATGGTGCCTGCTGGAGCCTAGTGACTTTGGAGGGTGACTGAAAATAATCAAGGGAGGTAAGATAGTTGTAGATGAACTGGGATGCAGTTTGGCCCCTCCTGACTCAGAGCTGTTACTTCTCCCTAATCCCCTGGTATACTTAATACCTCTTAGGCACGTAGAAAAGTAGAAATTCTATGTAAAAGTCATTGCCTTGTGTAGAGTCCCCTTCTGGAGACTTATCAGCCCAAAAAACAAGATTCAAGGGAGCACATTTTTATGGGCCACATAATGGGGGTGGGCTGATCTCTGAGAGTTCTCTCAGTGGTGGAAGCAGCCAGACGTGGCCAATAGACAGCTCTTCTCATTCTGTGGAGAACCACAGGCCCAGGTCTCTGTCTTCAAATGCCTTCTCTTTCCCATGGGAGGCTTTCTAACCATCCTCACTGGGTTTTCCCAGTGCCCAGGTATGAGATCTGGGACTGGCTCCCTCTCCTTGTGCCTGGGGGAGCCAAGGCACTGGGGGATTGGGTGGTGCTGGGGCTGCAGTATTGTGGCAGAGAGAGCTGGGTAGAGAATGAATCCAAAATTCACTTCTGTCCAGTTTGTACTCTGTGTCCTCCTAACACTCTGTGCAGTTTGTATCGAAGCGAATTAATACGGCGTGAAAGGGGACCAGTCCGCGGTTGCTAGGCTACAAGTAGCTCCTCTGTGCCCAGAATGGAGGGAACCATGCATGGCTGAGAAGCCCCAGGGCTGTTGGCGGTTCTTTCACTTCCTGCTGGGGCCTCCCAACTGCACCTAGACCCACCAGCTGAATACCATGTTTGGATGTGCTAAGAAAATTAGAGCAGCTCCAAAGTAGCCAGGGGATTTTTGGAATCTTGCTCTCTACTGTTTCTGTCTCTTTAATTCTGACCGTTAGAGAGGAGTTTTGTTCTTTCTTTTCTTTTAAAAAAACTTTTTAATGTTTATTTATATTTAAGAGAGAGAGAGAGAGAGCGCGCGCACACAAACGGTGGAGGGGCAGAAAGAGAAGCAGACAGAATCTGAGGCAGGCTCCGGGCTCCCAGCTGTTAGCACAGAGCCAGATGAGGGGCTTGAACTCACCAGCCATGAGATCATGACCTAAGTCAGAGGCTTAACCATCTGAGCCACCCAGGCACCCCAGTTTTCCCTTTCTCAACTTTTTCCTTATTTTCTGAGCCTTCCCTTCTCCCCACATTTTTTCCCCACAGTAGCTCATGCTTAAACTCATCTTAAAAGTCTGGTTTTAACTGTTTTGTGCAATCATGAGGTCCTTTTCAGTAACCACATAATATTGTCTTTTTCACTGTACCCAAAAGAAATCACTTCTTCCAGGTTGGAAAGCAGAAACCTCCACAGTGCCTCCACCTTTCTCCTGCTCTTTAGTTGTTAGTGACTTTCATGAGTTGTGCACAGCTCTGGAATTTTCCTCTGCGTACCTAGCATACCTTACTGGAGATAAAAACTTTTTTTTTTTTAAACAGGAAATAGCTTTTGGAGGAAATAGCCCTAGGCAAAATTGTGAAGAAGAGTTTATATTCTGGGCTTCTTTACTTGCTCACTGCCCCATTCGATTTTTGTCATATTTTTACCCCCATTACAATGTATTTATTTCGTGTCTACTTTCTTAGACCTGTGTCTGGTAACTACTAGAACATTTGATAAAATGTACTAAAATGTGAATGAATGAGGGTGCCTGTTTTGTTCGGTCAGTTAAGCATCCAACTTCAGCTCAGGTCATGATCTCCTGCTCTTGCAGTTCGTGAGTTCGAGCCATGCGTTGGGCTCTGTGCTGGCAGCTCAGAGCCTGGAGCCTGCTTCAGATTCTACGTCTCCCTCTCTCTCTGCCCCTCCCCTACTCTCTCTTTCTCTCTTTCAAAATAAATAAACATTAAAAAAGTCTTTAAAATGTTAATAAATGATAATAGCTCAGTGTGTTAACCTTCCCAGAATAACATTCGCATGGTGGACTCCAGATTACACAACCCCTAAGAACCCACAGAGAGGGGAGAATGGTCTACCTCTGTGTGACTTTGGACTTTGCACCTTCTCTCTATGGCTTCTGTCTTCTCACAGCTAGAAAATCAGGGAATGGGTGAATGTCCTTTGAACATTTTAAGGATCATCTTTACCTGTGATAGGCTGGAGGGGAAAGTTTTTTTATACCAAGCGGTAAGGGATTCTTCATCTATCACTCTTGACCATAAAAGTGCCATATTGATTGGAAGATGATGTGTCTCAGACATTAAGACCAAGGATGTGAGAGCTAATAACTGCCCACCCATCACATTACTTCAAAAGATTGTACCTCAACACTCCTGCAGCTGTTCTTACCATCCATTATGCTTTCACTTTTGTAACCCCTTCTTGAACCTGTGAAACTTACTTTCATTTTCACTATTTTTTTCTTTTCTTTTTCTTGGGGCTACTTCTTCAAGCGTCAAGAGTTGCCCCCCACCATACACTAAATTTTACAAATTTATTTCCTATCTTCTCCCCCTTTATAGATCTATCTTCCTTTTAGACTGAAGATTCTTTGTAGATGCTTCTTCACACACAAGCCTTACAGTCATTTTAATAAAACATCTCTTTGCTGGGAATGGTTTAAAAACACATTTTTTAGGGGAGGTGATGATTGGGCAGAGCTGGGTGAGTTTTCTTATAAGAGAAATGTTAATTATAGATTTTTCATTTTAAAATGCCCTTAAGAAAGATAAATCGGAAAACAAAGCCAGGAAACAGAAAAGAAAATCGGGATGACTGTTTTTCAAATTAGCCAAGATGTAGGCAAGCCCATTTTCGTGGCGAGGCTATAAACAGCACAATGCCCGCCTGTGGACAAAGGCCTGCTCTCCAGGCGACCGCAGTTAGCAAGTGTCAGGACGGAATGCAGCCTTTTGTCCCGGGCTAGCCTCCTAGTGAACAAATATCCTTTCTTTTGTAGTCAGCCTGGGTGGATTCTTGCTGGAACCACTTGCGAGCTTTTCTGAAATGATTTGCGGTTTCTGAGCTCCTTCGCAGGCTAGGAGAAAGGAGAGGGCTGGAGCTGTTATCCTGAGTGGGGATCGGAGTCCTCCGACGGCTGGTTCCCCCCCCCTCCCCACCCCCCGTTCCCCGTTCCCACCACCCAGCGCTCATGAGCAGCTCCCGAGTCCGGGGATCCTTGGCAATCAGTCCTCTGTGGGGTTAATTCTCTGAAATGCTCCTTGTGAGAGGGCCCTACAGATAAGACAGGCTGCCCAAGGCTCAGATCTCAGCAAGGCCGCTTCCTGCAGCCGGCCCGGGCTACATTAGGTCACCCAGCAGATTAAAAGAGGAGTAATTATGCGAATTCCAGCGCCAAGAATAAGCGCGCGGGCCAGCGTTGGGACCTCGTGGGAGAGGGGCCAGCGAGGCTGCGTTCGCTTTGTGCTCAAGATGGCTGCAGCCATGGTCACGGTTAAATAGCTGCCTTTGAGGGACGTCTTTTCTTCCAGCGGGGAAAACAGGCTAGTCTGCTCTGAATTAGCCAGCTAACAAAGTCATGAAAGGGACTTACGAAAACAATGGTACGCTGTACATTCCGTGAGATTTTAGCAAGTTATATGAACCAAATAACGGCCCAATTGGCTGGCTCTGCAGGTTTTTGCCTGAGTGTGCACATCCGCAGAGCCAGCACCGTGCCCTGTGGGACCAGAAGATCAAACGCTGCCCACGGTGAATGTGAAACAGCCCTGGGGCTCACATTCAGAGGAGTGAGTGAGAGCTCCCATCCACCCTCTCCCACTCCACCCCAAAAACATTCTCTGCAAATCTTCTTGGGAGGTTTAACGTTACTACCGTTTAAAAACCAATTACAGAGGCAGGGTGGGAAGACTGAAGAATAGGGGTCGAGGACAGTCCCTCTTTCAAAGGAATCTTTTCCCGCAGGTCTTTGAAAATGCAGTCATTTGTAAAAAGCAAAATCTTGTCATGAAATTGTATGCTCATTTAAAATCTATATGTGAATGTTCATAGCGACATGATTTATAATTGACAAAAACTGGAAACAGTTCAAATGCCCTTTAACTGGTGAATGGCGAAACTGCAGGATACCATACAATGGCGCGACAGCCTAAAAAAGAATGGACTGTCAGTATAAAAACTTACTAGTGACAGAAAACAGATGAGAGGTTGACTGCAAAAGGGAACAAAAGAACTTTTAAAATGATAGAAACACCTTGATTATGGTTGTTTCAAAGCTCACAGAATGATACTTTTTAAAAGGGGTGATTCTTACTCTGTGTAAATTAAACCTCAGTGAATGTGACTTTAAAAAGGCAAACTAAAACCTTACCATATTTTAGCCCTTAAGTGCTGTCACCCCAGTAGGGAAAATGTTTGATTTGGAGATGGGCTACCTCAGACTGCTGATCACATGGTGAAAGTGCTGAGCTTATGGATATTTTACTGCATTGGCTCATTCAACAGATAGTTGTGAGCATGTATCACGTGTTGGTAATTGCTCAGTGGAGTGAGAGGTGGGAGCAAAGTGTTTCCAAGAGCCTAACCTTAGATAGTGGCAGTGGGCGGGGAAAGTCAGGGCAGGGCCTGGAGGCCTTTCCAAGAGAGAATTAAGAGTCATTTTATTAGGTGAGTTGACAGTTCCTGGCGGACTTAACTGGAGGAGGTGAGGAAGAGGAAGCCAGAGGAGGTTCCAGAGGTCACACGAGTGTCTGGCATCTTGCCCAGAAGCCAGTGAATATTTTAGGGGAGGACAGGAAGTTTCCAGTTGGAGACCTTGTTACCACAATGACATTAAGTTAACTGATGAGCATGTGGGGATATCATTAGATTGGTAGGATCAGCAAACTATAGCCAGAGACCAAATCTGGCCTGCAGCCTGTTATTGTCTGTCCTGTAAGCTAAAAACGGATTTCACACTTGAAATGTTTTTTGTTTTTTGTTTTTTTAAATCAAAAGAGGAATGTGAAAATTATAAAATTCAGGTTTCAACATGCATAAAGCTTTATTGAAACACAGCCTCACCCATTCATTTACATGTTGCTGCTTTCTCACCATAACCATGGAGTTGAGTAGATATGACAGAATGGGCAGCAAAGCCTGATATATTTACTGTCGGGCCCTTTACAGAAAAGATTTGCTGACTCCTGCTCTAGACTGTATGTATATTCACTGTTCCTGGTTTGCCTCTCAATAATGCATGGTAGGCTTTCAATAAAAATGCATAGTAGGCTTTCAGCCTTGCATCATGGACATCACTGTTATCTCGCCTGGTGACATAGCAACGAGTCCTTGTGCAAGTTGTGAGACCTTGCACATTCACAGAGATGCTACAGTGGCAATCCTGCACGATTTGGATGCAACTTGGCATCTTGTGGGGTAGACCTGTCTGCTCTGAGCAGCGTCTCCCGCTGGGCCCATCACATCTAAGGCCTTCAGTTTTGTTGGCTGAACAGGTGTGTGGGGACAGCACAGGTGCTGCAATCCTGACGGTTCTTGCCTGGGGCTTGTCTAGATAATTTCCTCAGGCCAGATTGCTCCCCCCAATGCAGACTGAGATGCGTTTTCTCAGTGTCCCAAGTCAAAAGCAAATTCTCCCTGGGCCTCCTGAACTTGATGGTTTGAATCAAGGTCAAACCCTGGAGCTGCCCTCTAAAGGTGCTCAAAGGAACCTTGTCTGGCCTAGTACAGCTAGGTTCACCTTTGTATTTCATGCCACAGCCTTCATCCTTGACTGAAAGTAAGAGGACTCCTCTGGGATCCCAAGCAATGGCAGGTAGAGAGGTGGCAAAGAGACTGGAAAACTAGCATGCAAGCGAGAATCGAAACTATGGCATCTGACTAGGCTCCGTTTTATAATCGGACTTCAGAACCCTCCTCATGTGGCCTGTCTACCTCTGACCTCATTCTGCCATCTGCCTTAGTGGGATATTCCTCCATCCTGGCTTTTCCTACTGGTCCCCGGTCTTTGCCTTTTCTTTGGCATGAATGCTTCTTTTACAGTTGAGTGGTTTAAAGTGGGTTGAACTGTGTTGCCCCAAAACATATATTGAAGTACGAACCCCCAGTACCTGTAAATGTGGCCTTGTTTGGAAAGAAGGTCTTTGCAGGTATGATCACACTGGGATGAGATCATACTGGATTAGGGTGCACCCTAATCCAAAGACCAGTGTTCTTATAAGAAGAGAGGAATTTGTGCACAAAGGCACTGACACACAGGGAGAACGAATGCCATGTGACCATGGCAGCAGAAATTGGAGTTGATGTGTGGATAAGCCAACAACACCAAGGAATATAGCCATCACAATCTAAGAAGAGGCAGGGAAGGGTCTTCGTCTGGAGCTTTCAGAGAGAATGTGACTTTTGCCAACAGCTTAGTTTTGGACTCTTAGCCTCCAGAAC